>NC_092589.1:31625000-32875000 GCF_047663525.1 Anas platyrhynchos | reverse complement strand
CATATTATAGCTAAGTAGGTCCATCATCATTATATTTTTCAAGTTCCTTGCTAAACCCTAATTCCTGCTATGAGAGTAAAATGTTTAGGCACTATTTAAACAGGAGAATACAACTTGTACAGTGTGTCTCTGGAGTGAACTCAAGTGGCATTTCTGTAGACACAAGTATCACCACAATCTCTTGAGAATTCTGTGAGTGCATGAAATAGAAGGCAAGCAATAGAAATGGATGGCAAGCAATAGGTGAGAAATAACACCTCCAGCTACCCATCCTGCAGTATATATATATATATATATATGTATATATTGATCTTTTAAGAGTCCTTATAAGGGTTATTTCTACTGTGTATGCTGAAGACATTTTGAATGGACAGAGAAGATTATAGAAAATTTTCTTTAGGGAAGTGTCAATTGTAACTGTCAGTGATACCAGGTCAAATATCTCCCACTGAAATATAACAGAAAACCCCTTTGCAGTCTATATGCATTTTTACTCTTCATTGGCACAGACTTGTGAAAGATGGCTTTCCCATAAGGAGAATGGTACCTTACCCTGCCTTCTCAGCATGTTACTCAAACATCCTAGTTCCCATAACCAGTTTCCTGGATGCTGTATGGTTGTAAGGTTGGTTTTGTTTTGATTAGGTTGTTACTTGCACATAGTGTCTTCATTTGATAGCTGTCAGCTGCTCTGGGCAGAGAGTGTAAGGTATTTCAAAAACTCCCAAAGTGCCATACTAGATGAATAATGCCTATCTGAGACAGGACAATCACCTAAAAACTATGGCAGAGCTTGACAGAGAAAAGATTTACTAGGTCACCTAGTCCATGTTCTTATTCCTCCCAGCAGGGATTATTAAACATCATGCAGTTCTATTTTAAGGGTCCAAAGCAACGGATTTAAACAGTTTCCACAACTATGAAGTTTTCCTTCATTTATCAGTTTAATTTCATCCTGTTGTGCCTACTTAATTCTTGCTGTAGTGTCCAGCATCATCTTGCTTCCATGGCTAATTCTATGTTTCAGCATACGTATTTGCCAAATTTTGAACTGCAGCTACTAGGGAATAAAATAATTTTGAGATTGTGACCCCTCAGACTGTCATAACACTTGCTTTCTAACAGCTGGATGTATCACTTCTTCCCATGTTCTTCCCCTCTCTCTGCCTTTGCCCTTGCTCTTGCCCTTGTCCTTGCCCTTGTCCTTGCCCTCGCCACTTGCTTTACCCTCCCTTTCAGACTCACTTGTAGCTTATGTTACATTTAAGCAGGTGAAAGCAGTTCTCCATGATATCAGATATCTTCCAGTCAGGATTTGCCTAAAAATCTGCGCTTTCCAGATTCTGTGCTGTATAGTCTCTCCTTAGATTATAATTACATGATGCAGAAATCTGTGTGTTGTGTTCCTACTGTTATGAAGGAGGGAGGGCAGAAAAATCACAGATGTCCCTTCAGACTATAGTTCATATGTGCCTCATGCATTTCTATAGCACTTTATAAAATGAAATGGACCAAGTTTCTCGGCCAAGCAGCAATACTTGTTAAAACTATTAAAATTAACAAATGAGAACAGCAATCTATGTTCTAGAAAGACCTTCAAAAACTTAATGCTGTTATTGTTCATTCTCTCCTTAAACAAACAAAATTGCTTTACTGAACTGCATGCTGAGCCTTACTCCCTCCCACAAAGAGAATCCAGACACCGTCATGTAACCATTTTCTTTGTCCAATTTTGTCATAAGTGATCACCAGATAGAAAAGACATTAGCTAGGTTTGAAAATATTTTTCTTTTACACTGTAAGCAATATGGCTTTCAAACTGAGTTTTCAGAAAGGGCTGATCATATCTCAGCTTGCCTGGCTTCCTAACTGCCATCAAGATGTTTTTGTTCCAGTTGGCTTTGAGACTTGTTCTATCATAACTTCACACGAGAGCACTTGGTTTTGTGCTGAAAGATGTTGATGCTTTAAAGTTTTGTAAGGACAGCAGCAGCAGCAGCTGCTTCTGCTTCCATGCCAGGAGACAAATGCCCAGCAGGTGCCCAGACCCTGAAGCATATCTTAGGGATAGAGAGTTAGCCAGAAAATTTTCAAGTGTCAGGGCAGGGAAGAACGTGGTGATTTAGACACTTCACTTTGAGATACTTTCTAGAGGGCCCCTGCCACATTTCCACTGCTTACATGACTTTCCATGCCTAAAGAAAAATGGTTTCCACATCCTTTTGTTACTTGAAAGCACATTAATTCTTTTCATCTCACAAGAATATGCTGATACACAGTGCACTTTACATATAATGATCTGTCTGTAATTGCATCTCGACCCTGTGGTACTGTAAATTCAAATTCCTGTCTGGCATCCTGCAGTGCTTTTGGTCACTGGTTTTCTTAACCACTCATTGTAGCCCTCTTTATTGCTGAGGACCATCAGTTTTCACTGATTTCCAAGATATTTTACATAACTTTTCACTCTGCTCTCCTCACATCTATATTTTTCCAGACTTTCTACTTTTGCTGACTGAAAGTTTTGGAAAAAACTTTTCGTATTTCTTAAACTTTATGAAGTTCTTTTCCACACATTACTTTCTTCTATCCATCTAGTTTACTGCTGGTATGACTGAAGACTGATGGTGACTGATAATTGAGCTGAACCTGTTTATGTGTATTTTCCCCATTTCTATTTTACTCTATTTCTTTCAGAGGGGAAGAGTTAAATATATTTTGCTGTTTCTGTATTGGCAAGGACCACATCTCCTCAGCACTGGTTTTGCAGATGACATTTTGCCTATGGCATATCCAATCATCCTCTTCATGAACTGAGCCTTTTTATCTCTGCAAAGATAGAAGAGAAGCAGCTATGACAGTTTGCTAATTAAGTCAAGGGCAAGTGGCTCTAGTATCTGACTTACATGCCGTGCTGTGCTGCATGTTACTGTGTTCTCAGAATATTTTTTATGCAGACAGTCAAAGTAGGTATCAAAAGATATACTGTACAAAACACATTTGTGATAGTTGTAGATGGGTTAAAAAACAGCATGTTACAACTGGATTAAAGAAGAAGCTGTAGGACCTTATATGCAGTTACCTAACTCAATGAGTTAAGTAAAAATATGCCATGCAGAGCTTAGGTATTATTTTGCCAAGCATTCAGCCTGATATGGGATCCTTGACACAAAGGACTTATACGAGAGCATGACCATGACATAGGCTGGGGTGGGAATTTCTGGAATATCAGGGCTCTTTTATGGAAGCAGACCAGCTTTGTTATGACCAAGTGATATTTTGTTCCTGCACCCATTTCCTAAGAGTTGTTCAATATAATCTGAAAGTAGTAGCACAGGGTAGCAATGAGCTGGTTGTTATTAGCATAAGTAGCAGAATTCGAGCACAGAAGTGCCTTCACCTTGTTCTTCCCTTCCAGGTTTCTGCTCAAGTGTCTACCACTTCTGTTTATGCAGAGAAATGTCCTTGCTCTCCAAGAAATTTGAGAACAAACAAACAAACAAACAAAAAAAAAAAAAAAAGGAATGTGATTATAGTAAGTATAATTCAACAGAAATGATAAGGAGAGGACTGACCACCCAGCACACTGATATGTCACTGCCTTTTCTTAGTATACCTTAGTTATCCTAGGATAACTGGATGTGTTTCCTGAGTATTTCAAGGGTCTGGAGTATCCTGTCTTTTAAAAGTCTTTTTTCAGCTGTTTTCCAATTTTCCTTTCCTCTACCTCAGAGCAAAAAATAAAAATAGGTTAGAGAGAGCTTTGCTTTCCATGGGGGTTGGAGCTGGAACATGTTAGCATGCTTTTTACCCACTCCCAGCATTTCTTTCATTCTTTCCACAAGTCCAGTGCTTTCTCTGTTTTTCAGAATCCTCAGCACTGAAGCTATTCAATGGTAGATGTTTTCATATTTTAGGACTTAAAAATAGAAGCAGCTTTAATGAATCCAATATGTCTAGAGAACAAACATTATGTTTTCTGATATCCTTTAGGGAACACTACTAACTTTAGGTTAGTATACTATTTGTAAACATCCACACCCACTGCTTTACACAGAATAGTGCATTTTCTGATCACAAAATAAAGTAATAGTTGAGAAGGAGTATCTATTAACTTCCAAAGTCACTTTTGAAAGACTATATTGTTGTCAATTTATGCCCATGTCCTACTCATGTTAAAAAATAAGTCACGTGAGTCAGAACAACCATGTCTCCAGCTATAAAGAACTGTCTGGTAGGGTGTTGTTTCTGACATCTGGCTGAGTAAGAAAATGCAAGAATGTAAGGAGCGCTTGCTGTTGAGGAAGGGGAACATGAAAAAGAGACCAATAGTAGCTGTGTTTGCTGAATTACGGGCTTTGGAAATAAGGTGCTGCTGGACATCACCATACGCTTGAGAGAGAGAACTTAGAAGTAAGTGCAGTTGAAACATTTAAGAGCTGGTGTTAAACTAAGTCCAGCTGTCTCTGTGGTAAAGTCTATTTTGAAATTAAAGGTCTACAGATTTTCAGTATCACTCAGTTCCAAAAGTTCCAACAGGGATGTTGATGTAATAAAAATATTAAAACAAGCTGGAAGTTTCTTTAAGGCCTACTGTTCAATGAGAAATTTTGCTTGGAGAACAGAACACAGAAATTATTGTTTTTTGTTTGTTTGTTTGTTTTTGTTTTGTTTTGTTTTGTTTCAGCTTAACAGCAAGGTGAGGTTGAATTAATCCAACTCAATGTTATCAGGAATCTTTTCAAGGCAATCCTCTAAACCTGCATATTGGCCTAAAGTAAAAATACATCCTTTCTATCAGATTTCATTGAAAATCACTTGCTTATTGCTCTTTTAGTAAGATTTGTGTCCCTACCCCTTGTTCAGAGGTGTTTTGAAAGATGTACTCTCTAAGGTAAATGTTGGAACACAGTCTGCTTTAGTCTGCAATTAGTCGGTGAAGTAGACCTGAGAAAAGTCAATGTCCTGTTCATATTTCCTCCAAAAGGTACATTAAAAAGAAATAAAACTGACAAAAGGAGTTTCTTCTTTGTTTTCATGAAAACCCCAATCCTTTTGATTCACCGCTGTATAGTTCAATGTATATATATATATAGGTTCTGTGGTCAGCCAAGGCTTGGAGCCTACACAAAGACACTATTACTATATGTATAAGCTCAAAATAGTCTTGTATGCATATGCTATATTTATATGATTATCCAGCAACTTAGCATTCTGCTACACTAGAGCTTACTCAGAAGACCATATCTCAGTGTGCCATATGACAGTCAAAATAAACAAGAACAGTAACTGATATTAGCTAGAGAATTACAAAACTGTTTATTTCGTTCCTTTAACACAGCAGCATCTTCTCTGACATTTCTCCAGTACATAACCTGAGTAGGGAAGAGAAACTCCCACTTCTTATTTCAAAATCTGAAAAGAGAATATGTCTGTTTATGCTACAGTGAGCCCATTACTGTGAAAAGCAAAAGACAATAACAATGTGAAAATTAGACAACCATTTCCTTTGTATCTTACAAAAAGTATGTATTAAAACACAACTGTCATAATGATTATGACAATTAAATGTTGATTATGTGTTACATACAATATGCTTTTAATTTTGGAATCCAAAATAGTATTTATATCAAAACATAACATTAGAATCCTTCCTTCAAATATAAGATGTTGTAAATAATTTTCCAAATTAAAACCTCTCATATTTTGTAGCTGCAATTTCATTAAACAAAGACTATTATTCTGTGGGAGAGCTGGGTATGCCGTATAAAGTATTTTTTTAATTTGTTTATTTTCAATTTTGTTCTCTCTATTTGTACATCACTTGGATTGATAAAATCGTATACATGTTCATTTGCAGAGGTTCAGTGAATAATTTCTTGGGTCAGGGTGGCACAGTTTCCTTGTTATTAAACAATTGAGGATGGTACACCATATCTATAACCATCAATGGTGATGCATCAATCTGCAAGCATCCCATTTTCAGCTGTTACAATATCCACTGGCTGAGGTTCCTTGAAATTTTACCACGCACATAAAATGCATTTTCTGTTGCTATTTTTATATTTTCTGGCTAAAAAAATTGTGTGGCCTTAGTACTAGGAGAAATTATAATTTTTTCCTGTTTTCTTTCTTATTCTGCTACCACACAGAATTTGCTATTGATATGATTATCAGTGCTTTCTTTCCCAAGTGGGAGAAACTGCTCCGTACTCAGCATCAAGCTCATAAGCTCTACCTTTGTAGTTCTATTGTCTTGTGTACTGTACTCTGTAATCAAGATACGAGTTCATGACAGTGTCATAGAGTTGAATATTCATGATTTCTGTTTTATTTTTCACACTTTTCCTTGTAATTTTAGGCGCTTTATTTTCCTTATGCCTCCTCCTTTGAATTTCACATTTCTACTTTAATTTTAGTTTTAAACATCAAACTTAAGTTAGTCCATTTCAAAATGAATGTGATGGTCTCCCTTCTTCCTCTTCACATTAAGAAATGAGGAGGTGCATATTAGGTAGGACCACTCTGTGTTCAGGGTACTGACTAAGATTATCCTTTCTATGGCTACCACAGATTGTAATACGTGTATTGGCTGCGTGTTACGATAAAGATTGTGTAAATGAGTCCAAAACCAGAAATTGTTCATAGGACTAAATTGTCAGAAGTCAAGACACTGAATGGAGCAGTCTCTTCTGTGATTTATTGTCTAGGAGCTATTATTCATCCATATGTGACACTGGAAATAAAATAAAGTAATAAAGTATGTGGAGAAGAGAGTGGTCTGTAGAACTACCAGAGGTGATCTGCAGCACATCTTTATCTGCCAGCAATGTGTCACTCAAAAAGAAGTAAAAATCTGTAAGTGGCTATTGTTATCACAATGTTTTAAGAAACTTAAGGCAGTAAAACAAGCCAATTGTGTTACTGAGCTCTAATGAACTTCATGACTACCTGAAACAAGAATGACAGATTTTCAGCATGGGCCAAAGATGAACCACTGAAGAGTCTCTGATGAGTTAGAGGTGGAAAGTCAGTCTTACAGCACAGGGGACTGAGTCCCTGCAATAAAAAAAAAAAAAAAGATCAGATCATAGCTATGACTTTGGTCAACACACAAGAAGAGTTTTCTGGAAACTCAGAAATGATTACTTCTCACAAAACCACTTGAAGGTACTGAAGAAAAGGCAAACCACTATCTACATGTAGACTGATGTTAATGGAAGGCAGATGATGCTCTTGAGGAGGTTGTACATAATTTAAAATATTGTGAATTAAGAGACCAGTAACAGGAAGCTGGCAGTCTCAAAAAGCAGCACATGGACCTGCCTGTTAATACTGTAGCAAAGAACACACTATTGTAATTGCTAGTTTTTGGAAGAAGATATAAGTACAATGGATTTTATCATGTTGCTGGAGGTTAAAGGTACAAGCAGAATATGAATAGATAGTAAGGACAAAGAGGATGACTATAGAACCATTAGTTCAGAGCTGTTCTTCATTGTAGTAATGGCCAAAGTAGCAGCAGAAGACGAATGAACTGTCAGCCTGAAAACAAATGGAACACTTTTTAATTTTAAGTTGGACACAGGTGCTCAAGCCAAGGTGTTATCCAGAACAGTAATATTAGATCTGCAAAAAAAGAGCCAGAGGCATAATAATAACAGGTAACACTCAGGGTTACAGCATTGAATGTATATCTGTTGGGGGTGCCTGAATATTTAACATAAAGAATAACTAGAAAAATACATGTATTATAACAGTATCTTGGAATGAATGCATATCTTCTTTTTTAAAGCATACCATGCTGGGTTCTTAATGGTAGGGTGCAAACACTAGAAGGACAAAGGACTGTGCAATTGTATTTCATCTGTCTTTCAGAGGTGAGAAATACAGAGGTGAGTTGGAAGAGCCTCATCACTCCATAGTCCCAGCAAAAGTTTCCTTCAGTCCAAGGCAAATATTCAGAGAAGAAAATTGTCTAAATGAACACATTTCTTGGCCTCTGCAGAGGCCAAAAGGGTTTAAAAAATAAAAATAAAAAAATATACTTTTATGTATAGATCTACTACCTGCAAGATAAGATATTGTGGGTGTGGTGGTTTTACCGTGCTAGGCAGCTAAACACCACAACCACTCTCTCACTCCCTCTCCTTAGATGAGGAGGGGAAGAAATAAAGTAAAGAACAACTCATGGGTTGAGATAAGGATAATTTAATTGAAAGAGAAAAAATAATTGTTAAGGAAAGATTATCATTGACTAAAAAATTTAACTAAAGGAAAAAAAAAAAAAAGAAAGGGAAAAGGGAAAAAACAAAACAAATAAAGACTATGCTAAGGAGGACTGATGTTTTCACAGTGAGAGCCCACCCCTCCCCTCTTCTTCCTTTTTCCACCTTTTATTGCTGAGTGTGACATCATATGGTATGGAATATACCTATAGTTGTTTTAGGTCAGCTGCCCTGGTGATGTTTCTTTCTCACTTTTTTGCCCACCCCCTAGGAGGGTCAGAGTGAGTCCTTATGCCATGCCAGCACTGCTCAGCAACAAACACAACACTGGTGTGATACCACTGCTGTTCTAGCTACAAGTGCAGAGCACAGCACTGTATGGGCTGCTGCAGGGAAAGTTAACATCCCAGCCAGACCCAGTACAACCTCCACCCCTTATTACATAACATTTATGTCACTCTCAATCTCTCTTACTTTAGCATATAAGTATTCTCATCACCATTATTCCTTGGAATATTTTTCTACAGGTGGATTCTCGCAGGTGTTTAGAAAAAACAATTGAGTAAAGAAGGACCTTATGGCATGGTGACTTCATCGTTAATAATGCTGCCCTAACAGAAGCAGGTATACTACAAAATGTTTGCCAGATTATCAACACAAGGGCAGAACTGGGCTCATTTATTCTCTAGTTGTCTACATTAACATATAGGATGGGACTGTTGTAGTTGCAATAAAAAATTAGAGATGCTGCTGCTGCTTCCAATTTCTAAAAATTTGTAAAAATATCTAAAATTCTAAAAATATGGCCAAATAAGTAAAACCTCGGCCTTAGTTAATACAGAGTTTTATGACTGCATTTGTTAAGACTTGTATTTTTGAATACCAGTGGTGTCCAAGACTGACCTTGATGCAATGCATGTACTTTCCACCATGGTGGAGAGTTGCAGGGTGTAGCTCAAAGGAAGCAGGAAGGAGTCCAGAGGTGCTTTCAGAGAAGTATTTACAAAATGCACATAATCATTAAGTAATCCAGTCTCTGAATTTAATCTAGTTGACTCTGGGTAAGACTCAAGCTCCTGAAGACAAATTCAATAGTAAAGATATACGTAAAAAGATCTTACACATACTGAGTTTTTATATGTTATGTATCTAAACAATGGTATATTTGCATATGCTTCAGATTTATAGCAATCATTAAATAAATATATAGAAATATATGTAACATAAATATGTATATATAACATTATATTTGTATAAATGTTTAATTTTTCATTACTGCATTGTCATAATCTGTTTAAATTATTGCTATACATTTATATTTAAATGTACATATATATATATTTGGGACTCTGTTGTACATATCGTGGAAGAGATTTATACAGGAAGAAAAAAGAAATCAAAATATTTAATACGGAGAAGAAACAGGTTTAGGAAAAAGAAGGATAGTCAGTAAGACATAAAAGCTGAAATAATATGTTCTGCAAGAGCTTAAAACTAAGCTCCCCAATTCTTTTGAACTAGGTCCTAAATCAGCATTCTCAGAGAGGTTTCCTGTTACTACAGCACCAAGAAAATAAAAGGGGACAAAAAAAGAAAAAAAGATACAAGATCTAGAAATGCAAGTGACTTAGGAAAGCAATAAATTCTCTGGACCTGTCAGCTACTTATACTGAGACATTGTACTGAGATATTGTATTTAATAGCATAAATGATCTTAATCTGTGTTTAAACTGTGATAATATCTCTTTTCAAGTGTTTTGTACTTCCTTTTTACACCTTTATACCTATATTTTTACTTTATACTAAAAAATCTAGAAGTAAAAGATAATCAGGCCCTGTTGCTTGCATGTTTTGTACCCTTCTGAATTTCTTTGCCCAGGCTGAGATAAGACATCTGAAGCTGAAATCCCATCAGCCCAGGGCATAATGATGGTCACATAAATATGTTTCTCCCATTTAGTCAGTTAATGAGCAAGTGTTATACATCTCTTGTTGGAGGCTGAAAAATTAATTATGTTGACAAAGGATTATTTCCCTGCATTTGTTTCTTGGGTACTGCTACTATTTTAGGTGGTGCTAAGATGTAGGATTATAATTCATATTCACAGGCAAGTTCATTACCAAACATTTAATCATTAGAATTAGTTATATGAATACTTCCCCACAAAGGTTACGTAGGATGAAAAAATAAACTTTACTTTTATTTATTTATTTATTTATTTATTTATTTATAATTTTATGGCAGCATTACTGCTTCATAAAATCATAAACTGGATAAACAAATAGAAATTGAACTGAAGTTATGATAGATAACAAGTTCAGATGCATAGAAAATAACTGGATTTACATATCTAAGTGGATTAAAAGCTGTAGTTTAGGGCATGTAAATGGTCAATGTTCAGTATTCTCATGTATATTATCATATGTCTCGGTCAGAATCAAGTTGTTGAAAAATAGTCCTGAAAGACATATTTAAGTTTTCTGAGTTTAGGAACATATCAGAAAAAGTTATGTGTCATCTTAAGAGTGGGATATTTGAATATATCTCTTTAAATACTTTTATATTCATATTAGATATGTTATATGGAAATATTTAAGGGTACCAGCAGCCACTGAAGATATGCATTTTTATTTTAATGGCAGCAAGAAATAAAGCAGGCAGAGAGAGGAAGGAACAGAGAGAAACTGCAGCAATAAACAGTAGAACAGATTCAGTCAGTGGCTGCAAGAATAATACTGTTTTCTTTACAATAATAAGCTTTGTTTCATGTTATTACAATAAAATGACTCTTCGTCATTGCCCTAAGCCATATAACATATTAATTCCCAGAATTCTATAAGCAAGTTTTGTTGTTAATCTTTATAAAGCACATATAAGGAGTTTTCAAAGTCAAGAATAATAAAAATTATAAAATTTCTTCATATGACATCAGTGTGAGCAAGTTTAAAGTATAGGCACTATTCCATTCATATTTTCATTTTAGAAAAAGAAGAAACCCCTTTCTGCCTATAACTCTATAGATAGCTTATTTGTTAGAAGATGTATGCATTAGTATTGAAATGTACTTTGTCTAGTCAGTGCTATAAATCATTCCTAGATGATTTTTAAATATATTTTTAAAAGTCCAAGCAGACTAAGTTTTTCCAGGACTAAGAGGGTTCAGCTCCGCTCAGCTCAGCTCAGCTCAGCTCAGCTCAGCGCAGCGCAGCTCAGCACTTACTGAGAGGGTTCATTTGTCACAACAAAATACTACAGGTTCCATTTCAAATGATAATATTTGATACAGGCTAAATTCTCACCAGTTCTGTGAAGTTGTAGGAAACAAAATTTGCTGTAGCAGCTTTGTGTGAGGACAGAAAGATTAACTCCTCTGACCTTAATGAAGAGCAGCTATGGGACATGGCTGTTAGACTTTGTGCTGTGCATCTGCAAGAGACCACGAGACTGGGGCACCTGAGGGCCCCCACTCATCTGCCATTCTCTTTCTTATAGTGGAAGAACAGGACACATCTACTACATTCTAAATAATATGTCTGGATTTTTCCCTTAAAAATTTTTCTAAACACATTTTCCGGTAAGAACTTCACAAAAATTGAGGCATACTTGACGGTTGTCAGAACAGAAGCTGCATTCAAGTGTATAATGGCATCTTTGTACTGATGCATTTTTTGATTTTTCCAAGTCTTCAAGAAAGAGGAGGAAAAACATTCATCATAAAATATTATTACTGTTACTGAACCTTTAATATACCAAGGTGCTCTATAATCAGACAATGCTGTGGAGCAGGTATAAGTACTCTACAGGCATAGATTCACCACATGGGATCCTGCAGCCCCCTCCCACAGGACATGCTATAGCAAAATCTGTCCTACAGCAGCAGCATCCCATTGCCACCACAGCCACATGAATTCCTGGATGTAGAGCATCCCAACAGTAGTTCCTAAAGAGCAACAACCTCAGCTACCAGGGACATTTTTGACTATGCAGTGTGAGAGAGCTGCCATAAGTATCATCATTCATAGATTATTTAGCAGCTACAGACAATGCAGCACATACACACTGGGGAACTGACTAAAAATAATTTAAAAGTTTAGTGTGCAAATTTCATCCCATCCTATCTCAATTAACTAATGAAACCATGATGAGAATGGGTTTTCCACGGAAAGGATAAAATAGATGAGACATATTAAATGTATAAACTAGTGTTACAGTTTGAACTTTTTGCAGTTTTTCAAAGCCACTTAATAATGATATTAAAAAAAAAAAAAAAAAAAAAAAAAAAAAAAAGATCGAAGCTGGTCAGAAAAATAAATAAATAAATAAATAAAGTGATTACAGACCCATCTTGCATTGACTTATTCAGTTCTTCCAAATTTAAAATATTTGTGAAAAAATGACAACTTAAATTGCTTCAGGAAAATAATTTTAAAAATCTGGCAGTCATCTTACTACACTGTCTTCATGAGAAAAAATCAAATTAACCTTTGAATCATACCTTTAGATGGAAACACTTATTTTATATTCTTGTATAACATGATGCAAAAAGTCCAACACTGAAACAGTTCAGCCTTACAGCAGTCCATTTTGAATAGCTAGAAGAAAACATTCTAATTCTCTCCTCTGTTCAGAAAAAAAGCCTAAAATTTTAATATGAAAAGAAAGGGAACTTCTGTCACCAGCAGAGTTCTAAGGATGTAAAATGCATCTATTTAAATTAGCGGCACAGATGTACATCTACTATGCTGATTCCTCAAACATTTACGCTGTCTTTTTGGTTTTTAGTGTTTTTTGTTGTTGGTGGTGGTGGTGGTTGTTTGGTTGATTGTGTTTTTGTTGTTGTTGTTGTTTCTTTTAATATACTGGCAGCAAGATAAGTAGCTTTCATAAACTTCTATTTTGACCATTACAGTGGAAGGGGGCAATTAGGAAACTATTTCCTGAGGGAACGTTATCTTGTACTGCCTCTTTTGCTCTTTTCCATATTTTATTTACTGTTAACAAGACAGCACACCACCAATCAAACAACTGACCAGATCCAGTGTTGTCATTCTTGGTGCATACCTGGATGGATAATTTGCATGACCACATTTTAAACACCAAATTTCCTTATACAACTGTGCTTACACAACTGTCAAGACATAGGTATACTACTATGATCTATTAACTCTCCTAAAGGTACTGAAGAAACAAACATCCATCCCTGTCAGGCAAGGGAAAGAAAGAGAGAAAGTAAAAAGTAAAAACCAGAAACCTAGTGTAAAATTATGACAGTGTAAATACAATAAAAAGAAGAAAGGCATTGCCATCATGAGAAGTAAGTGAAGAATGTGGTCTTTATCAAGGATCTTTTTAGAAGATGCTTTCTTCTCAGACAAGAGATGGAGATCTAATGATAACTTAATGTTGACTTAAATCACAGCCAAGAAATAATCTTTGATTGACTTTCACAAGGCATCTTGACTGTGTGAAGGTAAAGGATAACTAAATTATGATACAATTCTTCATTTCCCAGAACACTAATCCCTGGGATATGAGCTCAGGCATAATGTGCTTCCATGAACTAATCAACCAATTTTTTATTTTTATTTTTTTTTGTTTTCAATACAAAAGGAGGAATGTATCACATAGGCAATGGCAAAATACAAATTCTGCAGTTTGCATAGTCTTTTCACACAGAACTACTGGTACTTTCTTGTTTTTTTTTTTTAAAAATATCATGGATACAGATTCTGTGGGCTTCTTCTAACTTTGATTGTTGCTGGTATGGGGAACATATATACATTCCCTTCCACATCTACAAATTTCTTATTCATTTAAAAGTTCCCAGAAGCTTTCCATGTCATCTGGGTTTCTAATTCACTGCTCAGAGACTACTGATACTTGAAGCCAACAGATAGACAGCTTTTGTGTGAATTCTAAAAAGACCTTCAGTCTACTAGAGCCAGGATAGGTACTGTGAAAATCTATTGAAGATAATAAACGTCAGCACACATTTCCTCTCTTCAATATTCTCAATTTCATTTAAAATTATGTCAGACTCTTCCAAGAAGTCAAGAATTTTCACAGATGGCTTTTTTTTTTCTTCTCTCTAAGAAGGATGACTTTTATTTCTCTCTAAGTAGATTGCCTCTTTGCTGACTGGTCTCCCATTTAATCCTCAAGCAGAGAAAAGAGATGTCTACTTGTTGTTCTGACTTGCTTAAATTTCTCTAGTTACGGAAAGATTCCCCCTAATTCCTAGACTACCTTATATGCAGTGATTCTTAAATCCAGCATTAGCACCTGGTTTATTTGTTTACACATTCTCAACTTTCTTCTAGCCTCTTTCTTGTCTGGGATAATGCAAGTGAATGGCCTATCTGTAGGGTGTGGACCAGAAATAGTTATCTCTTAGGTTTGAGGTATCTGTCTCTCAGTGGCAGCTACTGAAGATTTTTCCCTTTGTTCTTTGTTGAGGAGATAGGTAACACACAGTATGACTGACCCTATATAATCTAAGACATAAAAAAATATTGTAATTGTGCAAGACTAGAACATTGTGTACACATAAAGATGTGGGAAATGTATTTCATTTTGGCAATTTCAATGAAGCTCTCCACTACTCACATAATGCAGTTGAAAATCCAAAGGTGATTGCTCCTATACTCATCCATCCCATCTTCCCCCGTCAAGTCTCTGTAGAAGGCCATGAAGTTGATCAAACATGATTTCCCCTTTACAAATCCCTAATGACCACTCCCAAACACCCTCATGTCCTCAATATATCTGCAAAGGTTTTGCTGGATTTTTTGTTCTGCCCCCTTCCAGGGGAACCAAGTGAGGTTGACCAGCCTGTAGTTCCCCTGATTCTTCTCTTTCTTATTAAAGGTGAGTGGCATTTGTTTTATTTCAGTCCTAGGGAACCTCTTCTGATTGCTAAGATCTTTCAAATATAATTGAGGGTTGCCTTGCATTGACATCCACCAACCATGCATATATACCCTAAGGTCTCATGGTACTGTTTATGATCAGTTTTTTCAGTGGTTCCCAATCTGATCCTCCTCCACCAAGGATAAGTCTTGCTTGCTTCAGACTTTCCCACTGGTCTTAAGGACCTGGGATTCCAGAAAGCAAATCTCACCAGTAAAGACTAAAGTGAAGAAACCATTGAGTACCTCTTCTCTTTCTGTGTCCTTTGTCACCAGAACCCTACCTCATTTAGCAGTAGGCCAACATTTTTTCTGTCTTCCTTTTGTTGCTTATATGTCTGTAGAGGTCCTTCTTGTTGCTTTTCATGTCTCCTGCCAGTGACAGCTCCACATGGGCTTCGTCTTTCTGAAACCCATCCCTTTACATTCAGACAGTGTCTATATATTCCTTCTAAGTGACCTGTTTTTTCTTCCATCTCTTACATACCTTCTTTTTATGTCTGAATTTAGTCAGGAGTTCCTTGTTAACCTGTTCAGTTCTCCTGATACCTTTGCTTGATTTGCTCATCAGGATGGAGCATTCCTGCACTTGGAGGTGGTGATCCTTGAGAAAAAACAGCTCACCTGGACCCTTCCTCCCTTCAGACCATCTCCTATGGCATTCTTCCAAGTAGCTCCCTGATCAGGTGAAGTCTGTTCGTTCTACTATTGTTCTGCTATTTGCTGTGTTTCCCTCAGGACACTGTTCCCCAACATTGCATGGTCACTGCAGCCAAAATGTCTGCATTCCCAAGTGATTTTTCCTCATTTGGAAGTATCAAATCCAGAAGAGCACCTGTCCTCACTGGTTTCTTGATCATTTGTGTTAGGATGTTATCAATGCACTCCAGAAATCTCCTAGATTTCCTTTGTCTGCTGTGCTGTCCCTCCAGAGAGATATTTGAAGTACTCCATGAGGGTCAAAGACTGTGAAAATGAAGCTTCTTCCAGTTGTCTAATAAAGATTTAATTCAGTTCTTCCTGATCAGGGGTCTGTAGGAGAAATCCACAACAATGTGGATGGCTCACTGTTGTTATAAATGAAGTCTCAACTCTGTCCATAATTACGCAGAGCTCTGGGCAGTTCTGCTGCTCTCTCACACAAAGGGCAACTCTCCCTCCTTACCTTCCCATGCTATCCTTTCTAATTCTCCTTTTTAATTAATTCACACAGACATCAGCCAAAATCCCAAACCTGGTAGGTAAGGAGATCCCTTGAACTGCTTACAGTACTAGGAAAACAGCCAGATATAATATACAGTGACATGATTTGAACACTGATGTGCCTATTCTGGGGAAAAATGGTCTCTCTCTCTCTCATGTGTGATTTTACTGTTGGAGAAACCTACTAATTGTTACTGGGGAGTAATTCCAGAGAAGTTGAAGACTGAGGTACTATATCAGGATTCAGGTAATGTAGAATAAGAATGCATTAAAACCCCAAATAAACAACTAAACATATATGAGCGAGACAGCTCATATTACTCAAGTAAAAGAGGGCAGCAATGTAAGTTAAAGCAATCCCAAATCAATATTTCTTCACCATGGAATTCATTACCAAGTTAAGACATATGGCTGGAATTTAAACGACGACCTTCAAAATGTTATCAGTAATAACAGAAGATGTTCTTGGCAAATGCATTACTAATTATAGACAGAAACCTATTTAACTGTTCTTTATGATGATAATGATTAGGATATAAACCATTTTCAAATACAAGCCATTTTCAAAATCGGGATTTTGGCCAGGATTCCTGCCTTGGATTTAAGAAATTTAGATTTCAGTTTAGTTCTTTTCTTTGCCATTAGCTATTGTTATGATCTTGAGTAAGTCACCTCACAGTCTCTTTCACTTCAATGAAGAGTCCTTGTTCTTTCTTCTACTTTGGTTGCAGATTATTTGCACTAGGTACAATCTCTCATTCAATAAATATACTGTGTAGATAGTGGAGTCATGATCAGATCAGAGGGCTCTCAGTTTTCAATAATGCATCTAAAATTTCACTTACTCATCAAAATAGTGAATCCCTATGGGCACACTGGAATGTTTTTTGTTTTCAAGGTGACTAATATCAAAACTTAAGATAAAATTCGGAAAATAAATTATTTCTCAGAAAAATATATATATCTTACACAACATGCTAACGAGTCTTTATATTTGTCTTGTTCTGTTATTATTTAAATCATTTGGTACTACAAGGCTATAGCAGGGTTTGTTCATCTTCCTTGGAGTCAAGAAGTGGCAGCTGAATAACAACATGTTTATCAATTACCTGATGTAGGAGGATAAACCCTAGGTTCCTACAAAAATCATGCTCTGTAATTTATGCATCATTTTTTTAGAACTAGGCTATAATTACTTTTCATTGGGTGACCTAGGGGAAGTACGTGATTCTAAATAAAAAGGAGGAAAAATAGCTACCAAAAAGGAAAACATTTCATTTTTTAAATTATGGCTCATTTCTGACAGTTTTCTTCTCTGGCCAGTATAAAGAAGGATGAAACCAGTTATCTTCCAGTAATAAAATTTTCTTAAGGTTTATTAAATATACAAAAACATTAAGAAAAGCTTATCTGATTTAAAAATTTGAAATTTTAAACATTTGATTTAAACATTTGAAATTAGAATATGTCTGCAGTGAACTTCTAAGGTTTTTAACTTATTGGCTGTAAATTACAAGAAAATTAATCTAAATTGACTAAAGGTATGAAGATAATATAGGGGTAAAAAAGACCTCAGATAATCTTCTATGCCAAGACCCAAAAAGTCTATTTCCAACATGAACAGTCACAACACAGAAACAGAAGAGCTAAAGACCAAGAGTCTCCAACATACAAACAACCAGTACAGTATTTCGGCAACTTAAAGCAAGCTCTCTGTCAGAGGAGAGCCTTCCATACAAAATTTCTCTTGGAAAAAGCTGGCTTTGAGCCCAGTGACCACATTTCTTTCAGGAAGAAAAGGACCTTTTCAAAGTCCATGATTATTCTGAATCAGATCTGGAAATACCTAGGAAATTAAGAGGTAATTTCCATTCAAATATACAGATACATTAATTAGCATTTTAGATCGCTAAAGCCTTCAGACTTTAAAGTCTATCATCACTGAAATCTCAGAAGCTCAGCTGCTGTCTAACTCCAGGAATTCCAAAAGTCTACAGGAATACTTTTTTTTTTTTTTCTCACTTTTTTTTTTTCTTTTTTCTTTTTCTTTCCCTAACAAAGCTCAGTTAGTTCTGGGAATCCTTGGAATTCCCTATTTTGCTAGTACTGGGTGGCTCCATATTTTTGCTAGCACTGGGTGGCTCCATAGCTGCTTCATATATCTACTCTTAAAGGACAGTTTTTTTTGGGGGGGAGGGAGGAGGTTGACTTGTCTTGTCTTTTACGGCCGAAGGCAAGGCACATTCCCAGAAGATGCCTTATGGTGAGACTTATGGTGGGATGTGGGTGATAGTTTATCACCCATCAGCATTCAAGGAAAACCATTCTTTCAAATGTTAAAGGTTCAGTTCCACCCCTGCTCATCTGAATTTATGATGAAACCTATTAATAGCAATTAACAGTGTGACTGGGACCCAGGTCTCCCCTTCAGTCAGGTTAATACTGCTAACATTGGTCAATATTACTCAGCTTCCAGGCTAAGAGGATCCATGCTGTCATTCCATTTCTTTCTTTCCACTTCTTTTCTCCTGACTGAAGAAATAATTAACTTTACTAAGCAGAGTGGAACAGCTTTAACATGAGGGGCTGACAGCAACCCCACTTACTCCCTGCACCATGAGGCTTAAGAATCCTTATACCTTGTGATGACAGTGCCGGAAATGAACCTACATGTCCCATCAGAGCTCAGTGAGTGACTGGACTGCTGACAAGCTGGATGGAAAGAGAGGGAGGAATCCCACACCTTGCTTCAGTGTTTTGCCATAGGAATCTGGCTACAACAGAGGTTCAGGGCTGTGAATTCCAAACTGGGTGAATCCTGAAGAGGAATATAACATAAGAGAGCAGTCTGCTCCTCTGAATTTGTTATTGTACCCTTTCTGCTCATGCCTTCATGCAGGGGACTGCATGGGCAAAAGACTCTCTGCGGTGCATAGGTACTGTAGGAGGATTTTGCCAGATACAGAAGTACTTGAGAGCTAAGTGCATAAGAGGTAAGTTCCGCAATGTTTATCACAAATTCTCACTCCTTGATGGTTAAGGCCAGCCTAAAGCATTTCCTCTTTTGACCTGTATGTTTGTCTGAGCCAAACACAGATTGGCAGGCAAACTGGCAGGCAGAACAGGTCCCCAGGGATAGGGCAAGCTCTTCTCTAAAATGACAGCCTGCCTAATCATGTGTGAAAAGGCTACATCCTGTCACCCTGCTCATTAACTTGTTTTACAATGTGCTGACATAGATCCAGTGATTCTCAGAACATCTCCAAACACCTAATGTAGTGTATGCTAGTAAGGCCCATTCTTCAGCTTTTTGCACATCGGTTCAGGTGGGTATTTTAATTTTGACTTGAAATCTGTTTCTCTACACTCGTTTGAGGCAGTGAATAAGACAATCTGCAGGATGCCCCATGACAGGCATTCTGCACATTTTGCAGAAGCTATAATGCTAATGTATCATCTTCCGCTGCTTCTGTGCACATGCCTAGATTTCTTGGATTATTTTGGTGCATGCAGCTAATTATCTACAAATTCACACACCAGCAGAATGACATGCTGGACGTGATTCAGAACTAGGACTATGATATGTTCACTATATCAGGACTTACTCCTTTTTGAACAGCATGGATTATATCTGCCTGTCAACTGAACAAAAGAAAGAACAAATTCAATAGAAAATCAAAGTATTTTTTCCTCTACTTTCCATTCTGAACGGGCAAGATATCATTAAAAATGGAGGGGAAGAAATGGGGGAAAGGAAGGGAAAGAAAACAGGGCCTTTCTTCTGTTTTTCTTCCTTGATCTTTCTCCCTTCCTAATAGGATTAAAAGCTGAACTGTTCTGCAAAGAAGAACCCATCATTTGTGGCAAGCATGTGCCAGGCTTGTCTAGCATGACAGCAGGTTTTTCACTATTTTCAGCACCTGTGTGAAGCTATGAATGATTCATGGTTTAAATGATTCACTATAAAAATATGGTAG
Organism: Anas platyrhynchos; assembly: GCF_047663525.1. Lineage (NCBI taxonomy): Eukaryota > Metazoa > Chordata > Aves > Anseriformes > Anatidae > Anas > Anas platyrhynchos. The sequence continues at coordinate 32,854,683 of NC_092589.1, read as the reverse complement.
TCTGTCAGTTTATTTTGTGATGAGCTGATATTACTGCAGGGTTGGTTTTATGAATTGGCAGTGCACTGACAACTCAATTTGAAAATAAATATCTCTGAAATTCATCCACTGCAGCATTTCAGAAAATCAGTCATTTACTAACTCTATGCATATTTGAACTTTGACTCTACTAAATCAGAGATTTGCATCAATTTCTTATTTTCCCCTCAAAGCCTCACATTTATTTTCACACAGAAGTCAATTGCATGATGTTTCTGTGCAAAGAAACAGTTAATTCCTAACATTACCAGTTATTTTTAGCTTTAAATAAGTTATGTGAACTTTCCAAATATTCCTTTACCTCATTCCAGTGCTTCGGGCTACACAGATGGACCAATTCAGAATTCAAGAAGCAACAGCTTGTATCAATCACTTTCTTTCTGCTTCTCCTTATGGGCTTTCTTGAATTCAATATTACTTTGCCCGTCTCATGCCTTTTTTCCATGTGACATATAGCACGGTCACAAACATACCAATAACCTACCTCATGACCTTCATCATATTTTGATAAGTTAAAAATAAAACAGTAAACCTAAACAGCCCAAATGAAATCATTTTCAGGCCACAAAACATTGCTGAAAAATTAGAAAGGTTGGTAAAGGTTATTGCAGTAAGATTTGAGTATTAGTTTTTGAGGGCCAAGAAAAGTGAATAAGTTTAATGACCTAAGTATGTCCTGAAAATTTCAAAGATGGGCACCTCAGTTCTCAGTATATATACATCTGTGTGATTGCACAGTGTAAGAAGTCTCCATTTTAGGAGCCTTGGGTTCCCAGGAATTGGACTCAGTGATCCTTGTGGGTCCCTTCCAACTCAGATATTCTATGATTTATGTTCCACTAAAATAACCAGAACTAATTTCCTGCATTAAGATTTGCATAACTGGGGCCTAGGCAAGCCTGTGATCAGAAAATACATAGACAATGACAACAAATTGTGGCAGGGGAACCAGAGTAGTCAAATGATGGGAGAAAAATGAAGAAAATACTTCACATATCTAAGAGAGATTCCACTTACTGTATAATCTTTGTTTCTAAAGATTAAATGTGAAATAATTGTTGTCGTGTAAGAATCATAGAATCATAGAATGACCTGGGTTAAAAAGGACCTTAAAGACCATTTAGTCATAATCCCCCTGCTCTGTATATGCTCCCTTCAAGTACTGGAAGTAGAAGACCTCAAGAAGTGGAAGAGCTGCTGGAATGCATTAAGTATTGCAATGGCGAAGCTACTATGATCAATGACTTTTTGTAGTGGGTTTACGTGGCAAGGTTTTGGTAGCAGGGGGCCATAGGGGTGGCTTCTGTGAGAAGCTGCCCCATATTTAGTAAGGGCCCCACTGCTGACCAGAGCTGAGCCAATAAATTATGTTGTTTTTTGCCTCTGTGAGAGCAGATTTAAGACGGGGAAAAAAAAATAAATAAAAATACTGCACCACAAAGCAGCTGGGAGAGTGAGAGGAGTAAGGAACAGCCTTGCAGGTGACAAGGTCAGTGAAGAAGGAGGGAGAGAGGTGCTCCAGGCACTAGAGAAAAAGTCCCCTGTGGCCTGTGGTGAGGACCATGGTGAAGCAGGCTGTCCACCTGCAGCCCATGGAGTACCACAGTGAAGCAGGATTCCATGATGTAGCTGTGGAATCCCATGGTCTCCTTCCCATGGAGGAGACCATGGTGAAGCAGGTGAACCTGCACCGACGGAGGCTGTGGCCTGTGGAAGACGTCTGCTGGAACAGATTCTGGGCCGGACCTGCAGGCCGTGGAGAGGAGACCACGCAGGAACAGGTGACCTGACAGGAGCTGCTGCCTGTGGAGGACCCAGGTCGAAGCAGTTTTCTCCTGGTGGATGGACCCCATGGTACGGACCCATATCTGGATAAATTCTTGAAGAGCTGCTGCCTGCGGGAAGCCCACACCAGATAAGTTCAGCAAAGACTGTGGGAGGGACCCCACAGCACATGGGATGAGAATGACCAAGAAGGAGCGGCGGAGAAGAAGTGCTATAGACTGACCATAACCCCCATTTCCCTGTTCCCCTGTGCTGCTCGGGGGGAGGAGGTGGAAGAGGGTGGATGGGGGGAAGGTACTTTTGGTTTCTTTCCTTTGTTTCTCACTTCTCTAGCTTGTTAGTAATAGGCAATAAATCTTACTATCTCCCTAAGCTGAGTCTGTTTTGCCCATCACAATAATTACTGCGCGATCTCCCTGTCTTTATTTCAACCCTTGAGCCCTTTTCATTGTATTTTCTCCCTGTTCCTCTTTGAGGAGGGGGAGTGAGAGAATGGTTGTGGTGGAGCTCAGATGCCTACCTAAGTAAAACCACCACACTTTTTCTGGATGACATCAAGGCAGATATACATTGGAACAAGAAGTTCTGTGGTAACAAAGAGAGAACGTTTTTTTTAGTTCAGCTGGCATTTGGACAAAGAGGTCAATTCTAGACTGCTTCCTAATCAATGGGTGCTTTTTAATTGATTTCATTAAAGCTGTGATTTTGCACCAGGTGTGAAAAGTATTCAATAATGTATTTCACAAATGTGAAGAACTGTCATTTTGGCTTAGTTATGGCTGCTATTTCATGGACCCAAAACCAGGCAAACCACCTTTAAAAAAGTGAATCAAACTGGAAAGATTTTCAGAGGAATACTTCAGGGTCTAGTCCTGGAGCCACTTTTTAAAAACTGCTTCATTAATGGTACAAAAGAGAGACTGGTGAAAACACTTGCAAGGTTACATTAGGGAGCAATTTTCCATTGTCAGGGAAGTCAGTCAAATGAGTTTGCACTACTTTTCCATACTCAACATCTAAGGTCTACATACAATAGTTCTTTGCATTGAACTCTAATTATTTATTATAAATTTGGATTGTATCAAAAGCCACAAGAAATGAAGCCAGATTGTTATGCAGTACTGCAGCATCCCTTCAAATCACCAGCACCATGGGCTGAGCCATGAATCTGTGACAATAAGCATCTCACTATAAAATCGTTAAGGCTATGTGTGCAGATATATAAAAATGCCAGGAATAGGAAGTAATGCAATTAAAAAGCCTCTGTCTTGAAAGACTGCATTATATGAAAAGTGACTGTCATTAGTTTTCAGCTTGAGTCAGAATTGTAGGGTCAATTTCTCTGTGCAATGCAAAAAGTTCCTGAGATCATTGTAAATGTGTTGTTATTTAAAATGTTAGTTAATCATAATTTTTAAGTGCTCATCACTCAGCTAAATTGAAACTATTTTTCCTTGAGAATCTTTAAAGCATCTCTCATTCCCTAAATTCTATTTTCCTGCCAAATTTCAACTTTTTACTCCAGTCTGCTGAAGATAATAGGTCAAGATTTGCTTATTACCTTTCTTGATTGTTTTTGTTTGTTTGTTTGTTTGTTTTAAATAGATTTAAAAAAAAATCTAAAATATATATGTATATATTTAATGGATTATCCCCTAGTAGCATTCTTTAAAATTGACATGTTGAAACACTCATTTTTGTATAGTCACTTTTTTCTTTAACTGGATTTTTTTTTTTTCTTAAGGAAAAAAAAATATTATCCTTTAGTAGAAAATGTGCCTCAAGAGCTGAAAGGTTTGGGAAGTTTAAAGCAGAAAGATACAGGCAACTGTAAATATAGCTGTCTGCTTAAAATACATTCCTCATTTGCAAACAGTTGCTTAACAACACAAGTTATCAAAGTGTTGCTGCCATTCAGGCATATGTGTTTTTATGTTTCATATTCTCTTGCATGTGCATCTGGCCTAGGCAAGGTGAAAAGTTTGCTTTTTTTTTTGTCAAGTTTTGCACATTTGGTGGTTCTTTGTCACTTTGCAGCAAATAACAACAAAACCACAGTTTGCCTTTAAAGTGAACTAAAATCTCTTTAGTTAGAGGCATTGTTTTCTGGTGTGACACATTTTTATTCTGACTTCGTGGACAAGTGAACTTTGAGCTTTATGTAATTGTGCTAGAGATGCTGAGCATCTTAAATCAAACAGAATTTTTTGTCGTTATCAAAAAGTACAGGCTAGAAAATGTTCCATAAATTCTGAATTGGAATGTTCCCACAGCTCTGTGCATGATGTCTGTCTTTAATTCATGTCATTTCTTCCACATTAGTCATTAAAGTTTTAATCATCATGTGGTAACTTTAACTGTTCCTCCCCCACCCCCCAATAAATTAAAATAAATAAAATAATTAAGACATAGTGAAAGCTTATTTTTCTCTTAAGACAATAATTCCCTCCATGTTTCAGATGACAAATTAAGCCATAAATTGAATTTAAAACCCATGGGCAAATGTATGAGTTTTGAATGGCTTTAAAATAAGATGGGCAATAGTCATTCCAATTAGATTGGGTATTCGAGTTCTCCAAGCACATTAAAGTTAGTTTTTCTGATTAGAATTGCTGGAAATTTAGTATCTTAAGAAGCATCTGGAAATCATATTTTGCTGGCAAGGCACATAACGGGTGATAAATCTTTGGAGACTATTGTCCATAAAAGTCTGTTGTGTTATTGATTATTTACTTATCAAAGTCAAAAATTATGTAGATTGAGTGATGTTAGTAACAAGAACTCAGCAGTGTCCTAGAACTTATTTATTCTCTTAGAAACTTGGGCAGTTGCTAACACAGCTTTTGTGATTTCTCTTCCCTTCTTTTCTTCAAATGGTAGCAGTCAGCTATTTGTTTTCATCCTCTCTCCCATTAAATTTGTGTCTTGTCAGGGTGGACTCCCCATGGATGGGCAGGGCAGGGCTGTGGGCTGTGGGAACTGGATACCTACACTGGGGCAGGGGCTGATGTCCCAGGGGGTTGAAATGTGGTCCTAGGCCATGTGCACAGTGCAAGAGGCCCTTGAATGGGGGCATCAGTGCCATCAGGGCCCTGATGCTCTATCATATGCTCACCACATTATATTGGAGCATTACAAAAATGGTAATTCAAAACAAACATCATATCCATTGAGCTTTATCTCCTTCCTGTTCTGTAACATTTAAGTATTTTCTTTGGTTCTTGTTCAAAACTTGTTTGCACAAACTGGCACTGGCCTGAAGGATGAATTTCTGTCTGACCAGTTTGAAGTTAGCAACATCTGAATATATGCAGGGACAGTAAACAAAAAAAAAGTGATTTGAAAGCTTGCTGTTAAAAATGTATTATCATGTAGATAATATTTAAAATATGACTAAAAATTGCAATTAAATATTTAAACTAAGACCATAAACATATTTTTGAAAAGATCAACCTGAGTCTTAAACTCAAAATAAATAATTTGTTGTTATCTCATTTGAGGATGTTGAGATATTTTCAAGCATGGAGAATTATCTGCAGGGAAAAAATCAAAGTCTCAAACTTTGATTTTGATGGAGCTGATTTTTTTAAATGAAAAACAAAAACAAAAACCTAGCATCCTGAAGTTGGGAAGATGAGCATTATGAAATTTGGGCACAGTCATGGGGCACAGGTGATCTACAGATGACACTGAATCATCCCAAAGAAGGTACTGAAAATCTGAAGGAAATCCTGGATCCAAAGATTTTCAAGACAGTTTTGCCACTGACTTCAAGACAGGCAGGGTTTCAACTCTGCAGCAAACCTTCAGCAGTCTATCTACAGTTTATGTGTTGGAAAGGTCAGAGGTTGGACTCGATGATCTTGAGGTCTCTTCCAACCTAGAAATTCCGTGATTCTGTGATTCTGTGAAATAAACAGAAAGTTTCCTCGTCTAGTTTTTCTGGGCTTTGAATGAGAACCAGAAATTGCAAAAACACCTAATAATGGCACATGAGCATGCTTTCCTCAGTGTGAGACATCTACACCTAGGCACAATATTGTGAATGATAAATGACTGAGGCACAATTCTGAGCAAAAATTTCATGCTGAAATTCTTGATGCTGTACTCACAAAATCATTGCAAACATTCTACTGGTTCCTGAAGCCTCACACATACTGATATTTTAGATGAAACAACAGCTCCCTAACCTTATTTCAACAAATAAATATAAAAGCTGACTTTTAAGCTCAAGGGAAAAGACATGGAGTACAAAGAAAATGTGCACAAAGACAGAAGTGAACAAGAAAAAGAAAACACCATCTGCTTCTGTATAATTTTTGACCATGACTTGGTGCAACTATAACGTGGAGTTCTTTCCCTCAGCAACACCAGAATCCTCTGGTATCTCTAAAGCTGATGAAAACAAAATTCAGAGACAGTCCTGAGGTCAAAATTTGTTACAGGGTTTTTCCTTCTGTAGCACTGTCGGTTGCTGTACCAAGGTTTCCCAGAAGTCATTAGTATTTCAGCATTCATTTTATACATGGCAAAATAAAGTTCACAGTTAAGCGCTGCCTGTAGCTTATGACCAGTTCAAATATAGCTTTTATTAAAACAAAATTGATAAAGTTATGTTACTTTTATATAGAGCCAGATAAAATACTTTTGTCAAGTAGTTAATTCATTAAAGAATGTGAAGAATGTGTTTAAATTCTTCCAAATATTTGCAAATTTGTATTTTTCCGGGGGGGGGGGGGGGGGAAGTATTCTGAAAAAACAGTAATAATAATAATAAAAAATAAATCCAGTAAAACCTATTGGACAACACAGATAAAAGGACTCCTAAGGAAATATGGGAGACCTTGGGTCACATTCATATCTCCAGAAGGGGATCTGACTTCAAGCCAATGGAGTTTCTTGAATGAAAATGAACATGAAAATATGAACATGAAAATATGGTTCTTTTTTCTTGTGGATGTTTTAGATAAAATGCACAAATGATTACTGAAAGACAGTGAGTTCTCATTCTAGCAGGGGAGCATGAAAGAAGACCATGTTAAAATCCTATTTTGATTTAGCATGTGGTGACCCTCCTTAAATCTTCAAGACACAAGCTCACATCTCTTTTCTCAGATTAGGGAACTAGATCCCTTCAACACAATTCCATATTAAATGGGATTTAACAAACAAACAAACAAACGGGGAAAAAAAAAAAAAAAAACAACACTTCTTTGTTCACAAACTTCAGCTTTTTGCTTTATTTTCATTTGCTAAAAGCAACTGATAATACAACATATACTTTCCAGTTAAGAAATTGTTCCTCAAAAAAGAATATGAATGAACGTTTAATTGACCTACATTTCTGGAAAAAAATAATACATATATATATATTTGTTTGAATTAATAACATTTTTTTCCCCTGCAAATATTTTGTTTTCAGTGCTAAGGTGTTTTTCACACAACTTTAATCTGGTCTATAAAGTGTTCATCTGGACATGCCTTGCAAGTTTTTATTCCTGACTCTTGAGTAAGAATTTCAAAGGATGAGCCTTGACTAGGTAATTCAAAGCAGATATTTATTTCTCAAGCAACAGTTTGTGAAGGGAAGTGAAGATCTTGAAGTTTTTAAGCTTTTCAAATATCTTCTTCAGTGGGAGGAGAGGAGATCTGCTGTATTTCTTCCCACTGGCTCTTCAAATAGTATTTATGATATTACAGAAGCATGAAGTCCATGGTCAGGCCCCTCATAGGGTTTATAGGAGTGGTAGCATTGATCCAGTGGAGACGAGCAAAGGTAATGAATGGGACACTGCCACTGCTCTCTTCTGGGGCCCTGCTCAGTCTGTCCCTAGTGTTCCTTAGGGACAATGCAGCCACTAGCCCTGGTCTTCAACAGCCTTGCGCGCTTGCTCCTTTCCCCCTCTAATGAGGACAGTCTGCTCAGTTGTTGCTTTGAGGAGCTCTTTCTGAAAAGCCATTAATATATGTGATAAAAGTGCAAGGACCACCTTTCAGAATAAGCCTCACTTCTCAGTGGTTCCAGACACAACCCCTTAGTTCATTAGCTTTTTAGCAGGTAGTTTTGCCTGAGGAAACATTTTCAGAAACTGCTTCTCCTTTCATCAAACATATAACACCGTTGTATTACTCTGGTAATTTTAAGAAGGAAGAAATTTGTTTTTATGTTTGTTGAAGATAATAATTATATCATCATTATATCCCTTCCAAGATGCATAAGAAGTTGGCTATTGAATGGGAAATGCAAAGCCTGTTGCTTTTCAAAATGATGGATTTTAGTCACCAGTAGCAGGTGATCGTGTGCTTCTATTACAAAGACTGTAAGTACATATTTTAAAAGATTAAGGATGATCTACTATTGAGCTTCATTCTACTCAAGTGTGCCAAACCCATGATAAAAAAAAGAAAAAAAAGACAGGTGGAGCAAAGCTATAAAGAATAGAGATTTGACTCACATAGATAAAAATTAGAATTTAATGCAGTAAAAGACAAAGGCTTTTGTCTTGGACCAAATTAATCTTTCACTGAGCAGCATGACTGGGGTAAAAAAAAATATATCACTATTTTAAAGAGGATATCATGTAAAGTTTTTTTGTTTATTTTATTTTATTTTATTTTATTTTATTTTATTTTATTTTATTTTATTTTATTTTATTTTATTTTATTTTATTTTATTTTATTTTATTTTATTTTATTATTCTCTGAAACATCTCTACTATAATAGCTGCCAATCTGTTATTTAGTTTGAATTAGCAATTATTTGGAAACCTGTTTCAGTATCTGGTACACAAAACTAGAATAAAACTGTAGCACTAGACTGTATAGCAGTGTGTGATATGATAAAGATTAACTTTTCAAATGAAGTATAGGAAGTGAGACTTCCTAAAACTATATTAGGAACTGTCAATTGTTACAGACTGTGAAAATACTCAGGTTAGTAGTAGAAATGACTTCTTAACTGGAGTCATGGAATAACGTAGTTATTCCATGGACACCATCTCAACTAACCAATACACACTCAATGCAAGTCCAACTTCAAAGTATGATCAGGTTGCTCAGGACAATATTCAGTCAATTTTTGAATACTGCATACATGACATTGTTCTCTCATCTCTGTCTTGGAACATAGATACCAGATTAGGTGGAGTTTTAACTTGACCCAGTGCATTTCTTGCATTCTTATTCAAAGAAGTGTCACATTTATGGTACTCCTAGTGCAACAGTGCTCTGCCAGGAGCAGAGGTGTGCAACCTGACTTTGCTTGCAACAGCTTTTTTCTTTTTAAAAGCAGCAAAGCAAGGAGGCTGTGCAAATTTATTGCTCTTAGGGTGAGTCCCATCTGCAAGTCATCATTTTCACATGCATGTTTTGTGACAAGAAGGTAAAAAGCTGAAACATGAGCTTGCTTATCATGGGTGAAGTAGTAGGTGGAAAGTGGGCTGTAGCAATGGATGTTCAGAGCCTGTAGCATCTGAGGAAGTTTTCCTCTATTCACTTAACATAAATCCCATATTCCTGCCTGAAGGGATTATTCTTTCTACTCCCCCTTTTGGGAGACTGTTTCAAAACAGTTCCCTGGCTGATAGTGCTACCCTCTGGCCAATTACCCTGTCAAATAGAGTTAGGAAAATTGCAGCTGGACTCCAAGAAGGATAGCATAACTATTTCTCCTCCTGCAGCAATAGACAGCTATTGTGCAAAAGGGGAATGTATCAAATAGAAAAGAATAGAAACCATTTATGGATCAAAGACACAGTGGTTTTCCTTCATTTTCAATTGGTATGCAGAACATACATTCAGGTCAAGCTGTTATTTTATTCTGTCTTATTTGTGACACAATGACTCATGGGTTTGTGTGTAACGGAATGACTTGGTGTCATCTCTACATATCAAACCATATCTCACCTTTTTCTGTGTGTAGGTGGCACAAATGACAAACTATTTTCCCTGTCTTATTTCAGATCTCAGGATCATACTTTCCTGAATACAGTTCCTGGGTGGCAGCACTCACTAACATTTTCCAATATCAATAAATCATTCCCTCATCAATTCCCCAAACAACAAATTTCCCAGTCAGTGTCTCAAGGTTAAATGTCATAGAAGGGTGACTGCCTAGCTTCTCATTGCTAGGTAGTATCTAGTTGCAGGGATTTGGGGGTTTCGGTCAAAGGCAACTTGAATATGCATCAACAACATTCCCAGGCAACCATACCCTGAGGTGCATCAGGCATGGCATTGCTATCCAGTTAAGGGAAGTGATCATTCCACTCTGCTCTGGTGCAGCCTCACCTTGAGTACTGTGTGCAGTTTTGGGCACCACAATATAAGTAGGACATAAAATTATTAGAGAATGTCCAAAAGAGGGCTACAAAGATTATTAAAGGTCTAGAAGAAGATGTATGAGGAATGGCTGAGGTCCTTTGGTTTGTTCAGCCTAGAGAAAAGAAGACTGAGGGGAGACCTCATGGCAGCCTTCAGCTTCCTCATGAGAGGAGTGGAGTGGCAGATGCTTATCTCTTTTCTCTAGCAACCAGTGTGAGAAATCAAGAGAATAGCATAAAGATGCATCAGGGAAGGTTCAGGTTGGATATTTGGAAAAGTTTCTTTACTGAGAAGGTGGTCGAACACTGAAACAAGTTCCCTGGGGAAGTGGTTGTGGCTCATGAAGCATCTGGACAATACTCTCAGATAGGGTTTAATTTTCAGTTAGTCCTTTGTGGAGCCAAGAGTTGGACTCTACGCACCTTGTGGGTTCCTTTCAACTAGGGATATTTTATGATTCTGTGATGATGTCATATTCACAGTTATTATGTGCCAACTAAACAAGCCCATGATCAGGTTGATGAGTCTTATTCACTGATGAGATTGTAGGTAGAATTTGGAATTTAAGATATCTGGCAAGCTTAGCGAAAGATAAACAGCTAAAATGGAGCATGTCTAGAGAAACCTATACAACACAGAACAAATCTCACTTGCTTACCAGTGGCTGTGGTTATGACTTGGAAAGGAGAAAATATGGATTCATGGTATGTAATTGACTGTACAAATAACACGTGCAGCGCACATGGGAGGCAGTACCCAGCTTGAGCTGGGCTTCTTTCACAGAAGACCCCAGGGCTGAAAAATTGGATAAATGAAGAATGACTACCTATGCTTGCATTCCTCTTCTGTAGAAGGCATCAGACTACCAGAGGTTGTTATTAGCCTATAAAATGGAGTCCTGAGAAAAGCATCAATGTAGAACATGACAAACTCTGGACAGTGGAGACAGCTGCAGAACACTGTATGACTTCAGGTGGCCAGACACTTAATTTATTAAAACAGGTCTGAGCCTGTGGTTTCAGACCCAGGGTGTACGTAAAACTCTAGCTACCCATGTTGCTTCTTTTGATTGCTCAGGCCAAAGTGCCTACAAATCCTATCTGCCACAGCAACAAGAATTTCAAGACCTTCCAGAAAGAAACCTTGAATATATTTCCACCCAATTTCAGTCACTTGATACTGCCTTGAGAGAAGGCCAGTACATATGCTGTAAAGGAGAAGCAATTACTCAAAATTTTCCCCTTGTAGAAGTCTCTTGCTTTGGTCCTGGCTCAGTGCGCTCCTCTGGGTAAGCAAAGTGCCCTGTCAGCAAGTACAGCCCTGAGCTGCTCCTGAAGCCTGCTCTTAAAGGACACCAGAGACAAAAGCACAGGGATATTTCCCACAAAAGGCGTGCACATCCCATTTGGAATTAGCACCCAGGTCCAGAGGGCTCCACCCACTGTAGGTACAGGAGCTGGAATCTGGGTAACTTGTAAGGTAACTAGGACTGGCAGAGGGATTCCTTAAATATTGGGAAAGGCATAAGAAATGTACCCACTGTACAGGCTGTCTGGGGGCCACAGGGGCCAGCAAGTTCCCTGGCAGCTGGGAGCCTGGGGCTTGCCATGAGGGCAGCAGGGCCAGGCCAGGCCTGATCCAGGGCCCATCCCACTGCTCCAGCCAGGAATAGGACAGTCAGGAGGCAGCCCCAGCCCCAGGCATTCACACAGTTCTCTGGGGATAGGCTCTGAGCCTGAGGTGGGGTCAGCATCAGGTGTAGTTGCAACATGGCAGGAGAAATAGCTCAGGCAGTGGCCAAGCAATAGACCCTCCATCAGAGATAGCAGCCATGGGAAGAGGTGGTCAGCCCTGGCCAAGGCCTCTAGCTGTCTTTGCAGCAGCCAGACCCCTGAGAGGAGATGGCTTAGGGCTGTGGGAAGAGGTTGGAGGAGTCTCATGAAACCAAATGAATGAAAAAGGAAGCAGTGCCCCTTCAGAAAATCTGAGAAACGGTGACTGATGCGACCTTTTCTATGATTTGTCTGCTCTCTTTACTACCCGAACTGTAAAGTTTACATCATCCATTCTCATCATACTGACCTCTATGGTATAGTATCATCCATTTCCAGAGTCTGTGACTATATATAATTTGTATATCTTTAAATTAATTTACTTTTATTTTATTTTTAACATAGAAAAGGGAGAGTATAGTGAAAAGAAAGCAGATTTACATTCAAATGTTCCTACATGCTCTGTAGAAATAAAGGAGTTGAGCTATAAAGGCTCAGAGGCTCAAACCCAGTAGTAATTGCATGTAATCAGGCATTGAGGGGGTTCTTCACAGAGAGGGTGGTTGCACACTGGAACAGGCTCCCCAGGGAAGTGATCACTGCACCGAGCCTGTCTGAATTTAAGAAGAGATTGGACTGTGCACTTAGTCACATGGTCTGAACTTTTGGGTAGACCTGTGCGGTGTCAAGAGTTGGACTTGATGATCCTTAAGGGTCCCTTCCAACTCAGGATATTCTATGATTCTATGATTCTATGATTGATTCTGAAACTGTGTGAAAAGATCTCCAGCCATAGACACACCAGCTACCAATCAGATATAAATGCTTATATATATATAAAGGAAAGCTCAGCAGCTGATAGATACAGGAATGAGATGTTAATGCCATGAAAGCTGCTACCCCTGTGAAAGGAAAGCTGACAGACTTCTGTCACTTGTATGTAACCATCTTTGAATGCAAGAAAGGAGATAACAGACAGTACTATAAGGATCACACTGTGAAAACTCAGGAATCCTTTCTGAAAGATTATAGAGGATGAGAGATTGTAGAGAATGCTATAGACAGTAGTATAAACATCGTATTCAATCCTTCCTTTAAAATGTGGATAACACTAAGAAAAAGTGGCTTTGTATGAGTACACAGCTGTTGAAGTCAATCTCTTCCAGGGGCAATTTCTCGTCACCAGGAAAGATTGTATGAACTGGCTACATCTACATGCCTTGGGGTTACCTCATGCCTCACCCTTCTCACCCTCCAGGCACACTAATAGACTTGTGTTTATGGTCCTCACATACTACTGTTTTGGAAGGAGTGGTCTCTGGAGATATAGCTTCCCCGTTGTCCACATCCAGCTTTCACCTCAGAAGAAAATTTAAATTTTAAAGGGTTTAGAAATAAGTCACTATACCTGCTGTTTAGAAAATCAGAAGGTCTGGATATAGTTTATTTGATCACATACGACATGCCATGTGTGAAGATAATGAGCAGGGTTGCTATCTCCTACCTAATAACAGTTATTATTAATACAGGTTTATACCTATTTAAATATATACCAAAACTTATTTTACCAAATGATTTCTATTATTATGTTCTTGTCATTTTAGAAGCTACTGGTAATTATTGACACCTAATTTTCAAAATCTTATAAGGAAGTGTAGTGGGTTTACGTGGCAAGGTTTTGGTAGCAGGGGGCCATAGGGGTGGTTTCTGTGAGAAAGATCTAGAAGCTGCCCCATATTTGGGAAGGGCCCCATTGTTTTCCAAATCTGAGCCAATAAGCGATGTTGTTTTGCGCCTCTGTGAGAGCATATTTAAGACAGGGAAAAAAAAACGCTGCGCCACACAGCAGCCGGGAGAGTCAAGGGAGTGAGGAACAGCCTTGCAGGTGCCAAGGTCAGTGTAGAAGGAGGGGGAGAGGTGCTCCAGGCGCCGGAGCAGAGGTCCCCTGTGGCCTGTGGTGAGGACCATGGTGAAGCAGGATGTCCACCTGCAGCCCATGGAGTACCACAGTGGAGCAGCGTTCCATGCTGCAGCCTGTGGAGGAGACCACGGTGGAGCAGGTGGCCCTGCACCGATGGAGGCTGCCGCCTGTGGAAGACGTCTGCCGGAGCAGATTCTGGGCCGGACCTGTAGCCCGTGGAGAGGAGACCACGCAGGAGCAGGTGACCTGGCAGGAGCTGCTGCCTGTAGGGGAGCCAGGTTGGAGCAGTTTTCTCCTGAGGGCTGGACCCCATGGTACGGACCCATATCTGGAGCAGTTCTGGAAGAGCTGCTGACTGTGGGAAGCCCACGCCGGATCATTTCATCAAGGACTGTATCCCGTGGGTGGGACCCCACAGCACAGGGGATGAGAGTGACCGAGAAGGAGCGGCAGAGAAGAAGTGTTGTAGACTGACCATAACCCCCATTCCCCCGTTCCCCTGCGCCGCTCGGGGGGAGGAGGTGGAAGAGGGTGGATGGGGGGGAAGGTGCTTTTGGTTTCTTTCCTTTGTTTCTCACTTCTCTAGCTTGTTAGTAATGAGCAATAAATCTTACTATCTGTCTTCTTATGCTGAGTCTGTTTTGCCCGTTATAATAATTATTGCGTGATTTTCTCGTCCTTATCTCAACCCTTGAGCCCTTTTCACATATTTTCTCCCCATTCCTCTTTGAGGAGGGGGAGTGAGAGAGCGGCTGTGGTGGAGCTCGACTGCCCACTCGAGCGGAACCATGACAGGAAGTCATATAGCAGGGTTCTAAGGAGGCCTTACTCTTTCAGTTCTGTTCCAGCAATGAGCTACATTCACATGCAGCAAAAAAAAAAAAAAAAAAAAAAAAAGGACTGGTTATATTAACCATTGACATTTAATACTGTAATTCTATCAAAAAAAAAAAAAAAAAAAAAAAAAAAAACAAAAAACAAACAAACAAACAAAAAAAAAAAACATTATTGAACAGTTTTGTTTCCCCATCCTGGGCTGGGAATGTAGACTTTATCAGGAAGAGGAATGGTAATAAATTAGGACATTGGAAGACACTTTATGCTTAAATGGGAGTGGACTCTTCCCCCATCAAGGAATGTAGCTAGTGTTGCTTCTGGAGCTTGTGTGAAAGACTTAACTTTTTCCTTGATGGCTTTTTACTATGAGAGATGATTACTAATAGTTGAAGAAATAGGAAGATTTTTAATTCTTTTGTAAATGATAAAAGAGCTACAACTTGAGCAACTATACGGAATTAACTAGGGAAAAAAGCAAAGCAGAATATTCAGGAATATTCAGGAAAGAATTCCTACCAATTAGTTTTATGGAACAAGTTACTGAGAGATTGTAGTGGGATCCCCAACACTGGAGTTATCCAAAGTCAAACTCATCCTATTCCTCCTCGCCCCCCCTCCCCCACTCTGAAAACCTCTAGGAAACAGAAAAAGTCTGGCAGCTTTTCCATCTGTAATTACATTGATTTATGTACAGCTAGTCTCCATCTTCCAGAGCCACAGAGCTCGAAAGCAAGCAGAGGTTCTTTCATGCTTACTTTGACTCTACACAACACAAAAGGCTCTTTGTAGGAAGACACTGTACAGTACTATATATCCTAAGGCATTCAAGAGCTGCTAAAGAAGCAAAATGTCAACCTCTAAAATTCAAGAGGAGATTTTTCTTAGGGCCACCCCTATCCCCACAATAACAGTAATTCAGCAAAACATTTGCATAAACTAAATAACTTGTGGCAGAATTTTTTGCTTCCAAGCTCACTCTAACTTCATTTTTCAGAGGGATCAGAAGAGCCAAAGACAGTACTTACAGCATGCCTTAAATCACAAGCATTTCCCTCCACTGAAAGTGACATAGATGTCTCCTACTACTGAGGACAGGGCTAAGGGAACAACATGTTCCTCTATTTGTACAAAACATACTTAGTCTGTGGTTGACACATCTGTCTTCATTTTAGTCAAAGATGTAGCAGTCTTGATAGCTTTTCCTTTCCTTCATCCCAGAGATAAATGTTCTTTAACTGAATTTTTACCAGCAGAAGCAACTGATTAACAGGACAGAATTACCAGAATCTAAAACAGAGGTCTGCATTTGAGCTGCAGCCACTTAGCCTGGGACAGTTTATTTTGGATTTAGAAAGGTACGGTAAGTTTTTAAGCTCTCAGCTGAGCTAGGAGATCTTTGAATGCATAAAGTGGCCTATAAGAGCACTGTTCAGTCTGTTCTGGAGGAAATCAAATAAATGACATGTTTAGAAGTCAATCCAGCATAGCATGAAAGGTGAAACACACACTGTTCAGGTTAACTGTGTGATTTATTATCATGTCAGGACAAGAGTTTTATATATATATATATATATATATATATATATATATATATAGTCCTTATTGTCCTTATTCCTTATTTATGTCAGAATAATTATACACAAAAGTATTCTTAGTTTTTACCTTTAAATAATCCTGAGCAAGACATCTCTCTTTATACCTGTGAATATAATAATAAAGAGTATTCTCACAATAACATATAGATATTTTTGTTTCCTACTGGTAGCAGTGACTTCAGTTGTCCTGTTGCCTTCTTACACTTAATACAATTAGAGAAGAAAAAGAAAAGTTTATCATACAAGAATTTCATATCCACTTGAAAAGAAAAAAAATAATAGAAAGACCAAATTTTATGCTAATTATTGTTTTCTAAACTCAGCCAGACCAGCATCTTAAGTAGTACAACTGCAGAAACTGGAAAAATCCCAGATGTATATCCAGTGTTCAATTGCATGGCAATGCCAGTAGCTTCATTAACACAGCTGTGTCAATACCGGGGAAAAAGTACAGAGAAGTATCTTTTGGCAATTTTAGTCTTTTGGAAAACTCTGAGAATCTTTTAATATCTAGATGAAAATCATATGCTAGGTTTAAAAAAGGTGAAGTAAAATTTTAAAATAGTCCCTCTTTAAAAACACAAAGGATCTTGACAACAGCTCATCATACATTGTGGTATGAAAACTGGTTATTTAGGTTTTTGAAAGACCTGTGGCGTCAGTTTATCAATATTTAAAAATATATTAAGGCATAATCACTTTAATTTCTGAGATTCATTGTAATATCAGAGATGGTAAGATGAGACAAACCCTTGGGTTTGGAAGTACACAAGCACATTCAATCCTCTTAAATATTATCTTTAGAGCCATCCCTTCTCTCTTCCCCTCCAAATTACTCTAAAATCAAATACGTGCCAGAAATGAGAGTAAGCTGTCTGCCTGAATATTTTTTTTTGTGTTGTCTGATTCACTCACTAAATGCTATTCCCATGAACAAAGAGTAAGATCTAGGTAAGAAAAAAGTCCACCTATAAATAAGGACTATAAATTTTGTGTTTAATCCTACTAAAGACAGCATGAACGCTGATTCTCTGCCCCATGCCCTTTATAAGAGCATATATCATAGAGAGCAAGAGGAATCAACTTCAGATTTGTTTCCAAGGGATTTGCGCTGCCCAGCATAGTGGAGAGGCAACACCCAGAGGTTTTGGCTCCTTTTCGTTGCAAGTCTCAAAAATTAACTGGGTTGCAAGGCCAACCCCTCTGAGCTCTAGGAGAAACCCTGCAAAATTCCAGAGCTCTTCTCCTCTGTGTAGAGGAGAGAACACATCTATGATGTGTTCATCATAGATGAACATATTACAGTTTGAAAATCTGTTCCCTAATAACCCAGCTGAACACAAACAAAGGCATTCAGGTTAAATAAAGCTATTGGATTCCTCCTCAATAAAAGTACTTTTATTTGGCTGATGTGAACCCACCCAAATGCTCATTTGGACTGACTGGGCAAAGACAGACCAATGCAATCATTGAGCCCCCACTCATTATTTATTTATTATTATTATTTAATTAAATATTTCAAGTATTGGAATGGACTTGACAGAATATATCTTGGTCTCTAAACTGTATTTTCAGAGACAAAAGATCAGGAACAAATTCCCTTTTCTCTTATGGAAGAGGCTTTTTCTTCTTTTTCTCATGTCTAAGAACAAACTAGATAAATCTTAAAAAGTAAAAGTGTACAAGATTCTGAAGAAGGGGTAAGTTGAATTAGACATCATCTGAGAGACATCCCCTAGTACCATCTCTACTGTATGGTCATGGAAATAATTCGAAGGACAGCTAACGCTTGAGATGACTGAGTTGTTGGGTTTGGGTCTGCAGCCCTGAGCAATGACAATCTGTTAAAATCCTGGCCAAAATGAGTATACTCTCAGTTACCTGATGGCAAATAGCATATATCTGTATAACTGCAAGCGAAACCAGTGTTCAAGCCAAGCTTAAAAGGATCACTGATCTACAAAGCAGCATTATCTGTAACAGCCCTAACACCAGTGGACTGGGGATAACTTGGAAGAAGATACGAGTGCTAGCTTTCAGTAAACCCTTTTGATTACAGATCCTAAAGAAACCGGTAAAACTAAAATCATGAAGCCCTGGAGAAGCATGGGATTTGAAAAACTCTTCTAAACATTTCCCTATTGATTAACTGTAGCAGCATCTCTTATTAGGGTCTTGAATTTTCAACAGCTTCTTCTAAAGTTACCATGCATTGTGCAGTAAGCTCTAGTACCTGGCCATGATTCCAATGTAGACCCAAGGAGCAAGTAAGACAGAAGTTTTAACAGTGCTGCTATGTTAGTCATCTCTTTGTCTGCCTGCAGAATTAATCCATGAGACAGTCTCAAGGTCTGGCCAGCATATGGTTTTGATACAGTGGTCATTTCGACTTAAAGCCTTCTACTACCTTCATTTATGTTTAAATGAGAGCTTGCAGCTACTGAGAAAACGTTATTTTGGATCTTTTTTTTTTTTTCTTTCCTCTTGTCTTTTTAAAACCATAGTGGGGGAAAAAATAAATAAATAAATAATTTAATAGTCAGTAAATACCAAGACTACACAGAAACATAACAAAGATAAATAATATAATTGTGCTGCATTTAAAACCACTGTAATAATCGCTCCAGTTAGAAACAACACTTCGTTTTGTAGATCTCAGTTGTTTTCAGTTGTTTTTCACTTGCAGTGTTGCTCACTATTAACACTAAAATTAGACTTTCCAAATACATTTGAATGATAATTTAATGGCACTGCAATTAAATACTTCCAACATATTTAACAACCATTGAAAAGGCTTATATACCTACTTTACTTGCTCATAAATGACAGTAAGTCATGTCACAACATCTCACATTAAAGCAGAAAGTATTTTTAATGGATGATAATTCTATGGTAGGAGCCAACAAACAGTAATGGATTTAAATATCTTAATTATAAAAATTTGAAATTTAATTATATTCCTTGGAAAAATTGCATTTATTTGTATTGTCCGAAGCTTTCAGAAAAACATACATTGACAGCTAAAACTTATCTGAACATGAATAGAATCCTAATTATATAACACTTTTCACCACCACCCCACCTGTCTACATAGAAAAGAAAGAGTAAGTTTTTCTATTTGTTCAGCATCACTCTACTCTCTTTTCTATTGTATTAACTTAATGCTTAAAAAAAAAAAAAAAAAAAAAAAAAAAAGGACTAACCTACTGTTCTTCACAACTGAATTCCATTTAAAAATCAACGTATCTTGCCATTCATATACCTCTTCTACAAGTAGAACCATAAACCGTCTCACCAGAAAACAAATTTAGGCCTAGAATAAAGACAAGAACCCAACCTTTCCCTTCACTTATGTATTGAAATCATACTGTAAGAAATGAGGAAATAATATATATAAAACAGGAATAATTTCATTGGTCATCAAGCAATCTGACTTAACCATTATTGGTTTGACAGATACTGATGACCAATATGGAAGAAGAGACTCAGGCTGGTGCTTGCAGAAGATAAAAGAGAAAGCCATTGGTTAACAAGACAGTAGAGTACTTGCCTAATCATAGTTATACAGTAAAACACTTCTGTACTGTGACTTTAAAGGATTAAAACAGGAGCTTAACAAAGGTAAGTTGTTTTATTTTTGTTTTAAAACAAGAATTATCTTTCACTGGAAAGATATTGGAAGTGCTTGTAACCCTAAATCATGTTTTGTTCAACAAGTAAACTTGAATTAGTCCTGAATTCAGCTGCAGTCTATTTCTCAAATGGTTGTCTCTCTTTGAAGTACCTGCAGCTGGAGATGAAGCAGCTCTCAAAAGAGAGAAACAGGATGTTTGAAAACAAATAGTCTTTAAATCCATTTGCAGTTTAGCACCTGGGGCAGCAGCATCCACCCAGCCATAAGCAGATATAAAGGGTATTTTGAAAACCAATAAAAATAGGGTCTTCTGGTACTTCAAAGGCATAAGGTGCTATGAGGAGTGTGAACCATGTCTTAGTTTTGAAGTGTTTGACTCTTTTCTGGGACTCATTCTAAAGAGCTCCCACTACTAAAAATGACTTTGTTTTGTTTTGAATTAATAGGATGATAAACTATTGTAAATGAGTTTCGCTATAATTTTAGTACAGATCAGGTTCTTAGGGTTATAGGTAAACTTCTACACACTCTGAAACTGCTAAATTTGCAAAAGTACTACTAGACTATCTTTTGTACATTAAAAAAAAAATAAATAAATTATGAAGTGGACATAATTTGTTGGTTACCGAAGTATTTGATTTCTGAAACTCGGAAAACAACATTTAGCACATCTGTTCTTCATTTGTTGTTATAAAGTAGACCAATGCCACAGCCATGACTGATTGGTGAATTAACAGAGAGTTCATAATCAAAGGTTAAGTTAAAGAGCAGTCAGGAGTAATTTTAAAATGTAGTATTTACTATTTTGCTTTTGTGTATGTGCTGTTCTCACTGCAGATTTCCTGGTCAAATGCTGATACTCACTTTTTAAACCCTACGGTTGCAACCCAGATTACATTTCATCTCTTTTTAGTGGAGGGTGAGAAGAAAAAATAAGTATAGCATTCCTCTATTTAATTAGAAGGAAGAAAGTTGTATGATTAAAAATTGAGATAGAAGCTACTAATGTCATTGTATTTTCCCAAATAACTCAAATGTCTAGGAGTAGAATTTTCTGCCATATCACCTTTTATCTGAAAAACTGTCTACTTGGTTTCAGAAAGATGACAAAAGAATGGAATGTTCGAGATGTTGAAGAAAAGGAATCATAGTGACTGCTTATTTGTTTGTTTTCAAAATGACTTGGGTTGGAAGGGACCTTAAAAATCATCTAGTTCCAACCCCCTGCTATAGGCAGGGATGCCACCCACTAGATCAGGTTTCCCAGGGTCCAATCCAGCCTGGCCTTGAACACCTCCAGGGATGGGGTATCCACAACCTCTCTGGGCAACCTGTTCCAGTGCCTTACCACCCTCTGAGTGAAGAATTTCTTTCTGAGATCTAATCTAAATCTCCCCTCTTTCAGTTTAAAACCATTCCCCCTTGTCCTATCATTATCTACCCAAGTAAAGACTTCCTCTCCATCCTTTATGTAAGTATTGAAAGGCTATAATGTCTCCACAGAGCCTTCTATTCAGGCTGAACATCTCCAGCTCTCTCAACCTGTCTTCATAGGAGAGGTGCTCCAGCTCTTTGATCGTCTTTGTGGCCTTCCTCTGGACCTGTTCTAACAGGTCCACATCCTTCTTGTGCTGGAGGCCCCAGACCTGGATGCAGCACTCCAGGTGAGGCCTCACAAGGGTAGAATAGAGGGGGACAATCACCTCCCTTGACCTACTGGCCATGCCTCTCTTGATGCAGCACCAGGAGGCAGCTGGCCTTCTGTGCTGCAAGCATGCACTGCTGGCTTGTGTTGAGCTTCTCTTCCATGAGAACCCCCAGATCCCTCTCTGCTGGGATGCTCTCAAGTTCTTCTCCCAGTCTGCACTCATACCTGGGATTGCTCTGACCCAGGTGCAGCACTCTGCACTTGGACTTGTTGAACCTCATTCAGTTCATGTGGGCCCACTTCTTAAGCTTATCCAGGTCCCTTTGGATGGCAACCCTTCCTTTTCTTGTATAACTGCACCACTCAGATTGTTGTCATCTGCAAACTTGCTGAGGGTGCACCCAATCCCATCATCTATGTCATTGATGAAGATATTGAAAAGCACCTAAGACAGACCCCTGTGGGACACTACTCATCACTGTCCTCCACCTGGACATAGAATCATTGACCACTACTCTCTGTGTCCAGCCATCAAGCTAATTCCTTATCCACCGAATGGTCCACCCTTCAAGTTCATATCTCTCCAATTTAGAAATCAGTATGTTATGTAGAACTGTGTCAAAAGCCTTACAGAAGTCCAGGTAGATGACATCGGTCAATCTTCCCTTGTCAACTGATGCAGTCATTTCAGAATAAAAGGTCACCAGATTGGTCAGGCATGATTTGCCCTTGGTGAATCCATGGTGGCTGTCTTGGATCACCTCGTGGTCTTCCATGTACCTTAACATTGGTTCCAGGAGGATCTGTTCCATACTCTTGCCAGGCACAGAGGTGAGGCTCACCAGTAGTGAGCCTCTGTAGTTCTCCATATCTTCCTTTCTACCTTTTTTAAAAATGGGTGTGATGTTTCCCTTTTTCCAGTCACCAGGGACTTTGTCTGACTACAATGACTTTTCAAATATGATGGAGAGGGGCTTGGCAGCAACATCAGCCTGTTTCCTCAGGACCCTGGGATGGATGTCATCAGAGTTGTAGCTGTTCAGTTGCATTAGGAGGTCCCGAACCTGCTCTTCGCTTACTGTGGGAGGGACTCTGCTTCCCCAGCCCACACCTAGACGTTTGGGGACTCAAGTGGTGTGGGAAGCTTGACTGCCAATGAACTGAGGCAAAAAAGTTGTTAAATATCTCAGCCTTTTCCATGCCTGTTGTTTCCAGTCCTCCATATACATTTTCCAGAGATGATATACTCTCACTAGTCTTTTCTGGTCAATGTACCTGTAGAATCCTTTCCTGCTATTTTTTTTTGATTGCTTGAAGTTTAGCTCTTTCAGTGCCTTAGCTTTCCTGATCCCATCCCTGCACATCCAGACAGGGTTTCTGTACTTTTCCCAGGGCACGTGACTCTGTTTCCACTGCCTGTGCAGTTCCTTCTTTTGCCTAAGTCTGACCACAAGGTCATTACTCAGCCATACCGGTTTCCTGCCTTCCCTGCTTGATTTATTGCACAGGGGGATGGAGAGCTCTTGTCCTCTAAGAAAAACATCCTTAAAGAGTTGCCAGCTCTGATCAGATCCTCTGTCCCTAAGGACAACGTCCCATGGGATCTCATCCACTAATTCTTTGAACAACTGTCAGTTTGCTCTTCTAAAGTTGAGGGTCCTGACTTTGCTCTTTGCTAGGCCCACATCCCTCAAGATCACAGACTCAAACAGGGTGTGGTCACTGCAACTCAGACTGCCTCCAATCTTGACGTCTTTAATAAGATCATGCATGTTGGTGAACACCAGGTCCAGAAACACCTCTCCTCTGGTTGGTTTGTCTAATACCTTGATGAAGAAGTTGTCCTCAGTGCACTCCAGGGTTCTCCTGGATTGCTTACTGCCTGCCATGTAGCTTTCCCAGTAGACATCCGGGTAGTTGAAATCCCTGAGCAGGATGAGAGCCCGTGAGCATAATGCTTCTTGTAGTTGGATCAAGAAATCTTCATCAAAAGGCTCCCCTTGTTCAGGCAGCCTGTAGTAGACCCCAACCACAAGGTGCTCTTTATTGGTCTGATGCTTAATTTTTACCCACAGGCTCTCAACCTGCTTGTGGCTGTTTCTCAGTGGCAACTCTTCACAATCTAGCCGATTCTTAACACAGGGCAACAGCCCAACTCTTCCTTCCCTTCCTATCTCTCCTGTAAAGCTTGTAGCCCTCCGTTCCAGTGTTCCAGTTGTGTGATTTGTCCCACCATGTCTCCATGATAACAATTAGATCATAGTTTTCTACTACACCTTACTAATGAGTCCAGCCAGCTTGCTGCCCACGACACTCTTGCCCCAATTCATCAGGTGTGCCCCATCTGGTGTCAGCATTCCTGGTCTCTCAGAAAAATGCCCAAGATTGTAGAACCTGAAACCCTGAGCATGGCACCAGCTACACAGCCAATCATTCACCTGATTTGTACATTGCCTCCTCCATGGGTCCCAGTCTCCAACTGGGAGGACTGAAGAAAACACTCCTTAAGCTCCCAATCCTTTCAACACCTTTCCAAGGGACATAAAGTCCTTTTGGATGTTTTGTAGTTTCCTTGTTACGACCTCATTTGTCCCTACATGAAAGAGTAGGAATAGGTGGTAGGAATAGGTAGGCTTAACCAGGCTAAGTAGCCTCTTAGTGATGTCATGATTGCAAGCCTCAGACAGGCAGCAAATCTTTTGAGAGAGATTTTCTGAGTGGCAAATGAGTGCTTCACTGCCTCTCAGAGAGGAGTCTCCAATAACCAACACCCTTCATGCTTTATTTGTGGCACTGGTCTCGTGTGGCACATGTTCTTTGTGGCATGTGTTGTTTGCTGGTCCACCTTAATACTGTCGCTCTTTCTTGGGGCTTGACCATTACCGTTGTTGTTATTATTAGCCTCTCCTTTTTTGAGTTCCAGAGCATCCTATAGTATAGAGGCATTTCAGGGACAAGGGGGAAATTCCTCCTTCTGCTCCAAGCAGAGATGAGGGTCTAGCTTCCCTTGTCTTGCAAGTCCATCAATTGCATAAGTTCAGAGGCTCCCTTACCAGTCCCTTGTGAGGACTTCAGGGAGGGCTGTTGCTCAGCCTGTGCCAGTGCTTGATACCATGCATCGATGTCTCACTTGGATTCCCAGATGCTTTCCAGCCTGTTGAACTGCTCTTGCAAGACACCATCTTGCTCAAAAAGCTCATCCAGCTGGGCACACTTGCACCCACAACACCTAATTCTGTCTTTGGGCACTAGGGGGACTTCCAGATTCCAGAGTTCCCCACAACAGGAGGTCTGGGAAACTCTTTAGGTCCTCAGGGGCTCTGTCTGCATGTAGGCATCTGCCATGGGGGGTCATGGCCCGTCCATCTGGGTTTTGGTCTCAGCCCAGCAGGTGCAGCAGGTGGACAACATCTTTGCTTCAGTATCAGCCTGATCCTCCTCACTAAAGGCACAGAGGGGCTGCCTCCACGCACTTCTACACGACCTGCCTGTGCCAACTGCTGCTCCATGGCCGGGCTGCCTGCCCTGCCTGCCGCTCGCATTCCCTGGGGACTGCCTCTGTACTTGAGGGGGAAATGGCCGCTGCTCCCAGCTCTGCCTGGCCAGGTGCTCTCACAATGGCGGCCGGCTGCCTCGAGGGGCCTCGGTGGGGGAAATCCCTCTCACATCGCCATTGTCTGTCCTGGAAACGATCACCTGAGCAAGTCCGATCGCCTTTCGTATCACATTTCCCAACTTTCCATCTCCTGCTGTTGTGATGTGTAATGGGTGTGATAACCATGTGATGGGTGTGGAGGGATGTAAGCATGTGAGCATCTGCTTCTCAAGAAGTGAGACCTGATAATTACCTATGCAGCTCAGCTGTTACTTCCCAGTGGGCAAGTGTGAATGACTTTTCCATTGTTACATCACTTATGCGCATCCTTGGAGGGGTCATCAACCATTGTTCACTGAATAGTAGTACATTGTTGGGAACTGTGTTTAGATCAAGATGGAAGTTGTTATTTTCTTCCTACATGTATGACTAGGGAAACTTACCTTATTATTTATCCATTTCATATTTTTCATCTTGCTTCTATTAGCACTAGTTTAATTCCATCACCACAAGATGTAAGTTGAGGCCATGTAAAACTCGGTCACATCCAGCCTTTCATTACCAGAGTGGCAGAGGCTAGAGCATACAAGCTACTAACAGCTTTTAAAGCTAACCCCATTACCAGAAGAGCTGAGAACTCCAGGTTACAACATTATGGTGATCTTAAAGGGATATATCATCATTATGGAGGTCAGCCTAAAACCAGGGAGGTGACAGAATGTCTTGTCAGCAGTACTTAAATGCAGCTTACGAGGACTGCAGTTGGGATTGAACTTGATGAGAATGCTTTTGATTCTCAAAGGCATCATGTTCTTAATGCAAGTAAAAGTCTCAGGGAAAAGCACAGGGGTAATACGAGGCAGGGAGTGCTGGCTCTTCAATATCAGCATTTGGAACATGACTTACAGCTTGTTCTGAAAAATGGCTCTTATAGACTCCAGGACATTTTGAAGGAGAGCTCTGTGTAAGCAGTCTTCCTCATTTCTGAATACATATGTCTTTGGGAAAGAATAAGGGCAGAGATGATCAACAGGAGTTTGGCTTGATATATATAGCAGGCTGAACAAACAATTTCAAGGCTAAAAGCATAGAAATTATCATAAAAGCCTGCACATGGACATTGGCTGGACTAAACATAAGCAGTAAAATAGGGATGGATAATATGCACTTGTCTGAACCGTCATAAATTTGTTCATGTATTCTTTCAGGGGACAAATTCAGAGCTCCACTACTCTCCACACTCATTAACACCAACATACATATTAAATTGCACCTGAAAAACACAAATGGCCTCTCTGCTAGATGTCATATGTAGTTGGATGATAGCTGCTTACAGTACTTGATTGCTCCATGCTTTGGATCTGAAGTCCATGTTTAAGATGGGTTCTCCATCTGTTTTGTAAAGCTGGCCATTCAAGGCCAAATCAGTTTATAGTAACTTCCTTATACCATCGTTGCCCCGTGGCAAGTAACATCTCAGGTCAGATGTGCCAGGCCCTGAGTGCACACTGAGAGCCCTGACCAGCCCCATCAGGGTCTCCCATCCAGGCATCCTCTGTCACTTGCCCTGGAGCCCTGGTGGGACTTAAGCAGGGTAACAGGCTTGTCTGTGGCCAGAGTCTTTTTTCAACTGTTCATGGGGCTTTACAGATTAACACTGTATTTTAGGTACCACCTTGTCTTCACCTAAGGATGTCTGAGATGTTGATAGGACCTGTCACCCTGAATACCCATTCCTGTTTGCTCAGCCCTGGTGCTGTGGGATGTTGCCTATCCCTGAGGACGTTGCAACTGCCTGTGTGGTTGCCACCCTTGACTCCAGGATCAGACCAGGGCAGCCCTATGGTTGTACATCAACTTACAGTCCTTCCCTCTGCCAAAAGCACACCCATTCACTAGTAAAATAAAATTGCAGTGTTGCTTTTTGGTTGCCACAGTGGGGCTTTTCTCAGTGAGTGACGCTGAATAAATCATAACACCATTTACCACAAGGATGCTCCCACTCTCCAATGCTGTAATGGGCTAAGGGGAATGTGTAGCAGCTCTGTTAGTAGACAAGACAATGGCAGGAAACAATGAGATCACTGATGAACCTCAATTGAACCTCAGTGACAGCATAGCACTTCTCTTGCTTTACTTTCCCTCTCCGTCTGCATTTTTACTGAAACTTTTTTTTTTTTTTTCTCAAATAATAATTGTGATAGATATTCTTAGTGACTGCATGTGGTCTACTAAGGTCAAGGGCCTTGAGAATGGATGGCATGCAGGCAGTTGTAAATTGTTAAACAATAACAAAAATACCGAATAACTGTGAGTTACGACCGGTTTTCTGAGCTGGCTGCACAAACTTTCTGCAACACAAGAGTATATGTCCTATTCATCTATATTCATTTTAAATAGATTTATTATATGTTGTCGTTGTGACAATGGCTTCCATATATTTACTACTCTGCATACTATCCACCAAAATACTATGTAATATATTGTTGTCTTCTAGTCAAGGACTTTGCATTCAAAAGAGAAAATAAAAATACTTATAAATAATTGGGTTCGTGGAGATGACTTGCAGCACTACGTAATGCATTGTAGCAACTTGCTTTGTTTTGGGAACAAAAAGCAGACATTGAGATTTACTTTTTAGAAACAATTGGCAGAAAATAACCCTTCATTCCATCAAAACAATACAGAGTTATGATTTTAATTTAGTTCTTCTGTTTTACTTCTGTTTCAAAACAAATCTTCTGAAAATAGGATATTCCTAAAATATATCAACTATTTTCATCTGAAAATTTACCCTGGAATATTGGCAAAGCTTACCTTACATAAATTAAGGCTTTGTTCTCATGTCTGTACACCTCAGAGACTCTCAGAAGTTGTATTCCACTTCCACTGGAATAGCTGAAATAAAAACTCATTTCTGATCATTTCCCTTAGATAACTTATCTAAGTTATCTATCTATTACCATGCTCACTAACCCTCCTCAATACTATTTGTTGGCTTCTCATGAGCTTTGTGTAATACTCTTCTCACAGTGTCCATTACTTTGTCAACTTTTCTACCACAAATTTCCTTCTGAAGTTTTTTCTTCTCATAGTCTTTATAAACCCCATGTACAAAGCAACATATTTTTCACATGCTTTCTAGCTTTGTTCTTATATCCTCCCACTGACTCTGTGGAAATGATGTTAAGGATATATTAGCCTTCCATAGTAAGCAAGTTAATAAGTTGACCCAGTGACCTATGGATTTTAATTTTTTTAAAATGCTATGCAGAATACTATATAAATGCTACATAAAATGCTATACAGAAGGCCAGAGAGCTGACTTTCAATCTGTAAAACTAGGTGATGCCACTAGCTTAGAGGAAGCAATTGAAAGATGTAGAGAGAGCACTGTGCCTTTAAATGAGCTGATACTTTCTGCATACAACCTAATAAATACCTGTTGACTTCTGAGGGCTATGCTGATAGAGATTGTATGAATTTGAAAATCACAAGAGTGATTTTCCTCTACATTTTCTCAGAAGGCAAAATCCTTTAGGGTTTCTTTGCTTACCACTGTACAGGCAATGGCAGGTAGACAAATCGCAACTGAACCCACCTTTGGTGGTTCAACCATATGAAATAAGTCCCTGCCAGAGGAGGAAGCTCTTGCAGATGCTTTGCTGTAGCACAGATAATTACCCAGGAGATGTAAGCAGGAGCTTCTCTAGGTATTTGCTGAATTAAGTGTTTCATCTACCCATCTCATACTTAGTTATGCCTTGGTTTTCCATTTTATTAGCAAAGAATTGGGAAACAGGCTTTGAGGAGCTAGTAGGTAATCAGTATGCAAGGTTTGACTGTCTCCTTTAC
Organism: Anas platyrhynchos; assembly: GCF_047663525.1. Taxonomy (NCBI): domain Eukaryota; kingdom Metazoa; phylum Chordata; class Aves; order Anseriformes; family Anatidae; genus Anas; species Anas platyrhynchos. The sequence goes on along the minus strand of NC_092589.1, from coordinate 32,825,680 downwards.
TGTTTTAGTTTTCCAGACTTAGCATAGTGTGATAACCTGCTAATAATTCTGGAGTCTGATTAGTGCTGTACGAAGTTGCTAAAATCTAGACACTTAATGGAATTTTAAGGTGCTCCGTCTGTGGAAAAAAAGGGATTTCATTATGACTTCCTCAAGACTAATCTCCTTTAGAGATTTGTCTACCATGGACGAACTTGCAGCAATATGCTGCCTAAAAAAAAAGTAGTTCAAGAAAGTATCTGTTGAACATTTTATCACCAGTATTTCTCAGTAATGTGCAAGCACTTTTCTACTGCACATCAGGGCCCCAACAAGATGCTGTTATGAGGAAAATGCAGCTTGGTTTGGATTCCTTCTTTGTATTGGGATATTGTGCTGATTTTATGTTTATGTTATACTTTAAATGTTATTTAAAAATGGAAGTTTAAAGAGATGAGTTTTTCAATATGTACAACTGCTCAAATTTTTTTTTATTTTTATTTTTTTTTAAAGGAATCTGAGAAGTACAGTTAGTGTTGTACAAGGAGCTGCAATTAAGCAGGATGTTTTGGTAACTGTCAAACTAAATATATTTTATCTCGAGGATTCCACAAAATGTGACCTTTGAAGCTTCCCATTACCATTCAAACATTTAGCAGGTACCAATATTTTTTTCACCTCAGTGACATTGGGCTCTTAAAGTTGATTTTAAAATTATTTTCTTAAACACTATCCACATTCCTTAGGTGAAATCCAAGCTAAAATAAATCAACCCATCTGCTTGAACCTGGTACATGTCACAACATTGGTTATTACATGTGGGCTTCTTAGAGAGTGTTTTACTTAAACTTGTTTATCCAACTGGGGAAATCACATTAATACATCGAGTTTACCCTATTTCTGCTTTTCTAGTTCTGGTAATCAGTGCATTGACATCAGCATCTTTTTATTGTGAATTACATCGGTTAGTATAAAACAAGCAAGATTTTATTTGGTCCAATTAAAATCAAGGTCAATCTGAAATGATTTCTGAGTAGCTGTGTTACACTAGGGGGCAAGTAAAGCTGTTTGCCTCCAGATGATGTTTTGCTGTAGTAGATTACTTGGAACTTCCTCCTCCTTACTTCTTGGTAAATATAGCTTTACCTAGGTCTTGTAGGCATTACTGCAATAACTGCTAAAGAAACAAACAAATTCTTCCAGATCTATACAAGTGAAATGCAACCCCATAAATTTGTAAGATAGCTAAGGCTTTTGGGAGGTGAAAAAGCACTCTTCATTCTCTCCTATTTATTTCATTGATTGGATTTGGGAATCCGACAGTTGCATATGTTTTATGCCAGAGAGAAATGCTCTGCTTGGCATATTACTCCAAATCCATTATTTATTTTAATTGAACTGAACTCTTGTCTTTCTTTTGGGACATTAAATTTAGGAAAAAAAAAAAAAAAAGGTCTAACTGAAGGATACATGAACTATGAAATGTCAGGACTAGCTGTACTGAAAGAAAGGAACGTGAATATCAGCTATTAGCACTAGTTGCTAAATGTCTCTAAAAACATATGTTAGAAAGAGATATGATAATATGATAACTACCAGAATATAGCTAATAAGTTCCACTTGAATTTTCATTGTGATGTTTAAATATGGTGTAAAGTGAAAACTGATTTTTCTTACCTATTGATCATCTCCAATGCTGTGAAACTGGATATTGTCTGAGTGTTTTTTCTGTGAAAACTCTAAAGAAGTCAAGAGATTATATCTGAGCCAGATATCTAGTCTTTTACTCCTCTTAGTCTTTCCTGTGATTTGGGCTGGTTCTCCCTCTAACCTCAGTTTCTCAAAATTTTTCTGTATTTGGGATGAATTTTACCTATGTTTGAAGGAAAGGAAAGCTTTCCTTATTTGTCTAGGTAAACTATTGCATACATGGGTTAAATCAAATGAAATACTGATATGGGGCTGTCAGAAAATGGCCCTTACCAATACAAGTTGTACTAATTGTTTGTTCCATGGCCATACAATGAGAAGTTATTTAAGTTTGAATGGTGGGAAAATTCTTGTTACCTAAGGGTCTTCCTAGCTGCAGTATTTGTCCTGGCTGCAGTAGGATATGGTACAGCTTGATGCAGAACCACTGCAGAGTTTTCCCTGCCAAATTTGTGCTGATTTGCTGCACTTGTAATTTAGAGAAATTTCAGGACTCCTACAAACCAATGTTTAGCTTCCTTCTGCCAGATGGATAGCCCATGAATTTCAGTCATGCACAAACACATTAGGTGGCATTAAAATGTACAGCTGTAAGCCATGAGAGGCATGCTGTGCTGCTAGGATCTTCTACTAAAACAGAGGCACAGAAGCTTTGTCTTTTTGGAAAACCTGGCCCTCTGGCCCTCAGTGTGTGTAATGCTACTAACCATTTTTTATACTCTGGTCTCTATTTCATGTAGGTCCAGCTGTTTTATTTCACATAAACATTTCTTCCCAGCATATAGCCAAAAATGTTTCTGTTTTTATTACTGCTAAGTCCAACTTGATATCTCACACAGATTTATTAATAAAAATAAAGTTATTATTATTATTATTACAGAAGACACAACTCAAAACATTCACATGCTAATTCTCTTTAAAAAATAATATTGCTTAATTATTACTCGATATTGTATTTTTCTACAATATGCAATGTTACTATATATACATAAATTTATTCCATAATTTTCAATTTAAGTTATGTTAGTGAAAAAATGTCAGCTGCTAGTTAGGAATGTGTAAGATAGAGAAGGACAGAGTTAAAATTGTCTGTTTGTTCTTAGTGCATGCATTCTCTTATGATCTGTAATTACATGCTTAGCTTATATTTTTCCTGCAGGATCTCTGCCTTATCCAGTGACACAGGTGGTTACACCCGTGCTAGTGGATGCAAGATTCAATGTCTGTCTTCATTCTTCCAGACTTCTTGTTTCTGTCTGTTCCATGGTTCTTCTTCAAATTAACTCTCATCCTCAGTAAGTCCACTTTTCTTCCCTCTCTGACCACTTTCATGGCAGTTCTATTTCTCCTTCCTGCATTACAGAATTATTGTTAGGCTGTTGGCATGTGTGCTTGAACCATTTTGGTCTATGGCTGTCAGAACTGCCTTTTTCCTTTCCCATGAGCTGCAGATGTTAGAGTCAATTTAGAGTTTGTACTATACTTTATAGGCATATAGGGATATGAAAACTACATCTTTCAGTACAGAAATCTTTTTAATGTTTATAATTTGCTTATAACTTTGTGTGAACATGGAAAAGACGGGAAACAAAGAATGTGTCTTTGCAAAATATCAAACCCTTCAGTTTGATATGTGAATATCAAAAGTATTCAGAACTATGTACTGAACCAAAGGCTACGTAATTTTACTTGATTGTATTTTAAGTTGTCCAAATTGTTCTTGAAACATTAGTCTCACCAATACCTGAACAATTTTGTCTGAAATATTTCTTAAAAAGAATTAAAAACACAGCTTTTGCCAGTACAAAGGATTAAAGTTTGCCAAAATCAAAAGAAATGGTATCTAATAATGGAAGGGTGTAGTCTTACGAAAAAGTTGTACCTACACCACAACTTGTAATATGTTTTCTTATAAACGCATATGTGTTGAATGCACCTCAGTTATATAGATCATATGAAAACAATAATATTCAATAATTAGCTTCAGTCATTGAAAAATAATTAAAAAACAAACAAACAAACAAAAAAACCAGTATTGTTGGAAAATATTCTCAGAACTAAAAAAAATAAAAATAATTTTGCCTTGGAGTGATTATTACTTTACATTCATAACATTTGAAAAGCTTGTCATGCAAAATGTTGAATGCATACTTGAATTATGATAGTTTATTTTTCCCTAGCATGAATGAGAGAAAGTAAATCTGGTCAGTCATATATTCATGCAATACACATTTATTAATTGCATGAAAAATAGCCGTAGCTTAAATCTTAAGGTAGATTTAGTGATTTACTTCAGCTGATAGACATAGCCCTGCAACACTGCAGCAATAACAATTTAAATTTATATTGTTGTGCTCATCACTAAGCTCCAAAAGCAGTAGGCAATAGAAAAGAACTGAACAAATGGACAATGAGAAAAGAAACAATTGAAAACTCTGTCTTTAAACAGAACTGTGGCTATGAGCTCCCTAGACAGCATATTTGACAGTATGCACTGAGTAGTGAAAGAATTTACAACAGCTCAGACCTGAACAACTAATCAATAAGACAACAAACAAGTCCAAGGTAGCTGGCCGCAGTACACATCACCTTCCCCGTGTGTACAATATATGACCTAAATTTAGTAGAACATATTGCAGTCAGTTGGTTACCACAGTCTTTTGCCCTACATAATCTCTCAACTGTTGCTGTGTATTCTCTGTTTATTGGTATAGTCCACTTTAATTGGATTCATTTTAGTTTTTATACATGTCACTGAGCAAGAATATTTCCAACAGTAAGAAAGCAAGATTAGTCATACACCCTCCTACTTCTGCTCACAGACACTGTGCCCGTAGCCTGCCCGGGAGGGCAGATGTGGGCTGGGGATCATCTGGAGTTCTATAAGAGTCCTGATATCCTCTGAGATGGAATGAGTTGTATGAAGAAAAACAACTAGCCTCAGGTCGTTAGAATATGGAACTTCAGGAACCTCAAAAGTAAATCCAGTCTTCCTTCATACATGATATTCAGCCTTTGAGTTTGTGATGTATATGTGCTGCTCCCAGGAGATCATAGTTATTTATGACAGCCCTCTTGTCCAGTCTCCCAGGCAGACACAGTGGTCACTGTGCCATTTCTCTTTTGGACCTGAAAATTTAAGGTGGTTAGAGTTCTTTGGTAGAAACAAAAATCAAGCCTCATTTCATTTTTCTTAGACTTAATATTAGACATTATCTTTTAGCATCATAGCCATATATTGTGGATATTTTTTTCGTATGCCTCTTTAGCTAAGAATTCCTAAAGGAATTCATTTCCAGCTGTGTGTGAAATTACTACCTAAAACAAAAGGAACCATATTGCTGACCCAGTCCCTTAGTTATGATGGGAGGATGTTAAACACAATAAATAAAGAAATTATTTACAGTACAAAGTGTGTTTAAGAAAAAAATTGAAAGGATTTATACTAATAAGTAATAGCAAAATACAAGTCAATCAGAAATACCACTGGAAACCCAGTATTACATCAAAACAGCTAATTTACAGCTCCAAAAACAAATGGAGACAGATGATCACTAAGTAGCTCTATAACAAACATTTTCTAAAATCAAGGGTTGGAGAAACTGATAGAAAATTGGATAGAGTTTATATGGGCTGCAGTTAAAGTAAGAGATAAGCAGCATGCACAATTTAAAAATGTAACAGATCTACTTGAAATAAATGAGTTCTCAGTATAGCAACAATGTGTTCTAACTTCAGAAACTAACTGCTTCTTTAATCAATAATTATAAATTCTCAGTCCTCAAAAGTTATTATCTTGATTATATTTTTGTTGCACTATTTATTTCATATGCAATTTAAATCACCTAAAAATATCCATTGCATATAGGGAAAGCAAGGTCATCATTTCATTTATCGATTTCCTCTTCCAACTAAACAGACATTTGTATAGCACAATCCAATACAGCTGTCAAATCACAATTGGTTAATATTATACAGTAAATAATCAAATAAGATTAGACAGATAGAAAATTATTCTATTCCACACATGAATCTGTTTCTGCCTTACAGATGGGATCAACGCTTCTCAGGAAGAGCTTCCACAAGTGCAAGATCACATTGAAATGGAAGAAGGGTGTCTCTTGTTCCCAGGTTTCATCCAGTTTGGGTAAAGAAGCCTGAGATTTGTCAGAGGACAATATCTTCACATGGCTGTTAAGTTTTGAGACTGAGAGGGCTACAAGAGCATAGGCTTGGGATGAAGGAAGAAAAGACCATATTCTCTAGCACTGTGGTTTTCTTTCTTTCATACCTGGTCCTAAATCTTTGTTTGAGAAACCTGTTAAATAATACTGTTAACAATATTGGGAAGGGAAGGGAAGGGAAGGGAAGGGAAGGGAAGGGAAGGGAAGGGAAGGGAAGGGAAGGGAAGGGAAGGGAAGGGAAGGGAAGGGAAGGGAAGGGAAGGGAAGGGAAGGGAAGGGAAGGGAAGGGAAGGGAAGGGAAGGGAAGGGGAGGGGAGGGAAGGGGAGGGGAGGGAAGGGGAGGGGAGGGGAGGGAAGGGGAGGGGAGGGAAGGGGAGGGAAGGGAAGGAGCAAAATTCTGACAGTCCTGGAGGAAAAAAAAAAAAAAAAAAAAAAAAAGATAATATAGATGACATTTAGTTTAAAGGGAATCAGAGAAAGAAAAGAAGTAAAGGAAAAAATTCATTAAGTTTCTCACAGTTTGAGCCACATTTTGAAATCAATAGCAAACATGGATGACTGAGCCATCTGACATTTGCATTTCACAAACAACGTTACTGGTTGACATATCCATGACTTCTATACCCAGCTCTTTTCTTTACAAAAATCTGGACCAGTAATTGGTGCCACACCTCAAGGACTCAGTGCGTTGTCTGCATGATTACAAAAGATGCTTTATCTATTTATACAGAAGAATGAATCAGAGCAAATCAAACGTCTAAGCCTTATGAAGTAGATTAAAATTTGCTTGGAGGAAAACTCTGATGTCTTAGATAGCATGAGATGAGGTCTTTAACTCTGTGTTATCTGATGGTACTGGAAAATAGCATTTACCTTATATTCAGGTTTCTAACAAAAGACAGCTTAGTATTTACCCACCCCACTAAAAATCCAGTTCAAAATCTAGGGTCTGGAAACCTTATCAACACCCATAGCAGGAAAATGTCCTAGGAACAGTTGTCTTTTTCTCAAAGGGATTTATGGAGTTTGAAACACAGCTTAAATATTTGCTTCAAATCCATGCATGTAGGCAGGATGGACAGATTTTCATAAATGATTAATAACATACAACTAACACTTAATATGCCCAATGGTATTTAATAGTCAGGACAAGGTGAAAATGTATCACTTCTATCAAAAGACAGCGCATGTAAGCAAGATATATATATATGTATATGTATATTTTTAAAATGGGAAAGTAATTTAAGAGGAAAAATACGTATTTTCTGTTTTTCTCTCTGTCATGTTCTCTTGTTCCTGTAGTTCTCTTTGATCTAGATTATTTATCTTCAGAATTCAGTTAAAGTTATTATATTTATTGAAAGTTGTTCTTAAAACCAGGAAAACAACATATATGATTGTAAATTGATGCTGAAGTATAACAGATGTCATATGATTTATACACTATTTAAATTGCAGAGATAATGTTTTTTTAATCTAGTTATTTTATCTTGCATATAAAGAGTGATTCATTTTTTCACAGGGCAGTTAAAGGCCCAAGTGAGATTAGCATATGTTACAGAGAGCTTCTTCAAAAAGCTTTTGAATTTAATCTCTAAATATGTTGGGGCAACAACAGGTGGAAACAGGAGCAGATATAGAAGAGGCTTGATCAAGTTCTCAGTTTCAGTGTCAGGAGCCAAAATAATACATATATATCATGATATATAGTCTTTATGCTGTATGCAAAGCAACCCTTCCCTCCCAGTGATACTACAAGTACCTTATATATACCTTAAGACAAAGAAATAGGCCCTGCTGTCAGTATCCTGTATCAACTTTTTCCCTGTAGGTGCCTAACTCATTTCTTAGTTTTCATCTCTTTTGAGACAGCCAGGTATGTTACCATACCAGATGGTTTTAGGCTATAAACTATCTGGAGTAGTGAATGCTATGACTTTGTGTAGCTGAACATATAGAGCCTTTGCACATTGAAATCGCAACCTACCTACAGTTTTCAGGGCAATGCATATTGCTGTTCAGTAGTAACAATAAAATTTCCCTAGTTTCTATGGAGTGATCTTGGTGTTTCCCATGCCCTACTTATTGGAGATAATATTAATTTCTTTTGACCCACTTTTCCTTTTGACCCACTTTTGACCTCATCAATGTGTATAAATATCTGAGGGGAGGGTGTCAAGAGGATGGATCTGGTCTCTTTTCAGTTGTGCCCACCAACAGCATGGGAGACAATGGCACAAACTGGAGCACAGGAAGTTCTGTCTGAATATGAGAGTTTCTCATGTCAGTTCATGACAGTTTCCTAAACCTAGGGATAATTTGTAGGGTTCTTTTCTTTGTTTGCATGTTTGTTTGTTTTTGAAGTTAAAAACTGTTGGGCTCTATGTGAGCATCCATCTTCATTTAAAAGAATAAAACAAACTCTCACAATTACTGGGCAAAAATTGGACCAATACATTTAGTTCAAAAGATTTCTAAAATGTTGTTTCTTATTGATGACTTTGGGTAAGTTCTTAGGAATTTTGAAGATCTAATGATATGCTTTGAACTATTGGAGTTAGCAGTACTATCTATTTGTCAAGTAAGTATCCTTAATATGTTACAGTAAAATTGCTGGATCTACTCCTACTGCAAGCAGACAAAGTTATCCATTTTCCTTCTCCTTCAGTCATACTGTCATATACCTGCATGTAAGTTATGTCACTGTACCTTGTCTAGACTTATTAGTTAAATAAATAAATAAATAAAATGGTTATGGGTAAGGTGAATGGTAAAACAGTATTAATGCTAGAAGTAACCAGTGACTGGCACAATACTGCCATCTAACAGAGGGGGAATGCAAAACATTTTGAGATTTTTTCAAATGTATTTACGAAACACTGAAACACTGACTGATATTAGAATATATAGAGAATGAGAGCTCACAAAACCCAGTAAACTTTCTTCATATTAGTACCATCTGATAAAGGTTTTTTGTTTTGTTTTGTTTTTTGTTAAAGCACTTGCTGAACATCTGTTCTTGAAGTGTTTGGCTTCTTACACTTGCCAGTTTTACTAAAATCAAGTTATTTGATATGATTTACAGTCTATTTAAAATAAATAATTATTTCAATTATTTTCCAAATTTTTTGTATCTTTCCCCCACCTATTCTAGGATGTTTTCAAGTTTGATCTAGTACCATATCCTCAGATACTGAAGCCAATCAACATTTGTGTTTTTATGCACTTGGAGTCACTGAATTAATAAGTGAGGCAATGAAGCACATCCATGTGTCTGAGGGTGAGAATGAAAAAGTGAACCATTTATGTTTGCGTTTCATTAAACATAGAAATAAATGCTTTATTCCTTTATTTTCCCTCTGCAAGACTTTTTGTTTTTTCACACATGTTGACCACATTGTTGACTCATCTGTGTAGTTACCCTTTACTGCTGTTTATTCTGTTCCTAATTGCCCTTTCCAGATCTTCAGTAATAATGTGCAATGAGAAAAATAATGAAAAAAATAAATAGATTAAGCAGTCCAGATCAATTATAAGACAGTAACAGGACTCAGGACTGTAAGATTGTCTTGTTCTTCCATCACCCACAGCTAGTGTTAGACCACACAACTGAGACCAGACTCCTGTTTAAAGTCAAGGGGGTTCCTGTATGATTTATATAACAGCCTGAATTGAATGATCATCTTTTTGCACATTTCACAGTAGCTTCACTTCACCACCCACCTCACTCATCTTCTCTAGGGTTTGTGTGTTAATAATTTACTTCTCACTGAGAACAAAGCTGTTGTAACTTAACTTCAAATGCTGTTCGTTTGAACATTATAACAAAAGTAGTGAAGGGACATACTGAAGAGCAGAGTTGCTGCATCCCAGAAGGCTGCTCCATTCCTCACCTTCCAGACTTTTCATAAATGGAAGTCTGGATTTTAAAGCATGTGTGTAAATATGATTTCACATAGCCAGCAAGAGTCCTGGACAACACCTGCATTCTCCGACCCCATGTTTGCTAGGGCATTCATAGGAGTTGGGCTTCCCCAGGACCCAACATCACAAAACCCCATGTCTGGCCTTCAAATCTTTTTTACATAAATTGCTGTGGGTCATTAAGGAAGATGGGGAAGTTGGAAAGGAACATCAGACAAAATCTGATGGTGATTATTGATAAAGCTATACTACTTGAATTATGAACTTTGGTGCTTCATAAAATCCCCTTACCATTCACGTGAGGTTTCCTAAGGAGAAATCCTTGCTCCAAATACAAAGCAAGGCAAGTCAGGACAGTGCACGCCTGGAAAGAGAAGGAAAATCAAACATCATTTTACTGCTCTGATAGTCCTGTGACAGAAATGGAATGGTTATACTGGATAGATCTGGCTGATTGGTTTTCAGATACTGACATAAACTGGGATCTTGTTAGTGCCTTTGATACAACAGACCCCAGATGCATAGACTCCAGCTCTGCTGTACCTTGCATTGCTTGCTGTGAGCTGAACTCAGATCAGAAGGAGACATATTGATCTTCAGAGAGAGGGGTATGCTTCTGTCTCAGAGACCTTTATGCACAGAAATAAACACATCATGGTGCACTTAGTGATTAATTGAATGTGCTACATCTGTTACAGATTTCACAGGTAAATATTGCAAATGAATCCTCATTTTAATGCACAGTTTGACCTACACAGCCTAGAAGATAGTGGAGTAATGTATGTATTTCACAACAGAATACAAATTTAACATCAGAAAACCAAATGAAATACCTGTAGCTGGTAGGAATATTCTGATCGTTGGATGCATGGGAAACATCTTTTCAAATATGATCTCAATGATTAAGCATTTTATAAATTGATTCAATAGTAACCACCAGTTCAGCTTCAGGGTTTGGGAAGCAGTGTGAAACTGATCCATATTTTCTTGGATGCAGAATTATGAGCCTCTGTGGGACCATATAGTACCTTGTCTCCAAGAGATGATGTTTCATTAGTTTAAATTCTGTTCTGTTAGCAAAACAACCTTCCTCCAAAGACAGTTGGTTCACATGGTATTCAGCTCCACACCAATGCAATGACCAATTCCAGCTGAGGCTTATCTGCTCTCCTGTTTCAGTCACCTAGGGTAAGGTCTTTCCATTTAAAACCTGGTTGTACAGTCCTGGAGAGGAACTACAGCTAATTAATAATAAATGGATGACTTAGATAGCTGTATTTGGCAGGGAAAATTTCTCTCACCCATTAAAACCTATGACTAGGATTTTCAAGTTATATTTTTAGAACCACTTACCATGATTTTCAAAGTACTAATTTATTCTGCATTTTATTTCCTTTTGGTTATTTTTATTTTTTCTCTCCAAGCCATAACTTAGTGACTTGAAGCTTGTGCTCAACCTTGTATACTCCATAATGAAAAATGTTGTGTTTGATTCAGTGGAGTAATGCTTCCTCCTCCACCTAAGTAAACTTTCCAATTTATTTGGCTCAAAAATTCTCATTTTATTAAGACTGCACCCTGAATCAGCTGGAAAGTTTTGATCTCACTTAAATTACCATCATTCATTTCCTTCAACAGGAGGCCATTTCTGGTAAAATCACTGTTTATCCTTCATAGCTATGTTACATCATAATATTTTATTGCATAAACATATGCAATATTTAGTGTTTCTCTTTTGCTAGGAGAAAGAAATTTATTATTTAGTGAGTATACAGAATCTGAACATAAATAAACAGCCTGATTCCCTGCTCTCACTGAATAGTTTAGCATGGTGGCAAGCAACAAACCATTTTGCAATGTTTGCCATTAGATGTTGTACAGGTATTATCTCAACACAAACTCATTTGTTTTTTACCTTCTATAACATTAAAGATATTTTTGACCAGTTTATGAAAACCGAGGAAACACATTTGCTATCTATGAAGTTTGAACATCTGGATGAACAAATCATAAATCAAGTGCCTGCAAATGCCAAAACTAGACCTGCTCAAAGTTGAAAATGCAGACATTACACAGATGTATGAACAGTGAGAAAGTTTTCAGGGAGAAAACTTCTAGGTGGAAGAAAAGAAAGAACAAGGATGTAAGGAGACCTTTTGGAACATAAATAAAATCAAAACTGTGTTTTTACAAGTTCATTCAAAGTGTTAATGCTGAAAAGACTGAAAAAAATTGTTCAGTTTAGAATGTGAGTGATGGGTTGCACTTTGTATTTCACATAGAAGCTGTGAACAAAATTTTGCCTAAAACAAAGGTACAATAACTGATTTGAAGATACTTTCTTGAGAAGATGCTGCATAACAAGTCCTCTGACTTACTAAAGGTGTTAGACTGTTCTCAGAAGTGAAAGGTGCTACTCATTTTTTTTTGATCTGGAAGGATTGAAAGATCAAGCTTCCCAAAAGACACATAGTTATGCCTATGTAGGAGCTTCAACTCAAAAATAAATAAAATATATTTTTTAAAAACAGTAAAGGATCTTAACAGGTGAAAATCAAACAAACAAATAAACAAAAAACACTTTAGAAATGAGGACTTCCAATTTAGAGGCAAAAAGATAGCAATTGATCTTCAAAGTATTAAACACTCATACAGAAATCGATCCACCACTAATTTTAGGATGGTTTATTCTTACCTAACACTCACTAGGAATATACATTAAAGAAATGTATTATCACTCCCACTTTACAGAAGAAATACAGGCATACATGTTTAATCATGTGATCATTGTAATGCATAAATTATAAGAACCGATAAGAACTTTTCTAGATTATAACCTTCCAACAAAGTGAAGCAAAAAGCCTGCAAATTGCAAAAGCATTACATTACTACTTACATTATTAGGAAAAAAAAAGGCCACATTTCCTCCCCCTCCCTACCAAGCACCCCTACCCCAAATACATAAAGCTATAAGTTGCAGATAAGAACACAGTTTTAATATAGGTTCCTATTTTCCACCTTAGAAGTTCTACCCTGAAATGGCATAGATCTTGTGAACAGAAAACTGAGCGCAAACCAAGTTTTTCATTTGGTTTAATATTCCATGATTTCGAGAAAGAGAAAGAGAAAGAGAAAGAGAAAGAGAAAGAGAAAGAGAAAGAGAAAGAGAAAGAGAAAGAGAAAGAGAAAGAGAAAGAGAAAGAGAAAGAGAAAGAGAAAGAGAAAGAGAAAGAGAAAGAGGAAGAGAGAAATAACCTTTCTTCCTTGCTAGGAATTTTGGGTCACGTTGACAGGGGCTGTGGAACTAACCCAGGAGTATCATGTCCTTGATGCTTAAGTGTAAAAACTGTACAAATGCTGCCATTCCAGAGTTGGAAACATTTTGCATGCACTTTGCACAGACAGGAACAGAAAAGGGCAACAGAGATTTGAGTCATTTGTGTTCTATAATTTCTCTTGATTTATGCCTTTATATTAATAAACTGCTCTGAGAAATATCAATTTTGTTAATACAGGAAGAAAGACATTTAGTTTGAAAAAAAAAAAATAATAATTATATGGGCTCTTTTTAAAATACTACCAGGTGAAAATTATGTGTTCTTTTAAGTGTAACTTCAGAATTGGAAATAAATTTCTAGCCGTATTTGTTTGTGAGTAAGAAGATGAGGTTGGGGTTATTACAGATTAAAAAAAAAAAAAAAAAAAAAAAAAAAAAGAAGAAAAAAAGTGAGAGATTAATGGTGAGGAAGAATTAAATTGTGGAAAAGGTCAAATATGTAGTTAGGTTCTTTAACAAATTCAAACTCAAGTTTTCAGACAGAAGAAAAATGCTATTGAAGAGATCCCCAAGAGCACTGGAAAATAATAATAACAATTAATAATAATAATAACAGTAATCGTAATAGTAATAATAATAATATACATCTCTCTGGAAAGGGGTTGTTACAATATTCAAATCTCAGGTCCATATATTGCTTTTACTAATTCAAATTAATATTGGGACTCTCATAAATTGACAGTATCAATCAGTTCTCAGTTGCCAGACATGGAAAAATCTTTCTTCCTTCTATCAAAAATTTGACTTTATACGAGGTGGTGCATATCTTTGCCTCAGTTGGTGTCAGACAGTGCCTTATTCAATAACGTTAGTGATCATAGCACAGTTTCAGCTAGAGACAGAGATTAAAGTCAAATAAGATGAGTTGACCATGTCAGAAATTGTCTCCAGTGGGCATTTAGATTCAGCCTCTTGAATTTATAGCAGATAAATAATCTTCAGAATGGGCAGAAGGCCTATTAAGGCAACTGCTTCTTATAACTCAATGGAACTACGCTACCCTGTCCAAGAGCATGTGCACTTATCATTGAGATAAATGATTTGCTACTGGTATGATGTAAAGACTTTATTAAAATCATAGTTAAAGTCTGATCAGATTAAACAATGGAGTAATTCTTGAGAATTAAACAGAAGTAAAGAAACATGAAGAAAATCATAACAAATAATACAGAAACCAGTTTTGGTAAAATAAATAAATAAATAAATAAATAAATCTTTAAAAACAAAGACAAAATAAAATTGAAAAGAAAGCTCCCTATGGTTCACAGAAGAAATTAAAGTTGCCTGAATACAACATAATAATCATAATAATTTGTGGGAATTCATTAAAAAAAAAAAAAAAAAAAAAGGAAAAAAAATAAAACAGTTTTATTGGAAAGAGGTAGATTGTGGTAAATGGGAAATTTTTCAGAATAATAGGAAGACTACAAGAAATTTTCTTCAGGATTAGGCTAGTACTCTAGCCTTTTTTTTGTAAGTCTTCTGCATGCCCTGGATTGTTTATATGCTTTCCTTTGCACATCTAGTATTGTCTCTACATCTCTTGAGAACGTTACATAGGATCTTACACAGATATTTTAGAGTGGCTAAATGATACGCTGTCTTTTACCAATGCTCTAGATCTTCTGTGGTGTATAACAGAGATATAGAATATCATTTAAGATAACTTTTATAGAAATTGTATTAACTGTCTGCTGACAATTAACCCAGCTTTACCACAGAAATGTGAACAGAAAAGTCTTCAGGAAATCTGAAACCCACAGCCATCGGTGGGACACAGGCACAGAAGTCAGCTCTATGCAACTCTAAGCAGGAATAATTTTGCCATGCAATTAGAGAGAAGGTTGTGATCTTTCTTCAAAAACCACCACTGAGTCATCTCATTAAATGACTGCCTAAACTTTCATAATTCAAAACTAAAACATATAGCATCTCCAAGGAGACTCCACACATCAGATTCAGAACAGTCCTCTGGGGGGCTATCTTCTTTTCTCTGCATAATGCCTGGAAAAACAAGCAAACAAACAAACAAACAAAAATGGATTTTGTACAATTTGTGAATATCTGAAAGGTAAGATGAAAAGTCTCCCTCCAACCCTAGAGCCAGGATGTGGCACAGATTTTCTTAAAAAAAGGTAAAAAAAAAATAAAAATGGACAAGGACTATTATATTTACTACTTACACAACAGTTTTCACACATGTAGTCACATGCTGCCAGTTCAAAACATCACTTACAACATATTCATCCTCAAACCAAATAAAGTAACACAGGAATAGACAATGATATTAATCTTTTCCGTGTTGGAGCTTGTTGCTTTCTGAATGAATGAGCAAACAGCCAGATAGCTACCTCAGTCTGAATGAGGTAAAAAACAAACAAATAAAAATAGGAAGGTGAACCAAGCTTCTGATAAGATCATAACATTTTGGCAAACTTTGTGGAAGTGAGTTTGGAGTGAAGAACCATCCTTCATCTCAGTACAGTCCAGGTGAAAATGCATTTGTTGTGCTCAAGCACAGACAAATTTTTTTTTGCTTCACACTTCCTCAAAGAGAGCAGGGATGAAAAGAGCAGACAAAACCTGGATTTGTCTGAATCATTCCAGCAACGTGGGGGGAAAGATGTGCTGCAACTACCCTCTGAAGTGGACTTACTGTGAATCTTTCCCTCCTGGATTTTCCAAAGGCATTTGGGCTTCCCCAAGTCACAACATGCTCAGTGGAAAAGCAGAATGAAGAACAAGGCTGCACTGACCCAACACACACATTGCAAGATGTAACCCATCCCTGAAGCATCTGTCACAAAAAAATGTTGGTGAAGAACAAGGACACACTGAAATCTTACTCATATACAGGCTGACTAGCTATTTTCTTTACTCATCCTTGTTATGTAACCTAGTTAAAAGGTGTGTATCCGTTTGATGTTACTGGTGCAGAGACTACCCAGATAAAATTAGTTTATATTTCTGCCAACACTCTCTGCGTGTTAATATTTTGATCTCTGTAATTTTCATAAAAGAAGGATGTGCAGCATGCCTCCTCATCTCCCACAGACTCAAATCCTCTCCTACCTTCATGCACTGTCTTCATGCACTCCCCAGCAATAAAGATTTCTCTCAATATGGTAGCATGAATCATTGTTGATGAGCATAGCTAATAATGTCAGATTCACAGAGGGTAGAAGCAATGACTCTTATTTTACTAGTGTCCTCAGGACATGGTTCAGCAAACAGATAAGAGTATGTGGGGGAGAAAGATGTAAAAACCAGGCACACTGCTGAGCACAAAAAAGAGAAAAAGAATAAGACAAAATCCAAGAGATTTGAGGAAGTCCAAATCTTAGTCCTATCAACACACCCCATGCTGTCAAAATAGGGAACAAAAAGATATTAATTTCTTCATATTCTCTTCCCCACATATGTTGTACCAATGTGTTGTGCTAATCATCCATATGGCTCTAGTCACAGCAAGGTATCCTTATCAGCATCCTTAGTCCTATCATAACACATCTTCTCAAAAGATGATTTGATTTCAGTATTGTGGTCCATTTTTTAATTACGTTTACTTACAGTAACTAGGGAGTACAGCAGTAATTTCTAACAAAATAATGATACACTTCATCTTTGGAATATAAATGAAATAAACAAGAAGTTATGAATCTAAATAGAAATTAAAAGCCTAATTATGTTGTTGCCACATTTCTACAATGGACAGAGTTTTCTGCAAGTGAATGGTCTGTGATTAACAGAGGCATAAATATGGAAAACAAGGTATGTAGATTTCAGATTGTTTTGGCAACATCATCTATTTAAAAACAAACAAACAAAAACATCTCCTTTTTGACTTGTATGTATCCTATCATGTATGCTGAGATATTCCAAAGAAACTGTCAGTCAAGTTTCAATGAGTGTCATTCAGAATGACAGGAAACAAGATACAGACCTAAACTTTGCATGTCTATGAAACAGGACAGAAACATGCTACTACAATCACTGCTGAAGGTTTGAATGCATAAATCCAGCTCTTCATCAGCACTTACTCAACATTTGAGAAGACAAGACTCTTTTTTTACATTAACAATATTAGACTCAAATACATATCCAAGGTTAGGTAGTTAGGTAGTAAAAACACTACTTGTTGTGTGTGTGTGTGTGTGTGTGTGTGTGTGTGTGTGTGTTTTGTTTGTTTGTTTAGGTTTTTTCCATGCTAGCTGACTACCATCAATTATTACATGTGGTGTACATGTGGATTACTGAAACAGAAAACGGAAAAGCCCTACTAAAAAACAAACAAAACAATCCAACAATAACAACAAAGCAGAAAAACTTAATTTCCCATTTTGAAGGCTTTTTTTTCAAAGTCTATGTGAATTCCTTCAGGAATTAAGATTTTTCAGGTAAAAGGGAAAAAGTAAATTGCCTACCTAATGCAGGTATATTTTCCTATAGCTGCACAATTTTATAAGAGCATTAAATATAAAAATGTTAAAGATTTTCTGAAGTTTTGGTTTTCTGATATATTTATTTATTTATTCACTTAGTTTAGTTTATTATATTAATATGACACCTTGCTGCTTGGTAATGGCTTTCCACATAATTTTACAAACAAAAACATAGTCATCATGATATTTATTCACTAAAACTTAGTTTGTTTTCTGAATTTCATTTAAAAAATGAAAATTTATTGTTTATTCTTGCAGTATTTAAAAAAAAATAAAATAAGGACTTCATTTTCCTTTCAAACTTGTCAGCAAAATGTCAATTTGTACAGATGACAAGATTTTTTTATTTAGAGAGAAAAATAAAGGCAAAAGCAAAATGCATTCAATTTGTTCACAGCTTTTATACAAAAGCTGTAATAATGTGTTTCTGAAATTGTTGTATTAATTCAGAAAGCATAAATGTTAAAGGCAGTTTAAGAAGCAGCAGGTATTGTGCCAATTCAGAATTGCTACTTGCCTTTAAAAATGTGTTCTTTTAGAATCTAATGCAATGTTCATTGGAATTAAAATGAGTGTCTGAAATGCAGTAAGTTGTATTTCTTGTGCAATAATTGCATGCATAATATCTGTGGAAAACCATAAGAACACCTGAAAGAAAAAACACTCATATGTTCATAGACACTATACAAAAACACTATATGTTCATAGACATTCCAGTAGTAAATAAAAATACATATGATATATATTTAACCTAGATGCATTTTTCTCATCAGTAGCTAACATTTTCACATTGGGTCTACACACTTTTTACTGAAGTTGGAAATGTCTGATCCTCTAGATATTTGATTATCAAGGAAACATTAATTTTCTCATAACATTTTTTTTTTCTGAAAAATAAGAAAAAAAAGTATGTAACTATTTTGATGTTACTACACAAAAGATTGTTTTTGAAAAGAAAAAAATTATATATTTACTTCCAGAAATATTGAATTTTCTTAAAGATCTTTCACCATTCCTCTCTTTATACTATATAAGCTTCTAACGGCTATTTTGACTATTTTTTACTTACTTAATTTTGCTGTTGAAAATGATTATATATATATATGTATATATTATTTAAAGACATGCAGGACCTGATCCAACAAAGCACTTACTTACTCGTATAATTAACTTTCACTATGTCTGTGGCTCCAGCAAAATCAATGGATTGCTTTCATACTCCTAAACTCTTTGTGGAGCCTAGTCTTAAAGTACATTTGGCAATATAATACCTGCATTAAGGTAGCTCTGTCTAAGTTAAGAATAGGATTTTTTTTTAAGACCAAGTGGAGAATCAGGAGGTTGATAGCATAAGACATCAGACATAACACAATAGAACTACTATAATTCTACTGATCACTTCACATCACAAAATCAAAATGCAATTTGTGTCTTCAGAAAGACCAATTGCTACATGTTTATTCTGGAGGATCTAATTGTTCTTCAGTGTGCTTCTGCATAAAAATCTAATCATACAATGTTAGAAAACAACATATCAAATGACTGTTCACTACATATTAACACCTTCAAGGAAAATTAAAAAAAGGTCTCCTATGAGATATATCAAAGGCCTTATCCTCTGTGAAATGTAGCATCCCAGGCAAAATAACTTTATCTTGCTGTTAAAAGCAAGAAAAATCAACAGCTAGTTTCCTGAAGAAAACTGTATCTCAAAGGTGCTGGCTAGCCATACTGGTACAAGAAGGAGGCTGCATATCACCAGGGGGGTTGGTGGTGACTGGGGAAGGGGTTCAGATGGACTGGGAGCTCAAGGGAGGAAGAGGTTTCATCGGCATTGGCAACTTGTAAGAGTTCCTCTTGAGAAATTTTATCTTATTTGAATGGGAAATCAAAGTTTTTTGTCTACCGACTTGGATACCAGAGGAACAGTTACTTCTTCCAGAAGACAACTCTACATTCTTGAATGGCTCTGTGTACCATTTTATTTGGTGGAGCAGCTGTGAGCTTAAATGATACATTAAAAAATATTGCAGGGTATTTAGAAGCCAAAATGACATCCATATCTTCATGTCCATTACATTGTAGGTCCTCCTTATGCTTTTCAGACAGTGAGTTTCATGGACATTACCAAGAAACAGGCACCTACACCTTCTTGTGATAAAAGCTCACGAGGGGCAAGCTCTACAGTGAAAATCAGGATAGTTCATCAATAAGCTTTCCTGAATGGCAACCTACATCAACAATTGTTTGAGCACCCTAACACTAATTGGGACTAATGAGCTTCCTTGTGAACCTCATCCCCAAACTGCCCTCAGATTCCCTGTGTCCAGGGCAGGTAATGGCTTTCCTGAAGAATCACAGGGAAGAAAAGCTGTGGGGGTGACTTGCGGGCATGATGTGAAAATGGCTCCAATGTGGCCCCCTCTACTTCACTGTAGTACAAAACTGGGCTGGGCATGCTTCCAGTGGGCTCCATTACAGATGCATTATTAGCTCAGTTTCTCTTGCAGAGTCACCCAGGTCAGTACAGCTCTTTGCTGATAACATGATATGAGCAGCACAAGTCCTGGGGCTAACAGCTGTATCTAGCACACGGCCCTCAGATAGCTACTCAGACTCTCTAGAGATGTTCGTACTACAAGTCAAGACGCTCATCTGTGGTGCTGTTCAAATTCCTGCTGAACTCTGCAGGAGTCCTGGATCAAAAGGCAGCAGATTAACAAAAGTCTGTTGTGCATCCTGAAAGAGAAATTTTGGTGAGATGTGACCTTGTAATGCTGCAGTGAACACCCAAAGGCTCTGCTAAAAATGTTGACAAAGTTGCCTCATTTTTGAGGCAAGGATAAAGGTTTTGCCTCAAGGCTATGTTCCCTGACATTTGGTTTGCTTTATTAATTATGCTTGATTTATATACTAGCTCTCAGGTATCTTTGTTTAGCATTTATGTGCTTTTTTGAGCACTATTTTATGGATAGAAAAGACACTATCACTATATTTTAATAGACTCTTCATAGGCTATTTTGTTGTGGATGAAACAATATGATACTGTCATTATTTAAATATTGTGTCAAAACTTTCTTTATGGTGGCTGGATTAATTGATAAGCAAATCTTCAGAACAAGAAGACATGAGCCTATTTTAAATTAATTTTCTATGTAATCCCAATGGCTACTTCCCTTGTTTTATATGCATTCCTTCTGCCTTACATTATTTTTCAAATTCCAGAGAAGCAGAGAATAAATATCTTTGAGTTATGGATATGCTCCCTTCACATCCCTCAAAGTTTTAATAAGATGAACTTAAATGTGCTTACAGCCAACACTGCAATTAGGAATTCATTTTCTAACTTATTTGTAGAACCAAGGCAGATTTCATAGATATAGATATGCATTTTTTTCGGGGGGGTTGGGGGGTGGGGGGGTGGAAGGGCATTTTATAATATAGATAAGATTTAATTCTTAAATCAGTTAGTTAATGTACAGTTAACATGGTGTTGGAGAGAGAAACACATTCACATATGCTTGTGCCCCCAAAAGCTAGAAAACTTAAACTATTTAATAAAAAGTTAGTGGAAAGCAATAGAAAGATTCTGTTGGATTGGAGAATGGAACAAGAGTTGTGACATTTCTAAGGATCTGCTCCTTCTAACGAGATTTGTTTATTTAAACACAAAGTTCAAGAGGCATTAAGGGACAATGAAAGCCAAGGGCAACAGCAAAAGATTCATATACATGTACTTAGAAGGGTCACTATATGTGGATGTACATTTTCTGAATCTTGAAAAGCTGTTTTGCATATGCAGGGATTGGGATTCTTGACATGGCTTTCATTAGGAAATTAGTTAATAGTGTTGGTATTGTAACAGAAATGATTTTTAGGCAGAATCTGAAAGAGGAGGTTGTAGCAGCTTTAGGGATTAACCCAGGGTAATGAAAATATGCACAAAGTATTGGCATGGATGAGTGTGAAGACAGCAACAGAAGTCAGTCACCAAATAGGGATTCAAAGTTTGACTTATTGGCAGAACAGGTCAGAATGAAAGTTCATGCAGGACGATAACACCAGAAGCTAAGCAGCAAGATACAGATGTGTAAAATGTCTTGAAGAAAAACCTAGGATTTTTCTTTAAAAAGGTACAAGAAACAGAAGGGAGTGAGATTTGTTAGCATGATTCCTAACAAATATGTTGAACAAATAAGACTGTTCGGACAGGAAAGGAATTTATGACACAAGGTTTAGAGTCCAATAATTAAATAATTGCAGTAATCAAATTTCTACTTTGAATTTCATGAGCACAGAGTATTACAGAAGCAAGAGGTCATCAAAAACTGGACAGAACAGCCCATATAGGTAAAAGGGAAGTAAGTGCTGATGAGGAGCCCCAGGCTGGGGATGGAAAGGAGGATTAGGGGAGACTGTCAGCTACATTCAGCAAGGTAGAGCCTGCATAGACTGGAGGTACACAGGAACGAAAGCCAAAACAATTTTATCAATGAATCTTTCTGTTCTATATATTTAAAATGGCTTAAAGACTTTTGAAAGAAAGAGGAGACTACAGTATATCCAGAGAACTGAAGATGGGTAAGTGCTCAAAGGTAATTATATGAGACTGTATTGAAGATGCAAGAGAAGATTAGACTCTTAAAAAGAAAATGAAAATTGGCAGGAAGAGAGAGGGTGGAAAATCTCACAGGGAGCTGAATAAGAAAGACCAATGTATGCTCACTGCTGATGGAACAATGCTATTGAGATCAAGACAATGGAAGTACAAGATGTTATGGGACACTAAGGTGTTCCTACTGCAAATGCAAAATTTGTCCTGAGATCATTTGCATAATACCGTAAATACTGGAAAACAAACTGAATAATCTCCACGTTATTTATTTATTTATTTATTTATTTATTGGAAACTGATACGTATATTTGTATCCCCACTGAAAACATATTCATAAATGCATCATTTTCTACAAGCAAGAAAATAAGAGAGGAAAGGACCTTATCATACTGTACTCTGACTTGGACTTTCTTCAAAGTCATTCTGTGAAGTGTGTTTTATGCAAGGAGGGTAGAGGCCTGTTACCTGAGGTGAAGGGGAAATAAAGCTTGTTTCACTTCCCATTTCTGCTTACACCATCACAATCCTGTGACCTACCTGTCCCACTGACAGGCTTTTTTGGTGTCAAAACTTACAAAGAAGTTAATCAGTATTCAGACCTTCTGGCCTTTTTTTCTGTTAACCTCCTCCCAAAGTTCCCTGGGGGCTGGTTGCCAAACCTTGGTGTGTGCCTGAGGATGGGCACTGGGATACACCGTGCTCTCCTCAGCACAACTTTTCTCCTCTAAATGCTTGATTTTTATGTTCTTGGGCCAGAGTTTTCATGCTAGTCACAGAGATATATCCAAACTATAAAGATTTGGGAGTGACTTCACCATCTACAAGATATAGGACCAGTCCCGGAGGAGCCTTAGACAGATTCCTGTTATTGAATGTGCCTATCTGTTGTCCATGAAAGGAGGTAAAAATTTGTCTTCTAGCTTGGCAAATAACATTTACGTTACATGGAATGGAATTTGCTGTGACCTGCAAAAAATATTACCAACAATCCTTATAACTTCATGGAAAAATATTTCAATTACTATATTGCCAGAACATTGGTATTTATAGACCAAGTGGATGGGACACTACTATTAAAAATACAGTTGTGTTGAGCATGATGAACTACTGTATTTAGAAACAGCTTGTGGCAAAAAATATATCTAAGTTGAAGAGACTAAAGCACCCTCAGGCCGGTGCTTTCAGAGGCTTCTAGATGAAGATCTAGTGAGGTAGAATTTAGCACAAATAAAAACTGAAATTGTGGTCTACAAAGTTTTGAAAGGTTTAGATGTGATCACCCTTGTCAACAGATTCCAGAAGCCAATCAGATTTAAGCCAACCTCTATTCCTCAGTCCCCCTTCAGCTTCAGTCTTAAATGATTCAGCAGATGCAGCCTGATTTTACGGCATTTAATTGCACTTTCCAGGAACAGGATACAACATAATGCAAAGTTTTCCCTTTGCTGGCTTTTAAACAGCAGCTTCTGGCCCCTAGGAAGAAATGTGGACAAAGAGAACCCTCGCGGGACACATGCTATAGGCGAGGAGTCACAAATCCCTTAGCAGCTTGGCAATCACAATGTACCAATGCATAGGACTCAGCAAGAAACCTGGCCTATCAACCTGCTAAGAGCTATGTCACTGCTGGGTCCTGCCCTCGCCCTGGCTGCATGCACAGGCTTCTGGATGCAACATTGTTGAGAGACCAGGCAACACACTGAGGCAAAGGTCTCATTCAGGCACCATTACATCCATGGCAGACAACATCCCATGACAAAGACTTTAGCTAAAAATGAAAGCCTACATTTTTATTTTTAAAAATGCATACATTCATCTTTGTTACCTGACTCCCCACCATTCCCCTGACATTTCTCAGCTTGGCTCTTGGGGGGCTCTACAACTATCCCCCAACATCATAAACAAACATCTATCTAAGTGCAATCTAGGGAAGCTGCTGGGCTGTTCCTGCTCTAAGAAACCAGAAAGGCTCCCACCTTTAAATCCACTTTATGGGAAAGTTAAATGTAGAGTCTGAGCACTGATGTTATCTCTCAAAGCAGTTATTTTTAGATACAAGCTCTGATGTCTCTGATTAAGAAATAATAAGGTTTAATTATTTTTTTAAGCCAAGCTATGGCCTTCATACTCAGATACCACAGCTTGAAAATTATGCTGGACCGATGCTCAGGACTCTGTTCAAATGAAGTACTTTGCAGTTTCAGGATGCATGCTCTTCTGAAGCAGCTGTGAAAAATCACCAAAAACATTTCTCCCAGCACTCTGAAAGATCATTATTAGAATACAGAAAACAGTTAGCCCTAAAGCCTCTCTTCCCTCACTTAATCTACTACCATGTCTTCCCCAGGGCTCCTGCTGTCTGTTTTCCCAGATTTTAAAGAAATAACACGCATCTCCATAGATGTCTTTAAATTGTAAACTGTTTCTGTGACTTCTTGTGATACACAGCTTCAGAGACTCTCCAACATGGCCCTGGATTCAGGAAGATATCTGATTTGAAAATGTTCCAGTTCAGCTACTACAAACCTCTCCTTATATTTTCACTTACCCCTGTTTAAGCTTTGATTAAAACTTTCTCAGCTTGCACCAGATTACTAAATTACACTAAATTGACTAAGCAGGGGATAAACTGGTTTAAGCGGGATTGTCTTTCAGTGGTCTTAAGCAGACCAATTCAAAATCAATTTAGGTAGATGGCTATAATGTTTCAATGAAGAGCAACACAAGCAGTGTTGCTCTCAATATACAGTAATCCTTCTAATTTGAGGCTAAATTGCTAGGGGAGCAAATACCTTATTTTATCAAAGTAGGGACATAAAGAATACTCTCTAAGCAGCTGACTTTAAGTAACAGGAATGTGCAATTCCCTAGTTAACCCTTTGCCAGTTTTCTGCCTGCATGAACCAAACCCAAGGTGGTCTTCTCATATACATATTTCTCATACTGTAGTATACTGTATCTATGGGGGGAGAGGAGGGTGTCCAGAATTTACAGAGAGAAAAATATTTGGTGAGAGGTGTTAAAGAATGCACTGTTGAAAAGAGAAAGAACAAGACCCTCAGTTGAACAGAGCCTGTTATGAAGATCATATAACAGTGAACTGTGGTCAGTGAAAAGAAATGTTAGAGGCATCACAATGGATCTCCTGGGTAACATATATTCTTGCATCATTAGTATCTTTGTACTTCCATATATTTCTAATAACATGTTATGTGTCTCAATTTAAATAAATAAATATATATATATATATAGGGTAAAGGAATTCCTTGTATAAAAGTAAATCGTAGAATCTCCCTGCCACTTAAGCTTCCAGTAATATCTGATGCTCATCGTTCTCTGTCTTTAACATTATGAGACAGCGTGAGCAAAGAAATTGACTGGTATAGTCCTGAGTGGCTCAGCAGAACAAAAAGGATGTTTTTGTTTTTGTTTTTGTTTTTCCTGTTTACATGATGTCACTTTGAATATAAAATAAATACAGCTTATAGCACCTACTCACATTTTCAGATGACTGCAAAATTAATCATTACAACATCATAAGTTTAGTTTTGAAGATAAATAGTATAAATGTGTTTTATTGTAGGTAACAGAACTTTTCAGCCTTTTTTTTCTAAGAATTAAAAAAAAAAAAAAAAGAACATGATATAATTCATCCACTTTGCCTACAATCTAGAGAATTTGTGATAAGAGCATTCCAGTACCTATACGTCTAAAACTGTGTCCCAAACACTGGAAGAGTGATATTTCACCATCTGCTGCTGAGTGGCTCATATCAACATCTCATCCATCATCTTTAGCCTGCTATGCTATGATAATTTATAAAGCAAGAGTGAAACACCATCATCAACAAGCAGAACTCCTTTGAAAACACTGGGAAAATTTCACACAAACAATCCTCAGTAACACATACTTTTCGTGGAAAGGACTTTTAAAAAATATGATGTTCATGAGATGATCTAAATTTTGTATGTAAAACATGACAGTCATTAGATGATTTTCAGTATTTCACTGTGTTTTTAACTGATTTCTGCCAGGAAGTCACACCTACCATGACCATATTGCATCAGTGCACTGCATGCAGAGTGTCTTCACCCCTTCCACATCCTTCATCCAATTCATAAAAAAAAAAATAAAAAATAGTTGCCAGCTGCAAATTCCTGAAATCAATATGTGACTTAATTAGGAGGTCAAAGAGACAAACTGTTTTCACAAAAAGTGAGTCTGACCCCAAAGTATTCTGCCTTGCAGAATGGGTGCAGATGGCTTTGATGGACTCCAAGCAATAGTCTAAAAGCTGCAACCTGCAACATACTCCCAGTGACTGAGTAGGAAAACAAAACAACCACTGGCACATTTTTGCTTCATTTTTTTTACAAGGTATCATCTGGTATAGTATCCTGTCAGTCCAACAACATGTATTGCAAGGGACCTTTTCCTTCATACCTTGTGTGATAATTTTCCCAGATTCACAGCACACGCTTCAATATATAAATATTATATTGATGTATATAAAATATATAAATCCTAAATCACAGCCAGGTAGAAATCATCATCTGACAAATACCAATGCTATTTTTGTTGGCAGTACACATTATACATTTCACTTATCTCTGTAGGTGAGTAATAATAAGCACTTACATAATACTTTTGTGATTTTCATTACCTTCTGCATTTTATGCTTTCTTAATACATCACTTTACCTGAAACTGGAGAATTGGAGACCTATGAAAAATAACAGCTTCTGTGTATCATGAGTCTGACTTTTTTTTCATTTGAAATGTAAGCTAAGTGGGTACTGTTCTGATCTTCTAATCTTTTTTTTTTTTTTTTTTTTTTTTTTTGTACCTGAGATGATCCCTGCTGAATTGCACTGAATGGTATGTTATCATCACCATAGCACACAGCATTTCAGTGAACCACAAAGAGTAGGTATTACAGCCCAGGCAAAGCAAGCTTGAGGTATTGACATATGTATGCTTCTAGATTCAGAGCCAGACAGGGGATCACCTGGGAGCTCCTTGTTGTACAATATTTCACTCATATTAAAAGTACCAAGGAGGAAGGATCCACAAGAAATAAAGTGTTTTTCAAGACTTCTGAAATGTTTTCCTTTGCTTTTTTTCCTAAAGGACTGAAGGCATTCACATTAAAATTTAAATCAGAATCGTTTCACTTTGTGTGTGCCTTCACATTACTGTATCCTTCAACTTTGGATGCTCAAAGGTGCTTAGGAACATAAATCACATTTATTTCAAAGAAACATGGGCACCAAGATAGCTTTGCAGATCTGGACTTCAGTGCTTTTTCAGCAATGCTGTTTGAAATCAATATAAAGGGGTGGAAAGAGGCCACAACAAAAAAGCAGAATGGTTTAAAAAAAAAAAAAAAAAGCAGATGGTTTAAATGAGCAGTGCTAAACTGTTGTCAATTCACCAATTTATACCAAAAGAAAATGTGATCCTCTTGTTATAAATGGCTCAGTCTTCAAAATAGGACTATAATCAAAGTTTACAATTTATTAAAGGAATAGAGGTAAGCAAACAGTGCTGGGTGTGCCAGGAGACTCTGCTCCACCAGGACGCACACCAGTTACATCAAGCAGATGATTTTTATGCTCCTAGGATAATACATATTCATTACTACTTCTAAAAAACCAGGGTTATTATAATTAGTTTCCAGAATCCAAACCCTCCTACTGGAGTATGTGTATTAGTCTCCGGTGGTCCCTCTGGGGGTCTCTCATGCTGAAGGCTCATAGTCTTCATCCCTCTTGTCCTTCTCCTTTGTCCAACTTGGCTGCATGTCAGAGACTTGTGCAGTGTCCCCTGCAAGCTTTCTTTTAGTCGTTCTTCGGCTTTCCCTGTCTCCTTAATCTCCTGGCCAGATATCAGGGACTTGCGTAGTGTCCCATGCAATAGTCATAATAGTTAGCAGTTATTCTGAAACCCCCCAGATGTCAGAGACTTCAAGGAAAAGCCTACAAATACATTTCCCTTCAAGCTCTCTATTGACACGAATTGCTAAAACATTCCTTTGCAAGATACAAGAACTATATACATTAGCCACTCTGTTTTTGTTAGACTTGTGGTTATACAAGGGTATGTATGACAGAAGGTCACATTCACCATACCATGCGGCCCTAGCATTGCTCCATATTGACACGAATCAGATGAACACATTTCACACTCTGAACATGAACCAAGTCTTGAACACTAAGCAAAATTTACTGCTTTCACTAACCACAGTAATAGTAAAAGAGCTACACAGGAAAAGCGAGGAAAAAAAATATATTGTCTTCAGCTAGCACAGTCGTCAGTATGAGAAAGCAAGTCTTATAACATTGGCTGCACTCAATAACTGTTTCCAAAAGCAAATACATGCAACTGGATCAGGAACTAACTGTTCTTGTTAAGTATGGTTCTTTATCCCATGCTATACTTTATCTGATGCTTAAACTTTAAAAAAATGTTTCATAAAGAAACATTACAAATCATATTTCACTATCTGTGGAAAGTTTTGGAGGTTACTGACAGTGAAACAATACGCTATTACTTATCACTCAACTTTAAAAAAAACAGCTTCAATTACACCACACAATTGCAAGCATGCTTTCTAGTTTTTCAAAAGTAATGAATTTAAATAACCACTTTGTCAGCCTCCAGTTAGCACCTAAAAACCTATTGGGATTAAATTGTAAATGAATGGTTGAACAGTCCACAACACTTGTCTGGGAAAGGGTGATCTTCAGTAATTACTTTTTTATCCCCTGTGAGACAGTAAGTTTAGAGCTCCTGGCCTAGAGGGAATGCAGCATTCTCCAGACTTCACCAATTTTGAAACGAGGTAATTTATAATAGATAATTCAACAGGCATGCTATAGAAGTGAGATTTGCACTGCAAATTATTTTGTCAATTAGTTTTTTCCTTTTTTTTTTTTTTTTGTCATAATACTTACTAAATAATGATGTGTTAATATCACAGCAATCTTTAATCAAACATTGACTATGCTAGCATTGCCCTGGTTTTATGGGGAACCTGTAGATGTTCTCACACAGAGAACGATGGCTTGGTTAAAAAGCTACTAAATTCAACAAGATTATTAACTTCAGTGGTTTCTAGGTAAAATAAATAAATAATGCAGATTATAGAATTGCTTTGCAAAATGACTCCTGCAGACAGAGTCACTATGAGAAAGCAGTCCTTCAGATTCCTCATGTAGTAGGACCTACAGCTGTATCTGTTCAGGGATTACAGGTGGAATGAGGGTTTCCTATTCTGTTTCTATGTTGTCACCTAACAAAAATTATATATTTTGATTCTTTAGGTTCATTTTAGTTAACGATACAGAGAGGAAACATTGTAGAAGGATCCCATACAGTGTAAATATATTTACAACAGGATGTGTGTGCAAATAAAGGTTTCTGGCCAAGAATCTTAAAACAAATCCTCTTTGTGCCCCACTCTTTCAGGCCTCTGGCAGCACACTGGTATCTGATTTCTGTCCTCTTTGTCAGAACTTCTGAATTTGGCTGAAGGGCTGTGGGCTGAAGGTGGCATAATTTACACACTGGGGGATAAGTGAAAGGAATTTAACATTGGAATCTTGGAGATAATATAAATGACAGCCAGTAATCTGGCCCAAAGGAAACAGAAAACATTTCACAGGTATTTACATTAGCATGTTATCCGCAGCATCTTGGAGGTTAAGTTCACTTCTACAGACTGCAAATTGGATTGGCAACTCACCCACCATGATACACTATGGCTTCTTGTATAGAATCATAGAGTTGATTGAAATTGTAAAAATCAAGTATTATGTTTTAATTTCTTTTCTAATCATTTTGAAAATAGTGGATACTTGGGAGATGTAAGGGGGAAGATACCTTGTGTAATAGTATTTGGACTTGATGACCTTGAAGGCCTTTTCCAACCTAGATAATTCTATTGTTCCATGTGACTGCCACTGCTAACAAAAGCAATGCCATGTCTTTTGTGTACTTTTGAAGATTTTCAAAAAGACTCCAGATTGCAATTCGTCAAATACTTACTGAGATAATATCTGATTGGGAAGATAGTAGAAAGTAACTCCAAACCATAACTGTGCACTGAACTAGCTCCTCTAACAAGCAGGCACCCCCACAGCCAGCTTAGATACTCGTCAGTTTTGGCTTTAAATCTTTGAGGCTCTTAACTTTGACTGTTTCCCTTGACAGCCTATTTCCTAAGACAGTATCACTTTACATGGCAATAAAGTCTTCTGAATATCAAGTCTACCTCTCTTTCCTCAGTTTGCATTGTATTATCCTGTGCTGAAGAAAGGTTACTTTCCCAGTTCTCTGTGGGTTGTCATACATGCAGTATTTGTACACCGTTGCTAAGCTTCCTCCCAGGTGCCTTTGTTTCCTAGGGTCACAGTCAGAATATATGAAAAAGAAAAAAAAAAAAAAGCTTAAAGTTCATCTTACTTATCCCTTCACCCATACAAAACTTCTCTGTGTAGTATATAACAGTTCCCCTCAGTTCAATTTAATTTTTTTTTCATGCAGTAGGATTTCTGTTTCTTCCCTTGAGAACCTATTTCACAGCCTAACAGAGCAGCATCTCCCTTGGACCTTCTGAGGAAAAAAGTATTTTCTAAACAAGGGGCCTAGTTCCTCCCTCACATGGGGCTTGCTTTTTCTAGTTCCATTTATTTCCCGATTTTTATTTTATTTATTTTTTTTTTTTTGGTGAGTGAGCAAAAGGAAAAAGAGAGAAAGAAGACCTCCAGGATTACTCCTGCCTAGATGTCATACTGCATGAGAGTGCCAGGAAGGGGCAAAACTAAACAAAATAAACAGCAATGAGAAAGTGGCCAAAAGACAGCTTGCCTGAACTATACATTTCTCTAGAGTGTTGTCCTGGTTTCAGTTAGCACAGAATTAATTTTCTTCCTAGTAGCTGGTGGAATGCTGTGTTTTGGCTTAGGATGAGAAGAGTGCTGATAACACCCCGATGCTTTAATTGTTGCAGAGCAGTGCTTATACTAAGCCAAGGACATCTCAGCCTTTTGCTCTGTCCTGCCAATGGGCAGGCTGGGGGTGCAGTAAGAGCTGGGAGGGGACAGACCCAGGACAGGTGACCCAAACTAGCCAAAGGGGTATTCCATACCATCTGACGTCATGCTAAACAATATATAGGGGTGGCTAGCCGGGGGGAGGGGGCCGGACTGCTCGGGGTTAGGCTGGTGAAGTGTTTAGCTGCCGGCCGGGTTAAACCACGACAAGTGTGCGGGAACAAAACAAACTGAAACACAAACCAATTAAAAAAATAAATAGTAAACATAATTAATATAATATACATATAAACAAACAAAAGATAAATAAATAAACAAAGCCAAACAAACAAATAAACAAAAAAGAATTCTACGTTGCATCTACCTCCTTGAGCTGTGAAGCAGCCTCCTACCGTTCCCATGCTGGGACAGCTCAGGAGCTTCTCCAATTTACTCTTCAGCTGTAACTACCAATGTCAGGTCACAGGTTTAAAAGATACATCAGCTACTCCTGTAGCTGACAAGCTGACAGGGATCTTGTGGCTGAACTGTGGGGACATTTTGTCCCCACAATGGGTCACTTCCAGAAGCTTTTCCTCATACTACCTTGGTTTCTCTCTCCTCCTTTTTTTTTTGCAGTGACTCCTCCCAGGCCACAGACACCTTCACCCAGCACATTAACCAGCAGCAGTAGCTATACCACTGCTAACAGGACTCTTCTGTGTTGCTTCATCATTGCTGTGGCTTTGGAGTGGCTAAGTAGGGTTCATAGTGGCATTGTGCCAGCAACCCAATGCCCTGAACTAGGGTAGACTTATCCAAGAATATAATTGCTATAGCCAAGGGCACCATGATTACAAGACTCCATATCTCTCTCTCATTCAAATATAATTACATATATAATAAAGCTAAACAGAAATTTATTTTAAGTAAGAAAGTTCTTTGGATATGCTGAACATTAATTTCGCAGTCACATCTACGTACTAGCTAGCTCTGTACCTGTTCTGAAAAAGACTGAAGAGTTCTTTACCTGTGTTAGATTAACTGTCCCTTTAGTGAATGATGAAATTCAGCCTTATGTTACAGGAAATATGAGTTAGAACTAAGCTCCTGAATTAAGTGTATATCAAGCTGATAGATGTAGTCATAGATAACCCACTTAAGGACTGTGGTTTTCTGACGTAAGTAACTCTAAGTTTATGTCAGTAAATGTGAGAACTGTCCTGAAAAATTATTATAGCTCATCTCTAACTTTTATGTAGTTGACTATCACTTGTGTTCAGCCATTCCTATATATCTAAAATATATTTCAGCTTTGAATAGGTGAGCGAAACTTCAGTCTTATTCATACATAAATATATATGAGAAGTTATTTATGTTCCTGTTGAAGTCTGGTCTAAGGATGAGGATATTTTTTCTCTTTGTTTTAGAGGCTCAGCCACAAAAACCTTCTCAGCTTTGCTAATTAATCTTGCCCCAGCTGCTGACTCCACAGGTGATAAGACTCTCCACTTGTCAGCTAGGAAATACAGCTTCTCTAATAGAGAAAAGTTTCCATCTGTGAGAGTCTTAAAACCTTTATTAAAAGGTTTAAAATAAGTTCTAGGGACCTTGCCTGTGTAACTGAAGAATATTGGAGATTTGAAAAGTTTTGCAGTAGAAACTACTAAAAGTTGTTGTTGTTGTTTTTTGTTTGTTTGTTTGTTTTTTGTTTTTTTCTTTTCAAAGCCTAACTTTCCTTTCAAACCAAGGTAGTAAAAGCTGCTTAATGTATACATGTATATATTTGCACATGCTATGCATTTATTTACCTGCAGCATCAAAGTTTTCAGTAAGCAAACTTCCTGAAAACAAAACAAAATAAAACAAAAACACAATAACAACAACAACAACAAAACCATTTTCTTACTATTTTGTAATTGAATAGTATGTAATGATAAAGGCTGCGTTACTAGATATGTGTTATTTTTCCATTATCAACCAGAGGGAATGCTTTCCTCAAAGAAATACCGCAAGTATTATTTACTACACTTCTGGTAAGGAGAGAGTATGTGGGGATTCACACCCAGCAAGATAACTTGATGATGAACCTCAGATAAACCGTTGTGACACTTTCCCTGTATTGATGGAATGTTCTCATTCATATTCCACCTACACTATTCATTAGGAATTGAATACTAGCAAACATAACTTGAGACAGCATTCTGAACTGGCCACTGCCAGAGTGAGCAGTATTGCTCTGTTTTATTCTAAGCATACCAGGAGGTCAGCATATTTATTCCATCAGCTACTTGCTTTGATTGAGGGGAATAACATAATCTGACCAAATCCCTGAAAACCTGACAGCCACAGGGCATGTGGTGACAGCTTCTTATTACAATGCCCATAGCTTCTGGGAGGCAGAAGCTCCAACAGGTGCTTCTTTCTCCCAGAGGTAGCTGCCCCCCATGTTGTTTCTCAGTTTTGCTCCAAATTGCCATGGTGCCCCTTTGTTTCTACTTCCCTAGGACAGGGGGCTGTGGGTGCTCTAATAGTTGGTGCTAGTTGATGCCTGGCTTTGCCTTTCTGCTATAACACTGCTTGGTGATTTATTTATTTATTTATTTATTTATTTATTTATATAGCTAAGTTCCTATGTGCATAGGCAGAATTAAACCAAGGAGGAAATAGGAGCAGTTAGAATCGATCTTACTACATTACAAAATTTTCATAAAAATAAAAGCAAGCAGAATCTATAGGAAAAGGTTGTTACTGTAAAAGGAGAGCTTAATGTGCTACTTTGAAGATAACGCCATTCTTAATGAAAAGCACAAGTTGGAGATTCTATGGAGAAAAGAGTAATAAACCTCATAAAATAATATCCTGTCAGTCTTCAAAGTGAACCCACAGGAACACTGACCATACTAACTGAAATTAAGGCAACCATTAAACATTTTTTGCTCTATTATGTATTACTCCCAGATAAACAGAGCTCATATCAATGACATCAATGGCAAATTAGAGCTTCCTGCTTTCATACCATAATTGTAAATGTCTCCTTCCCTCTCTTTCTCTTTCTCTTTCTCTTTCTCTTTCTCTTTCTCTTTCTCTTTCTCTTTCTCTTTCTCTTTCTCTTTCTCTTTCTCTTTCTCTTTCTCTTTCTCTTTCTCTTTCTCTTTCTCTTTCTCTTTCTCTTTCTCTTTCTCTTTCCCCCCCTGTCTTCCAACCTCCTCCCTCCCCTCTCCTGCTGCTCCCTATTCGTTTGGGATTCCAGGAAAGGCAAATCTCCAGGGATAAATGTGTATAAGATCCACTTCAGTAAAG
The DNA here is from genome assembly GCF_047663525.1 of Anas platyrhynchos. Taxonomy (NCBI): domain Eukaryota; kingdom Metazoa; phylum Chordata; class Aves; order Anseriformes; family Anatidae; genus Anas; species Anas platyrhynchos. Next base: position 32,791,152 of record NC_092589.1, on the reverse strand, counting down.
CGATTAAAAGGGAATTGCTCCATTTCTGACTTTCTTTTACAAAGGGAAACAAACAAAAATAAATAAATTAAAAAGAAAATCACTACAGTATTTATCATTAAGCCTACATGGTGACATCTCTCATCTTTTATATAAAAATGCCTGGCTTATTGAAATAAGTTATCTTTAGTGTATCATGTAGCAACAGACAAACTTCATAAGGATAACAGGTACAGTTCTCACAAATTCCCCTGTGGTCAGAGTTGAATTCTCTGCACACACATTAAAAAAAAAAAATAATAATAATAATAATTAGAACAGATTAGAAAGCATTACTTGCTACAAAAACAAACTGGAGAAGGAAAAGAAGAATTCTGAATTAAAACAGGTTAACTTTTAAAAATAATTGGTGTGAAAGTGTATCTGTTCACAGTAAGGGAATGAGACTAGCATAATTTGACCAGATGGTCATATTTTAGTAGTAGAAATAATTGGATTATTTGTCTGAGTTTTAGTACACTCATGGGATGGAGAGATGTGGGAGATGTGAATAAATATATGAAAAACAACAGAAGCCTATTTGTAAAGGAAATGTTTAAAATGCTGTAGACCTTTTTCATTCTCCCAAGCTTGACCTCTAAAGTTATTACAGGCTGAATGGAGGATACAACCTGTGCATATTACCAAATATTAATTAAAAGCAGTTTGGGCTGACAGGTGAGAGAAGGCAGGGCGGGACCTCTTCTTCCTAAAAAGAGGATGTATATCTGTTAGACTGGGTCCAGAGGAGGGCCACGAGGATAATCAGAAGGCTGGAGCACTTACCCTGTGAAGACAAGCTGAGAGAGCTGGGGCTGTTCAGCCTGGAGAAGAGAAGGTTCTGGGGAGACCTTAATGCAGCTTTTCTGTACTTAAAGAAGGATTATGAAAAAAGATGGAGAACAACTTTTTGCTTGGGCAAATAATGATAGGCCAGGCAAGACTGGTTTCAAATGAAAAGAGGGGATATTTAGATATAAGGAAGAAATTCTTCACTGTGAGGGTGGTAAGGCACTGGCATGGGTTGCCCAGAGAAGCTGTGGATTCTACATCCCTGGAGGTGTTCAAGGCCAGGCTGGATAGGGCTTTGGGCAGCCTGGTCTGGTGGGACACGTGGTCTGGTGTCCATGCCCATGGCAGGGGGCTAGGAGACAGGTGATTTTTAAGGTCCCGTTGAACCCAAACCATTCTGTGATTCTTCATGTGCAGATACAGAGATTATCATGGCTACAGAAGGACAAGGAATGGCAACACTGGACACTGGTAGAAACTATGAGAACCTATAGGCTTTTTCCAGTCAAAAGTAAAATATGGTTAATTAATCCTGATAATTGTTTATTTTCACAAATAGATTCAACAAATAAGTTGAACTTATTTGCACAAATAAGTTCAACAAATAAGTTCATAAGTTGTTTATTTTTTTTTTCCATTTGTTAACACAGACACAAAGTTTTCTAGATTCTCTACCCCCTACAAAAAAGATCATGAGTCTCAGGTGTCATTTGATACTGACAATTTTGATGAACAATTTTGATGATTTGATACTGACAACTTTGATGAATCCTCAGACTTTTAGCATAAGATAGATAGAGCACTAAATGTTTATTCTAATGAGATAGATTATTTGAGAAAAGATCATATAAAGCATCAAAAACAAAAAATCAGAAATCTTGCACTAGCAGTTTAAAACCTACTGAAAACTATAAGGACACCTCATTTTGCAAATCACTTGGGGCTTCTGAAAGTTTGTCTCAGGTATTATGTCTTTTACTTGTTTGCACAAGGAGAGGAAATGGCTCGAAAAATGTGAAGGTTGTATTTTGGGATCCAGTTGGGTTCTTTCAAAAGGAAAAGATGACACATGAAAACAATCACCTCCCCTTCAGCACTCACTGTTCTTGTTAATAATTTCTTACTAGCACAAACAGAATTATCTGCTGGGAAAATATTAGAAGCTGGGCACCTTAAACTTCCCTTCTTCCCCCTCTCCTCTTCCTGACATGGACCACTGAAAGTCTTTCTGATCCACATAAGACACATGCATCTTGAGAGATTTTGCTGTGTTAGATCTGTCTAAAAACATGAACAGACTTAACATGGCCCCTTCAATGTTCCCCTGGAGCTTTTCAATGACCAGTTTCACGTTTGGCAGTTTATCACTGGATATGAGAACGGTACATGCTCAAGAATGTCTTAAGATTGTTCACCATTATTTCAGGCTCAACCCTGGCATTGAGATTGTAATAACTCATTAAAACAATCTATTAACTGTTGTTTATTCACTAGCAACTCTATGGTGGAATATAATTACTTCATTTGCCACTGTACCTGTGGCATACATGACAGAGCTCTAATTTGTCACTCACATTTTTTCCCCAATTCAGGTAGCACTGTGAATACAAAAATACAGATAGAATACAGTCTGTCAGTTTGCACATATTCTGTATTTCTCCTGCATGAGCACAGCCCTACCTGCCATGGTGAAGTACCACCATCTCTGTTGCACCTCTTCCATGCAGCAGGAGAAGCATGCTGCCCTCACAGCCCCGGCCACCTTCACATCATGACCACTTCAGCTGGTAGAAACACACACAAAGGACACCAAGACCAAATGCCATTCTCTGCTGTTAAGCTTGAGATGGAGCCAGGCAGGTGCTCTTACAGATCCTGTCATCTTACCTGCTTGGCCAAGAGCTAAACTTGGCAGGCCACTTCTCTTTCCAGCTCCCAAGACTTTGTATTGTTCTACCAGATGGACCACAGCAGTTTAAAATGGAGAGGAGATGACTAGTTTTTCAAACTCCTTTTTTTTTCTTCTGACCAAAATCCCTCCAGTCTTTTCAAAGTTCAGATTCAATCTTTAGTAAATTCTTTTTTAATCCCATTTAAGAGAGCAGAGGAAAGGACCTACCATGTAGTTCACAAGAATACATCTAGTAACGGTATATGTGGCTTCATAATACATTTCTACTCCTAAATCACCCAAGAACTGAAGAGACCACTGTGGAAACTGTAAGGCTAAGGTGTCTCTGAGAGATGTGGAAGCTCATTTCTGCAAGGCCTTTTTGCTCTCCAGCATATTTATTCCAAGAAATAAGAACCTCACCAAACCTAAGAAAGAACAGAGAAAACAGGAGAAAGAACAGGGGAAACATGAATCAGGTAGTTACTACAAGTGTGCTGCTGCTGTCACCCACACAAGCAGATTGTTAAAATAGATAATTACTTGTTAAAACACTGTAAGCGAGATGTGTTGCCAAGGTAAAACTCATCCCAGAATTGGAACTATGGACGTCTGTCCTGAAGAAATAGACTTTTCAGACTGTAGTTTTCCAGTCACTTGTGTAGTGGGTTTACGTGGCAAGGCTTTGGTAGCAGGGGGCCATAGGGGTGGTTTCTGTGAGAAAGATCTAGAAGCTGCCCCATGTTTGGGAAGGGCCCCATTGTTTTCCAAATCTGAGCCAATAAGCGATGTTGTTTTGCGCCTCTGTGAGAGCATATTTAAGACAGAGAAAAAACTGCTGCGCCACACAGCAGCCGGGAGAGTCAAGGGAGTGAGAAACAGCCTTGCAGGTGCCAAGGTCAGTGTAGAAGGAGGGGGAGAGGTGCTCCAGGCGCCGGAGCAGAAGTCCCCTGCGGCCTGTGGTGAGGACCATGGTGAAGCAGGATGTCCCCCTGCAGCCCATGGAGTACCACGGTGGAGCAGGGTTTCACGCTGCAGCCCGTGGAGGAGACCACGGTGGAGCAGGTGGCCCTGCACCGACGGAGGCTGCCGCCTGTGGAAGACCCCTGCCGGAGCAGATTCCGGGCCGGACCTGTAGCCCGTGGAGAGGAGCCCACGCAGGAGCAGGTGACCTGGCAGGAGCTGCTGCCCGTAGGGGAGGCAGGTTGGAGCAGTTTTCTCCTGAGGGATGGACCCCGTGGTACGGACCCATATCTGGAGCAGTTCTGGAAGAGCTGCTGCCTGTGGGAAGCCCACGCCGGATCAGTTCGTCAAGGACTGCATCCCGTGGGTGGGACCCCACAGCACAGGGGACGAGAGTGACCGAGAAGGAGCGGCAGAGAAGAAGTGCTGTAGACTGACCATAGCCCCCATTTCCCCGTTCCCCTGCGCCGCTCGGGGGGAGGAGGTGGAAGAGGGTGGATGGGGGGGGAGGTGCTTTTGGTTTCTTTCCTTTGTTTCTCACTTCTCTGGCTTGTTAGTGATGAGCAATAAATCTTACTATCTGTCTTCTTATGCTGAGTCTGGTTTGCCCGTTACACTAATTATTGCGTGATTTTCTCGTCCTTATCTCAATCCTTGAGCCCCTTTCACATATTTTCTCCCCATTCCTCTTTGAGGAGGGGGAGTGAGAGAGCGGCTGTGGTGGAGCTCGGCTGCCCACTCGAGCGGAACCACGACAACTTGTAATCACTGTGCAGATTCTGGGCAGGGGTGTGGGGAGGGGCTTGGTTCTGGCAGGGCACTACTATATGTTTCATTTTTTTATTTGGGTAACTCAGTTTTTTTGGGTGACTCATTTTTTCATTTGGTACTCAGCATTCTGCTAAGAAGAGGAATCAAGCAGTTCCTGGTTCCTCACCCATGTTGATCCTCACCCAGGATAAGGCCCTTTTTCTCAAGCTGCCCACAATTGTGAATAGACCATCCAAAATTTCTTTCAGCTCTCATTTCTTCCTACCGCAAACCACTTCTCCATCTCCACTGCAAACACTGCGCATAAAGCACATGTAAGGAAGTCCTACTTCTGTAATTATGTCATGTATCATGGACCTGACTGCAACTCAGTGCACATTGCTATCACTGAAGCCATTTGGCTTCTGGAACCTACAGAAGTTCATTAAGGAGAAGACTAATTTGCCTTATATATCTCATAATAAAATTTTCTTGTAAACTGAATGAACAGAATCAGGTAATAAGAGTGGTCTTCCACGTATGTTTTCATAAGAGGAATTATTTTTATCTAAAATCATTATTTTTATGCTTTGTTGGAAGTAGTTTGCTTAATCTGACAGTTAAATGTAAAATGGATTTCTGTATATGCTTTATAGTTTAGAAGTGTGTTTCTGTAATGGTTTTGGCTCATGCACTTAAAATCTCTACAAAGATTGAATCAAGCTCCTATTTTATTAAGATGTTTAGTTAAAAAAAAAAAAAAAAAAAAAAAAAGGAGAAAATACTCATTTCCTAAAACATAAAATTGTAGTTTTAGAGATGGTTCCAGGTCAAAGAAATGTATTTGTTACTATATTAACCTACTACACCTTAACTGACTAAGAAGGCAGTATTTAAAAAAAAAACATCGCTGTAGCCCAAATATCATTGAAATTTTATGGGTGTAACTGTAGTAAGGATTTGGTGTCTCATTTATTTCTCTGCCATACATATGTTTTGCATTTCTCTTAGCTTGAATAACAAGCCTCGACTTCTGAGTTTCATATTCTCATTTGTTGATTTAGTCCAACAATTTTGTGCTTACATTGCAAGACAATTTTTCTTTTAATTCTCTTTCCATTAGAACGTCTAAAAAAAAAATGCTTCTGCGGTTCTAGATTCCACTAAAGACTACATTTATCCAAATTGCTAATCAAAACTGACCTTATATTCCTATTAAAGGTTTGAACTTGCTCCTAGAATTGTTCATATTTATGATTCATTTGCTTAATTGTACAGATTAGAGTTCTCCAGGTTGTAATACTTGCCTCAATATTGAAATGAATAGAAAGGTTAAGACAGTTTCATTAATTAATGATTTCCTGGAGAAAAAGAAGAAAAAAATAAACAAACAAAAAAAATAAAAAGAATGATTCTTTAATGCCATTAGGTGGTGATTCATGGGAACTATGGCACATTTTAAATCTTATTAAGTAAATCTCATTAGAAAGATAGATGGATTTGGGTATCGAGTCAGTTTTTTTCATGGACAATTAATTGCTTCTGATAGAACATTCATGGATTTTTACATTTCCATCCGAGCATCTTCAATGGCAAATTGTCTTCACACAGTCCAGATCCCATTATGGGTTTTAAGCCAAGTTAATATTCTCATAATTTGAAAAAAAAAATGAAACAAAACAAACCACCACCAACAACAACAATAACTGGAAAAACATGTTTGCCATCCTTCTTCCTTACTTTTCATAAGATTCTTCCCAGTATTTGCCTCAGCCCTCTTCACACAATGCCTTCTATATTTTTTGCAGTTTCACTCATGGTCTCTACTGTCCCCTTCCAGTGGTCCTGCCCGCACAGGCTGCAGACAGTTTTTAGCTACCAGTAGCATGGCAGATCAGGAGTTAGGTATATTTATATTGTCTTTGTTAGAGGTGAAAATAAGTACATTTTTTTGTGCTTCTCAAGTACTCTTATTTGAATTACTGCAACTAGACATGGATATTTTTTATAGTATCTATTATGGCAGCATCAAAGCTTTTCATAATATCAAAGATATATCAAATGTACCACTAGAAGGAAAATCTTTCTTCTCTTATTCTTTTAATCCTGTTTGTTTAAATAAAGTAAGCTGTTGGCATGTTCATTTACATTCTATTTGACTTTTATTTGGCACATGCCAACTTTAGTAGAAGAATTTTGTTGTGTACACTAAAACAGGGAAGATTCAGGTTCAATCTATTGTGGAACTCTGATTACTATTTTTTTTTTCCCTTTTCCCCATATTCTCTTCTCATAGCAGGATATTAGCTGTACTCCAACAGACCCTGTTTTCAGTGATGAATAGGAAACATGGATGGGAACAAAGAAAGAGAAATAATTCTCTACAGAGATCATAACAAAGATCTCAACTCTCTTGAAAATCTGATTGGCATCCAAGGCAGGTGCCAAGCATGTGTAGCACAAACTCATGCTGGTTAGCATCAGCATATATTTCTGGGAGAAGGATCCATATTGAGCACCACGAAAAGCAGTGCCTGGCCTAGGTGTAAATAGAATGGTTCCTTATTGTTTCTCATGGAAAAACATAATGCTTGAAAACTCAAGGAAAATAACTCACAACTATTGGATCAAAAGGCACAGGAAATCTAATAGTACAGGAATTAGCACTTTTTTTTTTTTTTTTCTCATCCTGGAGTTTTAGAATGAATGTGAATGTAACCTCACTGCTTTTTTTATTCAAGGTGTCTGTTCTCCCCCATGAATACATTTGCTATATGGACCTGAGTTTTTCATTTGACATGGTTAGCAATAAATTTATGATAGTATAAAGTTAGCATGAGGTACAACATCTTGTTATAGCAGACAAACCTCTAAAGACACATCTCTCTAAAAATAAATAAATAAATAAATAAAGCTTTTCTATTTGGTCTTGGAGATTGATCCAGGAGTTTAATGAAAACAAATGATCATCACTTTGGTTGCTTTTTCACCTGATAGACCTGGAGCCAACCAATAGGTAGTACCTTACATACATGTTTTCAAAATCATAATTAATGATACTATAAATAAAAATATCACATATGACATAAACTCAATACAGAACTCAGAAAAGGAATCTGTATTTTGTTAGAAATCTTGTTAAGCTTTTATTAGGCTGGTATGTATTCAGAAAGAACCTGGTGTGTCAGCTCATGGAAACAAGCAGCTATCTAAAAATACAGATATTTGTTCCACTCTCTGAATTGTTTTCTCTCTCTCTCTTTTTTTTTCTTTTCCATTTAAAAATATAGTATTTTTTTTTTCAGATACTAGGATTTGAAATTACACTTGAAATATGATGTTAATATGCAACAAGATTCACTTTTCTGCTAATTCTTCTCCAGAAGGAGAGAAGGGCAAGTTGATCTATCACTTTTTAATTCCAAGTTTTTCTTCATATAGTGTCTCAGCTTCTGAGTTTTACTAAAACTTTTTATTAAAACTTTCTGAGTTTTACTAAAACTTTACCATAAAAATAAATAAATAATTAAATTGATAAATAAATTTAAAATGTAGCAACTCCTTGTGGTTTATTGTGGTAACTACAGAAATATAGTGCTCAGAAGGGAGTATTAGATACTGCTGTTGAACACTGAGATGTCAAAATTTTGGCACCTGACTACCCAGGGGAATTTGTAACCCCAGATTTGGCACCTTTTTCATTGGTTGGAGAGCAGTGAGAGCTTGTAGAAGCAGATACACAGAAGCCAATGAGCTGGCTGCAGATTCAGGTAGTGCTAGCCCATAGGAAATTGGAGAATAGGGACTAGGAAATTTTTCCTTCAGAAAGTACTATGTTTCTAATTTTGGACTGGATAGAAATACTCTTCTTTCACAGCCATGAATTCCTTCTTGGACTGAAGTGTCTAAGTCAGTCTGTTTCCTCTCTCTTTTATTTTTATTTATTTTTTTATTTTATTTTATTTTTCCCCCAAATAGAAGGAAGAGTGGCTGTTGTCCTCCTTTCCTCAAACGTAAATTTAAAAATTCAATGGGCAGATATATACTCAGAGTGATTCAAAAACATGCCAGCTTTGATACTAACCTGGGACAGTTATATGCAGAATCCTTCTCCAGTGAACATATAAATATATTAAAAAAGAAGTTAAGCAGGATAGACAAAACTTACCCATTCCACATCTTAAAAGCCAGGACACCTTTCTGAGTAATGAAATCTCTGTGATCAGGTTACTACTGCAGGCGTGGCTGTGACCTGAAGGTACTAATAACCTTGCTTTCTGCTCATCACTGCTGTCCAAAAGGGTTCAAGTGCTGGTCTAGGGGCACCCTGGGTGGGAGAGTGGGGGTGTTACTGCCAGGATTCCAGGAAGGTGGAGTTGCACGAAAAGCTCAATCAGAGCAGGCTGAAAAAATCAATCTCACATGTGAGAAAAGGTCAAAAATGCTACTTGGTAAATCATGGCTACGTGATAAATCTCACCCATCGCACTTTGTGCAGCATTTAGGTGGCTGTGTAAAGGTCCAAAGGGGACAGTGCAGTTGCTGGAGAATGTGCCAGTGAAAAACAAGTTATCTGTGCATGTAAATGGGGGTAGTGCACGGTTTAGCAGCTGAACGATACCTAATGTTGCATTTAGGGATTAGAAGTGGCTTTTAAGTTCTGAAATCCACCGTTCTCTGTTAGATAATTTTCTTATATTTGTGAGAATATAAATAACTCAAAGTAGGTCAGGAGTGTGATTTTCAGAACTGCCCTGCACTGACTTTGAAAGAATGATAAATATCCCAACATCAAACAGGAAAACAGTAGTGTCCTTGGCCTTTCTCAAAATCCCCTGTCTTCAGCAAACTGCAGAGCCTCAGTTTTGGTAAAACTCGGCATTTCTGTGTCTAACAAACACACCTGAAAAATGAGCTAAAATGCCTTCTTTTTGTTTTATTTAAAAGCAATAAATCCATATTTCAATATGCTCTTTCTTCCAGTTTTAATGTAACTTAAAGTCTGACTCAGGAAGTTCTTGTCACATTAAACATTAAAAATTATTACTCACCCAATGACCACTAGCATGAGAATATATATCATTAATTATGAAAATTAATCCATCTGCAATCTGGATGCTGAGCTGTTATTTTTCCCAGTGTTGCCGCAACGGGCTTAAAGCGAATGTTCTCACATGGACCCAGTGGACCAGGTTCTGGAATTACTTCTTTAAAAATACAATCAAAATAAAAGAAGACGGCCACACTAGGAATATAAATTGGAAAGATGAATTCAGTTCATATCACAGTGGATCTTCTTCCAGTAAAATAAATATTATTATTTTTTTTTTTTATTTTTCAGTTAGAAGGGATAACTGCAATCTATAAGAAGCTAAAATGTGAAGAATATCAAGATATGGGGATGGAAATTCTTGTGTTTCCTCTTGCGTTACATATTTCAAAATTATTTTGTTTTTGCCAACCACTGGAAAAAGTCTTCTCCTCATAGAGGAGCTAATTTTAGCCTCACAGAACACATCATTTGCCTGAGCTTAGGGAATTCTGGCAACATTTGTAGGATCATTCAGTATAACAAGCATGCTTCTTTCTTCTAGGGTTACTTAGAAATCAAAACTACCTTCCAAACCTACCTGACATCTTGTTAGAAGGCTTGAGTCACTGGTTTTGTGAGAATGTTCACCATCAACAGTCTGGTATGTACAGATATGTCTGTACGCCAACTTAAAAAAACAAGCAATCAGTGTTTCTGTGTGATTTTGTTCACAATTTTTAAATTATTTTCTTGGCAATTTATTGCTTAATTTTAGTATTTAATTTTAGTACTTAAATTAAAAAAAAAAAAAAAAGTTAAATAAGTTAAATTTGAGTAGAAAAAAATTATTATACATACTTTTCTCCTTTCCTGTATGTGTGACAATATGCCTAGAAGTTGCAATTTAGCAGACTGAGAGCTTTGTTCTGATAGTTCTTCAGTCAATTTATCTTGGGCTATTAAAACTCTCCAACATGGAATTCAAAGATTTTTTCCTTTACACATCGTGGCCTTGGAGTTTATTCAGTCTCTGTCTGAATTCATTCCTTTTAAAAAGGAAGCACTCTTGGCTAATCATTTAAATAACAGAACGACCACTTGAGTGTACAGAATGCATTTCCAGAAGGAAAGCAGAATTGATATTTTCCGAATCTCTCTTAACAAGATGAGTCAGAATGTAAACAAGTGTTACCAGACTGTCTGTGCTAAGGCTAGCAGCAGAGGCCTTTGTATTAAAATCATTAGCTTCTGCAAAGACCCAAAGAGTCCTAACAGGAGGACTGGGATGTTGTTATGCTGTCCCTGTCCACCTGCCCTTACCAGTTCCTGACTAGATTATTATAAGATTTTACAGCTCTAGAAACCTTATAATGCCACCAATGTAATTAATGAAGTAGTCTCTTAAATGCCTTTTTTTTTTTTTAAGTCAAATTATTTGTTCAGGCAGATAGAAAAGATACATATGAATATATATACATATATATATATATATTTCATTAAAGACATGCTCTATGCTGCTGCTGAACTACATGTCATTTCATTTGGGGGACTACAAAGAACAGAAGATAAACGGGAGGTATAGTGAGGTGAAAATAAACTGAAAAACACCACAAAGAGAAAATGTAATTACAAGAGCTTGATCCTTAAGCCACAGAAATCAAAAGTGTCTGTAGCATCCTGGCTTGTCAGTCTACTTTTAGTGCCAAAGCCTTACGGTGTCAGTATTTCATACAGATAAAATTTGATGTTTCTGAAATAAAGCCTTCAATGTTTTATTTGTAAGTAAGGTGCTTGTTGCTTTTTCATAGCATTCCAATGGAGGATTCTGACTGATATTTTAAAAAGCTTTGTTCTGAAATTTTAAAAGACCTTCAAAATGGACTTTGGTAAAATGAACTGAGCTACTCTAATTCCCTGTAGTTACCAGCTGACGACTCAATGCCCACTTGATCATATCACAGAATATATCTCATTTTGCTCCTCTGAGCAAGTTATTTGGTTGTCAAATTCATTAAAATATGCCTGCTAATAAAAGATGTATTCTCTATTGCATATGCAGTCCTATTGTTTGAAGTTAATAGAAGCCTGTTTGAAAACAGCAGTTTCCATAGGAACAGTTTTCCCAAATAAATCTTACATGGAGAAGTATGTCATAAATAATTGGTCCTGCCCTGAGGGAACTGTTAAACACCCAAAGAAAATGCATGGGTAGAGACAGAGAAAAGAAAAGCTATCAGAAAGGCATAAAATGATGGCAAATTGGGAAAAGTACTTTTTTTTTTTTTCCCCTCTTTAGAATCCTTCTCAAAGATATATAAATAAATAAATGAATGTTCTAACTCAAAAGCATAAGAATTGTCTGAAATATAAATGTCTTTTATTTATGGAACATTGCTGATATATAGTGCGAGAGTTCATGTTTTACCTCTTAGGATCTTAGTTGCGTTCACGTTACTCTTCATGCAAATCTCCCTAGATTGCATTAGTATTGCATACTGCTTCTTTTTAAAACATAGAGAAGATGTATATGCTTTCAGTATACTTTTAGAATGTAAATTTTAAAACATTATAACAGTATGTAGCATCTTACAGAAAGGATGAACTTTACGTTATAACACCTCAGACTACAATACTGCAGGACAAAAATGTGCTTGCATCCAATAAGTACCCAGTCTACATGGAGAACACAATGTAATTGGCATTTTCACTATCTAAAACTCTTCTAGAAAAAATAATAATAATAAAAAAAGTCTGCTCACCTTTTAAAGCCTAGGAGAGTTCAGTGGACAAGTACCAAAATGAAAGAAATACTGGTATTTAACAGTGCCTGTAATATAATAGTGGCCCTCACACAGCTCCTGCTCAAGCTTCTCAGCAAGCAGGTGCCAGGTGCCTCTGTCATCAGCATTCCCATTTATGGGTTGGGACATATAGGATATAAAAGCACCTGTTTCAGTTGATGCTTCAGGAGCTGGGACTTCGGTTACCTAATTCTGTCTGTATGAATGGAGATAGCTGAATTTTCTTCTTTTCAGCAACAGGCTTGAAAAGCCTTCACTGAGTCACTGTTTCCAAACTATCAGACAATTCTGAGCATAATGTTTGAGTAATTGCTTGTTTTGAATTATATTTTAATTTTGGTTAGTTTCTGACAGCTAATTATAACCTTGGTCTGAAAGCCTCTGCAGCAATGGCCAAGGCAATGAGCTTCCAGCTTGACTAAAAGCTCTGGATAAGATCCACATTCAGCTAACTTCTGTAGACATGTGATTTAATTTCCTGAGCTTTTGTCCTCTGCTATGACTTCAGGGTGGACAACACAAGGGCATCACTTCATAAAGATGTGTAGCTTGCAGGAATCTCTGTCTGGAGGAAAGAGCATCTCTAATGTGAAGAGCTGAGTTTTCTGTTTCTTAGTAATTGAGCTAAATTTAGGTAGCAAATAATTGAGAAGGAGATGAAACAGGAGTAAAAATATAATTTACCACAATATCTCTCACAGCCAGCTGCCAAGGAAATGACTTCTATCTTGCTGCATTTTAAAATAGTGGGTCATCTGGCTAAGTTGTTCGGCTAGGTTAAAATAAATAAATAAATGAATAAATGAAAATCATCTAAATCATCTCAATATATAACTAGATCGTAAATTTTCTGAAGTGATGTGTTATATCTTTCTGTAAACCTTTTCCTTATGACACTGAATAATGACACTAAATAATTGTATGTCTCCTCTACTTATACTACTGAGGCCTTCAATTATATTCTTTTTCATTTGGAAAATTGAAATATTTTGTTAGCCAAAGCTCTAAAAGAAAGGTAAGTTATATCCACTATGTGGTTGAATTATGGTATCCAGTAAATAACTGGCCTCTTAGCTCCTCATTCAGTGTCCCTCCACACTGGAGCCTTCACTTGTTCAAGGCCAGACTGACTTCAATATACCTACATTGATTTATATCACATAAGAATTTGGCTCCACCTGCTAATAATTATTGATTCCTTTTGGTGAAAAAAATATGTAAAAAATATGTAAAATTCTGTCTGTCCCATATGATGTGGGGCAGACAGACGGAGTAGGACAAAGGGCATGTGATGATTACGGTATACTCTAGATGGTGGCATGTAGGACAGTTAATGGTCGTGAACTCAGAACCAAGTTCAGATCTGTAGAAATGTGCCTGTGATGTCTTACAGTCTTACTCCTCTGTATTTCACCGGGATGTGTTTTTTGCTTGTTTGTTTGTTTTTAAGTGGGGGTTTGGTGGGTTTTGTTTTCTGTTTGTTTTTGTTTTTCACTGACTGAATTGCTTGCAAAGCTACATACACAGATAAACATGACAAATATATATATATATATATATATATATATATATATATATATATATTTAAATACCATCATACCATGATTGGTTTGTGGTATTTACACCACAACAACAGTTTAGAACAGTTTACAACACTAGCTCCAGAGAGCAATGCTGGAATGCCTTTTGGAGGCTGTGCATGGGTATCTGGAGCTGTTTTATAGTTATTTCTCATACACACTTCATTTCAAACAAAGTGATAAGGCTTGACAGGGTAATATCTGTTTTGAATGTGCCACCATCATGGTAGTCCTCCCCAGGAAGTATATATGATATGTAGGACATTTATAGGTAGAGATACGACATGTGGTCTACCCAAAATCTGGTAGAAAGATGGCAGTTTCAGCTGTACCTGACTTCACCTGTACCTGTCTTCACTTTAGCACTGTAAAACCATATTTTCCATTAAAATCTTTCAAGCCTGTGAATACAAGGAGATCTCATAGTACCAGATGATCATAATGAACACAAGAAGCTGTGCTATCACCTGTGATTTGATATAAATGTAGCACAAACTGTTATGTAGATTCTATTATAGTCTTTCCAGATTATGGGCTGTGAAATTGCTATCTCATAAGCAATGCTGGAGAAAGGATAAAAAAGACAGAATTTAAAACAGACAATTTGGTTCTGTCCCAAAACACAGAATTGCTGATAGGAAACAATAACTGTTGCTAAAAATGCTACTGGAATGAGAACTGTAGCATTTCCTCTGCAGGAAATGATTTTAGGAGAAGAAAATACCTAAGCAAATGGCAAAATGGCAAAACCCCAAAGCCTGTAAAAACGTTGTTTCTGACAAGGAAACATCACATAATCAAGAAAGACAGTGCTTCCACAGTTACTAATTAAGCAGGGTTGTACATTCACATCTAATGAAGGTGCAGACCTGAATTTGCTCTTTTTGAAACAAAAATTTTGAAAACGGAATTTGTGTGGTCTTTCTTACTTTTTACCTATTTTTTCATTGCCTTTCTCAGTCTTTCTCCCAAGTCACAAACCTGTCACATCCAGAATAGATTCTGATACACTTAAATGTGGTTAGTTAATTTTGTCACTTAAACAGTAATTCCAATATTCACAAAAAGCACTGAAGAAATTCTGCTTCTCCCATTCAGTTGTTTCCATCCCTTAAAACTTTAAAAAAAAAGTGAGTCACACTCATTATTCTCTAGGAATCAGATGATTAAATAATAATAAACGTGCTTTAGGGATTTTTATTTATTTATTTGTTTTCTGGTTTCACTTCACATGTGAAGTCTTTTCTTCACCATAACAAAAGCTAAATACTTCCTATAAAATTGAAAGGTAGGATCTGCTGTAAGATCCTGATTCCAGGAAGTGGGACTGTGACAACTACCTCAGAGCTGCAACATTATAATAAAATCACAAGTGTTGGAAACACTGCAATTTCTCAATAAGGATTTTGTGTGTGTGTGTATAATGATATTCTTACTTTTCTCAGTGCAGGGCTCAGAACATGGAAGAGAGGACATCAGAAAGAGATTTCTTCTTGAGCCTGAGAAAGGCATACAGATCCCTTTCAAACCCCATCCCTGCCCTCTTGTTCCTAGGCTCACAGGTGACAAGAGCTTTCCCTGGGGGTGCCTCCTGCCCAAGGGTGATGGAGGTGAAGACTATGGGGAGTAGGAAGGAGGATTCCCCTTTGGAATGTAAGGAGAAGTAAGTCCCAGATTTCTCATGCCTGGAGGAAGGACACAAGAAGAGATGAACAACTGCAGGTGAATTTGCTGTGACTTACCCAGCCCAGTATAGTGGCAACGCTCACATGCCTCATACTTCAGAACTACACAGAAACCTTTAACCATGTCTGAATACAACTCATAGAGAAAGATCTTATTCTGCTGGCATTTCATGTGATCCAGCAGGCTGATTCAGTAAGAATGATGCATTTTAAAACCTACATTAAGGATTCAGGAAGATGTTTTTCCTCTTCTTAAAGGAATGAGATGGGTAATTCATGGCTTAACTGTTAAATAAACAAATAAACAAACAAAAATAAATCTATGTATTTATAGATCTATGTATGTATGTATCTATCCATTTATCTTTATAAAAAAGTATGATGAAACCAACGTATGCATTTTTATATATATTTTTTTAACAAAACAGCAAAGCTGACAGCATATATTTTTATAATTTTTGGATTTTCTGTTCTTAGCAACAGTGGTCTAAAAATAACTTAGCACAATTGATCAGTGCTAATGTTGTAATTACAGAGGCGATTTATTTAGTAATAAGTACAAAAAAAATAGACAGCTACTTGCAATTTCACTCCCTACCCATCTCCTCATTTTTGCTAGAATGCATTATCTGATGGCCTTATTTGCATTGAATAGTAAAGTTTTTGTTGAGATTTTGTAATTTCTTCTCAGTAATACAGGACAGATTTTGTGTTCTTCAAAAGTATTCATTTTTTTTTTTTTTTAGCTAGAAGGCTGGATTATACGCAGTGTCTTCTATGACTGTACTACAACATTCTCTAGGTTAATTCTGTCTACCAAAAATGTGCATATCTACATTAAAACACTTTTTGAGTGTGTGCTTTTGTTGTTTGTTTGTTTTTTACAGGATTTTTTTTTTCATAATATTGTAGCTAAGCAGAATCACAAATTCCTTTTTAGCATTGACATAAAAGTAGACAAAATGAAAACCAGTATGGTTTCTTTGACAGTACTCTGGCTTTCTAGTGATACTACAGTGAATGTTCTGTAAATAAATAAATAATGAAACTCAAAAAAATAATCCAGTAGCCTAAATCTCTGCCTTAATCAAAGACGACGACTGGATATTGAAGTGAAGAATATATTCACCTAAGACTTTAGCAACAGGAGACTATATTTTTCTGTGTGTGAATTTGGGAAACTGTTTTATCCCTTTTAGAATGAGAGCTGGAATGTAGGGGAAGAAGACAAGGATGAGAGGACTTCTAATCTTTTCTATAGGAATCATTTAATCTAATTTCAAAATGACATTTTCATTTTATAATCATTTTAATATCATGTTTTAGGGACTGAAGTGATCATGATCTGATAGAGTTCATGATTCAGGTGAAAGGGTTCTATCTTCATGATACCTTTTCTGAACTTTTCAATGAATGAATAAATAAATAAATAAATGAAACACTTCAGGGAGACATGAGAAGCTGACCAATCAGCCTAAAAATAGTCTGTTGCTCACTAATATCTATCCAGAAGTAAATTAAAGGGTTTTTATTAATTAATTATTAAAAAATAAACAAATCATATTCCTACACAAATTTGTTTATGCTCTGTTCTGGAAGTAAAAGATGTGCAGGTAGGCTATTTGCTCAAGTGGCCTGTGATCTGTTCCCCACTGGCTGGAAATCAGGATGGGGATGCTTCTGCCCCCATCCCTCCCAGTATAAGGTGCAATTTATGCACACAGAATCTCCATAAAAATTCAGATATCATTCCTTCCCAGATCCACTTTTTACTCTACTCTATTCTTGGTATTTTAACAAACTTCCAAATTAAGTGTCAATATATTGAATTTCCCAATTAAGAACAAAAACAAACAAACAAACAAACAAAAGAGATCAATCACTTAAGGCGAGATCACGTAGTCCAGAGAATCACAGCAACATTTTACCTTCATCTGATCCCTGGAGAGTTGGGGCAGCTGCAAGATGTGAAATGCTTTTAACTTTCGAGGAATTCACAACTGTCCTTGATGCACTAATAGCAGGGGAGCAGGTGGCAATGCAATTGCCTTGAATGGTTTTATAAGGCATGCCTGTGTGACTGGTTCATGATCCTAATTCTGTAGGTCAGGATCAAGGAGGAAGAGTGGCTTCTTTCCATCACCACCAGGCTGTCATCATGTTATAAACTAAGTGGTGGAAGGAGGTCAACAGCTAATAAATCTTATGAGCAGACTCACTACTTTCAGACAGCAGTCCCTTTAGAGATTGCTGCTGTCATTTTCCTTTTTCTTCTCCCCTATCCTCCCCTACCCCAGTGAACCTTTACATCCTCAGAAGTGTTTGGCTTTTGCTGGCCTCTGGCAAAAGGAAGATGCTAGGTTTTGAGTAGGGAGCTTCTGCAGTTGCCAGTTAGTCTTTGAGAGACTAAAAGATATCAGAGAAAATTCATTGCCAGATTTTCTTAAGGGCTCTGAGATAAAGCTTCAGATTAAAGACAGGACTGTGCAATTATATGATCTTTTTGAAGAGAATTTTTCTCTTTGATTAAATTACTGAAAGGTTATTACATTAAGAAAATGGTGCCATTTAGCTGTCCTCTCTAAAGGTGCTTTAGATCTAGTTGTGAAAGAGCTGTATTACAGAGTCTATTACTGTATTGATGGATGTGTTCGCAGTGTCAAGTTCACTAGTAACTCTGCTGAGACTCAGCTGAGAAGCAGCCTAGAGACCATCACTTTATGTATTTTATTGATTCCCCTCTTGTGCAAAAATGATCAGGAAAGTGCTAGTAAGAGATTGTACAGAGGACAATTAGCACAAAGGTATTTGTGGAATCTTAATCATATACTGTTAACGTCTTTATGTATTTAGTAGTAGTTCAATATGTTTTATTGTTGCTTAGATTTCATACTTTTTTACTGAAGTATTTCCCTTTCACTTTGCTATTTGTACTGCAGAGGAAGTGTTAGGCTGCTTCTTGTTCCAGAACAAAGAGCCCCTAAGACAGCTGGTTTGAGTGGTGACAGCCAAAGAACCACTGTTTTCCACAGAAACATATGTAGCTAAGTGACATCTATCTACTATAGAAACTGTACTGCTGCCTTCCAGAGACTCGTGATGACAGAACATGACAAGATTTCTACACTTCAGACAGTGTCCCAGAAGAAACAGGTATATGAAAAGGCTTGAAAAGAGATTACTGCATCTGCTAGGACAGAGTACTGTACTTCACACAAAGACCAAAGGATGGCTGAAGAAGCCATGCTTATTATTGAGCAGGATGTACTGAACTAATACTATAAGTTGTAGTTCTCTAAATCACTTGTTTTCCTATATTTTCTATTATTTCTGTAGTACAGAGCCTCTACAATGTGTTGCAGCTTGAAAATCACTAATACTATATCTGCTTTCTCAATTAACATATATCTGAGACAAAGGTAAAAATTTCTCAAAAACAACCTCAGGTGGCATCATGTAACAGCCTTATGTGGCATCATGCAGACTGAGAGCAAGGAGGTGAAGAGTACTCTGTGTTACTGTTCACCCCAGCACAACTGGTCTCAGAAAGAATTGCATTTCTGACAATGGTAGGTTGACAAAAGCACCAAAGATGCTCTTGTGGTTTGATCTCATGTCTATGAAACAAACAAACACAAACAGACAAAAAAAAAAAAAAACAAAAAAAAAAAAAAAAAAACACAGGCAACCAAACACAAATAATGCAGGGAAAGGTTAACATTTATTCCATCCACCTTTCTAATGGAAAAGAAAACATTCTATTCTCAGTCTCATGTCATATACTCTTTTGATTCATTTCTTGAAAACGCATAAACTTTAGAAAGTATTTAAATACAACTCTCATCTAGAATAATTTCTTAAGAACTCCTCCAGTTTACCATCACAGAGGAAAAATGTCTGTGCTCAGTGGCCCACTAAGACCCTCAAAATTAACCCCTTTGCAGTCTACATGCTATAGTAAGAGGAATAGCCTTCAGGGCACTCAGCATTTCAGCTGCTAAAAGAATTGAAATGCATCAAGACTGTAAATATGGAAGGCAAGGAGCTGCAGTGGTTTCATTGTTTCCTGCTGTCCTGGCAAGAGACAAGGTGTTCACCGGTACTGAAGAAGTGCAGACCTAGCTGTTTCAAGGGTAATTTCTGCCTGGGCAGGTTTGTCCACAATAATTTCAGCTGTAGAGATCAGCTGATCAAAATATTAACGCAGAAAAGTAAAGGCACCTTTATGAGGAATATCTGGTCCTATCTTAGTATTTGCTCAGGAAGTGCAAGGAGTTGCAAGAAGGCAACAAAAGGACTGCATAGAAGTAGCAACTGGAATCTGGGAGTGTGTGAGGCTGTGTGCCTCCTTTCTATGGGTCCTCTCTTCCCCAGCTAACCATCCAGAAGGCAGCAGCTAGTGGATGTTCTGTCAGGATGTTCTGTCATATTTTGTCGTTGGTATCTGACATATTTCCACAGGACTTTGGAAGGTGGAAGAAGTAAGAATGAAGAAGGTGAACCAGAAAGACCTTCAGCATCTGCAGGTCAAGGCAAGATGCCAAATGGCTCAGCTGGGGACATATCCAGGCACTCGTACACTTCTAGTACAGCTCAAACAAAGCCTGAGGATCTGGAATTTTGTGCAAACATGCAAGGGATGTATGGGCAAGGGTCTCAGATGAGGGACAATCAGGTCCCTCATCTGAGGGCTGTTGCCTTCTGGGTGTCTAATGTACAGTATGCTTTGCCACCTCAGCTTTCAGAACTGTCAGTGACTCATTCAGTGAGTGATGGATTAGAGCCAATATTACCAATTCCTTTGCGTAACAAAACAGAAGTAACATTTTTGTTTTCTAGGAATACTTTCTGTGTCTTATGTCATTCTCTAATGAAACTTCAAGAACCTAAATTTAAATATTAAGAAATGTTATGTTAACTGTCCATATACCCTGTACAGTCTGGATTATGTATAATTCCTTGTTTAAGATTTTGGCAATTTTTCCACTAAATACCTGGCTCCTAGCTGAAATCTGCTATAGCTTTGAAAAGACAATGAAGCTAACTGAAACTGTAACTTCAGAGGCTCTAAGCAGAACCCGGTGCAGTGACTACTGCAGAGGAAAAGCAAGCAATGACAACAGCAACTATCAATAATGACCATCTCAGGGACTCCAAAATGAGTGCCCGCTGCTTAAATAGGGCAGTCACTGGCCTGAGACAAGGATTAGTTAAGCTTTATAGAGAAGGTAAGATTGACTGCAGGTGTTTGCAGCCACCTTGACTGTTTCAGTCCTTGTGCTCATTACAACCCCATTGCTCTCAGCATCTCCAGGCTGCAACAATAACAGACTTTCTCTGACTCTGCAAGTCTGTGTCTGTGTTGCTTGCACAAACCCCTGCTTTGGTGTGAAGTCAGACCTGTGAGAATATATCTGGTATATTTCTGAATTCATGAACATAACCGCACTTACTGTTGAGTTGAATGTACAAGTGATCCCTGTACTTGCATGCCATGTAGATACAGACTAATCGTAGATAACACAGTGGCATGTGGGCATAAGGTAGGTACTGTGGCTCTCATAAATCATCCAAGTGCTCTTGGATAATATGTGTTTTTATGTTATTTGGTACCATATATGACTAAATACATACAATAAAAAAATCATCCACTAAATGAAAATTGACTACAGAGCCAGTTCAAATAATCTTCAGTATATTTTTTTCTCCTCCCTCCTTCCCTTCCTCCCTTCCTCCCTTCCTTCCATCCTTGTGTGTTCTTTAAAATGTTCCTGTAGCACAGCCCAGACCTGGGAGGGATGTGATGTATATGACAAGTAGCTCGTTGTGAACGATGGGTCAGGTAGAATTGAGAGCTCTGATTCCATTACCTTTCAGGGTCACTGAGCTACAGGTTTTGTGGAAAACCCTGCACATCATACCACTGGAATTATAATTTGAATGAATAAAGGTGGAAAAGGTATATACAAAGCAAACAGATAGAGTGTCTAAGTAATATCTTTCTTACTGAACTAAACAAAAAAAAAGAGAAAAAAAAAAAATTAAGAGTCACACTCTGGAAACTGTTTTACCACTAAAAGCATATGGTTCATCGTATGTATGTTGGCTGAGGCATCAGAGACAAGCCTGTAGAGAGGAGGGAGAGCAAACTACAACCAGTACAAGGAGCATCCACATTTTTACCATGAATTACGTGTTTTATGGCCCTCAGAAAACACTGAACTTCTCCAAGACTCACGATTTCAGGTTCCCACCCCAAATTGCAGGCTAAGGAACAGACAGTCAAACCTGAGCAGGGGAAAATGTTAACCAGAACATATTGACTCTGAAACTCCTTAGCTATGAACAGGAACATGCATGGTTTGTGACCAAGGAGCATTGGCATCTACAGGAGTGTTGTTATCTGCATAGTCCTTGACAGAGTGCATTTACTGGGTTTAGGCAGTGCTCAATACTTGCCATTAATACTGTTTATGCAGTGGAGAAGGGCTCTAGCAGGTAGATATTTTCCATCCGGAAACATCATACCAAGAATGTAGCTGGCCATCCCTACTCCTGTACTGTCATTTGAGGTCCCCACGCTTTTTAATTGGTTAGGTTTTAGTTCACTATGAATAATTAAAGGCATCTAAATAACATGTCGAACAGTCCTCATGTAATCAGATGCTCTGAGTCACCTTTTGGAGTGCCTCAAAGCTGAATAACCTCTGTCAATATCCATCCCTCCCTACTGGTTATAGAAGAAAGCTAGTGCAAATAGAATACAAAAACAAAACAAACAAAAACAAAAAACAAAACAAAACAAACAAACCAACAAACAAAAACACTTTGTTTTAGATCTCAAGGTAAACTTCCTGCTCTGTTCTACTTCAGCCTGACACCTTGTCAAAAGGTTCTGTGATGTCCTTCTCAGAGTATTACTCGCTTACAAGAGCAACTCCTCTGTCTGGAGTTTTTTACTCTTAAGGATAATAGAAAAGTCAAAGGTGCACACTGAATTTCAGCAAGACATATTGTCCTTCTTTCCAGTCTAAGACTTGATAAAACTTTGGCTTTTTTGTCTTCAAGAGCTGTCAGTGTTGTGGTTACAAGGGAGTGGAAATAGAAGTGCTTAAATACACTCTATATTTTCTTACTGGTTCCATGATATTGGACCACTTAATAATAAACTGTTACTCCTGCATCCAGATGGTTTTCCCCTATGATGTTGTTTCCAAAACTTCTCAGTCTGTATCTCTGACTTCACTTCATCTGCTGTCTCTCATCTGCCCACACTTTAATCATTTATGACAAAACTTTCTTCTATATCCTGCGTCCACAGGATACCTCCATGCTTTGTATGTTGTCCATGGATGGCACAGGATGTCCATGGGTTGTACTTCATCATGCATTTCTAGGCTCACCTTGTTACGAGTTATGACAGCAAAGAAATACATGGAATTTATTATTAATATTATTATTATTATTATTATTATTTATTTATTTATTTATTTATTTATTTATTTTTAATCACAGGTCTAGAGTGCCGAGAACAGACTAGGACAGAAAAGGAAGAATAAAATAACTACTAATATTAAAAAATAAATAATTCTAAATAGGATTTTTCCAGTTATCTGATACTTTCAAAAATCTGACTGAATACAGCACTGGTCTAAATTTGTTTTCAAGGAGCAACTTGGAAAATTGTATCATTTTAATGTCAAAGGATTAATATGTGGGGGTGTCAGGTATTGAACTAAATTTAGCTGGAGACCAGACCTGTTAAAAATAATGCCAAAGTTAAAAAATTATTAACCCTATGAGCTTTTACTCACAGCACATCAATAAGTGTTCAAGTTACAGTACAGGCAAAACATAACAGACACACTTGAGAACACACTCGTACACTTTGAGTCTTCTTTAAGTTATTACAGACCCAGTTTTCTGACATCCAAACACTCACCACTTCAGGTAGGTACTGTGGTGCTTCTCCTCTATCTTTTTTTCTTAAGACCCTACACTTCCCTCTCTTTCACTGGTCACAGCATGCATCATCTTAACCCATACTTTGTCCTACTTCCTGCTGCCAGCTACTCCTGAACAAAACACTGGGTGCTGAATTCCTGCAGTACTCTGCCATTCGCTTCCCAGGCAGCTCCTGGTATGGCTGCCAGCACACTCCGGCAGAGCGGAAATATGAGTGAATAACAGGGGTCAGCACAGCCTCATCTCCATGGTGTAAGACAGTGCCTTTGCACAGAACCCTGGTGGCTGTCTTTCAGCATCAGTCCCCAGCCATCTGCATACTTCTTGGAGTACCTGCTCTGTAAGGTATGAATTTACTGCTGATCTCTGCAAATAAATATGTCCTAACTGAAACCATAAATAATAAACAAAATGCAGTTCCCCAATCCAATACAGCTTCTATTAACAATTACCTGCAGCAGTTCAGGAGCACACGTGTCTGACTGGTGATGTGCAGGTTAGCAAGAGCAATTCATTTAGCACTAAGGGCAATGTAGGTCACCTATAATACTTGGAAAGCAGGCAGAGAAACAAAAAGAAGAGATATACAAGAGATATAGAAAGAGATATAGATTCTCAAACCAATTGTAAGGAGCCAGGCTGGACTGTTTCTTTTTTGATTGCATTTTATATTTAGGGTTCTTTGTATGTTACCACTGACTGCCCATTGCCTGCCTACAGATTGTGGTTGTCCCTGCTGGTCACAGGCATATTTGATCAGTGATCCTTGTTTGTTATTATGGCCATGCATAAAATCTACACTACAGCTACATTTTTGACACAAAAATAAGATGTATGGAAAAGCAGCTATAGATATGGATAGCTTTACAGCTTGCACTTGCCATTTTCTGGGGAAGCCAAGGTCCTGTTTCACCAAGTTTGCTGTGACACAATAAAAGCATCTCAGCTTAGACAGAGCAACCTTGTCTCCCAGGCTGAAGGCAGTAATCTTCCATGGCTGGAGCATACAACCAGATAATCTTTTGCAAATATCTCTTCAACAGCATTATGTACAAAAAAATAAATAAATAAATAAAAATAATAAAAAAAAAATAAAAATCTTTAATGCATTTTTTTTGTTGTTTTCATATGATTTATTTCCAGTTAGAAAGTATTAAAATATTCCCATTGCTATATTCTGAAAGTACATGCAACACAACTAACGGCATAGCTATGCGTCTGAACAGGGGAGAAAATACTCATTTTATAGAAGAGTGTGGATATATTTTGAGCAAGGTAAAATTATATCTGTATATTTTGGGGGGAATTCAATACTAATCTCATCTGGTCCTGATGTTTTACTAAAATTAGATCATCAATTACTGTCTGTGTTTCCTCATGAGGTAATGTTTTATTTAAATTGTTCCTGATTTCTTCTGACAGTTTAAGCAAATGTAATTTTCATAAAAAGGACTTTTACTGCTTTCAGTTTCTTTGCTCAATATGTAATTTCTAATAGATTTTTTGAGGCACTAGTGATTTCTCTATTTTTATCTCTCTCTTATGCATAATATAGCACCTCAAACCTTTGCTTTCTTGATTTGTGATTAAATGTGGTATTAGTCATCTAGATTACTGCAAATTCAGGAAGTCTTTGTAGATATAGATATATATCTATGTATATATCTTGACTACTTCACCTCTTTTCCAAGGAAAACAAATTACTGTTTTATTTCCCAGCTCAAGTAAAGACAGCGCTGTGGTTAAAATTAACAGTTCCCTTAAAGAATGGCTTATGAATTAAGTTGAGCATCTCCTAGCAGTCCCTTTCTCTGGTACCTAACCTTACAAACTGTCCACAAAATTTGTGGTACTTTCCACAAAGTTTGTGCACACTTAAAGATTGAAGATGCAAAGCCCAAGAAATAAGAAAGATCTTTGTGCTGGTATTCTTCTTAATTATCACAGACTTGGTTTCCAAATGAGAACAGAAGCGCAGTCATTTCAATGATGAAAGCATGATGAAAGCAGACCTAAAACAAGTGGATTTATGTATTGTTTTCCTCTCAGCTTTCAAATATAATTACAGCAATAATTTTTACCACATAGTGAATACAAGAAATTCATTATGGTGCCTGCCAATAGCTTATGCTCCAGAAAAGACCAGAATTCAGGACTTTTAAAAGCCTATTTATCATACACTTGGTTACACTGTGGGAAAACACTATCCTAATACACTGCAGCATTATCCATTTGAACTGTAGAGAAACTTTCACTACAGAAAAGACTAAAATAATTGGAACAAAAAAACAAATGGCAGAATTGTATGAATAGAAAACAAGAAAAAAACAAACAAACAAACAAACAAAAAACAGGAAGCAAGGAGACAATCTGATGGCATCATCTATGAAAATTCCCTCCTGGTTCAGAAGGTAAGAGACAAGCACTAAAATTCAAAAACATTTGATATAAATACAACATAAAACTAGTGATAGAGATCATCTCCTGCTGATCAAATATGTTCTGCAATACCTATTGAATTACTCCTTTTGGTTATGATGAGAATCACTTTAATGAAGCTTCAAATCCATGATTCCCAGATGGATAGACCATCATATGCAACAATTTTATAAGAGTCTAGTTGAAATCAGGGTTCAAAAATGCTCTCATGATATGTCCTTTAAAATTCCCAAACTTTTTCTGTCTTTTCTGTAAATCTGTATCACTTTTCATGTATTCATGATCTCCCTTTCACAAAATAACCTTGGAATTGCCATTGTTCTTTCCACTTCTCCTGACCTGTGTGTGTAGCAAATCTCAAGGAAAAGAAAAAAAAAAAAAAAAAAGATAAAACACAGGAATGATCGGTTCTTCTCCGTCTGTGTGGAAAACAGAAACACAATTTACTGTCTCTGAAATTCCTAGGCAAAAGCTACAGTGTTCAACCACATTTATTTTTCCATATTTGACAGCAGAGAAACTCCAGGAGAGAAAGACTTTTTAAATAAGCAAGATACATATTCATTTTACCTTTTCACCCACTATCATCTGTCCATCACTCATTCACTCAGTGTCCAAACTATCATCAGTTCTGCACCTTGGCTTTTTTTGTGAATTCTCCTTCGGGCACCCATGGTATATATGGTAGAACTGTGCTCTAAAATCAAACAGGTATCTAGTAATATTGATATCAGAAGTCCACCTACCTAATAAAAAATATGTAATGTCTCAATTACACATTTACAATTTTAACTGAATAGACTGAGTATACTTATTGGCCTGGGAGAGGCAGATTTAGGACAGAGATATATGACAAAATATGAACTGAAGTCATGCTTTACAAAGACAGATGTGTACCTCTCTGGGTGTGCTGAAAAGCACCCTCTGTCCAATGATGTTACTGCCAAGAGAGCTCCAGTTCTCAAACGACATTTTTACCACTACTGAAGCATCCCTTAATAGAAGTCTTAGGGCATTTGGAGAAGGTGAGGAACTAGGTGTGAAAAAGGTAGATGAGTATAATAAGCCTGTTGGGACCATAAAGGGGAGACTGTATTTGGCATCTAGCAGGAAGGGGTGGCCAAAATAGGAGAGGGTGCTCTGGCAAGGAGCCAAATATAGAGCTGAGGTTGAATTCTGATCAGATCACAGGGGCTTATAGAAAAAGTATTACAGGTGTCACACTCTGAACAACACAAAAGCATTCAGAGCACTTTTCAGTGTTGAACCAGTACCACTCTACATACATCTTGACTATGAGGCAAAATAATATGGATCTCAGCATAATTTGCTGGGTCCTGGGTCTTATGTCTTTGTTTCAGACCTGAATATTTCTATCAAATGGCAATTATGCATAACTGCTGATGAACATGACAGCTACCTCAAAAGCAGACCCACCTCCTGTGTATTATTTTTTTTCCCTTTATCGTCCTTTCCACTCTGAAAGGTTCATGAGATTCCACTCAGCAGGCTACAGGATTGATTAGGAATCAAGAAGTGAAAAGTAGTGATTGATCCTCTGAAACCCACTCATATGTCTAAGTTAGGAGATATTTTCTGGTTATAGATCTTTTTCACATCCTACTCTTGTTTTCTGATTTAAGTAAGAACTTAAATTGATTGTAACTAATATGGAAAGGTTTTCATGGCAAATCAAAAGCATGGCGTACCAAATCTGTCACTGAAACTGTCTAATTGCTTTCTTAAATTTCTGTTAACCAAACTGATGTTTTGTTTGTTTGTTTGTTTGTTTGTTTGTTTTTGTGAAGTATACAAGCAAAGATTTATAAACATGTTAAACCCGTTTAAATACCCCCACAAAGCATTGAAACTATTTCACATGTTAGCTCAGCAAATCAAATGTTTCAATGCCCTCAGCCCCATTTGTCATCCTGTAGGTACACAAGCAGAAGAAATTGTCCCTGACAGGCAAGGTAAGAGGATGTAAAAACACACTGAAGACAGTGTTGACTCTTTTTGGAATAAAGAGTGGAAGAGACTGACACCCCTAGGCTGATGCAACTTGTACTATCTACATGCTTTTAAGACACCAAAAACCATTGTAATGGAAAGAGCCCACTAGAGTTCATGACATAAAGCTGTTCTGGAGGAGGTTGAATAATACTCTGAGAAAGATGATAAAAGGGATTTAAAGGACCTTGTGTTAGCTCCTACTGAAACAAAACAAAACAAAACAAAACAAAACAAAACAAAACAAACAAACAAACAAACAAACAAACAAACCAGAGAAGATACCTGGCTTGAATTCATACAGTCTGGCTACATGCAAAATTCAAGCCATGCATATTACCTATGTTTTCTTTTCCTGGTGCCCAAGTTGTAAGGGCTGTGCATGGTTTGAGATTTGTGTTTCTGAATGCCCTGGAAGAACCAGCTCATTAAAGATACCACACACAGTCTGTACAATGTTCAAGCCTCTTATTGTTGATAGGACAATGAATTATTTCCAGAGACTCAAACTATTCTGGATCCTGGAGGCAGTAAACTGGCAAATGTCAATAGATAAATCTCATTGTGGGCTGCAATGGTCTTGTTTGCAAGGAAGCTCATATTTGTTTATTTGCTTGCTTACTTATCTAAGCAGAAGATAAAAGATCTCCAGATGTGACTGTATGATTACTGCCCAGCCTCCATTCAAGCAGAGTCATGTGATGAAGGCAATGCAGTCTGTGTGATGACCCTGTAGTATAAGTGATCTCTGGGTTAGCTGCCATCCTCATGCCTTCACTTTCACCTTTTGGTGTGCGATGATGGCAACATTTTGGTGAACATATCGATGTTTCTGGTATACTTTGGTGTCTCCACCCCCTAGTCAGGATATGCTGTCATTCCAAAATTCCTACTCATCCTCACTGTGCTGTTATTAATCACAGTGGCAGGTGGATGTGCTTGAGGTCAACATTTTTTAATGTCAATATTGCTTTATCAGTACATCAATTACTTCAGGGGTTTTACTTTAGAAGTGTCCAATGGAAACAGGCATGGTTTTAGCAAGCTAAAGAATAAAGGAACGTTAAGATCACCAGAAAATAAATAAATAAATAAATAAATAAATAAATCACTCATATAAAACAGGAGAGACACTGGGGTTTATAGTCACCTAGAATGTTCTGACAGCACGTCATGGGAATATATGAAGGAGGATATTTAATATGTTTTGGTACCTAGATGTCTGAACGCAGCTGCCAAGATGTTATATGTGAATTTAGAGTATGTGTGGATAAGAAGAATAAGGTGTCAATAAGAGCACTAGTTGTTAATTGGAAGTGAAATTACTCACACCCCCTTCTATGCAATGTGAATAGGTTTGGGTTTTTTTTAGGTGTTCTGCAATATAAATAAAAATAAAATATACGATTGATATTTTATACCTTAAGTTAGAAATAACAAAAAATATTATCATCTAAGCAATACCAGTACCTGGAATGAACAAATTAAACCAATATGTTCTACTACCAAGAGCAGCTAAAGTGGTTTCCTAATGAATATGTAATGCCAACCTTAACATTTTTATTAGGCATGTCATTATTTTTTTTCATATCCATAAACACAGTGGACCATGCATGAAATTACTAAAGTGAGTTGTGTTTCCTGTTGTACAAACTTGTAAACTATTGCTTAACTGCTGTGCTGTTTGTGCTAACAAGCTTCTTTGGGATATCTTTTCTGTTCTCTTGGTCAGAAACCATATGGCAATGACAGAACGACATTTTTAGGTAACTCATTTGTTTAACTAATAACAAAAAAACCCTAACAATTCATTATAGCCTGGAGGACCTGTCATGATCCAATTCAACAGTTTATTTTGTTCTCAAGAGGTATGAAAAAAAAAAAAAAAAAAGAGTCCTGATTCATCCACAGTATATGATAGCTTTTTTTTTTTCTTTTTTTTTTTTTTTTCTTTTTCCTGATATTTTGGATACTTTACAGAGCAACTATGCTTGTCTTCTCCTGGTAACTGATTTTTATTTATCTATTTATTGTTAATTTTTAGTCAAGTTTTATGAAAAATGCAATATAGATCATATGTTGAAAATAAATTAAATGTATGAGTCAAAAGAAAAAATAATTTGTAACTAAATGAAGAGCCTGCTTGCAAGTTCTTTGGTGGTACACTAGAATTCAGCTAGGCTAATTGTTTTTCCTCAGCTAAGTATTCCAATTTACCCATGATTCATCTAAACCCAGTAACATGGGCAGCAGTTCAGAAATGCAGATCATCAGCTGAAGTGCTGTGGTGCAAAACAGCTCAGCTGGATATCAACCATGCATGTGAATACATGTTATTGGGTTGGACACAAGTCAGCTGACCAACAGGCCCTTTCCTTTGGCAATGCTTCCACATGAGCCACTTGACTCCCAGCTCACTTTTGGGAAAATCTCTTGGTCACACCAAGATTGTTTTGTTTTGTTTTCCTTTGATTTCTTTTGCTTTTTTTTTTTTTTTTTTTTGGGGGGGGGGGAGCAGGGGGAACATAGGGGCAGAATGGGAGGCAGGTATATATTTTATTTGTTTACTAATACAGTGGCTAATGCTGAAACCTAGACTATTCTGTGATTCTGTGAAAATTTAAAGTTTTAATAACTGCTAAAATTGTGATCAAAACAATGGAGAAGAAAATTGAAGTGACATGGACAACTGTTTGAGTAAATCTGAAGGATTTTCTCTCTTAAGGTCAGTGAAGAGTCTTTGGTAAGCTTAGTGGTACACATAAAGTTAGATATAGTACCAAGCTGATCAGTTCTGATTATGAAAAATATTGATAACTGCAAATGATTTAGTCTGTTGTAAAGTAGTTATTTTCACAAACACTGACTACCTGGTAAGTACAGCAAATTCTTATAAGAAAATTATTTGAGGAATGAGGTGGATTTCAGCATCTACAACTCTTCCTTCAGGGGAGAATCAAGTTATGAACATATTGCTAATATGAAATAATTTGCTTCAGTAGCTGACTGAACATAACTGCATGAAAATGTATTGATTAATGTATTAACATTACCAGGGTTTTAAATAAGACTTTACAAAGCATTTGGAAATTGGTCAAAAAATAAAATAAATTGGAAGTATAGCCACAATAAAAGAAAAGAACGAGTGTCTTCAATTCTGTTCAATCTACCCCTTGATCAAGTCATTTTTGATCCAAAATCTTTATAGAATAATTATTTTTTCATCAGAACAGAGTGATTCATCATTCTTACAGTGAAACTTGGTCCTGCTGAGAATTGCCTGCATAGATACAGAAAAGGTATAGCAGCATTACACAGACTTTTTGTGTACTCCTGAGTTTTCAAAACTTAAGAAAAATTTTTTGGCTTAAATGTTAGTGCTCTGTGTGACTTCTGTTCTTTAAGGAGTTGTGAAGCATAGACAATAAACTCTGAGGGACTGAATATGATTTCTGAAGATGATCTGAGCAAATCTGAAAATAATTTTGTGTAATGTCACACACATAAATTAAATCTGTAAAAACAAATTTTAATTCCCATCAATTGGTCCACTTTCAAACAATGCCAGATACCTGAGTACATATTTATCAACAATTTTGTATTTAGTACATGCAGAAGGAAGATTTATTTTTCCATCAAGAATGACTGATGAGTAACATCTTTTATTAGCTTGTACCTGCAACAATGAATTACAATGCTTATGTTCTAAGGATGGTGATTTCAGAGTATGAAGACCCACCAGACTTATTTCCTCTAGTGAGGTTTAGACATCTAGTGAGGTTCAGTGAATCTGTTCTGACTGCCCCATGATTCATTAGACTGCTTTGGAAGGATGTACAGAAAAACACTGACAGAAATTCTGAATTTTGGCATAAAGTAAAGGAAAAAAATTTTTTTTGACTTGACGCTGTCATTGAAAATGTTACGTTTAACAGGAAGGCATTGTGATGTTCTGAATGACACAGAGATACCCTCCCTCTGCATACTTAACCATCCTAAGATATGCTTTTACAGAATATTATATCTCATACATAAACAAAATTCTCAAATCAGAGCAATGAAAAAACCTGCAGTAGTAAGAATTGAATTAAAAGTGTAGCCCTGGATTTATTTATTTATATATTTTGCTTGAACTTTCCACTAATGTTTGCCTTAAAACATGTGTTTTGGATCATGGAGAACAAACATAACTGAAAGGTAGCTGTTGCCCAGAAGAATATGAAACTTGATTCTCATACTGTGGGTATTTTGCAATGCACCAGACAAAGCAAAATATTTTTAATTTGACAGATGAAGCCAATAGACTGCAATGAATTAATTAAGAGAAGTCTACTTTTGGAAATTAAAATAAAAAATTAGAACCCCCCTAACAATTTTGTATATGTTTTGTTGTTGTTTTTGTTGTTGTTGTTTTAGGGTGCTGTTGCTAGGACAAAGTATTCAGTATTTGTAGATTTGTAGAAGCACAAGGTTGACATGCTTTCTGCTGGCTAAAAAAGATTCAGAAGTATCAGAATTTAATATCTGGTACTGTGGAACTAACATTGTTTATGGCAGTTATTTATCTGATGATTCTACTTTGGCCAAAGGAAAACAATGTGACCCAACCTATAAGCTATTTTTGACACCTAGTTTCTGGGAATCTGTACAAGTACAAACATGTACAACAAGACTATTTATCTGGAGAGCTATACTGTGATCCCCAAGTAGTCTCAAGGTGTATTCCAAACCAGAAAGAACAAAACCCACTGTTATTTTCATGCATATGTGTTTAGCTATGTTATTTTTATTGTTGTAGTTTCCAGTTTGTTTTGGTTTTGCCTACTTGAGTTTTTCTCCTATTCTTAATGGTTTGCTATACTTTCCCTGTCCTGGGATTCTTGTAATGTTAATACAAGTTCACCTATTCATCACAATATTTTTGGTGGAAGGGTCACAAGAACTATTTTAACTAACTTATGAAAGGCCCCATCAGGAATTCATAAATAGCTGAATGTCTGAACATATAAACTGTACATACATGATCAGATTTCTTTTGTCACTGTCTATCAGGTGGAACCACAGCCAAGGTAATTGGCCTAGCCTTGACAGACTAGGTTTGTTAAAATAAATAAATAAATAAACAAACAAACAAATAAATAAATAAATAAAAGCAATCACTATTACCTGTCTGTGACGTGTTGGTTACATGAAATACACACCTGTTTTGCTATCTCTTTCCTTGGTCTAGTGAGTACTGATTCTGCTTTAAAACTGTCAGGAGCCAGAGATTTTCCTTTTCCGTTAGTTATTGTAGACCTTTGACATTTCTGCAGGGGTAGTCTGAAAAACAGATGCTGGAAGGCAGAGAAAACAGTCTCTGATAATGTTATGAAACAGGAGCCAAACAGGAGAAAAAGAAGCAGTATTACCCAGACTGCTGAAGAGAGATGTCTGCTTTCCCAAATCATCTGTTGAAGCAGAAAGCAGTGGAGAAATCTGATCCTCTTCTCCTGTAGGAAAGAAAGATATCTGTGTTTCTATCACCACTGCATTTGAGGAACAAGATGGAAAATATATATTCCTTAACCTGGGCTCAGATTATTGCTGTTTCTGTTAGTCAACAGAAACTTATAGAAACTTAAAACTTAAAAGGGTTAAACAAGAATGGAAAGTACATTAACTTGTTCCTCAATGACCCGTTAAATCCTCTGGAAGTCACTATTACAGTTAGCAGAGTTATGGCTTATTAATATCTATCAGAAGTTATGTCGAATATGAACACCTAAATCAAGCTGTCTGAAAAGAGGTACATGAAAAGCATTTGATATATTTGATACATTTTTATAAGTGGTATTCAACATTGATGTCTTATGAGTTTCAAAGAAAAATGTCCATAATTGTTTCTTTTCCACACTTCCTGCTTATGAAAATAAATAAATGATCTGGGACAGCCAACATGGCTTCACCAAGGGCAAATCATGCCTGACCAATATGGTGGCCTTCTATGATGGAAATGATGCATCAGCTGACAAGGGAGCACTGACCGATGTCATCTACCTGGACTTCTGTAAGACTTTTGACACAGTCCTAGGTGACATACTAGTCTCTAAGTTGGAAAGATGGATTTGAAGAGTGCATAAGGAATTAGTTTGATGGCCTCACCCAGAGAGGAGTGGTCAATGATTCTATGTCCAGGTGGAGACTGGTGATGAGTGGTGTCCCTCAGGGGACTTGTGATTTTCAATATCTTCATCAATGACATAGATGATGGAAATGAGTGCACCCTCAGCAAGTATGTAGATGACACCAAAATGAGTGGTGTGGCTGCTACCAAATAAGGAAGGGATGACACTCAAAGGGACCTGGACAGACCGGAGAAGTGGGGCCACATGAACCTAATGAGGTTCAACAAGTACAAGTGCTGTGAGGTGCTGCACCTGGGTCACGGCAATCCCAGACAGGAGTACAGACTGGGAGATGAACCAGTGAGAGGAGCCCTACAGAGAAGGACTTGGGGATTCTGGTAGGTGAAAGTCTCAACATGAGCCAGCAGTGCATGCTTACAGCACAGAAGACCAACTACACCCTGGGCTACATCAACAGAGTGACCAGCAGAGCAAGGTCAGAGAGTGTACCCTTCTGCTCTGCCCTTGTGAGGCCCCACCTGGAGTGCTGTGTCCGGGTCTGGAGCCCCCAGCACAAGAAGGATGTGGATCCGTTAGAGCAGGTTCAGAGGAGGACTACAAAGATGATCAGAGGGATGGCACCTCTCCTAAGAAGAAAGGTTGAATGAACTGGCTATGTTCAACTTGGACAAGAGAAAGCTCTGAGGAGACCTCATTGTGACCTTTCAATACTTAAAGGGGTCTTATAAAAAGATAGAGAAAGACTCTTTACTTGGGTAGATAAAGACAAGGGAGAATGGTCTTAAACTAAAAGGGGATAGATTTAGTTTAGACATTAGGAGGAAAATCTTCACTGTAAGGGTAGTGAGGTACTGGAACAAGCTGCCAAGAGAAGCTGTGGATGCTCTATCTCTGAAGGTGTTCAAGGCCAGGCTGGATGCGACCTTTGCCAAATTGATCTAGTGGGTGGCATCCCTGCCTGTGGCAGGCGGGTTGGATTTATATCTCTTTAAGATCCCTTCCAACCCAAGACATTATATGATTGCCTTTAAATGTATCAACACAAAGCACATGAAAAGCTGCATGGCTGCATGGAAAAACAGCTTACATATCCATTAAATATGTTGTAGGTGTGCTATTATAAAACACTGTATATCTTTATACATATGCATCCTTTTATGAACAGCTAGTCAGCAGCATAAAAAGTCAGCACACTAGTAAAACCAAAGATCTATGAGAATGATTACACAGCACATCCCAGAAATGAAACAAGTCTTGGTTTTAGAGCTTGCACTGGCTGCTACTGGACTTTATCCTTCAATGCTTACGTTCACAGTGTCAGTCTTTATAAAATGGCATTTACATGAGGGACTTAATTAATATCACTATAGCTTCCCATTTGTATACACCAAAAGCCAACTCCATTCAAAGGACAATGAACAGAGATCAGGACAATTTGGTAGGCTGCCTGTCACTGTGTTGCTGTAAATAAGAATGTTGAATGCTTAGTTCTCCCCAAAGTTGTAACATACTATCCCTTTGGTGTTATCTTTACTGCCCTGGCAACAGATCTCTGAAACTAGATGCCCAGTGAGAACTAGGCAATAAATAAATTCCCCACAATCCACACATCTGAAACTGCCAAGGTAGGCATGT
Organism: Anas platyrhynchos; assembly: GCF_047663525.1. Lineage (NCBI taxonomy): Eukaryota > Metazoa > Chordata > Aves > Anseriformes > Anatidae > Anas > Anas platyrhynchos. Next base: position 32,755,463 of record NC_092589.1, on the reverse strand, counting down.
GAAAAATACATCTGTCAAGGAAATGCCATAGCACACCAGTACGCTTTGAAGTACAAACTGCCTCTGTGACCGTGTCTTGAGAAAGTGAAGGGAGCATGAAGAAAGATTATGGTCAGACTGGTTGAACACTAGTAGACTGCAGCTATGCTACATGCTTACCCACCCACAGAATAGAAATGTAATCATTCAGTAATCAAAGATGACTTACATGCAGAGCATGAAAATGCCTCTTCCACAGTAAGAACTAAAGCACAGTTGCACAATGCACTAAGATCTTATTTCACAGCAAGAACAGTTAGTCCTCAATCTACACATCACAGCTTCCTGGTTGGTGCTATTTAATCTGCTAAATACAGGTGAAAAAGGTAACAGTCTTATTCCTATTCTGGCAGGCAATATACTGACTTCTAATGTGTGCTGGATGAGGCCAATCAGAAGTGCCAGCAGAGGTATCTGCTGGAGGGCTCAGAAAGTGGAGCTCCCTGTGGAGCTTTGCAACCTCTGGAGATGTCAACTGGAAAGCCAGACTAATCACATATGCACAGACAGAATCACACTGACAGTTCTTCTCTTCCTACTCTTGCCACTAGCTCACCCCAGACAATCAGCAAAGAACTCTTACTGATCTCTCCAAAGTCAAGTTACAGGAATGAGTAAAGACTCAGATGCCTTCTTTCTCCATGCTGAGAGTTACACAGTTCTGAAAGAACACAGGAACTATTACACAATGTCAATGGTTTTATTTATTTATTTATTTTCAAAATGGTTACTATACACTTTGATCCAGGCTCTTCATCTGGAAGAGATATGTATACATGGTGGGAAAAAAAGTTTTCTCAATGTTGTCATAGAACATTGCCCATGAAGTGTAACAAACTGGCTGTGAAAATCATATCCAAGGGGCCTTTTATAATTTTAATTGACCTGCTTTGAATGAAAACTGGACCCATCTTTAAAAGCATGACATCTTCAAAACTATTTGCTGAAGCTTGTTTCCTGTTATGGGTTTATACATGGCAGATGTTTATACATGTTTATACATGTTTATACATGGCAGATGATAGTGACTTTGTTCTTAAATTTTCAGGGACAGGGCGATGGGAGCCAAAGATTACAAAAAGATAGGAATTCAAGGCTCTGGTAGGAGGAATAAAGTCCTAATATAGTAAGGCATCTTTGTTTCTAAGATGCTGTAAGCATTAGCACTATTCCTATATGTTATTAGCAAATGAAAGTGATTGAAACTATCTGCCATCTACAAGACCACCAACTTTGTACTACTTTCCATGGGTATTTCTGTTTAGAAAAAACAGTTCACCCTCCACAATAGTAATAAGAGCAAGTCTCTCATATTGGCCACTTTTTCTAATTTTAGAGGAAAACCCTTGACAGGGAAACACCCTCCTACAACCATTAGCTAATAATGATGTTAAATTTTTAGCTAAGCCAATTTTACAGAAGTTTCTCTTGCTAAAGTGGAGCCCTGTTTGTTGTTTTCCTCTTTCTTGAGCATATACTAGGTCTCTTCTACATTGCATTAAGACTTTTGCACAAACTGTGGATGTCATACCTGTACCTTCATAAAGCATCAAGATAAAATGATCTTAAGTAGAAACACCTCCTTGTAAGGCCTTCGAGCTACATCTTTTCTATGATCTCTTACTAAAGAGTACAAAGTAATAGAATAGAACCATGAAAAAAGTTATGCATCAGCTCATCTCCTATGCTTCCACAGAATTTAGCAGAAGCCTTTTAAATGACACAGGTAAAAGACAGTCTTTTACATACAGATCTTTTAAACTGATTTTTAAGGCTAGCACAGAAAACTTTTTGCCTTTATGGAAGACTTTCATTAGAAGTTCAAAATGATTCAAAACACCGTTTTTCAGCCATTTTGCCCTTGCTGAAATTAAAAGACCAGAACACAGTCAATTTAACTGGGAAATTAAACAGGTGAGATGCAGACAGAAGGCTGTCTTTCTACCTCTTATTATGGGGATTGTCCAAAGACTTTAAATTATTGCATTGAATCTCAAAATATGTGGCTAATTCCCGTCTCTGCTGTGTGATATTTGGTGCAATTAGCCACAGATCTCCATACCCAAAATATCGTCACACAATCTATTGACAAAATGTAAAATTACCAGGGCTATTCAAGGGATGATAAGTAACTAAAGATATGTACCACATTCCTCACAGGGTATCCCTGGAGCAGGCTGGTAAGAAGCCTTCATTGTACATTGAACTGAGGGAATGGAGGAGGAAACTGAAAAGGAGATGTTGCAGAAACTTACATTTTAAACCCAAGAATTTTTTGCTCTACAAGGATATTTCTCAACAATTTGCATTACGTAATCTCCAAGATCTCAAAAAAAAAAAAAAAGATAATTTTAAGATGGTCATACAAATTATTATTATTGTTAACATTTTTCCTTTCAGTTTTGTACAATTGAGTATTGAAAAGATTCAGCAGGCCTAAAAAAGTAATTTAAAGTCACAGTCCCCTATATTTTTCTTTTAAATAAATATGTTGTTTTACGTGTCCCTTTACAAAACAGCTTACAATTACCCACATATCAATGAAACCAAAATACTTGCAACCCATTTTTAATATTACTGTAGTTAGCATAAGTCTGGCAAGATTATAATCATGTTTAGGATGGATAACTTAGAAAATCATTGGATTTATTTTTTCTTCTTTTCTCATCTGAAATATTTTTCTTGTTCAATATGTAGAAATGTTGTCTTTAGCTACTGACAACAGTATTATAATCTGTTCAGGCCAGAGGGAAATTGGTGGTTGGAATTCAAAGCACATATGTTTCTTCTAGTTCCCTATCAAAATGTGTCACACATTTTAAATAAATAAATAAATAAACAAATCCTATCCTGGGGCCATAACTCTGATGTTGAAAGACCGTGAATCCTGACTGTAGTGACTAATGGTTGAGGAATCTGTGTACAAAAAGCTACACTGAATGAAGCTTAAAGGCATTTCACTCCCAGGAGGAAATTAATAGATGGCAAGAATACTGTTCGTTTACAAGGTTATGTTTAACTGGTAGTGATGTCACAGAGCTGGGTAAATGGTGGGACTGCATTAATGGTCCCCAAACCCCAAATCTCAGCACTCATTAAGCCTGAGATACAGATTAATGAAGAGACATTTATACTTTCAGTCTGTGCCATAAATAACTATACAGCATTAAATTCAGCTAATAAGGAGGCAGAAGATGTTGACTTATGACTGCAAGCACATTTTCTAAATGTTTATTTTAAAAGAGTTTTTTTTTTTTCTTTTTTTTTTTTTTTTTTCTTAAAGGGTGCCACAGAAAAACTACATAAAGCTGTCTATAGAGTTACTTCTGGGAAACTGTCATGTATGCGGCAAACAACAAAAGCCTTCAAACATAGAAATTTGGCAGAACATATGTTCTTTTAGTAAATGTCACACTTTTAAGTAGGTAGAAAACTCAACAGCAAACACGACCTTCAACCAGAAAGAACCTCTCAAATTCAACTATTTTCCTTGGCAAATGGGAAAAGAGGTGGTTACAGTGCACCCTATTAGAAACATTATTCATAAATTGTAGTTAGTAATAAGCCATCAGATGCCCTTTTCACTCTAAATAAAAGATACTGGGCTTATAATTACTTCTATACAGGAATTAGACTCAAAATTTCCAGGGCTTAGAATAATGATTTTATACTAAAAGACCCCCACAAAGCTCTGCCACTCCAGCAGTGCAATATTTGCAGTAGCTATCACCAAAAGAAAGTCCAAACATAACTCAAACAGCTTAGTTAAATTCCTCATTACATTCAATATACTTTGAAATGCAATTTTAAGCTAATCACAGCTCTTTGTTTTCTATCTCAAACTATTTATAATTAGATATCTAGAATGTACTTTAAATAATTATTTTATATATTTTAAAGATACTATGACTCTAATAAAAATATTTTAATAAAATAAATTAGAATTCACATTTACTTAAGAGATACGACTGCTGAAAAAAAAAAAAAGTGATTAATTAATCAAGAATACAAATTGTGATTGGATTGTAAGTAACCATTATTTATTTTACATAAATATAAGCAAATATGAGTGTCATTAATAGGAATTATATTTTCAGGCAATGAACTCATATTATTTCATTATTTATTATTTGATTAGAATTTTGCAGCATTTGTTTGATGTCATTTGTTAGCATTTCCAATGCATGACCAATTGACTTCCCAGATTCATCAACTGTGAATTAATTCTTTAATTTGAAAATGATTTTTTTTTTTGCCTTTTCTGATATGTAAATAAAGCTTGTTTTAGTGTCTTCCATCACAAAAGAGAGGACTTCCAAAATATTGCACTGTTCTGTATTTTTCATTTAGTATTATAATTCCTAATTTAGTAATTTTTTTTTTTTTTTTTTTTTTTTGACAATTACAGTTAAAACAACTAACCTGAATTTTTGGATATACCAAAAAAACGTATTATCAACTCTTTTAGGCAGAGGCATATTGCTGAGCAGTTTTACTGTGAAGAGTAGTCCTAAGAGACAATAGTTGACAGTGGTTGCAGCTTGTGGAGCAGACAGGGGTTTAAGAAGCAGAGTTAGATCTGATTAAGTTGTTTATAAAATACAGTCCAGGATGAGACTGTTTATTGAGGCAGTGTCCAGAGATTTTAAGAGAAATGCATAGCTTATGTAGAATTTTGTAATCATAAACCGTGAAGTTGGCAAGGTAGAGAAAAGAATAGTTCCTGACATAAAATATAGCTTTTGAAACAGCAGGCACATATAATCTTATGTGACTGACTTACACCCGTCTCAATTGCATCTTGATACCAGATCAGGAGCAGAGAGAAAGCAGTCCCTGCTCTTCTACCACTCCAATTAAATTGGGTCCATCCAAATAAGTACTATACGAGAAGTATTTACCTCCACAAGAAGTCTGGACATTTGCTGTACTCCCCATACAACCAGTCTGTTCATACCCCACAAACTCATCTTTATGGAGCACCAACAAATCTGTCAGACAACCAAGAACTGAATATACTTCTGGAAATGACACAGCTGATCATTTACAGAGTTGGGTCTCCTGGGTGTCATTAGCCTTCATACAGATTTGCCCAATAAAGAGAAGAGGGATTCTGGTATTTTTGTCACTTGTCTAACATATATTGACAAGTCGAGAATGATTTTTTTTTCTTTCTAGAGTCCTCAGAGGGCTTTCCAAAATATGCATGTCCTGTATTATAGCCACTTACCTATCACTTCTACACAAGGAGGTGATAAGTTCAAGGATAGGAGACAAAGATCGCATGCTACCTGATGTAGATGTCTTCTGAGACTAATGTTTTTAAGACAAGACAATGAAATTCTTTAAGGTACTTAAAAAGGACAGTTGAAACTGACAACATGAGTATTTAGAAAGAGGATCTACATGGATATACAAAAAAAAAAAAAAAAAAAAGATGTGGAAAGAAATTTGGAAAGAAGAGTTAATCTGAATGTTTTGGATAAGGTTTTAGGACAAGCTTACAAAAAGCTTAATGTCTTCTACTTCTAAGCAGCCATTATCATTGACTTCCATGTGGCTGTCACAGTACAAGTTTGGTGAGAGGCCGGAAGAGGGCCTTGGGAATATAAATTTAGGACATAGACTTATCCAGACATTGCTCAAGAATTAAGCATTATGAATTGTAATGATGATGAAACGATGATGATGATTCTGCTCCAACCAGGTCAAAATTAGACTGCAAGAAAGGATACTATACAGTACATAGTATCAGACAGAAATTTTGTTTTAGGCTAAGGAAGAGCATCCAACTAACAAGAAAGGGTTGTAGCTATTACCTTAACTGAGTCAGGGAGAATTATAAAGGCAAAAATATTAGACTTCTAAGTGAACATAGCCAGGAAGAGTAATTCACAAGATTAACAGCAAATGACTGAAGAGAGATTATTTCAGAAAACAGTCGAGTTTTTAGTTTTAAGATCACATTATTCAACTCATTTCAATATGCATGGAGCAAGACGTATTACTTGTTGCTACTACTTGTTTCTTTCCAGAACAAAGCAGGGACAGTCAATCTTAAAGAACAGGTGGAATTGATGATGAAAACCACTGTTTACAAAAAAGGGTCGCAATGCAGAAGAGAAGGTCACAGAAAACAATTTGAAACATGGAACTCAATTTTATGGTTTCTGAATTTATGTTATTTATAAATAACCACAGCAACCTATGACATCTCAAATAATATAATAAATAATAATTCAAATAGAACTAGGCCTAGTGGATGAAAGAGAAAAGAACAGAAAATAAGTATAAAGGACAATATATATATAAACCACCAGCAAAGAAGTTGTGTCTTTGGGAGGGAGCTGGGGTGGGCAGAGAAGAAAATAAATAATATACAAACCTCCTTATAATTTCCCCCATATAATTTCCCCCATGTGGATGAATTGTGCACAAGATACTGCACAATTCATCCACATCCGTACTAAATATCTGCTAATGTTATTACAACTTTGGCATCATTTTTGTGTTGTACTGGAAGAAAAATCAATGCACTGTGCATAGCATTTTCTTATCTGTTGGGAGCAGAAGCATGCTGTTTGTGGAGCTATAGAATCTCTTCCTGCCAGCTAAAAATGTTACATGGTGTAAAAGTAGGGTTAAGCTATTTTATAAAACCTGGCACTTCCTCCTTCTGATTGTGTAGTAGAAGGCAGATCACATTTAACAAACTTTGCTCTCATTATAAACTATTGCTGGAGTTGAGATAATGCATTTCCACATCCTGCAAGGTTTGTGGTACAGAATGATATAATTTAAATATCCTGCCTTTGGTGATGAACAGCATGAAACACCAGCTTCTTTAAGTTCAGTTTGAAGCTGTTCTTCTTGTAGTAAACCAGAAGGGTCATAGATCCTTACAATCTCAGCTGATTGCATTAGTTCAGAACCGGCCAACATGGTGGTAACAGGTTTTGTGTTGCTTCTTTTCATCTGTGGAGAAAAAATAGGTCAGATGGATTTTTCTAGAATTTCAGCTGACCTTCCATATTTCCAAAAAGCACACAATAACTGCAAATTGGGCTTAACTACAGTGGTGAAAGTTGGTGGATTTTTTAATCATGACTGCTCAAGAAAAATATATAGACAAATGCCAACATATTTAATTGAATAACACTATCTCCTAGACCAAAAAGTCAAATTTTGTAGCTTTTTTTTCTTAAAATAAATAAATTAAATATATAAAATTTTGAAACAACAGATAAAGTTAGCATATTACACAAGTACAAATAATTACAAATAACTACAAATAATTACAAATAATTGCAAATAATTACAAATTACAAATAATACACAGATATGTTAGAAGGTTTTCATTCTAGTTTCTGATCTGGCTAGAAAATGAAAATTATATTAATATTGGTAATTTTATCTAGCTATTACTTTCTGGAAAGAAACCACCAGAATGAAGACTTGTTCTGCTGGCTTTTGTCTTTCATTCCTGCCTGTGACACAATAGCCATGAAGTCCTGTTAACTACAAAGCTAACAGAATATACCGAAGGGGATATGTTTGACAAATGCTTTCCATTCTTTAAGAGATAATTACTTTTTGGATCACTAATATGCACAGTTTCCACTATCATTTTGACCTAGTACTTATGACAGAACTTCCTCACGCATCTTCCCATCAGAGATTACATACATTTGTTCTCAGCCTCACAAACTTGCTGGTACACAAGGTACAAATCCTGTTCTTTCAATCAAGCAATGTAAATAGGAGTCCCACCTAAGAACAGACAAGTATTTCACACATAGACACATACACACACATAGAACAACAACAAAAAAAAATAATTCTACCTTAATTCTAACTTAAGCAGTTTCCTTCATTTTTTGAATGCCCCTTAACAGGATGAGCTGAACAAATGTCAAATAATTAAATAAATAAACACATAAAAATTAAATGGATTTCTATTGTTGGCTTATTTAAAATAGAAATTTATGTCTTGTGTAACTACTACCAGATTTTTTTCCACTTCATTATTTAAGGGTAGGAATTGTAATTTTATGTACATGTAATATATGTCAATATATGTTATGGTAACCACTCAGAAAATACAGAGACTACATCATAGTGTTAACGTTCAATGATATGCATATAATAAATTTTCAACACAGGAGTCAATACAAAAAAAAAATTGTCCTGAAATTAAAGAATGCAGCAATTACTTTAGAAAATTTACTTGCCCATAATACAGAGCATTCCAAACAACAAAGGATTTTCCCTATTGTTACCAAATGATATAGTGACAGACTTGCAGACTGTTTTTGTTGTTGTTGTTTGATATTGGAGGAGAGGGAGGGCACAGTAAAATAAGCATACAACACACAACAAACCTCCAGCAGTAGTGCTTGTTTACAGAAGGAAGTCAGACTGCAGTGGGACACATCTAGCAAACAGCTATGCTAGAACAGTCCTGAAAGTGCAGATCCAAAGCATAGTACCATCTAACTGGCATGGAAAACACCTATCCTCTTACTAGCAAACATTTGTAACATAAGGATCTAGAGGATCTTATGCTGACACTCTAATAAGCTGCCCCTTGTCACATGAGACATTGTACTTCAAAGATATAAACCCTAATATTACATCCCACATCCCCAGATTAGATCCATAGCCCTTAGGAAAGGAAATTAACATGAAGCTTCCCACAGCCAAGCTCCATAGATCTCCTACTATGAGCATCAGCAGGTAGATTTTACCTAGCCATTGTTGAAGATGCAGCTTCTTACAGCCCTTCCTATCTATCAGATCTTTCTGACATACAAGATGAAACAGAAAACAAATGCTTGCTTTCACCCAGCTAGACACAAGCCCCCCTAGTACTCCTGCTTTTTTGTTTTTCCTGAAATGAGAGAAGTAACACATTTCTCCCCACTTTCTACAAAAACAAGTATTGCCTGTCTTTTCACTTTTGCAGTGAAGCAAACCTGGCCTTAAGGAGAAATCACCAAGTGAGATTCTTTTCACCCCTGCAGGGTGCCATCAGTGTTTTGCAGAATGACCTGGGGTTTTAACACTTCTTTCCTCTCCCTTCCCACCCCAAACAACTTAATTTTGGTGAGACTTCTCATGTTTCTTGGTTTGACCCACGTACAGCTTGAAGTTAAGATAGTTTTTCAGCTCAAAGCAAAAAGTACAACAGGGAATTGAGGTAAACTGAATTTTCTTTTTTGTTTTGAGTGATGGCTGAAAGGTTTTCCTTAACTAGAAAAGAAGGATAGGAAAAAAAAAAATAATAACAATAATAAAAAAAAAAAGCTTGCATTACCAATATTCAAAGACAAAGCATAGCATACTACAACATACTGATGTCAAAACAAAACGGCTAACTTCAGCCAGGCAAACTAAGATGAATGGCTGAAACTCATCAAGCACCTGTTTACTAATTTTAAGTTTACTTAGTCACAAGACAGTGAGTTGTTTCTTTCATCCAAGTCCTACAGTAAGAATGTATGAGTAACAGCATTAATTCTTAATGAAACATTTCATCTTACTGTATAGCATATTTCCTCATTATTGACTCTTGCTGCTAGTGCTAGTAACAATTTCAACCTAACAGACCCATTTGGGTAAGTTGTGACACTACCATTCTCTCTCATTCACTTTTATCCAGAAAAAAATATTCTCACTATGAGCATACTGGAGCTATTTAAAAGCCAATCGAGAATAATCAGCAAGTAAAATCATTGTTCTTATTGTCTATTAACAAAAGCTATCAGAAAAAGCTGATTTGGGTGAAATAAGAACAGCTGGAAAGAAAACAACAGATGGACAGAGGCATGGGTAGGAAGTCTATTTTCATTGATACTTTCTGTGCGGTCTATTTGGAAAGCAGTTAAACTTGTTGGGAAAGTTGCAGCTTGATATTGAACAAAAGGGAAAGAAATTTGCAAAGTGCTCCTGTTTTTTGAAAGACTTATTTACTGAAGCAGATAGCAATATGCAGAGCTAGAATGAATATGCAGGGCTAGCATGAAGGAAGGAGAGAACAATCTGTTGTGGCATCTTTTAAAATTAAGGATTATATTTACAGTATGAATTATATTTGTCGAGACTTAATTAGGTCAGCATTGTGTGTTAACTATGAGGTATTTGATCATTCTCAAGATAAATCCTGAGGTTCAAAACTACTATGCGGGTTCAGAAGCTTGTTGCTAAGAGGTTTCTATCTATGATAGATGCAACCAATACTGCATAGGTAAATGAAGCAGGTGATACAATGATGGTCCAGAACTTTAGTAATAAACATGAAGAATGGTATGTGCTGCTCTGAGTCAATTCCCTGGACTTGAGTCCCAACTTCCAAATCAGAAATATTATATGTGCATGAAAAAAGCTGGGTATCCCAACAAGGCAGCTGCTTAGGAAGGTTAGTACAGTTATTTAATACATAATGCTGAACACAGGCATTACTTGAATATATTTTTCTTCTCTGGACATTTGTGCCTGATTCCAGAGTTGCTTTCTGCCCCACTCAAGATCAGAGTCTGCTCCTCCTCTGCTCCTGGAATGCAACTTTCCCCTTTCATTAATATATATATATATATATATATATATATATATATATTTTTTTTTTTTTTTTTTCTCTGTAGAAAAAGTAGTGGAGGAGGATAGTGATTTGAACATTTAACCAAACCAGGAATCTTGATCATCCCAGTTAGCAGGTTCACAGCCTCTGCTACCACAATTGTTCACATCTAGCTGGATAAACATACAACTAAGCCTTTCTTCAGCCTTGTCAACACTGAGTTGCTATACAGATATTAGTGCAAGAGTCACAGACAGAGAGTAAAGCATGTGGCCTTCTGGAGTTGCTTCCGGTCCCTATTTCCACCACAATTTTTCTTCTTGTTTTAAAATCTAATGAATGATTTAATAGCAAAGCTGAGAAAAGCCCTCACTACATACGCAAGCTTGTCAGTGCTTTAGGCAAAGATTATTTACCTTCAACCATATTTGGGATTATCCTGGTCTGGATTGCAAGGTGGTATCATGTGGTCATCATAGAAATAGCTTTGTAAATGTTTCCATATTTGGACTCCATCCAAACAATTACCAAAATTTTAGCTGATCTAGCAAAATAAAGGTGAAATGCATCCTCCTGTGCACATCTGGATAATATTAACTGTTTCTTTAAATCACAATCTTAGAGCACTAGCCTGGATAGCTTGAAGAACTGAAAGATAACCAGTTTGCAATAAAAAATTCTTTTGGGCTGTGTCCTCTTTGATACATTGGTCTATGGCAAACTGAAATATAATTTCCAAATTAATTAGAAGTTTTTCCTCATTTTTATGTGTGTGAATAAGCCAGATCACTAATTTAAGGGATATAAAAGACCCATTTTCTGGGTAAGAAGGAAGAAAGATTGGAGTGATGATATACTAGTGGACCTGACCTTGGAATTTCTTATATATGACTGTCTCTAGAGATTATTCTGAAGGTAATATGAAAGGAGTGGAAGAAAAAAATGAACCAGTATTTCACTCTTAGATTAGAAACAGACAACAGGAGAATTACTAGGATGTCCAAGATGTTGGTAAACTCAGGTAATATCTTTAAACAACTGCTTTTAACAATGAGATGCTGACAATAAAACATCAAGTCTAATGCATTTGAAAAATGTGCCTCCAGAAAGGATTTCACTGTGAGCCGAAGGCAGTCAAGTGACAAAGTATTCTCTGGAGTTTTCATATCAGAGAGCAGTTGAATGGACAAAGATATAAACTGGGTATTGGAGCAGATAAGAGACTCAGCTGCTTGGTAAGAAAAGCAGCAAACATGAAAAGTGAGTGTCCCACACACAGTCCCCAGTTCCTGAGATTTTCCATAAGCTCTTGAGCACCATAACACACTTCGTATTTGGGCTAGTCATATACTGCTTCAAGAATGAGATGATTTTTGATTTATTTTTTTTTTTAACTGCATAACTGGAGAAAAATGGGTGTAAACAAAACTGAGAAGTGGGGAAAATGTAATTTGAACTGGATGAAAGGGGAAAATAAGTTGTTCAGAGCAAAAAAAAAAACATTTGGGGTGCAGCAAAGGATGGTTCAGTACGTACCAAGTCTACATGACAAGCCCTTTCACAGTATGGCTGTGTTACACCTGTTGTGGGCTGGCTGAAGATGAGCTTGCAGATTTACTCTCACTAACTTTCCTCATCTTGTAGTTTGGTGTTTAATACTACATTTCTTCTTTGCTTATTGTCCTGGTTTCAGTTAGCACAGAATTAATTTTCTTCCTAGTAGCTGGTGGAATGCTGTGTTTTGGCTTAGGATGAGAAGAGTGCTGATAACACCCCGATGCTTTAATTGTTGCAGAGCAGTGCTTATACTAAGCCAAGGACATCTCAGCCTTTTGCTCTGTCCTGCCAACGGGCAGGCTGGGGGTGCAGTAAGAGCTGGGAGGGGACAGACCCAGGACAGGTGACCCAAACTAGCCAAAGGGGTATTCCATACCATCTGACGTCATGCTAAACAATATATAGGGGTGGCTAGCCGGGGGGAGGGGGCCGGACTGCTCGGGGTTAGGCTGGGCATCGGTCAGCGAGTGGTGAGCAATTGCATTATGCATCACTTGTTTGTACATACTATTATTACTTTCCTATTATCACCATTGTATTATTATTGTTATTATTTTATTATTATTTTGTTATTATTATTTTCCTGTCTTATTAAACTGTCTTTATCTCAACTCACGGGCTTCACTTTCCATTTCTCTCCCCCGTCCCAGAGAGGGAGGGGGGAGGGTGAGCGAACGGCTGCGTGGTGTTTAGCTGCCGGCCGGGTTAAACCACGACACTTATGAAAAACGCTGAGGACAAGCCAAGAACTGAGATTTTTCTTAGCCCACATTTATGTGGGCACCTTTGATCCAGTAACATCAGTCTGGTTGCAACTATATGCTGTCACAGATTCTGCATGTGACAGGGAGCCCTGTTATCCAGCTACAGGAAGACGCTGTGATGTTTGAGATGGAGGATACATATTAGGAGGTATGGCAACAGCCAGGCCAGTCCTATCTGTAATGTTCTGTAATTCAGGGATATATTTTTAGACCTTGGTGTGTCCTTGCCTTACCAAGTACTTGAGTATGCTTCTGGGAGCCATGGATGCAAAGCAGGTGACTTATGACAGTCTCAAGTTTATGTCTGAAAAGCAAAGCAAATGGGGCTGAAAATGCAGTAAGGCATGTGCCCATGTTCCTTCCTTAATATCACAGAAATCCAGCCACAGCAGGATGGCTGAGAGTCCAACCTATAAGCCCCATAATCTTACTTTGATGCTAGCCTTACCTTGAGCTGAAGCTAAGCATTTTGATCTCTCCTTTTGGCCTAAACTTTTCTATCATTCTATGCCCCTGTGATTATGTGGATGGTTCATCACTAGGTTATTGCCGGGACTTGATCCTTGTGGGTCCCATCCAACTCAGGATATTCTATGATTCTATGATTGCCTCCACTGTGTCACAAAAAAAATTGGTATAATAATGATTTTTTGTCACCTGATGGATTCCATAATATGGTCAATATTATCTGAAATCAGATTGAATAAACTCCCCCATATGTGTGCTCCAAATGATGTAAGTGATGGACTGCAATGTGAAAGTGTCAGAACTCACGAGAGAAACAACAGTGCAGAGAGGAGTTTCTAGCAGATGTCACTTCAAGGGGAGCCACTGGACTCCAAAACAACGGGAAATAAATTATTACACAAGCCAGCCAAATACACACGACATGTTGATTAAAGAGACATTATCTAGCATTACAATCGATACTGTCTGTGAATTGAATCCAATATGAAGATTAACTTCAGTTTCCTGTCAGTGGGAAATTAACATTGCAGGAACTTAATATAAACATATGAATGGCAGATGAAAGCAACAGAACTTTCCACAGTGCTGTTTAAGGTCAGCCATTTTTCAAGTTTTTTTTTTGGTTTTAGCACTGTGCTTCCCCTACCATCTCCATTAACTATTTGCTAAAAGATTTCATTGTTTTTTCCTCAAGAGCTTTCCTTGAAAATCTAGACATTCATTCTTGGCTGGCTGTAATTGTGCTTCCCAATGTTTGTTTAAAGTTTCAGTTGTTTTCTTTTGCTCTAGTATTTTGTCTTTCATTTAAAATTAGTTAAGACTAATGTGCCTTAAAAAATAACATGCTGGCTGCATAGTTTTCTCTCTGGTCATTTCTTAGGTTCTGGGATGTTTGATTGTTGAATTTGGTTATTTTTTTTCCTTATCTTATGTTTGGATTATTATTTTTAAACACAATGAGGAAAAATATCAGAGCTGTTTCGATTGCAAGCATAAATCATTAGCACAACTATTTTGTACCTTGGTAACCTTTCTGTTTCAAATGACCCTCCAGGAAATAAAATAAAATAAATAAAATAAATTTAATTTAATTTAATTTAATTTAAACAAACAAACAAAAACCACAAAACCACAAGAGCAATCAGACAATACAGGATCAGTTATGAGGATGTACAGACCTGAGAAGAATCAGGTCTATGTGCTGAACAGGTGTAATTGCGCTACTGTGATTTAGAGTGTTCAGAGTTTATTTCCATGTCTAAGCTTCAGTACTAACTTTGGCAGGAAAAAAATTTATTTCAGTCTTTGGCCCATTTACTTGTGCTACTGTTGATATGCAGAAATAATAACAGAAAAATAACAATTTTGACTATTGTGTAGTTTTTAAAATAGTTAGGGGGTAAATGCAGCCATGTGTGAATGATGTAAGCTCATTATATGACAGTGTGGAAGTGAAAAACCTTGGTTATACTTGTTCATTGAATGTTTTTTTTTTTTTAAGCTTATTTAGATATTTCTTATTTTAAGTAAAACTGATACACACTCACAGCTATATGTGGCTATATATCCACATATTTATGTGGAACAGATAGACTGGCAGTTGTCTGGGGCAGCAGACTGCCATATGCATAAAGATATGCATAACCTGAGCAAGAGCAAGGGAAGCCCAGGGCTGGTCCTAGCTCCAAAGGCAGGGTGGGGGCATGTGGGATGGTGCCTGCTGCTGCAGGACTGTTTGACTACACCCGAGTCTGTTCTCGCTTCCCTTGGCTAACATCTGGTCCCCAGAGCTGCACTCTTCTTGCAGCAGAAAGCTGAGCCAGGGACCTCAGTGAAGCCTGGTGTGCTCCCTGGCACAGCTCCGTACGTCCACTTACGGAGCTGGCAGCTACATGAAAGTCTGTTGCCTCGGTGCCTTTAACAGCTGTATTGCCTTGCAGATTGAGCTGGATGGTCGTGGCCTTAATGTCCTCCCACAATTTTATTTCTTTTGCAAGTTCTGACATTTTAAAATTATACTCATTCTTTTGGAGAACACATATGGAGGGAAATTTAACAAAATGTATTTGCAGTCATACAGACCATAAAGGCATTCCCAATAAGGAAGCAAGCTTCACATTTTAAGCTTTCATTTTATAGCAGTTGTGACCACAACCTAGTGACTAGGCACTTCAAATAACATCCTAGCTCTCTCCTTCCTTCCTGCCTGTGTCTTTTCTTCCCAAGTCAGTACTTGCCCAGCCACAACCCAAACTAGAAACTTCATTTGAGGGAGATGGAAAATTCAGTTTGCCTACATTTCTGAGAAGTCTTGTGCCACCCCTGAATTCATCATCCCAACATACCTCTTAGTGAAAGAGGCAAATGATAAACCATGTAAAATGGGTCCTATGTTATGAATGAACCACCATCACAGTACTCTACAGGATGCTTGCTCCCAACACGCACATTTGAGCTTCAGTGTCGTGCATCCTGGTGCACTCACACAAACCCCAGTTCATCTTGTCACGCTGGCATACAAGTACCCAAAACTTCATGACACAGCAGACTGACAGGTGTCTAAGGCACAAAACTGACATTCAAAAAAAAAAAAAAAAAAAAAAAGTGGCACTGCAAATATTGGGAGTGAGTTGGAAGTGAGAATGGTGATTTTTGCTTCTGGGAAAGACTGGCAAGTAGGTAATATTTTCCCATATCCCCTTGCCAAATAAACTACAGATCAATTTTCTTGTACTTCAAGTTGAAACTGCAAGGACACTTTGGAGGGAAAAGTGGAAAAAACATCCAGCAAGTTCACACAGTTGGGGCAGTCTTCCTTTCCATGGATTGACCCCCTCCTGAAGGCTTTTCTTTCAACAGACCTGCTTGTCTTGCCCCAGCACTGTCACCCTCTCCCTGGTGGGAGTCACAAGGGACACTTCACCATTTTCCAGGGACATTGAGCCAACCCATCTTCCTCTATCCCTTACCCCAAAGACCGCAGCTCCAGCCAGCACCCTCCAACCAGGTCTTATACTTTGTACAACAGTTGCCAAAGAAGCAAGGGATTAAGGCTTCCTGTATCAGCTACTCCAAGAGGAAGAGGAATGGACAATGTGCCCAACATTGTACAGAGTTGACGGAAAGCAATGCAGGTACCACTGAGGGTTTTGGAAGAGTGGTTTACGATCCTGTGGTATTTTTGCATACACCAGCTGTTGCACTGACTATGGTATCAATATCAGCAACACAGAAAAAAAACAAATGGGGACCAAGACAGTCACTAAAAGGATGTTACTAGGGGGCTTATTAGTGGTCATGCATGAGACATCAGGCATGTCAGAGTGAGGATACAGCGGGGCTGGCTAGGAGAAGGGGCTGTGAGTCGTGTACAGAGGAACCCCAGCATGGCACCTTAGGTGTCTGCCCCACAGCTCAACCTACCCATGCAGACCCAAAAAGTTGGGGTTAGCCTTCGTGGTGGCAGAACCTGATAAAAAGAAGAGTGAAAACAAATGTAAGAAAATTTTCTAGCTAGTTGGTGTTCTAAACACCAGTAGATTGTTCAGAGAAAGGTAGGAGAGCTCAAAGGCACAATGAAATCTTTACCTACTTAAATTTCTTTCATATCGCACCTCCCCTCCCCCACACACACCTTCCCCCCCTTCCAAAACAAACAAACAAACAAAACAAACAAACAAAAAATTAAGGTTAAGGCTTAATTTGGACAGGAACTCTTTATTTTACTTTTGAAGTGAATGACTTTTCCTCCTTTTGTTCCCTGCACTCCCTTTAGCCCTGCAGTTCCCTGTCCCTTTAGGCACTGACTAAGCCTCAAATGCAGGGAATCTCATACAAAAGATGTGAGTGAAAAGAACAACAGATAAGGGCTAAAGGCTTTTACATGAGTTATTCTTTATGATGTTGGTCTGTCATGTGTTGTAAAGTCAGCTGCATTCCATTGTCATCTGGATATATTCCAGTGAAATGCAAGTTGTCACAATAAATAGAATGACTGGGCTTTTCTGGTCACTTTCTCTTAGGATGTTTCATGCAGTTGTTTCTTGGTGTGTTCAGTTTCAGGTATGTGTAGGAAAATTTACCTTGCTTATCCCAAAGTGATATAACTCACTGCTATCAAGAAGCGAGATATGATACAGGAGAGTCACTGGGAAAGTTTCAGCTTTCTGAACTGGTACTAACTAACTGACTGCACCTGTGAAGCTGAGAGGCAGGGCAGGCTTGTCACTTTCAGAGAAGGCAAAATGTTTGGATCCAACTCCCAACTCTTGTGCTTCCTTGTGTGCTTTTCTGGGCAAGGCACTTTGCTTTCCATGACCATCTCTTGAAATCCCAATGTTTTTTTTGTTTGTTTGTTTTGTTGTTGTTTTTCTGGGGGGAGGGAGAGGGCAGAACTCAAACACAGAGATAATCTATTCATAACTGCATAGGGCAGCCAGTCCTGTGGGATGTCAAACCTGTCTGGGGCTTCTTGACATTGTCATAGCACAAAGATTTAAGAATAAAGCACATGGAGAGACAGTCATAATTAAATGACCGGACAACTTGTCATTGCACATATTAGACAAAGCTTTGGATTTATGAATCTGAATTGCAAATGTGTTTGTGCTGTGCTGAGAGGTTGGATGTCTTGAAGTCCTGTGGTTCAGAAAGAAAGCTTTTGTCCAACAAGTGGTTATGTTGTATTCTCTCATCACCATTTACTGTTATTTGTTAGGCATTTCTCAAGTACTCTGAAGATCATAACAACCCAAGTCATGCAAAATTTTCATGCAGGCTCAGCATCCATAACTGCAGGACAGCAGAATGAAAGAAGGGGTCTGCCATATGAAGCTTATAGCTTGTGAGCACAGAGAGAGGCAGACACTATCTAAGGAAGACCAAGGTCAGTGTAGGTCATCAAGATAGGCAATGGTCTGCACTAATCCTGAGCTTTCTCTGGGAAAGAGAAGATAAGACGTCTGACAGTGGCCATTCTAGAAACGGTCACTGCTACCTAAAGACTGGTGCCAAGCCCAAACTTTTGTCCTGCCATGAGGAGCCATGAGGATGATTTTGTGTGAAGTTTTCTTCTGCACTCTCTTTTATTTCAAATGCCTTCATATCCCACTCAGCCTCAAACAGAGCATGAGCAGTCATGCAATGTGCCAGAAAGTTCATCATTTCATAACACAGTTCATCATTTCATAACTACACTGAATTAACCCATTAGTAACCATAACACTTTTGGGAAGAGAAACACTCAGGTGGTAGCCTGTCTAGACCTAAGCTATAGGAATAACTCTAGTCAGATAGCCTGAAGAACTCACTAAGATATGTATAAGGAGCCATATACCACACAATTTGTTAGAAGCTTTGCATGAAAGTCACTGGACAGGTATTTATAGACTGGAAAGAACAAATAGCTGGTTCCTGAAATTTAATGCACTGAGATGTGCAAATTGCACAACTAAGACTCACAGTTACAAGAGTAATAGAAGTAAAACCACAGAACTGTAGGTCATAAAAAATGTAGGTAAATTTTAGTTTGTATGATACACCAAATAAGCTTTGGGCTTTGTATACTATGATGAAAGCAAAACTAATCAAATGAGAGAAAAATGAAAACAGTATGAATATGGAAGGCAGAAAAAGAAATGAAAATAAATAAAAATATCAAATTTGTTTGACAATATATTTAGATGGTCAGTTATCCTGATAGTTAAAATTTCCAATTATTTCCAATATAATTCTACTGGTTTAAACTTTCAGCCAAAAGCTGTTGAGTTTTGCTCATCGACAAAATACAGATGCTTTTTTTTTTTTGTGTGTGTGTGTGTGTATGTGTGTGTTTTCTTTTAATTGTGAATGAAGGTAAGGTATAAAGCCTCTATCAGAAAATTACCCAGAGATGCAACCCTCCCTAAGAGAATGATGGAGGAGACATCACATTATTAAAATCAAGGGCCTTCATTTTAAACTTGACACAAAGAGTTGTTAAAATGGCAGGTAAGAAACTAAATAACAGAATAACACTGACATGTCGTTCAGAAGGGTAATAATAATGAAATAAAAACAATATGGAATCCTTGTTAAGAAAAGAAAAGTTCCTATGGATCTAGACAAATCACTGTGGGGGCAATCATGCTCCAAACCTGATCTGCCCAGGAGCTGAGGTGGTCCTGCTCCAAATCATCCTCAGCAGGAACCTGCCCCTTTCCCCTGAGCACAGAGAGAGCCCAAACTCTTTCAGTCTAGGTGCCAATATTATGTGCTTAAAGATGCAATAGTGTGAATCTGTGTCCCTCTGCCCTGGCTTTGCCATTTTTGAGGGCTGGTCTAAGCCCTAGAAGAGCTCAGGCACATTTGGGCAAACATGACTTTGGAGCTGGTGACATGGGATGTGGGATGGGGTAGGAGGTTGGGGAGCCTGAGTAGGCCTTCAGGTCTGAAATTATTCAAAGTACCAAGACTTCGTAATTATGAGTTCTGGCGCAAATAGAAGAGACTGTTATAGTTTGTCATAGCCTGTCCACCACAAATTGTGGTCTTCTCTCCACTTCTGTTTTCTAGACACAGATTTACGTCACTTATAGCTATATCCTCAGAAAGGCTTAAAAGAAAGACAATTTCCAGGGAATATGAAAGGAGGGAAAAAAAAAAAAAAAAAAAAAAAAAAGTTAATATTCAAGATCTTTCATTATTTGTATTCAGAAAGAGAAAAGCTGTGATGCTTGTTATCTCACACTGAGGATTCTCATTTAAAATATGTTTCCCCCATAAAATTTGAAATTCTGTCACCAGAGCTGTGACAAGGGTGAGGGACAGAAGTGGAGAAACATTTAAAGAAAGAATAATTGAGAAGAGAAAAATGAGGCCAATTAAAGCTTTCCAGTGGCTGGACAGTGGTTCAGTTCCTGCTGGACCAGGTTAACAAAACAAGTGTGTTAAAATCCAAAAGTGTAGTGGGGAAAAAAAGAAAGTTGGGGTGGGGTGGGGTTGGGGAAGGGGGGGGGATAAAAGAGGAAAGAGAAGATTCTATCAAGATTTTTGAGGAACATATTAGATAGATGCATGATTTAAAACTAAATTAATAAATTAGTCATCACAAACCAAATGGCATCTGAGGAGGAATCACTCAACAAGCCATATCGCTCCTCCTCCCAAATGGCCTGTGGAAGTGGGAGCTACACAGGGGGACAGGTGGGCTTTGCTTACCTTCCTTTCACTCTCAGACTTTGGCAGGACTCAGGTGCCAGCACACCACACTATGGCTCAGTGTTGTTTGTTGCACACCAAGAAATTTCTGAG
This sequence comes from Anas platyrhynchos, assembly GCF_047663525.1. Taxonomy (NCBI): domain Eukaryota; kingdom Metazoa; phylum Chordata; class Aves; order Anseriformes; family Anatidae; genus Anas; species Anas platyrhynchos. The sequence goes on along the minus strand of NC_092589.1, from coordinate 32,734,769 downwards.
AGAAAAGGAAAATGTATCCTCCTTTATTATTTCATGTGCATTAATGATGTCCAGCCCAGAGGGTCTCTGTTCCTGGGTTCTCGCTCTCCACCTAGTGACCTGCAGCAGAATTACAGGAGCTCCTGAAGGAGGGAGCATGAGCCCTAACTCCCCAAACAGTGCTATGTCTTTAGGCAATCTTTTTCCACCTATAAGTATAGTAGGTGAATGGCTGATACTCTGAATTAATTACTCTCTCTACAAACTTTATCAAGCAATAAAGGATCTGAAGAAATAGCCTAAGGGGACATCTTGTACGTTCACTTTTGTTCCTCCTCTGCTTCAGCCATCTATTAAAATGGAAAGTAGATTTCTTCTCCATCAAGTGTAACGTGAACTAATTATAGGTCCTACTGAATGGGACCTAGCCTCCCTATAAAGGAACTTTGGACAATATGGATCAAATTTCCAACTGGACTAACACTTGTTCTTCATTTTTGTCAATACATTGGTGCAATAGAATGTGTGTTTGCCTAAGTTGTTTTGAAGACGTGATTAACCAATAAATTCAAGGCATGATGGCAAGCGAGATTTCTAGATGCCTGACTGCTACATTCATATTGGATGTTACTTATGTGTGGAATTGCTATTGCAGTTGTCTCAGCATGCAAGTCACTTTACATTATGAAGTTACATTATGCAGAAATGGAAGTCATGCTCGAAAGTCTGAACCTCCATTTGGCATTAACTGCTTCATAAGGTAGTTCAGTGTACATTACATATGTGCTTTACTGACATCAAGGTACAATAGGTATTATTTTTCAGCCTATTAAAATCTTATAGACCTATGAGAATACACTTTAATATCCATAGTGGTTTACTTATGTTTTAGTTTAGTTTAAAATTATTAGTTTTGTTTAGTTTAACTGTTATCCCATATACAGAGGAGCTGTTGCTACTTTCTTTGTGCCCCCTCATCCCGAGTCTGAACTGAAATATTCAAGCAAAGTTAAAGACATTCTGAAGGATTTAGTGATAAATCTACACATCAAAAATATGTGCTGTAGGTAGTTATACATATGCCATTTCTTTTTGATGCTTAATATTGGAGAATCCAGAAGGCACAGCTATGTGACTCATGGGGTTAAAGTCATGTAGGCTCCATAGCAGCCGTATGTTTGTTGAATGTTTTTGTTGTTGCTGTTGTTTTAATTTTTTTGATTGGCTACGGGTGGCCTTTGGCACTACAGAGGGGCAATGCTCAGACTCAGTTTGTGAATCTTAACAACTTTATAAGTATCCTAAGATCTGTCAAAATCAGTAATATTTTTATGTATGAACTGCCCTTAATATGTTAAAGATATATTTATTTGAGTAAAAAGTTACATTCCTGCCAGTGCATTTTTCTTTTTGAGGAGGCAAGTGTCCTTTCTAAGGTTAGACTTACACATTTTGTAAGTGAAATGGCAAATTCCTTAAGAGTGTGAAAACTGAATTCACACTTTGAAGACTCTTGTTATAAATTATTTCTGCTTCTGTGGTTTCCTAGTACTTGGTAAATGAGAACAAAAAACATCAGAAGTGATCAAACCTAAGCCAACGAAAGAATCTGTCACATACTTTGGAAATGTGGGTTAAAAACCCAATCCTACCAACATCAGCAGCAAAGCTATAACATGTGATTTTAGCTAGGGTCAAGGTTCAGGATTTTATCTGCCCTGCAGTGGAGATATTTGAAATGAAATCATTAGGATATTAAATAGGTTGGCAAACATTCCCCTGGAAATACAATGCAATTTAAATTTTAGCACCCTTAAACAAAACTGAACAAAACTTAACTTCCCTGCATGCTCAGGGGCAACTGTTTTTAGATACCGCCAGTTCAAACTTATTCAGAGTAAATGGCTTTTTGTGTGATACCTGTTTAACACCTGGAAAATTAACTGGAAATATTTACTATTTAGGGAGACTACAGTAACCCTGACAGATTATACTTTATTGAGTGGAAACCCTCTTGATCTTCTACAATACTAAACCACAATTTTCAAGTAGAATTTATCAAGCATGATCTCATAATGACAGTGAATTTAGATTCATTCATCAGATACATCCAATGCCACTAATTTGGGCCAAATGCATCCCAATAGCTCTGAAATTGTTCTTTTTAGGGATACAGTGGTCTCCCTGTGGCTTCTTTGTCACCTGTGCTGGGGCTGTATATTCAGCTGGGGCTGGGAAGAATAATCCAAGACTACCTTGGCAGCAGAGGCTCTCTTTGCTGTAGAGGACTGTCTTCTTTCATGGTCACCTGTTCTCTGTCGGGAAATATCAGCTTCCTGTGGAAACAAGAGGGTGGCTCTGTTTTTAATGAACAGGGTGGACTTGCACAGCGGTGCAGAGCCAGAAAACATGTGAAAGCTCAGCCTGAAGCACAGAGCAAATATTTCCACCCTCTGGAAAAACGAACAAAGAAAAAAGCTTAACTTCTATCTCTTCTGTGTCAAACTCAGGCATGTTTGTCATCACTAATGTTTGCTAAGTCTATCCCATTTTGGTCAAACATTCAGAAAACAGTATGCTGACAGGGACAAGGACATTCCTTGATAGTTAGACCATGTGTACATCAAACACATAGAAGGCACAAACCATAGGTCTTGTTAGAGATTTGGCTTATTCTCTTTTGGAAGACAGCACTATATTAAAAATCACTCTGGATTGGACAGCTGTAGTCAGCTAAATCTCAGATTATTACAATATGTCAGAAACACATCAAGAAAAATTGCTTTGCACCAGAACAACACCACAGTACACGTGCAGATATTATGCTTGCTTAAACAGAAAAACTACTTACCTACTTGCTAAGGCACATTTTTTGGATACAATACTGAATCAGCACACACTTAACAGTGTTAATGGTATGGCAAAGTAGTATTTGATTATTCAAATATGTATTTAAATCATAGCAATGTAACCAACCAATTAACAAGTGAGGTAAAGTCTTGAGAGTATTGGTGAAAAGTGAACACATTATGTATATTCTACATATGAAATAGATACTATTATCTTGGAAAACCTGAAACTTTTTAATTATTGCTATTAAAAGACATTGGTATGGAAACTACATAACTGAGGTTGGGATACCTTTTCATAAAATCTAGGACTGAATGGTAGAAGGCTTTTAGAATATTTAAAGAATTGTTGTAGACACCAGAACAGGTATCTTAGTATTTTAAAAGGTAGATTGGCCTGACCTTCATTTTCATATTTGATGAAGCAACATTTGGAAACATCATTTGAAAATGAGTAGCCACTGTACATTGACAAAGGTAAAATTACAGATTAAAAAATAAAAATAAATAAAAATAAAAATATCTGTTGGGTTGTTCTGATTAACTGATAAATGAAGTGGAAACAGTTGAAATGCTTTATTTGGACTTGGAATTTCATTACATTGGAACAAACAGAAAGTTCATCGACCAGGTCAGTCAGCGCAGTCAATAGGACAGGTGTACTACCAACAAAGTAAATGCAGAATACCTGCTCACTAACAGTGTAAAGATTGAGTACAGCAGCTTTGCAGTTTAATGTTCATTTCTGTGCAAGCTTGGAGAAGCTCTGCTTTCAAAATGAATTCAATAAACATAGGCAATGTAATTTCAGCGGTGGTGCTTGTAAGTGAATACATGATTTATGTAATTGTATGAAAGTGGGAAATAGGAACTACAAAGCCTGAGAATCAAAAAAAAAAAAAAAAAAAAAAAAAAGTAATGGAGTTACAGCCAGATTAAAGTGCAATGCAAAATGTCAGTGACAACTGAAATGTGTTACCTCATTTACTTCCTACTTTTGTGACAAAAATGTGTTGAAAGAAAAAACAAAACAAAACTGTTATAAAGAGAGATGACATCTAGTAATACTGTATGCATACATTGATAGCTTGATGAAATACATTACACATTGGGTACACTATGAACAAAGAAATTATAGTTTAATATCCATGCTAGATAAAATTATGAAGACTATATAAAAGCACAAGTACATTCAGTAATGATGACAAAGATCTGTTATCAGCTTGTCATATAAATTAGTAAGTCAGGTGGAACTGATAGTTGTAGATGATAAACTATAGTCTTTTACAAAGTGACAGATACCATTTCTCCTGGTTAAATTAGAAATAATACTTGAATGTCCTAAGAATGTGAGAATGACCATTTTTGTCTCTTCATTCTCCTTCTATCAGGTTAAGTAAAAGTGGGGAAAGTCATTGCATTTAAAACTTCTGAGTTAATCAGTATAGTCTACAGAGATTTCAACCAAATCATAATTCAACTTTTCTCTTCCAAAAGCAATGTCTTTTCTATTGAATTTCTGTCATAGCTGGTAAGAGATGTTTTAAGGATTTCACTTCCTGTCACCTTCCTGTTTTTAGAGCAGTTAAAATTGTCTTTCTCCCCCTTGGACATTCACAGATAATCACAGAAGGTTGGGATTAGAAGGTATCTCTGGAAGTCCTGTTGTCCAAACCCCCTTTTCATCTCAAGCAGGGCCACATGGAACTATTTGCCCAGGACCATGTCCAAATGGTTTCTGGATGTCTCCAAGGAAGGAAACTCCATATCCTTTCAGGGCAACCTGTGCCAGTGCTTATTCACCTTCACAGTAAAGTACTTCCTGATTTTCAGATGGAACCTCTTGTGGTTCAGTTTGTGCCCACTGCCACTTGTCCCATCTGTGGGTTCCAGCCTGGCTCTAACCTCTTTACACCCTCCCTTCAGGTATTTACATATATTGATGACATCCTCCCGAGACTTTCCTTCTCCAGGCTGTATAGTCCCAGATCTCTCAGCTTTTACACATAGGCAAGATGCTCCAGTTCCTTATTCATCTTAGTGGTCCTTTGCTGGACTCCCTGCTTCTCCTTCTTCCCCACCCTTTTACCCTGTTCTGGTGGGGGCTTTCCATGGGCTGCAGTCCTTCAGAATAAACCTGTTACAGTGTGGGTGGTTCATGGCCTGCAGACTGACATAAAAACTTGTCTCAGGCACCTGGAGTATCTCTTCCTCCTCTGACCTTGGTGTTCCCTCTGCTGTTTCTCACTACTTTTTTTTTTTTTTCCCCCTCCTTCTCTGCCTGTCAAGAATTGCTTTTCCAAAGACACCATGAGCTCTGCGTCGACCCTGCACTGGGTCCACTGGAGCTTGGGGGAACTGGCTGTGTCAGGCAGAAGGCAGCTGAGACCTCTTTTCACAGAGGCAACCTCTGCAGCCCCCCATGCCTGTGCTGCTAACACCTTGCCACAGGCATCCAGTACACCCTCCTTGGTCCTGTGCATCTGCTGTGCCGGTGTTGTCATCTACACTTCTCTGCTCTCCAGTCCCAGTGCCTGGTCTTTATCTATATCTCCTCTTGTTGTCCAGACTAAGGGGGAAGGCTTTCTCTGAGTAGTTTCTGTCTGCAACTCCTAGTAACTGAAGTTAGGCACTTAAACACGTTCAGAGGGTTTGTCCAGGGTCACTTCTGGAAACTTAACCCTTACTAAGAAAGCATGAAGTTATACTCTATTATGAGCTTTGGTTCACTTCGGCCTAGGGAGTGCTCCTTTTCATTTTTATAGGGGTTTGCTGAGTACAAGGAGAAACCTCAATATATGACCCTTGCTTCTGTTCTTTTTTCAAAATTCCCAGTGAAATGTTCTCATTAGTAACCCTACCAAAGGATATTACAGGTTCTTCTGCTGTTAAACTGAGAGGAGAAGCTTGAAAAGTTCCTTTCAGTTACTTACCCATTTCAATTGTGAAGGATAGTGCAGGTTTGAATGACTCAGACTAGTATAAGGTTAAACATCTTTGATTTTTTTGTTGTATTTTCTTTATGCTTTGCATTAAAAAATAAAAACCTAATGAGCACATCTAAAAACTCCATCCATTTAGTAGTCTGATGAACAATGTTTATATGAATAAGTGAAAATACAGTCAGAATTACATGGAATGTCATGGACATTACTGGGATAATTCTTCTTTGGATCAAAAGTCAAAACAAACATTTTTCAATGGATCGGGGCTACCACAGACCCCACAGTGGTATAATAACATTTTTTTAATAGGAGTGAAAGTTATAGCAAAGAATGATTTCTTAGCAGCTCTACTATGTATAATCATTATTTTTTTTTCATATGATTGATTCTACAGTACCAAGGGTAAGAGAAATGATTCAGAAAACCTGAATTTATAAATGTTGAAAGGGCTATTCCTGTCGCACGAACACAATAACTGTGGAACTCATAGTGTGGAAGTAGAGCATACGGAGCTGTCAGTGGTAAAGACTCACAAGCATGCAGTGATAAAAGTGTGCCACAGTCCAGGGTGCTGCAATGTCAAAGACAAGAATCAAAGGCCCTGAAACAGGTGCCTGTAGCCTCATGATTAAAGCAGGCTTCTAGTGCACAGCACGCATGTAGCTTAATTTCTTGCATTTGATAGGGAAATTTAACCAAGGTCTCCCACTTGCTGAGAGAGCATTTCATATAAGATCAGTGATTTTACCTTCTCTGTTCTTTAAAAGAACTATTCCTGGTTACCTGATAGAGAGAAACACATGCAAAACATCTTGAGAGAGATGACAAAAGTCTAGGGAAAAGGAGAGTAATGGGAGACTATGAAGTCTGTTTTCCATGAAGTTTTTTGTTGCCTATATCTAGGTGGCTTGTTTTTTAAATATTCTTATTGCACTATGTTTAAATATTCTTATTGCACTATGCCTGCCTTTTCAGTGCACTGCACTGAAGTCTGTGGCCCTGGCACCTGCACAGGGAAACAGAAGGGAGTAGGCTGCAGTGGGAGGATGAGAACAGCAAAAGCAGGTACCTAAGAGCTGCCTGCTTCAACACTGACATTTACATCCTTCACTAAATCTAGTTCTTTGCCCCATTCTCCCAAAACTGAAGTTCACCATTATGGCTGAAAAGTGGCCTTCTGCCAGGAGACTGCCATATATGTAAGCTGCATGCCAGTCACTGAGGATCACTGACCTCCCTTTTGCTGCCTCTGTCCCACTTTTCGTAAAAGGCTCCCTGCACTGGAAAAGGGAATATGATGCCTCTCAGTGACTGCAGGGATAGAAGGACCTGATTCCTTATTTTCTGTTCCCATAATTATATTGGTGTTTCATCCAGTTATAGTTTCATGTAAAATGCAGGAAGCAGAGTTTGAACTATGTTTTAGTCACCATGAGTAAAACCTTGCCTTCTCTCTTTCATTAGCCATATCCTTATTACTCCATGAAAAAAAGTTTTTGTTTCCATAGAAGCAAACTTGAATCCCAACTTCCACCCCCACATACCCCTTCCCATCCCTTAATTCTCTTTCTTCTGCCTTTCCCTTGTAAATAGTTTTTCAGTTGGGGACTTCTCTGGGAAACAGGAGACGTGGTTTAAAGCACCTCTGAAATTTGGAGATAAATGTTCCAAGAATTACTTTACAAAGCAAAGAGGCAACCCTGCTACCTCTTCCAGAAGATGCCAATGCACAGAGCAGTACCTGTCAGAGCAGGTCCTCAGAGAAAACAGTAGCAAAACACTTTGTTTGTGGGCTCCACTGTAAAATAGGTCACCCTACCTTGACAAGACCAAGGCCACTCCAGACATATGAAGAAACAAAAATAGATGTATCAGGGACATAAATGTTAAATACAAGAGTTCACAGGCATCAGACACCTTGAAGGATCATTGGCAGATTTTGAGATGATTTTGAGGACTGTAGATTTGGACTTAGTCATATAGATCCCTTGAAGTTCTACCTTCAGCACTGAAATCCTTTGTGGTTTGGATCAATGGGCAAAAGTTATATAAACTATGTAGGTGACATTTGCCTTGGTGGTAAGTTCAGAGAGATGCATAACAGAAAAGAGCTTGAAATAATGTCAATTACCTGTTTTAAACATGAAGATGCAGTAAGTGCAAGCTTCACTATTTAAGCTTTTATATTTTATTTAACAGTTTCTTTCTATTATCTCCTTTAAAATGTGGCAGTACAAATAGTAAATGTAGGAACAAGGAAGAGGGCTTTACAAGGGTGGAAATTAAGCATATATTCCTGTAGTCTGAATCATAAGTGCCTAGTTACAACTGTATACAACTTGTAGATCAGTGTGTGTAAAAGATACCTAGATGCACAACTACAAGGAATTAAATGTGTTTGTATATATATAAATACAGACAATTTTGTCAGAATTTGTACTTTGAATTTCTGAACTATGAAGCTGCTACTTCATTTACTTTTGGTTGTTCCATGTTTAGCTATGAGATAGGACTATTTGCTCTGGGGATTTTATTTTTTTCTCAGTGACTGTCATTATGGAGCTCTGAATGGAGAAAGTCTGTGGAACATTTTAAGGAAAAAGTAATAATGAATATAGAATGCCAATATAATCAGCACAGCTGCCCTGGCAGCTATGAAGCAGCATGTTCACTGTGTCTTTGGGTTTTATGTTCCCTGCTTATTTGAAGTAACTGCAATAATTGCCAAACAGGTGTTTCTGCCCTTATCATGTTCTGGGCATGATTGAAACACAAGACTCAAATTAACATGTTCACTTCACAAAATCCCTTTCTGGATCATCCAGACACATGGATTATCTCCGTGGTCTCCATGGTGGTCCACCAGTGGGCCACTTATGTAGACAGAAACTATTTTGATTGGGCATAGCTAAAAGAGTTCAAGAACCTAGGGGAAGCCAGAAATGTTTAATAAATAAATATCATGATAAATGCCAATCATGCCAAAACAAAATAATGGCCAAAAAGGGAAACATAACTAAATGAAACACAGCAAAATGTAATGGAAAGTAATACAAAATAACACTGCAGGTATAATAATACCTTTGTGCTTAGGTGGCGTATTGTGTCCAGTTCTCGACAATAACAATATGACATGTTTGTGAGCAGGAAAATGAAATGCTGAGAGAAGAAAGATTTTTGTATAAGTCATTTCAGAGAAGAGAGTTATTTTGGATAACAGATGAATAATAACAGTACATTGTGATTAGGACTGAGGTGCTTGTTTTTCTTTATCCTTTTCAGAGGAGAACAGGTCTGGAATTTTCTGCATTGTCTGAAGGCACTACATAAAGAGGAAATACTTGTTTCCACATGATGTGTAATCAACTCCTTGCTGAAAAACGGCGTTGTGCCCGAGAGGTTTGTAAGACTCAAAATACATGTTGATACAGCTAATGAGAAACACCACTGCTGCTGAACATAGCTTCACAGAAAATAAATAAATAAATAAATAAATGCAAAACTTCATGCTCCACTGCAGAAGACAAAAACTAACAAGCAGAAACCAGGGACAAACTTTCCCTCGTAAATAAGGGCAGAAACTAGAATATGAATTTTTAGATCTTCAAAAGAAAGAGGTTACTAAGTTGCATGGAGCAGTACTCTAAGTTCCTACATAAAGATGATCAGGGTTGTGAAGGGCTTCTATTTAAGAAAGTACAGAAGCAGGCAATCAGCATCAAACATATCAGGATATGTGCTGAACTTCCTGGATCTGATACTCTATTACGTCTCAGCAGTGCCTTAGTGTTGGCTTTACCCAGCCAAAGAACAGGAAAGGGCTCTGGTGCTGAAACAAGCCAATGATCAGAATATTATGTATATCTAAAAGAGATTTAAAAGCTTTATTTATTTATTTATTTTTAAATATTGCTCTCATGTTTGATTGGATCTGCCAAGCATTAAAACAAGTGGCTTATCACAAAGCTGAAGGGCAGAGCTAAAAGAATTTACCAGGCAATTTGGCATAAGGAAAGAAGTGGTCCAACATGTGCCTTTACTCCCCAAAGTCATCAAGCCAGCATTGTAGTTCCTATTTCAAATGTTCAGTAGTCACAGAAAGCATAAAGGAAAATGAGATCAGATTAAGTAAATGTAACATTTTGTTATAACAAAAAGTTCCTCTATCTTTTTGTTTATTTATTTGTTTGTTTGTTTATTTGCAGTTTGCATTTCTTCCTATTCTCTTCTTACAATGTATGTTACTTATCAAGGAATTTTAATTGTGGTTATTTTGAAATAAAAGTGCTGAGTTATTTTTCTTAGATGGAAAAAACTAACAAGCTCTTTAACAACAATCTGCAGATTGAAATAATTTTTAGCAGTGCAATACATGGTCTGGTTTTTATTCAGAGAAATTTTCGACACAAAATATTATTCTGCTACAGAGGTACAGTTTTACAAAACAGTTTAAGCCAGAAATCTCCTAACAGGGGGTTGCCATCTCACCGCTACTCATTGCTCTTTAACATTCTCAGATAAATAATTCCTGACAAATATACAGTCAAGGGAAAACAATATCCTGTCATGCAGTTTCATAGCAGTCTGTAATACCTACTCTGACTTGATTCAGATAAGACTGGTTGTCCTGTCCTGGGCAGTGTACCCCAAAGCCATGAATATCATTGTCTACGTAGTGCAAGCAAGTCTTACTGGCCCATCAGACTTATCTTTCCTAGATATTGATTTATTTTTGACTGTGGATAAAAGACTTTTGCTTTTTATTATTATTATTATTATTATTATTATTATTATTATAAATAGAATGTACTTTTTCGAATGTGTTTTTTTGTTATTTTATTCTTGATTTTGGAATCAACTTCTGAAAAGTTTTCTCCTGAAGAAGACAGTTTTGACATATAAAGAACATCCTTTTAAAAGATTTGTTCACTGGAATAATTTCAAATGAATGATCAGCACTTTACAAACATATATATATATTTTCTCTTTCATTTCTTCTACTCCCCCTTTCCTCAGTTTTTATTATCTTTGAAAGGAACAGCTTTATTTATGAATTCATCCCTTTTGAAACCTTAGGGGTTTCTTTTGCTTATCCAAAAATTTTATCACATAATAACTCCTTGTGCTTCCTTTTTAGTTACATTCAAAAATTTCTTAGCAGGACTGAGATGAATACAACATTTGGGAAGACCTTGTATTTTCTTTCTGCATGAAAGATATTTCTAAAGCAATTCCATTTGTTGTCATTTGTGGATAACACATTTTTCTCTGTTGCAACTTTTTCTTAATTCTCTGCATGTTTGCAGAAAAAAAGAATAAAATAAAAGCATACTTATTTTATTGTCAGCCTATGTCTGGATCTTTTCTCTCTCTCTCTCTCTCTCTGTCTTTTTAAAATAGATTCTCCAAATCAATTTTCTTCAACCTTTTCTCAGTATGTGAATAAGAGTAAAACTCCAAATTGCTTTTCATTTATATTAACATCTCTTTTCTCTCTCAATGAATGTGCATCAATCTCAGAAACTAATCTCCTGGATTTTTATTTGTTTTACACTTGCTGTTACATATGCTGTTCTGGTAGCCTCTTCATTGTTTTGGAACTCATCGAAAGTTTCTCACAACAGTATAAATCATAGGAATGTTTCCCTTCCTTTCTCAGGGGTGATTATCAGAACATTCTCAGTCATCTGCATGTTGTGTCTGTCAGATGCTTATGTGCTCATTTAATGGATATGGTAAAATAGGAATTTCTTAAGCAGCTTTTTACATGGCAGATACATTCTCTGAATGAGACTTTTCTCTTTCAGTGAAAATATAAATCTCTGACTCTCTTATCTAGAGTGCCGTTTCTGAGCTGGGCACTGTCTTGTCTTAGTTATTTTTCCATTTTTAATGATATTGCAATATTATGAAATTCATTTCTCCTACTTCCTTTGGAAGGGGAAAACATTTTTTTTTCTGTATTTCTTCTTTGTTATTGTTCCTCAAATTTGATTTATCATGATTATGAGTGAGTGAAAGTCTTCACTTTCATAGCTAATCAAAATTTGACCTCAGTACAGTACTTACTGTTACATAGCATGACACAGTTTAGGGATGTGGAATGATAGGAATAGAAACGTTGGTTTGGACAAATTATTCTCCCATCCCAGCATCCTGCCTCTCACAGAACACAAGCTCTTTTATTCCTTAAGGGAATAAGGTACAAGAATATTCGCTGGACAATTATGAAAAATCTTGTGTTCAGGAAGAAGTTTATCTTCATTAGTTAGTACGTTAGTATGTGACTGCAGACATAATGATTTTATAAATCACTTACCATATTTACTCCAGTAGCGATATTGCCTATGGGTACATGTACAGTTATTTGTTTTTTTTTTTTTTAACTGTTGTGCTTGAGCTGTGGGATGGCACTTCATCAGCTTACATCCAAACCTTACACCTTTGTGTGCTCATCCTTAACAGCAAATGATAACAATTCACCTCCCTTCCTTCTCCATGCCTCCACAGTCAATTTGACTGCCAAGCTCTCACCTGAACCAAGCCTGGTACCTCACTTGGGACTCATCTCTCATCTCCCCAGTGCCACCTGGAATGGTAGGGCTGGGGCGGCCATGGTCCCACTGCCCAAGGACAAAGATGAGGTCCCAGGCTCCAGGTGCTGGGCACTTTGTGAGGGGTGGCAAGGGTGTTTGAGGCCTCTCTGCCATCTGAGAGCTGCCTGAGCCATCATAGAAATGATGGCTCTTCTACCTACATACCTCCTTAAATGTCCCCAGTGTTGAGGTAAACCTTAAGATTCAGTGGCTGAGAGTTCTGCCACTAAATGTTGCAATATTTTCTTTTTCCTTCAGGGTTATGTTTGTTGTCTGTCAGTTTTACACAAGACTTGATTATTCCTGTATTAGGAGAAAATGTAGCTGTAAAGAAAAATACCGGTATTTTTTTCATATACCATTCACTATTTTATATAGTCTTTTTATATCCTTTTAAATTCATTTCTTTCCCTGGCTAGACAATCTCTGTCTTTGCAATCTCTCATCACAGAAATTGTTCCATGTTCTTAGCAATTTTCATCACCCATTTCTACATCTTCTTTATCTCTTTTTCAAATAGATTGACCAGGATTGATTTTTTTTTTTTTTTTTTTTTTTTTTTTTTTTTGACCACTGCTCTATGGGTCTTCATTCCACGGCATTCATTGTAAATTAGGAAAGCAGAACCCATCAGATTTGTTCAAATACAGGCTTAGAAGCTGCTGTATCATCTTATAGAGAATATTGCATTTTATCTGTCATTGTGTTGCTCATTTGACTCTGTAGCATTCTCTGACCTTTCATTTACCACAGGATTTATCTTATTTTGCAAAATGCTGTTCTGTTCTTCATTTCAGAGATATACCCACACTATTAATATAAAACACCTGCTTCCAGAACACTTGGTAAAGATGGTCAGTGTGCACAGCATTGCCACAGGAATTTGTGGGTCAACATTACCTATCATAAACCTATCCTAAGTTGAGTAGTTCAGGTGTGAAAAACACAGGCTATCCAGATGCCTAGCAGCTCTCCAGACCCTGTCACCCTAGTGAAGCATTTGTATGCCCAGGGCAATTGCCTGGAGATGTGTGAAGGTATAGATGACAGGGTCAGCTAGAGCATCTGCTGTGAGTAGGTATTGCTGGCTCACTGATAATCTAGGAAGGAGTACATGCTAGTTCTTTGTTTGTTTCTTATTTCTTATTTTTTATTTTTATTCAGTGTCAGATACGACATAACCTCTTTGACTCATATATTGTACCTTTTCAAAGCTGCCACCAGTCTGGTTCTGAGCTTTCTGAGCTACCATTTCTTTTCTGATAGCAATCAATTTTTAATAAAAGAAAATATTTCAGTTTCATAAGAAAACAAAACAAAAGGGGAAAAAAATACCTTTCTTCCTTTGCTTCTTAAAAGGAAATAATACTGTTTGTATGTATTTATTTGTATAGAAGTTTCAGTGCTTTCTTTACTCATCCTATGTTTTTGTTTGAAGCAGAATCACTCTGTTTTGTAAAGAAAGCTAGTATTAAGGCTTTTGCTATACAGCATTGAATGCTGTTAACAAAACTTGACAATATTCTGAGTTTCTAGGAAATGTATTGTCATTTTCATGCTTGGGTGCTTGAGACTAGATATTGCCACTTGTTGCTACTATCCATCCAAAGGATAGTTCTGTTAGCCTTGCCATCTCACTCTTGTAAATGTAATTTTGAGACAACAGTCTTAATGTCTTCCCCATGTTATAGAATAGTTTGACACACCTGATGATTTCTGCAGCCAAACCCCAAAATATAGCCTTCAGTCATGTGCTTTCTTGGATGTCACAAACAAGTACCTAGTTTTAAGATCCATATTTGTGAAAGGAGAAAACAATCTGTCAATAGCTCATGAAACTAGAAGTTTATCCTAGGTCTGCCTTTGCAACGACTAATTTCATTTACAGATAGTGTTTGTCATGCAGTAAATTCTAAATTCTGTAAAGGGAGTTGTCAATTTTCTCTAGAAGACTTAAATTGATAAATAGCATCTCTACATCAAAAAGTGATCCTGATTAGCTTTCTATTTCCACCTTTAAATGACAAGGTTAAAATAGAATGTCATGAAAATGATCTAGAACATGTAGGTATCTTGTACTCCTTGAATTTCTAAGACATACATTGACTTCTCTAAGGCTGATATTGGCAGACACATACCTCTGATATACTGATAGAACTCTGATTTACTCTATAAAATTACTAGCAGCTTACATATATTAAAATAATAATAATAATAATAAAAAAAAAATCATAGCTACATAGAGTTTCCAAAATCTGGATTTCCCTTTTTCATCTTGCAATGTTTCATGACGAAAGTGAAAGCAATGTTAAAAATGTATAAATAATGGTACTGGAATATTTCTGAGACTGAGAACACTTGGAATTTCAAAGAGGAAAGTGAGTTTTTGCTTTCACTTTAGCAGTCAAATCAAATTGAAGTTTTGCTGGTTTTTTTTTGTTTGTTTTTGTTTTGTTGTTCACAGAATCACAGAATTTCTAGGTTGGAAGAGACCTCAAGATCATCAAGTCCAACCTCTGACCTAACACTAACAGTCCCCACTAAACCATATCCCTAAGCTCTACATCTAAACGTCTTTTAAAGACTTCCAGGGATGGTGACTCCACCACCTCCCTGGGCAGCCTGTTCCAGTGTCTAACAATCCTTTCAGTAAAGAAGTTCTTCCTAACATCTAACCTAAAACTCCCCTGGCGCAACTTAAGCCCATTCCCCCTCGTCCTGTCACCAGGCACATGGGAGAACAGGCCAACCCCCACCTCACTACAGACTCCTTCAAGGTATCTGTAAACAGCAATAAGGTCGCCCCTGAGCCTCCTCTTCTCCAGGCTGAACAAGCCCAGCTCCTTCAGCCGCTCCTCGTAGGACTTGTTCTCCAGGCCCCTCATCAGCTTCATCGCCCTTCTCTGGACCCGCTCAAGCACCTCCATGTCCTTCTTGTAGTGAGGGGCCCAAAACTGAACACAGTACTTGAGGTGCAGCCTCACCAGAGCCGAGTACAGGGGGACGATCACCTCCCTAGCCCTGCTGGTCACACTGTTTCTGATACAAGCCAGGATGCCATTGGCCTTCTTGGCCACCTGAGCACACTGCTGGCTCATATTCAGCCGACTGTCCACCATCACTCCCAGGTCCTTCTCTGCCTGGCAGCTCTCCAACCACTCATCTCCCAGCCTGTAGTTCTGCTTGGGGTTATTGCACCCCAGGTGCAGGACCTGGCACTTGGCCTTGTAAACTTCATACAGTTGACCTCAGCCCACCAGTGCAGCCTATCCAGATCCTCCTGCAGAGCCTTCCTACCCTTGAGCAGATCGACACACGCACCTAACTTGGTGTCATCTGCAAACTTACTGAGGGTGCACTCAATGCCCTCGTCCAGATCATTGATGAAGATGTTAAAGAGGACCGGCCCCAGCACCGAGCCCTGGGGGATGCCACTAGTGACTGGCCTCCAACTGGACTTGACTCCATTTACCATGACTCTTTGGGCCCGGCTATCCAGCCAGTTTCTAACCCAACGAAGCGTGCGCCAGTCCAAGCCATGAGCAGCCAGTTTCTTGAGGAGAATGCTGTGGGAGACGGTGTCAAAAGCCTTGCTGAAGTCAAGGTAGACCACATCCACAGCCTTTCCCTCGTCCACCCAGCGCGTCACTTTGTCATAGAAGGAGATCAGGTTCGTCAAGCAGGACCTGCCTTCCATAAACCCATGCTGACTGGGCCTGATCGCCTGCTTGCCCTTCAAGTGCCGCATGATGACTCCCAAGAGGATCTGCTCCATGAGCTTCCCTGGTACTGAGGTCAAACTGACAGGCCTATAGTTTCCCAGGTCTGCCCTCCGGCCCTTCTTGTAGATGGGCGTCACATTCGCTAGCCGCCAGTCAGCTGGGACCTCCTTGTTGTTTGTTTTCTTTCAAGAACCACAAAAAAAGAGAAAAAAGACAGTCCCAAAGGGTTGAAAACAGTAAATGATGAATAACAGGACTTCTAATCTCTTCTTCTCTGTGAGTTTTAGCTAGGAGAAGAGCTTTGAGTGCTGGGGAGAGGGGTCAGTCTTAACTCTGACACAATGACATTTCAGAATCAGTTCAGTGGGCATTCCTCCATTTCATTTTGTCATAATTTGTACTGGCAACCACAGCAGTGCCATTGGTGATTCATCTTCTCTGACAGTATGGAGGTCACATTATAAGTATCCTTCCTTTGATTCTGTTAATTAAATATAGCTGAAGACCAAATATTAATAATAAAATCTATTGTTTCTCTGAGTTTCATGGATAGCTAAGTGTTAAATGTGAATACCCTTCTGATATATATTTTTTTCAGTCTGGATTAAAATTCAAGTGAAAGAATTAACCTATCTGCCTCTACACTCCACAGGGATTTTTATTATTCAGATTTATTCATTAGAAGACTTGCTATTCATGTTTGCTCTATTTGCTTTCATTAAATGTTTGGCGTTAAATGCCTTCCTATTGCGTTGCTGAATAAAAAATAAAAAAAAAAATAAAAATAAAGTTTGAGTGTTGTGATATAAAATTCATATATCCTGATCAATATAAATGATGTATTCTTTTAATAGAAAATAACACTGAGTAAACAACAACAGGCAAATACACATTAAAAAATATAATAAAATCAGTGAGTTCATGGTCATCAAAGACAAAATTTCTCCTTATGGAAATAAATATGATACACCTGCGTCATGATTTGTATTTCAAAATACAGGAATTCTGCATTTTTTCATTCATTAAGCACATTTACAAAAAACAAAAACAAACAAACAAAAAAACCAAAAACAACAACAAAAAAAAAACAAAAAAAAAACAGTTAATTCAAAGACATATTAATGTATTTTTCTTTTTTTTTCACAGCCAATGGAACAAATGTGGTTCCAAGTACACTACTATACCAACCTGCTCAACCATTTTATAAACTGATTTAAAAAATCACACAAAGCAGTTGTAAAGAGGGAAAAAAAAATCCTCCAGCTGTTTTTTCCCCTGCACGAAACTCTAGTTCTCTAAAAGCCACTTTATTTTTTTATTTTTATTTTTGTATTTGGACTAATTCCTGCTTGGCAGGGTGGCCATCCTGCACCAGGCTAGCTGGCTTCCAGGCTGCCAGCAGCTGCCAGTGAGTTCCTGTGCTCAGGAAAGAGGTACCAGCTCTTTCTGCCAAGGTTAATCCCAAGGCAAGCACTTGGACTCAAAGCTTGCAGTTTTGGGTCTGGCTGCTCTGTGGGATTCACCTTAAGGCAGGCTCTGTTTTCTCACTTTCTGTAGGGGTGGCCTGGAGTTTGGGCTCAGTGAACCAACTGGTGTCCCTGTGAAAAGTCTTTAGTGAGCAAATTTTCAAGTCTTCTACCTGCCCTGACTGTTCCCAGCACAGCCACATCCATCAGAAGATGATTGTCCTTGACAGAGCCCTGTTATTTCTGCTGTGAGGGAAGGCAGGACTTGCTGGTAGCCTGTGCTCTGGTCCACCCCCAGAGCAATATGGAAATGAAGTTCCAGGTCCCTGGGCCACCCTGTGCTACCAACAATTTATAAGATCACTTGGCAACAGTTACAGTTGCGGCCTCTTCCTCATCTTGCCTCATCATGAGCTGTACAGAGCAGAGCCACTGTCATGGAAAAATAAATTATGATAATTTAATTTCAGTGGTGGTGCTACCTATATTGATGCCTGACTCTCTCAGCCTCAGATTCAGAGATTTTTTTAGGTATCTATCACCATCCATATATATCACCACATCATTTTCTCGTGTTTTCTGCAGCCTCATAGTACCATGCTGTCAGTGTAATTAGATGTCCTCAGTCAATCACAGATGATGCTTGAACTCCAATGGGCAGTCAGTGTACTCCAATAACCGCTGTTGGTCAGTGACTACATGTGGGGTCAAGTTTAAAATGCTATTCAGGAAGAAGAGATGATTCAGGGTGAAGATGCTTAACCCCCATTAACTCCTCAGCAATCCCCAGGCTGAGTTTGTTCTCATAAAAGACAGGTGTAATCATTTCTAAAGAGCTTTGGTAAAACCAGAGGTTGTGTATGGGGTGCAGCCCCGCAGGCACTGTGACAGAGGCATGGTTCCCCAGGGATGTGCTGCCTTAGCCACTACTCCCCCCTGGCCTTATCCTGATGCCCTTGGTTTTAAACAGATCCAAATTGGGTGGGCTATAACTCTTTATTTGCAGCTCATATTTCTGTAACCCTCTGCCCCGGTGCTTTTTCACATCGATTCACCTGCTGGTGAGATATTTGTAAGGGCACCAGTATCCAAAGACTTTGAACTGTTCTGCCAAGACAAGAAAGGCAGTAATGAATTGAGCAGCATTAATGAAGGGCAAGAAAATGGTGTTTGACTTCCTCCCCAAACCCAGAATAGTCATTAATGTTAATAGGAGTCTCCTCTGTGCCCCGTACCTCCACACGCAGACAGCTTACTTAAGGGGAAGCACGTGAGGTACCAAGGCAGTGCTCTTCAGGGTGCTTCAGTCACTCAGATTTATTCCCAGCAGATCAAAGGTCAGTGCAAATAGGAAATCTCTATTAATTACTTCTTAAGCTTATGTTCACAACAGTTATTGCCTCCTATTTTAGTTCAGTAGCATGAACCCAGCAAGGCCTGCTAAAATGAGAACCTTCGAACCTTCTGTTAAATGAAAATCATTTTAAAAATAACAATGAAGACAACACGCTTCCTCAAAATAAAATTACTTTCACATAATTAAATGAAGATAAACGGTCCCTGGATTCTCTAAGTATATTTGCAAGAGAAGTCATATTTTGGTCACATCATTTGCATTACTTTACAACTTTTATTTCCTACTTTAAACAAGGCTGAGGAAAAATTCTGTCCTAGTGATTACAGAAACATGAGTCTGATAGGGAAGAGATGATTATTTAAGTCACATGCTGAGCTGTTATTTTCTAGGAAATTTCACACCAGAAAATATGAGGCTGCCTAAACACTAGGGCAGCCTCAGTTACTGCCTGTCACTGTACATCTGCATTACTGACCGCCTTTCAACAAAAACAAAGCATAAACCAAAGCCCAGCCTGAGGGAAAAAGCCAGCTACAGTCCAAGCCCCACTTCTCATGGAGCCTGATGCAACTCCCAGAGGGAGCAGAGCACAGCTCTGGCCCAGAGCAGCTGATTGTGCTGATGTGTTTGGGATCAGGCGACAAGTGATGGTTCCACAGCATGAGCCTCTGCCTAGCATAAGCAGTAATTCTCAAGGAGTACAAATATTTGCTTTTACCCTATTGATCACAGGTCATCAGGGACATTAATGCAGATCCCAAAGACTTATATATTAGCTCAAATTCAGTCTTATGTCAATATGAAATCAGTCCTTGGTTGTTGCCTTTTTTATTTTGATAGTTACTCTGGCAAAGTATGGAATTGTTTATATTTTTGTGTACTTTCTAGTAAATTATACAATTTTTGAGTAATCAGTTATTTGGATAAATATATACATCATTGGAATTCAAACTTACTTGACAGCACACATATATGTAAACTGGATTCCCCCTGCCTTATTGAAGTGTTACTTCAAATGTCATCTAAATGTTTTATACAGGGGAACAGCGTTATTACCTCCAAAAAGAGAAAATATCTTATATCTGCCAATATATACACAAAGCATCTTTATATATTAACACGTGCTTGGTCTGTGCTTTAAAACAGAAAGAAGGTGGTGGATGTGGAAAATAAATAAATAAATAAATAAATAAATAAATAAATAAAAATTAATAAAATCTGAAAGGGTCAGGAAGAAGGATGAAGGAGAGAAAACTCCAAACAGTAAGTGTAAAATTCAAATTGGGACTAGAAAACACAAAGTAGAAGCAAAGAATGGGAAAATTAGGTACCAATACTTTATGTGATGAATAGGAGGAGATACCTTAGGGACTTGCAGGTGATATAACAGTAACATGGAAAAGGCAATACCAAAACTCAGAAGTGTACAGGAAGGAAGGTATCCAAGCAGAGGAGGCTTAAAGGAGAGGAAGGAAAAGAGAATAAAAAGGGAAGAAGGAGGAAAGTAAAAATATTGGTGACAAATGGCCAATCAGCATCAGCAGAATCATGAATCAATGGAGCTGCAAACTGGTGCAGTACTGAATCTGTTAGGTGATTGCACAATCAGTAGGAATCTCAATAAAAGTCCTGGCAGGAGATCAGTATAGTAGAAGAGCCAGGTTCATCTTTTGCATGACTCCAGTGAACTTGGTAGATTTGTATGAGGGATGAAATGTGCCCCAGGAGATCTGCTGCTCAAGAGATTTCAGATCAATAAGCAACAGGGCAGATAATTGATATGGCAGTTAATAAATGGGTATTTTATGGTAATAACAATGATCTCTAGTTAATGAAATCATTTGTATGGCAGCAAATCAACAGCAGCAGATGACTGTAGCAAACCACAATAGATTATCTTAGAACGAAATATACGAAAATCATATTCCTTTCAAATTCTATTAGCCACAAACAATTAACATGACCCCAAATAGAAACTGGACACAGATGTTAAAAACAAATTAAATGGCAGGGTAATTAAAAACAAGTGGATGTAACAGATGCAGGGTTATCAAAAGTGACAGACTGGACAAATCCTGTAATATGAAGGTTCAAAGCAAGGGAGAGGTCAGAAGAAGAGCAAAGGATCTGGCACAGCACAACCTGAAGAAGAACTGAGCCCACAGCACAGCATACCCAGCACAGCCCCTGCAGGCTCATGTGCAGAAGGCTGTGGGAAAAAGCCACCTTTGATGCCCTAGGAAGTGTCATAGCTGCCGTAGCGCAGCTCCCCAGTGCTGTTTTTTGCAGCTGCAGGCTGCTGCAGGGTGGTGCAGGTGGGCTTGAGGGCACTGGATGTTCTTAGCACTCACCCTACTAGCTCCATGCTGAAGCTGCCTACACGGACCCTTGGTTACAGCAGAAGTGATCATCTTGCATTGCTTATCTCTCTAAAATGAAGCCAGGATGGTATTTCCAGCTTCCTGGAAGTGTGTCTAATCACTAGAGTACCAATAATTGTGATAAAGGCTTTCATTGCTCTAGTTAGTCTTATTCCTGCCTTGGATGGAGAGTGATTCATACTTCTCTTCTTCATCCCAGTGATTTCAGTGAGACGTTAAAATGCAAAGAAAAATGTTGTCAACAGCTGACACCAGTTTTAAAATGCTTCAGAATAAAGAGACTCATATTTGGCAGATAAATGTTACTCTTTGCCTAATTCAAAGCATACATTTGCTAAAAGTTTGACTACCATTTCAACTCAGATGGTACATCCACCATGTGTACAAGGGCAGTGTTGAACCTGTATTTTCTACATTATCAGAAATTTTAAAAAATGAAGAGCTATTCCTTTTCGTCTGGGGAATATATGAACTGAATTGTATCTGATTTACAAATACATTGTCAGTGGTGGTTCAGGCTGGGTGTTAGAAAAGGGTTCTTCACTGAGAAGGTGGTCGGGCACTGGGACAGGCTTCCCAGGGCAGTGGTCACAGCACTGAGCCTGTCAGTGTTCAAGAATCATGAATCAATGAATGGGCCTGATTTTTGTGTGGTCCTACGTGGAGCCGGAAGTTGGACTTGGTGATCTTTGTGGGTCCCTGACAACTTAGGACATTCTATGATTCTGTGATTCTACAGAATGAAATAAGCAATTTCCAACAACCTGCGATGTTTAATACTGAATTAAATATTCATATTGTTCCTTTATGAGAGGACAGAGAGGGAAGGATCAAGTTTTTAGGGGGGGATGGAAAAGAGAAACAACCACACATACCTACTGTTGATTTGATCCACAGAGTGTTTTCTGTGTTAGCAGACAAACCATAACATTTTGCTTTTTCCTGCCTGTAGGTTTTTTCTTCCACAACACAAGATGAAATTGATAACCGTAACAATATAGTGTGTAATAAAATCTTTATAAAACAGAAGACTTAGTATTTTTCATGAAAAACAGAAACATCACTGACACTGGATGTTTTTCCTCGGCAAACTATTTTTTAAAGGGTCGTTATTCAATTTACATTTTTATCTCACTTTACTACATCCCAATGAACACTTCTGTATTTCTTCCATCTCTTTCATCACCTGAACCCAGAAATAATCTTGTACTTTATGGATTAGCAGTGAAGACCAACTAAGGAAAGCACAGACCACCTTACTGACATGCTGTAAGGCTCAGCGTGGTCCTCTTGCAGACCCCACAGATCAGCACCTGCCCCTGCTACATTGCTATCCATATGTGTGCTGTGCATGTTTTCTGCTCACAGACATGACACATGGCTGGCTGCAGGTGACCAGGTGTTTTCCATGATGAAGAAGCTTGCTTCTCAATGGATGAAAAGCAGGAAAAGAGGGCAGCCAAATGGTGGGTGTCAGGCTCTGCTCCCAGCCCAGTGTTGTCTGCCTGTCCTAGAGTCCTGCCTCTGAGAGCTGGTTCATACCTTGGTGTTCAGGGGTCTACAAACAGACTCTGGGTAACAGACTATATTAATATTTTAAGGAATTTATCCACATTCCCTATATATCAGTCTTTTTTTTTTTTTTCTTTTTTCTTTTTTTCTGCTAACTATTCAAGCAGCAAACTCCTGACATGAGAAGGTCTCATTGCTTGTCTCCTACCTCCATCACCTGCTTCACAGAGAATTTCCTGGTGTCCAAATCCCAAGTTTGTCCTTATGGAGCACTGCCTTGACAGAACACAGTAGATGTGCAGCACTACCTGGAAGAAATAAAGGCAAATAAACTGCTCACAGCAATGAAAGAGCCTTTTACTCAAATCTGAAGAAAACTCCAGTAAAGGCATATCAAAGGATGGGTCTGTCCTTGCCATAATAGCACACTGTATTTCACCAGAACAGCAAAGAAACAAACCTGACAGGCTAAATATTTCTCTGGTATCTCTAGTAGCTCCAAGTCAGATGGCATATTTTGATTTCAGATCCCTAGAACACGCACAGATTCACTGCCAATTGATCTTGGAATGATAGAGGGAGAAGAGTCGGCCCATTTGGGTGCTCACAGTTAAGGCAATATCAGACCTGCTGGAGCAACACTCAGGAGTGTTAGTCTGGTAGGACCCTCTGAAACATTCAGTTTAATAGTAAAAACTTAAAAGACTATTTTTAAAACTTTTAATACTCAAGTGTGACCTGCAAACTTGCCTAGTGGTAGCTGGAAACTACAGCACTCTTCCTGCTTTCTCAATAAAGACAAGCAAATTTAAAATATTTATTATTATTATTATTATTATTATTTTCTCATTTAATTTAATGAGAAAAGATGAACTTTTTGGAGAAAACCTGGAGAATCCATAATAGATGCACAACTCTACAGGGCTTCATGTAAAATTTCATAAGCAAGATTGTCATTGTTTTTATTTAATTAAATCCTACCACTCTCTTCTATACAGACATAAAACACTACAAGAATCCCCAAATGCCACAGCTGAGAATCATTTAATTTCCTCAGATAGAGGTTGCCTTTTCTAGATTTTCTTTGAAAGCTTAAGAATCACAGACACTATTAGTGCTGAAAGAAGGCTGTTGACACTCTCAAAATGGGATTCACATAAATCTAGTACTGGATGTAATCACACAGGTCTCCAAATCATACAGCTTTTCTGTCCTTATGTACAGACACCCCACACCAGGCAATGTTAATGGGATAATAATAGAAGGATTAAAATCTTATGTGGTCCCCCTTTGCTAATAAATCCATCCCTGAATATTTGAATATCACATAAAGGAGAATCCTAATGGTTTCTGCTCAGCTTGTTCTATATGTGTTCTATTTCTAAGACTGATGAATACTGCAAAGGAGGGAATAAAACTAATTATTAATAATCTGTCTCTCATTATTTAGTCTAGTTGTGTTCATTTGGTTAAATCTGATTATTTTGAAATCGACAACTGAAATTTTTGTATCTGAGAAGATAAAGGGAGTACTTTTATACACCTGGTATGAGAAGAAAAAAATATATAATACTAGAAACACAAACAAAACTATTTTATTGCTATTATTTGTTTGTATTATATTTGAATCTAGTAGATTCAGATGAATTCAAAGTCCCATTGTGTGCCTTTCAAACATGGACCCTGGGTCAAAAAAAAAAAAAAAAAAAAAAAAAGGAGCCCATCCACTCTCCACCAAACTTCAAAAGCTGAAAAAATACTGGAACAAGAAAAGAAAACTGATTTGGAAGCAGCTGCATTGTACTAAAGCGATAAGAGTTAGTATGAATTTTTGGAAACAAATTACACCCAGTCACTTTTGTTTTGAGAAAGTAACTGTCACGTTTGGAAGATGAGGCAGCAGATGTGACATATCTATACCTAGTAAGGTCTTTGACATAAGTGACAATCCTACAGGCAAGCTAAGTATTATCTAGATAGAATAGCATGAGTTAATGGAACCACTTTGTTCAGTAACATGACAGTTATGGATCTCTGTCCAAATGACAGGTTAAGTATTCCACAAACGATTTATGCTGATTTGTATTCATTTATGTACTTCTGTTAGTTCAAATGATATTTTTACATGACATCAAACTGCAGAGGCATGAGAAACATAATGATCCTTTTGGAGAACAGTGTCTGATTTAAAAATTGTCTTTATAAACTAGAGATATTTTTTTCTAAAATCATCAAGCTGGCAGGACAAAATACTGCATGTAGTAAACAGAAACATGTAGAAATATCAGACATGTAAATATGATGTGGCAGTATCACTTCAGAAAAGAGTGTGGTCATACTAATGAAACACCAAATTGATATGATTCAGGAATATGAAACTGTCACAAAATAAGCCAGATCCCAGTCTTGCCTACCCTGATGTTATGCATCCCATGTATAACATCATAGGTTTATGTTAATGATTGCAGCTGAAGATGTAGTAGTGTCTAGTTCTGTATATCATATTTCAGGAAAGGTGTACATGAATCACAGATATTCCAAGAGAGATACAAAGGCATCACATGAGTAATAATAATCCTAATTAAAAATTAAAATTAAAATTAAAGCTAAAATTAAGGAATTGGTCTTGTTTAGTTTAAGAAAAAGAAGTGATAAGTAGATCATCAGATCAATCACCAGATATCAGACATATAAAAAGAAGAGAGATTGTTCTCTTTGCATACTTAAGACCTATGAAAAATATTCTTTATTTCCAAAAGAAATAACTTTGGCCTTGAAAAAAGGGATGCACCAAAACAACATAAAATGATTTTATTTTTTTTTTTCAGTAGAAACAATTGATCTGGAGCAATGTACGTTTACTTAATCTTTCCTGAAGGGAAGAGACTAGCTGAACTTTCACAGTTCCTTTCAGTTGTACTTTGCACTGTAAAACCTCAGATTTAACAGCGCCTACTCTGACACCCTTTTTTTTTCTTTTTTTTTGTGTGTGTGTGATATCTTAATTAAATGTGGTTTAGGTGACCATTTATCTATCTTTGACTTTTGAACTCTGTTGACCACTTCAAAACAGACTGGGAAGAGAAGCAGAAATTTTTCTCCTGTCCTGCCTGGACAGGAGCAAAAGACTGAAGCCAGGCAGGTCTCAGCTGCTGGCTGTGCCGTTTGGTAACATTTGGCTGACCAGTAAATCATGTTCACTGAGCAACCAGTTACCATGCATGTTGCTTCATTGCAGCTCCAGCACAGTCCCCTTGTTTGGTGATAGCATCACAGAAAAGATGGAGGTGGGGGAGGATGAGGGAAAACAAGCTACTGTGGGGTAAAGAATGACATCTGAGTGGGTAATGAACAAGCACCTGGATTTCACAGTTTCAAACTGTTCCACCCACCCAGTCAGTCCAAAACTGTTGTGGTCTGAGAAGCTGGAGTCCAGATCCATGTCTTAAATAATCACCTTGAAGTTTTACTGTATGTAAGAGGCAGTTCTTCTCCCTGTCCACAATAACGCAGGGATGTTGATTCCAGAAGTAATTACAGTTGAAATCAACAGTTTGCTTGAATTTGGGGGCAGAAAAGTATAAGATAATTTATATTGTAATTCTAGT
This sequence comes from Anas platyrhynchos, assembly GCF_047663525.1. Lineage (NCBI taxonomy): Eukaryota > Metazoa > Chordata > Aves > Anseriformes > Anatidae > Anas > Anas platyrhynchos. The sequence goes on along the minus strand of NC_092589.1, from coordinate 32,708,354 downwards.
CCTGAGAAGAGGCAAAAAGGGAGAAAAATGATTGTAACAGACAAAATACAAAATAACCTTTCACTATAATCTTAAGATTTATTGCAGGAGCTGCATTGGCAGAAGAATCTAGATTTTCAGAAGGTGCACATTAAATTTCTTGGGAAAAGCATAGGAATAACTGAACAGTATTAAAATCTTTCCAGGAAGCCTGTAAAAAGTAGACAAAGGATTGAAACTTGCTAAAAAACAATTCAGAAATCAAGGCTAATGAAGGCTGCAAAGAAGTGTAAACAGTAATAAAGAGTAAGAGAAAAGCAGGAAAGGTGGGAGGGAATTTTCAGAGAAGGGACTAAACATGATAAAACAATTACAAAATAATTTAATACTTGAGAGGTTGATAGCCTGAGGGAGAGTTGGTGGATCTTATGAACTCATCAAGAGTAGAGGAGGCAGTGGAGAGGATGAGGGCAGAGCAAAGAAAGGTGGGTGGTTTTGTTTTTTTTACCATCAATTTTTACCTCACATTATGTGGAGAAATGTCTTCCATTAGCTCCTTTTCTTAGGAAATGAGGTAAAAGTGTTATTACAGTTTGAGGCATCAATGGAAAAGGTGCCAAAACAAGCTTAATCTCGAGAAAAACATGTTACCACACCTTATAATACATACTAAAAATATTTTAAAACAGGCTTTAATTAAGTAGTTGATCTACAAGTAAAACTTGCCAGACCACCATTTGAGTCATCCTTCATTTGAATCAAATTTAAAAACGTCATTTGCATGTGGATCTCCTTGGGAATTTATGTACCTCTGTGAAATTTTACAAACTAAAATCGCTATTCCTTTCTATACTTAATGCAAATAAATAAATAAATACGTTTAACTTGTTTTATTTTATCAACAAACACTGTAAGAGTCTCTATCCCTGCATCCCCACGATCTACCAATAAGCCACTCCTAGCAATAACCCCACCCCAAAAATCTCTGCTATATCTTTGTCAATACATAATAATTCACACATTTTTGAAGTGTACCTACAAACACAATTCTGTGAGCACTGAAAGTTAATGGGAGTTTGTCATGCATATCAGCTCATAGAGGCTCATTCACAGCCAAATTAAATTAATGAAAGTACTCCAATTGATCTTAATTCACTTTGAAACCAAGCTTAGTAATAGGTGTTAAAAATACATTCTTTTTTAAGCTTCTTGATAGGGATAAAAGTTTGATTCTGCATTTCCTAATTGAGGACTCTCATGCATAAACTTAAGTACTAAATAAATTGGGGCTTGGATGTTCTGAAGGGAATTTATCCACACAAAGTTGCTATTGTAGCATAAAAAAAAAAAAAAAAAAAAAAAAAAAAAAAAAAAAAAAAGATTCACATCTAGAAAGCAGATTTCCCTATATAACATCAATACATTATAAGTGTGCAATCCATAGGAGTTCTGCTCTCAGAAATAAAGACATCCGTTTCTGCACTTCTTTTTTTTTTTTTTTTGTTACCCTACATGCTTCAGACTACAACACTTACATTGCATGTCAATTTCTTGATTCCTAAGGAGTCAAGTGGACATAATTCTATGATCATAACTTTGACAGTTTTTGTTTATCAGAGGTGTCTCCATGAAGGCTTTCCTCCAATAGACAATTTATCTGGTCATATTGTATAAAACTGATTCCTGTATATAATCACTGATGAAAAAGTACTAAATATTTGTTCTAGATGGGTGTTTCTAAAAGAAAATTTACTACAATGCAGTAAATAACACTAATTTTAGGTTTAGCAGAAAACTAGATGTTTCAGTAAGAAAATTCTTCATTATCAGTTTCCTTTAAATACCTTGGATGTGTGTAAATAAATTTCTCTACTATTGAGCAAAGAACTGTTGTTTCAGTTTGATAGCCAAAAATATATGATGACAAGGGAATGAAAAACTCTCAATTTTCTTACCAATTCAAATGCTTGAAAAAAAAATTGTTTTAGATTAAATTAAACATGCTTTGAAACTAAAAATCTTCAGTTTGTCTAAGATATTTATTTTATAAGAAATTTTATTTACTGCTAGCATGATGAAAACCTGTAAATAAGCATTTTTAAATAAATGTGCATGAAGATAATCAAGTGCTTCCACATAATGATCAAAGGATGATATGCATGAATATTTTTTCAAAGCTGGAATATCAGTGGTGTGCATTTATTATTTTTTTCAGCTCAAAATACATAGCTTACTTTAAAACAACTGAAATATAATTGCACTGAGAAAACTTCATGCAAATGTTTGCATGCAATTTTTTCAAACAAATGGAGTGTAATAGCTATAATTAAACTCAATGCAGAGTAAATTGGAGATAAAAATCAATAAGCAACTCTATTTGAAATCTCGTCATTTATTGATTCATGAGCCATTTATCTCCTTCTGCATTCCACATCAAAAGCAATTATCAGTTAATGAAATCACACAGATGCAAATCAGAAATAGGAAAAAATATTAACAATGCCTCCAAACTGCTGAAAGTATATTTCTTTACCATTTCCACAAATTAACTTAGGAAATTAACTTAGTTTTTGTTTTTCCAGTTAAAAAGAAATGTTAACTTGCTTCACCAAAGCTCTCTTTGTGAGACTAGAGTAGTGTCAATTATTGAGGATTCCTCAACCTTATCAATGATTTTTTGGCCAAAGCAGTAGTAATGTATAACTCATAAAAATCAACCAGGCAGAGCAGGAACTTCTCAGGTTATGCCTGGCCTCCACCCCATTTGGGTGCAGGTGCATGGGGTGTACCTCAGGTCAGCAGGCTATGCTTCTTTCTTGTCTTCATGTATAACAGGAATATTTTCTGAAGTCTTTAATGTGGTTAGAAAAACCCATTGCCAGCAGCACCAGATGTAGTGGAAGTCCTGGTAACAATGGCAGCTTTCTGCCTGAAGGAAATGGAAGAGTTGGGAACTGGTAGGAGATACCCAGAGTTGGTCTGAATCATGGCTGGTTCAATGCAGCACTTGCTACTCTGTATTTTGTTCATCAAAGGCTAAGTATGGCCCACAGGATTAAATTCTGTCTAGCTCTGTAATAGACAGGATTGTAAAAGACTGAGGTGATAAAATGTCATATGAAATTCAGTGTGAATAAATATAAAATGAGGTACAGGAGAAAAAAATGGGGGGAATGAATAAATGTAGTCTGTCTGAAAAAGTGAAAACAGTTCTTTCCCAGGAAGAGTGTAATGACTTTTCCATTCCCATATGCATGGTGTGCCCCCAAGACAGTTAGTGGGAAGTGTATTTGTGGTCCCTGAACAGACTTTTGCAATGTAATGGAAAGAGAATGCTTTCTATTGCTCCCAGTGTGGGGCTGCGGTCTCAGTCTGCACTCATCACACTGTGCCTCTAGTCCATGGCACAGCTTTTAGGCTGCAGCATGAAAACCCAAGTGTCTACCTCTCCTTTGTTGCCCTTCTTGATCAGGAGAGCTCATGTGTGGGCTCACAAATGCATTCAGTAGGACATCCAATTCTATTTGTTGTTTTATGTTTGCTTATATATGTGTGTACACATATGTCTAGGTATATAAATACTAGAGAATGTAGAATATATTCCAATATAAACAAAGAGTGAATATTACATACCCAGCTGTGATTGTGTTTCAGAACTTATGTCTCTTGCAGATAGAACTATATTAGGATCAACAATCAATGCACATTCAACCAAAATAAATATAGTGATCATTTTTACATTTATTTTCTGGCACTTATGGCATCTAATAAAAATGTTGTTACTGCAATAACAGAAATAAACCCAGCAAGTCCTCAACATGTTGAAAATTTTAAGTATCTTTAAAATTGGAAGAAAATATATATATATTATTTTTTTTTTTTTGTGAGTTGTTGCATGCCTCCTTAAACAGAGAGAGGGAACTTAACTCTGGCATTTACGACTATAGCTTTCAGATATTCCAAGTGTATGCACAACAAAAATGTCCTGTTCTTCATTATACATCATTGTTTGCTTTTTGTCTATATATATACAGATCATGGGTCCATTTATATTTCACCTTCAAATCCTGCATGGTTACTTTTTTGGAAAACAACAACAAACAATACAGTAACAAGTCAAGTTCAACACTGTCTGTTACAAAATAGCATGAATTATTACTTGTAATACAGATCCAATAAATAAATAAATAAATCAACTTGAAAATCATAGCAATTACTGTTTGAAAGCTGGGTGTACCTGAGGACTGTAACGTAGCCTTAACTCACATGACCAGCTAGCATCGCACATCACTGGCAGGTGTGTATGATAAATACCCTACTGTGGTGAAATCAAGAGCAAGAAAATGTTTATCACACTTTTGGTGTGGGATGGAAATTGGATGTCTTAAGTGTAGCAATGGCCCTGAACTAAGAAGTATAACCAGAGCTATTGCATCCAGACTATTTTAAAGATACAGTGTTTGCTCTGCAAATGCCTCTACACAGGTAGCACTTCTGAAAAAAAATAGATGTATCATTCAGATGCCTACTGTGCACATCCTGTTTGGCATGCACACCTCTGTCCTTGGCTTCACAGCTGTTTACAGCACACGACAGCAGCAGTGTGCAGAACAGGGAGCTCTACAGGGCACACGGTGTGTGACACTAGTTTGAAGATAGTATGTATGAAAATGCTAATGAAAATGCATCCTCACTGAAAACACTTGTAAGTGATTTTTAGCTGCAGAGAATTAATATTTCAAGGCCATCTAAACTAAGAAGGTCCCATCTCTTGCCTATTTAAGTGTCTGTTTCTGTAACATTTTATTACATTGTGCTCTGAAGTAGGGATTTTGTTTATCTATGTGTGTATGATAGGATACCTAAGGTATCAAATCATGAATGAAAGTATAGGTATTACCATCATCTGCACAATGGAGAAATATAGCTGTCATGTGCAGAGGCAAAAGTATAACCACTTTTTAGATTAAGTGCTTGTGTATACCAGCTCTTAAGAAACACAAACATCCCATTGATTGACAGAGGATCCATTTTGCTCCTGAGAAGCAAAAAAAAAAAAAAAAAAAAAAAAAAAAAAGGTGTGTTTCCTCAGGGCAATAGCAAAGTATTTCTAGTTATCTCTTGGTATAAGTGAAGGAAAATGACGCATTATGTGGGTGAGCATCAATACCAGCTCCAGGAGAAACCTGGTCAATTCCCACTATGTGATCCTCAGCCCAAAGTCACAGCTATAACTGTAGCAGAATTTGAGCATATTCAGCATATCACCTGGAGTGAGGATAAACAATGGACTAAAAGGTTACATTTGTGTTAATCCAGAATAATTCTTGTGGAGAATCAGCCAAATATTTAATGCCACGTGCATCTAAATTAAGGCTGGTACTGTGTGTGATTGTGTTTGTGCTTGTGGCATTTTCAGAACAACTTGATTACTGTTATCACCTCTGCTTCCAGACAAAAGGAATAAATAGATAATTGTGTCAGGTTAGGTGTCCAGAACAAAGTGATGAGCAAACATGGGCGATCAATGAGGCTTTTGTTGAACAGTGTGTGTGCCTTCAAAGAAGCCAGAGGAAAAAAAAAAAAAAAAAGAGAAAAATCAAGGTGAGTGGATGGCAGCAGAGAGGTAAAGCAGGACTCCAGGAGGCTCTGATTTCAAGACATGGAGTTGTACTTGGTGTCGTTGCTGTCTAGATCCCTTCTACCCTATATAGGAGCATGGAGACCCAGGCTACCCTTTGCAGGTCTTCCTTCAGGAGCCTATACAGGGCCTTCTACCAAAATGCTTTAGAAGGGGTCCCAAGAGAAGCAGGACTTTGACAGCCTTGGTAATAGGAGTGGAAGTGAAAATCTTACATCCTCTCTATCTCCCTATAGTCCCTAGCCTGAGGTGTTTCCAATTACAAAACCCCAAACTGTGTCAAGTCCTTCTCTTAAAATATGAGCTTAGCTGAATAACAAACTTTGAATTATTCTTTCTAGACAAGTAATGAATACAATGGTGTTAAAGAGAAATTTTGATTCTCTACTCAAACGTAAAACAATAAAAAGAAGGTTCTCTGAAGCTTTACATGCTCCTCCACCATTAATAAGCACTTCACTGTCAGCCAGATCTATGACAAAAGTACTTCCATGACTTTGGGATGTGTACTGCAAACTGGTTTGAAAAAACATCTTCACATATTTAACAGTTTTTCCATGCATGGAATCTTATTGTCTCTAACAGAGTAGAGCTCAGGAGACAAGGAAGCATTTAATCATAGCAGCACTGAAACCACCTAACCTGATCAGGTGTTGAACTGAAAAATTCAGAATTTTTAAAGATCCTCAGAGTTTCATAGAATGGAAGCCTCCTGTATACCCTTCCCCCTGCCTCTCACCCTGTTCACAAATATATATATATAGACATATTTTTATTTTTTCCCAAGTTGTCATTTGGTAAGTAATGATATGAGAGTAAATTAATGTTTTAACTATTTTCCTCTGGTATTATAACATCAAAAGGAGCAAAAATCCAGCACATGAAAGTACTTCACAAAAGAAATATATAGTTAGTTTCTTGAGTTCACACCTATAACAACTAATCAAGGTCTTGACTTCAGCAACATTTATAAAAGATATAATAGATATATATAATTGTCCAGACTTTAACACTTTCTTGTGAAACAGCTGGTGTCATTCAGATGTGGGGACAGGCTACTGGGCCAGACATATCGATGATCTGATCTGGTCTGGCAATTCCCCTGTTCCTGCAGTATCTTTTTGATATAAACTGAACTGTAAGAATTTCACCATATTTGGTCTCCAAGGCAAAAGCTATCTGCAGCAGAGGAAACAGCTGCCCCTCCCCTTGGTTCCTTTTCCCTTTATCACACACTGGAAACGAGCAGCTTGTCCAGAAAGAGAGGTGTTAGATTTAATTGACAAGCCAGCAGGGACAGTACATTTCTTGTGAAACTCAGAAGTTTTTTCTAAGAGCTTCTGATACATTTTAAATCCTTCTCAGTATGCATCAGTATCTAATTTAAGTTCCTTTTTGCCATCTATGTTCTGCTAATTGTGATATCTGTAAATTGTTCTGTTTCTTGATGTCTTTTTTTTTTTTCAGATTTAGTATTTAAAAATAAATCATTCAGAACATACATTTTGATTACAGAACTACATAAATAAGTTGATTAACACTTTTTTAATCCTTGGGAACAATAATACTACATTATCATCAAATGTTATAATATATGATTCTAGAGTACTACCCAGAAATTATTACTTTTAGTTATGCAAGTAGAAGTATTTGAGTTACCTAACTGAAAAAAAAATAACCCAGGCTAGTCATTCAGGCTTTCTTTCTAAGACACTCATCTCTTTTTTTTTTTTTTTTTTTTTTTTATTGACTTTAGAAGCAAATTAGAAAACTACATTACATCAAGTTAACTCTTATATCACAAGACTAAAGGGACATGAAACACTCTGAAAGGGATTTGCATGTGTAAGATTATTCACAAAAGAGAGGATTTAAGGAACAATCCTGTATTGTTATTAATTACACAAGTCTTAAACAAAAATGGAAATAGAAATAATGGAAAAGTACAGGCAGGTTCACTGATGAAACAGTTCATTTAAAAGTTTCACAATTTGAAACAATGAGCATGAAATTCATTCACCTTCCTATTGGTAGGATGTTCTACTATTAGATAACTTTCTATTGAAATCATGGGAAAATAATACTTTGTATCACTGATTTCCTCTCCATTATGAACAACTTTTCTCAGAATCCTCCAGCTACAGAAGGCCTGCAGAAAAGAATATGGGAAAACTGAAGAAAAAGCAACTAAAACCCAGTTTGATTAAACTCAAAGGAGACTCCAAATTTCCCCTCCACCCTTAGTAAAAAAGCAAGCTCTTTAGTATCAGAAGCCCAGTTAAAAAGTCATACTAAATACATCATATAAGAATGAACTTAATGTTTAAAAATTATTAGAACAATTTAATTGCCTTTAGCTTTATCAGCTGTCAGAACTGTTGTTGGTATGCCTAACCCTTAATTAGCAATGAGTTATGATTGATTAATGGACCCAAAGAAGTTTAATTTCAGGCTATGTAATGTGTATTAAAAAATGAAAGGGGTCTGTACTTTCACAGATTAGTTAACCTTTCAGTGATACAGCTTTCATTTTGATGTCCTCAGAGGTCAAAGTACATCCCAGCTGCTTTTACAGCAGAGCTCTTCATTTAGACAGCCAACAAGAAGCAAAGATAAGGGAGTTTTATTAGAACCTAGTAGTTAATAAACCCTGCATATATGCAATCTCATTTGAATGAAAATTAATGTGTTGTTGAGTCATGTTACTATAATTAATATTAGATAAACTTCTGAATGACTTTAGATTTTCTGCTTTTTTATTTTCCTGCTTTTTCCTCTGGAGTTAGCTCTTAGAACTGCAGTTTTGTTTTGTTTGTTTTGTTTATGTATTTATTTTTAATTAGGTTCAGAAATATGTATTACAAGGTTCCCACATAATGCTAATTTTAATGCTCTAATACATTAGCAGGGTGGGTTGCCAAGCCATTTACCCAAGTCTGCCCTTATTTATTCCTTAAGGCCAGAAGAAGATTCATAAGGACAGTGTTAGAGGCAATCAATCTGGTCAATCTATCTCAAAAAGAAGGTGGGAGCAAAAAAAGGTGGGTGCAGAAATAGGTAATAAAAATGACAGTGGTAATAATGTAGCTTTCATTTGAACAGAAAGTGCTTAGGCTCTTCAGCAGGATACCAATGGCCTAGTAGACTTAGTTGATCTGAATCTGCTAGACTCAGTTTAAGGATTTACAGACTATGTGATTTACAGCTTTTCAAATATACATCCAGGATACCATCTTTTCAGATGTTCATCCAAAGAATGAATAAACAAAATGGAGACTTGTTGTACTTGCAAATCCTTCTGATCATTACCTATAAGTGGATGTAATCTACTTGTTATATACATCTGAATAAGCAATGGGAGAACATATAGAATTTGTCATACTTTTTCCCTAAGGTCGTATCCTTAGTTGCTGGATGAGAATATCTTTTGTTGTCTTCATTATTGCTAACTCAGTGACAAACAGATCAGGGCCTCAAACCAACTTTAAAATTGTCATATAAACAACAGCAGAAGCCCCCAAACATTCAGCAGTTAGCTTCCTAGGATAAAAGCTGTTCTCAGTATTTGCAGTATTAGATAGATACTATAAGGTTTATTACACCTGCACTAGAGGTAAAAAAACAGATCACTGTGAAAATTTTAAAATGTGGCTCATGTCTTTGAACATCCATGGCTTTAGACTTCTTATAACCCTAAAGTTTAGCTGCTGAAAGAACCTTGTATAAAAAGTTCCTGTGAAGAGTAATTTTAAAACAACAAGGCAGGGCCAAATCCATATGACTACATACTGGTCCACTTTTATTCAGCTATCTTTTATCTTTTCACTGTCTTGTTAGTTAAAGTATCAAAGCTTTCACTGTCTCCAGGTGATTTCATTTTTTATTTTTTATTTTTTTCTTCCCCGGATCCTTGGTACTTTTGATCTTTCATAAGCATGTTGAGATGTCTTCTCAGTTTTGCTTACAGTTGCTTTCATGGCTATCTTCTAGAAACATCATTGACAGAAGATGCAGAGAGAATGAAAACATAGTGAAAAGCAGAGGAACATTTTCAAAAGCACAAAAGTAATTAGGGCTTTTAATTTTCTTTTTGGGAAAACACTTTAGGTGTTAATAGAAAGACTGAAGAATACACTTATCTGGGTTGGAGGTCTAAGGTCCCTGGAAGTCAGTGGGATTTAGAGCATTACCCTTAGGATATTTCAAATTTGCCACAGATCCTTCAGGGTGCTTCCAGTACCCTTATTCTTCCTGTTATTTCTGGCAGGCAGCAGAAGGGACCTGGTGAGGACTGAAGATTTCAAGGCTTCAGAGAAGAAGAGCCTCAAATATAAGGCAACACGATCACCATTTTGTTATTCAGCTGGGAATATTTTTAAAGATGGGTATAAACATGGTACCTGCTTTAAGAATATTTTGATTTAAATTCAAGACAGAAGAGAAAATTACAGAAGGTGTCTCTGGGAGGTGCCATCATGGACACCACTACCACAGAGCTCTGCCTCATTTCTATTTAATTGTTTCATCAAGACTGACTCATTTCCAGATTAATTTTTGACCTCTGATGAATGAAAATTATTCAATGACAAAACATTCTATCACACATTCCTGTGAATTATCTCAGCCATTTAGGTTTTGAAAATGCCATCCTCTAGAATCTAAGATCAATTATTTTAATGTTTTCAAATTACTTAGGCAATTTTGCAAAAAGGTTTTGGCTAATAATTTAGGAGATTTTTTTCCTATTCTGATTCAGATAAGGCATGAAGAATTTTGTTCTGTCAGTGATTTTCTATGCATGGCAGAAATGAGGAATGATAAAGATAGTAAATACAGAAAACTGTTGAAATATGAAAACTGTTGAAATATGTCCTAAAAGGAGAACATTAAGGAAAAAATACAGAGTTCTGTCTTTCATTTTACTGTGGTTGTAAAAGAAAGCTCCAAATGTTTTAACAAAAAGCACCACACAACAGAGTAAACAAAGCTAGTCTTTTAAATACTTTATTGAGGAAATCAGACTTCATACGAGGATATTAAATTGATACATAGCTATTCAAATAAGAATAGTAAATCATGAACAGACATCGTCAGTAAATCAGTCATAAGTTGAAGCAGTCCTTGAGGCCTGAACCTTTTTTTTTTTTTTTTAAAGTTAGATGTCTATCTTTAAGAGAGACTAGGTGCCAAATAAAGAAATAGGGCCACTGTCTCTCACTTTGCATTTTGCTAGAGTGTTGTGAAAAAAATTCACTCAACAAGGATGGGCACTAAATTTTTCTGTTTCAAGATAGGGAAGACTTAGCTTGGCTGACTTCTAACTCTGACAGAAAAAGACTAACAAACTCAAGCTTCTGTCTCACAGAACTGCCATTTATTAATTTTTAAGATGAAGAGTAAAAATAAGAAGGCTGAACAACATCCAGGCCATGTAGCTGGATTAGCATTTTTATAGGAAAGTGAATGCCTTTAAATTTATTTATTTATTTATTTAAACCTGTTTTCCCCAGAGGTATGGGCTCTAACTGTGACCATATGTGGAAAATTAATATGGCCAAATTCTGACCTCAGTTCACTTGGACAGTCCATTAAACTTAATAGTCCTCTAGAGGTGTAAGCAAAGGCAGGGTCTAGTGACTGGAGATAGTGACTGGAATCCTTGTCAGAGCTCCTCAGCTGGCAAGGAATGAAAATATGAAAATTTTTGATTCTAGAGTTTCCTGAGCTTAGTGAAAACTTTACAGACCAACTTTATGGAACAGCTCATATTTGGAAAAACAAATCTCATGGATCATTTATAACCCATACCTTGCATGGCCTTAAGCATCTCATTAACTTTACCTCTGTCCCCAGCCCAAGGGAGTCAAGGAGGAGTGTCCAGAGACCACTGCTGGTTCCATGTCAGTTTTCAGGCACAGCAGCTACTCAAGGAACATGTTGAAATTACAGTTCTGAAAACAGTTGTTTCCGTTTGTCAGCAAAGTTTCCATCGAGCAAATTACACCTATATAAAGCACATTAAGCTATGGATAACCTGTGAGACTTTGGAACATTTCTTAAGCCTAAGGTCTGCATAGAGGGCGTTTCAGTGTGGGAGGAGACATGGGCAGAAAACACACATAATATCACCTCCCACCATTCCCTGGTTGACATGGGCAGAAGCTCTTAAGTATATGAGTCACAGCATATGCCAGCAGGCTTTTCCCAAACCCTTTAGAGGTAAGGGTTGCAAGAGAAAACAAGACTGCCCCACAGATAACTCATAGACTGTTTTGAATTGCTGTCATAAATATGAAAACATTCTTTCACAAATTTTTGTGTGTTTGATTGGTGTCAGGGGATCTCAGTTGCAACTATTTTTCACCTGCACCTATAGTTCATTTTAGCACTGTAAATATTACAGAGTACACTTGTAAGGGCAAGAAGGAACCCTCCAGCAATTGCATTCATGTGCACATTTGGGTGGGATACTCAGAGCACAAGATTTGCCAGCTCATTTGTCATATCCCATACTGGCTTGCTTGTCTTTGATAAGGTCTGTGCAGTTGGATCAGTTCTGGTTTCTGGTTGGTAATTCTGGATGACATCTTATCCACCTAGAGTCAGTCCTACCTGTCAGCCTGAAAAAGGACAGGAGAGAGTGGAGGCTCCCCACTGTCATTCAAGGGAAAACATGGCATCTGCTCTTGTTTATACAAGAATATATTCTATTTTTATTTGGTATTTGTATACCCCTTAGTTTCTGAAACATGTTGATGTCTGATCTTCTAATACAACTATGGTATTTATCCCCCATTCGATATTTGCCCTCATAAGTATTTTTACTGGCTATGGCTATGAATTTTACATACATGTCAATATATGGTGCAGTACACAGAGGTGTTGACAGAGCACAATTATATCTTAACCAATCTTTTCAGTTTATTACCAGTCCAACCTCTCTATCCAGGTTGAATAAGAGCAAAACTGAAAATACAGACTCTCCTTTAACACAGATGGAAATATCTGAGTTTTGTCCTGCTCCAAAAAGCATTGTAAGTTGGTAAAATTTTGCCTCTCAGAAGCTCCAAAGACTGCATCTAACTAGAGTTTTGAGTACAACAGCTGACAAATTAAGCTTTTGTTTGCTCAGAAGTTTGTAAATATTTGTTTTCTTTTCTGCTACTTCAATATATACATCTCTTATTCTGTCATCCACTTTTTATTTTTATCTTTTCAAAACCGAAATGTTTAACATGTTTGACAAGTCCACAAGAGAAAAAACAGTTTATTTGAGATTCGCTTCAAATCCAGACTTCTTTGTGGATGATCTTTCTATCTTGGTAAGCCTCTTAATGTCTCAGTTCTTTGCATGTAAATAAGGCTGACATATCTTTCCTCCTTTCACAGTGTATCTTGTTTATTTAAAATATCAGGGTCAGTGAGTACATTTTATCAAGGATTTGTACAGTCCCTGGCACAAGGGGATAAGACATTGACTGTGACCTCTAGGCAGTCTTATAAGTACAGTACCTAGTAATAAATAAAATTTATACTAGTTGTTATAAACTATGCTAGGTTTTCATTACTGTATAGCTCAGGAGACCAATACAAAAACTGAGACTGCTGCAAAGCAATGTGCTGGAGTAAGAAGATGTTCCAAAAAAGCTGTTGTGTGGAGAATCTTTGAAAGTGTAAGTTTTTCTGTTTTGGGAGGTGAGACACATTTCAGTTGTGCCATCATTATTATAATTCCCATTTGAATACAAAACACATTGGAATTACTGTATACTTAATATATATATATATATATGTATAAAGAATAAAAATATAAGGATACATATACACTACATTTATAAAATATATTTTTAGACAAAGTTACTCTCAAGACCCTTTGAACATCTGTGAAAGTTCATGTAGGCAGTCCATCCAGTGTCTTATTCGGCTGCTGATATTGATATCATGCTTGGTAAAATCCCACTGCCAAAGGAATGGAGTTCACACCACCTTTGTTTCTGCATGTGGCATAAATTCTGCCTGTGCATGTGGCATAAATTGCACCCTGCACAGAAGTATAGCCCACCCAGACATGAAGTATAGCAATAGGAACATCAGAGAAATGAGAGGTCTAGCACAGAGACTGAAAGGATTTGTAATTGGAATTAAAACAAAGAATGATAAAAGGAAAGGTAAATAGTGCATGTGTGGAGTAAAGCCATACACATCATCTGAAAAGGTGAGGAGAACCAGCAAATCAAGGGACAAGAGAAATATGAGTCTCAACTATGCTTAATTACATGGGAAACTGAGCACCTAAAAAGAGAAGCAGGAGTACTACGGGGGAAGTATTCAGAGTCTGTTTACCTCTCTAGCTGTCCTAAGAACTGAGAGGTGGATGTGAAGAAAATGCAGCAGAGGCAATGAAAGCCCAACACTCTACTTCCTCCAGAAATCCTGGGAAGAATACAGCAACCAATGGCACCAGGCAGCAGAGCTGCACAGGCTCACTCTAGTCCGGCAAAACACAGTGATATAGAGCAATGCAAAGGGGGTAGTAAAAATGCTATTTACAGCTATTTAACAAACTGCTCCCCAAATGATATTCCTCTCATACAGATGTAAATAAAATCCTGACTTTTACTACATTGCACTGAAGAAGGCAATGCAAACAATCCCATCTAATAGCTGACTGTAAGTTGAAACACTCACTACCATAAATTCTGTCCATTTTTACTGCAGTTTGGGGTGTGCTGATGCTGACCACAACATTTTCCAGGGTTCTGTTTGTATTAAGGATCCCCCACAGATTTCACTGAATTATGTGGTCAGCATGGCTTTGAGAGTACCATTACTCGTGTGCTTCAAGGCATCAGTTAATTTTTGAAAGCTGTCACTGGGATAAAATAAACCACTAAATAATCACGGAATTATTCTATCTGGTTCTAAGATCTTTTTCCCTTCTGTGATGCAATCTGCATGTCTCCCTGGCTTTCATTAAACAAATTAACAACTTATCCCATGTTAATACTCATTACATTTCTTTGATATTTGCAGTAAGACCTCTGAGGCCATGCTGTTCTGCTCCTCAGTAGTTCCATCGTTTCTAATAGCCAGGCCTTGTGGTAACAGATCTGAGGAAGCTTTGCACATCAGTACCTGGTGACAGTCCTGGAAGGAGCTGGGCTGATTCTGAAGATCTCTAAGCATCATCAGTTCCTGGGGAAGCCACACAGAAAGTGCTTGTTGCAACAAACCCCTTAGAATCAAGGTTTTATTCTGGAAAATAAAATTCCCACTGAAGTCAGCATGAACTATTAACAGCCAGACTGAAAGCTTGATTCTTCTCTTATTTATTTGATGATAAATCATGAGATACCACACTGATGTCTGAGTTACATGAGCTTAAAAGTAGTTTAAGTGGGTAGAAGTGCGATCCTGGGTTCATTGCCAAGAAGAAATAATCACTCTTCTTAAAATCAGACTTGCAGTATTTATGTGCTTATTTAAGGTTGAAAGCACAATAATGAATGAAAAATAAGTTCTGTTACTAAGGCAAAAAATACTCTAAAGTATTTTATCTCCTTTAGCATGTCTGATAACAGTGCTACTCTTTCAGTTTTTGTAGGGTTCCAGAACTGCATATAGTTGCATTATGGCATGTCTCTGTTATTTGGCAATGAACTGTGAAATTGTTCCTGATGATTAACGGCTTCTGTAGGGACTTCAGAGAACAGAACTACAGAAACTTAAAGGATTCTTTTGAGCACCTGGGGAAATTTACAGCCTCCAAAGAAGTTTTGCTGAGATATTCTGCCTGATGAAAGATGTATCTTTTAAAGTGTGCTCCCAGCCCCAAACAAACATCTTTTTCATGACAACAATGGAAGATGAAAATTCTGTACATAGTGTAAATCAGTGTAATTCATTCATGTCAATGAAAACATGCTGATTTATAGCTGTGGAATAACTGGCATTTTTCTTTTGTACAAATATTGTGGGAGTTTCAATTAACTATAATAACTCTCCAGTAGCTTCCCATGATTCATTTGCCGTGGCATCTCTCCTCTTCCTCTTCCCCTGTGGAAAACAAGTAAACCACATCAACAAACAAAAACTCCACTCGTTGAACATGGAACATAAACTTCTGTGTTACAGTGCTCTGACACATTCATTAGATAGTTTCCAGTAGCTGTTTAGGTCATGAATGTTCCTTTCTACAAGAGTACATTACAGAGGCTTACAAAAAATAAAGACCATCACAGACTTATACTAGGCAAAGATACTGTTATCAGTTATCTTGAAGCATAATCAAGGCTTTTGCCACAGCAGGGTGTTAGTGTTTTTATTAATATTTCTTTATATTTTGATGTATATATTTTATTGTGCACAAATATTTTAATGTCTGTTTCAAAGAATGCCTATTTTCCTCCACTTTCACTCACAATACCTGTAGCAAAAAGGATACGATATCCTACTTTCTAAAGTAGGATACTTTAGAAATACAATCTAACATTCTAATAAAATGTCAGTATTACTTAAGAACATCTCTGAAAATTAACTAGGCTGAATGGTGGAAAAAAGCAGTCTCAGAACAGCACTGCCAAAATGGTTACTGCCATAGCAGCTTTCTTTTGGTGATCGTTTGCGAAAGACTTAGTTTGAGGCAGATGACAGGCTGAGCATCTTTTTTTAATATGTTTCTGGAAAAAAAGACATAAGCAAATGCATCTGTCAGAATACCTACCAATTCCCCTCTCCCCACCCAGTATCTCTGTCAACAAAAATGAAAAGTTTATTTCTTAGATGTTCTTTCCATGCACAGACATTGTGACTCAGAACTTCACCAAGTTGTTTTTGTTCAAATATAAAGTAGACCTTTTGAAGTATGTTGAGACACTCTTTGAAGCATTTCCCTGCTATCTTGTTGGGTTTTTGTTGTTGTTGTTGTTTTGTGGTGAATTAACTTGAACTGCATGTGTTGTAGATCCCACATACATGACTTTCTGAAAAACTGAAAACTTCTGACAGAAATTCTGAAGGACATCTGTATGCCATAGCAGCTGTATTTCCTTTAATGTAAGTATTTCTTAACCACAAGTGAGACTTCTTACAGAATATACAGGTCCCCTTCAGCAACCAAAAACTGACAGAGGGGAAAACTAAAAGTTATCTTTATTTCACATGAATGGAGACAAAATAGCAAACAGTCTGTTGTCATCAGTGAGCTTTACTCTCATTACTTCATTCTCTCAAAGCAAAAAAGGATTTTTAAGGTATCCCCCAGATCATTTGATGGCTCAGCAATGATGGAACTGATTTACAATCTAGCATTGTTTTTCAAATCTCTGTAAGCATGAGATGAGTCATCTCCACCAAACAAAGAAGTGTTTACTTCCACTTTTTCACAGTTTACAACAGAGGTGGCACAGATTCATCTAGGAAGTCTGATTTCCAAGTTTACCAATCAGAACAAAAAGAGTTAGCAGCAAAGGCATTATGGCACCAACTAAACTCATAAAAGGAAACAGCTGTGTCTAAATAAAGGAGTAATTTGCTCCACAGTGGATATGCAAAATTCTTAACAGAATGGGCAACAACTATTACAAATGTGGCAATCTGGATTTATGAAATAGTTGATTCAATTTGCTGAAAAAATCATCTTATAGCAACTGTAAAATTGAAATATTAAAATCCATTTGCTTAAGAAATGTATCAGAATTTGGCATATATAAAATTATTATATTTACAGGAAAATTAAAGGTGAGAAGGGTAAAAGGTAAGGCTGACAAAATACATAACAAAACAAAACAAAAAAAGTGCAAAGAAATGTTTCCATAACAATAGTTTCTTCTACTGTATGTATGTAAATAGACAATAAGATGTCCTTAAATCCTCAGATTTATAAATGAACCCAAAGTTAGCAGTATGTTAAGGTAATTGACAGAGTTTTTCAGAAGTAATGGAATACATATTTCACCACAATTTCATATCTTGTGTTCATTTGAGCCTAAGCTCTGTCTATATAGTTTCAGCCATTATTTTATAATTACTGTTATGTTCCCATACACAGGTTCTGCTCTTGATTCTTGAAAGGGTAAGTGACAAGCAGTGTCCCTGCAGGCTGCTAATTGGGAGCTCACCTGAAAGGACCTACAAAAATGGCAGTCAGCCTGTGGTAGAAAGAAATACATCTTGCAGTGTTGGAAGATGTACTAATACAGGCATGGATTGCACATCAAAGGGTGTGCATGCTCCCAAAAGAAAATCCAGCAGTGTATGACCTAGTGTGGTTTTGTTTTAATGAAATTATTTCCTTACTTGAAAATATTTTATTGTCACCACTCTCTCATGGATGTCTCATTTCAATGAAATTGATATGAAGTAAATTTATCAACCCCCCATTTTTCTGCATTGCTAAAGGATCTCAAAATGTTCTGTCTTTTTGTTTAGGAAAATATTTTGTTCTGAAATTCAAGTTTCCCCAAATGGTTTTGAAATAACACTGAAATTAATGCTTCAAAAACATTAAAAATGCAAAATCCAACATTTGAGCAGATCTATACATTTTTATTGTATTCACAAATGCAAAGTAAAATTATTTATGTTATTTGATGAAACTTTTCAATATCTCATTCTTGTTTAAGGAAATTAAGGTGGAAATAAAGGTGAATTTATTTGGAAATCTAATGGAACCAGAAAACAATAAAAATCCCATGCAAGTAACTTTAGTACATTGTAGAAATGGTTTTATTAATTTGAGTAAAATGTGGAAGTGAAACTTTTAATGGGGAAAATCACAACATATTTTCTTTAAACGTTTCTGATGCTGATAGAGAAATTTGATAGGAAAGTTTCTTCAAAGGAAAAAAAGCCAGATGAAAAAAAAGATTGTATAGAAACTATTAAATGACTCTTAACAAAAATCTAATTGACTACACAAAGTTTTCTGCTTTATTTTACTTGTCAGCTACCTCACTCATTCATACCTATGAAATCAAATACATCAAAACATTTCAATGTCAAATTAATTTATTACATCTCTTTTGATCTTGCATTAAGGGGATGATTTTCTAACAAAGATACTGTACTGGTAGAGCAACTTCGTGACCATCTGACGCCCAGGTGAAATATACAGTTGCCAATGGTAACAGAAGGAATGACTTGTGGCACTTTGTGCGTTGCCATTATTAGAAATAATGTAGGGAAAACTATCCACTGCAGGAAGGTGATTTACTTTATTCCCTGCATTACATTATGAATGCATGAATCACTCATCATGGATAATTCCTCTGTATAGATGATTTCACTATATATTTAATTCTCTACTCCATGTGCACAGAAACTGAAAATATCTTTCTACATACTTCAGGACAAATACTTAAATTCCCTGTTTAGCTTTTATACAGTTCCTTCTCTCCTATTCAAATTGGTTTTGTGGAATAAGTGACTAGAATGGACTAACAAATTCAAGATATTCCTATCACAGAGATTTCAGCTAGAAACACTGATAAATTAAAGAGAAACTAGTAAGATGAGATCATAGGCTATAGGATTTCAATATCATTAGTGCAAAGTCAATGAAAGTATGCAAGGATATGAAGATACAGTTGTAAAGCAATAGGTGGAAATGGAAAGTAGTCTCAGCATAAACAACAAAATAGAAGCCTCCTTTTGCCTGCTGGTAGTGAGTGGATGATAGCACTCAGACTATCAGACCTTTCAAGTGTCTGTGGGTGATTTAATTATAAGGGAAAGCTAAGACTAAGAAAATCTAGACACTGATGAAATATGATATTAGAATTTCTACCAAAGTAAAGGGAAAAATAAATACAGAAACTGAAGTGAAATATATGATTTTTTTTTAATTATTATTTTAATGATGCTTTGCAACTATATGTCGTGATGTCATAAACGTTTATCAGTACGCAGGCTACTACTGTGTTAACCTCTCTAATCATTGTTTTCGTACAGGATTAGCTGCATGCAGAATGAATGGACAAAATGAACAATTTATAAATAATAGTTTTGATAGTTTCACAGTAATAAACTTCCGTTACCTTGTGTCAGAACAATTGTCACTGAGGACTTTCTTCCTAACTTACCACTTCAGCAATCCTTACAGCCCCAAATCATTCAAAACAGCGACTTCAAAGTTCAATGTGAGTTGCTTCTGCAAGTACAACTTCAGAGAGAGGCCTTAAAACTTCAGAGTGGCAGTGTTAAAAGCAAGTGATATAAATACAACTTGCGAACTTGATGCTTAAAGAAGAAAATGCAATTTTCTTGTATTCGATGAAAATGTTTAAAATGCTGCAATTCAGGGTAGTGCTTTGAGATAGGACTGAACCTTCAGAAATTTATGACAAGATCAAAACTTTTAAATCAAGCAGGATTATTTTTTTAACCAGAGAAAGACTGTAGAAGAAAGATATGTTTTACATATCTGTTCCATCTGTTGTTACCTTATTATTACATTTTATTATTAGTTTTATGACTTGTTTTATGTGAAATGTTAGTTTGAATATTATAGATTTCATTAAAATATTGATATTAAATGGATTCTTCAACTGAGTGATTCTGTTTTGTCAAAAACACAAGCAAACAAACAAACAAAAAAACAACAACAAAAACAGTTTTTGCAGTAGAAAAGATGTAAGGACTGCATTTCACACTGCATCAGCTTTCCATACAAATTCTGAAGTTGGTCTATGTAAAGTTAGCTGTCAACATTCTGAAGATGACATTTCAAAATGGCAGGACATTCTTCTTTTTGTTGTTGTTGTTGTTTGTTTGTTTGTTTTTTAATGTACACATTAGAACTAAAGCCAAAATTATTCCATTTAGGTAATCCCCAAGCTGTTGGCACCATTGCAAGCATATCTCAAAGGAATGCACAGATGGAATATGAAGCTACGCTTTACAAAAGTTTGGACAGTCTATTCCCTCCTTATTTCATCTCCCTTCTCTCTGCACAGCTATCTTAGGACTGAAGAAGTTGTACCTTAAGGAAAATGATTTTTTTTTCCATGTAGACACCCATCCAACTGTTAATCTTCTGTCTTCTGTGAGGACTGGATCAAATTTTTGTTCACTGCAGTTTCATTTAACGTTGTACATGGAACTAAATGATACTGATATTTTATTTTATACTATATTGTATAATATCATATAATGTTATCTATATAGTTGCATAAATAAATAAAAACAAAAGGTGGAGAGGATTGTTGAGGAAGAGATTAAAAAAAACTGCTGAGGTAAAGATATTTCTTAAGCAGAAAGAATTAATTAGAAATCAAGGAGGTTTCTTGAATAAGGACTCCAGCTTTTTTGTCTTCTTAAGTTGGACTGAGATGCAGAAGTTCTGTTACAAAATAGATGGGTCCTTTAATTAAGCTTACATGTAAATGTTTTATCCCTCAGCAATCCAAGGTGCTCAGCCTTTGATTTAGCACACTGAGGAAAAAAAAAAAAAAAAAGTTTGAGTAATGCACAGCTAACCCACACTGACCTCAGAGAAGATAATGCTCATAAATTAAACATGCATGTTTAGACTAGCAATAAGAGTGCCATAGTAACCTTGGTATGGAGTAGATAGTGTGCATTTGACTCTAAGCAAACATTTTATAATTACAGCAAACTTACAGGAATGTATTTACTGACAAACCAAAAACATAATTCTTGTTTTCCTCTTATAAAAGCCTAGTATAACTGCTCTGTATGTGTACTTTCAGGGCGCAAATGAAAATTATTCCAACATTAGTTTATATAGTATATACAGTGTAGTCAGGGATGCTAAAAGCTGATTGTCAGGTGTAATAAATGAAAAGAACCCAAGAAATGAAGTGGTTGGCCAAACAATCAGGTCTGCTTTGCCAGTTGTAATGATGCAGACTGAAGCCAAAATAAACTTAATTTTATACAGGAAAGGGACAAAATCTTAAAAACAAAACAAAACAAAAAACATGTTTACAGGTAGACTACATATGTGGCATTCAGGTACATGAGCTACAGCTGTCTGAAGCCTGCCAGATTACATTGCAGGGAGGTATGTACGTGCATGTGTGTATTTAAAAACAATTGTTATTTGCCATTTCTATAGCACGCAGCATTAAATGGGCAATGTTCAGGATTCATTTTCACCATTGCACCACTGAAATGCAAAATAAGAATGTAAGCAAACTTTATCTATTGCTTTTAACATCTGCTTGCTGCTTAATAAAATTTTCAGATAAAAAAATACCCAAGGAAAAAATCATTCTATGCACACAGTGTACTGTTACGTACAGGACTGCTGAAATAACACCATAATGGTGTTGATATTAACACCCATTATGACCCAAAACACCACTTACATTTTGAAAGTAATTACTTCTCCTAAGTATATTGGTAAAGCTATACAAGACTGAAAGGTTTAATGTAGGCTTGTCAGAGATACATTAATTTTCCTTAAAGTTTTATATTTATGGAAAAAAAAAAAATACTGAAAGCTTTTATTAAAGTCAATGGAAATATTCCCATGGGATTTAAGATGGTGTATATACTTTAAGCTGTGCAGGGTGTTTAAGGCAGACCTGATCCCTGACTCATATTTGATTGAAGATTCTAGGAACCAATTCAGAACTTACTACTGTACTAAGTAAATGTTTTTGAGTAATGAGTAAATGAGTCAATGGTTTTACTCAGGTGGGTAGCCGAGCTCCACCACAACCGCTCTCTCACTCCCCCTCTTCTCAAAGAGGAAGGGGGAGAAAATATAACACAGAGAACTCAAGGTTTGAGATGAGAAAGGTTTAATTAAAGGGAAAAGGGAATGGGGAGGAAAAACAGAAACAAAAGAAACAATCAGTCCGCACGGAAGCACAGAGAGAGAAAAAATTATTCTTTACTTCCAATCAGCGAGCGGTGTTCGGTCACGTCCTGGGAAGCAGGGCCTCAAACGCGTAGTGGTTGTTCAGGAGGAACAGCCCCCTCCCCCACGAAAGCCCCCCTTTTTATTGCTGAGTGTGACATCAGGTGTTATGGAATATCCCTTTGATTGGTTTGGGTCAGCTGCCCCGGCAATGTCCCCTCCCCATCACTTGCCCACCCCCAGCCTGCTGGCTCCTGAGGGCTTGGAAGGAGTCCTGATGCTGTGCCAGCACTATGCAGCAATAGACACAACACTGGAGTGATATCAGTGCTGTTCCAGCTACGAGTGCAGAGCACAGCACTGTGCGGGCTGCTGCAGGGAAAACGTGACTCCAGCTCAGACAGACCCAACACAACTTCCACCCCTTATTCCATAACATTTGTGTCACAATCAGGTACAGTTTAGTATATAGATGTTCTCATCACCATTGTTTTCTGTCCATTGAAGCATTTTTATGTCTGTACTTCTCTTTATTCTATAGGTCTTTTCCCAAAATGCTCATAAAAACTGTTGATGGTTTCAGCTTCATCTGTCAAAGTGGTCACTCAGGGTAGGCGAAGTTGGTTTTCTTGACACCAGCACCAGCATCACTGTTGCACTTGCCCGGTTCCTTGCAAAGTTGACCTGTCATTGGTTCTGCAGTGTCCTCCTACAACACATAACTTGGATGACAGATTTATTTTCTCCCAGTGTTAAATCTCCTTGAGGCACACACTTGATATCCCCATCTTTCTGCATTACCCACCAGGTATACCCTGGTCCTTGGGTAAAGACAATCCCACAAGTGGGTTTGCCTTTTCCTATGGCAGGGGCAACCCACACTGCCTTCCCCATCCACTTCCCCACATGCACTACAGGGACTTTAGCTTCTCCCACAGTGTGTAGGGGTTTTGTTTCAGCAGGACCAGGACGGCTTTCAGACCCCCGTTTTCTCCTGAGGGATGGACCCCGTGGTACGGACCCATATCTGGAGCAGTTCTGGAAGAGCTGCTGCCTGTGGGAAGCCCACGCCGTATCAATTCATCAAGGACTGTATCCCGTGGGTGGGACCCCACAGCACAGGGGACGAGAGTGACCGAGAAGGAGCGGCAGAGAAGAAGTGCTGTAGACTGACCATAACCCCCATTCCCCCGTTCCCCTGCGCCGCTCGGGGGGAGGAGGTAGAAGAGGGTGGATGGGGGGGGGAAGGTGCTTTTGGTTTCTTTCCTTTGTTTCTCACTTCTCTAGCTTGTTAGTAATGAGCAATAAATCTTACTATCTTCTTATGCTGAGTCTGTTTTGCCCGTTACAATAATTATTGCATGATTTTCTTGTCCTTATCTCAACCCTTGAGCCCTTTTCACATATTTTCTCCCCATTCCTCTTTGAGGAAGGGGAGTGAGAGAGCGGCTGTGGTGGAGCTCGGCTGCCCACTCGAGCGGAACCACGACAGTAAAGAAGCTATACATTACGCATTTAGGACTCAAAATGGGAGCAAAAAGCCGATAAACATTAAAGAGGAAAAAGAATTCAGTCATGTAATAATCTAAAAGATGAATATGTCGTGCATGTCAAGCATGTTGGAGAGACGTCACTGAAGTATCTCAAAAGTATATTTTTGCTTTATTCTCATGTGACATTGCCTTAAATATTACTGAAGTGTGAAATATTAATTAAGTTACCTTCATGCTGTCCATTTCAGCCAATATTGCAAGAAAGGATAGAATGTATTATCACAGTTCTAATCCATCATTTAAGACCAGTTATCACACAAGTTCTTAAGGCCTGGAAAATGCCTTGTGTGTATTTTTCAGATACTTCAGATACTTACCTCAAGAAGAGTCTATGGAGAATTGTTTGTTACCTGACACTAGAAGGGACACCCTAAAGACCGTCTGGTGCCAGAGCAAGTATGTATTCTGCAAGGCAGAAGAAAATTTATAAGAAGCCACTCTTCTCAGTACTTCCATAGAGAGTCCTAACAGATGGGATTCTTTTTTTGCAATGAGGCCATCTATATGACTGTTGCCTCTGTCTGTGCTAGCATTCATGTCTGGGAGAGACTGAAGATAGAGGCATGGGGACAGGCTAACATGAATGCCTGGAAATATAAAAGACCACAGACATTACCCTCTCTATAGTTAATGCTCTGGCTCTGCATCTTGGCACATCCAGAAAATTCTGTTTTTTAAAACCTCGTTTTGAGTCTAAAATAAAGATATTGAAGAACAGTGTTTTCAAAGAGCTTAAAGCTCAATTTCTTTAAGCTTAATGAAAGTTCTAAAACATTCGTATAGACTTGGCAACCATACATACCACTGCAGAGCATGTAAAAATCTCAGCCTAATACCCTTCTGTCTCTTTTCAGTGGCTTCAAAACATTTTTTCTTCATTCTGCTTCTCTCACATGCCCAGTGAAAAAGCATCTAAAATGCCTTAGAATGCACTCTGTATTTCAAGTGGTGTTGCTTACCTTCATGTAAATATTCCTCAGAAATTAGTGTAGGCATAAATTTTATCTTTCTCAGACTTTTCATTACAGTCAGTTTTCCAAAGAACCATTTCATATATTGCAAATTGAAGGTCCTTGCTATTAACCCAAACAATTTTGATGTCTTCAAGCCAACAATCTTACCATCCATGAAAAGGGATCCTTTTGTAAAGCTCTTTTCCTTTAGTCCTGAAAATTGTCAGGATATTCTCTTTTGCCTGAATCTGTAGGGTTCTCTACAAGCCATCATATTATATTAATTTATGAAGTTTCAGTTTTATGGCTTACAGACAGAGGAAATAAGATTAAGGAAGAGTGAAGCCAAGATAAAAGCCCCACAGGGTAGCAACTTGGAAAGAGTGCTAAATAGTGTCATTATCTCCCATAGCTCTTGCTAATCAGACAAATAGAAACAGCCTACATGATGGCTTAAAACCAGGAGAAAAGGGTTGGCTGCTGAAGAACGATGGAGAATATTGTGGAGTGATTTCAGGGCTATAAAAGCAGTAATGCTGCTGGTATTCAGAAAGCAGCTTGTGGCATCCAGATAGAAACGTCTTCTGAAAACAGGAATAAAACGAGCTGAAATCTCATTTTCTTCTTCCCAAGGGAGAGATAAATACACAAGACCTGACAGGAGGTAATCCCAAAGCTAGCCATTGGCCCACTCAGCATGGGAATTTCAGTTCTTAGAATCCTGGAATCACTTAGGTTGGAAAATACCCTTAAGGTCATCAAACATCACTGAACACTACCAACTCCACCGCTAAAATACATTCCTCAGTGCTACATCCACACGTCTCTTAAATACCTTCAGGGATGGTGAGTCCATTATGACCTCCCTGGACAGCCTGTTATAATGTCTAACCACTCTTTCCATGAAAAAATTCTTCCAATATCTAACCTATACCTCCTCTTGTGCAACTTGAGGCTGTTTCCTTGTGTCCTGTCATTTTTCACCTGAGGAAAGAGACCAGCACCCTCCTCACAACAACCTTGTTTCAGACAGTTGTAAAGATCAGTGAGGTCTATCCTCAGCCTATTGTTCTCTAGACTAAAAAAAAAAAAAAAAAACAGTTGCCTCAGCCAGTCTTTTTAAGTCTTGTTTGCCAGACTCTTCACCAGCTTTATTGCTCTTCTCTGCCCACTCTTGAGCAACTCATTATCTTTGTTGTAGTGAGGGGCCCAAAACTGAACACAATATCCAAGGTGCAGTCTCACCAGTGCCAAACACAGAGGGACAATCACTTCCCTAGCCCTGATGGCCGTGTTATTTTTGATGCAGTCCAGGATATCATTAGCCTTCTTGGCTACCTTGCCAAAGAAAAACATTTCTGAAAACAGAAAACATATGAAAACAGAAAGGATCTTCATTAATACACCTCATGCCCTTCAGCAGCCTCTCATCAGCCTCTCAGCCTCCTTTTCTTCAATTTCAGGACATCTGTGGGTTGAGAATAAACCACCTGTATTGCATGGGGCACATCCAATTTTCTCAATGGGACAAATGCAAAAACTTATTTCTTCATAGGATAGTTTTTGCTTCCTAGAGAACTTTGTATTTTACCTTTTTTTTTTTTTTTTTCTTGAAGGGGAAATGTGGAAGGAGAGGGGTCCCTTCAATACACATTTTAACATTTATTTTTTTTCTAGATTACAATACTCTAATCATCCAGGTCTGTTTACTAAGGAGAGCTACTGCCAACAGATGGATCACAAAAGCTTATGTGCCTTCTAATGAAACCAATCTTTCTAATTTACTTTTCCCTGCAGAATGTTTTTATGCTTTCCTCATTTCTTTAGAGTGCAACTCTCAAAATCATCTGTTTGACCATGGTCCCAGGATGGTATTTGTGATACAATAAAATATAAACATAAAAAAGATAGCTATACTTAGTTTAAAAGTCAGGCAGGTTTCACAGGTGTTGCTGAAGAGCCTTTAATTATTTAGAAGTGACACAATAGCATCACAATTACTGTTACCTTGGATGAATATTCATGAATGGATTAGATAGTATAGTAAGGCTGGGTGAACTTCAAAAGGCTTAGAGTTAAGTTCTGAGGCAGAGAAGCGTTCAAAGGTTTGGGTGCATATCTGAAACAGCTAACTTGCCTGGAGCTATGACTGTCAGACGTGAATCTGAGAGGTTTGAAATCAGTGCAAGTTGGAATTATGACAAAGATTTAGGGCTAAATCACTAACTAATTAATGGGTAAAAAAATGTCTGTTAAAGCATAGGTCCTCTAAAACAAGAAATCCCCATGAAACACACCCCACCCATTTTCAATCCTTCATAATACTGTCTATCAAACGCTTGTTTACAACCTTTAAGCTTAAAGAAAAGTTTCCCACCGTTTAGTTTAGCCTTGTGGACCTCCTCTGTCTTGTTCCTCTTCCCAGGAACTTATGGGTGTGCTTCTTCTCTTCTGTCTTGAACAGACAAGGAATAACCTACTTTTCATCATCTACAGACCTCACCTTGGTGGAAGTGAAGATCTGTTTTATCAAGGAAAAAAAAAAAAAGAAAAAAAAAGTTCATAAAGTTCATTAAAGTAGCTGCGATAGGACGACTAGAAAAAGCTTAAATACAATTCTACCTGTTTAGCATGACTTTATTACAATGGCAAAGGCCAACTCTTACTTGTCTTTGAAACAATAGCAATAACAACATAACCCCTTTAAGACTCTTCCTCAGATTTGCATGAGAAGTGTTTCTGAAGTTTCTGAATAGGTTCTAGCTGTGGTCAGTGCATCAGAATGTCAAGTGTCGAGTAGAACGCTGTCTCTCTTCAATGCAAGACCTGTTCAGGTTAAACAGGAAGGTGGATAGATTATAGGAAGCTCGATGAGATATCATAGCACAGTAGAACTAAATCCTTACTGATATTTCCTGTATTAACCAACCTTAGGCCATGCCAGACTATCTTGAACCTATTTAATTATTCAGTAAAGTAAGCTGACTGAACATTAGCCAAAGGTTTTTATCTCCATTCCTCAGCTGCAGTCATATTTCTTTGATCATGCCCAGAATTTTTCCAGAAGTTGTTGGATCTTCCTTATTTACACTGGATTGATATTAAAGAGGCAGCAACCACTTCTAATATTATTTTCGAAAGAAAAATCATATTTATTTTGACAGGCACTGTACAATTTTTAATTTTATCCCATGAAAGAACACGAACATGGAATTTACCATACTTGATTGAGACCACTAGGGTTGGTGAGCTGCTTCTGAGCATGGCTATGAACTAATTCTTCAACAAGTTAATAAAAAAAATCAAGCAAACAAACAAACAAAAAAATAAAACAAAGCAAAATTAAAACTACAACAACAAAAAACACAGTGATCTCAGTTTTGCAGCTTTAATAAAGAAGAGGTTCAGATTTTCTTTAAGTAATTGGCTAACATTCTAAAACATTATGTAGATTTATCAGTGTCAGCTATCTGAAATCTCTTATTTACTGGCTATAAATGTGGCTAGACATTTAAAGTAGAGTTTACTTCTACACTTTCCAAGAAAATAGTGAAGGACTGGGGAACTGTCTGGGGCCTTGTCCTTAATGAATCTTGATCTGCATTCATTCAGCAACAATAAAAATATCCAATTACCACTCTTGTGACAATAATATTTTCTCAGTCTTTTAATCTATTAAAAAAAAAAAAAAAAAAAAAAAAGTTAAAATGAAAGTTCAGGCTTTTATTCATGCATAGGGAAGAAAAGAAAAATCTGTGCAAACTGTTCAGGATAGAGTCTGAATTTTCTTCTAGTACCACAGTGTCACAGTGGTTTCACCGCAGTCAAAGGAACAGCTCTGAACTGACATACAGGGAAAGCAAGATCAGGATCTCACCTATGATGTATGATGCATTTTCAAACTGGAGAGCTGCAATATGAGCTGACAGCAGTTTTCCCACATGAAAATAAATGAACTCACTGAACTTTCTGGCAAGGCTCCACTGTTTCATCAGTTAGGCAAATCATTATGTTATTCATTGGAAAACAATGAGATGCACCAAAATGAAAAAATGCCAGCTCCCCAATGAAAATTTAATATGCTACACATGTATATGTAAGCAATAGAATAATTATAAGTTGGGGGGGGGGGGGGGGTGATTTTGTATTTCTTTTTTTCTCTTTTCCAGTGGCTTTTGCTGTTTTGGTGAGGTGCTAGACTGATGCCAACTGTCTGAAATTTATGCATTGCAAGTCCAGCAAGGAATTTGAAACTTCATTTTCTCCACAATTCCTGGATTCTTGATGGGAACCCTTGACCCTTGAGGACGATTTACATGTGTTACTCCCTTATGCTTCTTGACTTGAAAGAACTTCCTTCTCATTGCCAGCCTACATAACACATTCTTCTTAACGTGCCCTTGCAATATAAGCCTTCACCTTCAAATTGAGGGTCAAATGTGAATTAATGGCCTGCACTGACTTCATTTTGCAGTTTTGTTTTTTTCATCTGAATGTTCCATTTTACAGTTCCCTGAACACAGACACACAATGTTTTCCTACCTACTTAGTGTTATACTTCTTTTTTCTTAAGCAGTAGGAATAAGCACTTCTCTGCTATTCAACTTTTTCATTGCAATGTCTCTTAAGCCGAGCCACTATTTCATACTGTTTTTTTTTTTACATTTTAACATCTTTCCACACCCCTGTCTTGGTCATTGCATGTGTGACACAGCACTGCCAGAGTTCAGAGATTCTCCTGTGGGATACAAAAGAGTCCCACTCCTCCAGTGCTGACAGAGAAAACTCAAAGCTTATATTTCCACATTGCATTCAAGTCACCATGATAGGGCTCAGTTTGGAAGTGTTTGAAGGTTCAAAAGATACTGAAGTCTCTCTACACCCTATCAGATGAGACAGCAGAGGAGTGATGTACCTGCAGACTAGAATTTGGTTTTCTTGCATGCATTAAGTTTTAAAAGGAGTGTGAAAGTGTTTTTGAGGTGCAGCCCTTTCCAGACTAGAGATTAGAAACAATGAAAGAGAGAGTTGAAGAAAAAAAGAGAATGTTAATGGTTTCAGCTGAACAGAAAATAACAACTAGAAACAAAAGGCGAAATAAAAATCTCATCTCAGTCACAGGATAAGATAGAAAACACTTTGAAGATAATATTTAAGAACTGAGGTCTAGTATTTGGTTTACAGCACCAATTTTCATCTGTAAACCATTTTCATTGCCCCCAGGAGATTCGTGAGTTACTCCTGAGAAACAATGAAGAGACAAAGAGCCAAATTAAGTGAGTTTAAATTTACTATAGAGGTCAGTGAGCTTAAATATACTATAGAGAAATCTGCATCTTCGTATCTTTTTTTATTTTTATTTATTTATTTATTTATTTATTTTGGATACAAACTAAAGATTGAAAGTCACTGGTTCAGTGTGGTCTTTTTAAATGACAAAAGTATGGTGTTAATACTGCACCATTACCTTAAGATGAAGTTGAGTAAATTGTGCCATTGCAGTTGTGTTAGGTGGCTGTACATCTCAGACTCCTCACCTTGAACACCTTGCATCTCATGGAGAAGAATCTAGTGTGTCTTGAAGTGAAGTACATATCAAAGTATATTCTTTCAAAGGAAAGAAGAGGAAAGGAAGGGAAGGGAAGGGAAGGGAAGGGAAGGGAAGGGAAGGGAAGGGAAGGGAAGGGAAGGGAAGGGAAGGGAAGGGAAGGGAAGGGAAGGGAAGGGAAGGGAAGGGAAGGGAAGGGAAGGGAAGGGAAGGGAAGGGAAGGGAAGGGAAGGGAAGGGAAGGGAAGGGAAGGGAAGGGAAAAAAGAACTCAAAGGAAGTAATGGTGTTTTGTGTTTGTTTTTTTTCATTTGTATGTTTTGTTTTTCCCTAAATGGTTTGTAAGGTAGGTGAAGATACTCTGGCTGAATTCATAAGTGTCTGTGAATAAAGAGTAACAATTGTCAGAAAAGTCGCTAGAAACATGCCTATTGTATTTCACCTGGGGTAATTTCAAAGTGATTTATAAGTACTTTGAACCTTAAATTTCCTGGTCAAACCAAAGATCTTTCTTCAGTGATTAGTGGAGTATGCACCTCTGATCTCAGACTGAGACTTTTAGTTCTTCTGATTTAAAGGTAAATTACTCATCTAACTTTAGATGAAAATACAACAGACCATTGAAATGCTGTTAGCAGACAAAGGGCAGATTTAAAATAGAGCTGTACATGTCTGAAGGAAGAGCAGAACAAATAATTTTCTGACTTGAAATTTACCTGAGTGCATGGATGTAATCAGAGAATAAATCCAGAATTCAGTAACCATTTTTCTAACTTTATCTTTCTTACATCACTATATATTTGTGCCACTGAAGACCTGTGCTAAGAGGAAAATAATGCTGTCTGGCATCCCTTGAGGTTGTTGTATGGCTTCTGTGCATACAGGGTTGTTTTCCTATTAAACAGAAGCCCCATTTTGGCTTTCTGAGGAAAATATCTGATTAAAGAATTCATTAATAGAATCATAGAATCATAGAATATCCTGAGTTGGAAGGGACCCTTAAGGATCATCAAGTCCAACTCTTGACAGCGCACAGGTCTACCCAAGTTCAGACCATGTGACTAAGTGCACAGTCCAATCTCTTCTTAAATTCAGTCAGGCTCGGTGCAGTGACCACTTCCCTGGGGAGCCTGTTCCAGTGTGCAACCACTCTCTCTGTGAAGAACCCCTTCCTGATGTCCAGCCTAAACTTCCCCTGCCTCAGCTTAACTCCATTCCCGCGGGTCCTGTCGCTGGTGTTAATGGAGAAAAGGTCTCCTGCCTCTCGACACCCCCTTACGAGGAAGTTGTAGACTGCGATGAGGTCTCCCCTCAGCCTCCTCTTCTCCAGGCTGAACAGGCCCAGTGCCCTCAGCCGTTCCTCGTACGTCTTCCCCTCCAGGCCTTTCACCATCTTCGTAGCCCTCCTCTGGACACTCTCCAACAGTTTCATGTCCTTTTTATACTGTGGTGCCCAGAACTGCACACAGTACTCGAGGTGAGGCCGCACCAGCGCAGAGTAGAGCGGGACAATCACCTCCCTCGACCTGCTAGCGATGCCGTGCTTGATGCACCCCAGGACACGGTTGGCCCTCCTGGCTGCCAGGGCACACTGCCGGCTCATATTCAACTTGCTGTCTACCACGACCCCCAGATCCCTCTCTTCTAGGCTGCTCTCCAGCGTCTCATCGCCCAGTCTGTACGTGCAGCCAGGGTTTCCCCGTCCCAGGTGCAGGACCCGGCACTTGCTCTTATTGAACTTCATGCGGTTGGCGATCGCCCAGCTCTCCAACCTATAATATTGTATAATATATATAATTATATAATTATATATAATATATATAATTATATAATATAATAAATTGTATATATATATAATATTGTGTACATAGTGCATGCAGATCCTAAAAGCAGCCATATCTTCAAGGGAAATCTCCCCTTTCTGTCTGCACAAATAAACCTAAGATATACTAGCCTTCCATTGGAAATTAATAAATAAATGAAATGAAATAAATAAATAAACAAAGAAAAATGAAATAAATGAAATGAAATGAAATGAAATGAAATAAATAAATAAACAAAGAAAAATGAAATGAAATGAAATGAAATGAAATGAAATGAAATAAAATAAAATAAAATAAAATAAAATAAAATAAAATAAAATAAAATAAAATAAAATAAAATAAAATAAATAATAAAATTATGAAGGAGTAAGTGAGGAATATTGAGACTTTCTAATTGAGCATAGTTTCTAGCTATGGGCCTTCAACATTATATTTACACAGAGATTCTGCCTTGCTCTCAGAAAATATACAAAATGGCACCAAATGAAGCTTGGCAGAGGAGAAGCAGAACAACAGTGCACAAGGTGGTTGGGTTTTCCTAAGAGCAAGCATCATGGGGTGCAAGTTCAGAGAATAGGACCATGCAGTTCCCCAAGGAAAGACCATTCTCATGCACCAAACAATCCTTTTTTTTTTTTCTGTCCACTCATTGCCTTACAGTTTCTTGTGTACTTTAATCTTCCAGAAACAACCCCTCCATACCTCTCTAACTGGGGGCAAAATATTTCTTCTTCAGGGAAAGAAAAATGTTGAATCACAGCTGAAATTCCTTCTCCAATGTCGTAGGGAGATGGGGAGGCTGGTCTTCTTTGTCTTCCTACCAAAACCCAGACTATTGGAGATGACGGGATTAGGAGGAGGGGGGTTCCACACCTAGATCTCCAGAAGTCTCCCATTCCTTCCCATTCAAGGTAAAATGGGGAACTTTCAAAATCATACATCCAAAAACAGAATAACCCCAAATAAGACAGCAGAGCCAGAATAGCCAACCACTGTTTTGAGCCATGCAATGACTGGGGTACAGACTATGAGTATCAATTTCCTACAATGATGCAATTTCTGAGCTATCAGTGAGAGAGCATACTGCCTCTCTCTCACTCCAGGAATTCTGTTGTGATGTCAGGAATTCACTTAATGAAATTCCCAAAAATTTCAGTGGGAAAAAGTTAGTTTATTTTGGACCTCAGCATGCAAGTGCAATTCTGAAAACACCCAAGCTCAGAAGAGAGGTAATAGTAGCAAACTTCTTGGAAAGATGGCCTTTACTGCAGCCCAACAGAAAAGGAAGCCACAGTTGTGTTTCCACATACAGAAATAGAATTTCTGGATCTTGAAAAAGATGAGGGGATGCAACACCATGGACATAGTTCAGCCTGACTCCAAAGAGAAGACGAGGCAATCCCCCCTTGCTTCTGGAAGCAGCTCTTCAAAGTATGGCCTTCGGGTGAGCTCACATCACCAGCCACCACCCTGTGCTTCATAGCACTTGATTCCAACCAGTATCTAAAAAACATATTTTTCTGAATACCTGAATCACGTAGATCTTGTAGTCCTTTTGGAAAGCAATGTGAGGGGAACATTTGAGTCACTTAAATCTGTTTCAAACCCTAACTCTTTGCCTAATACCATTTTTAAATATACAGACACTACATGTGTGTATAAATACAGACAAGTGTCCTTATATACACTTTAATGAAAAACAATGAAAAAGGAATGTCAAGTAATAATGAGCCTCCAACCTTGAGGTTAAATATTCATTTTCTGTTCAGGAAGAAGACCAAATATGGACTTTCATATTTGAATATTTGTCTCCGCACTTCTGTATCCTCAGCCTGACACTGTTATGACATGCTTATGCAAGTACATTAAATTTTAAAGGTGATTGAACACTATTTTTCCTTGGTTACATGTTTTAAATTAATATGTAATTCCACTGGAGGCTAAGGAAAGCTCTCTATTCAGTTCACCCAGGCTGAGAGGTAGGGCACAGTAAACAGTAACCGGGACAAATTTTGAGGAACTGAGTCTAGCCTCTCAAACGGATTCCATTACAGATGTAATAAAAACTAATTTTAGTAAAAATAAAATAAATAAATAAATAAATAATAATTCTCACAGAATGAAATCAGAGAAAAAATTATATTTAGAAAATACTATGTACATTTTCCATACTTAGCATTTTTTAAATTTTCCATTCCTGACCATGTTAGTATGCTTTCACATGTGTAACAGCTGCCTTAGGCAAGCCAAACATCATTATAAATTCCTGAAAGCCAAGTACCAGAATAATCCCCTCAGATGGTCTGACAAAAAAGAGACATGGGTTGAGGCAGAGAAGGGGAAAAAACAGCCCAGGGCTGGAGGGAGTTTTGCAAGTAGGCATGGAATCAGGAACCAGTGAAATATCAGGGAAGAAGGGGCTTTCAATTGCCAGACAGACAAAGCTCTGTTGCCGTAAAGAGTAAGGAATTTTAGCAGGACCTAAACCCACTTGCATTCCAGCTTGTCCTCATATATCAGAGGGACTGGGGATGGCTGGGCTTAGATTTTGAGTGATGTCCAATTTGGCACTATAATAGATATATAGTCATACTTGATGTATATTGAATTATCACCATTCCAGACGCACTAATAATGCAATCAGCACGATAATTCTGCTCACATCAATCACAACCACAGATTCACAAATAGTGCAATACACTTTTTTCTAGTAAATGACTTCTGTAGTTTATTGAAGCAACAGGATTACAAGTTCTTTTGGATTGTCAGTAATAAACACACTGTCTGCAAAGCACATGCAAATACCATGAATATGACAAACACAACCAACTACGCACATTCTAACTTATCAAACAACTCTACAGAGAATGTTAGGTTCCCCAGGGAAGCCCTCAGTACAACCCAGAGTTCAAATCTCACCTAACAGGTGTTCCCTTTTGGGGGCTGGTGACAGGGGGGTGGGGAGAGAGAGAGAAGAGAGGTTCAGCCTGTTGACTGATCCCAGAAGTCAGCAATGTCCTTCCAACATGTCTGCAATGGTGTTTTCCCCCATGTTTTCCTTCTCCTCTCTTGGACCATTTTATGCTATTTTCTTACTTTTATGTGGAGCTTGATTGACTCTAGTCATACGTATCTTCTTTGTGATTTGTATCAGTTTTTCTTGCTTTTGTTTAGATGTATAGGCTCAGAGAAACTCAGAGTGCATGCTCAGTGAGGGGTGGTTGTACCTTGGAGGTGGGTAGCCTTTGGGATGGGGGTGTGTTTTGGCATTATAATGGGATTATAATGAGCAAAGTTCACCCAAGGGACATGATTTGGTTACCAGTTAAAGTCAGGGCTGGCCATGTGGTCTTACAGTTCTGCAATACCATCCGGTTCCCCATCCCTGCAGTGACAGCACAGAGCCTGGCTGCAGTGTCTTCACTCCACTCCACTCCACCCTCTGTGAACTATATTTCTTAGAATCAGCACACTGAGCTTCCCTGGTGTTATCAGTACCTAAGGCTGCAGGCTATGTTGCCAAGGGGACTATCATGGAACAGATTTCCTTGCATAACTGCCGCACCTCACCCTGGAAGTTTCCTCAACACTGAACCTTCTCTTAAGACATGGACAAATGTTTAGCCTCATTGAGTCACCTCCAGCAATTATTCCACAAGCTCACATACAGAACCTCACATACAGAACCTCAATAAAACTCAAAGTTTGCATTCATAACCATACCATATGCATACCAAAACATAGCTTATTTTAGCAGATATACTTGGCTAAATCTTCAATAGAAAATTTTGTTTCATAATCCAGACAAACCACAATGGTGGTCTTTATGGGTGTTGGGAGCTAGAAAGGTGTAACTAAAGTTAGGTTAGAGTTCATAATACATAAGCATTTCTAATATTAGCATCTGCTTATTTGTGAAGGATGGTTCTTGAATCTTTGACTTCTGGCCCTGCTTCCCTTTTTCTCAGAGCAGAGGGGAAAAGAAATCCAGTCTTCATATTTAGCAATACTGCATGAGGCCTGCAAGAAAGCAGGAGAGGGACTCTTTGTCAGGGAGTGTAGTGGACAATCCCTGGACACTACACTTACCCCTAGAACAAGGAGTAATGGTTTTAAACAAAAAGAGGGTAGGTTTAGACTGGATATAAGGAAGAAATTCTGCACCGTGAGGGTGCTGAGGCACTGGAACAGGTTGCCCAAAGAAGCTGTGGATGCCCCATCCCTGGAAGTGTTCAAGGCCAGGCTGGATGGGGCTTTGACCAACCTGATCTAGTGGAAGGCATTCCTGTCCAAGGCAGCAGGCTGAGAATTAAATGACCTTTAAGGTCCATTTCAACCCAAACCATTCTGTAATTCTATGATTCTATGAAAATATTTGCAATAGGTGGATCAAATCCCTTTGCATGAGATTCATTCTTACTGCAACCCATTTTCTTCAGACGTATCTGGAAATAGAGCATCTGTATTTACAGTCAAGCAGACATCTGTTCTGACACTGGTTAAAAACATTACTGCTAATTTGGGTGTGGGGGAAGCATTTTCTCATGTTCTATAGCATTATGAAATCCTCTTAATAGATGGACAGATTTTAGTCTGATTATATACAATTTAACAATTTAACAGTGGAATGGTAGTTTATGTGAATTGTTTGCATGAGCAAATGTTTATCAACATAGCCTAAAAGTTTATTTGAACTTCTCACGGTAATCTGAGAAAATTGTTGTGTTGTTAATTTCAACAGTTATTAATTAGCAATGCTTACTTTTGCCACAGTTTTCTGACAGAAGCAACAAGTTGGACTGTAATGATGTCACGTATTAATCCACCTACACTTTAGTGTCATCTTCACAAAGAAAACCTGGCAAGCTTCCTTTCTTTCAGGCTGCCTTGCGGAAGGGTAGGCCAGATAGGAGCCAGTTCAGGAAGCCACTTTTGGCTTTCTGAGAAATTAATTAGAATACAAGAGATTAAATCCTTTCTCCCCTGAAATGAATTATGGCATTTCCATTAACAACCATTCTGTGTCAGAATTTCACTCAAAACGCTTTTATATGCATAAAACAAACAAGCAAACAAAAAAAAAACAAACAGTAGAATCTCTCATAGATATGGGTGGATGCTTTGCTCTTGTTGGCCTTGTGCTACAACACTTGTTAATCCACTGAAGAGTAGAATTTAACTTCTGTAGCTGTTGGAGATATGAAGATGACAGCATATCAGTTTTCAATGGAGGCATACAGGTCTTTTGTTTTTCTCTTTATTTAACCAGTAGAGTATATAGCAATAATATTCAGCTTTTGTATCCAGGTGTCATTTTTAAAATCTACAAAGCCTTTGTAGCAATGGCACAGGGGACTGTGTTGCAGTATGGCACAGTAAATATCTTCCACAGGAACAAATTTTTTACTTGACTTAAAAGAAAGATTTTATGGGAGCCAGGCAGAACAAATCTTCCAGATGACATGACATCAATTCTTGAACTCATTCAGACAAAACACCATCTCAGTTTTATGCAGTGAAATACAAAAAGCATCTTGCAGAAATCAAATTATGAGCCTCACCAGGATGCACCATTGATCTGTGTCACAGGAGTCATTTTGTAGATTACTCTGTAACAACATCTTACACTGGTGTGGGAGAGAGCAAGAGGGACCGTAATGGTGCACAATCCCTCTTACAACACAGCCAAACACAGCTTCACTCACAGAATCACAGAATTGTCTAGGTTGGAAGAGACCTCAAGATCATCGAGTCCAACCTCTGACCTAACACTAACAGTCCTCCACTAAACCATATCCCTAAGCTCTACATCTAAACGTCTTTTAAAGGCCTCCAGGGATGGTAACTCCACCACTTCCCTGGGCAGCCCACTCCAATGTCTAACAACCCTTTCAGTAAAGAAGTTCTTCCTAATATCCAACCTAAAACACCCCTGGAGCAACTTTAGCCTGTTCCTCCTCATCCTGTCCCCAGGCACGTGGGAGAATAGACCAACCCTCACCTCGCTACAGCGTCCTTTAATGTACTTATAAAGAGCAATAAGGTCACTCCTGAGCCTCCTTTTCTCCAGGCTGAATAAACCCAGCTCCCTCAGCCACTCTTTGTAGGACTTGTTCTCCAGGCCCCTCACCAGCTTCGTCGTCCTTCTCTGGACTCTTTCAAGCACCTCGATGTCCTTCTTGTAGTGAGGGGCCCAAAACTGAACACAGTATTCGAGGTGCATCCTCACCAGAGCTGAGTACAGGGGGACTCAGCTTGGGGTTATTGCACTCCAGGTGCAGGACCCAGCACTTGGCCTTGCTGAACTTCATACAGTTGACCTCAGCCCATCAGTCCAGCCTATCCAGATCGTCCTGCAGAGCCTTCCTACCCTCAAGAGCCTTCCTACCCTCACCCTTCAGGACTATTGGAATGAGGCACTGTAATATAAAAATCAAAAATTACTGATTTCTAAAGTCAAAGAAAGTAAGAGACCCTGTTCCTCCCAAAGGAATTCTCTCTGTTGGCAGCATTATACATAACACCAGAGCTCCTTTCTGCTCTCAGAGGGTAGAAGTGCCTAAGAATTATAGCAGTTTCCTGCAGCATCATGGCATCATGATCACTGTCTGGAAGAGATTTATGAGACAAGTCATGGTGCAGCCAATATGGTCAAAGAAGCCCACACCACTTCCAGAAACATCTGATTTTCTTTCCAGTTTGTCACAGCTTGAATGCAAGTCTCCAGGTGCTGTTTGGCTACCTTTGGTGCAACCAGACTTCCAGGCCTACAAGTGGGGCTGCCCACTTCCCCTGAACACATCACAAGCCATGGACTTAGGTGGCCTGTTATCCTTATCAGTAGTTACAATATTCAGTGCCATCTCATCTGGATTGTTTACTATACTGAACAAGTTTCCAAAGCTGTAGTTTCCTTTTTCTCTGTCTCATCTTTCCATCAAAGTTCTCCCTTCTGACCTTTATTTCTGTTTTCCCAGATGCCTCTTCTTTCCCAGAAAGATGTCCCATTTCATGCCTACCTTGTCCCCCTTTGCCCTGTGCACCTTCACCTTCACCCTTCCTTATGTCCCCTCATGTACTTCTCTTTCTTTTAAGCTCTTCTCATTTATCTCTGTTCCATTGCCATCACCCTTCTTGCATTGTAGACCAAACAAAAACCTTGGGAACAAACAGAATAAAGTACAATCCGTGAACATAGCTCTCCGTTTCTTTACGCTTCCCCTGTGGGATTTCAGGGGCACAATTAAGGATCTGTCTTGGGGCTGCTGTGGCCTTGGAGCACCTTCAGCCACACCAACCCTTGGGGATGGTTCATGGTTCAGCTCGAGTGGGCAGCCGAGCTCCACCACAGCCGCTCTCTCATTCCCCTCCTCAAAGAGGAATGGGGAGAAAATATGTGAAAAGGGCTCAAGGGTTGAGATAAGGACAAGAAAATCATGCAATAATTATTGTAACGGGCAAAACAGACTCAGCATAAGAAGATAGTAAGATTTATTGCTCATTACTAACAAGCTAGAGAAGTGAGAAACAAAGGAAAGAAACCAAAAGCACCTTCCTCCCCCATCCACCCTCTTCTACTCCCATTCCCCCGAGCGGCGCAGGGGAACGGGGGAATGGGGGTTATGGTCAGTCTACAGCACTTCTTCTCTGCCGCTCCTTCTCGGTCACTCTCGTCCCCTGTGCTGTGGGGTCCCACCCACGGGATGCAGTCCTTGATGAACTGATCCGGCGTGGGCTTCCCACAGGCAGCAGCTCTTCCAGAACTGCTCCAGATATGGGTCCGTACCACGGGGTCCATCCCTCAGGAGAAAACTGCTCCAACCTGGCTCCCCCACGGGCAGCAGCTCCTGCCAGGTCACCTGCTCCTGCGTGGTCTCCTTTCCACGGGCTACAGGTCCGGCCCAGAACCTGCTTTGGCAAGGGTCTTCCACAGGCGGCAGCCTCCATCGGTGCAGGGCCACCTGCTCCACCGTGGTCTCCTCCACAGGCTGCAGCGTGGAACCCTGCTCCACCGTGGTACTCCATGGGCTGCAGGGGGACATCCTGCTTCACCATGGTCCTCACCACAGGCCGCAGGGGACTTCTGCTCCGGCGCCTGGAGCACCTCTCCCCCTCCTTCTACACTGACCTTGGTGCCTGCAAGGCCGTTCCTCACTGCTCTCTCCCTCCCAGCTGCTGTGTGGCGCAGCGTTTTTTTTCCCTGTCTTAAATATGCTCTCACAGAGGCGCAAAACAACATCGCTTATTGGCTCAGCTCTGGAAAACAATGGGGCCCTTCCCAAACATGGGGCAGCTTCCAGATCTTTCTCACAGAAACCACGCCTATGGCCCCATGCTACCAAAACCTTGCCACGTAAACCCACTACAGGATGTGGCACTTGGCAAGGCCTGACCAGAACCTGAGCACCCCCCCACTTCCAGACAACCTGCAGAACTCTCAGACATCTTTCATGACTTGCTTCACATGGGGGAAACTCTAACCAAGGGGAAGATATGGGGAGAGGCTGGGACAATTTCTGGATATATTCTCTCCCACCCCACCTGATAGCTTTCCCACAGAGGTTTTCCATGTGAGCAAAATCAGGGATGTTCCATCCCTTCTCTCCTGCTTTCCTCAGCACCATGCCAGAGCAATTAATAAGCTAGGCC
This sequence comes from Anas platyrhynchos, assembly GCF_047663525.1. NCBI lineage: Eukaryota > Metazoa > Chordata > Aves > Anseriformes > Anatidae > Anas > Anas platyrhynchos. The sequence goes on along the minus strand of NC_092589.1, from coordinate 32,667,382 downwards.
TAGAGAAAGCAAAGCAGATTTTAGTCCATTGTTTTTCTAACACTGAACATAATGAACTGTGTTTTCATGTGTTGCATCAGAGTTTATTTTGTTTCTGCTGACACTCAATATCTGTAGATATTAGAGAGCAGAGCTAGGATAATCTCTTGGGTAATTTACTCTATCTGTCTGCACCACTAAAATTTGCTATTCATAGATTCCTACACAATCCCCATTAGTTTACCTTGATTACATCCAATGATAGTGATTCTGTACCTTCCTTCAACTGACTTTATTATAATGTATTATGTATAAGACTGCTTCAGTATCCACGGCATGGTTTAATCAAGCCTGGGATGTAGTGCTGTCACAAAAAGTGAAATCCCTAACAACACAACAGATACCAATGATGCCTCAGCACAGAAGAAAAATACGAGGTGCTCGAATGTCTCATCACTGTGAGTTCACTTCTGTCACAAGCTGTGAAGCTTATCTGTACACAGCTTCGTGGTTTCAAGTAGCAGTCTGACCAACTAGCCTTGACTTTATTGAATGTATTTATATTTTACCCATATGCCTAATTTTCACTCCCAAGGTGTCACTCTTAATTCCAGGTTCAAGCATAGTCCGCAGCTCAAAAGCAAAACCCACTGACAGTCAGTGCCCCAGGTGCACACAAGTCTGAGGTAGAAAAAACATGTCTTGTAATAGGCATTTCACTGAAACAGTGGGTTGGGAATCCCTCACTGGGTCCAAAACTAGTGCCTGTCCCCACAGCCTATCTCCCTCTTCAGTTTTTGGGTGTCAGGCTGGGCCTTGGCCTAGAGCTGGCTCATATTTGGCCCAGGTGCCTCTCATGCTCTCAGTAAAGCACCAAGAGCAAATGTATGTTTTGTACAGATGCATTGTATACTTGACTGACTCCTAGATGATCAGAAAAAAAAAAATCAGGGAATTCCCCTCTTACCAAATTATCTGAATTCCCCCACATATATCACTATTGCACTCTTCCACCCATTGCCTCTGTGAAAGAAAGGATAACATTCCTTTCTTTAGCTCCTATACAGCAGTATAAGTCCTATCATGGTGAAAATATGATGAGAGATTACTGAGAAGGCCAGAAACTTTTTTTGGCTTTCAAAACTATTTCCTCAGGAATCAGTTTGAGAGATGTGTGGAGGCTTGCTGAGCATGTAAGTTATCTACTTCAAACTCATGGAGCCCTAGGGTAGTCTTAGGGAATGACTGTGGTGAGATACCAAAACAATTGGGACTGAAAGACAACCAGCTGCAATAGAAGGTAAGTAGGAAAGAGGTAGGGAAAACACAATCTACTTGGATTCTAAGCTATAGACATAACTTTAGCACTGAGACCAGATTTCAGATGAAGCTTTTTATTCTTCAAAGGAGTTACATTCACTAATTGCACCTAAGAATTTGTGCTTTCAAACACTGATTTGTACATAAAACCAGTTACACTGTGGTGTATATAGCACACTAAATCTGGCTAAAAAACATAACCAGTATGAAACTTGTCCAGATTAACATCAGCAAAAACTTATTTTTGATTACCTTCCAGTATTCTTCATTACATAATCAACAATCTTGAATGTAAAATTAATTTTATTTTTCCCATAGTTTTTAACAAGTGAAATATATAAGTAATAAGATTAGATGATGATTCCTTGTTTCTGACACCTCCCTCTGGCAATTCTTACCTTTTTCAGAGTGCTTTCCAAATTTAACTAATAACTATTCTAAATGCCTAAGAGTTTTGAAATGCCTGGGCTCAGCACTCCCTCATTTTATTTGCTCATCCAGACCTCACAAGCTGTATATTTTATAAGCATTTAAATAATTAAAATTTGAACCTGCAGGGCTTGCCTTGCTGATTTCGAAAAGAGGAGAATTTAATGGGAAATCAACTTTAATTGCATTATCTTAAATAGAAAAATGATTTGTCAATGTACATTACCAGATTTTATTTGGCAACACAAATTCTTTCAGCGGAAAGATTCTGTTGCCTGATTTAACTAGGCGTACTGCAGCAAGCATTAATAATTTCAGAAGCAGATAATGTAATCATCTTGCGTTATTGACACCACAGCTTTTCATGCGTTGTTCAGACTAAAGAGGCAAACATAAATCCAACACTTTGAACTATAATTAATTTCTGAGATTTTTGTCAGACAGAATTGGTTTGTTATTTCAGTATTATCTACTATCAAACTAGCAACCCAGGTGATTAGACTTCTAATGTGTTTTCATTGAAGCCTCAGCTGAAAATATAATCCTATGGGCTTTTGTAAAAGCAATTCCACTTATGGGGAAAAGCATACTGCATTTTTGAAATCCATTGCTCTCTTTAGCTGACTTCATCATATTTATGATAAAATGTAAACTATTTCAGAAAGCTTCTATAGAATTCATTTTCTGAAATGCAGTTTTCTGTCTATCCTGTTGCTGAAAGAGAACAGTTGGACACGAACTATATATCCTAGCAAACATTATCTCCTGCAAAAATTATAGCAATAGAGTTTTCCCATGTCTCATTTACTGCAACAAAGGAGAACCCACTCATTGACACCTCAGGGTGCAATGCAACTTAAAAATAGAAAAAAAGGCACAGCTCTGCTAGGTGTCTAAAATACATAGGCTGAGGATTAGAAAGAGGCACGGAAACCAAAAAACAGATCACGGTTGGAAAAAAATAAATAAATATATATATAAGCAACTTGCTTAAAGCAAAGACAGGCACAGTCATGTTAATTTCTCATATATTTTTTATACAAGAAGTTGCCGCAAACTATTCTCCATTGTTATTTTCTGTCCATTGTAGCAAAGCTATACTGATGTCATTGGATATACTCTGATTTGTCAGCCAAGAACATGGCCATATTTATAACTATATGGCCATGTTTATAACTCTTACTAGCTCCTGCTATTTTGACACACTTTGTTGCCTTTATATTCATCCTAAGTGAATGGAATATCTCTTACTCTACTGTAATCCTGAAACTAAAAACAATATTTATAATATAACTTGCATAAATAGCTTTATCAAGAACGCATTCTCTATTTAAAAAGTTAAATCTTAATGAAGACACGATGGTTTTCACCCTAGCACAGAATAAGCAGAGTTTTCACCAATTTAAATTATCAAGGGTCATGTCAACCAAATATCTATTTTTTTTTTCATTTAATTTTCAGAAGAAATGAAAAAGGGGAAATTTATGAAGATAAAAGTCAAGAAAACTGTGTTTTTAAATTGCAATCTGTCCCTTAAGAGTACTTTTTTATCATAGTGGTATTTCAGTTATAGGAAAAACACTATCTTTCCTTGGTAATGTTTCTGAACTTCTACTTTTGCAGTAAATCACATCTGCTGGCATTGAGTCTGTTTTTAACTGCGTATAAATGATTTGCTTAAGCGCTTATGCCAGAAGATAACTTTCCTTAAGCTTGCAAATTGCCTGAAAGCTATATTGTGAGATGGTTTTTGTCAGCATAGATAGTTAGAAAATGTGTAGCTATAAAATATACTGGCAGACATGATTCTCTACGAATACTTTATATGAAATCACATCTGGTACAAATCAGATCTCAATCACATCAGAAGGACACTTGCGCCCTGTTAATGATACAAACACAACTGAACAGAGATGGATGTCCTTAGTTCACTGTGCTGTAGGAGAAAGTGATTAAAGAAATTCAAATAAAGTGTTTACTCTTGCCAGTGCTGTTGAAAATATCGCAAATATAAACATGCAGTGAGGATTTAGACCTTTACTACAGTTCTAGCATGCAGCTGTGGAAGTACTTTTATTGAGGTCTGATTGAGTTGCTTTTATTTAATCAAACATTTTTTATCTCTGGAAAGGAAAAGCTTAAGAAAGAGACAAGAGCTCTGATTAATTTCCCTTTCGAAAGCATTTTGAGCAAAAAGTTTGAAAAAGCTGACTGAAAATATCCAAATGTGATACATTTTGTTACATCCAAGTGAATGATCCATGAAGCTAACCTGCTTACACTGTGTAACACTGAAAAGTGGCCTTCTAGTCACCTAAGTGCAGCTATTCATTTAGATTCAAATACACGTACATTATGCCCTTGGCACATGGACCCTAAATTCAAGCTAAGCTTTTAGGTTATCTGGAGTTTAGCTAGCTCTCTGTCTAATTCCTTTTAGGGTCACAGGCTGGGCCCTAAGAGATGTCTGTTTACTCACAAACTATGATACAGTGGTGGCATCATCTTCTTTCATGTGCTTGCAAGCAAAGGACTGTTACTGAATGGCTGACAGCTCAGTACATAGTGCAGGGCAGCCCTGGCCTACTTAGGATTCACAGGGAATCTTAATGATCAGCTCAGGTGGTTCTGGCTGGCCCAGTGAGGCCAGGCATCTGTATTTTAGACTTTGATAAACCTAGACAGAGAGGCACTGACATAGGTTTGTGTCTGAAATATTTTCTGTTGGCATTAAAATAATCAATGAAGGTTTAGAATGAACTTGTCTCTTTACAATGTTAATTTACAGTAAGAAATGCATATATTTAGGATCCAATCTAAAATACTTTTTAGAGTCAAAAACACAAGATGCCCTCTTTACTAGTGCAGGTCAGAGGAGGAACAGTGAAGCTGGATTTTTAATCCAACATTTCCAAGTTTTCCCACACTTTCATATACACGTGAAGAAAACCAAAACTTTATAACAAACATGCAACTAACCCCTTATCAGCCTATTAATGCTTATTCAACACCAGTGATGCTCAGGTGCATACTGAAAGTGCCCATTTCCCAATGCTTTTGGGTCACTTGTTTATGGGTGCTGGTGGGACAAAAGTCATGGACAGTACATTACATTGGATGTGTTTTAAAGCGATCTCCTAGCAGTCTCCTGCACTCTGCGCAAAACACAGCACTATTCCCTAAAACCAGAAGGAATTAAAGAGTAGAGAATAAAAAGCTAATTGATGAAAGAATCAGACTAAACAATTCTTTCCAGTTACTCTATTCCCCCTAGCTCTGGGCAGTGTTTATTTGGGCTTCCATTTATTTGGGCTTCCAGCATGTACCTGAGACCCTAGGTTTCTCCTAAAGGTTTGAGCAACCAAACCAGAATAAGAACTTATATGGCACGATGAAAACCTTGTTGAAGACAATTCAGAAGTATTTTTGGTTTTTATTCAAGGAAAGAACAATGATACAGCTTGTATAAATGCAGAATTTTCAGCTGGTATGTCTTCTGGAAATATCTTTGCGTAGTGGAAATTCTCAGTTCCGGAACTCATAAAATACTTCTACATTCTTTATACACCTCTCTGGGAGGTGCAAAGAATCCATGCCTAGGTGACCTGGTATCTTTCTGTCTTTCCCTTCCTTGACAAAATCATTGTTAACTTATAACATTTTTTGTTATATTGAATGGAATAAAACACTAATTTAAATCAGGTTTACTTAATAAGCAAATGAAAGTATAGTTATCCTTACATCAAAATCATAACAATAATCAGGTCCTTTGCTTCTACCTTTGACTTTATTTCTCACCATGCCCAGAACATCTGATATGCCAATGCAAAGGACAAAAAGGTAGAGTTTGCGTGCACCTCTTTCAGCTGCCTCTCCAGCAGTTTAGAAGTGGAGTTCAGAATGCTGTGTAGAGTCATGATGAGCTTGAGAATTTCATACCTATAACTCACACTACCAGGCATGTTCAGGCCACAGGAACACCCCATTGAATCCCACAGAAGCTCACAAAGTTCTGTTTAGTTTGTATTTAAACAGTGATCTCACAACAGCAGTGGAGGTCACATGTTATAATTCTGTTACCAAGCTGTGACAGGGGAAGAGCGGAGGATTAGCATTGTCTTGACAACTCCACCAATACTTAGGCAAAAATGGCATTGATGGTGTCTCCTTACAAGGCTCGTTCTGAGTTGTGAAGACCAAATCCTGTTATCATTTACACCTCACAGCTTCCCAGGATCCAGCAATCTAAAACTGTATTTATTCAATATTTAATTACAACCTCACATCAGTCGTGGGGGTTATACTCTCCTTGGCTACAAATGAGCTGATCTGCTGAGGAGCAGCAGGAGCAGAAGGGCTGTGGAGCAACGCCCTGACACCCATCAATACAGGGCTAAACACAAGTTGACAGCTTTTCTCTACAAGACTTCTTGCGTTTTTCAGGGCCAGATTCTGCCCTTGCATATGCCTTCTCACCCAGTGAAGGTAAACAGAGAAAGATTCAGTCCTTAATGCACAGAGCAAGTTACTAAAAGAGGAGTTGTCAGCTCTGTTTTGTCAGGCAGAGTTAAAAGTGTTCAGCCAACAGAGTTATCAGCTGGCTCAGTTGAGAAGAAAAGCAGATTGGGTCTGAGTGCTAACAAACCATAGTAGTCATTCAAGGCACATCAGGAAGCAGCAACCAGCTAGTCTCGTGCTACTTGGGATGAACTGGGAGCCCTAGGCTGCACATTTTCCAATTGGAGGTAGAAGTAATAAATACTAAATTGCTAGAACAGAATTATAAGATAGTTAAAACACAATGTTATCATTAGAGTAGTCCTTTTGTCTTTTGCATTCAGAAAAGTCATAAGAAAAGGCATCTAGGGAGGATACCTACATAAGTGTTAAGGTCTCAGTTTTATTCTTTGGGCTTCAAAATACTTCAAGTGAAATCATGATCTTGCATCAGCAGAGATGTAGAGATAGGAGGAGTTTGCATTTTTAAGGTAAGTAGCCTGTATTTAACTAAGCAGTTTTCAACAGATTCCTTTATCTACTAATGTAATAGTTACTCCCCTGACTTTTTTGAATAATTTCTTCAGAATGTATCCCACAGAATTCAAGTGGCTGAATTTAACTCTACTGCATCAGCTGTTGTCAGCTTTCAGTAGCAAAATATACTTGAACAACTAGTGAGAGCTGTCTCTTTTTGCATCAAGTATATGTAAAAGACTAAGGAAATATTCTCTTTTGAACACAAGATTAGACCAAAATTTTCAATGTGTATATCATGCCTTATCTACTTTCTGAAGTTTGTATACTACAGCAATATTCAAAGTCAGCAACTTCATATTTAACTATCAATTAATAGTCAATTAAACATCATGTTAATCACAGTTGACCTAAACTACATTATTCAATAAATAAAATTAAATTCCTCTTTGTAAAAATAGCTTTGTTTTATATTTTTTCAATATTGATTTTATTCCAAAAAAAAAAAAAAAAAAAAAAAAGATTTAAAATAAGAAAGATGTATTTAGGGCAAAGAAATAACTCATAAACTCTTCACATTTCAAGGTCAAATCTCAGAACTCGTTGCCAAGATGATTCTATGTTTTTTGTTTTGTTGTTGGTTGGTTGGTTTGGCTTGGCTTGTACCATTTTTATTTTTCTCCTGTGGATTTTTGAACTGAGACAAGGATCAGATAATTTCTAATTATAGAAATTGAAGAAGGAGATCAAATTACTTTGTAGCATCCATTCCCTGAACTATCCTGATACTGATAGGAAAGCACAACATCTCATAAATCATCATTTAAAGAAGCATCAGTAAATAATGCAAAAGTGTAAAATGTGTTTACCAAAGCAGACTTTCCAAATCAATTCTCAGAGGCATTATCTGTGGTGTAATTCATACCAACCGCTCAGCAAGATTGCAGCTCAGGGAACCCCTTAAAATACAGAAGAATCTTCATAGGATTTGTTCTTAGAAAGGAACAGTCTTTACTCCTTTGAGATATGTGAATGTTTTTGTCTTCCTGTTGCTTACTGGCTTGTGTGGCTGTTGGTTGAAGATGCATTATTTGGCAGTAGCTTACAAAGTTTGCTTTGGTTTGTGGTTTCTGAGTAGCCAAAGAATTTTACATCTGAAAGTATGATTAAAAATAATAATAAAATAAATTTAAAAAGTGTCTATAATCACAGGAGATGGATAATCGGTAAATCAAAGCAGGGGATGAGACTGGAGGAGGCAAAACCTTATAAAGCTGAGTAGTTCAAGAATCAGATAGCAGTAAACAAGAGACTGTAAGGAGAGAAAATGAATGCATAAAGGCAAGCTATATAGCCTACATTAGGATATTTGGTTTATTTTGCTATCAAAATGAAGGATGAAGAAAGATTTTATTTCTCTATATGAAAAATCAAAGAACAGGAAAGTTTCAGTTAAAGGCTACTGCTGGTGGAAAAATGTGTGGAAATGAACATAGTTATGCTGGAAACTAAGTGAAGACACATTCATTCTGGCCTTTACCCATACTGTTTATTTTATTATATTTTATTGGGGTGGAGGGGTGGAGGGGAGGAGAGACATTCACTATTTCCCTTGACCTCTGCTAATGTTGTAAATGAGTGTTTTGGCTTGCATATTCCAGTATATTTCATTAGTATCTATTTGTCTCTGCTACCTAAAAAGAGGTTTTCATTTTCATCCCATTTAAATGCAATTAAGTAATTCATATCTTTAATGCATTTCATTCTTTCTCAAGTTACCCAGAAGATCCCTGCCCTTTGCTGTACATTATGTACAGCAGGTTGTGCTGTCGGCTGTTGAAAATACCACACAAATGTATTTATAATGCTGTAACTTGCCATTTTCACATGTTCTGTTTGGCTCTCCTAAAAGAGGATGGCAAGTTTTTCGGTGCAATCATCCTGTTTAGTCAGGTTCACATCATGTTTTTTGTTTGTTTGTTTGTTTGTTTGTTTGTTTTTGTTTTTGTTTTTGTTTTTGTTTTTGTTTTTGTTTTTGTTTTTGTTTTTGTTTTGTTTTGTTTTGTTTTGTGACATGGACAGTGGGATCAAGTGCACCCTCAGTAAGTTAGCTGATGACACCAAGCTGTGTGGTATGGTTGACATGCTGGAGGGAAGGGATGCCATCCAGAGGGACCTGGACAGGATTAAGAATTGGGCCTGAGGTTACAAATCTCAGGAAGTTCATCAAGGCTGAGTTCAAGGTCCTGCACCTGGGCTGGGGCAGTCCCAAGCACAAATACAGGCTGGGCAGAGAAGGGATTGAGAGCTGCCCTGAGGAGAAGGACCTAGGGTTGTTGGTTGATGAGAAGCTTGGCATGAGCCAGCAATGTATGCCTGCAGCCCAGAAAGGCAACTGTATCCTGGGCACTATGGCCAGCAGGGCAATGGAGGTGATTCTCCCTCTTTATTCTGCTCTCGTGAGACCCCATCTGGAGCACAGCATTCAGCTCTGGGGATCCCAGCACAAGAAGGACATGGACCTATCAGAGTCCAGAGAAGAGCCATGAAGATGATCAAGAGGCTGGAACAATTCTTCTATAAGTACAGGCCTATAAGTACAGCAGTGATAGAGCTGGGGTTGTTTAGCCTGGAGAAGAAAAGGCTCTGGGGAGACCTTACAGTGGCTTTCCAGTACCTAAAGGGGGCCTACAGGAAAGCTGGGGAGAGACTTTTTTTCAGGGTGTGCAGATATAGGACAAGGAGTAATGTCTTTAAACTGAAAGAGGGAAGATTTAGATTAGACTTTAGGAAGAAATATCTTATTCTGAGGGTGGTGAGGCACAGGAACAGGTTGCCCAGAGAAGCTGTGGATGCCCCATCCCTAGAGGTGTTCAAGGACAGTCTGGATGGGGTTTTGGGCAACCTGGTGTATTGGGAGGTGGCCCTGCCCATGGCAGGAGGTTGGAACCAGGTGATCTTTAAAGTCCCTTCCAACCCAAACCATTCTGTGATTCTATGATTGTAAGTTTAATATTAACACACAAATGGCCAGTATAACCCAGTCCCATTTACATTACAAAGCAGTTGCATTGAAATCACTCTGATTTCTTTCTAAAACTAGGGAAAAAATCTGGCTTTCTGCTGTATAGCAAGATGTTCCCTTACCTTACCTTTGCCTTAAGCAGCTTAATTTAAAAACACATGGACCATAACTGTAATCACCCCAGGTTCCTTGGAGAGCATAATCTTCTTGCAAGTGCTCACTGAAATTCTACTCTTTACTCTCTGAGGATGAAATTACGGCACAATTAACACAAAGGGAGTTTTGCCATAGAGTTCAGTGGAGAAGGGCTTTCTAACTTCATCTTATGCTACTCACAGAAGTGCCATTAAGTCTTTTCATGAAAGACAGATTGCATCAAACTGTGAGAAACTCAGTGCAAACTGGCTCTTTTGGTTTGTGAGTTTTGCACTGGAAAAACCTACATACATACACATTCTGTAGGGAAGACTGCATGAGTTTTCACATATGAGAAAGAAAAGCACCACTAAGAATATCATTTATGAAGAGTACTGTTTTTTCTTGGTGACTGTCACTGCTGTGGATGCTCTGATATTTAGGGTAATATCAAAGACTCCCCACACTCCTCTTCCATTTTGTACCTTTCCTCAGATACAGTTTTCCACAAACTCATGAGTTTTTAACAATCTTTAGGACCTAGCTACTATGTCAAATTTGGTTAACCCTGGCTAATAACTTCAAAAGCTTATTTTTCTGTCTATCTTGCTTTCAAGTCCACACACAGAGAAATGATCGTGTAAGCCATGCTCCCTTAGGAAACCAAGCTACAAAACCCTTGAAAAAAAATAATCATGTTAATTCTAATTTATCTAGCTAAAACTGCAGGACTTTGGAAAACCATCCAGGCAAGAAAAGTAAACAATGTACTGTAATGAATAAAAAAGCACATAATGCTTTCAAGTACATAAGCGAAAACACAAGACCATTTTATTTCAGTACAGGTTTGAAAATAGCCAGCAATGTAAACTCAATCTGGTAGGTTCAATACAGTATTTATAATGGTTTCAGAGTTCTGCAGACAGACAAGGAAACAAGAGAGGTCAAAATATAATATAGGCCTAGGTCATAATCACTGTAAAACTCTTTTTGCCACTGTAAATTTAACTCAGCTAATCCATTGCCTTGTCCCAAAAAGAATTAACATCTCCACTGAAATATAAAATAGTTTCTAATCAGAAAGGCACAAGTTCTGCTCTCAGTCATGTAAATAAAACAGCCCAAGTCCAGTTTTCTGGGGTAAGGTTTCAATGGGAGAGTAGACTTGTACTGATAAACCAGAGAAATAGAACTTGATCCTAAACTTAATCAGAAAAAAATAAAGTATTTATATTGTTATTTGACTTTTTTTTCCTCCTATTACTATTTGTTTGTCATATGTGGATACAACCAATACCAAGGCCAGTACACTACCTGGCAATGGATACATAGGGAGAAATAATATCTCTGAGGCTTTTGAGATATACAGAGATTAGGCACGTTAACTTCCCCTTGCCTTTATGGTCTCATCTCTTCCTGACCACAAAGAAGTTGGAAAGAAAATTCCAGAGCACATGGGCTGCAATTATATCTGTTATTTGCAAAGAGTAAAGCTCATCATATCCATGCTAAACTGTACACCAGCTTAAGAATGGGTGGAAAATAGGCAGAAAATAGCTCTTAGACATACCATGATTAAATCTCCTGGAGCAGAACTTTATGTGAGTAGAGAATGGGATATTTGGAACAGAAAGGTCAATTAAGAATCCAAAAGCAAGTCTGGATCTAAACTTTACATTTGGGTTGTGATCTATGTGCCATATCTGGGATTTAGCACCATAGTAGGCATTACGTTTCCTCCCCATTGAGACACTGCCATTAAGTCCTGGACTACCTGGAGTTTTAGAGCTGACACAAATGGTAATTCCCATCTTCTGAGATGCAGATAAAAGTTCTGCATCTCAGAGTCTTGACTCTAGCATATCAATCACAGATGCCAGATAAGAAAATTCTAATGAAGAAAAACTTGTGACAAAAAAAAAGCTTCTTCCATGTGTAAATATTCTGTGAGAAAATGCCAAATACTTGCTTTCAATAGCCCTCTTAGATCAAGAAAGCAAATTTGTTTATAATAAAACTTCAAAATGACATTTTAAAATGGTTGCAAATATCTCAACAAGTGTCACAAGACCAGAGATACTCCTGCTGAGCCTCCTGTGATGTGACTGTTGCCCAACTGGGCAAGCTTTGTTTCCCAGCCATAGTGTTCCCTGCCCCATACTATCCCCTACAGCTTTAGAAAGGTGGCAGGGAATTTTTGCAATTTTCAGGTTTGAAAGAAATGAAACGTGGAAACAGAAATGACACCTAATGCCATTGCTCTTTAAAAGAGAGCCTGCTTTCAAAAAATCCATGACACAACCAGCATAGCAAGGTAGGGAGCTGTTTGCTTCATATTAATTCTTTTTCACATTCGTTAGTAACTTTATATGTATTATTGCTTTCTTGCTTACCAGTGATAGATCTTCAAAAATAATTTCTCAAAGGAAATGTCTCTGTGCTTCCAGAGTGGACACCAAATCTCAGAGGATGAGATGAAGCAAAGAAAACATGAATAAAACAAACAAACAAACAAACAAAACAAACAAACAAACAAAAAACAAACATAATAACAAGGAAAAAGTCATTTCACTGTACTGATGGGTCTGATTCTTCTAGATGCTGAATAACCCTAGCCAAAGGAGCTATGTCCAAAGGTGCTTCAGGTTTTTGTAATGCAGATGCCAATACAGGAGGATATCTGCATTTCTAATCTAAAATATAACTGGTTACTGGGTACTTAAGTATTCCAGAAGCTGGATCCTGTTGCTCTGTTTCTGCATGGAAAAATGTGATACCAGAGAAATTTGCTTTTCAACTAAGTATGCTTAAGAGAATAGAAGGGAGGGAGGAGAAAGGAAGATAAAGCAAAAAAGTAACATAAAGTAAGAGCTGTGTTTCTTATCTGCAAATAGTTTCCAGTCCGGGGACAATAATTCTCTGTAGGTATTAGATTAAACTCACACATAAGCAAAGAAACAGAAAGAATATTTGCTAAAAGAATAGATTAAAGCCCATCTAATATAATTTGTGTAACCTAATTGGAAGAGAGTTTTTTTGTTTCTTTGTGTATTTGATGTTCTTTCTTAAATGCAAAAACATTTTAAACTAGGGGAATATTTTAAACTAGCAGACTGTCCCTGCCCTCTGGGGTAAATAAATGCATTGGTGAGCAACCTTTTATGATTCAAAGAACCAAAAAATCTTAATATATAAAGTACTGCCATGAAAAAATGGTCGGTGTGAGAAAAGAGCCAGAAGCAAAGTGGCTAGATAGTTTGAATGATTCATTAGATTAAGATTTAATATACATCTTTCTGCTTTGAAATCCAACTGCTAATGAGTAGTGAAGCAGAGCAATCATATAGAGATCATATAGGCAAATAGGCAATGATAGCTCTCTCTGAAAAGAGGAGGATTCAGCACTACTTTTCTCAGGGGTTTTATGTACAGATCAGAAGAATTTGCTTTGTCGCTATTATGTGACGAGGGTGCTAACTACAGCTTAAACAGCCCTGGAAAGAATTACCAATAGAGGGGGAGTACCAGGGAGCTCCCTCTCCTTCACTCTCACTTTCATCCATAAGGACAAAGGTCCAATCTCAAGGTCTGGTCGCACAGCAGCAGGCACAGATGTGATCAGCTCCACTGACAGCTGAAAACATTGTTTTGATTTTCCTTCACATGCACCAGAGGACCAGAGAGGGTGGGAAAAGGCAAGAAAGATTAAACTGTGGACTTCCTCTTGCCTGCTGGATGGATACCAAGGGAGCAGACAGTTATGGAGAGAGAAGAAACCTAGTTTCTCTTTTCAGATAGGAGTTATTTGGGACTATACTTAGATAACATAACTCATGCCATGAATTAGCTTTTTAACACCTGCAGAGATGGATGATTTTTCAATCCAGGTACTTGCACAGATGTAAGTGTATCTTTCTTTATGTTTTGAAATATACTCCCATGTGTATATTGATTCCTGTGTTCATTTGAGTTGTCTTACTCTGTAATAAGGACATTCATTTCTCTGACCTCCTGGGAGACACTGACCAAAGCCCTGGAGCCTAAATGTTGAGCTGTGAATGAAGGCACAGACTTAAGCACAGAGCAGTGCAGTAAAACTGCCAGACAAAAGAGAGCTTCAGTGAACACCAAGCACCACAAAAATGCCCTCAGCTACCACCATGAAACATTCCCTTTAGAAATAGCTCTGACTTCTTATCGATCTTACTTGTCTTTCAAAGATTATTGCCCACAGAGCAGAGTTGTGTGCTTGGATCTTGTTCACTGGAAGTCCAATGACTTTTGGAAGACACTCACTATCCAACTCCCTGCTCTTGCCCAGGAAAAGGCAGTGGGGACTCTACTGCAATACAAAATATCCCACAAAATGTCCCACAAAATAGCACTGATTTTTTCATTGGTTTTCTTCATGGGATAAAACAGTTAGGGAAAGATTTCCCTGTAAATCATTCAGACATTACCATCATACTTCAGTTGTGGTTTTTTTTTTTTTTTTTCATGTGGAAAAAGTTATCCTTAGAATACCTTCATTTCTAATGAGTGCTAGGATCACAGGGACATTGGCAGTACTCCATAGGGACATTTCTGTCTCACAATAAGACTGGATGCTTCCTTGAGAAATTACCAGATTCATTATATGAAAATTAAATTCCGTATGGTTTTCCAGAGACTGCAATGATATTTCCAGGTTTGTGTTTTAGGCCAGAGGATGTTAAATATGAGACAGATGTAAGCAACATGGTACAAACAAAGACTGAAAGCATATTTAGGACTTTACATTCTGAATAGCCTTTACCAAAATCACCACTTCTCTACCCATGTGGCTGGCCTCTTGAGGGCCACTGCAGGGAGCAGAAGCAAGCCCTAAGAATTAATTTAAAGAATCCTTCATCTTCTCAATTTTCTTCTGAAGACTGCTTAAAAGGTAGAATCTGGTGTTGAATTATGAACACTGTTTAAGACTAGGTATCACAGAGAATATTATAGGCTGTTTTGTTGGTGGTGTTTAGTTGTGTTCTGTTTTAATATACGTACATATATATATTTGTTGCTAGAGTTTTTGCTGATATAAATGAAAAATAAATCTGCTTACTATAATACAGGATGATCTTCCAGAAAAGCACCCAGTCCTTGAGTTACAAAGGCAGAATGGAGAAACAAGACATTTCACTCCTTGCCTTCGATTGTGAGTCAGCATAATGGGTTCAGTTCAAGTGCAGATCCTATTCTTAATGCATTCACAGCATGCACAATTTTTGTTGTGTAACGGATCCATTATCTGGAATGTGTTATTCTTAATGTATCAGGGCACAATTTCTTAGCTCCTGTGGTAAATGCACTAAAATCTAACAATAGTCTGTCAACCCTCCACATTAAGCTGATATTGAAAAGAGGTCTGAAGGGCACATAAACACGTTTTACATTTCTTCAGGTAGTAACACCTAACTTATTTGTTTGATGCACATAAACTTAATGATTTCAAAAATACAGTGTTTCTGGAAAAAAATAAATAAATCCCATACTATCTCTAAATTATATTGTGCTAGAAACTGATCCAATGTGTGGAAAAGTCAACAAGAGACTTCTTTATTTTGATGTGCTTTCTATTATTATATTGGGTCTTCAGTTTAACAAAAGCCTTTCATTTTTGTCCCCTAATGATTTTGCTAAACCTATGCTCATATTTGACATTAACAGCAAATTTCCAGACTTGAAATACACAGATCGCTTTTGATTTCAGAAGTACAAAATATGAAGTGGACAGATAAAATTTATTTTTAAAGAAAATATAATGTTAGAATCAAAACCTTTGTAATGAAATCTATCACTGCTACTGAACTAACAGGAGCATATAAACAGAGCAAACACAACCAAAATCTTTTGGATTAACACTTTATGCAATCAAGTGTTGATTTGTTCACTTGATCAAAGAAATTTTAGTATATTTTGAAATACGTTGTACACCTTGAAAAATATAATACACCTTGATACTTTTTCTTTCCACTTCTACCAGTATAAGCCACTAATCAACACAGAGATGTCCTCATGCACAACAGCAGGACCTACATGAGGTGTGAAAGGGAGATTACTAAACTAAAAAGTCTTTGGGATGCAAAGTGCAAAGACTGGTTTTCTAGACGGTTTCTTAATGACTGTCTGGTGTTCTTTTATTTTTCAATAGAATTTGCAGAGTTGGGGGTTGTTGGTGGTAGTGTTAGCATGTCCTTTCCAGACAGACTCATGTCAAGAAAGGAGTCAGCTATCATCCTTGTTGTAGATTACGAAGATACTCATTAAATCTCTAAAGGGAATTGAAGAACCAAGTGAAGCAGAGACCACACACATTGGCTTCTTTACAGCCAGGCCAAGATGGAGACATGCTAGATCCTGAGTTGCTCAGCTGGTGGAGTCAGATGCCTCTGAGCAACAGGATAATCCACAGCTCTCTCTCCTCTTTTTTCCAAAAAGAAAAATGCTCATGAAAAATCAGTCTTAGGGACATGGTTTAGTGGGTGACACTGGTGGTAGGGTGATGATTGGACCAGATGATCTTGGAAGTCTCTTCCAACCTTAATGATTCTATGATTCTAAGATATTCAGATGTTTTAAGACTCTAGATGTGAGTATATATTGGTACTTAATATCAAGACCACCATCTTCTGGGACAAAATATTATTAGGACTGACAGTACTATAGCAGTGGGGACATAGCTACCCAAAGCTGGAGAGATGTCATGTTAGCAGAAGACTAAGCACTAAATCCCAAATTTGTATAAGAGAGGAAAATAGCAGCCTGCTGTGGTTGTAAGTGGCACAACCAGCAGAGTTGAGTGGCTTTGTTCCATATTTTTCACTAAATAGAAAGACAATGAATAAACTGTGGATTTCAATGTCATCTCTTGGAAATCATGCAGGGGTGAACTCATGCAGGGGGTCAATTTTGAGTTAGGACTTTGAATTACTGGGTAAAATCCTCCACACAGAGTGTTGTAAAACACTTCGTTTATATCTAATATGTAAATTAAATGAAAAAGCCTTCTAATAGAAAGTATCCTCTGCCTGCTAAGTGTCACCTGAACACTAGGAAAATATGGAAATAATTCTTGTATGTTTTCTTTGTTTTCATGTTTCTAAACTTCACCGAGGAATGACACTCTGCCTATTGCATATGTGTATGTTTGTTTTTTTGTTTTTATTTTTGTTTTTGTTTTTGTTTTTTTTATATATTGGCACAGATTTGCACAGCTGCTCTAATCTTAGGCAAAGGCTTTTTTTTTTTTTTTTTTTGGATTAAGTGTAGGGAATGCCAATGGTTGCCAGACACTTAATGCACTGCATGTTTATATACTTCAGAAGGTCTGAAGTGTCTGTGTGGACAAGAATCCTTTCACCTAAAGACCCCCCCCTTTTCTTGCCCTGAGTTGTCAAAATATATATCAACAATTACACAAGCTGAGCAGATTTCATTTCTCTTTAGGTCATTGGTAACTACTGAGTACAAACAGTGGGGAAACCGCAATTATTTAATTTCAAGTTTGTCTCTGCATTTGACCTATTACAGTGACTGAACTATTATGTAGAATCTGCTTAAAAATAAAATAAAATAAAAAATAAAAGTGTATATATATGTAGTCGATATTTTATTTCATTCAGATAT
Source organism: Anas platyrhynchos (assembly GCF_047663525.1). Taxonomy (NCBI): domain Eukaryota; kingdom Metazoa; phylum Chordata; class Aves; order Anseriformes; family Anatidae; genus Anas; species Anas platyrhynchos. Next base: position 32,649,864 of record NC_092589.1, on the reverse strand, counting down.
GGAACTGTGTACAATTATTGTTTTCTTTTGCTTTTTTTCCACAGCAGCAAACACAAGTAGGTTAGCTGCTTGCCTGTATAACAAAGAATGTTTCTGCTTTCCCAAGGTGGTTTGGAAAATTAGTTATTTAATTTTGTACATACATTTCCACATACATTGTTCTATAATAAGGCCTAAGCTTTCAGTGCCAGAGTATCTAATTCACATGGAAACTGTGGAAATCACTTAAAATTTTTTACTTTTCATATATATATATATACATGTACATATATGTGTGTGTGTGTAAATAGATATGCAGTGGGCTGGGGAAATACTCATGTGTTTTCTTTCATTTCATTTTTCTGTTCTTTATCTCTTTATTTAAGTGCAGAAGTTATGAAATCTAGTGTAAGTAGGTAGAAGTAACAGGCTAGACAGAAGTAACAGACACAATGGCTTCCTCAGAGAGACCCGTATTTCACAATTGCTTCTGGGAAGAGTGAACTCTTTTTATCTTGATTTTCTCGTTGTTCTCTAACAGTATAAGAAAGACAGAAAATACCTGGCTCTACTGTTAGTCATGTAGGACACAGCCACTCTGTTTCTGTTCTCCCAAATGGCTGTATATGCTTCCAAACATCTGGAGCATGTTAATTAGAATATCCATATATTCTGTTCCATTTAATAACAAAACAGCACTAATTGGCTTTGCACTGTTTCAGGGCAACAAAGATGATGAAGGGTCCACAGGGGAAGATGTATGAGGAGTGGCTGAGGTCTCTTGTTTTGTTCAGCCCAGAGCAGGGCAGGTTGAGGGGAGGCCTCATGGCAGCCTGCATCTCTCTGACGAGGGGAGCAGAGGGGCAGGTGCTGAGCTCTGCTCTCTGGGGACAGAGACAGGACCAAAGAGAACGGCATGGAGCTGGGACAGTGGAGGGTCAGGGTGGGTGTTAGGGAAAGGTTCTGCACCCAGAGGGAGGGTCAGGCACTGGGACAGGCTTCCCAGTGAAGTGGTCACAGCACAAAGTCTGCTGGAAGTCAAGAAGCATCTGGACAACGCTCTCAGACATAGGGTTTGATTTTTAGGTAGTTCTGTGTGGAGCCAGGGGCTGGTCTCCTTGTGAGTCATTTCCAGTTCATGATGTTCCATGATTCTGTGATATGTGCATGAATTCTTAAGGCCTTTGGCTTGTTTATCAAGTCACTTGCAAATATATCTGATGAAAGTTGCCAAGTTTTCTTTCCAAGAACCACATGTTCTTGATAAGAAAACAGGTGTAATGGTATAGTTAATTGCATCTGAAATCTTCAGCAAATCTATTTTATTTGCCCCCTGTTTTGTTTAAAGAAAATTAGCTCAGGAAACAGCAGTCTACGTAAAAGTGAACACAGAGAGAGAGAGAGAGAGAGAGAGAAAGAGATTGATTCATAATCCCTCTGCCTTGCTTATTTACCATTTCTCCTTCAGACTGTTGATACTTTGTGGGTATAGGAAAACTCTTTTCTAGGGCCTTGAACTTCCCACTGAAGTAAAATCGGAAGACTTCTGCTTCCATAATGATGACTTAATTAGGTTTTGTAAGAGACATACTCATGCAACCAAAATGACCCTGCATAACTTATATTACTAGTTATAACCACAAAGTAAAAACAGCTTCAAAACTGAATCTCTACTACAGGACACTGACAGATTTGTTCTGTGTCAGTGTGCTCACTGACTCTCAGATTTGTCAGTGAGCACACTGCTAAGAACAGAAGCTCTTTCAATTATCCATTTACTGAATTTGAATTACATCCTTGAAGAAATACGGGATAAGGAAAAATAATTGTTTATATATAAACAGATTTTTTTATAAAACCAACATGAAACATAAGAAAAAAAATCATATCTTGAAAGTTAGTTAACTTTTAGTTTGAAATTTATGTGTAAGTGGTAAGTAGCATGAAGAAAACTTACAGAGTACCATGTAGTATAGTAAGTCCACAAACATAGAACACACTAAGGTTATCAATTTATAGGTTATTACAACAAGCACTGTGCTAAAACAAAACAAAAATCCCACGGAGCTAAGGGAAAGCAGGAAAAAGCCAATTATTTCTCATACATCATGAACACCTGAAGAGCAAATTACCTTTTCCTTGTTTCTGATTTTTTTTTTCTGCCTTGATGGGATTAAGATTGAATGCCTGGAAAACATATATGTATATTTTAATCAACTATGTCTCCTTCCTGGATTTCATAACAAGAGACATTTAATAGGCATAAGAAATTTGTAAACATGTAATATCAGTGCAGGAAGGGGATTTTCTGTTTTTAAAGCACAGGTTTTTACTGACATTAAAAGCACAGAAGGAATGTGTGAATACTAGTGAATAGCCTGAAGAAACAAAATCTAAGCAACTCTAAGAGTTAAGGAGCAACAACACAAGTATTCACAGATTAGCCTTATCCCTTCTTTAATGTAACTACCCTCATTTTTCTAATTTCAGTCTAGATGAGACATGCCTTGTGTATTTAACTCAGGTCAGACCATAGTATTACACATGGACCACTTCCAACAGGAATCTTTACACTGGCATCCTCTTCATAAATCTGTCCCTGATTAAACACAGCTCCTCCCTTCATCCAAACACTCTAAAACAACCAAATCTTCTCTCTCCCCTCAGCCTGCTCAACTATCAAAAAAAAAAAAAAAAAAAAAAAAAAAAAAAGCTTAACAATTAATATTCATTTATTTTCCATGATATGAGATCAAATAGGATGATTAGCAGGTCTAAAGAACGAGCTCAGCTGTGATGAATGGTACCTATACCACGAAAAGCAAACAATAAAGTAGTTCCATCTAAAAGCTTAAGGCACAAAGTTATGTACTGTACTTGTTGGACCTTTATTGAAGTGGAAAAGGCTGCAGGTTAACTTTTAATGTGTGTATAAAAGGAAAATTGTTTTTGGCCTTTGTACTGTTTTTATTACAGCCACATGGTAAATCAAGTTATGCTGATGAACTTACTAACTAAGTTTAACTTTTCATAAAAATAATACTGTTCCCTGTACATAACAAAACAATAAGAGTTAGCAAGAAAACAGGCATGACTTGCTCTCATCTGATTACTAAAATGCTCATCCCTCAGTACTCAGAGATGGGGTTTTTTAACAGTAGCTGCAATCATTTGAGCAAATGCCTTTGAAAGCATGCCCTCAAGTTTGACTAATTACACAATCACAGCATGGAGTTGGAATTTTTACAGCTACTTGGAAAGTTAGAAACGAGAACAGGAACCAGTGCAGAAGAGACCAAAAGATGAAAAAATAAATAAATAAATAAATAAATAAATAAAAAGTATAAAAAACTTTAAGCTCTCACTGTGCTATGTTAGGGGCCCAGTTCTTCGAGAGTCAGGTATTCAGCTTAATTTTAACTGCCTTAGAGTGCTTTACATATAAAAATGAATTTCCCCGTCCTCCCCCCACCATTTTAATAATGCATGAATATATTAATTAATAATACCCCCTGTTGCAGCAATGAGAGGTAGACAGGCAAAGAACTACTGTTGAGTGAGTCACAGAAGTTGTCTCCTACTGTTTGAAAGGACAATTTACTGTCCCTGGAAATTATACATTTCTTCAAAAGGACCAAACTGGACTTGATTCTCTTTCTAATCTTACTTCTTTGGTGGTGTACTGAGGCTTTTCACACACTGTGACTCCCTTGGTTTTGGCAAGCACTTGGCTTTGGGATGGTGAAGTGCCATTGGCCATATCTCCTCCAATATTCACCTGAAAAGCCTGGGCTGAACCTACATGTGGTGGAAAGGCAGCCACACTATCCTTCAGACTCCATTTATTTTAGCAACTGCATAAACTCTAGAATAGCTAATTCACAGCAGTCATTACCACAGCACATGAAAGGTAAATGCGTGGCAAACTTTCTCAGGAGCAAATATTGAGGAGTGGCCAGCAGGCTGAGGAAGCCAATTGTCCCTCCTCTACTCTGACCTTGTAAGGCCTCACCTGAAATGCTGCATCCAGATCTGGGGCCCTCAGCACAAAAAGGTTGTGGATCTGTTAGAGAGGGTCCAGAAGATGGCCATGAAGTTGATCAGAGGGCTGGAGCACCTCTCCTATGAAGAAAAGCTGAGAGAGCTGGGGTTGTTCAGCCTGAAGAAGAGAAGGGTCTTCATTACAGCTTTTCAGTACCTAAAGGAGGCTTAAAAAAAAAAAAAAAAAAAAAAAGATAGGGAACGTTTTTTTCCTCTGGAAATGAGGGAAATAATGAGAGGAATGGTTTTAAACTAGAAGTGGGAAAATTTAGATTAGATTATTAGATTTTAGGAATAAATTCTTCACCCACTGGAACAGGTTACCTAGAGAAATTGTGGATACCCCATCCTTGGAGATGTTCAAGACCAGGTTGGATGAGGCCATGGGTAACAGGTTCCAGAGGATGGCATCCCTGCAAATGACAGGGATTTGGAAATGGGTGATCTTTAAGGTCCCTTCCAACCCCAGTCATTCTATAATTCTGTTTCTCTATGAAATCTGCTTCAGGCTTCCCAATCTTGCCCCCTTCCAGAAATTTCCTGCTTATAGGCCTGTGAACCATCTTGACTTGTATGTCTCTGATTTTCTTCCTAGGAAAGATAGGGTGCAGCCTACTTAGTGCCTTGTAGGGATGCTAGACATGGAACCTTCCTCCACCAGGGGAGGATGAGGACAAACAAGGAACTTGACCAGTCCCAGGAAGGCTATGCGAGATTTATTCCCCACTGGTATCCTGAAAGAAGAACTGAACCTGACTACTAGCTCTGCAGAGAAAAATGCATGATGGAAAAAAACTATTTTAAAAGATTGAGAAACTGGATTTTGTTTTTGGTTTTGGTTGTTTGCATTTGTTTGTTTGTTTGTTTTCTGGCCCATTAAGCACTGCAATAAATGTAGTCCTCTGTACTCATTTTCAACAGCAAATCCTGATAAAGATATTCATTATACAGAAATGTTGACTGTATGTCAATAAATTGAAAGGCCTAAGGAGGGGAGGTGAAACAATTCTTTCAATATTTGTTCTAGGAAGCTTTCAGATAACAGCCCATCATTGGAATCACAGAAAACGTCTCTTTTTTGAACTTCCTGTTTTTCAGACTGAGACACTACATATACTGAGCACCATTTTAATCAAAGAAAAACACTTTCCTTTCAGCAATTAATCATATTCTAGCTGAAGGGATTTTTTTTTTTAAAATAAATAAATAAACCCCCCAAAACTCCCCATCACCCTGGAGCAGTCATGCTAAAGGAAGTAAACCCAGCTTTCAGAATTATAAGCTTCTTTGTTCAGGCTTGTTTTGCCTTAGTGAAATCTGGAGAAACATGTATTTTCCCCTAGATATGAAATATTTCCTTTACACTTCCTGATATCATTCATAATGTGGCCCTTATCACCATCTGAGAAAAACAGAAGTATTAGAAAATAACAAAGCCTCCTTCTTTGGAAAAAAAAAAATAAATATATATATATATATATATATATATATATATATACAGAGAATAAAGATGGGAGTAACCTCTATATGTGATCGTAAATTCCTCAGCTATCTGAAGTGTCAGATCAAGGTCTTTCCTCAGGTGAAACTATTTTCATATTGCAGGTGAAATTTTGCCTTTCTAGACCATTCAGATCCCAGGAAAATGCTGTATTCAATATTATGACTCTTAATATTTTATTTTCTCCTTATCTTTAATAAGATCTCTGCCAAGAGTCTTGGAGTGTCTCACTTGAAAATATAATTTTCTCTCCTCAAAATATTTTCATATCCAGCTGCAGAAATTAGGGTTCCTCTCCACTTCTGAATGAGAAACCTGCTGTGTGTACTTATGTTACTGGATTGCTCCAATGTAGTTTTTGTTTGTTTGAAACATGGTAACATGGAAACCAGAGCAATGAATCCGAGGCTTTAAAAAAGGAGACCCTCATGTTTTATATAGTTTGTTATAAAGAACCGAGCCAGGAAATCTAACTTAAGTGAAGACCTCTCTGCTGCTGCAGCACTGGCAGTCACCAGGATCGAATAGGCTTTCTACTTTTTGAAGTCCAAACTGAGAAGGTACTCAGGAATTAAGACTAATAAAAAGTCTATGCTAAGCAAAAGTTTCTGTACAGGATTAAATGTAATGCTTATTTATGTTCCTGGGGTAAAATAAAATATGAGATGTGATTTATATAGTGGGGTATAAATAAATGGACATTAAATGGTAAAGCCATGTAGTTAGCACTGCTTGGGGCATTTATGTGTTACCCAAAGTAAGTATAATTCATGTATGGCAGATGTGATTTATCACTCTACCACGTTTGCATTTGCGTCTGTGTACTATAGCAAAGTTACACACAGTAGAAAGCTGGAGTGGTACGGTGGTGATTCAGTGTTTATAGGAGACAGAACACAAAAAGCTTAAAGAGCTTCAGTGTGAGGGATAAATAGCTCAGAGGACTGATCTGGGTAAAAAGTGTAAAGTGAAGCAGTGGAGATTAGATTACATGTCTGCACACACCTCAGTAACATGTCCAAAGAAACATTCACCCCTATATGTATCAGCAAGCCATGTTGGAAAGAGTTTCAAAGTAGAAGACCACAGGATTTAAAAAAATAAAAATAAAATCTTAGAACAGCACTAAATTTTTACCCATCTATACCCTGAAGAAGCAGGTGACTCTGCACCTCTGTGCCAGCATGGAGTTGGTGTAACTGCACCAAGGAGAATAACAGGTGCCATAAAGCTGGTGTTATGCTGAGCTGTACCAGTCCAATGAACTTCAGCCACAAACTTGCTAACTGCTTTTTAATTGTTCCTAATGACTGCTGCTATGGCTTGGCATTTAATCTATGTTTATGAAGATGTTAAAAAGGATTATTCATACCAGATTCAGGTCATGAAGAAGGAATACAATGTCCTTTTTTAATGCTAAAGCTATTTAAGGGTTTTTGCCTAAAGGCAAAGCTCATGATATTCATGTCTACGAAAGCTTCAATCTCCACACAAAATACGCACTTCTGCATTTGTAAATTTATCAGGACAGCCTTTAAAAGCAAGTTTTAATGTCTGAATATATCACTAGCCAAGCACTACAGAAATGTTTGTCTTGCCTTAAAAGCTTGCAAAGAAGTATTAACTCTTGAGAGCGAGAGTGGCCGAAGAGACATGGCAGGGCAAAAATAGTGGTGGCTGCCCCCTACACCTGCAGACAGCATCCCTTAGGAGCACGGGTGACCAGGGAATGGAGCAGCATCCAGGGCACAGCAGTTCACGGAGGAGAGCATCTCCTTGAAGGAGAGTCATTCCACTGGCCATCTCAGAGACTCACAGTACATATAAACCTGCAACCGGACACCCTTCTGTGATCATCTGCACAGCTGAAGAGCATTCACCCTACCTGAGCCTCAAGGCAGAATGGTGGGCACTCATCTGAGAGCAAAGGCTGCAGATTTGGCTGGGGGTTTGTATCATCTGTTCCAGCAGTGGCTGATGCCTCCACCATCATACTGCCATTCAGAGAGACCTGGACAGGCTGGAGAGTTGGGTGGAGAAGGATCTCATGAAGTTCAACAAAGATAAGTGCAGGGTCCTACACCTAGAGAAGAATAATTCCATGTACCAGTACAGGTTGGGGGTTGTCCTGTTGGATAGCAGCTCTGTGGAGAAGGACCTAGGAATCCTGGTGTATGTGCCAGCAGTGTGCCCATGTGGCCAAGAAGGCCAATGGTATCTTGGGGTGCATTAGGAAGAGTGTTGCCAGCAGGTCGATGGAAGTGATCTTCCCCCACTACTCAGCCCTGAAGGGTGACAGAGTTGTGTGCTGTAAGAGGAAGAGGTTGCCTAGGTAGGTTGTGGAATGTCCTTCTGTGGACATATTCAACCCCCCCGGATGATGATCGAACGTGTTCTAGAGGATCCTGTTTGAGCACAGGGGTTGAACTAAATGATCTCTAGAGGTCCCTTCCAATTTCTGCCATTCTGTGAGTCTGTGATTCCATTAAATATCCTCAAAGACTTTTACTCTTCCTCCATTTCCACAAAGTTGTAAAGCACACTGAGAAGTCACATAGTTTTTAAGTTGCTATTTCTGCTGGTTTAATGTGCAATATATACTTTGGCTGGGAATGGCCATAAGGTCATAACTTGTCTGATTATGGATGCAATACATTTACAAGTTCCTCTCCTTTTTTCAGTGGCTAATACATCTTCCATAAAGCGCTCATTAAACACTCCCAGACCAAAGGTATTTTATTTATGGATGTTAGGTAAATTGCCAAACTGAGGGAAGCTAAGTTGTCAAGGTTAAAGCTCCTATAAGAGTGTGATGATTTACACAGGTGTCTGAATAGAAATTTAAGTATCTTCTTTAGACAGGTTTGCATATTTTTGTTTTATTGCTGTTTGTTTTAAATATTATTGAAAAAAAAAAAAAAGAAAAGAAAAAAAAAGCTTTTCCACAGAAGCTGTTTCTGCAAAACAAATGCAAGAATCACTTTATTACATGAAGACGAAATGAATCCTTGAAAAGGTGAATGAAAAAAAGCTATGGTGCTTGCTGAGTTCTCTTCTCTAGATAATTTACCTGATACTCAGAGGTTCCCCAGTGTTGTGTCGTACTGTATCCAACATTGTATCTAACCATGTCTAATTTGTTATCTTACAAAATAGCACAGACGCCTATTTTTGTTCTGTATTTAAAAGATTTCACTTCCAGTAACAGAGACAGACTACAGGACCAAGCATTCCTCTGGTCTGCCCCACATACTGACATCCTTCCAGTATTACACGTAGGCTTGTTTGTTATGAACATTTGAACATTAAGGATTTAGTAGCATACCTTCTAAAACAGTCACTCCTACAGTTAATGCCTTAAGAATTCAGTACCCATTATAAACTTAGAGTTGTTTGACTCTTTTGGCAAATTTGGTCTTAGTATTTATCAATAAAATGTTAATCCTAAATTTAAAACACTAGGCTTCTTATGGAAGCCAGGATGCTGTTGGCCTTCTTGGACACCTGAACACACTGCTGGCTCATATTCAGCCAACTATCCACCAGTACTCCCAGGTTCTTCTCCACCAGGCAGCTTTCCAACCACTTCTCTCACAGTCTGTAGCTCTGCCTGGAGTTATTGCGCCCCAGGTGCAAGACCCAGCACTTGGCCTTGTTGAACTTCATACAGTTGACCTCAGCCCATCGATCCAGCCTATACAGATCCTCCTGCAGAGCCTTCCTACCCTTGAGCAGATCGACACACACACCTAACTTGATGCCATCTGCGAACTTACTAAGGGTGCACTCAATGCCCTGATCCAGATCATCGATGAAGACATTAAGGAGGACCAGCCCCAGCACCGAGCCCTGGGGAACACCACTTCCTTACTGAAAAGTGTGAACAGTATAGATGAACTAATGTCTATGACAATTTATGGTAACTGCTCTGCCTTCTACATTATGTCAACCCACCAGCAGATAAAGTCTGCCAGTAGCTCATCTCCTTACCTAGAAATCTTAGAAACAGTTAAAATTGTCACCAATCACATAAAAGATGGATAAGGAAAACTATTATAACCGTGTACTTCTCTGGATGTAAACAACAGACTAAACCTGTTCAGAAATAGCCCTCCGTACCGGGAAAAAAAAAAAAAAAAAAAAAAAAAAGTACAAATTATGCAGCAAAACCACTGTAAAGAGTGTATAAATAAGTGAATTATGGTTAAGATAATCTTATGATAATCTTATTCATAGAAATCACATGTAATTTAAATAATCTGAAATGGGAATGTGGAAAGGGTCAGTTCCTCAGTATCTTACCTCCATCTGGTTTGTGAAATTCTCCTTGCAGGGGACAACAACCTACAGGACTTTAAGCCCAAAAGCTTTTGGAAAATGACAATTAAAGAAAAGAAATCATGGGTCTGAGTGAGCTGCATGTGAAGAAATACCTGGAGCTTATCAACTATTTTTTTATTTTTTTATTTTATTTTTTTATTTTTTTTCTCCAATACATTTCCTGGAGCATAAATACCCTTTTTGCTTTTGTGGATTTACATCTTTTAAACCAAAGCAATTATAAGGCCCTTTGAACAGATTTTCTTTGCAGTCAGTTGGCAAAATGAAAGTCCCCTGCAAGAGATGATATAATAATTCCTTCCTCATCACAACAGGCTACAGGGGAAATACAGACAAGCAGATCTCCTGCTGCCTTAGATATACCAGACTCACCAGAAACACTAAACAGTCAACTAAATAATAAGTAGAAAAATCTATTGAACAGTCTACATCCTTGTGTGTGGACAAAAAAATCAATAGTACCTGGAAAATACCCTTCCATGTTGGAAAAACAATGACTGCTTATATATAGATTACGAAACAAAACCACAGGAAAAAGTACAGAATAAAATGACATCTAGTTGAGATAGTCATATTGGTATAAATTATGTTTAATTTGTTTAGTCTAAGATAAGGAAGGTAAGAAAGGGGAGCTTTTTTTTTTTTTTTTTTTTTTTTTCCTATTTAATGGTCTTAATAAGGTCCCTGAATTTATATGAGAAATATAGATTGGACTGTGTAATTCATTTAAATTAAAGGCTCTACCTTTTATGAAGAGATTATTTACTGTTCAGTATTTGTGTCTCCTTCAAGACAAGCACTGTGATGAGATTTCACCTGTACTGTAGTACTTTTTTTTTTTTTTTCTGAATCTAAAGCCTGTTGGTATCCCTTGGTTCCAACCACTTGTCAGGCTCCTAGTCAGGTGCTTGCAATTTAGAATGAGAAATTTCAGATGACATGGACAAGCAAAATGTATGGACACATCTGCTATATTTAAAATAAAGCGAGAGAGAGAGAGAGAAAGAGAGAGAAAATACACATGGTTTTTTTTGTTTGTTTGTTTGTTTGTTTGTTTTCTGGCTTGAAGCTGATATGTTAGAGGACATAAATGGAAGATCTCTCATATCTGACACTGAGTATACATTATGAAATATATCCCCCTTTCTCCCTAAGAACTTATTATTTTTCCTGCTTTCTTCATGTTCAGGCTTACTACCAGTATATTTTCTAAATTTCATTTTTTCTTCTATGAGATTGTGAGTCTGAAATGAAATGTTTAAATCACTGACACAAGAGTGATTGGATCAATTCTTATGACCATAGAAAACACACATAATATGAAACAATAAGGAAAGGCAATAGCTGATAATCAGACCAGGCACAGAGTAATCATGCAGAAGATAAGATAATCTTCATTTTGGCTGGACTATTTTACTCTAAACCTTCCTTAGATATTTTCCTTTCTTATCATTTGAAGTAACAGGAAAAGATGAATTGACTCTCATCTTAATAAAGTATACCCTGCTTCATCCAGTGTAGTTCCTGCAATGTTTTTATTTCCTATCCCATCAATTTTATTAATTTAATAAAATTAATAGTCTGTGATTTTCCTCTTATTTGGATAGTAATTTCAGGGGAATTTGCCACATAGCAAACATGCCTATATGTTACTGATTCCTCCACATTTCTCCAGATTATTATTTTTTAAGGGGAAAAAACCTTTGAACTGTTCAAAGAATACTTAGAAAATGAGTACTGCCCTAAAATATACCATAGGATTCATTGTTATTATAACAAGAATTCTGTTTAGTTTAGTCTCCTAAGAAAAAACAATACACCTGACCAGTGAAGGTGATAATCTGGCAGGTTTAGAAATCAATTTGAATTAAAACTATTAATAAATTAAATTCTTTCTGTTTTCCTCATGTTAGTGGTGTGTGTTAGGATGTATCTAATAGGGAGTCAGAAATGCAATCTGGAAGGGTCAAGGTGCTGACACACAGGAGGAAAAGGAAGCAGAAGGTATTGTCATTTATATACAAAGGTTGTCATTTATATACAAAGGTTATTGGCTTTTTTTTTTTTTTTTCCAGAGAAAATATTTTTTGGAAAGAGAAAAAAAAAAAAGTGTTTTTTAAGGGACAATCTGCAGAATCACTAATACTGCCATCAGGTCCTTGGGCTTCATGTGGATTTCACTTGGAATAGCCTTGCTATTAAAACAGCGAGCGGTCAAAAAAGAGTGAGAAGGAATCGAGGACAGTTTAAAAACCTCTTTCAGTCATGTCTTTCGGGGTATTTTACAGAGAAGGATAACATCATCTCCATGGAAGAGATACTAAGACATGGAAAGATGAGCAACTTCCCAAAGGTCATCCAAAGAACACTTGTCAAAATCTAAAGTATAATATTTATACATATTCTGCATATAAATATGCCATTCCCTGAGATTACGTCTGTTAAAGAGAAAGATTCTGAAACAAGAAAACTGAACACATGATCTTCCTAGAAAGAATAAACTTTCCTAGAAGGAACCTGAATAGAAAATTGATTGGATTTCATTAACAGTTTTGCAGAGCACCTCCATTGTGATGCAGTATCATAGCTGGGCAACATGTTGGTAGAAGCTCACTTCTAGCAACAGCACATCTTTATAGATACGAAATTCATATCACATATCTTTGCTTTGTTATTCTACTAGTAGAATTTGACGTCCAAATTCTAGAGATGATTGGTTGCTTATTAGTTGCTTTAATTTCACTTTCTTCATCTTTCTTGTTTGTGTGTTTTTATCTCTCATCTTACCTGAACTATGTTATATGTCTGTGATAAAGTACATTATGTGTTAGATTTTTTTTCCTTTGAAGAGTGTCACAGCTGAAATATTACATTTTTTCTTCTGAAGAAATCAAATTATATTTTGCCTCATATTAAGAATAGGCAAGTTAACTTGTGATGTTCTGTCCAGTAGCGGAGATCTTTCCAGAAGAAAGATTAATTGAGTGCAATAAAAAACAAGAGTGGGTTAGTATGCTCTGATTTATTAGCAGATGTTACAAAACTATAAAATAATGTCACACATGAGTGGGTAACAGAAATAGAGGACTGGTTTGCCTGATACCAAAGAAATTACGTGTTGACTATTGAAAAGCTAAAATTAATTGAAAGGAAAATGAGTTAAGGTATCATAATCTCAAAACATTGTGAGAAAAATTAAATGCCACAACAGTGAGTGACTTAGAAAGAAGAGTGAGATATGGTATTTCAGGGAAACCTGTTTTAGGGCCTGCCTTAGATTTGCTGCTGCTCCCTTGAGTGTGGATCACAGGGAGACAACAAAGCAGTCATCTTTGGCCTTGTCTACACTTGCCCAAGTCCTGCAGAAGACTTAGGGACATTCATGACCTACAGAAGTGAAAAGATTTATCAAAACTCTTCTGGTGGTCAACTTTCTGTGCGTCAGTAGCTGCTTCCGAGACAAGGCTGGGCAGGCAAGCAGAAAGGAGCATGGGATCCTGCAGACCCTGGAAGATCACTGCAACCCCAGAATAAAGCAGCCCAGGCCAACCAGTCCCACCAAATCCTTATCCCTTTGGCTAAGGGGATACAGCCATCCCTCAACAGGGTGGCATGTTCCCATACATGCAGACCAGCCTGCAGTGTGTGACCAAAACACTGCTGAACAGTAGAGAACAAAAGAGAAGCCATCTCTCAAACAGAAAGCCCTCTGAATGAGCTTTACCTGAAAGGGGGTTATTGTTTCCTGTCAATGACTGAAAGGCATGGATGAATTCCCCTGTTGTTAATGACCGACAATACGACAATACGACATTTGTGAAGAGGTTCTGAAACTTTGGAAGAGGAAAGATTTGTTTTACAGGTGAGGAAGGATTTGTTTTACAGGTGCAGTTTTCTGGATAAATTGTGCACCTAGTAGATACCATATTGAAAGGAAAAGGTATAAGCAACCAAGAGAATAAGTTACATATTCTGATATTTACTTGAAAACAGACAAAAAAAAAAATCCCACAAAAAATATTTTCAGAGGTATCAAGTGGACAAATTACCAACTGGGTAATCTCAAGAGGGATTATGAATGACAATAGTTAGCACAGCTACCACGAACTGTCTCTAGAGTCCATTGCTCTATATATTCATATAAAATAGTAGTAAGTTAAAATGACAGTTCATAGGAATGTACCAAATTCAAATTTTTATTCATTATTTGAATTCTGGATATAAAACAGGTGACTATGGATAAATTTTCAATATGTCATCTACATGTTTGCATTCAACTGTTTAATCTGATAGTAGTTTGGCAAATTACTTGCATTTTTCAGCGTTGGTTCCTGTCCACAATTACAGAAGCTCAGAGATCACAAAGGTTAATTTCAGAGACTCACTGTCCCACTGTGAGTCTCCTTCGTGTGTCCCATCTGCCTATTCCCACTTATTCCCTACCCCAGACTGAGTGCCACCCTTGAGACGTCTTTTTTTCATATCTGTTTTTCCCTGTCTGGGTCAGTTAATGTAATTTCTTCCATTCACAGAGGTTTTATATGGGACCATGAGTTATTTCAGGCTTTTTCTTTTTTTGTCACACACTTCATCCACAGACTGAGCTTCAACATTTCTCACACTGTTTAAGAGGTCTGACAGTGTGCTCTCAGGGACTTTTACAACCAGAGTACAAGAGACTTTCAGTCTCATCTGTCTTGCAGATTTTTTTTCTAACAGTTAAATAACAGCTATTGGGAAAAAATCCTGAAGTCTAAGAAGATTTCACTTTATTTTTGGGGGAAGATATCATTCAAGAGTAAGATTTGTTGAAAACATGATAGGTTTTTATCGTAACCCTGTTGGATTTTGTCTCATGCTAGTTTCCTCTGGCAAGTCATTGTGATAGTGATGAAAACAGTCTGTGCCTACACCTGCACCATGTTGTTCATTGGTGGATTTGATCAACAAAGTTAGAGAGCCTGCCTGCTTCAGCAGAGCAGGAATCCTACAGAGATGAATATCTAACACAGGGATGAATTTTCTGGATACAGCTTGCTTTACATTTTTTTCAATGTAAAACATCAATTCTTGTGCTTGAACAACTTTATAGCTTGCTGACCCTCCTGGCAGATGGGAGAGCCTCAGTCTGCTTGACAGGGTTTGAAATGCTCTACAAAGAAGTTGGCTGTGTTTTTTTTTTTTATTTTCTATTTTTTTTTTCATTTTTTTTTTTAATCGCATTTGCTTTTCAGCTGCATAGGTACTTGTAGCATCAGTCTCTCACAGTGATTGGAAGTCACCACTCTTTTCCTCCTTGGCACCCCCTCCATGGGCTCTGCTGGGTTTTGCAAAACTAATTTCTTCCTTTCAGACAATGGGTTCAGTCTTCTCTATCCTCATGCTTCCTCCTGCTTGCTGCAGAACAAAATTTGCCTCAGCCTAGTCTGTGTTATCACTTACTGCAATGCAAATAACACCTCCTTCATAACAAAATCAGTGTCTTCTCATTTCTTTGCTGGATATCTTAGCTAGCTGGGTTGTTTTGTGGGTCTAGGGTGATAACAGAACTAGTTTATATTTTCCAATGTATTTTATATTTTACATTGAAATGCTGAGATTCTTAATATATGTTAAGAAATATTTTAAATTGCTTTTACTATAGCCATATATATTCTTTCTACCATAATACTTATCTTTCCAATCTCTATACTTTCAAAAAAAAAAAAAAAAAAAAAAGCCACTGCCTTGTTTTGTGTGAAAATACAATTTAACAACATTAATAAATGTCTACAGTTTCCCTCTACAAACTTATGATTGAAGAAACCTAAGTGTAAGGTTTAAATCATATTTTTTTGATTATAAAATAGCTGGTCTCTAACAGCAATTTATCTTATAACACCATTCTCTTATGCCATCTCTTTTCCTGCAAATCAGATGTTCGGCAATAAACAAAGCATGTGTAAGTGATATTACCTATGTTTCTCATACAGTCTTCAAGGACTTCAAGCACTACAAAGAAGCACAGTTCAGCACTTTCTGGGTAGTTCTTTATCTGACAGGAGTATGTAAAAGTTTAACCAATTAGATGTTCTTTCATATCTTCTCTTTCTGTCACAGGAATTTGGAAGTTGGCATTCAGATGCCCAGCCATGTGGTTTAGTAAAACAGTTTCCAGCTTACATAAAGCTGGAATCCGACATACAAAGTTTATTTGACCACCAGGTATGAAATTGCCATTTTGGGCCCCTATTTGGTTAAAGTTGAAATGAGTTCAGCCTCTTTCCATTGAGAGTGAGCAAGCTTCCCTACACCTCAGTTCTCATTAGAGCTGGCTGGATGAATTATTCCAGCTGAACAAACTTGCAAAATGCATTTAAAAACTTAGTGCTGAATTATTTTTCTTTGTGAAACACTGAGTCTACGAGTTGTTACAAACCTATTTCCCCCACATACACCCTCCCTTGAATATCTTTCCAGGTACCTGCCCATGAATTACTGTTCAGTCTTTTAAAGTATATAAAAAATTAGAAGGCAATGTGGCTATACATGTCTCTACTGCAAAACTCATGTTTGTGGGATAGAGAAATGTTAGTATTGAATATTAAATTTTAACATATGGGATATTCCCTTTTCTTTTCCAATATACAGATGCAACTCTAATTCAGATTGGAATTTTTATGTCGTTGCTAACATTATTATTATCTACCCTTAATTTTAAGTAATATACTTGCATATCTATTTGCATAAAACTTTTCCTGGCTATAGACCAAAATGACCTGAAAAAAAAAAAGGAGTCTTCTGCTCCTACCGGAGAAGAAAAGAATAAGCTCTGTGGCTAATGTGAATGCACACTAAAAATTTATTTTGGTACAATTCTGAATATAGCTTTGAGTTGTACCATTTGAATTTCTTTGTATTTCTTGTGGATTTTTTTTTTGCTTGTTTGTTTTTTGTTTACAGGGAGGTGGGAGGGTAATGACAAAGTTTTAAATAAGCAACCTAGACACAATATGTTATCTTGCTCTTGAAATACTGTAGGAAGTGAGAAGAATCATAGATAGTATTTCAAACCCAGCCACCAAACATGCCAGCATGCATCCTTCTGTCATCCTAGTGCTGTGATGATGAGTTGTGCTGTGTGGCCATTGTCCCTTCTCGCTTTGCTCCCTGGGCACAGTGTGCTGACAGCCCGCAAATCACGTTTCAGTCCACAGAGGCAATAAAGAATTCACGTATAAAAGAAGCATTAAAAGGTGAAAACTTAAAAAGTATATATAAATATTTATTCACTCAAAAAAATAATGATTATCACATATATATATATATTTAAAAGAAAATAATAATAATAATAATTAAAAAAAAAAAAAAAAAAAAAAAAAAAAACATTGGCTGCCTCAGCCTCATTATCTCTTTCTTTGTTTCTGGTAACAAGAATCAAAAATTTAGGAATTCCCAAGAGAGCAGGATACAAGCCTATCTGGCTTTCATTCCACAGCCCCACAGTTCTGGAAGACACATGGAGCTGACTTCAGAGACTGTAAATGTTAGTATCTGGATAATATAAATTCACTCCAGAACAAGTTTTGGCAAAGCTGATTTTAATATCTGTCTGAAAGCAGCCTCTGCTCCAGTTCTGAAAATCTCTCATGAGATTTTTGAAACTCAGAGAGTTTTTAGCTTGCATGGGAGACCATCTGGAATCACAGAAAGACCACTTCTGCCTCTTCCTCCTCAGGCCCCAGCAGTTTCTTCACACAAGGTGGTTCTGGAAGTCTTATGGATGTACTGGGTCTGGCTGGAATGTTAACTTTCCCTGCAGCAGCCCATACAGTGCTGTGCTCTGCACTTGTAGCTAGAACAGCAGTGTTATCACACCAGTGTTGTGTCTACTGCTGAGCAGTGCAACGATGCTGGCACAGCATCAGGACTCTCTCTAACCCTCCTAGGGGGTGGGCAAAAAGTGAGAGGAGAAACATCACCAGGGCAGCTGACCTAAACCAAAGGGATATTCCATACCATATGATGTCACACTCAGTAATAAAACGTGGAAACAGGAAGGAGATGGGAGGGATGGTCTCTCATTGTGAAAATGTCGGTCCTCCTCCCGAACACCAGCTACACGCGTTGAGGCCCTGCTTCAAGGACGAGGTCAAGCATCACTCATTTGTGGGAAGTAGAGAGTAATTTCTTTCCTCTGCTCTTCCACATAGCCTTCATTTGTTTCATTTGTTTGTTTTCCTCCCTTTTTTTCCCTTTCCCCCTCCCTTTTCCTCTTTCCTTTTTTTTTTTTCCCTTTAGTTAAATTGTTTAGTTCATAATAATCTTTCTTTAATTATTATTATTATTATTTCCCTTTGATTAAATTATCCGTATCTCACCCTGTGAGTTGTTCTTTGCTTTACTTCTTCCCCTCCTCATCTAAGGAGGGGGAGTGAGATAGTGGTTGTGGTGTTTAGCTGCCCAGCATGGTAAAATCACCAAAATGGACCAAAAAACTGAGATAGCAGTAAAACTAGACTGTCTCACAGCTCATTATTTTGGGCTACTCTGTGGCCATAACAGCCCCAGAACCGTAGTCAAAGGCTCATTGCCCAAGGAAGGAGTGAAGAGTGTCAATAGAAAAGATGCAAGATTTTATTTGATCATCAAAGCCAATATAGTTTGGAATGTTTTTTACACATTGGCCCTTTGAAATGAAAATTGTTTAGCTGATTTTTATTTTTTTTTTCCCAAACTGATCAAATTTGCTGAACAGGGTTTAGAATGATAAGTCAGGTGGAAAAGATAAAGAAACTTCAGGTTCCTGAAGAGATGCCTTGGTGACCTAACTCCTTACAAATTAAAGAGTGTAATTCAGGTCTTCTGTGAGCATCAGCAACATTATAATAATAATGGCAAGTGGAAAACTGTTATCATTTTATATGTGCTTTTATTCCAGGGAAAAATGAAAATTTAAAAAAATAAAATAAAATAAAATAAAATAAAATAAAATAAAATAAAATAATAAAATAAAATAAAATAAAATAAAATAAAATAAAATAAAATAAAATAAAATAAAATAAAATAAAATAATAAAATATAATATAATAAAATAAATGTTCTCCATGTATCCACCATTTTACTTATTGGATCATTTGTGAAAAGAGCAAATCACTGTTGACATTCATCTACAGAGAAAAGTTTAAATTTTATACACTGCTGCACCCAGTATAGCTCAAGGAAAGTTCATGCTATCAAGGCCACCCTTCTTAGTAATTCAGTCACCAGAAGATATTTTTTTGTCTTGTTCTTCTATCTTTTTTTTTTTTTTTAAATAGAGTTCAGAATTAGGGTATCATAAGTTGATCATTAGGTGATCATAAGCTTTTCTGAATGTGGCTACAGGCATGAATTAGAATAATAATTTTGTTCTTTCTCTACCTTTAGAAAAAGGCGCAGAGATGGGAAAGATTAAATGGAAGAGAATAAAGTGGATGAATTTGCCAAAATAATTGTAAGAAATTAGGTATTTGCAAGACTAGCTCTTTTCCCTTAGCATGAGCCTTAAACAACAAACTGAAACAGCTTACGCAACAATGGCACTGCTAGGTCATTTACCAGTCTACCCATGAAAAATAAAAATTAAAATATATATTTTCAAAAGTAGCTAGTAACTGTTATCTTGAGTTTTAAATGTGGACCCTGATTAAATAATAAAAAAAATAACAATAAAATACTTTAAGAATTCCCAAACCGTGGCAGTTTAGAAAGCATTGTTAAGTATTTTTTACTTTATCTCACTTTTCTTACTTTTGTTAGTATATACATTATTTAATGTCTACCAGAGAAATAATAATATGAACATAAAGGTTCGTCCTACCATAAATAAAGGTGATTCATGAGGTAAATTTTAGGCATAAAATGGGCAGAGCTCACTTAAGTAAGTTTTTAATAGCTGACAAATGCAAAACTAGTGCAAAAGGAAAGGAAATATGAGAACTGCTCCATATACAATAGCAAGTTGCAAAACTAAATTCAGCAAGAGATAATTTAAAACTAGATTCTGTGGAAATAATAATAAAAATTGATTAGATTGAGAAATGATGTCATAGCAAAAGAAAGAGCTACATCTTGAGTTGATACTATAATCAGCAGACACTGAGCTGGAGTCTGCTCTCTGTATCAGCAAACAGACTTGTACCTCCAGGGAGGCTGTCTCAGAAGGACACTTAAAGTTCTCACTAACGCATAATCCACACCAAGGTAGAAGTTTTGGCCATCATCAGACGGTACAGTGAATCAGAACATCTTCCAGCTGCATAAATACATGGTTTTGTTTTGTTTTATTTTGTTTTGGCATGGGGGAAGGTGGAGGGTGTTGGGAGGGGTGTTTTCCCCAGGTCATTGCCACCCACTGGTAGGGAGCAAACAAAGCCCCACTCAGTTTGGAAATGATCTGTGCAATGCACCTGCAAACAAAACAAAACAACCACAACAACAACAACAAAAACCTCGATAGCAAAGAATCATTGCTTGTCTCTAAAGGATAAAAAGAAAGTTAATTAGGTTGCCACGAGTAAATACATTTTTTTTTTCTTACTCTGGGACAGTTTTATAACAAAAAGAAAACTTCCTGGAGAAGGTTTTCTGGCCTGGGCACTGCTTACCCTGGCTGCCCCAGGTTCACACAAAAAACCTGCAGTTCTTTGCAAGTATTTTAGCAAGTGGAAGGTGCAGGCTTGTTAAGGAAAGGAACTGCTTAGAAATGACAGCTGTGTAACTCCAGTGAAAAGACAAATAACGGGAGTCATGATTGTGATCATGATCATCATGATAATGATGATATTTTCCTCAGAAGGAAAATAGTTACACTGTACTTTTGTATAGATCAGCATTGACTGCAGGCAGCAAAAGAATAATGTAGATATGTCTGTAAAAGGAATCAAAAGGGGTAAGATATATATCTAATAATGCAGGATTAAATCTATCATGATATGAAGAGACACATTCTGCAGAATAAATGGGGGAAAAAAGGTTAATTACATACTTTATACTTACAGAAATAAATAAAAATAAATAAAAATATATATATAAAAAAAACTAAAGGTCTGAATAGAATTATATTATGATTGAATGATCTTCATTTATTTCAACAAGCTTTGTACTAGGGTTTTATAGCACCAAATAAAAAATAGAGATATTCTGGTCATATATTTTTGTCTCCTGGCTAAGGCATCCACAAACTTCTTTATATCATATAACCTTTAAGGCCTGAATATTCCCAGAATTATTTTGGAGGCAAAACCTTTTAAAATTTCCTTTTATAAAACAGATACTTGGGGGTTACCTGTGGCCCAATCATAATCTTGCTATAGCAACATTTGTGGCTTGGCTGCCACTGAAGGTGTCATTATAAACTACTGCAATACTGTAACACTAGTAATCACTGAAAAAAAAATAAAAAAAAAAAAAATAAGATTTTCCCAAGACAAGTCTGTTATTAATGCTGTCATACTTCAGTAAAATTATTCGGTAACATTTTCCAACCTAAAAATTATACAAAAGTATATTTTTCTTCTTTTTCATTTACTTTTTAATTTTCTCAGCTTGAAAACAATAACTTATTCTAGGAACTTCTCTTTCACATTTTTATGAGATTCTGATTAACAAGAAAAAAAATCCTACTGCATGTTATTACTTGTTCTCAATTTATAGAATAAGATTATTTGATCCTTTTAAAAGTTACTTCATCCAAGGTGAAAGAAGGAGGAAAGAAAACAAACAAACAAACAAAAAAAAAAAAAAAAAAAAAAAAAAAAACTTTTTCTTCTATAAGAGATCAAACTTCCATTCTATTCCACCAATTTTTTGAGAGTAGAAATGAACATAGAGTCTTTCTGAAAATATATATATTTTTTAATCTAACATTTGAATGTAAAATAAAACCATACCAAAACACTTCTTATAGATAGGCAACATTTTTGGAAAATTAAACATGAAAGAAAAAAAATAGCTTGAATTCTCTTCAGTAATTTGACAAGCTCAAATGCTAAAGCTTAAAAATTTTAGGAATTCGTTTTTAGGAATGACATGTAAAGCTCAAGGCTCATTTTACCACTTTAATTTGAAAGGGATAAGATTCAGAGCTAATTTTCAAGAACAAAACTCAAAGTATATTGAATCTCTTGCTACTATGCTGTGCTCAAGACAGGGTTTGTGGCAGGATGCAGCCCCTCGGCCCTGGCACTCTCCTGGCCCCAACACCCTGTTGGGCAGGGGACCCCAGAGCAAAGCCACCCTTTGGTCACCTGGAGCTGCTGCTCTCCCTTTCCACACAGGGCTCTGCACCTAACACTGGCTGCTGTGCTGTTTCATGTCTTTATTTAAGAAGTGAGCTCCAGAACAGGAGGAAACCTGATGTTTATGCCTGTTTGCTTTTAAAGATGAGAAACAAAGGGAAAATTTTGGTGACCTTTTGATTTTGAGAGCCCAGATCAGAGCAAAGCTACACCAGCAGCTGCACCAGCACAGTGTGGAGTCACATCCTCAGCCTCTCCCTCCTGCTTCATCTTTGGAAGTCTATCCAGAATCTGACAAGTGGGGGGAAATATAGAGTGAGTTTAACTGAGTCCTTGAGCTGGAAGCAAGAACAGACCCTTTTTGCCTTTTGCTCAATGTTACATTTGTGGCACAGTATCATTTTCATTTGAGGTGCACTTAGCTGCACTGCCTTCACTCCTGTCCACCCTTATTTGAACACTGCAGACAGAGGCAATGGCACCTAGTACAGGAGCTGCTCGGCGCTTGCCATCCTTTGACTCTGTTTTCTATTTCTCATAACTTTGTAAAATATACAGATTTAGACTGAACTTTCCATGCATGGTATCTGCCTCCAGCAGAGTTTTGTTTTTGTTTTCTTTTTTAAATGTTTCAGCCAAAATAACATAGCTGTTTCCAAGAATACACTTCACATTTAATGAAAATATATGTCACTGTCCACAATAAAAGGAAAATCATACAAATGAAACAAAAAACAACCAGCCAAACAAATAAGAAAACTACCACAAACCCTTACAACAATTCTGTTGAAGTTATATTTTGTTCACACTGGAAAAACAAACAAAACCCCAGGCTCATTTGAAAGCAGCCCCTTGTAACTATAGCAGCTAGCTTGTAACTATTTTTTTGAAGTTAAAGTGTTGGTGTTTTTTGGAGAAAGAATGTCACGCATGCTTGTCTTTCCATATTTTCTGGGGAGAATCCACAGTAGAGAAAACTAGGGTCTTGCCTTTGAGTAAGAACTTCTCACTGTGTTCAAGCCAAGAGATTTTGGCTCTGCATGTACCCCATCAGAAAAATGACAACAGAAGTAGGGGTATCTTAGTGTGCATTAGGATAGACAGACTGACTGAACTGGGGGAAATCCCACATGGAGTGGGGGAGCCAGGGTGGCTGGATATGGTCAGTCAGAGCAGCAGCACTTTCCAGTTTAAGCCTTGGCAGCAGCTGAGATTGCCTGTCTTGGGCTGTGGTGGGATGCAGCTCCCCACGCCCTGGGGGGCTTCACAGCATGCAGGCAGGGTCTGCTGAGCTGGCAGGGTGTGCTGTGTGGAGGGCACCCTCAGAGGAGCAGACTCCTCCTGAATGTAGATGTGCAGTTTTATTTATTAGAAAAGGCCAAGGCCAGGTTGTATGGGGTTTTGAGCAATCTGCTTTAGTGAGAGGTGTCTCTGCACATGGGAGCATTGGAATTAGATGATCTTTAAGGTCCCTTCCAACCTAAACCATTCTGTGATTCTATGATTCTGTAGAGCAGCATCAGAATAGTATATGGTCAGTTTGAGTGGGGCACACTGTGCATAAATATAAACTAAGGGTCTAAAAAATTGGAATTGCAAAGGCAGGTTCTCGAAAATTAGAAGCAGTCCTAATGAAGGCAGCTTGTACATCCCTAATGCAGTTCTTTCGGAAGTTCTGTGTTAACAGTATAGCATCCAGCCACAACAACATAACAATATCCATTTAGTTCTCCCAGAGCTCTGGTGAGATTACCAACCCCAGGATCTCTAAGAAAAGGATAATGCTGAAGTACAGTGAATTCTCTACTTGAACACATGGAGTGTAATTTATCATTTTGCAGTGGATTTGACTGACAGGCTGAAAAATCCTACTCTGCATGCCTTAGAGGAGCAGTAAGTCACAGTGAGGCAAGATGCTCGAGCCACTACTTCCCCACAAAGCAACAAAGAGATCTCATTTCAGTTCCCTTCTCCTCAGCCAGGCACAGCAGGGGACTCTGACTGCATTGTGCTAATTAAAGAGCCGGACCTCAGCCGTATTTTCAGACTTTGGGGATTCCTTCATCACATGGATCAGTTGTTGTAGAGTTGCCCAGGTTGTTGCTTCTTTTCACTGTTCTCTGTCGGGTTTTCAGGCTCTTTGATCCAAATCTTCAACTGGTGTAAATTGGTACATCTCCCCAGGGACTTAGTTTTTAAAGATAAAAGCAAAATGCTATTTAAAAGCTTTGCTTTGTCAGTCTGACTGTGAAAAGATGAATAAAAATGGCTGCTGCTTGCAGTACACAACTGGTTGCCTTAGTAATAAAGTCACAGTCAGGTTGAAGGGACCCTGCACAGGACAACTAATATAATTACAGAAGTGGAAAGACAACCCTGGCAGAAAGGTTTGTGGCAATTAGATTGAAAACAGGCATCTAAAGGACAATTAGTGTGCTCTTTTGCTACTCTTCAATTATGATTGAATGAGGATAACTCTGGCATTTTATATTGAGCTTGCTGAGAAAATTTGCTTTACTCATAACAAGAATCATCTGCTCACTTAGTGCAGGAGGAAATGCTGTGTGGATGGGTTAATCTTGATACCTAAGGCAGCTTAAATTGGATTCCCCTTTCCTTGTCATGGTGCAACCACAGTCCTTACCATTACTGTATCAGTATGTTTACCTCTGTTGCACAAGAAAACAGTCTTTTTTTTTTTTTTTTTCTCCAGCAGAAAAAAGAAGCAAGATTTTATTGTTCAATTTAATTTCCAGTAGAATTGTTTTTTTATTTGTGTTATTTGTAGGCATGTTCACTGATGTATATTCCTCTGGTGTAACCTTTGTCATTTGCTATATATACCACATGCATACTTAAGCAGTTGGCACTAGCAATTTCAGATATACGAATACACTTAGGAATCCTGAGAGGATAGATGATCCCAGATATTGAAATTTAAGACAGTAAAAAGACTACTGTTTGTATGTTGCCAAATTTTCACATTCATACTCATAACATTTTTAGGAACTGTATATTCCATGGGAAATACATAGCCCAAATTGACATCCATAGAGAGATTTGGTTTATCTATTTAAAGAAATAGTCTCAAACTTCTCTCTCTCTTCCCATCTATGTTTCATTGTTCATAGATCTGCCCTGCTAGAGTCACTGTGTGCTTGTGACACTTTCTCTCTTCTCTAGTAGGAACTCCAGCTCCTTCAAAGGCTCCTGAGCACCATTTGTTATTAAAAGAAAAATTTCTATCCCCACATGAAATTTTGATCTAAACCAGCACCCACAGCATGCTCTTACACTATATCCACACAGCTTCCTCCCTATTCTCCTTGCAGTACTAATCACTCCCTTGATGTGCGCCTCCTGGAGCCACTCACTCAGCTCATTTAGCAGCAGTCATGTTTCTAACCAACAAGGAGCTTTTGGTGAAAGGAAGCTTTCAGAGATTCCTGGGAGTTCCAATCCATCCCAATGATAGGAAAAAGGAAAATGCTGTCAGTAGCCTTGCTGATGTCCAAGCAATAAGCCAGGAATTCAAGGAGAGAATGTATGGGGGCAGAATGAAAAAAAAAAAAAATGATTAAGAGCAAACAGCACAACTGCAAAGTGCATTGTTTCTCATCTTAGGTCACGGGGAGCTCTCTTTTAGAATAGGTGCCTGATGCACCTTGTGGTAGAGCAAACAAATGGGTAATATATGACCTACTTTAAGAATTCAGCAACATTTAAAAATTCTCTCTCTGAGTAGTGAATTTTGTTTTCCTTTTCCTATCATGTCTCAGTCAAAAGATTTGAAACTAGCCAAAATTAGCAATTATATACAAATAAACCTGACATAGGTACAAAACCACAGTACTCCTCTATTGACATGGTACCACTGGAGAGTTTTTCCCAGTTTAGAGATGATCTAGAAAGGGATTAAATGGCTTTGAACTAAAGCAGTACTGAGGCTTTATCAATAATCACAATTAAATGTTGTATCAACTGTCCAGTTAAAAACAATGTTTCAATGTATAATATTTATACATTAATATTATACATTCTTTATAATATTTATACATTCTTTACTATCCCTTTGGCTCAGAAAAGTTTCTTTTTCTTGGCCCAGACACAACATGAAAGGAGGTGAAGGGCTACCATCTCCTAGTTGACCTGCTCTGAGCATGCCAGAATCTTTCCTGCCAATCTGGGGCAGCTTTAGGTACAGAGAAAAGATGGACCTGCATCTTGACATCCAGAGAGTAGAGCTTTGAGACACTCCCATGACTAGGTACATGGTGGGCAAATTTGAGGATCACAGGTTAAAATTTAGAAATCCCAGCTGGATGTAGGTCTCATTCCAAACATTTAAGTTCTCCAGCAAAGGAAGACAGCTTATGGAAGTGAACAGAAAGGCTTACCTTAATTCAGTGAATCCTTTATGTGCCAAAAGCACTACAGAACAATTAATCATTTAGCAGTTGTGTGAATAATGTCTCCTGATACACACTCTTGGGAACGTGTATCAGGAGACATGTATCATGTATCAGGGAATGTGTACCTTATTTTTATGTTATCCTTCATATTGTGTGTGTTTCACTGGCTCAGGCTCAGAACTCTCCTTATGTTTATGATGAGATTGTTACAAAGCTTCCAAAGAAAGAGTGTGAATAAGCTGGCAAAGAACTTGCTGTAATTTTTTGGTCTTGTGAACTACCTGGCACCAACATGAAATATAAATCCCATTTACCCAAAGACCCAGAACCTGATAAGACTTTCCTGTGAATAACAGGGTTTAGTTCAAACTTACTGTACTTTTGAAAAATACCAAAAATCTAACTCTATACTGAAGAATATAAATTACAGATTTTTGGTCTCTTGTTCCTTGGGTCATAGCATTTTCTTACTATGTCACACATTTTTAGTTTGAATCCTGACTAGAAGCAGAAGCTTCTTTACAGTAGACTGATCCAATTTGAAGTACATGTTCATTTAATTCATAAATTCCCTCTGTCCTGTGCAGAATGAACCAACACATTCCCATGTGTCTTCCTAATAGAGAATCTTATATTAGGAACCAGTAATAAAGTATGTCTGGGAAGATTTAGCCACCATATGCCTTGGCATAATTTGAATAACTGTCAAAAAAAAAAAAAAAAAAAAAAGTGTGCATTCTAAAATTTAATGGAAACTCTGTGTTTTCATTAAATAAAGTCAACACTTCCCAGTTATCCTATTTTGTTAATAAAGTCTCTTCTAGGAATGTTTATTTTATAAAGGAGCTATTTAAATAGGTAAAACTGTTGTGCTTACATTGTATGTTAGTTAACCAATTCCTACATATAAGCTATATGTATACTATACTATAACAGAAATATTCAGAAAAAAAAAAATAATCTTAATTTATTACTAAAATTATTTCCAAAAACTAAATCCAGTAAAAATAATAAGATATATATATATAAACAGAAAATTATCTGTTTTATTTGGAAAGATTAACTCCTACATATTCAAATTCATTGCACTATCCTAACACACAAGAAAATGAATCAGCTATTTTAACTTTAGTTATCCTAAACTCAGTTCTCCAAGGAGCAGGTAACACTTAAAATATAATGTTTTCAAGTTATATTTACTCTCTGCTGTTATCCCAGAAATAATATGATATTAAACCTGTTTTTCAAGTATCCACTAGAATCAAAATGTCAAGTGAGTCATTCTTTCAACGTATTAGGAAGACGTAGTTATTTTTATTTGTTGAAATTATCGTCATTTGCATATTCACCCCTATCACTAGTAATTCAAGAAAAAATTACTAAAGATGTGATGGTGATTTTAGACAGACTGATTAAATATAACATTATAGCGGAGTCAGTCAGTTAGTCAGAGCAATATTCTCTAGTTGATGAAGCTCTTATTCTAATTATAGGGTATTTATGGCACAAAAAATAGATGGTATTGCTCATGACTCTGTACACAGTAATTTCAGGTTACAGGTGGTTCGGTTTTATGTGTTAGGTGACAGCTTCTCAGCAGACCCAATAGATCCCCTGAGAGGTACCAGTGAAGCTCTTATCATTTTTTTGCCACTTCTTCTAAAGATTGCTAATTCAGGCAAGGTTATACTCACCTATAAATGTGATAGCAATACTGTAGTTGCTGACAGTAATACCATCAGAAACAGAAAGCCCACTCTCCCCAGTCATTAAATTGATACCCTAGCTGAGTTTGCTCCTGTGTATGACCTATTAAATACCTTCACAACAAGATTTCTCTTAGTTTCACACCGGTTAGTCATTTGCAGTGGAAAGAAAAAAAAAATCATATCATAAATCTGAATTATCCCAAACAGTCTTTACTTTTTTTTTTTTTCATGTAGCTGTAGGGTACAATGCATGTGGATCCACACACTCCAGAAGACGTTCTTTCTCCTCCTTTACTGAAGACATATATTCTTTAGAGAAATAAAAAGTACACAATGTTTTTGGCATGCTTGTGAATACATGTGACTTTTAGATATCCCAAGTCTTCCAGCAAAACTAAGTTGACAGTAATCTTTTTCTTGCATCATAGGTAATATGCCATTCATGGCACATCAATTCCTGTTCATGTATTTCTCATTATATATGGGAACAAGGTGAGAAGAGGAGTTAGGAACCATCTAGGAATTTAGACATTATTCAACATGCATGCATGGTAGACTAATATTTTTTTAGATTAACATTTTTAGTCAAGATCAGGGTGAAGAACATCACAGAGATAGTCTAGGAGCAGGAGACATAAGTATTAAAAGTGTCTCCCTCAAATACAAGACTTTCTTTTGTCATACATAATTTTATAAAATCTTATTTTCATGTAAGAAACCACCTCATCATTCTAAATGAGGAGATTAGCAAAAAAATAGGAGAAGTTTAATCACTTACAGAATTAAAACAACAAAAATAAAAAATCCCAAGCAGAGATTGTTGAGTAAAGCCTGCTTAAATCATACAGTGTTGTATAACAGAAAATGCCTTAATGGCCTGTTCTTTTCCATCAGCTCTACCGAGTTATTTTTTGCATTGCTCATCAAGCCCAGGCTTCTCTCCAGTTTTTTTATCTAGCAAGACTTTCCCCCCAAGATTGTGACCCCAGGGGCTGGCAAAGTCAGGACCCTGTACAACGTGTCAGGGGCAACACAAGAGCCCCTAATGGCAGACCTCACTGTTTAGCCCTGCCTAACCTCCTGGCTGTCTGAAGAGGGGGACTGTTTTCTATTTTTTCCCATATTTTCCCTGTCTGGAATAAACGATGAGAGGGAGAGAGGGAGAATTCACTACATCATTAGTATGATAGCATCATGTACCACTTACCTTCACCTCCAGAGTACTTTGCAAGCATTTGCTTAATTGATCTTTCTCATGAATTGAGGGAAAAAAAAAAAAAAAAAAAAAAAAAAAAAGAAGAAGAATTAAAAAAAAAAGAGTATTTTATCAGTGTTGCCTGAACATAACCACAAGTTCCTCTCTTTGATTAATTTACTTAATATTTCAGAGTTGTTCTACTCTCAAATCCTCAAATCTTTTCCTTGCTTGTGTATATAATGATACCTTTCAAGGACTTACCCCAAATATTAACATCTTAAATATATATTGAAGCTGGTATTGATTTTTGTGGGATTGTTCCTGGCTCCATGGCTTTCATAGCTCTGGTGTTTGGTCTCTTTACCTATTTATGTTGATAGTTTTATTCTTTGCATAGCTCAGGTAGTTCTGTAAATCATTTTTAAATATTTTTATTTAAGAGATTATATCTTAATATCAGTTGATAGCATACAGAGTAGCCTAAAGATTTTGTGACTGCTGAGCTATCAAATTCACTTTAGCATATATTACCTATGTCAAAAAGTAAACCATATATCCATTGTCCAGGTGATTACATATGTAAGTTTCATTAACTCAGTGGGAGTATGCTTGCTAATCTTTAAGAACTCTACATGAAACACAATGACATCTGTTCACATGTTTATTATACCCATAATTAAAAATAAATAATGGAAGAGATTATCATAAAAAAAACGGCAGCTGATAGCTGATATCCATAAAGTGTGTTCTGAGATTACCATGTGGAAATAATAGGTAAATGTACCAGAGGGGGGATAACAATATAGCAAGTTTTATGCATGCCACAGTAAATAATGATTGTCACACATGCCACACCTTACAAGAGCTATTATCTCTAGAAAAACATGTTATTAATTAGGTTAAGAGTAATATCATATTTGTCCATTAATTTCATATTTCAGATTCTCTTTAAATTCAGATTTCTCCATTAGCTGAATCTTTAGTTCTTTATTTCAGTCTTCCACGGTTTGGTGAAATTAATTGCTAAGGAATCTTCCTGAGACGCAATCACATGCCTTTCCAAAACAGATTGATCTAATGCCTGATATTGAACTTTCTACAATGTATACTAGTGTCCAAAGACACAATATTCTTGCTAAATTACTTGCTTATCCTGTAGTCTTAGCATGTTGGCTTTTTTTTTTCTATTTAACAAACACAGGGAAACTCAGGATAGGTAAGCTGATTTCATATTCTATCAGTAGTCTGTTCTTACATTGTCATATTGTCTCTTTAAAAGCAATTCAAAGATATAGTGAACAAAGTCTGATTGATATTCTGAAATGTATTATTGTTTAGATTGAACCTTTTCTTATGCAAATTACATGGTACTGTATTTCAAACTGAGAAATAATAATGGGCAATGAAATGAAAAGTAAGAAATGAAGAAAAAGATGGACAGCAAACAAATTTTATTCATTTGACCAAAGACTGAGAATGCACAGAGACAAGTAGGTACAAAGAACAAAACTGATACTTTAGATCAACACAGAGAAAGAAAGAAAGAAAGAAAGAAAGAAAGAAAGAAAGAAAGAAAGAAAGAAAGAAAGAAAGAAAGAAAGAAAGAAAGAAAGAAAGAAAGAAAGAAAGAAAGAAAGAAAGAAAGAAAGAAAGAAAGGAAGGAAGGAAGGAAGGAAGGAAGGAAGGAAGGAAGGAAGGAAGGAAGGAAGGAAGGAAGGAAGGAAGGAAGGAAGGAAGGAAGGAAGGAAGGAAGGAAGGAAGGAAGGAAGGAAGGAAGGAAGGAAGGAAGGAAGGAAGGAAGGAAGGAAGGAAGGAAGGAGGGAAGGAAGGAAGGAAGGGAGGAAGGAGGGAAGGAAGGAAGGAAGGAAGGAAGGAAGGAAGGAAGGAAGGAAGGAAGGAAGGAAGGAAGGAAGGAAGGAAGGAAGGAAGGAAGGAAGGAAGGAAGGAAGGAAGGAAGGAAGGAAGGAAGGAAGGAAGGAAGGAAGGAAGGAAGGAAGGAAGGAAGGAAGGAAGGAAGGAGGGAAGGAAGGAAGGAAGGAAGGAAGGAAGGAAGGAAGGAAGGAAGGAGGGAAGGAAGGAAGGAAGGAAGGAAGGAAGGAAGGAAGGAAGGAAGGAAGGAAGGAAGGAAGGAAGGAAGGAAGGAAGGAAGGAAGGAAGGAAGGAAGGAAGGAAGGAAGGAAGGAAGGAAGGAAAACAAATAAAGCATTAGTCAACATGGTGTACACAGACCATATCAAACAGGTTTTTTTATTTGTTTGTTTTCAGATAAGTCTTTCTAGTTGTAACATAATAAGACAGTGATGATAGGAAATTTTTTTACTTGCCTTCATTAGTTGTTGTGACCCGTTCTGAACCATTTGCCCTGCCTTACTACATTGTCACCTAAATCACAACTGGTAATTGCAGACTTTCTTAGTTGCCTAAGGATAAATTACTACTTTAATTTGAATGTGTTGTCTATTTCTACTCATAAATAATGACTAGTATTGCTGAATGTATTATCCTAATTATTATGTTTATGTAGAACATAATAATTCCCAGCCTCTAAAAACACTTCTGTAGTGTTTTACTGACTGTGTCTCATCATCCCAGGTATCTCTGAGAAACTTATGATCCATTGCTAAATGCTGAATCTTTCTGGCCTTTTGTATGATCCTCAGAAGAGCATTGGACACTAAACTGATCCATGTGTGGGATGTCCAGGGAGAAAATTGCAGATAGAAGAAAAGCAGGAGTCTCTCAGTTTAAGGCCCAATGGCAATTTTCCTCAGCTGCCTCTGCCAAAAAAGCTTACCTTGTTAATATTTATAGTGTAATAATGATTATCTCATTCACAACATTTCAGGAGGAATCTATCAAGCTCCTTGGTCTATGAACACTCCAGGCATTGCAGCCTCTTACAGCAGAGAGTCTGCAGAGAAAACCCAGTTCCCTCAACTCTACAAAATTAACATAAGCTTTTTCTTCCCCCTTCTATTTTCAGATCTGCTTCTTGCAAGCATAACATGTACATAGATATCGTTTGCAAAAGAAATACCACAGGCCTGCAGAATTGATCTGAAGTTATTAGTTCCCATTTTTTTCTGTTCTATATTCACTTCAAATCCCATTGCTCCTGCCTATGCCAGTTGGCATACAAGAATGAAATAAGGCAAATACATCCTCTTCTTTCACTGTAAAATGCTCACTGTTCCTCCATGAGATTTCTAGTGACCCCAAATGGAATTGCACTGTTGGCAGTGTGGAAACAGTCAATAGATTCATTGGCCTAATGGTTGTTTTCTTGTTTTTAGCATAAGTTCACTGAAAACTACTGTGCTGTAGAAGGCAAGCAAATAAGAAAGCCCCTAAGAAAATCTGATTTAGCTACTGGATTCAATACTGTTATATCCAAGTGAATACATCAATGACCTGGGTCATTTGCAGAGTTAGACTAGAGATCTAAAAGTCTTTTGCAGTGTTAGAGGTTTCTGAATCTACAGCATTACTTAGAGGACAGTATGTCAGCACTTGACAGTATACCATCTCACTGTGTTTTTTTGTTGTTGTTTTTGTTGTTTGTTTGTTTGTTTCTTGGTTCTTCAACAGGTTTTGCACCTCAAAAAATATTCAGAAAGCACTCTTTGATAGTGGCTTCAAACCCTCCATATCCATGCCTTACCTGGCAGCACCTTATTATTAGCTCCCTGAACAAACTGGACTCGCTGATGTGCTTCTGACACAGAGTTACATTTTCACATATAGCCAGGCATTTTAAAACAGCAAGAATTTCATCATATTTTTGAATTGGATGTCTTCTGCAACTTCTGGTCACCTTCCACTTTCATCTTTCAACTTCTGCTGAAAGACAGTATCCTTCAGCAAAGATGAATATCAGCTTCACAACAATTTAGTAAGAACATTAAACTCAATTTCATCTTATTTTTCCAGAGCCACAAAGCCCAGGATAAGTGGGATCTTTTATCCAAGAACTGACACCACACCACCTGAAATCTGCAGGAAAAAGTCTACAAATATGCAATTAGACTCAGTCCTGAAAGAAAACAAACAAACAAGTAAACCTCATTTTGTTTACTTTTCGAGAGCATATTTTGTATCCCTTTCTGCAGAGTGTTAGCTGCCCTGCCCTCATTGCCACAGTGTAGTTTCTCAAAAAGGCGTAGTAGTCAGTATGGGTATAACACAAGTGAAATTAGCGGAGCTTTACTCATATGTATCAGCTGAGTATTGCTTTGCAGTTTTGCTAAAAACACAGCAGATAGATTGGAAAATGTGTATGTGGAAAAGAGGAAAGGAAAGGAAAGGAAAGGAAAGGAAAGGAAAGGAAAGGAAAGGAAAGGAAAGGAAAGGAAGGAAAGAAAGGAAAGGAAAGGAAAGGAAAGGAAGGAAAGGAAAGGAAAGGAAAGGAAAGGAAAGGAAAGGAAAGGAAGGAAAGGAAAGGAAAGGAAAGGAAGGAAAGGAAAGGAAAGGAAAGGAAAGGAAAGGAAAGGAAAGGAAAGGAAAGGAAAGGAAAGGAAAGGAAAGGAAAGGAAAGGAAAGGAAAGGAAAGAGGAAAGGAAAGGAAAGGAAAGGAAAGGAAAGGAAAGGAAAGGAAAGGAAAGGAAAGGAAAGGAAAGGAAAGGAAAGGAAAGGAAAGGAAAGGAAAGGAAAGGAAAGGAAGGAAAGGAAAGGAAAGGAAAGGAAAGGAAAGGAAAGGAAAGGAAAGGAAAGGAAAGGAAAGGAAAGGAAAGGAAAGGAAAGGAAAGGAAAGGAAAGGAAAGGAAAGGAAAGGAAAGGAAAGGAAAGAGGAAAGGAAAGAAAGAAAAGGAAAGAAAAGAAAAGGAAAGAAAAGAAAAGGAAAGAAAGAAAGAAAAGAAAAGAAAAGAAAAGAAAAGAAAAGAAAAGAAAAGAAAAGAAAAGAAAAGAAAAGAAAAGAAAAGAAAAGAAAAGAAAAGAAAAGAAAAGAAAAGAAAAGAAAAGAAAAGAAAAGAAAAAGAAAAGAAAAGAAAAGAAAAGAAAAGAAAAGAAAAGAAAAGAAAAGAAAAGAAAAGAAAAGAAAAGAAAAGAAAAGAAAAGAAAAGAAAAGAAAAGAAAAGAAAAGAAAAGAAAAGAAAAGAAAAGAAAAGAAAAGAAAAGAAAAGAAAAGAAAAGAAAAGAAAAGAAAAGAAAAGAAAAGAAAAGAAAAGAAAAGAAAAGAAAAGAAAGAAAAGCTTTTTTCCATTAACAGTGAAAAGTTTCTGATAGGTTTCCACTACTTTAAATTAGTGCAAATCCTTTATGGACATAGGTTCAGATTGGCTGTAATATTTTGTATGAGTTTTTTTAATAAGACTGATGGCAGTATTTGAAATCATGGGTCATATGGTAAACCAAGGCTCATACAAACAAGCGCATAAACTTATTTTTAAAATCAGTGGTTCAGATTCATTCTGATGTCTTCTCTCCTGCTGGAATCTGAAGGAAAGTTTGTAATGTTTTCAAGTACATTTTTAATATAAACCCATCTGAGACGTTTTTACTGGTTTCATCTTTTTTTTTTTTTTTGTAAGATCTTATGTCATATACCCTCACTGGAATATCTAACCACTTCTCAACTGCACATGCTAGCAACACAATTAGCATCAGTGCTGTGCTGTCTTTTCGCACATGCTTTGCCAGAGGCAGAACAATGTGCATTGGAGCACCGTATTTTGGTTTGTTCCTGAGTGCTGATGTTTTCTGTTGTTTTTTTTTTTTTTTTTTTTTTTTTGCAGAGTGTTATGCAGCAAGAAAATATATTCAACCTTACAGCATAGGAAGCTACTTGGGTGAAACATCTAAAAGCGTTTTCATCCAAGCTTGTCTCCCTGTAGAAAGTACCTGTGAAAAAGACTGAAGTAAGAAATAGGTTAATTAAACTCATGTATGGTATATCTGAGCTTTCAGACTATCAAGTGCATTACAATTCTGAAAGACAAATATCTTTACTTATTTATTTTAAATAGATGGGTAAAAGTCTTTATTTCTCTCTCTCTCTTTTCCCCCTCTATAACTCGCTTTGAGGTTGATGAAACTATCCCTGACGAGCTATTCTCTCCTACGTTTACTAACATGGTTTGCAACTCAATTCGCACATTCAGGAGATACCAGAAATGAAGCATCCTGTAATATCTTCTGGGAACTACGAAATATCAATCTTATTTCAAGAACAAGCTCTCTAGTATTAAATTAAAGCTTTTTTAATTTGAAGTTTCTTTCTTTGATGAACAATTTAGCTTCCATTTTCCACCTTGATTCCTTGGCTGCCATGTAAACTGTCACGTATTGCTGAAATCGGTTTTGTTGGAATTGCAATTTGAAGTTTATTATAGATACCTTTCCTTTACAATATGCTTTACTCTATTAGACACAATGCTTCTGAGCAAACCTTGCTCCCACCTGGAGGTTCATTCAGTCCAAGGCAGAAATATATGATGTAGTATTTGGGGTAGGTGTGAAAATGCTGTGGAATCCAAATTATACTTGTCATCTCTTCAACTTAGCACACATATTCCTTGCAGCTCTGATAGCCTCTAGATTTTACTCTGAATTTTTGATGGCACTTGGATCTTGTACCCTTTTATTCCTTATTCTCTTTCACTTGCCTTTTTTATACAGTTTCTCAGGAGAAATTAGCAGTGATGATCAATGGTTGGGTTGCTTTGAATAATTCTGCTGTGTGAAAGTAATCAGATGTGGGATTTCAATAGGAAGCTCATTAGGCCAACATGAGTCAATTTAACAGAAAGTAAGAAATATTAACAAATAGATGCATACTGTGAGAAAATGGCAGATCTAAGCACTCCCTAGACAGAGAGGAATGCTATTTTCTGTGTGTCATTTTGGACTAACAACAAAACTAAATCTGATATTTTTGAAAGACTTAAGTTCCACAGGAGTAGCAAACATAGAAATACTATAACAGGATTGCAATTGCAATTCTTTGCAATTGGCTGGAAAGATCAACAGATTTTTGAGGTTTGATCCTCAAATATGAGGATCCTCAATATTAAGCCTGTTTTTAGATAGAGAACTGGAATTTGTCTTCCTATGTTTCTTTCATGGCCTGAAGATTTTTCCAGTGGGTAAATGGAAGCTTTTTAACTTTGTATGGAGATAGGAAGATACTTATGGTTTCCATTTCAGAAACTGTATTCCAGCTTCACTTAAATTTGTTCAAAATAATAAAATAGGATTTCCCCTTGACACATTTAGTTTACATGGGATCAGAAAGATGGTCTTATCAAAAAGTTCTTTTGAACTTATTAAACGTACATTACAATCTCTATATTTTTTCTGAATTAAGTTTTTTCCTTAAGTTTTATATGGTAGTGAGTTAGAGTGGTTCAAAAAGCAATTCAGAAATATAAGCATCAAGTGTAAGTTACAAAATGTTCTGCAGTGGAAGAGAGGGAAAAGAAGAAAAAGAGTCTGATGGGACTTAGGAACATACTTAGCTGTAAGCATGAACTTCAGCATTTTGATTTTTCAGTGCTTGTTCTTTTGTTTTTCATCTCTCTACTCCAGAAACATTCACACAGTGGAAATCATCATTCTAAATGTCTTGAAAGTTAAACAGACACCATTCAAAATTAATATTCATCATGATTTTAAGGAAAAAAAAATAATAATACCCATCATCAAGTTTATGTTTAAAAAAAAGTAAGAAAAATCTGGATTTCTGGAATAGAACTGTTTCAAGACTGAAATCACTGCTCTGCAGTAAAATCTAAGAACAAAACAAGCTCAAGGTTAGAAGGGCCTCAGGATCACAAGCCTTAGCAAAGAACTATGTCATTTCTAAATCAGGTTCCTGGCCCCACCTGAGGCACCCAAGGAGACCTGGAGTCCTTCAGATTTGGGACAGCCCAGGAATGGACCTGTCTCTGCACCACCCAGGGCATTAGGAAGCCCAGGACTGCTGTTTCCCAAACAGTGACAGAGAGAGCTGCAGTGTCTGGATATGTAGGTGAGATGGCTCAGCCATAAATTCCAATGAGAACTGAACAGTTAAATCCCTGGATTCTCCTTCCTTCTGGAACAAAGAAAACGCAAGATGGTTATTTCCACCATATGCATTATAAAAATCCTAAGGGTTATGTAATGCACTGTAACATTTTGGAACTAATTGGTATTGTTTATAAGACACAGTACGTGCAAATACAAACAAAATACCTGTATTTCTAGAAGATAATAGAAGTGTCATGGATCTCCGTAGATCATCTCAAGAACAAGAGAGAAAGAAAATGGCATCAGTTCACAGGCAACGCTTCAAAATACGTATTTTCAGAGGCCATGGCTATTGATGAACCACAGGATCATGTACTTCATTCATTCATCTTTCCTTCAGTACTCAGCAGCAGGGCTGGTCTGTGCCCTGGAGAGAGCGCAGTGGTGCAGATAATACCTCATCCCATCTTTATGACCTCTGCTCTGTCCAAGTGTCTTTGCCCAAGTTGGGATCCAGGGACCCCTCTCCACAAGGGTTACTTTGGATGTCACTCAGAGGTATTTCAGGCTCACTGGATGGCTGGCACACATTATCCCTTCAGGAATTTTTCAGTCACATTTCCAAGCTCTTGCATGCAAACAGCAATTCCAGGAACTTTCTTTTTAATGAGAATTTCACTCCTGAGGGAAGCTAATATTGCAAGGAATTTGAGACCCTAGGCAGGGGCTCATAGTGTTTCTATTGCTGTCCAACCCTCTGAACATTTGTAGATGCATTAGCAATGCACATTTTAGCAAACCTTGCCTGGGGGTCCACAATGAGATCCACGCACATAAAAACTGGGTTAATCTAAACCCCAATTTATTTGAACTTCAGGGCACATAAGGCCATAAAATAGGCAAGCCAAAGGGAAAAAAGAAAGGGAAAAAAAAAAAGAGAGAGAGAGAGAGAGAAAAAAAAAAAGAGAGAGAAAAAAAAAAAAAAAGCAAAAGCAAATACCACTTCTAGTGGGGAAAATAATCTGTGAACATGTTAATCCGAACGTGGAAGGATTCATAGAACTATGAAAGAGCAAAACTGTACTTGTTTTACTTGTGTTTTCAGCCCTAGCAGAACTAAGCCTCATACCATTAATAAAAAAATACAGCTTTAGCTCATTTTTCAGGTTTTTATTTAAAATGAGAAAGCCCTGTAACAAAGAGCAGAGGCCAAAGAGCTTTGCTTATTAATTCAGTTTTAATAGGGATTGTTATGTACTGTAGCATTATTCTCCATTATTCTCTGTGCACACTGATGTTCCTGTTTTCTCTCCACTCCTCTCCTTAGTGCGAAAGCTGTCTCTTCTCACTAATTAAATTTCATTACCTCCCACTGAACTGAAGAGACTGAGAGATTGCTGGCTGACTGCCTTTGACACACTTAATCAATCCCTAGAGAACAAATAATGACCCTTTTTTGTTTCCTTTTAACTTGTAACCTTTTTTCCTCTCCTGAGACACAATTTCTCCAGTCATTTGAATGTATGTCCATCTTCAGTTTCAAAACCCTACTGATAAGTAATTCTGTGGTCATGTAAGCAATCGATAAGAGCATAGATATTCTTCTCATCTTTGGCATGAATATTAAACTTGCAATGTCATTTTGCCCTTAAAAATTCACTTCAGTATTATTCATAGAAAACTCTGGAATCATGCTGTCTTGGGGCAACACTGACTGTGTTTACCCAGTCTTATATACAAGGACATTTGCATGAAAGCTGGACTTCATTTAGGGAACCTATATAAACAGTACCTCTTTTTTTAAATAGAAGGACAAATCAATACACAATGGCACTCCACTGATCTAAGATAAGTGACATTGCACATGAACTTTACTGTAATTCTCAATTAACTGGGTGCTAAGGATGCCTCTTATCAGGTAGTAAATCTAGGCAGCTCAGAAAGACCAAGTGAAAGAAATTAGTGAACTTCTAGGAAATAACTGTATTTTCACATTTACTTTTATATGTATGCGTGTAGTGGGTAGGACACATGCATACTTCTTTTGCCATTCAGATAGAGTACAAGAAAAATTATGTTAAATCATTAAAAATGATGAAGGAATAAATAGATGAGAATAGATGAGATAAGAATAGATGAGAATTCTTAGCTGAGAAAGCAGCCCTAACTTAGTGGTTAACCCAACAGAATAGCAGATTATACCTTGAAGCATCAATACACAGAAAATTTACATGTATGTAAATTTTCATGTGGGTCATTTTTATCCCCTGAGGTCGTTTTCTTACTGTCCTTGATTGACTTCAGAAAAATGAAGTCTTTAAAAGATTTTAGTTTGTTAGCTGACTACATGAGTCTTCATTCCCATGGTGAGACTTTTTGAGATTTGATTACATTTATGTGAGCAATTACCATGTATAAGCATGCATCTATCCACTGTCATCAACCACCTAAGTGTCTAAATCCCCAGAGCATACAAATTATTATGATACAGCTGTGGAAAAGGTTCAGATATCTTTTTTAATAAACAGAAATTCTGCTGTGCCACTCGTCTCAGACATCTCTTTTAGTTTACATCAGCATTCCTCCTTTTCCTTTGTCCACTTTCTGTGCTGTAATATGAAAGTTGTACATGAGATTATCAGTTCTATTTCTATGTAGATCAGTGTGCTAGAACTGATTGGTCTATTTATTTATTTATTTGTTTGTTTGTTTTATGATTGCTTAATGGATTAGCTAACTACCTGCTGGTTTATAGAAGTCTCAGTTGTACAGCTCTTTCCATGGTTTAATGAGGAAACTATCAGCATATTTTGCTTTCCAGAGCTGTCTAAATCCTCTTCTTATCATGACAGGTGTTATCCACACAGTATGAACAACTATCCAATTAATTGTAAGATGGCTATGTAACCTGATAATTAGAAGTGACAAATAATAACATGGAGGGCTATGGAAAACAAAAATACTTAATTTCAAGACTACACCAAGTTCCAGAAATAGGAAACAATACCTAAAATCTTCCATCAACCTCTAAAGAGTAAATTTAAAAAAAAAAAAAAAAAGTGTGTGTGTGTTGTTATCATCTGAACAGAGGTATTACAAATAAATAAATAAATAAAGTTCCCTGTCCCACAGGATTTTGCAAGAACAATATAGTAAGAGAGAACATAATGTTAAATACCTTAGATCTTTAAGGGAAATGTAAGCACTGCCTGGCTAAAATTGGACAAAGTATACTTTCTTCAATGGAAATACTAGAGAAATTGTTTTGTCCTCATAATCAGACCTCCCTATAAAATTCATATAAAATATAAATTTTATCTACCAATACAGAAGATTACCCCAAAGCGCCTTCTAACTTTATGAAAACTAAAAACTCAACTTTCCAATAGAAAGTACAGAGCCACATCCATGTTTTTGCTTCTCCTACACTGGCATAACTGGTTAGTTTTTTATTAATTAATGTCAAAGAATTCAGAAGTTAGTTTAGGCACAAAGTCCTTGTCTTCTTGGTTGATTGTATCTACATATAATGTAATTGGATCTATGTGTAACATTTACACTTATTTAAAGATTTATTTTATTAATGAAAATTGGAAATAATATAATAATTGGAAGTCCGTTCCTGGTTCTTTGTTTTCAGCATGCATTAGAAGAGCAATTGAGCTGCTGACCTCTGTGCTGATAACCACAGAGCACTACAGAGGGAAGACAGGGAACTTTTACTCCTGTGCAGTACATCACCATGAAATGTTCTCACCCACTCAATTTCCTGAGACTAAATGAGGACACTGGCTTGTGCATCACCTGCTGGGTGATCTGCTGGGATGAACAAAAAGAACAGAGCCACTAGCAGAGCACAGAGGCATTAGTAGAGTGCAAGTCATCCTAGCCTGTCTCTCGTCTCCTCCCATTCAGCTGTGCTTGCCACACAGCCAGAAGTGATGAAATGTAGATCGGGACATGGAAATGCAGCCTTGTATGTTCTACTAGAAAGGCAGATAAGTAAGTTCAGATAGATGTAAGAAAAATGTATGTCTAGGTTTTAATAACATACAGGCACAAACAGCTCACATCTCTTAAAAGTCAAAGAGCAATTAAAAATGCATGGTGATGTTCCTGTTAGACTCTTCAGCATAAAAACTGGGGATCTCATTTTCCTGGATAGTGAAAACAGCTTCATGGTCCATCCTTAAGCAGTTCTGGGGCCAAAATTTCTGCAAGTATAGAGTCCACAGGAAATGTCTTATTTTAAATATATATATATATATATATATATATATATATATATATATATATCAGAGAATATATTTCAAATTCTTTTGAAAGATGAATGAAATACAACTTAAAGAGAGTGGGCTATCTGCCAGTGCAAACTCTGGAATCTTGTTATAAATGTTACAGTCTTAACGTCTGAGATAAAAATGTGACACACACACACACACACACACACACACGCTTAAGTCAGTGGCAGAACTCTGATGAACTCCAGCAGGGATGAGGTTTTTCTTCAGTTGTTTGTTTATTATGAACTGCTATAATCTTTATGCCTTTACTGTGTTACATCATTAGTTCTTTCAGACTGCTTATAATACTTGCTATTTAATACTCCTATTTAATTGCCATCAATATTCATTAAACATAAATTGGAAAGGAAAGCATCTGTTTTATATAGTGACTAAATAATACCAGTTTGCTATGTAATTCTGATTATAATTTGCCAGTTTATGTTCACTTGCAATTGTCAATCATATTCATAGGTGGAAAGAAAAATCCATTCTTTCCTTGGCTAAAGCTGCATATCGTGGTTCTTAGTAACTGCGATCAAACTTACTGTTTGATGATGCTTGAAAGATTATCGTATTTTATTTTAAAGTCTCTCTATATATATACTAGTATCATCTAGCTGTATTCACTTTCATGAGATTTCTTGGATAGGAAGAAAATGTCTAATGTATAACACGCACCACATTTTGATTAATATGCCCAAAGAGATGCAACGAATCATATGACAAATTAAAAACATCGAAAATTTGAATCCATACCAATACCAATTTAGTTTAATATTCAGACATGAAGGAATAATAGAATGTAGAGTTTCTGGGGTCTCTTTTATTTTTACTAGAATGGCACTATTTTAAAATAACTGGTGCAAATCTCTGAATTTGTCATTGACTACAGGCAAAGGATGAAACCCTGTGGCAAAATATAAATACTGAACACAGTTCCATGGTGCCAGTTCAGACAAAAGATCCATTGAAATCATAAGAGATGTTAGCTTGGGGAGAGACTGGAAAAGCACTACTCTGGCTTACAATAGCTCCTGGCTGCAAACTCTAATTATGTATATATCTACATAAGAGAATGGAAACACACATAATGCAGAGCTGACAGTTATATGTTTCTTACCATTAAACTCCTTTCTAGTTTTTACTGACATTATTCAGTACATTGTATTTTTATAGTTTTCAAGTCTTAAGGACCCCAAGAGTGGAGCTTATTTGACCTAACGTCTAAATAGAGGTCAAATCAGAGCTGGTTGTCTAGACTCTCTAGATCATTGGTGGGAAAAACAGGCAATTTTGAGATATGAATCATTTGAACTTCAGGCAAATACCTGAATTAGATAATATCAATGACATATAAAATGCCTGTTTCTCTCCAGTGATCACAAATAGAGCCTAGACCACTATTTGAGATATAGACAAAGACATTATAGTTTGGTCAGTTAAATCTCCCTGCAAGGAGGATGGAAAACATTTATTACAACAGGTCACAAACATTAACACTGCAATTTTCCCCAAAAAGGGGGAAAGTAAAAAATAGCTTTTTGGAGCATAAAAATTTCTATTGCTAACCCCTCTAACTCCATTTCTAAGTACAAAGGACAAAGTAAGGATTGGTCTAGAAAGATTACATGTTTAGATCTTGTAAATGCTACAGTGAGTACTTGGAGTATCAGAAATAATTAGATTAGGTTTAGATCTTGTAAATGCTAGCAGTGAGTACTTGGAGTATCAGAAATAATTACAGATGCTTTACTTTGTTGTACAAGGACCTCAGACATGGCACTCTCTTCCAGGGGCTGCTTGTCTGGAGAGCAGCTCTGCCCCAGCATACACATATCAGGTGAGCTGAGAATCTCCATGCTCTGGGTAGTGAACAGCTGATGGCATATATGGAGGTACATGATCAAGATTAGCTGTGGTGAGCAGTATTTGATTCTGGTTTCTTCGTACCAGGATGTACTTTTCCCACTCTTGTAACTGGAGCACCACTGGAGGTGTTATTCTTTCAAAGAACCTCTTGAACTTTCTGCTCTTGGTATGTGAAGCTATTTGAAGTGGGCTTTAACTATTTATTCCCTTTTCAGTTAAAAAAAAAAAAAAAAAAAAAAAAAAAAAAGGAAGATAAATACTGGCTTTAAATGACTTAAAACACAGTGTTGAACAATACAAAATTATCTTTGTGATAAACATGGAATCATGTGAGGTTCTTTCAGACCTGTCAGGTCATATCGTGTTATGTCAGCAGTGATGTCAGAGATCTCTGAGCTACCATAATTCATAATGATGTGATAAAACATGACAAACATCATGTCTGAACAGAAGTTCCAGAAAGAGAAGGATTTTGAATCAAACTATGGCTGTATTAGCATGTGACTATTTCACATGTACTGTATAAGTGTTGAATGCTATAAGTATATAAGTTGATTTGTGAATTTTTGCTCTGTGGCTTTAAAAAGTGACTGCTGTTTTCCCATAGACTGTCTAACTGTTTGTTGTGTGGCTTTTTGTTTTTTTGTGTTTTTTTTTTTTTTTTTCTTTTTTTTTTCTAAAAATCATCTGCCAAGGTTGAAATACAGCTCTCAATACAGCTGGCAATAGATATTATTTTGCCAGTGGGCAAATAATATCTATTTATGGTTCTTCATAGTCAGATCTTCTTTTG
Source organism: Anas platyrhynchos (assembly GCF_047663525.1). Lineage (NCBI taxonomy): Eukaryota > Metazoa > Chordata > Aves > Anseriformes > Anatidae > Anas > Anas platyrhynchos. Next base: position 32,605,528 of record NC_092589.1, on the reverse strand, counting down.
TAGGTTTTGTTTCTTGTTGAAAGAGAACAGCTTAATCCCTTTGGCACCAAGATGCTGTTTAGTAAACCATTCTGGGAGAGTTTTCTCTATAAGAATTGTTTTGAAGAGAATGAGAATCGACCCCTTTAGCCTGCTCACATGTCTGCCTCTCAATGCATTCTAAAAAGACTAAGAAAAGATAAATTAAATCTGGATACACACAGTGCAAGAACTTGAGCCTCTGAGGAATAAGTCTTGTTCCCTCTAGGTCTGGCCTCTCATTACTCAGACTGTTGTTTCACAAGTGTAATATATGCTACAAGCTTACATATTTTATCAGCTATAATTTGAACTGATAAGATAGTTTATAATGGACTAAATCCATTTCACTAGATACTACGTATTTTTCAACTCTTTCAAAACACATTAATTGGCCCAAAGACCTTACAATCTTTTCTATACCACATAAGTATTAAAAAAAAAAAAAAAAAAAAAAAAAAAAAAAAAAAAAAGTTTAATTTCCAGAAACAGTGGTAACAGATCAAACAGATCAAAGTTTTGGGTAGGTGCTCAAGTGACACAAGCCAATGTAGCCATCATCATTGTTGCAATGAATTTAACACAAGAAAGTGGAGACACCAGGTGTTGTTTTCAGCATGACCATGGCAAGATTACAGCAATCAGCCCCTGCTACGATGACCAACCTTTCACATTCTCATATTGTATGATATCAGCTGTATGCAAGGGGAAACAGTAAAGTGCTAAGGAACCACAACATGTTACATGCCTTCAAGGGCACTCTAGCATTAAGAAATTCAGATCTGCCACAGTCTTATTATCTGATTTTGAAACAGCCTTAAATAGATGAGTTTGACACTTAACTCTCTATGACTTCTGTGGAAATCCATCTATTAAGTAGTTACTCTAGTCTCAGTTTAACAATAAAACTACATAATCTTTCTGCATTGGGAGGTATTATTCAGCATAAATAAAGGTAACACTATCAAATCCACAGACTGCTAGCTAACAGGACCATGGAGTAAACATACTGTGCATTAATCTTTACCAGAGCCTTAGAACGAACAGCTGCTTCTGTTAGCACAGAGGAAGAGAAAGTGTCCCTGGTGATCTTACCCTGAGGGTTTTTCTGTTCCTTGTTGAAGAATTTGTATCAGAAGTTCTGCAGAATCTCAGGGGCAGTGCAATGTATGATGCTAAACATCATGATGCTGACCATCACAGGAGCTGGATTTGAGGTAGATACTTTAGGTTTCAGGTAGAGATCAAGCTTTCTAGTTTATTACAGATAGGGAAATAAAGCCAAAATCAGTTCAAGTACAAAGCAGCTTCTGTGTCTCTTTATCAGTTGTCTGTGACTGCACTCCTTGTTTTAACAAAGTTTGTGAAAGCAACAATGCTTTATGGAATTTCTGAAGAATAGAATGCTTTTGACTAAATTTAATATATGTTAGCACTGAAGTTGTTGCTCTAACTGTAATGGTAGAAGGGTCTGATGTTACAAGAATTCACATTTTTATTACAAGTACAACTTACATGAAAAAAGCAAGTGAGGTCTTATATCAGGCACATAATATCTTCTGTGAGTGAATATCAGAAACTTGCTTTTTTGTCTTTTGGATATATCAGTTAATCTGATGGGAGATACTTCATTTTGTTACAAACTTTGACTTGTCTAAAATTAATTTGTAATGCCCTTGTGTGTATGTATCTTTTGAGATGAAGTAAAGTATTAAAAAAAAAAATCAAGGAGAAAATAAGATTTTATTTTATTTACTTTTTTACAGAATATCTATCAAGAGTTGTGCCAGGTGTCATCAAACTCCCCTGTGGTCAACTTCTTTAAAGTGACTCTTTTACCTGAAAAACTATACAGCTTTTAGTTGCTTAGAACTGAGGACCAGCCAATTCTTCATGTCTCATGTAAGACCTGTTCAGTAATTGTGTTTAGAAAATATTTACTAGATGTGTCCATAGCAATGAGCTAGCTGTAGAAATGTCTTATTCAGACTTTTCTGGAAGTTTGTTACATCAGCTCAACACCTTTTAGCTGGGATGACTGAATGTATTTCTGAGGTTTACCAGTTGCAAGATAAGGCAGGTAAGTAATTTAGGGTTGCAGACCAAGCAAAATGGAGTTCAGTGTCTAAATTAGGGCTCATATCACAAGTGACTCCTGCATGCCACCTCTTTTACAGATTCTGCCTCCAGCAGAAAAGCCATTTGCATTGCAAGGCCTGTGGCCAGGAGGGAACAATGTAAGGGAAAGTATATGCCTGTGACAGTGCTTTATGTATTTCTTCTCAATTTTTTCAAAGACTAAATTATTGCTCTACTATGGATTCAAAATATTATGATGTGCAATAAAAAAAAATAGCTTTGTTTGTTTGTTTGTTTTTGTGATGGGGTGAAAAATACAACAAAATATTTTCTTATCAAGCACTGACAACAAATAACAAATGCTAAAAACATATGATTCTTCCTCAGTATCAACATAAATGCTTAACAAAAACACTTGAAAAATGAATGCTGAAGTGTTCCGTAGAACTATAGTAAAAGCAATCATAGTTACAGTAGAATAAAATAGTGCAACCACCATGGGGAGGTTTTATGCCAAATACTTTAACAGTGTATAATAACAGGATATATGTTCTCTTCAAAACTTCAATCAGGAGACATTTTTTTCCTCATTATGTTATTTTCAAAGAATAAATCTTTCAGAGTCCCTACATCTGACATCTGATCATTTCTAGCATGCATGGTAATTGTTGTGAAGTTAATACTCAAGAGGACAGTCCTTTTTTTCTGTGATTATAGAAGTCTATTTCAGGTGTACTCCCAGTGTATTTTGAGAGCAGTGTCACTCATGATTTTTCAAAAAAATCCAATGAAACTGTATATTGCCCTAAATAGCTAGAGGGGTTATGTGTAGGGTCACAATTTAATTCTCATTTTCTTTGCCTATGAATTTTATTTTTAATTTCAGTTTGATTCAAATTGTAAATCACATTTGCACCAGAAGTATCCTTATTAGGAAACTTTCTATGTAATTGGCACTTTATTCTCATGTACTTACAGTTTTCCTGTTTGGACACTTATGAATCTTCTATGTTTCTGGATGAATTATTCTTTGAAAAACTTTAATATCTCTGGGGAAAACAGTGTAGCTGATATGCCAGACTGAGACTGCTTCTTTAGGGTTAGAATTGAGAATAGATAAGTTTAACTGTCTTTAGTTCCTAAGCCTGAAATAGAAAACACAGACTTAAAGTCAGTGGTATCCTATGCAGACAGAAGGATCTAACACCAGGAAATTTATTTGCAGTTCCCTAGTTTCTAATGTGATGCCCCTTATGACTAAATCTAGAGTGAGCTTAATTGACAGACATTGAACATGGGTAATAAAAAACTGTGGCTGTCCATGGTCAACAATGTATCTATTTATTTCTTTATTTTGTATTTTAACTGTCCTCTCTGTAACTCAAAACTATGCAGACTGAAAGTTTGCAGGATATTTTGTCCTTTACTGGCTCCTAGATAAAACATGACATTCACCCTCCCTCTTCAGCCCAACCATACTCCCCAGTGATGGGGGCATCCCCCTTGTTTGTGCAGTATGAGCATTATGACTACAGTGCAAAAGCAGCCACAGGAGTCAACCCTGCAGTTTGCACCTCAGGCAGGTGGAGCAGCAAGCATGAGAATCCACCCTGAGACAGACACCTGCATTTCTTCTGATACCCATAAAAAGCTAATTTATATCAAAAATAATATTCCTTTAAATGACTTTGGAAATATAGACTGTTGGTGGGGTTTCTGATGTAGAGAGCTTTGCAAAAGGTTTGTAGGTGCCACAGTCCCTTGGATACTTTTAAAAATGTTTTTTCTTGGTATGGAAAGAGCCTTTCCTCCCCCTGCTTACTGGTATGTGTAAATCTATCCATTCTGCTCAACAGCTGGAGTTCTAATGGAGAAAGATTCTCTTGGGGTGAAAAAAAAAAAAAAAATTATAAAGAAAAGGAGAAGCTAATCACTCTTTGTGAGAAAGAGAAGGGCTCACACAGCCCTGCTCTCTTAGGAAGGACATTTGGCAATTCATTTGGAAGAAGGATAACTGTAGTACAGCTGTATACATACAGTCAATTCTACACCAAAACCAGCCCTTTGCAGAAATATTTCCATGAGGAGTGCTTAGTTTTTAAAAATCTTCACACTTTTCATGTTAATCTTGACTGTATTTGTATTTTCTTCTGAAGCTGAAGGCCATCTCCCTTCTCAGAAACCTGCTGCTTACTCAGGGCCACCCCTGCTGCCTTGGGATGAGGGCTGGGGAGAGGCTGACAACTCACCTAGCAGCCCACCTCTGCCCACCAGCCCTGCTGGCCAGTGCAAGTCCTGCAGCCTAAGCAAAAGGAGAGGAGAAGAGTTCTTGTGGCCCAGGAATAAGACTTAAAGCCATTGGGAACTTGCACATTCACTCAGCTCCTTGTAGAGTGTCTTGTTTCCACCTTGTTTATCCTCTTTCAGCTAGTCACCACTGCAAAATGCAGGTATAACATGTCTACAGCCATTATACTGTCTAGTCTGTTTGTCCCATTTCCAACGCAGACTAAGTAGACTATAAGTCATTAAAAGCAAGGCATATGTACAGCTGGGCAGGTGTGCAATGCCTAAAGCAGGCTCTGTCCTTAGGACCTGCATTAATAAATACAAGTAGTATAATACTAATATTTAAGAATTACCGAGTTCTTTATCCCATTTAAAATATTGTCCAGAATTTGCAACAATACCAATATACTTTGTCATTATAAATGCCTGAGATTACATCTTAAAATTAAGATTTTTTAGTAAAATAAAAATAGACTGAAATGGGAAGCCTGTGTGCAAGTGAAGGACAGAATACGAGCTTTGTCCTTAAATAATTTGAAATTCCCCATGTTAATGTTATGCTTCAGGCTGAAGAAAACGGTATAATTTTAAGTATATTTTCTGAGAAAAGCCATATTTATAGTAATATTTAAAATCCACTGCTAGTCTGTAAAAGCAGAAAAATAGATACATCTAGAATGGTCTGTTGAGCAGAGATAGAATTATTCAGATTATTACTATTTAGAGCACTGATGTTTACTATAAAACTGTTACCACTTTTTTTTTTGGTTAGGATTAAAAAAAAAAAAAAAAAAATCAGTCACTTTTTTCCTGAACCTATTAAACTTTGATGCTTTTGGAACAAGTTTTGCTACAGGTACATATTTTATAACATAATAAGATTTTTAAAAAATACAGATATTTTTGAACACACACGTAATATAAAATTCAAGAAGCAATTGTGCATTGATTTTATTACAAATGAAAATACAATAGTTTACGCAACAGAAATATTAAGTGATTTACTGTGTGATTTGAACTGTACTAACCTTCAGTCCTGTAAGATTCAAGATATTTGAATACATTCATTCAAGTAGTGTCAGTGAATCTCATTTCAGAGAGTAAGGCTATGTTGTAAAAAACTTCCCACTGAGATTATGATATTCTTTTTTACAAGAATATTTGAATCACTTTTCTCCAAACAAATATTAAAAAACAAAACAAAACAAAAAAAAAAAAAAAAAAAAAAAACCAATAAAAAACAGTTGCTTTATTCAGTTCCTGTTTACCTTATACAGTATTTCCATTAAAAATAAATAAATAAATGTTGATATCTAATACAAAGTGAATTAGATGTCTTAATGAACATATTCGTGGATAAATTCTTATACAAAGGATGGCCTTGAAAAAATGTATTAGAAAATCCATTACCATCCCAAGGGACATGTTGTATTATTTTTAATTTTACTCTGGAAGATCAGAAAACACACATATTTTTAAATAATGTAATAAAATCTCTGAGCAATTCTGCCTGTTTGTGTTTAACACAAATCACTACTTGCTGTGGAAATGGCAATGTTTATATTTGAAACATTTTGATTATAGCTTACATATATTCCAGTCAGATAAATAAATCTCAAGGATTATCTTTAAACAAATTATTTGTAAACACAGTTTCAGAAAGGCTGTCATGGTTAGCTCTTTCTATGCTATGGCATATAACATGACTGTGAAATCTTTAAACTCCCTATATGCACTAATACGTAAAGAGGGTGATTTTGTAAACTGTGGCAAAAAAATAGGGAGTTTATTTCTTGTCTGTTGTGGTCTGCCCTTCATTAAGCTTTATGTGAACCAGCCATTTGTTTCAGACACAGAATGCTTTGTGAAAAACCCAGTTCAGAATATTTGAATACCAATGACTGAGAAAGCACAATAGTATAACTTTTGCATGTATAGTTATTGGCAATAAATCTGTTCTATTCAGTTTCTATTAGTCTGTAGCTCTAGCTTCTGACAGATTACTGGTTAGCTAAGTCCCTGTTAAATATTTATTTTTAGCCAAATCCTGTTTACATGTGCAAATCCTGGCTGTGCAAAATTTTGCATATGGCATTACTGCAGTATTTGGGAGACAAATATCTCTTTATGTGAGCCGAACGTTTCATAGCCCCACAGCTGTTCTTTGCAGGCTGGCAGTGTGGTGGGTGCCCTGTGGTCTCTGGACTGCAGAAGCTACTGACAGCCTCTGCCATCCAGGAGGAGAAGTGCATGTCAACAGCAGAAGCAGCTGGCAGAAACCTGGCAGGGAAGTGGCTTTCAAAAATGAGGGTCTTCAGTGTGCTCTGAAGTCTCATTCCAGCTCTGCAAATTGCCATTTTGATTCACCAGGTCTGCACTGGCTTGTAACAGCCAGGAAGCTTACCCTCAGCACGTCAGTCAAACTGTTACTGATATACCAGCCAAGTGCTGACGCAGCTGGAGCTCCCAGTGCCCACCTTGGCCCCAGGTGTCTGCACTGAGGACTACAGTACAGGCCCAAATCGGCGGGGTACTCAGATCCTATTGATATAAAGTCTGCCTAGAAGTCCATTAGTATGCTGTATTTTAAAGCAAAATTAAAACTGCTATGAGAAAGAGAAATGCAAATTACCAGTGGAAAGTAAATATATATGACATGTTTGAGCTGCAGTCAACTTACATGATTCAAGATCTTTTGTGCTACATAAGAATAGGCTAATTTGTACAATGTCAGAAGGAAAAGTCAAGCTGTGACTCTCAAAGTGTTATTTTGTTGTTGTTGTTGTTTAATTTCAATTGGCTTCTTCAGCTTTCCATTTAATTGAAACTGAGAAGAATAAAAATTAAATAAATGTCAAACTCTATATGAAGCTGCTACAACTAATAGGCATAGCAGGAAACTTTGTAATAGTAATACTTTAAATCAAACTTACTGGCAGAAAGCAAGCAATCAGTTTCATTTGAAAACTTTCCATTAGAATGGTTTTCCAATGGAAAACAATGCTCTTTTCAGTAAGAAAAAGTTTTTTTCCTGTTAAAAAAAAAAAAAAAAAAAAAAAAAAAGATTTATTAAAAAAAAAAAAAAGATTATCTTTCAGAAAAAAAAAAAAAAAAAAAAAGTCTGTGTCCAAAAAATGTAGCCTTTAAAATATCTCAATAGCCTGTATATTATCTGCAGAAAATTTGCCAGGTGTTAAATTGCACGCCAATGTAATCAACATTAGATTTTTCTGTTTTATAATCATTATTATTCAACTTGATATGTGGCTGAAAAATTTAAAATTCCTGTGAGAAGGAAGAATCTTCTCTTCAAAACAAATACAACTCTGTGAATGGACATGGTAGATTTCATTTTAATAAAATTAATTCTAATAAGGTTTTTTTGTTCAGTTCTTTTTTTTTTTTTTTTGTAATTTTAATACATTATCAAAAACGTCTATCTATATTTTCACTTTTAAAAAAAAAAAAAAAGACAAAGAAAAAAAAAGAAAAGTAAAAAAATATTTTAAAATATCAAGCTTTTCCCATTTTCCAAGTTCAACCATGCCTTGGAGTGAACCTCTAACCCCGTTTAAATTAATGCAGCTCTACTGAGAGTTACATTCTTGTTTTTTGAAATACCCATGATTTTTTCCTAGCCCAGAGCAATTCTAAAAAGGCTAGCTGTCCGTTGACTTTCATGAGGTTAGAGCTGTCCCTCTCACAGATTCACTCAGCACACCTTCATCCTTAACAATGAAATATCTTATTATTATTATGGACAGCATAGTGAGGCTTCATTACAAAATTTGTCAAAACCAAAGCCTTTGAGCATGTTCCAAAGATTGTTCTGCTTCTATTCAATAAACACTTTTAATAATAGGCCTTAATAATCCAGCCTTTAGCACAAGCTTTATTGCAAAAATTAATATCTCAATAAATATTACACTGTGAGCTTATTTGGGTCTTTGTCATTCAAAGCAAGCAACAAATATGAACTTGACAGTTACCATCTGGTTAATTTGATTACAATTACTAATGAAATAATGTGTAAAAGTATAAAGAGCAAGTATGCTCAAGTATGAACATCTTGAGTAATGAAAGTCTGACTACAAATCACATCAGCCATGTCCTTACTTAAGTTGTAACATTTGCAGCCTCAGTATAAAAAATGCAATATTGCTGAATGTAAATCTGTATAAAAATATTTTTATTGTTTTATTCAATATAATCAGCATGTAATATAATATAATATAATATAATATAATATAATATAATATAATATAATATAATATAAATCAGCATATTTATAATAATAAAACACCATCATTTTTGTTTGTTTGTTTGTTTGTTTTGGATAGAAATGCAATGTGGAAAAGAAAGATTCCCACACAAAGTTCAGATTAATTTTGTCAAAGCAATTACTACAATATTTCATGAATACACTATGAAAAAGTTATTCAACTTGTTTTGGATGTAAACGTTCAAAACCTTTATAGACCTTGTTTCCAAAAGCAAGGTCTACATAGACTGGTGCCTGCTTTGCCCTTTATAATGCACTTTAAACAAATCCTTGTTACATCTTTTAAGGTGGTTTACACTGAACACATGTTGCCCAGCTAAACAGGTGGTGGCAGTTTTCTCTTTTATAATGTCTTCTCTGTTTTCCTGCTTTGATTTAAGCATCACAATCTTTGCTTTCTTACATCTCTGATTTTAATGTCAGTCATGTGCAGGAAAGCATCATGAGTGTGTTGACCATGAGTGTTAGCAAATCGAATGTGAATTGGCCAAGGAACCATTGATGGATAATGAAAACTGTGACATCAACCTGAGCAGACCGTGAATTCTACATAGCATTTACGGAGATATTAAACAAAACTGACTACCTCCTGCAGTATTGCCTATGGGAGAACCACCACAATGAGTGCTAGATCAGATCTGGATGTTTTTGTTAATTATCACATCAAGGAGAAATACAGAGTACTTTTAATATACAATGACAGTAAGGGAGGAAAATTCCACTGAAGCCGGAGAACAAGCATTGACTTTCTTAGACATGTTTTATCTGTCTTCTCCACCTCTTTTTTTCTGCCCAAACCTGCACCAAGTTGTTGCAGCCTCCAGCACCTGGTCAGCTGCACAGATACCCCCTGCACGTGCAATATACAACCTGCAGAATATTTCAAGGGAAAGGAAGTATATCTGAGCCACTGCCTCACTCTCTGTCTGTCGCTCGTGTATTATTCCATATGCATCCCTTTGCAATTCCTGCTAGAACTTGGTCCTCAAAGAGGCATTATCTGTAAGACATGGTCATGTCATTTACTGAGAGCCTATAATTTTCTGATACTGCCTATTTATTAAGAGCTCATTAATTTGCTTTTTCTCCAGAAACAATGGCTTAATTCCTTATGCCTTATGCTGGCACAACAACAAGGCCTGAAATTCTGTTTGAGTACCTCTGTTACCAAAACAAACAAACAAAAAAACAAAAAAAAAAACCACAAAGTTTTCTAAAAAGCTCTTTTAGATTGGAAAGATTTGAAAATGTCTGCTCACTGAACTTAGTCTGTGGAACTTTTTTTTTGTTCAAGCATTTTTAGTCTTAGAGTTTCTTACCATATAAATATAAGCACAAAAGCTCTTCTTGATGATACTACTCCTGATCTGTCATTTCCAAGCATAAGAAGCCTATGTCTAGTCTCTCATGAGGTAAGCAGCAGTGAGCTAGACAGTGAAGACTGACTCTGCATATATATAAACCAAATGCTTAAGTATGTTTTGTGGTATTGTCAGTGTCTAATTTGGTCAAATTACTGACCACACAGCGAGGCAATACAATCTTTAGAAAATGTTACTGAAAGTGTATTTTTAAAGTAGAGAACATAGAAAAGGTTTTACCTCGAGCAAGTTAACATACCCCTTAATTTCTTCACAATTTCATTGATATAAATGAGTTCCTTCACTCATGTACACACACTCATACACACCATCAGTTGAATGCAGGGTACATGACTATTTATTTAAAACTAAGTAAGCAGAACTCTAAACCTGCTATATGTCAGATATAATTTTCAAAAGGATTGTGCTTTCGGTGCATAAACGTGTCCTGAATTTCTTGGTATACAGTGCAAGTGCCTCCACAGATTTCTGAATGCTGTAGCCATGACCAACTAGATTTACCAACCAGTTGTTGAACCCCTGACTCTCCTTGGCTTACTCGCTGTCAGTTTGTTTGTGGGTGTATTTAACAAGGGTATTTATCTGAGTCAGTCCCAAATAGCTTGTACGGAGGAAAAAGGATGTCTGTGAACCACTCAGTGCAACAGATTTCAGAAGAGGATATAATCCAGATTTGGGTCTCAGTAACATCTCAGGATATTGAATAATGCTTGTTGCATTATTCTGGATCATATCAAGGCAGATCAAACAGATGGTGAAATCCTTTAAATTCCTGATTGGTTTTAGTCATTTTTCAGTGGCTGTCCATTAGGAAGGAAAAAAAAAATAAAAATGAAAAAATAAGGAATTAACCATCAGGCTAGAAATCTTAATGCACAACAAATATTCTAGAATGTCATGCTGTCATTTCACCCAGGAGAAAGCTGAACTGAAATATATTTTAGAACTTAAATTTAAAGCATTTAGGTAATTTGGAAAATATTTTCTTAGATATTGTAGTTGTTTCTTACAGGGACGATGTTATATATTCTGTCTATTTGAGAAGACCAAAAGGAACAGAAACAAAGCTAAACATTTCACGTTTTGCCTTTCAGCTTCTTGTGTTTGTTGGGCCACATCCTTATCACTCATTCTGCACGCATCCAGTTGACACCAACAAGGAGAGCACAACAGGATTCTCGAAGTGAGTGAGATCCCTCTAGCAGCAAGAAGCAAGCCCAAAACTTACCCTTGTACCACTCTGGACAAAAAGCTCATCAAACACTAATGTGGGAAACATGAGCTCCTACCACAGCAAAAAACATTGTGTTTTTATTAAAAGCTTGGTCTTCTGCTTGTTGCTTTCAGTATTTCTTGTTTGTCCAAGAAACCAGAAGATGCCACTGAAATTCTAGGCAACAGCTATCTGATAGTAGTAGTTTAATTTGAGCAGCTGTATGATAAAATGACTCAACCTTTGACCACATCTCCATGTCCTTCCCACTAACCTTTCCTGGATCTGCTCTGATCTTCCACATCCCAGGGCAGTTTTGCACATTTGCAACATAAGAACACATTAAAAACAAACAGACCAAAATATACACGCTTGGGAAAAACAACAACAACAACTAAAACAACAACAGCAAAAAAGACAGCATGCAAGGAAACATTTTCAAGCTTTTTCCAGGTGCAGAAGATGCTTAACCAAAACTATGCAGGCCTGATATCCAGGATGGGCAGTATGCTTGAGCTATGCTTAGTCTCGGGGAATCCATGAAGGAAAGTAAAGGTTATGCTTCAAACAAGGGAAGAAACTCTTTTCTTATTCCAGTGTATTTTTTTTTCCTTATTAGGAAGTGAATTAGCCACCAAGTGTATAGAATATTTATGTATGTACTCATTGACTCATTTATGTATGTACTCATAGACATATAAATACATACACACAAGTATAGAAATCCCCTGCTCCCCCAAGCATTTTACAGACATTGGGCACTCTGGGATACCTGCCAATACACGTTGTTTAAATACTTTCCTGAGGGAAAGCTTTGACCCATGGCTGCAAGCTTGAAGCTGAGGAGCTTCCCCATGCTGCTGTCTGCCAGGGCTGCAGTGGCAGAGCGCTGGAGCCCTGGGCTTTGGACCACAAGCAAATGTATACCCTTGTACAGGATGTGCTCACTCATGTTCTTCCCATCTTTGCAGGTCCAATTTTTGCCCCTGTGGACCTGTCAGTACCTCTTATATGTGTAGAGGCTACACCCTGGGGTTTATCTGTGAAGTACATTGCCATAGATCTGTGCTACTCATATATCTGCTTGCTCACACAGTTTAATTTTAGGCCATTTATTTTGGTGCCTTGAAGAAAATGGTATTGGATTTCCCTGCTGTTCAGCTGGAGGACTTTGCAGTGTGCATATGCCCTGAGACTGGTGCAAAGGAAACACATCCAAGGCCATGAGCCCTCTTACCATTCCTGACTGCGCAAGAAGTGGTTATCATTAGGGCAAGAAAAAGTATTTGCAGAATTACTAAATGTAAACCCAGGACACTACTCTTAGAGACTGATTTTCAGAAATGTATTAGTTATTCTGAGTGATTGGGTGAAGACACTTTGGAAATCTGTTTCAAGCTCTAAGCTTGTAAACACTTCACTCCACTTGTTGCTCACAATCTTTGTCCTTTCCAAATACTCAGTTCTTCATGTTCTGCTATCCATAGTCACTATTATACAATATTGTTTCAATCTCTGTCTGGATTAGGAACTCCACAAGGAGCTTTGAAGATAGTTGTATGCATATTCTTAGAAGGAATCTGCATGGAAAAAAAAAAAAAAAAACAAAAAAAAAAACAAACTTTCCAGAGTGTTCACATTGCTATCCCTTCACAGGAAAGTAATCAAGACAAAAATTTCCTTTAAAGAATGTGTGCAAGTTATAAATAAAAGAGGCAGAAATACCACTAGAATATATTTTATATTATTCATTGAAATGCAGTAATTCATTTCAGTGTTGCCCTAGTTTGAAAGTTTGTATCAGCATGAAAGTATTTCTTAGATTTTAGACATTCCTTTCTTTCAGACAGTTCTAAGTTGCCTGAAACCCATACCCAATCTAGCCCTCCAGTAGGTCATTTTCTGTTGTCCACAGAACAACTTAGGCTGCTTGCACAAACTGTTTAGCTTATCTGCAATATTAGTTCTACAGAGACAAGAATTGCATTATTCCATAGTGTTTTTTGTTTATTTGTTTGTTTTTGTTTTGGTTTGGTTTTGGTTGTGTGTGTGTTTTTTTTTGTTGTTGTTGTTGTTGTTTTGTTGTTGTTTGTTTGTTTTTTCAGTGAAAATTATCCACAGAGCTACAAAAAGATCCAGAAAAGGAAGTTTTTCTCCTTTCTTTCTGTTTGTTTGTTTATTTCCTGCAGTGCTTTTACATCTTAAAATAGCTGGCATTTTGTCTGTGCCATATCTATCCCTCTCTAAACCAATAAAACAAAATATAAGTTGCTGCTAAGTAATTCTCCCTCTACTGAGGATGATTTTTTTTCTCACTGCATGAAGACAGTATTCTATTATACCTGCTAATTCTTTTTCTACACACATTTTCAGAAAACCTACATTCAATCAGTCTTTTTCCAGGGGGACATGTATTGATGACTAATTTTACTTGAGTTCTTACCATAGTGTGTATGTGCTGTTTCATTTCCATTTCACTAATGCCTACAAAGATGACTCTTTTTATCCGCAGCTCTCTGGGAATGCTTGTGAAATTCAGCTTCTGAAAAGGATTTGTGGCATAATATCTCAGCTGGAGATACTGTAAGATAATACTTTTTCTATAGCAGCAGGGAAGAAATTAGCCCATGTATCCTGTGGGGTGTTGTGAAAATGTTTGAGGGGGACAAACTAATTACACTATCTCCTCAACAGAAAATGGGCAGATTAGAAGAGCTACAACAGTCTAAAATTGTCTGGAAAGCTCACAAATGATTATTCCCTCCTTGTAAAAGTAAAGTGTTCTGTTAAATTAATAAACCTAAAATCAGCTTTCTTAAAATCAATAAATCAGGAAAGGACCTAGGTGGATTTTTTCAAAAGTATATAAATCATTTGGTCTATTTATTTGTGTTCAGAAATCACTTTAGATTGCAGATTTCCAACCTAAATTATAAAAACTGCTGCCCAGGTTTTAATATTTCATTAGAGTCTCTATTTTATGATTATACTGAGCATATTCCTGTCTGAGGTATCTACAATCACTTGATGTTGGTAAGTGCTTGGCAGAATTAGTTAAAATGTTAGTACTGGAAATATATTAGAATAACTATTGACATGTTAGATTTTATATGTATTTTCATTCTCCCTATATATCCATTCTCTTTCTCCCTGTATCTAAATATATGTGTACATAGATGCATATACATACAGATATTAGAAATACAAGTTTATGTTCATATAAACTTGCTAGTCTTGCAGTCCACATAAGACTGATTCACTAGAGATTTTATTTTGATGCAATAAGTCTCAGCCAGAACTTGTAAGACTACTGAAATTCAGATTCTTCTTTGTTAAACACAAACATTCTTTTTTTTACAGAGACATGAAAAGATACCTGCCTGAGCACCATTGCATTTCCCTATCTCAATTAGATAGTTCCCTATCTCATTTCTTTATCATCTTGTAGTGAATGACTGTTACAAAAAAGGATATTTGAGCATTTGCTGAAAGGAATCCTGGTGGATTCTGTTTAATTAGAAGGAATGGACATATTTTCATTAGTCTACATAGATGGTGATACTTCAAAAATATTGCATTTACATCAGTGTAATCCCAGTGTTACTAATTATGTATGAAGATCATAATATCGGTGGCAAAAGTCAGGGTGCTCCAAATATCACGAGCTTCTGCTCTAGATCTTCTGCTCTAGATTTCTTCTGCATGCAATGGCATCACAGAATAGTTTAAGCTAAAAAAAAAAAAGGAGGGGAGACACAGGATGGAGGACATATTAAAAGTGATATCACGCACTACAGTGTACAGTGTGATAGACAAGGAAATCAGGAGCAGATTCATGGGACCATCACAGCAAGATAGTAGAAAAATTATTTACTATTTCCCCAAGTGAATCACTAAATATAATGTTTTGTTTTATATTACATTTTTATTTATTCTTTCTTTCCACTTGTTTTCCATTGTTCCAAGAACATACATATATATATATATTGCCTTAAAATTAAATGCATTTAAAAATTATTTTAACATACCTATCAATAATTGGAGAAAATCATCCCAGTTATTTGTTCAATGCATAGTTCTTATGAAGATTTCTTCCCCAGAGTAGAGAAAAATTATTCCTCCCCTTCCATACCTCAGTCTCCTAAGGGCTTCATCTATCTGAAAGGAGCAATAGCATTTCCATTCCTACCTTTTGATCCATGAATAGCCTGGATCTGCAGAACTGTCAGTTACTTCCTGGTAACAGGAGCTTTGACAACAGTCCAGGCCATCTGGGATTAATTTATAGAGTTCTAGGGAGGCAATTATCAACTACACGACATGCTGTATAAAAGGGTAGGAGAAGAGTAGCCTGCAGTTGTTTTATGACTTTGGTTTAGGTGGTAGTTAATATATACTCATAAAATTTGGTGGCTGCTGTAGCAGGGATTGCACATTTTCAGTGTATTTCAGTTGTGTTGTTCCTGAGACAAAAAGAGACAGAAATAAGGCAAAGTTCAGTGGCCGTTTTGCAACTACCCAACAGCAGCATCAGTAACAATGGTGTTCATTTGAAATTGTTCTACAAATCCCATATGGTTATCTTGAGCATGCCCCAGCTGAAGTACCTGAGGAAAAAAACTCATGATACCTGGGCTTTAGAGAGTCCCTCAGCACCAGTTAAGGACCACCATCACTCACTGGATGGGTCAGCCAGTTCAAGGAATGTTTCTGGTCTGCTCGCAAAATAGCCCCCAAAACCATTTGTTTGCATCTGTTCCAGAATTGCTTTGTATGTTTTTCTGCCATAGATGAAGCAGTATTAATGCAGCCTGTTTACATGAATAGTTGTTGTAGGAATGATGGTTAAGCATGACAAGTATGAACATACCTGCCAACACAGGGACAACGGGTTCCAGGTTGGGCTGCAAACCATCCTCCCAGCAAAACATCCTTCAAGATGGAGAGGATTACAGTTCACAACATGGTAATCCCAGTGTGTCATTTCCACAAAAGTGAAGTGTATAGAAAAGACTTATAAGCTTGCTGTACTGTCTAAAGCAAACAGGCTATTCAGACAATAAGAAATGGAAAACTATGGGAAGTCCGATCTCAGAAAGTACTAAAATGCCCTGTCTTCACAGGAAATACAGCTTATCTTGAAAATATTGAGAAAAGGAGATGGATGTCAGGCAAGAACCAGTTGTCAAAAGTTATTTACTATGATATGACAGACTTTGTTCCCCTTTGAGATGTCCTCACAACCCTCTCTCAGGTGAGCAGCTGAGAGCTACAGCTATTCCCAGCCCATGACACTGCCATGGCCTCTTTCCTCATGGCCTAGCTCTTGCATAATTTAGGTGCAGCTGGTCACTGGCCAGATGGACATGGTTCCCTGGGACTGGGAAGAGGCTGTGCAATGGTGTTATGAATGTCCAATGTCAGGCATTACAGCAGGGGAGTGTGGTACAGCAGCCAAAAGCATAGCTCTTACACAGTGGGTCTGAGAAGTGACAGACTAGAGCAAGCAGGGGGTGAGCTTTTAGGGAAAGGAAGGGTGGACAGTCCCCAGAGTCTCCATAAATCAGCATATGCCAGCAAGGCAAGAATCCTTCTCATAACAGCTCTGCTAACTATTCTGGATCTGGCCCAGAGGTACTTGTTAATGTCTTTCCTGAACAGTGGGAAATGATCCATTTCACTTCACTGGTAGAGCCCCCAAATATTCCAGATCCTTGATAACTGACTAATGAGTTTAAAACTGTGGAGGAAGCTTAGTTCTTTTACATTTAAACAGCTCCTGCTGATAAAACATCCCCTTTGGCATGCAGGCACCAGCTGCTCTGACAACAAGCAGCCATGGGAGAATCTGGATTTAAGGATAGCAGCTTGTTAGACGATTTTCTCTCTTCATGGCACTCAGCATGACCCAAGACACTATTTGAAGAAGTTTTATTTTGTCCGAGTTTTCAGTTTGGCGGTTTTAATTTTTCTTTCTCAGAGCTCCTTACATCACTGCTGCTGTCCAGTGAACTCGTAGCATTCCTTCACTCCCAGCACTGCCTGCCCAACAATCCCATCCTGCAGGAAGCTTCTGCATCTGCAAGAGGCAGAAAACTCATTTCTACTTCTGACTTGCATCCTAACAAGATGACCCCTCTGCACTGTAAGCTTTTTCTCTCATGGGGCTGTTTGCTGGCACAGGGAACTTGGCTATAGCTGCTCTGAAACAAGCATCCTTCAGCAACAGCTACAATTCTGCTGTTCCCTGGTCCTACTTAGCAAGATGGTTGTGTTCTGAGAGGGAGAGAGAAAGGAGCAGCACTTGCAAACATCCTGTTTAATGTAGGCATTAGTAACACAGAGAATTCCCAAATTGCATGTAGGAAGACAATTCTTTCCAAGAAAGCTGCAAGTTCTGGGCTTTTGTGTAGTTTCTGCTGCTGCCTGTTGCATTGTAATGTAGGCAATGTCAGAGAAACAGGTCCCTGTTGTTTCTCCTCATATCCTCTATGAAAGAGCATCACAAACAGCGGGAACAGAATATCGTTCTCTCTGATCAAGGACTTCATAATGTTTAAGAACCATTACATATGAAATCAAAACTGGTTATGAGAGCTAGCCAGGTTCTCAAAATTGCTCAGTTCTTTTAGTCTCTACATTTAAAACAAAAACAATAAAAATAAAATTTAAACTAAAAATAAAAATAAAAAATTTCTGTGACTATTTTCCTCTATCAAATGGTTTTAATGATTATTCACAAAGCAAATTAGGGAAAAAATAATAAATTCTTTTCTATAACCTATTTTCTTACGTTTGTAGGCTACTATAAATTGAGTAACCAATAAAAGTGTTTAGATGACATGCAATTTTTTCAAAGCTGATCAAGGATATCTGAAATCCAATACAGTGCTAGAAACTAAGCAATTAGGAAAAAACTGGTAGGCAGATTTCATGGATAACAGTTGAAATTTGTACCTTGCAAGATCCCTGGTACCTTAGAATTTAGGACAGAGCACTTTTCCTCTGAATTACCACTGATATCTTACTTGATCCCATGAATAACCCCAACCCTTTCTTTTTCTCTCCCAAAATTGTAAGAATGAGTTGTGTTTGAACAGGTCTATGGTGTAGGTTTCAGCCATAGAACAGCTTTGGCATTTAATGTGTGCTATAAAAAAGATGATTTACTTTGTTTGGATAAATTTCAAAGCCATTCAAATCATTAAGTCTTTTAAGCACAATTATTCATTAAACGTTCAATTAGTTATATCCGGACCTTTTCCACAAATATAATTTGCTTAAGGAGAGAATGTACAGCAGCACCTTGATTGTGTGAATGATTGAAAACTTCCTGGTGTTCTGAGGTGACAAGGATTTTATAAAACTGAAATCAATACCTAGAAGTCTATTTGCCCTCAGATTCATGGAGAGGAAGTATGAAAAAAATGTATTATAAGGTATTGTTTATGCTCATGCCGAGCATTCTATTAGCCCAAAGACCAATTCCTAGGCCATATTCATGCTCTCCACTCCAAAAACTCCCACTAATAATCATCTTTCAGACACTATACTTGAGACTCTCTATCAGTGTAATTAGTTAGAAATGTAGTCACTTTCTTAAAACTCATCTTCTTATTTTTCTGTCTGTTATGATGTAAAATGGCCTTCATGCAGTCAAAAATCTGGCTTCTAGTGTATCGCCATCAGATCGAATGATGTCCTGTTAACCCAATTGAATGAGATAGAAACCTGTGAAAATCCCTGGAGAATTCAATGTCAAAACCAAAGAAATAAGTTGCTGAGTTCCTTGCAAATTTGTAGAAAAGAAATACTGTATGGATGAATTTGCTCTAAATTTTGAGACTTCTCTTTTTGTCTCCTGTGTTGTCATCCCAGCAGCATTCATTCCTCACGTAATTGCTCTGCTTAATTTAGAGAAGTTTGCATTCTACCAGAGGTTTTATTGTCTCTGCTTGTCAACCAATGCAGTTATCCATCACAAGTCCCACAGATAGCTGCACTACTCTCTTCTAATAGCTGGTTTAGAACAGGGCCAGATTCATGACAAAAAGCACCACCAAAACCTACTGGGAGTTGCTGCCCTACATTACCTTCTGGATGTTTATGGACTGAGAAAAATACATACACTAATCACTGCAGTTTTCCACATTGCCTGGGTTAATGTACTGTGATGTAAAAATTAGAGAATCAGTTTCTTTTGTTTAATGTTTAGAAGGAAAACTGAAAATGCTTTGGGGCAACACCTCAGCAGGCAGAAAGTAATTTGGTATATTCCTTTTTGGTAATGCTAATCATCTTTTTTTTTTTTTTTTTTTATCCTCTTTGATCTCCTCTCACTCTTGTTTCACTTGCTGAAAAGTACCCTTGATTCAAAAAGTCAGACTTGTCACCTGGAAACTGATACCAAGCAGTCAATTATACGTTACTTTATTTTAGAAATTACTTTATTTTGCTAACTTTCTGCTAATTATTAACTCTGCTAATGAGCTGGGGGTTGATTCCCAACACTATTTCTCCATCTGACAGACCAGTTATCAGGTTTTCCTTTTGTAAAACCAGAATCTCTCAGCACTAGTCGGTGAGAAATATTTTCTTCCTCCAAAACAAGAAAAACATTGTATATCACTTAAAAAAAAATAAATCACAGACTTCATGCTGATTCTTGAAATATAAGAATAATAAGAAGCATTTGTCTGTATTTTCTGTACCTTTGTGCTGAACAACTGTTTAGCCATCCTGCTGTATTTTTATGTTCTTGTTATTTGCACTGTGCAATCAGCTGCAATGCAGTGAAATCTATAATCATTATAAATATATATATATATATCAAGTGATATATAAACAAATCTTGTTATTTTGCATCCATATCAACACATAAATTCAAACAATGACAGAGCTCTACTACGTGTTTATATCTCATTAACATGGGCACAAGAATATCTGTTCATTAATGCTACAGATTTTGTGGCTTCATCAGTGTCTTTATGTAATTGTCCGCATTTATAGTTTACATTTTTAAGATAGAAGTTTCTAATTTTTTCTTTCCAAAGATGATCTGACAGTTCAAATCTAGGAAAAGTTGTCTTCAGTCTTGGTAAGAGAATCTCTGACAAAACAAGGTTTATAGGTATTTCTGTTTATCAGAGAAGTTTATTTAACAATTCCGTCAAGAAAGGATATGTGGCAAATTGCTCAAGTTATGTCATCAGAAAGTTTATAGATTAGGCATGATAGAGATTTTTCATGAAGTTACAGCAGAAATATAGTTTCCCCTTCATGGCTAAATAAATAATCATCAGGGGCTTTTATGGACAGGTCATTAGCAGTGACATTCTCACTGTGACAACATTCCAACAAGCTTGTATCATTACTGAATAGCATGTTCATCTATAATATAAACATAATCTTCCCTATTTCTACCTGAGTATTACAGCTTTGCTCATTCCTGTATTCAGCAGCATTTATTATGTTGTTCTTTTATGCATTATCCAATTTTCCAATAGAGCCTAATAACTATAAACCTTGTCCCCACAATTTTGTCCTGAAATAATTAAAATGCATAAATAACTTTAGATATACAGTTCCACTTTATGGCTAAATCAGTAACTTGTGGTCCATTCTGTGTGTGTTTTTTTATGCCCAGGTTAACATATAGATTTAAAGCCTTATTTTCTTCCTACTTGGTGTTGTGCATCTCAGATTTTGCACTCTACCTTTAAATAAATAAATAAATAATAAAAATAAACATTTATTGTTGGAGTTCACTTGAGTCTAATATTGTGTGTGAAAGTATACTTCTGTGAGCTGTGCAAGAGAAAAATGGGCTACCTTTTTGTCACCTCCACACAGGACTGTGAGGTTTGTGACTGTCTTTGAAAAGGATAAAATGATACCCCCTCTCAATTCAGCAGCTTTGTTCAATTGTCTGAGAGACGTTAAGGGAGAAAATTGGGGCAGCCATGGTATCATGGTTCCACCAGGGGTCCAGAGCAGTGTTGGCTCTGGGTGCTATGAAGGTGACAGCTTGCTTCAGCAGGGTTAATTTGCTTGATGGGACCTCTCCTTGGAGAGGCATTTTCTTCCTTGTGGTCATTTCTGGGATAAATATAGACACCATAAGATGCTGTCCATTTGCCAGGCCAGCAGGGAAAGCATAGTCATCTCCCCAGAGAAGGCAATCAAAAAGTGCAAACATCCTTCACTGGGTGACTATAACAACAACTGGATGAAAGGCACATTACATTTTAAGCAAATCAATTATTTAGGGAAATCCTAAATTTTCAGCAGCAAAATTTCTGTGATATACCACACCTCAGAAGACAAGGTCAGCTGTACTTTTTGCTATGATGAGAAAACCCTCTATCTGCATTCTTACAGCCATTGGTGAGGTATGTGAACGAAGATAAATATTCCTACAGTTTGTGTATTTTAAAGGTGATGTTGCACAAATGATGGCTCCCAGTATATTTGCACAGCACAGCACAGCATCCCTATCAGAGCTGTAATATGAACAAGTGACTTCCTACCTGGGCTATTTGGCTTGTCTCCCGTTCCATTCTTACACAGTGTCAACTTCTGGGGATGTACAACCCCCAAAAGGATGTTCTTGCCTTTCTGAGGCATCACAGAGGAGCAGAGAACTTCATACAGGCAAAACAGCAACTAGAAAATGTACCAACACACACCCTCCAACTAAAACAAATCTTACTTACTGCAAAATTAGCTAAGTTAGCTTTTGTTTTCTTGCTCCTCTGAGAGGTTCTTTTGTAAGTTATCAGCTCTAACAATTTCACATTTGTCATGTCCAGCCATGTTTGAATAGTTGTTGCTATTCTCAGTTTCTCCATTCATGGGCAAAGCTAAGAAACCTAGTGCAGCTATTTAGAAGGCAGGGAGAGGAGAGGATACAGCTCATCCTGCCTTTAAGGTTGTATAGAAAACCTTGGCCACCTCACCTTTAGTGGATCATTATAGAGAGAACCTTGAAGAGATTGTTTTAGAAATTACATTTGCAAGCCCACTCCATTTTTCAGGGAGCCTGAGACCTGACATCTGATCAACGGCAATGAACCAACGTGCTCCTAAACTTACATCAGTGTTTTAAATTGCACCTGTGGGCCTGTTTGCTTCAGATTTCTTGAATTGTCATGGTTCAACAGAGCAATAGTTGTGTGGCAAATTAGAAACACAAAATGTGACACAGGTTGAAAACTTAAAACATAGTGAAATTCATTTCTTTCTGTAACCAACATGTAATTATTCTGCTGACATAGAGAATTTCCTGTAATAACAGTAATGAGGATATCAAATGTGAGGAAAAATGGCCAGCTTTGAGACTGTAGTAAGTGACTGATATCTTTTGTCAAGGAAAAACATTCTTCATTTTTTAAAAGTAGCTTTTAGCACATCTCTATTTTTTCTCCATTTCTTTATAATCTCTACGATTACCCCTCCTATTGTCCCGTCCTCCTTACTGTAGTGTAACATCCTGTCCTAAATATTAATGTTTATGCCTTCTGACATTTCTTTTAAAATGCCAAAGTAATATAACCATCCCACAGAACCCACACTGCATATATATGTATATATTCCCACTAACAGAGCTCCATCCTGATCTTCCAGAAAGGGCAGAAGGAGGAGGCCATTGGTGCTGCTTGTGTTCATGAGAATGATTTGTGGTGCTGTCTGTGACCAGCTAAGAACACACATGTATGTGCTGTACCCCTGTGCCTCGTGGGAATACAGTCTGCCTTCCTACCAGCTGGACCTGGAGCACAGAGCAGCAGCAGCCTTGCTTCTGTATGGAGGTTACCAGATTTATCCCCCCCTAGCACAACTGACTCTAATTAGGCTTACAACTTCAGAATATTTAAATTATTTTTTTCTCTTATGAATAAATGAATCGAGTATAATTATCAACAATATAAATATTTGCATATTAATATTTTCATGTTTGTATTTGCTATAATAGCATTAAAATCAACATTAGTTTTTCCACAGGATTCAACACTACAAATTTTACCCAGTTAAATTTATTTTTGTTTTTAAACAAGTTCAAGGAGGAGAGGCTCACAGATCAATGGTCTAGAGCCAGGCAGGATGCAGCAAATAAATAAATAAATAAATAAATAAAAAATCAGCAGCCATGTTTTGAAAAGGATATGTTACATTGGTGCTTCTGTCATTTCTTTTGCTCATTAGTTATATTCACGAATGATGGTAGATCAAAGAAAATTGGCTTTTGGTCCTAACTCAAGCTTAAAAGAAGCATCAGTGGCAGGTAAACATGGCTATATAATTGAAAAAGAAAACAAAGTGTGTAGACAGTGTGGCAGATTTTATAGAATTAACAGAAAAAGCTTTCTGACACTATGAGGGTTGTTGGTCAAGAAAGAGTGTGTTACAACTGGGTCAGTCAAAATGAAACCATTACATGCTGTGCTGCAGCTCATCAGAGTGAAGGTATAAAACAATAAAGCTTATGGGTTTTTGCTACAGGCCACCTGATCAGGAAGTTGCTGAGGCCTTCTACGGACAGCTGGAAGTAGCCTCACAATCACAGGCTCTGGTTCTTCTGGGGGACCTCAACCACCGTTACCTGCTGGAAAGACAACACAGCTAGGCACAAACAGTCCAGAAGGTGCCTCCAGAGTATTAATGGTAACTTTTGGGGAGATGAGTGAGGAGAGGTGTACTGTTGGGCCTTGTACTGACAAATAAAGAAGGGCTGCTTGGAGATGTGAAGGTTGGGAGCAGCCTTGGATGCAGTGACCATGAGATGGGGGAATTAAGGATCCCGCTTGGAGAAAGCAGGGCAATAAGTAGGACTGCAACCCTGAAGTTCAGGCAAGTAAACTTTGGCCTCCTTATGGACTGACTGGAACAAATCCCATGCGTTAGGGCCCTGAAAGGAAGGGAAGCCCAATAAAGCTGGTTAATATTCAAGCATCACTTCCTCCAAGCTCAAGATTGCTTCACCCCTACGAGTAAGTAAAGCAAAGGGGGCAGGAGACCTGCATGGAATATCAAGGAGCTTCCAGTAAAAGTCAAACAGAAGAAAGAAGTCTACAGAATGTGGAAAAAGGGACAGGCCAGAAGAAAGAAGATTGAAGAAAACCAATGACAATCCAGTCTTCAAAAAGGGCAAGAAGGAGGACCCAGGAAACTACAGGACAGTCATCCTCACCTCCATCTCTGGAAAGGTGATGGAACAGCTCATCCTGGAGGTCACCTCTAAGCATGCAGAGGAAAAGAAGGTCATCAGGAGTAGTTAACATGGATTCACCAAGGGCAATCATGCTTAATCAATCTGATAGCCTTCTATGATGTAAATGACTGGCTGGGAAGAGGAGGGGACAGCATCGGATGTTGTCTACTTTGACTTCAGTAAGACTGCTGACACTGTCTCCCATAACATCTTCATAGGCAAGCTCAGGAAGTGTGGATTAGATAAATGGAGAGTGAGGCACATGCCTGTGAAATATTCCAGAGGGATGGAGTCTCTGGCCTGCTTTTCTAGTCAGATGGACAATAATAGAGTAAGGGCTGACACAGTTTTAGCTTGATCTCATTACAAACTTTTCTGTATTCTTAACTCGTACACTTACTGTTCAAACACCCGTTGACAGGCGACAACCTCCCTGCTGCTGCTTTCAGCTTCACCCTTTTACTTTCAAGTGCTGCTGTTTTTTTCTTACTGTGACTTCACTGTTCCCAGCAGCTGCTTGGCTAATGCACCTTTGTCCAGCTTAAAATAGTCAGTGCTCCTTTTCTTTTCAAGCCAATAATCAGGCCAGCTACTACAACTGCTTCTCTGGGGATGAATTCCTCTAAGCTAAGCGTGCTGCTGCTGTACTCTGGCACCTACTGTGCATGCTCTGCCAGTGATTGTACATGAGCTGAGCCATGCCCTCCATCCTCACTCAGTTCTCTTCCCAGGCACTCCCAGTATCTGGGCTCAAACCACTCTCCGCACTGCTTTCTGCAGGCTCCAGCCAGCACTGACCTCTGTGGTCTCTCTGTATGGCATTCTGGGCTCCCTATCACACCTTTAGGGTGAGGGCACTGTCTGCCCTTCCTTGGTATCCATCTGGAGAGATGCGTCCCTTTGCTTCATAGATGTTGTGGGCTTAACTGCAGGGTTCCCAGTGTGGCATTTTCCCCTCAGATATTAGGAGCACTGTTTTTTTTTGTAGGCTTCATTGCTTTTCCTTCCCATAAATGACATGATACCAGTGACAGCAGAATTCAGAATTAAACTCCTCCAGGATTTTATTTATTTTGCTCTTTGCTTAAAAACACATTATAAGTGCACGTACATTCTGTAGGCATTGCTGTGTTTCTCAGATCACAGTGTTACACGTTTGCAGTTCATCTATTCTTCCAGAGCTAATTGAAAAGCATGATGTCTGTTACAGCTGGCCATTGTCAGGAATAAGGACACCTCCAACTTGTTTCCACTCCACTGGCAGCTGCTGCTTTTAGATACAATATGAAGCTTGGATTAAACCAAATTTCTGGAGTTTAAACTTTGCTGAGTATTTCAGTTTTGTTCTATTTTTCGCTCAGGTTATTTCCATAGTTCATTTTACTTATGGTACCCAGTGTAATTCAGAAACCATTAAAATGGGAGGGCTGATGGAGTTCTGCCTCATTAGGTGTCTGGAGCAGCAGCAGCCCATGGCAGGCATGCCTATGCCAGCTGCAGTAGCCTGGGGACCCCACACCACCCCATCCACAGCACCAGCACAGCAGTTCATGCAGTCACACAATTACCTGAGCAGCCCCAATTGAAAAATAATCTCACAAGAGAAAAGTGGTTCATTTCCAACTGGATCAGTACTCTGATTCCCCCCCTCCTCCCCCCCCCCCCATAGCCCTCCAGTTATCTGTGCTAGCAAAACTGATCCAGTGCAAGGACAAGCAACTGTGAAAGTGACCTGCTTGAGAAAAGATTTCCTCCAAAGAAATCCCTGTGGGACTACAGCCCAAGGCTTTGCTGCCCTGCAAAATGTTAAGAGATGGTTACCAAACTGCTGCCTTATGCTAGGGCCTCTTCCCTACAGGAAAGAGAGCTTTGTGGGGTGTTCTAATGTTGCATGACTTATATACACTGAAGGTCTTGGATTTGGTGAGGGAGACAAAGTTGGGGGCATACACCGGGGCACACGCGCCAAGATTTTTGTGGCTGCGATTGAGCTTGCCAGCAGATCCTCAGGACCACACAATTTGAAGGTTTCATTTCCAGGATTTAACTTATGGCTCCTACCTGGTATATTGGAAATGCTTTGTGGAAATCAGTAAATTTGCCTATTTCATGGGATTTTTTTTGTGAAAAACTGGTGCTCTAAAGTAGAAATTCTGTGATCTGGGCATAATCAGTCTTTATATTCCTTGTGAAAAAGCAGAGGCAGTATCTTACAAATAGGTATTCCAAACACAAAGCAATTTCGTGTTTATACCTATGACTATGGTATTTTTTAACTTTTAGAAACTTTACATGAGAAAGGTACAGTTGCTGAAAAAGCAATGAATCACTCAAGCTGAACTTTAACACCCATTCAACATCTAATTAGTTGAATTACAGCCACTTTGCAAAGGAATCAATCAATTCTCTAGCTTTAGTTGCCCCAGTGGTTCTGAAATTTGATGATGTTATCATTACTTCAGAGGAGACACTCAGTTAGCATTTTAATAAGTGCATTTTCACCCAGCAGTTTAGCTCCAAACCAGGAACTATCATAAGTTAAAATATTATCTGCAAAATGCAGATTCTCCTGGGCCAGCAAAGTGTCCACATTTGAAAACTTTTCTGGTAGAGCACTCTTATTACTTTCACGAGGATCAAGAGAATTACCATCAACCCAGAGCTTCATGATGTGCAGAATGAGAAGGTAATTAACAGGACAGAGTTTGAACTGAAGTAATACCTTTGCAGAAGCAGCTCAAAATGAATTATTTAAATTCACTATTCATGTATGAATAAATGGTGAGATGAAAAGTACCTCCAGAAGGTTTAAACTAGCCTTTAAATACAAAGCAGATGAATAACATGCTACCAGTTTCCTCCAAGTTAAGCAAATACATTTGATGTTTCACAGGAGAACTGTCAAGCCAAGGCTGAAGATGTCTGTAAAGTTTGAAGCACACAAGATAAAAGGATATATACACATATAGAAAACCCTAAATTGGCTTTGGTTCTTGACTATTCACACTGCTTCCTCAGGAAGAGAAGAAGGGTCTCTCAAAGCTTTTAAATTGCTTGGTCTGATTTCTAATCTATACTTTTTTTTTTCCTCTGAGAAATTGTACATGAGCTCCTGGCTTCCACCTTCTGCTGTAGGATGTTGAGAAATGACTCAGGAGGTGACTTCTCTCAGGGATCCATTTGTTTTTATGCTGGAAAATGTTCTGTAATGCAAGCCATTTCTAGGAGAAACCCAGAAAAGACCAATGGCTATATCATATTTGAGGTTCTGGCTTAGCAGCCTTTGGGCAGCCTGGCTGTGTACTGAGAGAAAGATGTGTTTCTTGTGAGGAATCTGGTAGAAAAGCAGTAAGCTCTGAACCACACCAGGTGAAGGAAAGGGTAATTCAGCCCCACAGGTCTGTCCCTTGCCTCTCAGCTGACACTGTCTCTTCCCATTTCTCTCAGGTAGGCTGATGGCCTTCCAGCTTGACTTCACCTTTTGTTATCTTCCTTTAAACTATTACTCTATTTCTTCTGCTTTCTTGAGTACAACCCCTAGGTGAATGATGACATAGTCCAAAAACACTTGAAAGCTTCTCCACAACATTGTCAAACCCTTCTGGCACATAGCCACCATTAAGAAATTCATTTTTGAAAATTTCAGAAAAAAAACAGATGGATGAAAACAAAGATTTAAAATGACAATGTCACATGCTGTGAGTCAGCACACAGTGGCAGCTTTCATTCCTGTTGTAAGAAACATTAGCTGCTGTGCCAGACTGACACTATTTGCTGTCTGGAGGGTTACACTGCTTCTTTTCCATGCTTAGTTTTTAGATCTGGCAATATCCTCATATGTGATAGCTTTGCATAAACATCACCACCACATTCATTTCGAGTACACTGCCTCTATGAAAGTTCATTTTCCAGTCAGATTTCACTAAACTTCATTGCTCCTGGAAAACAAAATGACACAGCATTTCCAAAAGGTGATAACTATCAAAGAACACTGTTGGTCTCACATTTACAGCATTCCAGTTTAACAATTTGTTGCTTTCAAGGTTTAGTCAGACATTAGGAGAGGAGAGAGAGGATAAATAGGGAAAATGGAAACTTGACAGGCCATCCTAGAAAAGGACTGAATGTCAGCTATGGGAAGCAGTAGCTTAGTTCTCAGCCACTGCCCACAGCGGGGAAGATCAAGGCTGGATTTGATGCATATGTTCTTCGGTTGCTGTCAGGGGAATTACTGCAGCAAAGCAGGATTTCTCCTCTCTGTTACAGAATTGGGGATCTCAAGAGACTGAGGTATGGTAAAGTGACCTAGAAGATTTGCATGGAAATTTGAATGAATAAAATAATTAGGTCATACAGCCAGCAGGAAACTCTGCTGAGAGCAGAGCAGCCAGACAAGGACAGAGGTTGTAGCTTTTATCATGCTTTAGAAGGTATTCTCTTAATTACTACAAAAGTATCATTAGATTTCACCTGGTTAATTAATATACTACCTTAATTATGTTTGGTTATGAATCCTGGAAGGGTTAATATTTCCTCAGATGTAAGGACCAATATTACACGGCTCCCATTACCATCCCCAGTCATTGAAATGACACACTGTGTCTTTGATATAATTAGCATTACAACATCTCCATGCAGGAGGCAAGAAACTACTATTTCTTTTTTCATTTGTCAAGTGGAATACAAGGGAAATTTCCTGCTGATATCCTAGGGCCTGAAACAATGTCAGCAACCCACTGTAGAGCAAGTGTCTGAATCCAGGACCCAGAATTTTTAAGTAACTCCCCTGACTCCTGACCCATAGCTGCTTTTACAGTGCTTATGCAAAAGGTTACATGTCCCAACAAGCCATGACAGGGTAATACACCACTGATTTTTGGTCTCCTTTATGTTGATAAAGATACACCGACCTCTTTTTGCTATTTGTCCTGTGTCCCCTCCCCATATCAGGCTCTAGCGGGTATTTTATACCAAATAAGCCAGTCTCCTAACAGCCCTAGAAGACAAACATGAAGAAAGGAAATGAAGGTGTAAAAATAAAGGGAGAACCACCTCTCTTGATGTAAAACCAGCTCTTCACAGCAAACCTATGCATTTCAATCTAATCTTCTAGACAAAGTTCAGCTTCCTCTCCCAGAAAGCTGTCTGCTATCAGCACAGTGACCCTGCACATGCTAAAGCCAAGTCCTAGCTTATACAGATCAAGACCTCCTGGTAAAAATATGCTGATCTCTGAAGATGAATGAGAACAACAAACCATGGACGTGGTTCAGCAGGAAATCTAATTCTCCATGTTAGGTTTCTGTATGAATTGTGCCTCACTCAGCTTAATGCATTTGTCCTTCACATTCATGGACACAACTTTTTAAAGAAGCAGAATGAAAGACAAATTAAAAGAATGTGCAAGGTACTGAAACAACTAATCTGTTTTCTCTCTTGGTTTAGGTATGAATCCTAGAAGAAAACAACACGACTGACATGAGTTAATTTCCTTTCCATTCTCTTCCCATTAAAGATTATGAAATAGTGAATTATAAAACAGCAAATTCATAATAGACTAAAATCGCTTTTAATGCAGAGAATAATAAATGTGTTGAATATTTTACTATTTTAAAAGATTCAGATGTAAACCTGGAGGAAACATTTGTACTTAACGATATGAGCAAAAGCAATTAAAGTGACAGGATTATTTTTTTTTTTTTTTTTTACTCCTTTTTCACATTCCAGTCACTTCAGGATGTTTATATGCCATGACAGCCAGTCGTAAGCCAATGAACCAGATCCAGAGCTTGTAAAAACTGATGAAGTTAGTAGGACTAACCCAGTTTAAACTTGCTGACACCTGGCCCAGGATCTCCTATGAATGCCTCATATTTCCTTATCTTTGTATATTTATAAACACTTTAGCTTTTCTTTCTGCAGAGCTTTCCTGGTATGCCTTTGGCTGCACAAAGCTGTAGCTGGTGGCCACTGCAGTAGTATGCTACAGAGGAGTGCAACACTAGGAGAGGACATTTTATAATACAATATTTAAACACAGTGTCCCCAAGGGAGAGGTATGGAGTGGTCAGTCCCAGGTGTTTCTCTGCCCTTGTCCCATGACTGGAGGTGCACTTTGAGGAGATGCAGTGCCCAGATCATTTCTCCACACTGCAGAGCAGGGAACAGGACCCTTCCTGCTTAGCTTTGTATAATATGAAATGCAGAGTTGCCTGAGTAGCCTGAAAAGCAGGAGCTTTTCAGTTTTGCATGGGAAGCCTCTCCCTGGATCACCCCAAACCCCAGACAACTCCATTTTGTTCTGGCTTAAAATTCCTTCAGATACCTCTACCAGGTACTCAGCTTGTTCCCCAAGATTTTAAATGGCTCATTGCTTCCTCCCAAGCAATGAGCCATTAGCCTAAAACAGTTAGCCTACAGAAACATAGGTCTGTATGGACTTTAGCTTTTAATGTGTAAGTATGTACCGGAGCTACACTGCAACAGAGCCTGCAGAGAAAGAGGAAGCTGTATTTTATCAGGGTGAGTTTGGGAGACTTACAGACTCCAGAAATTAGTGTTATAAATTTGTCAGCAGGTGATGTGTGGCTGCAGAATAATCCCAGCACTACCCGTTGTGTCCTTTGGATGAAACATTAAAGAAGAATGGAAGTTAACTATGCATGAGATGCACTAAAACTCTATGCTTAAATAACACCCATCCACAGTATTTTCTTATTTCATTTCAAGTCGCCTTTTTTTCCGGTGTGGAAATTCATAACCAGATGAACAAGTATTTTCTTCCTGAGTCTTTTATTTAAATGCTTTCACTATGCCTTGGAGGAAAGCAGATTTTTACATCCTTGTAGCAGGACTGAAACATGGAAAGGGCAACCATTTTATGCTTGCATTGCACAAGACCATTGACTACAAAATATGCAAGACATTGGAGAACATTTCCCTTCTGGGATTGATTCAAATCTCAGAACAGGGTGATTTCATTGTGACCTCCCTTTTCATGTCCCCTACAATAATTCCATGACATTATACTAGTTTACCCAGGAGTATCTGAGACATGTTAACTACCCACTGAAACAAATGGAAAGCTGCCCTTTTCTAACAGAAAGAATTCCATCTATGCAAAGTTATCTGAACAGAAATAGTTTCAAATACTGGAAGTTTCTACCTAGATTTTGTTGTTTATCACAGTTCCACATAACATAAATGTAGAGTTTTGCTTTAAAAAAAAAAAAGTCATTTAACTGAGTGAAGATGATGGTTTCAATTTATTTCAGTTGGAATATGTATCAAAATGCAGATTAACACAACATTCTGGTTTTAATAGTTCCCATTAGAAACTTTAAACATAATGTATGTCTTTTCTGCTTCAGTGTTGCTTTAATATTATTGGTAAAACAACCTATGTTCCCCACATTAAAAAATAAAATAAAAATAAAAAACTGGAGGGTATTTTTTTTGAGTAAATATTTCTAATCCAGACTTTGTAAATGCATTGTTCTTCAGAGAGAAAATTAACCTCAATACTAAAAAACAAAAGCAGCAAATGCAATTGTTTTAGTAATCTTTATCATTTTGAGAATGGTGTTGTCAAGTCCTTGGATGTCTCCTTTCTGATGAACAGATTGATTTCTGGCATCAGCTGTAAAGTTCTCAAATGAGAGGAAAACAATGATGCTTGAATTAGCATGCTAAGACTTTGCAACTTATAAGTCACTAAAGCAATGAACCTTTTACTTTGTGACACCAACACCTTCAATAGTTTGAGTTATAACCTGTTTCTTGTTCAATACCAACGAAACAGTATACTTACAGCAGATTTTGATGTAAGTTAATAAGATTTCTCAAAGTTTGCCCTACATAAACACTTCATTTGTGTTATTTACTCATACTGAAAACCCTGGTGGCATAGCGCGAATATGAAAAGATTTTTTTTTTTGTTTCCAGGACAGGGTCAAGACATTTTTACTGTAAGATAACTAAACTCATCTGCTTTAAAGCCTTTCTCAGCTGGACAACCGTAGAAGTGATTATCTGTCAGTTAGCTATATCAGTTGAGAGCCACTTCGTGAAAGCTGACAACTGTATGCTAACAGATGCAGTACAACCAATAACAACAGGTAAATCAAATCTGAACCACTTATCTGGAGCTACTTGTGGATCTGTTTCTATTCTGGAAAACATAATAGATGTGGAAAGGAGAGGAACAATAATAGTGGCTTGGTTGTTAAAGGAAAAAGTACTGATCTGTTCTGATCTGAAATTGGTACAGAAGTTGCATTCTCAGGTTTTCTCCTTTACCAAGAGTCTTTCAGAAATGTCATCTTTCAGCTGGAGGTAAAGGGAAATTACTTTTGCAGACTTGATCTCTTTTATGGCCAGAGCCAATGTTTTTGTATTTCTGTTACACCCATATGTCATGGGAGATATTCTAATCTGGTGTAAATTGGCATAAATCTATAATGTCCCCTTGAGGATGAGCACAATACCTCCTTCTCTGTACATTACTGCTTATTGTGTTATCACAAATCATTGTACCTAACGTTAAGAGACTGATCTCATTTCAATCAGCATAGTACTGGTGTTAATAACAGTACAAATTGAAAACATCCCTGGAAAAACTAATGCTTAGTTGTCTTCGGGAATGAAATACTGAAGAACCTATTGGTCTTGTGTTAAGTGGACATCATCTTCAAGAATATTAGATGGATTAAGATGACTTTCAACCTCCTCAATACAACCCATCAAATGCAAACCCAAACCTACTTTTCTGTAAACAAACTGTCATCCTGTTTTATGATCACAGAATCACAGAATTTTTAGGTTGGAAGAGACCTCAAGATCATCAAGTCCAACCTCTGACCTAACACTAACAGTCCCCACTAAACCATATCCCTAAGCTCTACATCTAAACATCTTTTAAAGACTTCCAGGGATAGTGACTCCACCACTTCCCTGGGCAGCCTGTTCCAATGTCAAACAACCCTTTCGGTAAAGAACAACCCTTTCGGTAAAGAACAACCCTTTCGGTAAAGAACAACCCTTTCGGTAAAGAACAACCCTTTCGGTAAAGAACAACCCTTTCGGTAAAGAACAACCCTTTCGGTAAAGAACAACCCTTTCGGTAAAGGGTTGAGTACATTTGTTCTGATAGTACACGGAGGTATGGTATCATCATACCTCCGTGTACTATCAGAACAAATGACAATAACATACATGTAAGTTGTATTGTTATCTGCTTGCAGCTGTTAGAATCACATTTCTGGAGAGATCCAAATATCAGCTGTGAAGATTTCTTTGAAATAGAAGAAAAGCACAATGCAAAATAAAGGGATTCACTCACAGTTTGGATAGTGGGAAGACTCTCTTGCCATCAACCGCATTTTCCATTCCATTCTTCTCCTGTCCTCCCTTAGGAAATTTGAATCCCATGTCCTGAAATATGTCTTATCGTCATTTATAAATATGTATGACCTATAGTCAGCAGAATTGTTAGGAATTTAGATATTTCAAGATGCATTCCTGTGTACAGAGGAAATGACCATTCACGTGAGACTTCTCAGAACCATCAGATTTCAAAAGGCTTTTATTATATTGAGAGTTATCAAATTGGCCTAACAGCTTTTCTCAACATTTTCTTATCATTTATTTTTTACTGCAACACTTAATGATGGAAAATTGTTTCAAAGATTGGAGAAATGGATGATGAATTTTGTACACATTGTACACATCTTATTCCACTGATCTTAGTAGAAGCTTATTTAGGGAAAGTCTGTAGATTTTGGTATTTGAAAAGCAGTTCTATTGTTAGCTATATGAAGCAAATTGTGGGATTGGTGTATGGAAAGAGAAGTTCAAGGAGCTACAACAGGGAGCCATGGAAATGAGAGCAGGACCAAAAGATTACTTTAAAAACTCAATATTTTTTTCCTTCTAAATTTGAGACATACGTAAATCCCTGAGCTCTGCTGATTTTTGATATCATAAATATCCTATACTACATCATAGACCCGTAAAACATGGTCCATGTTTCTATTTCAATATAATCCTGAACACGTTGTTCTACCAGAAATTCACAAACTAAATATAAGTAGATTTTTAGGCCTGAGTTCTGGAAATAGAGAAGCATGTCTTTGAGAGTCCTCTAGATGCCATTGTGTTTTGTCAAAGTTATCAGACTAAATTCACACTCAACACATGTCATCTGAAGTCAGCAGCATTGTACCAGAATGAACTTGGCTCAGTGGGACTGGACTCAGGGTAATATTTAGTTCATGTTGTATGTAGTACAGCAGAAACCTTTTTGTACTTTTTCATTTTTTTCAATCCTACTTGGCAAGCATTATTGCTATGTCAGAAGAGGGTCTTTCTGCATCATAAATGTAGACTTTCTTTCTTATCTTAATTAAAACAAATTCTGCCTATTCGTTAAATTACTCACCTATAACATGAATGATTAGAAATGCTAATATAATCAATCTATCTACAGAGGTAGGAAAATTCCCATGCCTAGATTTTAATGACCTTAAATATTTCTGTATAAGGCATCACTTTGAACAGTTTCCTATGGTTCTTCATCTCTCATAGTATCAGCAGGTGCATTGGGAGAATATTTTTTCTGTACCTCAACAAAATTATGAAAAAACAAGACTGCTCCTCTCATGCTGGTGTGGTTATAAGGAGATATTGTACACAGGTCTGGAAATGTTCACCTTCAGAATACGAAATCTTTTTTGCATTTGTCAGATTGCCCTAACACCCTTGAGAAACATTGGCTCTCTCCCTCAAAGGAAGCATTATAATAACAGGATAACCTGCACTGGATTCTCAGCTGTCAAAAATCATTTTACCTTTTTCACTTTCACTAGAGTTATGCTTAAGCAATGCACCTGTGTCACCATCCCTGACACTGGTCTCAGTCTCGCTTGTTTCCTCAACACTCGCGTTGGACTGTGAATTGCCTCACTGGAGTTTCCCCATATAGCTCCAATGTCTCATTCTTCCACTGATGGACATGTAGTAGCATCAAACCTTCCTAACCAATCTCAGCAGCATCTCATCCAGCACCATTAACACCACCTCACACAGCACAGGATGCCTGTTCTCCAGCATGCATGAAGTCCAAACAGGTCATAAATAACCCTAGTTTATGAGGAATGCCACTGCAACACAGAAACAACTTATTGTGTCTGATGTAAGGCAACAGGTTTGATTTTGTGAAGTGCCCTTGTGACTAAAATGCCTGTGCTGCTGACAAATTGTCAGTGATAGGTATCTAAGACATGGCATTTCCAGAAGAGATCATTATGCAAGGTCAGTGCCTTGACTTGCTTACTGCAGGAACAGAATGAACCCTTAGACCCAGAAGTATTTAAACCTGTGCCTTTGTTATAATCCATGAAGGAAGCCTGCTATAAAATTGTAATTCTGATTCAATTTGTCACTATCTCCAACTAAGGCACAGGTAAAACACTAAATTTAGGAAATAGTTACAATATTTTAAATAAGCAATTCAACAAGTGTAGGATGTTATTGTATGATAGAGTTGCTATCTTTGCTTTCCAGAGATAGAGTATGCTAATGTGTGTTATCTCAAAGTTTGACAAGGAGATGGGGAAGGAAGAAGATACAGTAGTCTGTCAAAACGCAGATGTTAATAATGCTCTGTAAATGAAGTCAGGGGGACCCAAAGAATATTCATTCACTATTTGGATTCATTAAAAATATTGCATTTCTTCAACCTGTTTGCTGATTGTTCTTATATGGTTCTTTAACTTGTCACGTACAACATGACATTGCTTAGCACTTTATGGACCAAAAATTGGTCTTTGCAGGCTCTGGCCACCATCCTATATTTCTTCCCACAACTTAGCATTTAGGCCAAAACACAGATTTTGAGGACTCTTAAGAAAATCTCATCCTAACCTTTCTGTAAAAATGGAATAGATCGATAATTGTACATTGGCTCTAAAAATAGAACCCCTACCAAATTCACATAATACATCTGACATAAGGAGGAAATAATAGATGTGATATTTGCAGTAACTTCAATTACTTCCAAGCAAAATCAGTTAAAAAATGATGTTCCTCATGAGATTTCTCCATTTTTTTTCATTGAATGATTAAGCACATGCCTCCAACTAAATATTTATATTTTTTATTTTAGTATTCACACAAAAAGCTATTCCCTCTCATCTCTAATCAAAATTTACATGAATTGTGTAGTGCTTTTCACTTGGTTTTGCAACTTGCAAATGAATTGAATAAGCTCAGGAGGGAAGTCAAAGAACTTAATATGAACTGTCTAAAAGTCTTGCCTGAATCAGCTATCTATCTGTGTGGTCTATCTGAAGAAGTTGTCACACTAGTAGAAGTGACCAAGCAAAATTCTCGAGGCAGGTGAAATTAACTGTCTTCAGGACATGTCTGTTCTCTCTCCATTGACTATCAATCAAATCTAGGTGTTATTAGAAACCTAGTAGAATTTAAATGGTGAAGCCATATGGGATGTATACTACTTGAAAAAAAAAAAATAAAGAGGAAAAGTGCAGTTTAGTGACTCATCCCACCTGTACTATAGCTTTTCCAATACTTGCAGACCAGTGTTTCAGGCTCAGAAACATGCTTTACTTCATGTTATTTCAAACTTTGATTTTTTATTGATTATATAATTTAGACATTCTGTGACTAGGATTAAAAGTGAGACAAATATAATTAAAAAATAGAGTTTAAGAATAAAATTACAATGAAATCCAACCCCAGTTCATTTACCCATTCTAATCTGAATAGTCTTTTAGCATGTACATAAGATCATTGATGCCAAAATTTACAGGAATATACCCAATCTATTTGCATCCACACACTGTGGACTTTCTTTGACCTCCCAAACAACTATGTTCAACAAAAGAAAGGATCTCTTCCAATGATTTTGATAAGCCAATAAATCAGTTTTTCTAGTTCTCTAGGTGAGTTGACCCTTTTTTCTGCCCTCAAATTGCAAGGAGAATGCTCTTTAAAGCACTTAATGGCTGAATAGCCACATGTAAGTTGAAATTCTAAGACACTAGTGAAAAAGTTATTATATAATTCTAACACTACAAGGTGTACAAACATTAGTTTCATGTAGGGTTATAAACCTACCATCTATTGTATTGTCACTTATCATTAATATAAGTTTCTAGTTTTCTGGTCAAGGGTACATTAACATTGTTTTTGTGTTAGTTGAATTCCACAGAAAATTGCTTCTTTTTCTGATCCATGCCCTTAAGCCGAGCCCCTGATAATGTCTTAATTGCCATTATACTGCCAAACATTGATGGAAACTCAAAATTACAAGGTGGTTGGAAATCTTTGTAGTCAAGCTTTGAAGTATCATTATTTCAGAAGCTCTTAAAATTGTTTAGCTGTCACAAGATATTGAACTTATTTTTTGCAACTCCTTGTCATATTTAGAGATACATTGTTTTAATATACTTCCATCAAGTCAATTCCCTCTGTAGTAGGATACAGCAAAGTATTTGTATTTAATTTGGATAGTTGGTGAACCATAATATCCAGTAATTATCGCGTATAGATTTATTTTCTACATTATCCAAAATGTTTCGCTCAATTGTATCTTGTCTTGGGAACCTCTGAAGTAAAAATGCCATGGCAGAAAGCAATGTTTCTTAGCTTTCCTGTGAATTACTTGTCAGAGAATTCTAACTATGTGCAAAAGTATAAGCTTTAGGCAAAACTTCAAAACAGACTTCAGTGATCTTTAATGTAATAGAAAAGGTAACAATGTTAATAATAAAAGCTAATAATACTTACCTAACTGCCCAGAAATCTTGTTTCAACAATATTTGTTAAATGGCTTGAAATCAACAAGTGAATAGAAATAAGCTACTTCAGAATGCAAACATCGTGTTTGTGTACTTAGAAAAAAATAAAATTTTCAACCTTTCCCACCTGTTCATTTGTCTTTGTCTGTAGGAATTTCATAGAGCACCAAACATCCCTTTTGAAATACTTGGAATGAGTCTCATATACTAGTTTTGAAGAACAGTGAAGAACAAATTATCATTATAAAGCTGCAAGTTAAATGGAATTATTCACTTATATCGACTTCAGTGAAGTGATGTATGGCTACATTGTCTGAATTTTGTTCTGGTTTGATGAATGAAATACACAGTAATTAAATACTTTTGAACACCCAAGCTATTTTTTCTTATAGAGGACAAGCACTGGAAGATCTAATACATGAAAATTATCATATTGTTATTTAGGAAGCTAGGGAATGTAAGCTGGGACAGCTGCAACAAGGGCAGACCACTCCATTTATGCACAGACACCTCCTGCCATGCAAACACCCAGAGAAATTCAGACCTGAATGTTTAATGTCTTCCAAGGAAGTTGCAATTAATTCAATTTTTAGGCTGGTCTAGGTTAACAATATGATTCTTCAATATGATGTACTGTCTGGTGAGGGACTTCAAGGCAATGCACATGACAAGGACTTTGATGATTCCAAGCTGAGTGGTGCAAATGATACCAAAGAAGGAAGGGATGCCATTCAAAGGGACCTGGACAGACTGGAGAAGTTGACCCATGTGAAACACATGAGGTTCAACAAATCCAAGTGCTGCAAGGTGCTGCACCTGGGTCACAGAAATCCTAGACAGAAGTAGACTGTGAGAAGAACTCATTGAGAACAGCTCTGCAGAGAAAGACTTGGGGGTTCTTGGTAGATGAGCCAGCAGTGCACACTTGCAGCACAGAAGGCCAACTGCATCCTGGGCTGCATCAACACAGGTGTGACCAGCAGGTCAAGGGAGCTGATTGTCCCCCCTCTACTCTGCCCTTGTGAGGCCCCACCCACACTACTACATCCAGGTTTGGGGCCCCCAGCACAGGAAGGATGTGGACCTGTTAGGACAAGTCCAGAGGAGAACTACAAAGATGATCAAAGTGCTGGAGCACCTCGCCTATGAAGAAAGGCTGATAGAGATGGGGATGTTTAGCCTGGAAAAGAGAAGACTCTAGGGAGACCTCATTGTGACCTTTCAATACTTAAAGGGGTCTTAAAAAAAAAAAAAAAAAAAAAAAAGGAGGACTCTTTACTTGGGTAGATAGTGATAGAACTATAGGAAATGGTCTTAAAATAAAAACAGATTTAGATTAGATATCAAGAGGAAATTCTTCACTGTAAGGGTAGTGAGGCACTGGAACAGTTTGCCAAGAGAAGCTGTGGATGCCTCAGCCCTGGAGATGTTCAAGGCCAGGCTGGACGGGGCATTGGCCAACCTGATCTAGGGGGTGGCATCCCTGCCTATGGCAGAGGGGTTGAAGATAGTTGATCTTTAAAGGTCCCTTGCAACGCAAACCATTCTATGATTTGAAGTGCTACAAGCATTTAGCAGGTGGGACATAGGTAATCTGACATCAAACTTAGTTTTACTGTTGGCCTAGTGAAGTGCTTTGTTAGCTGATCTTTACTGTTAAATGTCAGCCACTCTCTCTGTGGCGCAATAGAAATAGAGAAATATAAGCAGTGACTACCAACAAAATGAGGCCTACACACACAGCTTGATGGTGTTGCTTTCTCCACCTGATTTCTACTGGAAGTAGGCATCAGAGGATTTTCCTTTTGTACAATGATGTTGCAAGGCAGCAACAAGTGCCAAATAAAAGGAACTGAACATAAGGGATAAGTATTCCAAAATAATGCACGGGATGTGCTGTCAGAGATCCACTGGTAGGGTTGTTCAGGATTATGTTTTGCAATTCAGTGAGAAGACATAAGAGTTGTTGTAGGACCTGAGAGGAGTGGAAAATGCAGTCTGTTCTATCATATACAGTGACTTGAGGCTACCTAGGCAACAAGCAAATAGTCATGGCCTTCTTTGCTACTACCATGCTTCCAACAGTAGAATATGCTTTATTAAGCATTGGTAGCTGTTACAGCATAACTCCTTCAGCTGAAGTGACAATAGGTTTTGCTTTTATGGAAACCTCCAAATTGTCAGAGAATAAATTTTGCTATTTATCACAAATTCCTAACATCTACAGGAAAGCTTATGAGAATTAGATTTCCTGACAGAAAAATGGAGGTGAATGCAAGACCAAAACCAGACAAATAACAAACCACTTGTTCTTGAGGTATCTTACCTGAAATAGGGAAAAGTAAGTACCCAACATGATAAATGTTACTTTTTTTTTTTTTTAAGTACTAAAATGATGGGAATGAAGATGCATTTTTTTAGATGCTCTCTGAGCACAGTACTGAGACCCTGCTAGCTTCTTGTTCTGACTTAACTTTAAGTGTTGCCTTTTAGATAAGCATGTACTGTGCTTCATTTCACTTGAATTTCAGGCTGGGAACAAAATAATATGAATCAAAACTTTCAGTCCTGAGATGTTGCCTCAATTTGTGAAAATGACACTGTATTCAATGAACCCCAGCTTTACCTGGGTAAAACAAGCTTTACTTTCTTGTAGTTGTCTTCATATTGGCTGCTTTTATAAATATTGCTCCCCCCACACACCTTTTTTTTTTTGGCCCTTGGAATCAAAGAAAATAAGACAGTGATTGACCTTGGAGACTGACCTCTGAGCTAGATACATCCAACAGCAGCAGAACAAATGTAATTCTTTGCCTCTTCTGAACTTTGAGAATCCCTTATTATGTATCATTCTGCCTGGTGCTCTTCCCATGTCGTACACTTCTGGTTTCTTATGAGATTCTTTTGAATTGGTTATTTCAGAAGCCCCACGTTCAATATTTTCCAGATCACCCACTCGGTGACCATTTATGCATGTTCTCTGTGCAGATTTTAGAACAGCTTTTGTTTCCACTACTTTCAACTCACTTCCTTCTGTTGCAATTTATTGTTTTTGCTAAACAATGTATTCCTAGCATATTCCCCTTTAGTAAGAGATGTCAGCAAAGAGATGTCAGCTTGATTCCCCTGTAAGAGATGTCAGCAAAATTCCTTGTTACATTTGGCCACTTGGTTTATATACCATTTTGCCTTTCAGTAATGGTTGTATCTAGAGCATAAAAGAAAGCCTTTTCCCTTGCTACTGTTTATTTCTTTTTTCTGTTGCTTCCAAAGCATGGAGCGTTCACTCATTTAATTTTCTCTTCTTTTGGTCTCTGTACTTTCACAATCCTGCCCTTCCCATCACTAGACCGCCTCTTTCTTCTGCATTTCACAAGTTGGGAGGGGGATATGAGGGACTTTAAATTATATCCTAAGCTTTAAAGTATATCCACAAATACAGGAGAATCAGAGAATCTGTCATAATAGAATAAATTTGAGGAAAAAAATGGGATGCCAAAGGCCTTGCTCTTGTTTGTACAAACATATTCAAAAGTATTGCAAGAGACTAGCAGGACTTCCAAAACAGAGCTTGTTTTCTGAAAAGGGAAACCACCTAGAGCCTCCAGTATCTAACACACCCCATACACCAGCCACAGTCTATCTGGTCTGGAAATAATGATTCCCAGTCAAGTAGATAGCATGACAGGCTGCCCTCTGATATTCAGAGGGGACATCTCACTGCCCATGCTCCACCATCATGCTATCTGATTACCTCTAACTCATTTACTTTGACCATTTACTATCTCATTTTCCAGTGTTTTCTCATAATGATTAAAGCTCAGAATCCTTGGGAGATGCTGTTTTATTGCAACTGTTTTGGGCACTGCACAATTTCACGTACAGTGAGATCTCCAACATTTTCCCCTGCATACCTCTCCCACCAGCTTTATTCTGCCAACCTGCTGGCAGTGCAGATGCTACTGTGGCTGAGCTCTGCTCCTGCCATGGTCTGGACCATTTTAAAGAAGACACCCCCCTGAGTGTCATGCACTGCGTGCAACAGTCTCATTGGGTTAGGTGATTCTTGCTATATTGATAAAATCCGATTGTATTATACAGTTTCAGATCATTCTCTCCAGTAACAATCCAGTCAAGCACAGAGGGAACAAGAGAAAGCCAGCAGAAGTAATTTGAGTTGCCGCTCTTAAGTCTCTTATGTCCATTCAAAAATCCTATACTCTGTCTTTCCAAAGAGACCACTGAACACAAACAGCACGCTAATGCTGTATGCATATTACTGAGCTACCTGTGACACACAATGATGCACTTTGTAGCACTCCATGTTGGAGGTGATCTGGCTCTATGTTACTTAAACACTGTGAACAGGGAGGCAATGCAGTCTCTCATTATAGATGCCCAAGGCCTTTCAACAGTAGTATTTACTTTAAATGAAATTGTTAACCTCCAAATTCCTTCAAAAATTTGTGAGTTTATCAAGGGAAGAACAGGTTGGAAAGTTATTTCTGCTTCCTTACTGAGTGAAGTGGTAGCTGCATGCTAAGCTTGTGTGTGCTCTGAAGGGGAAGATACATCAAGTGAGCATTTCCTGGTGAGTCTGTCCCAGTATTGCCTATACTGTTGATCTGGCTGGTTTTGACAGGCCAGAGACTTGTGACAAGCACAGGCTGTTTCCCACAGGCCTTCTAAATAAACAAATAAATGTTGTTATTAAAATGATAGAATAAACCCAATTTGACCTGGAGATACACAAAAACCTGGAATTAACAAATTGCCAATAGTCCTTTTAGCATAAACTTTTCACTAAGGATAAAAACAAAGGACATTACCTGTTAAACCATGACTAGATATGTTACACACATCTTGCAGCTCTGTATTCTCCCTCTTCTTTCAGGCCTAGGTTTACCAGGGACTAAGAGGGTTCTAAGTCACCTTTCCCACTATATATTACCTCAAAGACTGTGCACTTCCTGGTGAGTCAGATCACTCACAGCTGTAGCCACTTTTCTGAATCCTTTGAAGTCTTTACCTTCTCCTCTACCTCCATGGACATGATGGAAAGCACCTGGCCTTGTTTACAG
Organism: Anas platyrhynchos; assembly: GCF_047663525.1. Lineage (NCBI taxonomy): Eukaryota > Metazoa > Chordata > Aves > Anseriformes > Anatidae > Anas > Anas platyrhynchos. The sequence goes on along the minus strand of NC_092589.1, from coordinate 32,562,154 downwards.
TATCTGCCTCCTGACCTTAAAACTTTGGCCAAATTTCACATTCTTCAGTCTCCTATTGCTTTTACTCTAGTGTCCCTGATTGTTTTTCCCCAGTACTGTGTATTTTTATAGGGATTGGCTCAAACTGTTTATTGGAGTTCCTGCTTGTCATGCTATTAGCACTTTTGGAGCATGCTACGGAGGCATCAGTGTTCTTTATTGATTGGATTTTAAGTCTCCATGCACATGTATTTCTGGATAGTGTTAATCAAATACTCAAATGACTGTAACCTGCTTTGTTGTACAATGTGTGTGTTTTTTCCTGATATAAACTGAAATCAGCAAAAGGAGAAATGGAGGGAGAGGGGCGCGAGTAGGGGTGTTTCTCACACCAGTGGCAGCTGCTTCCCATGAGACCCTGCACAAGCAGAGTACCAGGGTCTGCAGCTGCAGGGCCATGAGACCCACAGTGCCAGAATAAAAGCATGGGAATGCAAGGGAAATATGTTGGCGAGGTTCTTGTGCTCTAGGCAGCTCAGGTGAAAGGTTACTGAGCTGCAAATAGCAGACCCATAACATTATAAATGTTGAAGCACTAAGGTACCTAGGCACAGTGCACTTTCATTTTCTTTTTGGCTTCTTTATGCCACATGTGATTCCTCAGATCTCCTCCATACCACCCTTCTTCATCTCTCTTCAGTCAGAGAAGTTTAGTTAGTCGTTCTCTGAGCAGTCTGCTCTGAATCTGTGATCATTCTAGTCATCATTCTCTGTGCTACTGTCAAACAATCTTTTGAGAGTGTTGCACTAGAATTACATACAATATTCAAGGTGCAGGGCATGAAAATATTTTAAGTGGCCTGCTGATGCTTTCTGTTTTACTTTTCCTCTCCTAAGTAATTCCTAACATTGTTTTTACTTTTTCACTGCAACGGAGTAATGCAGTGACCTTTCCATTTTTTATAAATCCCAAATCTTGTTCAGAGAATCAATTCAACAGTTGTAAGGCACTGGGAATTTTTCTGTTTCCAAGATTTTCTGTATGAAGTATGCAGACTGAAGCTGGATCACCACATGAGCTTGGGCATTTGGAAAGTCACAAATTTATATGCATGTAGACATGCAAAAAGTAAGGTTAAAAAGCAATTTTTTTTTCAAGTAATTTAGACATGCGATATTTATGCATGGTTTGGGAGATATATCCATAATTTTGTAGTCATGGCCTCTGGGAAGAGGACTTGTCAGATTTTAGAATTGCTGGTGTTCTTTGCAAGTTTCTCTTCAGAAATTTGGAAATACCTAGAGGGGCTGTTGTGTTGCAAGCAACCAACCCTCATGAAGTTGATTTGGAGTCAATCACTAAAACTATTTTCAAATAAATATTCATTATCAAAGCTTTGTGTTGGATTGCTGTAGAACTAAGCACAGTCCCTAAGTACAGGGACAATGCTACTTCTTGTGTATAGAGTGAATACGCACAGCCTCTTCATCATGTCTGAACAGTGTTGATTCTCCTTGGGCTGCCATTTCTGGTGCAGAAACTATACAACTCTCACAAATATTAACCCATTCCTGGCTGGAGAGAGAGGAGAATGACAGCATTAGCAACATCAGCCCAGTGCTAAGGAATGTCATTTACCAAAAGCCATTGAGGACCTGATTTGAAGGTCTGACTCCCAAGAACCCCAGGGATTTGAATCTGCATATCTGCTTCTGAATGCAACGGGAAACTCATCTGCATATAAATTCCCATTGTAATAAAATGTTTTGTGTTTCCCATGCAGCTGAGATGGAGTAAAATGAGTCACTGAGGAGAAAGGGAAATATTTTAATCTCTTGGAGACTTTGAGCTGACCCCCATCACCTCTTCCCTTGCTACACTCTCAAGCAGTATCTTGGACACTGAAGTGTCCCTTTGCCTGGGGGGTGGTTTCTCATGGCCAACAACAGCACACTGAGTGGGAACAGAGCACACAGACCCTTAAGCCCCATGCTGCGACCCTGCGTGGCAAAACATCCTCTGTTTAGCATGCTAGCTGTTTGACTTTCCCCAGCAATACATTGCATCCAATGTGACCAAACACAAAGATCAGGTAATAAAATAGCATCACAGTCACTCACGGCTTGTCACTAACATTTGCTTTCTTAGTTGTTTTTGAAAGGTAAGGAAATCTCAGAGATTCTGACAACAGAGTGCAGAGATAGAATCCATAATAATATCAAAGAAATGAAATTTAAAATAAATAAATAAATTGGAGGGCACTTATCACACTTTGGCAGATTTATGCTAATCTGCTTTAGTTAATTTTTATATTTTTAAATACTGTCTATCTTTTCCAATTCTTTTCTATTACTTCTTAGTGTAAAAAATTTTTCTTCTTCACTCAAAAATATTGAATTTCTTTCTCTTGAATGATTAGGGAAAAAAAAAAAAAAAAAGATTTTGTTAAAATTGTTGAGCAAATCTCGTTATCAGAAGTACATGGCAAGTTTTGTATTGCAGTATAAGGTAAGTCTAAATTATTATTTTCATTAAAGTGTTGTCTCAGTAAAGCATTTTGGGCAGACCTGTAAACTGCTAGTATTCCACAAAGTCCTTAAATGTCTGCTTAAATATCAATCTGTTTCCTTGAAATTGAGCTAAAATGTGTTTTTTACTTCACAATGTAAAAGAGACAGGTGATTCACTTCCTCAGAACTATAAAGCTCTTCTCTAAATATATAAAATTAATGCAGGCAGGAAAAAAAACTTTAAACCTCTCATTTGTTGAAAAACACTGTTCATGGAATTTGTGAATTCAGGCAAACGTAACAAATGCTTTTGTCAATAAAAAAGCAGCTGTTCCTCAATTTGGAACACTGTTTTGACTTATTTGAACAATACATTCAGCCTTTTTAATTTGAGACCTTTTGTTTCAAACCTGTCAGGTCCTGGGTAGGCAAAGGCACTTGCTATAGACATTATTCTTCTCCATTAACCACCTGAGGTTGGCATACTGCAGCTCTCTGTTCAGGTGGCTCCATCAGGTTGCTCCTGTTATGTGGCATGAACTCTCTGTGCCTGTTCTTTGGAGACAAAAGCAAGGTCATAAAGTTCTTTGAAATAGAAAATAAGCAAAAATCAGAATAGTTGATAGTACAGCCAGTGGGAATCATATCATGGATGATGTGAACCAGGACTTCAGAAGCAGGCACGCCGGTGAAGAAAACCAGGCACGCCGGTGAAGACCTAAGGGATGGTACGCTAGAATCAGAGGGGCTGTGTGCCAGTGAGGTCCTTCGGTTCGATCCACAAGGTGCTGAGTGTAAGGAGTCGCACCTGAAATGCTTCTACACAAACGCACGCAGTATGAGGAATAAAATGGATGAGCTAGAAGTCCTGGCCCAGTCCCGCAACTACGACATCATCGGCATAAGCGAAACCTGGTGGGATGAGTCCTGTGACTGGGGTGTTGCGATAGACGGTTACAGGCTCTTCAGGAGGGACAGGCAGGGTAGGCGAGGTGGTGGGGTGGCGATGTATGTGAAGCAGGGGCTGGACTGTGTGGAACTTCAGGTCGGCGATGGCAAAGTTGAGAGCCTCTGGGTAAGGATCAAGGGACGAACGAATAAAGGGGATGTCGTTGTGGGAGTCTATTACAGACCGCCTGGCCAGGACGATAGCGCCGATAACTTATTCTTTACAGAACTAAGAGAGGCCTCGAGATTAACTCCCCTTGTCCTTATGGGGGACTTCAACTTGCCAGACGTTAACTGGGAGTGCCACACGGCTGACACGAGCAAGTCCAGGAGGTTCATGAAGCACCTAGATGATAACTTTTTGGTGCAGGTGCTAACGGAGCCAACTAGGAAAGGTGCCCTCCTAGACCTGTTGCTAGAAAACAGAGAGGGTCTGGTGGGAGATGTGGTGATTGGTGGCCGCCTCGGTCATAGCGACCATGAAGTGGTTGAGTTCAAAATTTACGGTGACAGAAGGAAAAGTGCCACCAAAACCTCATCCCTAGATATGGGGAAGGCGGACTTCAGGCTGCTCGGGGAACTAGTCAGCAAGGTCCCCTGGGAAGCTGCTCTTGAAGGCCTTGATGTCCACCAGTGCTGGTCACTCTTTAAGCGATGCCTCCTAGAAGCACAAGATCAGGCGATTCCTAAATATCGCAAGTCAGGCAGGCGGGGCAGGAGGCCGTCGTGGCTGACCAGGAACATTCTTATGGAGATTAGGCGGAAACAGAGAGTGTTTCGCTACTGGAAGGAGGGCCGGGTGACATGGAAAGAATACAGGGATGCTGCTCGTGTCTGTAGGAAGAAAATTCGTGTGGCTAAAGCACACCTAGAGTTGAAGCTGGCTGTGTCTGTGAGAGAAAATAAAAAGGGTTTTTTTAGATATGTGAATTGAAAAAGGAGAACTAAAGAATACGTAGGGCCGCTCCTTGACAGGGAAGGTCTTCTCACAGACGATGACATAGGCAAAGCAGAGACGCTTAACGCCTTCTTTGCCTCTGTCTTCAATGCCGATGATGGGCTTCGGGACCCAGGGTGCCCCGAGCTGCAGGACCGGGACGGTGGGGATGACAAACTCCCGACCGACCCTGAACGTGTGCGGGATCTGCTACTCCACCTGGATCCCTACAAGTCCATGGGTCCGGATGGGATTCATCCCCGGGTGCTGAAGGAGCTGGCGGACGTCATCGCGGAACCTCTCTCAATTATTTTTCAACGATCCTGGGAGTCTGGAGAGGTCCCGGTAGACTGGAAGCTGGCAAATGTTGTGCCGATTTTCAAGAAGGGTCAGAAAGAAGACCCTAGCAATTACAGGCCTGTCAGTCTCACGTCAGTGCCTGGTAAAATCATGGAGAAGATGGTTCTCGAACGTATTGAGGCGCACCTGGGGGACAAAGCAGTCATTGGTCCCAGCCAGCATGGGTTTGTGAAGGGTAGGTCCTGCCTAACTAACCTGATTTCCTTTTATGATAAGATCACCCGTATGGTGGACCAAGGGAAACCAGCTGATGTGATTTTTTTGGACTTCAGCAAGGCTTTTGACACGGTTTCCCATAGGATCCTACTGGACAAAATGTCCAGCATACAGCTAAATAAAAACATCATACGATGGGTGAGCAATTGGCTAACGGGCAGGGCCCAAAGGGTTATGGTGAATGGGGCTGCGTCAGGCTGGCGGGCGGTCACCAGTGGGGTCCCTCAAGGCTCCATTTTAGGGCCGGTACTTTTCAATATTTTTATAAACGATCTGGATGTAGGAATAGAAGGCATTTTGAGCAAGTTTGCTGATGACACCAAACTTGGAGGAGTTGTGGACTCGAATGAGGGTGGAAAGGCCTTGCAGAGGGATCTGGATAGGTTGGAGAGCTGGGCGATCGCCAACCGCATGAAGTTCAATAAGAGCAAGTGCCGGGTCCTGCACCTGGGACGGGGAAACCCTGGCTGCACGTACAGACTGGGCGATGAGACGCTGGAGAGCAGCCTAGAAGAGAGGGATCTGGGGGTCGTGGTAGACAACAAGTTGAATATGAGCCGGCAGTGTGCCCTGGCAGCCAGGAGGGCCAACCGTGTCCTGGGGTGCATCAAGCACGGCATCGCTAGTAGGTCGAGGGAGGTGATTGTCCCGCTCTACTCTGCGCTGGTGCGGCCTCACCTCGAGTACTGTGTGCAGTTCTGGGCACCACAGTATAAAAAGGACATGAAACTGTTGGAGAGTGTCCAGAGGAGGGCTACGAAGATGGTGAAAGGCCTGGAGGGGAAGACGTACGAGGAACGGCTGAGGGCACTGGGCCTGTTCAGCCTGGAGAAGAGGAGGCTGAGGGGAGACCTCATCGCAGTCTACAACTTCCTCGTAAGGGGGTGTCGAGAGGCAGGAGACCTTTTCTCCATTAACACCAGCGACAGGACCCGCGGGAATGGAGTTAAGCTGAGGCAGGGGAAGTTTAGGCTGGACATCAGGAAAGGGTTCTTCACAGAGAGAGTGGTTGCACACTGGAACAGGCTCCCCAGGGAAGTGGTCACTGCACCGAGCCTGACTGAATTTAAGAAGAGATTGGACTGTGCACTTAGTCACATGGTCTGAACTTGGGTAGACCTGTGCGGTGTCAAGAGTTGGACTTGATGATCCTTAAGGGTCCCTTCCAACTCAGGATATTCTATGATTCTATGATTCTAAGCATATTATGTCCATGTTCACATGAACACGCGTTGTGTGCAAGCAAATATAGTTGAGGTCTCAGATGAACTGATGTCTGAAGAAACCAGAGAGACTATGAGATCTTTACCCTTGACAGTAAATACTGTAAAAACTAGAAGGAACAATTAGCACAAAAGCAAATACCTTTGGCGCTCTCATCTTCCTGTCTGTCAATAAACCCTAGCGTATGGCTACCTTTGTCAGTGAACACTGTCCTAGGCCAGGATTAAACTGTGATTGTTGCATTAAGTGGCACACCAGGGATGAATGTAATCTCTGTGACTGAGAAACATACATGTTTTTTCTCAGCAAACTACTGTCCCTCTTCTTTTATATTTATATTTATATATATATATATATATATATAATATAATTGCTTGTTTGTGCATTTTCATCATGTGATATCAATCTGGTGGAACTCTCAAGTCTGATTGTCATGAGGGCAATTGAGTTAAATGCAGAAGCATTAGCAGAAGGATGGAAATAAGTGATTCCCTGATACTTGGGAAATTCTTCTAGCTAACTGTAGACCAGAAGCTCTGATTAATATGGAAAATCACATTTAAATTAAAACAAATATCAATAAAGGAAATGTTTGGAGATTTCAATACACCACTGAAAACAGCTGAAAAATAAGCAAAAGACTATGTGAGAACAGCTATTCAATAGAACTAGCTGATGGGACAGTGCTACAAGGCATTATGGAATCATAAATTACAATTTTGCTTAAAGTTACAGAAAAGTTTAAGAAATTTGATAATCTTGTACATAAAGCATTACAAGATCAACTACCAATTTAAAATTGTTGGAAATCATGACCAAGAAAAATCCACATCTTACTTAAATAACCAGGACATACTGTGCAAAATTTGTCACTGAAAGAATAGTTTTATTTTACAGAAACTATTTGGAATATTGGTCTCCAGCAGGGAGAACAAATCTCATACTGTTTTTAATAATGATTGCAAAAGTAGGGAGGCAATATATTGCTTTTAGACTTTGCAGAATCATTGACAGAGTCACTTTTAATGCCTGATGTAAGAATACATTTATTAATAATCAAAGAACTTCCTTTCATTCTGAGGAAACATCATTGGAAAACATCACTGGATTCCTCCTATTAAATATTCCAGAGCCACTCACCTGCTGACTTCATCACTCACACAGATTGCTTTCTTTCCTTATAATATACTCTGAAATGATATAACTGTGTATATCCTCTCAGTTGTATGTCATCGATATACCACTACATCAGCACATACATGTAAATACACAAAATAATGACTATACTCACTAGTATTAGTTTATTTGTACAAACAAAACAATGCTAACATGGTCTTGTCTGTGAAACAAAACTTTTTTTAATTTTTCTGTCTGATTTTTCATCACAATACTATATACTGGGGGGGGGGGGAGTGCTGGAGGGCAAACACTTTTCTACATTGGGGTGCTTTTTGTGGTCATAAAGTAATTTAAATTCATTTGGTTTTCATATATGTCCATGTGTGCTTGAGTATGGGTGTGTTCTTTTATGCATTTTTTTCATTTTCTATTAGTTGGCCATGATGTTTATCAGTAATTCTGAAATCTAAAGTCAGCCTCTTGTGAATATTTGTATGTCAATCTTCAATCTTGTAACAACATACTATTTTTCTCAAAATTTCTGCTTCATTTGAGGCACTGGATGCAACCACCTCCTGGGAAATGCTTTCTGCCTTTTTTGAAGTACTGTGAAATGAATGCAAAATGAACTGAAGGTAAAGTGCAAAAGATGTTAAATCATGTAGAAAGAGTTCGTTGACCCAACAGCTTTGGAGCCTGACAATCAGTATATTCATGGGTGAGATATAAGTTCATACATGCTATGACCATACACTTGAGAAAGTGTTACCAGGAGAAACTGTGAACAACCCACCATAGGCTATATTCAAATCTATCCATAAGGACTTCAAATCCTTGGAAGAATGTTTACATTCTCCCAACAGAGAAGCTAGTTACACATGGTTTTCCAATAGACTGAGGTACTAGGCTATGCAATGAAAACAATATAAATGCCTCTGAAATTTAGACTTTCACTTTCTGGTCTTGAAAAGGCAGCATTAAATTTTGGATTTAGCATGTTTGACTGAGCCCCAAATAAAATTATTTAATGTCTTTTTATATAAAGCTAGAAACTTTAATTTTTGTCCTAGCTTCACTTACTTGTAGATTGTGGGTCATGTTCTTGTCATATATACAAACAGGGAAATGAATATCCAAGGGCAGAATTTGTCCATGTAATATCAAATTACAGTACACTGTTGGTAGAAGACTTTTATAGATTCTGACATGGAAAGATACATTAACATTTTGTGGGGAAAAAAAAAAAAAAGGAAAAAAAAAAAAAGAATCAGAATTGGCTCTTCTCCAGTTTGCACAAATGAGACTTCAGTACCAAATTTAGTAAGAATATACAAGTTTTAGAAGCCTGACTTTTCTGCAAAATATTTATTTTACAAGTCATTTCTTATTTGGAGTCAGTGTGAATTCTTTATATGATACAAGAATAATTATGTATGTTTGGTACAGAATTATGTTTGGTACAGAATTTGTGCTACACTGAAACAATGTGCCTGAAAATAGGCCAAAAATTCAATGTTAATAAGACATGAAGTTTTATTTAGAATTAGTGTTTTTTTCAAAGGTATATGTATACAAATGATACTATAAAACACATAAAATTCAGAACTAAATAAAATACAAATAAATAAAATACAGGGATTTGGTAAAGTGTTGTATTGCACTTTTAGTGCTCTTTTCCTAGTGCTTCAAGAAGGTTTGGGTTGGTTAGTCCCCACAAATGAAAATATCAGTCATCACCCTGCAACACCAAAGTTAGACAACATAATTTCAAATTTTTTATGCTTTGACTTTCTAAAAGAAACTGTCTACAATTTGCAATTATATTCCCCTCATGTTATTAACTTCACATGAAAATAGAATCTTCATAGAAAAAAAAAAAAAAAAAAAAGCTTTTTAAAGCCTGTAATATGCGTAGACAGTAAGGGAAGCTTTAAAACAATGTTCATTTCAAGACCATTTTCAAATGTTTTACCATTCAGAAGATCTCTCTGCTCTTTTTGTGCTGTTGCTTCATATTATTGAAAAATACATCACCAAAATTCAAACTAAATCATCAAAGCAAAGTTGATTATTAATATAAAATCACCAGGACTAATTATCTCTCTCCAGCAGTATCTCAGAAAGACAATTATATTACATATACATCAAAACTAAGAAAGAACACACATTTCAGATATGGTAGGGAGGAAAGGATTAGTGCCAGTGTCCTTGGCTACTAGTTGGCTTAGAGGAGTTGCCAGGAGGCAGTCAAATGGGCAAGTGGATGCTGTGAAGCCCACCTAGTGCAGCTGCAGTTGCTACTCTCCTGCAGTGTGTGTGTGGCTGAGAAAGTGACCCATCTTTGCCTATGGGTGCAGAGGTAGATCCCACAGCCTTACTGGGGCTCACAGAGTCCAGGTAGGAGCAGCCACCCTACAGATGTGTCCCTGGGGGTACACATTAGGGAACAGAGATGTGGTTTGTGTTAACATGGAGCTTCATTTCCCTATGGAAAGCTGCTGCAAGAGAGTAGTAACAGGCAGGATGTTTCTGAAAAAAAGAAGAATATCTGATTCCAACCAGTTCATTAAGGGCTAATCATTTACTATGCGAAGTATCACAGAAAGCCAGCAGCCTCTGCAACTCCCAGACACAGAGAGGAAAAAGAAATCTGATTTAAGAAAAGAAATCTTTACAAAAAATGTAAAATGTTACTATTCTAAGCACACATTTTGACTGAGAAAAAAAGTCATATCCAGGACAGCATGTGTGCTTCAACCTAAATGTAAATATATACTTTAAATTTAGTGACACTGATGGGGCTTAAGCACTCAAAAGTAAAACCTGTTTATGGATTTTCCACTTAAAAATTTGAGGCAGGAAAAAGGTGGTAGCGGGAGAACACGCCTGGACCAGATGGAGCATCAAATATTCACACAAAGGGTGCTGTGGACATCCGTTTTGGAACAAAAAATTCAAAGTATCTGGGAAGTCACTGGATGTGACAGATGTTCAGTTGCCATAGAAAATCAAATCCTCTTTACAAAGGTGATTAAATATGTCTGTGGGTGGCTGGTTTTATTGAAAATGTCTGCCTTAAAATCAATGAAGCTTATTTTGCTATAATCTGTATTTGATGTAACCAGGTTATTCAGCTTTGTTTATCCAAAATGGTCTTCCAGTTTTCCTGGACATAACATGGCTTCCTAAAAACATCCAGTTCATCAAAGTCCCATCAAAATACTGAAAAAAGGTAACTAATATTGAATAGAGACCCAAACTTAAAAACTACTTGTAAAGGTTCTGATAGCATCTCTTTAAATATATTGTTATATGATGATATATTTTCCTGTCATGTTAGCAGGTTAATCAGGACCCTGATACATGCAGAAAGTTAGTTAGGTACTCAAGACAGTCTTTGGGAAAAAAAAAAAAAAAAAAAAAAAAAAAGTAACACCCTGGAATGTTGACTCAAGCATACAAGACATGATTTACTGGAATTACCAACCTCACAAACACTAGAAATATGATGCTTCTTTTGCCATGTTCTTCTACTCTTTAAAGGAAAATTAATGCCAAATTTTTATGTTTCAACAGAGATGCTATTATAGTTTGTTAACTGTATATATGTGCAAAGTACAGCTGTAATATGAATTCATATGAATATTGATATGGATTCATAAAGAAAGGTTGATTTTGTTTATCCTAAAGGAGCAATGTTATGATACATACACTTCCAATACATAGTTCTAACATTGTTCAGATCACATGCCTGCAATGTCAGGATAAAAATAATCCTCATCCCACTTTTGTATCACAAGGTTGTCATAAAGTCTGTAGATTTGGGACCTAAAGTATTGGCAAACTAAGCAGTAACAGTTTGCCATTTGTAAACAAAAGTTCTTAAACTGTAAGATGTGAAAATCCAGCAATATCTCTTGAGCCAGGAGAATAATTCATACTTTAATAGTTAAACGAACTAAATAAACTCAAACCAATTTATCCTCCATGGTGTAGACCACAGCATACAAACCACAAGGACTGGTGCAAGAACAGAGGGCACACAGCACTTCCTACAGGAAAGGTCTCCCTGGAATTGTTCCTGACTCTTGCAAGATGTTTCAGCAACACACATTTCAGTGACGGTGATAAATGTCTCTTTTTCATTCATAACCTACTCTTTGAGAACACTGTAGGATAAATTACTATGCATGTGTACCTTTTGCTTGAATTTCTGGAAAAATCATTTTTTCTCCTTATTGCTTACTGGTAAAATCTAGACATAATTTTCTTTTGTTAATCTCCCTCATATTCTCATCTGCTACCTCTAGTGCTGGGGAAATGAGCAACAGAAATGTCAGTAAATAGCCTGAGATCCTTTAGCAAAGTCTTGACGCTTCTAAGAAACTATTTTCTTGAAATCTCATTCTGATAATACTCAGTAAAGCTCATTACAAACCTCTCTGAATAAGGCTATCTAAAATTTCTTGCATTTTGTACTTCACAAAGAAAAATGTCTTACATCTAAGCAGCTTTCAAAGGGTTTCTGTTACCCAGAAGATCAAGTCACATTTTGAAAAAAAGTTGTGTTTTTAAATGCTTTTAGTCACGTCTGAAAGGAAGATTTAGGTTTCTAACTCACTTAGGCATTTTTTAAAAATATATCTGTCATCCATCTGAAACTAATTTACCCTATGCTCTCTAATTCTGTAGTCATTCATTCCAAGATGTCATCACTCTGTTGTTAGTTTTAAAATAGCTCCATGTGCAACTTTTCTGAGTGCTTTAAAAATTTATTTCCAGTTTTGAAATAAGTGATTTGTCAGTTCTTTGCAGTCTTCCCCTCTTCATGGATAAAACTTCAGTAAAAAGAATAGAAAACATTCAGATTTTTTGTTTGGTTGGTTGTTTTGTTTGACTTGGTGTGTTTTTTTTAGCAAATTTATTTACACCTTAAGAAATATTTCGTGTTGTGTAGATAGATGCCCCTATTTTCATGCCTAACAGTAATGCAGAAGCTACTATGGTTTGAGAAGCACCTTGCAGTTTTTCTTCAGGATTAGAGACAGGGATAAAGGGCCATGGAAGCTCTTCCTGTGTGATTCCCAAAACCAGTGCAAAGTCTAACAGTGCCAGAAGAAGCAGCAGCAGCATTAGTCCTCCCCTTGAGGGTGATATTCTTTGTGACAGCAGGCTGTGCAAAGCAGTTGGTGTAGCTCTTGGGTTCGGTTTGTCATCAGGGATTGGGAGACAAAAGCATGCTGCAGTCCATGTTCACAACCAGCATCATTTTTTGAAACATCTTGACACCTCATCAGAGGGAGGAAGAGAAAGATCAATTGCAGCCCAAGTGGTGCACTGGAGGTGCAGCAGTCATTCCTACCAGAGGCTTGGCTTGGTCTGTTCAAAGGCATTGGTGATGCTCTGAGTTCTGCTTTTCAACATCCAGCAATAGCACTTGGGCCCGATCCTGGTCTCAGCCAGAGCCTCTTCCCCTTTCCTGGACAAAAAGAGAGCTCTACCAGGTCTTTACCTTGATTTGCAAGTGAAAAATAATGGTTCAAATGAATCTCCCCACCTTATAGTTTACCACATACATCTAAACATCTTTGGGACTACCTTCCTCTTTCCCAACAGTAATACCATCAAGAGCCAGGCTTTTGCCCGCCCTCTAAAACAGCATGGGTTTAAACAGTACAACTTAGTTCCTAAAGACTTAGCAAGTGCAGAAATAAAAGAGCTGCTGCCTGAAGTTTACCTGAAATGTTTCTCCAGTAAATAGTAATTCTGTCATCAATCCTGTGACCATGAAGACCATTGTTATTCAAAACACTTTGAAACACAATGCAAAGCCCAGTAAGTAAATTGTGGAATTATCCTTGTATTGGAAAAGTTTTATTGTACTTCATCTGTGTAATCTTACAGAGGTCTCATCACACTTGCAACTCATTCTGACATTTCCCAATTAGGAGTACGAAGCCTAGCCTCAAGTACAAAGCTCTATTTCTTTTAAAGGAACAAAGAAATTTCTCCATATATATCTCAGAGATACAATAAATCACTGTGACGCTGTGTTTTCACCCTTATCACCCAGTATACAGGCGCTTTTCTGCTTTCCATCTATATCTTATCTTAAAAAGCACCTGAGGATATGCTGAAGAGCTGCCAGTCCACCATAAGTATTTTCATGGTTTGTGGACTGAATGTGAAGTTTGGGGGGTGACAGAAGGAAACCATTTAAACACTAAATATTCAAATCTAAACAACAAACCCCTTCTGGCAAAGTACCTTTCTACAAGTACAATGCATGCAATTCCACCCCTATATTTTTTAGACAAATAACAATGGGTAAATTGGTCAAAATGATGATTTCCTATTATGCTTTGCTGTATGTTCCACTAATAACTTTTCAATTATCATGAAACTACTCTATAATTAGATTGCAAATATATAATAACTTTTACCATGAAAATTACCACATAATTATAATTTAATTATACTCCACACTCCACATTCCCACAGATACATAAACTGTTTTTGAAAATATTTCATAGAATTAAGTGATAATGCACATTTTGCTCAGGTCCCAAAGTAGGTAGTTTAGAAATTGATATTACAGACTGAGAGATAATGACATGGAATGAGAATTTCTTCAATATAAACACCTCACTCACCTCCAACAAGCATTTTCTCATCATTTGAAAGTCTATATGCTGTACAGATATTGCCACTGCCAGAGTCACAATGAAATAGAAAAACGAGGATAAAAAGATATGCTGAGGGCAGCACCATGCAGGTTGTGGTGTCCTCAGACCTTAATGATGTCTCACCCTGTCGGTGACAGAAGACCTTTCCTGCTGTGACGAATGGTATTTACAAACAGGAAATGAACTCGGCAGGGACTAACTTATCCCTTTACTTCAGAGAGCACCCTCTTATTTTTTCAGCTGTCAGTTTAGGAAGGAAGGATTGAGGGCCAAGGATGTGCCTGGAAGAAGATAGGATGCTGCCACCACGCCTGATGTATACTGCTGACTACCACTAACAGGTTGGATCTCTTCATCACTGTCCTGCTAGAGCTCAGGTGGCTCTCTTATGTCACTTTTCAGTGACTGCTCCAATTTACTCTTTTTCCCACTTTCTTCTTCTCTGAATCACTTTGTTTATTCTCACTTTAGTTTCTCTCAGCATCTTTGTGAAGCTTTCTTCTCTCATTTCTTTCTGTCTTTTCTTCTATATATGCACTTCCCTATCTGCCTTGCTTTTCTTCATTTCTTTTCATGCCTCTTTCTCGTGTCTCACAGCTGTTCTTCTTTGTCATCCTTTCCATTTTCCATTTTCTTTTTTTTTTTTTTTTTTTTTTTTCCCTTACCTTTTAAGATATGGCACTTTGGATAGAAGAAAGATGCAAAAAAAAGCTGCCTTCTTAAATTGCAGTGATGATGCCATTAAGACCATGGAAGCCCATAATCCAGGAGTTGCTCTCTGTTCCAAATCTGTAGGCACTGAAAGCCAAAGGTCCAAACAAGTTTAAGAACTGCCTTCACACAGAAGTTAGACATGGCTAACTCCATCCCCAGAGATGTCTTTTTTTCTGAGAGTCACACCTGTGAAAGTGATTTTATGGTTGACATTAAAATAATTAATGAAACATTTGACACACTTTAACATTTGACAGTTTAAGTTAGCAACACAAAACTGTGCTAAAGAAATGGCATGCTGCTGTGCTAGAAATAATATGTTCTGTGATGGAGAGCACTCCATAGCGAGGTTACTTTTCATCCTTAGCTGTTGAAGTCATTGCTGCAACACAGTGACTATCCCTTCCAGATGCTGTCAGTAATATTCTAAATCACTTAGGATTTGTACTCAACCAGCCAAAGTTGTGTATGATCAAAGTATCATGCTGCAGACCAGAGACATGCATCTAAGCCCCTCTCCCAGTCTGTACCTACAGTAGCTCCCACCAGTGCACCCAGGAAGGGGCAGCAGGGGTGGTTGCACCCTAGGTTGACCAAGGTTTGCTAGCAGCACCAGATCCAGGATCAGACTGGTGTCCCAGCTGTCTCTGCCTGAGACCCAGGGGTCTCCAGCTTCCAAACTTGGCCACACCTACACAGAGGATGCTGCATACCTCTCCCAAATTCAGGATCACAGAGTTCATGTTCACCTGCTATTAGCTGAAAAACTTTCTGAGGACATCGACTGCAATTACATATGCATGAAAGTAAGGTCATAATAACATGCAGTGTACATTTAAGCATCTCTCAAACTCTTTGGCAACTGAAATAATTGTCCTTGCAGAGGACATCTAATAATCCCTGCAGGCCACAGCTGGAGAACTGCCAGGTTGCTGCACCAAGGACAGGGCGACTGTAGTTTGTTCAACAAACCTGAAAAAAAAAAGTCAAGGGAACCTTTGTTGTTGCAGAGAAAGTGCTTATTGTAATAATAATAGTTACAAAGGGGAGCCTGAATGCATTCTGAGAACACCTTCATGATAACATACAGGGGAAAAGAAAAAAAAAAAAGATCTTGTGAAAAAAAAAAAAAAAAGATGGAGAAACCTTAGAATGAAAATGTATAAGCTGGGGGTTTATGTAAATTGTTTGCTGTTTATTCTTTTATTCTTTTTTCTTTTTTTTTTTTTCTTTTGTCTGTTTGCTTGTTTGCTGAACATGCAATCAGCGCTTAAGATCCACCAATGACAATTTTCCCAAGCCATCTTATAACAAGATAATAAACAAACAGTAGATTTCTCTAATTATACTTTACACTTCAAAGCAATGTTAACATAATTCTGTTCATTCTGGAAATAAGCCTTTTTTTCCCCTACTATCTGAAGTATCAAAAAATAATAGATTAGTAGTGGACCATAGTAGCACTGAAGATCAATTATTCAGTCCAGAGGTCACTGGTTTATCTAAGCACTGGAAAACTAGGAATAGTTTATAATTTATTTTAGCAGTTAAAAAGGCAGCATTTTCCTAAATGTTCCACAGCTCTAATTAATCTTTGATAGTCTTCAAAAAATCATAGGAACATCTGTAAATGTTTCAGTGCTGCAAAAGCTAATATGCTCACTCAGATCATGAGATCTTTAAAACTCACTGCAAGATTAATATCATATTTTAACATAAGGTAGCTCTAGTAGAAGTGTTCCACCTCCCTTATGTGCCAAGCCTGGCAGCTGTGCCAGGCTTTGTGCCTTTTAAACCAGCTGTGTCTTCCCTGAATTGTCTTAATATAAGTTCTGTTTAAAGAGATATTAATCAGACAGGCTCGACTGCTGGGACTTAATGTTTTCACTACCTACTTTTTTATCTAGCCTTATAAACTTTATATTGAGATATAAATTAAGACTTCAAGTGCTCCTATTTGCTTCTCCGACTCCTTGCCTGAGGCTTCCTTTAATCTAAGCTGTCTGTTGAGCTATACAAATGATGCATGTGAGAATGCTATCAGCTTTGTTATGATGTTTATTTCTTCCTGTTAATGAAAAGATTTCCATTTTTTATGCAGATTTCTGGTGGTTTAAGAAAATGCCATGTATGTATTGCTTTAATGTTCACTATGATGGAAAGGTTTTTTATTAAAACAATATTTTTCTCTAGTTTCAAGATTGGCACTTGCATCCTCTAATTCTGACAGTTTACATTATTTCTCTGCATAATAGGATTGAAGCAGTGGAAGATTAACAGGAGGCAATCTAATTTAATGGTTGCAATTATAGCTGATGAAGGAATGTGTTAATCAGGAAAAATATAACTCTGATGACTTCCTCTTAAAAAAAAAAAAAAAAAAAAAAGGAAAAGGAAAAGGAGAAATTTGAAAAATTTGTGCTGGGTGAGCTTGCCAGTCTCTACACCCACATTTATTCCAGAATCATATTTTAACATAGATATTCTGGTGCAAAAGCGTGTGCTAACATACATGGGCTGTGTCAGCCTGATGGCACAGCCAACACAAAACACTGAGGATTTACTCAAACTTCTTCACTAAGATCTAGTAACTGATGGAAGAATACTTTACTTACCAAATTATCTGCTTAGGAAGGCCTCACACTTGAGTAGTGGATATGATCTGTGGAAACACTTCTCCATCTCAACATCACTTGCCCCTTTGGTGTTTGTACATACATAGCAAGTTGAGAAAACTGTACAAGAATATTGTTGGCCATTATTTCCTAAACAGATAGAAAATGCAATCTGCCAAGTGCTTTAATACATAATGTAGCAGGTAGCTGCGTATGATGACCTCAGGGAACAGCCATCCCTCAGGTGCCTTAATGGACCAGTGCCCGGTGGACTAGCAGCTCCCAGCCTCATGTGAGACAGCAGCCTTCATCTTCCAGGGCTGTGGTTGTGAATATGAAGCGATCCTCAGCTGCAGAGCACAACATGCTTTCCCCACCCCCAGCAAAAATAAATCTTCATTGCATATTCAGATAAATCTACACAAAGTCAATCTAGCAAAATAATAATAATATTAATAATAATAAAAATCCATTTATTTCTCAAGGGAAATTTCAGTGAGTGACACAAGAGAAAGAGAAATGTGTACCATAAACAAAATGAAGACCACACATAAATATTTGCTCTAGAAATGCATATTTTTGATTATTGATTTTCTGACTATTAATACTTGTTTTCCATGTGCTATGTGTACCCTGCTACGCACTTTCAGTGAATTACAACTCCAGGGGATTCCTGCTGGCTAACAGTCTTCAACTCTTTCAAGCATGAAGAGCATCCCTTTCCAGCACCTCTCCAAGCTTCAGGAGCAAGACTGTATAGACTTTGGGTTCCCCAGTTGCCATCAGGTGGGCAAGAGGAAGGAGCAGGGACATGCAGAAAGCACAAAAGCATTGCTGCAGCATTTTCTCTCTCCCAGCTGACTGGCGACTAGCAAATGTGATGCCCATCTACAAGAAGGGCCGGAGGGCAGACCCGGGGAACTACAGGCCGGTCAGTTTGACCTCAGTACCAGGGAAGCTCATGGAGCAGATCCTCTTGGGAGTCATCATGAGGCACTTGAAGGGCAAGCAGGCGATCAGGCCCAGCCAGCATGGGTTTATGGAAGGCAGGTCCTGCTTGACGAACCTGATCTCCTTCTACGACAAAGTGACGCGCTGGGTGGATGAGGGAAAGGCTGTGGATGTGGTCTACCTTGACTTCAGCAAGGCTTTTGACACCGTCTCCCACAGCATTCTCCTCAAGAAACTGGCTGCTCTTGGCTTGGACTGGCGCACGCTTCGTTGGGTTAGAAACTGGCTGGATAGCCGGGCCCAAAGAGTTGTGGTAAATGGAGCCAAGTCCAGTTGGAGGCCAGTCACTAGTGGCGTCCCCCAGGGCTCGGTGCTGGGGCCGGTCCTCTTTAACATCTTCATCAATGATCTGGATGACGGCACTGAGTGCACCCTCAGTAAGTTTGCAGATGACACCAAGCTAGGTGCATGTGTCGATCTGCTCGAGGGTAGGAAGGCTCTGCAGGAGGATCTGGATGGGCTGCACCGATGGGCTGAGGTCAACTGCATGAAGTTCAACAAGGCCAAGTGCCGGGTCCTGCACCTGGGGCGCAATAACCCCAAGCAGAACTACAGGCTGGGAGATGAGTGGTTGGAGAGCTGCCAGGCAGAGAAGGACCTGGGAGTGATGGTGGACAGTCGGCTGAATATGAGCCAGCAGTGTGCTCAGGTGGCCAAGAAGGCCAACGGCATCCTGGCTTGTATCAGAAACACTGTGACCAGCAGGGCTAGGGAGGTGATCGTCCCCCTGTACTCGGCTCTGGTGAGGCCGCACCTCGAGTACTGTGTTCAGTTTTGGGCCCCTCGCTACAAGAAGGACATCGAGGTGCTTGAGCGGGTCCAAAGAAGGGCGACGAAGCTGGTGAGGGGCCTGGAGAGCAAGTCCTATGAGGAGCGGCTGAAGGAGCTGGGCTTGTTCAGCCTAGAGAAGAGGAGGCTCAGGGGTGACCTTATTGCTCTGTATAAGTACATTAAAGGAGGCTGTAGAGAGGTGGGGGTTGGCCTGTTCTCCCATGTGCCTGGTGACAGGACGAGGGGGAATGGGCTAAAGTTGCGCCAGGGGACTTTTAGGTTAGATGTTAGGAAGAACTTCTTTACTGAAAGGGTTGTTAGGCACTGGAACGGGCTGCCCAGGGAGGTGGTGGAGTCACCATCCCTGGAAGTCTTCAAAAGACGTTTAGATGTAGAGCTTAGGGATATGGTTTAGTGGGGACTGTTAGTGTTAGGTTAGAGGTTGGACTCGATGATCTTGAGGTCTCTTCCAACCTAGAAATTCTGTGATTCTGTGTGATTCTAACAGCCACGTGGAGTAGTGAGTTCATAGGATTAATGGTAAGGGCTCCAGAAGAAGGAGAAAATCAGTCTAGAGAATTATTGTTATGAAAAAAAAAATTTCATCCCACCTTTTCTAGCACCTTAGCTTGGAACTAATACTGCCTCTCAGAGGCCTGAAGACCAGACTTCACTTTAACCTCAGCTTTTTGCCGGGACCGTATCTCTTTTTGCCCAAATCCAAGAAGCATCTCATTAAGAAGATATTATCTTTTGAAGGACATGGAAGTAATGAGATTAATGCTGCAAACACAGTGAATAACCACTAATTTTAGAAGTGCTGAGTATCCTCTGAGGCAGAACTTTGGCTGTTTATTATTTGCTCTGCTACAGAAATGTTTCTGTCAGCTGGAGAAACTGAACAAGGACTTGTGCTTCAAGTGACCAACCAGCTATTGCTAACAGACAAGATACAATGAAATGCTCACAGATTGAAGATTTTTATTCAGTGATTTAGTAATTATTTAGTGAATAGTTATGAATAGCAACTATCTTTATATGCTTCATGCTCAGTGCACAAACAAACAAGCTAAATACACTGGATAATATATTCATAACGAATGACTCCCACAACTCCTATGTTACCTATTTTTAAGCCTGATCATTTTACCATATCATAGAAGGGAAGTCCTTGAATATAAATGAGTAAGGCTTCAGCAGATGTGAGCCTGCATTAACAACAGTATCCATGTTTTTTTGTTTGTTTTGTTTTGTTTTTTTCTTTTTTTTTTTTTTTTTTTTTCAATTTGCAGCACTTCAGTTCTCCCAAAAGAGAACAATAAGCCAGATCCAATTTTCTGAGCTCAAGCACTTTTGGAAACAACAAGTTATTTCTTTCAGCATATAGCTAGGTTCTTGACCTGGAAGAAAATAAATAAGAAATACATTCCAAATTTAGGCATAGAAATAAATAAAGTGGAATCTGAGGCAAAATTTCCTTCAGCCTTTGGGTTTTGAAACATGTAATCATTAGTCTTTTCACACACAAGCAACATGTACATATGATTTATTATCATTGGTGGGGAATTCATCATCCTCCTATCTGTCCTGGGGAATTCATCATCCTCCTATCTGTCCTCCTCCCTAGAGGTTCTCTAATTTTGAAATGTTCTCCTAATGCTCCCCTTTTTGTGCTTGGCTCACAGTCTTCAGTGTTCACATAACATTTTTTTCTGAGTTTAGGTCTTAATTGATAAAATTTGATAAAATTCACTCTTAGAGCAGTTCATGCCATGGATCCTTGGAGCCTGAAATATTTCTTGTACCTTTAGGACATCTCATTGAAAAGCAGACTTTGCAAATCCATTGTAATATAGTACCCATTTTCCCCTGTTCTCCAAGGAAGGTTGTTATTGTCCTTTCCAATTGGACTGGAAATTAAAGTTTGAATACTAATTTATTAGAGGTACTGATCCATATTCATCCAAGATACAGAATAAATAGCAAAATAATTCACTCAAAAATGATTTTTTTTTTTTTAATTTCAAACTCAGTTAGGAACCTGACATTTAAGAAAAGATGGGCTGTGCATAGCTCATTTTTTCATACATAGAATATTTTCTGCTTAAAAATTTACAAGACTAAGTCAAGAAACTGTTACCCCATGAGCAACTTTATGTTTGAGAATTCTTGATTTTTTTAATGAGTAAAAGAAGAAAAAATGATTTTTTTTTTTTTTTTTTTTGGCGGGGGAAGGGGGAAAATACTGATTATTTGAATTAAAATGCACCTTTTGCACCTTTCAAATACACAAAGAAAAAAAAAGGCGGGGGGGATGTAACTTGTGAGTTGAAAGATAGTGGCACATCCTAATATGAATAATGACATGAAAAAGAAAGAAAAAAAAAAAGTAAAGAAATGGAAATGAAAGAAATGAACAGAAGATATAAATGTAAAGAGCCATTTGGAACTTTAAAATGAGCTCACTGGAAACAGAAATGGAAAAACCATTGGACTGGAACATTGAATGACAGGGATGGAGGAGGAAAGTGTGGAGGAAACCTTCCCTCAGTACGCACACAATTGAAGTGGTTTCAGAAACACTTAAGCAAGAGGATATTAGTTGGCTCAACTCAGGAATTATTTTGAGGTACTAAGGAGAACAGAAGAGATGACTATAAAATGGTTGAGCTTTGTGGATATTTAAAAGGTTTCCAGTACTGTAATACACGACAGGAAAATCTACTGCTATTATGCTAAACAGATTTACATCCACTCTCCACATAGTAAGAGGAAATTTTTCAACAGCTAATATGGATGGCAAGGGAAGGGACTTGGGGTGGGTACAAAAGCCTGTTCAAGAAAAATGACAGAATTGGGTATTTTACCAAGATGTTAGTTGTGCAATTAGAATTGAACAAAATCCAACACAGCTTTCCAAAATTACAAGTTTGAGGGACGGGTTAGACAAGGGGACAGAAATAAAACAAAAACAAACAAACAAAAAAGGTAGAAAAAGAATAAGACCATGTCCAAAAGAGCTTAAGAAAGATAAAAAATGCTTTTCTACCTCAGAATCTCTTAACATAGTTGCTTCTGCTTTCCAAGTCATCCCTGATGGAGCCTGGCTACAGACCCATCCATCTCTGTAAAAGCAGAAACTGAGTGGGACATTTCCCACCTGGCCTCCTCTCCATCCTCTCACACCTTGTTCTCTCCTCAGCATGGCTGGCCACAGCTCTGGTCCCTCTGGGACACCAGGCCTGATGGACCTAGCCCAGGGCCAGATGAGCTCCAGAAAACAAGAACAAGTGACAAGTAACTGGTTGAACCAAATCCAGTAGGTGTCAAGTTTTTTTCTGGAATTCTAGAGAGAGACATAACAAATATGCAGCCACAGAAATTAAGTTTTCAGTTTAGGTAGTATTTAACTGGCAGAAATTTAGACAGTATGATTAATAAGGCCATACCTAAAGTTAAAGCTATTTTATGTCATATTTGCATTTACAATGTTAGGCTATTTAATCTCTAACTTATTTTAACTTCCTAACTGTAAACATATTCTAAAATTTCTAGGCAATATATAAAACAATAATACCTATAGATGTGCTTGCTGAGGTGTAAAAGAGTCAGAGCTGGGCTTAAGAAGCCCAGGCAGGACCCACACTCATGTATCCTGCTGGGATCCTTCTTCCCCTGTGCCACCTCCCATCCTTGGGGCCAACAGTGCCCTCAGAAAAAGATGATGTTCTAATTTAGCTCTTACAGACACACTTCCTTGGGGAATTTTTTGATCACATCATGAAAAAATGGGGAACCCCTGTAGGAAGAACTGGGATGTGAGGAAAGATTAATGCTTCTTTGCAATTCTGGGTATCTGCAGGAGACATCTCTAAAATTACCTTATCTTTAAATGCTGTATTAGAAGCATTCAGATCAGCAAAGATCAGGAGCAATTTAACTCCTAGACTTCATTACTGATAATCAGATGAAGCAGAATCTGCAGCCCAGAAAAGAAAAAAAATGCAGTGAAGGCACTAGAGCATCAATCTCTGTACCCTTCCTGCAACTGGTTGGCCTCACTTTACTTGGTTCCACCTTTGCCTTCCCGTACTGATCATGGGGACATGGGAACCATGGGAGCTGCACCACCTCTCTGTGACAGGAACAGCCCTTTCCTATCCTCCTTGCTGGTGGTGATCCTCCCTTACAGGGACCCTTCCTATCCTCCTTGATAGTGGTGGTCCTCCCTCCCAAGGCCCTACAAACATCCCAGCAATGCTGCTACAGCCAGAAAAGAAAGGCCAGATCTCCAGACCAAATGAGGTCAGGTCATCTTGGCAACAGGGAGAGGGTCATGAGAATGCTATCTCGTCCACATCACAAATGAACCTGAGTGATTTTTTTGCCCAGAAAGATTTAAATCTCATGAAACTTGCTGGTTTTGTTTGTTCACTTTTTGTTGTTGTTGTTGTTTTTGGTAAGAGGTGTCATGAAAAATTGAAATGCTGTTGCTGATCACTTCTCTGTCCTCAGGATTTTTTCCTGGTTTTCTGTTTGTTTTGTAGATACTTTTTTTTTTTTTTTTTTTTTTTTTTGGTTAGGAAATTCATTGCAACCTATTTATTTGCCCTTAAAAATAAAATTGAGGAGCTGTCCAGCTGAATTAGTACAATAGCCAATCAGTATGAAGATTTTACATGAATTGGCAATCTCACAAAATTTTAGATTTTTTTGTTTTTTGTTTGGTCTTCTGGCTAACCTACTCTGTAAATTTTGTGTTTTACTAACTAGAGTTTAAGTCTTATTTTCAGGGCCCAGCTGAAATTGTTAACATTTAAAAATCTTAAGTACTAACTAACTTATTATCAAAGTTGAATGGACAAAGTTCTTAGATAAGTTCTGTTAAACAATTTTTAACATTAAAATACAATTCCTTATACATCAGAAATGCTATCTTCAGTACAGCAACACCCCAACACCCAATACAACAGTTAGGGATTTTAACTAACATGTCAGAATAATATACAAGCTCTTGTGATATCAAGAATTATCCAAGCAAAAACTACACATTTTTAATTACACCTTTTTTTCCCCTTCTTACATTGCATACATCAGCTGAGTCTACATGGCTTCATGGCTTGACCATTCACTTACAAAACTTTAACAAACTATACTAGTATGTACATACAGGAAAACCTAAAAAACAGCAATCTGAAACTTAAAGGTGTTTTTCAATTATCCTTTTTTTTTTTTTTTTTTTTTCAAACCAAGGATACCGAGGCCAGATCAAAAGTTTGTTTGATTTTGGTTCCATTCTGAGCCTTACACTAAGGTCAAATTCCTTCTTTAAAATGCTTTAATATAGGATTATTTTTTTCCATTTGCAGTATTAGAAATAGTATGACATGTAAGAGCTACTGAATACTCCTTTTATTGTCATAATTTTTTTATATTTTTGTTAAACACCCATACCAAAGCCTTTACAGGATTAGGTAGAATCACTAAGAAATTAGCAGGAAAATCTTAATAGACCATTTTCATATCTGAAAAGGGTTTTTGCTTTTATTTAATTTTGAACAAGCTCAGCTTGCTAATTGTTTAAATTATTGCAATTTTCCAGTTGTTACCAGAGTTAAATAGGAAAACCAGAAGTATTCTTTCACGTTTTTACTTAAAGTGTACCATTTGTTCACCCTTATGATGCATAAATGTTGCCTCTAACGGGTCAAACTACTGTAGATATTTAAAAACACACAGTATTGGCCTAACTAGAGAATATAATGGAAGAATTTCCCAATAACTTCAGCACCTGCAGACCTGGGTCAATGCCAAGTGCTTTAGAAATTCTTATTTTCACAACTCACCCTTCTAATAATTAATGTTTGTTACATTGGTACTCATAGCTCACCATGAAAACCAGTATTTCTTCTACATATTCAACACAATAGCTTATTTCAACACATTTAAATTCTGTTTATTTGAAAGCATTTTCAAGTTCCTGTGTCTCCGACTCTTATTGGATTTATTTTCCACATAAACTACTGAATGGCATGACATCCACAGACTTGAAAACATGCTTGAGCCTCTTAAATCTAATGAAATGCTACCACCACTAGGCAAGATGTCTGTCACACATTATTCAGAGCAACAGACTGCATAAATCAGCCACCTTCTGAGGATATTCACACCCAGATTATTTTTGCAGCCATACCTGAGCCTTCATGTTCTTGTTTAGGCAATTGTCAAAGCAAAAATCCTCTTGTAATTTTGGAATTCAAACAAATTTTCAAAAATATATATTCTGGTCTTAAATAAAATAAAATAAAATACTTTTATATGCTGTGGAAAGCACTGCTATTTTGCATAGCAACAAAATATTATATTTCCTTTAAAACAGAAAGTCCAAAATCATAATATCCATATTTTCTTGTTTCAAAAATTACATTTTTTTCGAAGGTGCTTCGAAGACTAACAGATATTTTTTTCATAATCCTTCATGGAAACAAAGTTTATTTACTGGTCAACTTTCTATTAATTTTCTTCCAGAGGTCCCCATGTCACAATTTGAAACAACAGAGGGTGCAGTGGATAGCAAATTGGGGTCCAGAAAGTGGGGTCCACCTGTGATAGTAGTATCCAGGCTTTATTAGGTTTACCTAGGTTTACCAGTTCATGAGGCCTGGCCACTGGTAAACTTCTCATTTCATAGAATTATAGAATGTCTCAGGTTGGAAGGGAACTCAAAGACCATCTAGTTCCAACCCCCCTGTCTTAGGCAGGGATACCACCCACTAGATCAAGTTGCTCAGGGCTTGATCTAACCTTGAACACCTTGGTCTTGAACACCTCCCAGATAGGGCATCCATAGCCTCTCTGGGCAACCTGTTTCAGTGTCTCACCACCCTTTTTCTCAAAGCAATATGAAGTAAAATATGTAAGGCAAAGTAAGTCCCATAAATGTAAGACAGAATAAGTCTGGTTCTTCAAGACAAGTCATGAAAGTTGTCAAACGTTTTTCACACCCTTGTTTTTTGCTTTCATTGATCTGCTGTTTCCAGGTTGACATACAAGCTCTTCCAGATCACATTGAACAGTTAAAGCAAACATTGTAATGTCAATTCTTCTTGTTTGCTACTACATAGATGCTTCATAGAAATATTTTATCTTTGAACAATCAGGCAGAAAAAAAAAAAAAAAAAGGAAAAAAGGAAAAAAAAAGGAAAAAGGAAAAAAAGAAAAAAGTAAAAAGAAAAAAAGAAAAAAAAGAAAAAAAGAGAAAAGAAAAAAAGAAGAAAGAAAAAAGAAAAAAGAGAAAAGAAAAAAGAAAAGAGCTTTTGTGAAGAATTAAAATATCATGTAACAATTCTCATAATAAAGCATTGCCTTCAATTACTATGCTGTTTCACACAATTGCACTGAAGTGCTAACAGTTTTGCTCAAACACTTGAAAAATATGATTACTGTTTTCTCATAAACCAGTCATTTGTTTCTCACATTAATATTAAGGACCTGAAATCCATCTTTTTTCTTTTTTTTTTTTTTTTCTTAATGATCAGATAATCAATGATTTCTGAGAAATCAGAAAACCTGAAAGAACTTTAAAAATTGAAGTGATATTAAAAGGGAAACATACTTTTTCCAGGTATATTTTTTCTTTTTTTCTTTCTTCTAAAAGTCAGGAAAAAATGATGGACAAATTTCACAAACCCTCAGAGTGCTATGCATGTACTTCTATATATAGTTTAATTTTATACAGATCTACAGAACCTTCTGGCAAGCCTTTGTGAGACACCTCTTTTTTCTTCTTTTTTTTTTTTTTTTTTTCCTGCTTATGTTTTTAGTTATTATTGATAACCACAGATGTTTCCAAGACCAATTCAGTAAGTAAAGCTTTCTTACTGTAACAATCCAGAACAATCATGGTACAATATATCCTTCCTGTATACTATGGGAAATATATTTTGCACTAATGACAAGGAAGAGAAGCAAATGCAGGCAAAAATCTATTTTTTTTCCTCAAGTAAGAACTAATATATTTAACACATTATGATAACTGAAAATGTCGGGGGGGGGGGGAGGGGGGAACAACAAAAAAAAAAACATTTATAATCCAGGAAAATGGCTTTAAAAAGACTCCAAACTGATACATCTATTTCTTTATCATGGTTTGTATTTGATTCCTATTAAATTTATGTAAAGTGGGAGAGGAGGTCATACGCCTAAATGATGATTTTGTATTATACGCCTTCCAGAGTTTCACAAGCTTCATGACTTTTTTTTTTATTAGAATTGTGAAAAGATACCTAAATCCATTTGATGTTCTTTTTTATAAATTTTCTTCATAAATTGAAAGCTTACAAATTCCTCCCACCTCCTTCTTTGGGACTTTTGGTCTTTGAGCAAGATCTTGCTTTCACTGTCAGAGATCTGATGGAAGCCAAACTCTCATTAAAAGTTGGAAAAATTCTGTGAATTAGTGAAATATCATTTTTATAAGAGGCAAAGGAGGATCTTGCACATTTTTCAGTACTAGAGGGGTGTGGCTGGGACAGAAGTCAAATGTGCTTAGAAAAAGGGTGATTAGTTTAAAGTAAGGGAAGAAGAGAAAAAAGAAGTCTTTGTTATTAAAAAAGATAAATAGTATATAGAAGAATTAAACTGGACAGGTGGAATAACTTCCCAATAAAAAGTGCAGAAAACTGTAATTGCTATTCTAGGACTTTAGAAAAGTTAGAGAAACATGACAAAAAGTAATGAATCTGTCTGGGTGGGAAATTCTTAATTTCCCTTCCAACATTATGATTTATGATGTTTATAATCATAAAATTACATTTATCTTACAAGCTTTACTATGTCTCATTCATTCAGCCTATGGTATTTGTGACTTTTTGACTTCTTCCAACAAACATCTCGAACTTCCCAGATATTCCAATGAGCTGTTACATGTTTAGAAGTTCATAATTCACAACATTTCCTTCCCTTGTTCATCTATGATAACATATTTATCTGTTTGAGCCAACCCCTTTCTGTCTTAGGACCTACCACATACTTAGTTGTGCTTACATTCCACACAAGCATGTCTTCCCTTCACTCATACTGTTGAAAATCACTTGCATCAAAAATAAAATCCAATGTAACTGTAAAATGGAAGCCACAGAATTTGCTTTACTCTAAATAGGTTTTTTCATCCATCCATCTGGGGGTCCCTGGACAAATCTCTGGACTAATCCTAAGGGGTCTGTGAAAGACAATAAAAGCAAACAAGCCTATCTTTTGACAGTACACCTGAACTCGCTCTTAAGAGCTCTACAAGGAATGCTGCAGGGGACTTGCAAATTGAAGGTGTTTGCTCTAGGGTAATGCACCTGTAATTTTAAATTTCTTATGTGAATACTTCAGCGTGACTTTTACATTTTAAAACCTGACAGCATCTCATAACTCAGCAGGAGGAAGCCAATTATGAGACACCATTAGGGAAATGGATGAGAAATGTTATCTTGCAACCTGGATCATGACTGGATGAAGGCCTCATTTCACACCAGAAGTTCTGGTTTATGTCAGAAGATGGTTGGAAAATCCTTTTTTAATGGTCCAAGACATTAATTCTCAGCCTGAATCATATCAGAATTGTAGCATTTTAAAACAATACTTTTATGACAAACTGAATTTCAAAAAAGGGAGGCAACATTTGTGTAGGTGTTTATAGCAGATATATATGAACCTATAAAGTGATTCATGTGGTGAAGTATATCTCATGTAACTATCCCTGCTGATAGCCAGGAACCCAGCCCCAGCAAGTTTTCTTGACTTTTTTGTGTCACAAAGGGAAAATCGCAGCAGTAGGGTGAGGATGGCTCACCCTCAGGAAGTACTTTGATGCCCACCCCAGGGTGACCCAGATGGCTGGTTTCCTTGGCTTGGCCAGATGAGATGCTTGATTTTCAAGTAGCTGAAGGTAGCTGAGGTGGAGGCCTCCCATGGCCCCAAGAAAATATGACTCTACAGACAAAGAAATGCCTGAAACAGCCCCATGAAACAACCTGTGTATCACTATTTTTTATGGGTATAGATATCTATTTCTAGAGGTTTTCAGTCCCATTCATGGAAAACAAGAGCCTAAATCATTTTCTGAAACGTCTGTGTACTGGGCTCATTGAAACTTTCAAGAACACACAATGCAACAAGATCTTTACTTTTGCTGAGCTAAGCATTAGTAAGTTATATGTTCTGGAGCGATGGAGTGATTTAATCTTTAAGAACTTAAATTGGAGGGTGAACTGTAAAGTTTCCACGTAGTTTTTGAAGGCATAACTAACCACCATAACAGTTCTTTAGGAAAAAACATTCTTTCTTTGAAATGTATTCTTAAAATATGCTGCCATCTCCGAGTCACAATTAAGAATTTTTAAGTACGCCAATTAGAATGTGCTTTGTTCTTAAGAGATTTTGATTGCACTTCTGAGCAAACTGATGTGGGAATCAAGTTGATTCTCAGAAGAGGCTCAAAATGCTTTTAATATAATTCTTCAGATGTTTGAAAGCATAATCTAAATGGAGCTGTGTTTTCACATGAGGTTTTGTTCCTTAATGTGTGGTGTATTAAGCAATATTGCTCAAAGCAATAGTCCAGAGTTTTAAGATGCACTGAGTACTTTGTTTAGCAGGTGGTAGCAAAAACACACCCAAACCACCACCAACAACAAAAAATATAAATTCTTTCTACAGAACAAACATCACCATAAAACATAGTTTTACTTTTCAGATAACAGCTTTTAACTGCTGGTATTTTTGCTTTAAATTGCAGATGAGCTTAGGCTTATGTGAATGTAGAGGTATTGTAAGGGTGGAAAAAATGAAAGGGCTGATATGATTTAAGCTTTTGCTTTAAGGATGGAGACAGGATCAAGATGGGGAGAAAGACGGGGGATCAAGATGGGCAGGAAGGTCTCAGCCCATAAGGCTGCCAGAGAGACTGGGAGTGCAGCAGGCATTATGATAGCTCTCTCCAGAGAGCACCAGTCTGAAAGGTGGCTCTAGAGTTGGCAGGTAGTAGGACCACCAGTTTGCCACTGACCAGGACTTCAAGGAACTCTGTGGATTATTTTTTTTCCCTCAAAGCATGAGGTATTTCCTAGGACTCTGCATTATGGGACAAAATGCATGCAGCTTATGTACAAGGTGTAAGGAACATGGAAAAGATGTTAATAATGTCTACTGCATTGTATTCAAGTAGTAGGGTTATTTCTGAGGACACGGTTCTTTCCTTCTAGCACTTGTGAATAAAATTCACCACAGTGAACAGAATACCTGAAAGTGGGTACAGAATTATAGTACAATATAAAAGTCATGAGTCCCATAAAGATGTAAGAAATTTTACACTGACATAAAGTCCTTACAAGGCTATTCCCTTGTCCCACACTTTCTCCTTCGAAGTACAAAGGGTTTCACACTAGTAAAAAACACACACAAGCCTATGCCCTTTACAGAATCTGTCTGAAAAACCCTATCTGTAGGCTAATTCTTACCAACAGTGAGTAACTTCACTTGTCCTAGCAGTCTCACTGACTCCTTGCTCTCATCGCTGTCTGCCTCCTCATCCTATGCATCTCCTCAGCCCTATGGCCCACATTGCTGCAGGAGAGTGACACCATATCAAAATGCAAAATGTTGGTCTCCACCTTGTTTACATCCATTCTTATTCAATCTCTTCAGAAAGTTTTTATAATTAATATCAAAAACAAAAAGAAAAGTATATTATCAAGCATTTTATATGTATTTCTTCACTATACCCAGGTTTCTAACTTAACGCAATATACCTGAAAACGTAACACCTTATCCTCTGTAGGAGATCCAGAGGATTCTCCCCATTAAAAGTGTAACTGGCAATTAGGCTGCAGTGGAGTCCTGAAGGATTACAGAAGTAATTTTATTATCTCATGAAAATATTCAGTTGATACTTGCCTAATTTTATTTTTTTTAATTAAATTGTCATTGAAGATTACAAATGAATCTGAATATATTAGTTTGGTCCTAAATGGAGGAAACAGAGAAGATAGGCAATACTAACTGTCTTGTGTTGAGGATAAGTTTCTGAAATAAAACAGCCAGTACTGTGTCCCAGAGTGATATAAAAAAAAAAAAAAAAAAAAAAAAAAAAGAGAGACAGCAAAACAAATAGAAGAATGCTACAGCCAAAACATCTGCTCCTATTCAGAACTATGTTGTGCTAGTTTCAGCACAAAAATCTGTTAAAACAAGAGAAGAGGAGCCTATCTCATACTCTCAGTATGGGGAAATGGAATCCCAAACTCTCTGCAGGGTCTTAAGAGAAATCTCTTAGAATCCTTTTTCTTCTTTTCATATATTTTGCAATATCCGTTTTGCATAAATTGATTAGCATATATAACTTGAAATTATTTAATGCATTTGAAATAAATATTAGAACTACATACAAGCATGTTTTTAAATTAATCATGTAATTTAGTTAATGAATATCTGATATCATGGTAATATGAGCATTAAAAGAGCCTTAAGAGATATTATCCCACCTGTGGCAAAAACACATCCGTGTGGATATGTAATTACACTTTATTGAAGTAGCATATTTTTTCCTGCTCTGAAGAAATATACTCCGGTTCTACCCTAAATATGTTGTTTCAGTTAAAAATACACTGAGTTTACATTTATGTTTGTCACAAATCGTGAGTTAATGTTTCAGTTCTCTCATCAACTTTCAGATGATCTTTGCAAGGAATATAAACTTTGGGGGTTTTCTTCTGATACCACACTGTCTACATGTAATTAAAGATGTAATTTTACCTCATTATTCTGGAACTTGGGTTTTTGGAAACAGCTTCCCAGTTTTTATCCTTTTCCAGCTTATTCTCATAGGATTATAATCCATAGGTTTTCCATAACTCTAATCAACAAACAGCAACAATTAAAACAAAATAAAAAAAATAAAAAAAAAAAAAAAAAAAAAAACAACATTAAAATCTGCACAATTAAGCTAGCTACTTACATGCAAATATGAACAGCACCCCATCACCTCACAATAGAAACAAGATCAGTGCCTCTGTTCATCTCCTTTCACTGCTTACTTGAGTAGGCTTTCAGTTAATGTATAGTTTTGTGTGAGGTGACCGATTTGTCCCTGTTAAGGTTTCTGTGGGTGAGTGACCATGTGGGGAGATGATGCGGTATATGGAGAATTTATTATAGCACTGAAGGAAAGATCAGCTGAAAGAAATGTGTCTTGTGCTAAGTTCTGCTAATGGCAAAAGACAGGACTATATTTTAAATCTTGTGAGTTCTTCCACTGTGTGCCAGCTTCTGGGAATTATATCTCCTCAGTCTTGAATTTTCTTCCAGTGGCTCAGTTTCAGCATTGTGGTGGGACATCGTGGGGCCAGAAGTAATCTGAGGGGCAGGTTGTGCAGGGAAATGTGTGCTATCAGGGTTGGGGCCTGTTCCGGGTGAGAGGCCAGCTGTGCCAGACAGCCACCAGCAAGGCCTCCAACCAGGGAGGTTTTAGACCAAGCTAATGAATGGCAGCGGCTAAAGTTATTGCAGTGACCTTTTGGAGATGGTAATGGCCAAACGAGGGTTATATCTTGTTGACAGAACCATTTTGGGTCCGGAAGCAGTGAAGGGCCAGCCTAATTCAGACATGCAGGTATAATGCCTCCTGTTTGGACAAAGAGCACACCACCAGCTGCCACCCCCAGTAAGATTTACAGCATCTGCTCTACGGATTGTGGTGGTTTTACCATGCTAGGCAGCTAAACACCACAACCACTCTCTCACTCTCCCTCCTTAGATGAGGAGGGAAAGAAGAAAAGTAAAGAACAACTCACAGGTTGAGATAAGGATAATTTAATTAAAGGGGAAAAAATATTAAGCAAAGATTATTATTAACTAAACAACTTAAATAAAGGGGGAAAAAAAAGGAAAGGGGAAAAAGGAGGGGGGGGAGGGGAATAAATAAATAAATAAAGGCTATGTAGAAGAGCAGAGGAAAGAAATTACTCTCTACTTCCCACAAATGAGTGATGCTTGACCACATCCTTGAAGCAGGGCCTCAACGCACGTAGCCAGTGTTCGGGAGGAGGACTGACATTTTCACAACAAGAGCCCACCCCTCCCCTCTTCTTCCTTTTTCCACCTTTTATTGCTGAGTGTGACATCATATGGTATGGAATATCCTTTTGGTTGGTTTAGGTCAGCTGCCCTGGTGATGTTTCTCTTCTCACTTTTTGCCCACCCCCTAGGAGGGTTAGAGAGAGGTCTGATGCTGTGCCAGCCCTGCTCAGCAGCAGACACAACACTGGTGTGATACAACTGCTGTTCTAGCTACAAGTGCAGAGCACAGCATTATATGGGCTGCTGCAGGGAAAACATCCCAGCCAGACCCAGTACACAGATGTGTCCAGCCCAACCTGCAGTGAGGCAGAGTAGTCTCACAGACAGTGATGGAAGACAAAGCACCCATAAACACCTTCAAGAGCCCCAAACCCTTCCCAATGGAATAATGCATCCTCCCACACAATGAGAAACTATTTCATTTTATATTCTATAAATAGGTACAACTGAGCTGATTTGTCGATGTGAATATTTTAACTTTGCTCTAAGAGAAGGAAGTAAAAGGCCATTTGTTGCCCTTTATTATCAGCCATTTCAAAAGTACTGATCTTTACATGCATGAGCAGTTGCACTACAATTCTCCTTGCAGTCTGCAGATATAAGGGACACAGTGATCCATACCCATGTGCTGGATCAGCCTCATATTTAGTGCTTGCAGAGCTATGGGGCCTCAAAATCCTACTGATAAGGGTGATTTACTAAAAATGTGTAGACCTTTTATTTGCTTCACTGTTTCATAGCACTGACAGAAGGGCTGTCCTGAAAATTAAACTCAGTGGAACTATTTGCCTGAGCAAGGACTAGCTGTATGACCCATATTTCTTAGGACCAGAATGTGATTTTCTGCATCACAGTATTTAATGAAACTGTTTAACTGATTGTGAAGTGTGAATAGAGATAATAGACCTGTTCACATACTCACGCTAAAGTTCAGTTTCAATCCAAAGTTGACTCAAAACAGAGCCTGTCAGACAGTCTGTTCTCAAGCGATTTCCAGTAAAATCTCTGAATATTTCCAGTGGTTCTTGATCCTGTCCAGGAAATCCTGCAAGGACTGCTTCTCATGAGACTGAAGTGTCTCTTACATATACACAGTTCTTTTCGTTGCACTTGCCAAAATGCTGAACTACAGCTTTGTCAGAATTCTTACACTGTGAAAGAAAAGAGGAAATCTGAATGACTTTGAAAATGAACATGTGTTCTCTGGGACCTGCTAATTTGTCTGTAACATAGAATATTGTGAATTTCATTTTTTCATTGTTAATAATCAGATATATTTATGAATTCATTTCATCTTGTGAAAAATGTATTTCTTATTAAAAAGTACACCCTGAATAATTTAAGTGATCAAAGTCACACCACAGGATTAGAAAAAAACTTTTGACTTCAGTTTGGTTCATACAAGCTATGCAGTTCTGGTGAAGTTTGTTGTACCTTGAAGCATTTGAAAACAATGATTAAGAGGCAGATGTACCCATGTTTAAATTATTTCTGTGCTAAACTCTACTGATACTTTAGATAAAAGAGCTTTTTTTTTTTTTTTTGGTATTAGTAAAAATAACTACAATATGAAGTGACCTGAAATTTACAAAACAGTGAATCAATGTGTATGGCAAAAAAAATCCACAATAATTTAATCAGCTCCAGTCATCTCTAGTTTCTTGAATGAGAAATACATTGTGGTCTCAGGCATGAATAAGGATTAGGGGAATTCTCATTTGATGTATATTGTTTCAGCCTTTCCTGATGAAAAAACTTATTTTCAGTACAATTAATATTTTTTTCTTTTTAGGATTTTAATAGTCAATAACAATATACAACGTAAAGTATCTCTCTGAAAGAATGCTGTGGCACATTTTAATCCTGTAGTTCAACAGCAGTATAGCACACATGTTCAGGCAACAGCAACACATTAATAAATCCCATTAATTCCTTTCCCCCTGAGGTCTTTGCTGACTGTTTGACTGACAAAGTTCTTCTTTTATTAGTTATGACAGACCAGGCTTTGCATTTCATTTCTCTAGGGAGATGTCACACTGTTATTTTAAGGTGAATTGCTCAGTTCAAGTAACAAAACTGCCTCAAGGTCTCAAGACAGTTAACATGGCAGCTTTTTTAGTCAAACAGTTTCACACTTTCTCTGACAGCAGGACTATATTGATTATGAAGGAAGCAAAAGAAAATGGGTGGGACAGACAAGGATTCTCCCAGGGTTTCAGTCCGAAAGGCCTGGAATAAAGCTGGGAGCGTGCTGCTTGCCTGGACTCCAAAACCACACACTTCAGAAAAGTGAATCACTTTTTTCTTTCTCTTTCCCTTTTAACTTGTTTATTTTTTCTTGTTTTTACCACCATTTCTTTGCTCATGCACAGACATCCAGATTCTACAGTCCAACATGCCTGGGCAGTCCTCAAAGCTTGTGATGTTACTGCCCTGGCTTTTCTTCCCCTTTTGTTTTACATGTACACCTACAGGCTCACTCAGAGCTAAACCAGAATATGGAGTTGGAGAATAAAAAAAAAAAAACAACCTTGTGTGATTCCGGTTTTCTGAAACTCCAGATGAAGAAGTATAGATTGTGCTTGAAATCTGGAAAATGGTGATTACCAAAAGCTGCTGTTGGACAGCTTGTTTGTTCTTGCTAAGGAGAAAGAGATGGAAGTAAGATTGCCTTAGACATATAGAGTATATGTATAATGGCATAGCTCCCTTACATTTTGTGTCCTGCACTTAACTTTCCATCTGCTGTTGGTTTATCTTTGCAGAATGAGCGAGCAAGGATGCCATTGAGATCCCCACAATGACAACCACAATTCATACAGTGAAATTGGAAGGCAGTGAAATGCATGAGTAACTCAAATTGCTGCTACTATTGTACGTGACAATGGGCATACAACAACAGTTTATCAAAGCTGGAAACTTGTTCTTTTCCTTTTTTTTTTTTTTGACTTTTCTTTTTTTAAAGACCTAATGAACTTCCACTCCTCTCTAGCACTGAATATTTTGAAGCAATTTTGTGTTCTAGGAAACTTTCAGTATTCCTCTCTTCATCTTCACTATTGCTTTACTTTGCCCATGTAATAATTAATGTAATAGATTCACAGTATATTTATTCACAATTTATATTCATTAATATATTAACCTACTGATCCTCTAGAACACCTTGACACAGTGTGTTATAGCTTTCCACAATTTAAAAGTGGACTATGCACATGTCCTTTCATAGTTCTGACAATTTCAAGGCATTGAAGGTACACTCTGCACCATGGGATCACTTCATACAGTCTTTTGATGAACTTTGTCATTGGCTTTTTTAAGTCTTTGTAATTTACATAAACCTTTCTCCCTCTAGCATCCATTATTTTCATATGCTGAAAACACTGCGGTAGATTAGAGATGGATGATTTTCTTTTAAAGAAACAGTGCTCTTTTATCTCTGAAGTACCGTAAATCTCTAGAAGTTCAGTCATTCTGTTTTTAAAGATCAATTTTATTGCTGAGATAAGCCTTAGCACTCTGCAGTTCTCAGGAGCAACAGCTCTGATTTTTCAAAACACAGATATAATGCTTTCTAATACCTTGCTTTTGAGGAGGTGAGGTGATTTCAATACTGATCATTCAATACACATTATTCCAATTTCAATAGAGATACACACCATAAAAAGCAGTGTTGTAGTTTATTTATGGGACAGTAGGAATGAGGGTGACAATCACTGAGAAGAGTGATTTGAAATCATTGGCAGGAGCATGACACTGCTCTATCTCACTGGCAATCACAGTAGATTCATTCCATTCCACTGAGCTCCTCATGGCTCATCTGTGCCTGAGTTATTTCAGAAGTTCACTAAAATGTTAATTATGTTTTTTAATAGCTCTAGCTGCCTCCTGTATCATAAAGGTCTTTCAAAATGATAGTTAACAGTCACATCTTCTTATAGAAATACAGTCCAAGCCAGAAATAATAAAAAAGCTGCCCAAGCCCTGTGAATCCTCAAAGTTACTTGCTCTTCTTCAAAAAATACTTCTAAATATGAAAATCCACTATTGGAAAGTTATTGGCAAAACCACAACAAATCAAGCTAGAGTTGAATTTAACTGGTATCTGTCCTGTGCTGACATGCTCCCCATTTCTCTCTACTCTCAGACATGCTTTCAGCAGTGTCACAAGGCTCGCACAGAAACATCTGTTTTGTTCTGCCCTATGCATAAAAAAAAGTTCCCTCAGAAGCACGGAAAGTGTAAAGGTGTAAGGTAGTCTCCAGACAAGTGGGCCAGAAGTAGGTAGTAAGGGTGTTTTCCTCTGATACCCTGTCCATCTCAGTGTTTTCTAGCTCCCCTTGCTTGCAATTGGGACTACCAGAATCCAGGACTCACCTATCAATCTATAAATAAGGGTTGCAAGAGGCAGGAGCTATGGGCTCTGTGTTGTCTTCCTCAAGCACTAGTGCAGCACAGCCACAGCACCTATTGCATCCCAAATCCTCTCAGGCAATAATAGTAGTGGTCCCACACTGCTGTGCACCAGCAGCATGCTCTGGTACACATGGGGACACTAAAAGCTCTGGTCCTCTGAGCTATGTCCCTCTGACTAGTCCCACACAATGGAAAAATTTTAATGTCATCACTATGCTCAGTGCCATTGGGAGTACCTCGTCTTCACTTAGACTGATATTTTATGTCAAATTTCTCGTGGGTCTTGCCCTATTTGAAATAAGGGGAGACCCGAAGAAATTAATAGAGGGCAAAGAATTAGCCATCGGGAATGTAGTAGTAATGTGCTGCATCAGGGCTTGTCTTAGAGCTCAGATTGTGGTACGTCTGAGAGCAGAAAAATCCCATTCTTGCATGACCGAGGAGAATGTAATCAGCAGCAGCACTGGAAAAAATCTTGCTTAATTACATATTTACACAATAGAGAGAAATGGCATTGGAGTTGTTCCAGGCTTTTGGTTACATAATACATGTTTAACAAAACTGTCTAATTATAACTGCACGTATTTACTCAAGAGATAGAAAAGGCTTCAAAGGAGATTTTCCAACCTCCAGGAAAGTCTTTTTTCCAAAACAAGCTTAATCATTTACTATTACCCAGCAATCTATGACCTTACAGTTTATAAATATACAAACTAAACATTATTTAATATTTAATATTATATAACACAGTTCTTCAAGTCTCTTAAATATCTGGTTTTAACTAATAATATCTCAGAATTCAAGATTGAGGATGACACTCCTCCTGGAAAAGACAAAAATAAACTGCAGAAACAAACACCAGTGCCTGAAAAGTTTCCTTTCTCAAAGGGCAACTTTGCAGAAGGCAGACTGCCTGGAGCATCAAAACACCCATATGTGTTAACTTAGGGAGATGTGATGGCTTTTCAGCCAGCAAAAGTTATTGGAAGAAGGTCCTGTTTAAAACAACAACAACAACAACAACAACAATAATAATAATAATAATAATAAACACATAAGCTGCTAACATTCTAACATCGGGCAGAGATGAATGGGAAGGATACATCCTGAAGATGAAAACAAACAAACAAAAAAAAAACAGCAGAAAACTCAGGTATGTTGTGAACAGCTGCAGTGCACGAGGACCTCACTCACCCCTTCTCCTTTTGACATCCCTGGGTCTCAGCCAGCAGGACCCAGCACCCGGGGTTACAGCATTCTTGGAAAGCTGAACCCCAGCTTGAAGGATGGGACACCCCCATCCCAGGCAGTGGGTGCCCGTGGGGTAAGGCAAGGCCTGTCTCACCCTCAGGGGCATCAGGAGGCATGAGGACCCAAGGGGCACCAGGAACCATGCCTTTTGGCCATCTTACCTGCCTGGTTCCCATGGTAAAATTTAAAATGAACAACTAATCTCCCAAAATGTCTCATTCCATCAAACTAGTATTTTCCGATGTGAGAGTTGCTTTGTCAATGGTTCCTCTTTTTTCTAACCATCTCTAACTCTGAGCTGAATTTAATGAGGTTCTGTAGCAACATCACATCCCTGGCACATCAAGCACCAAGAGAAAGCTGCTCCACTGACTCAACAGATGCAATGCAAAATATCTCATCACAGCAGGGCTGTAGAAGGAGCCCAGGGAACAAGGGACTCTGCTGTTTGTACGTTCTGTCATGACAAACCCCTGGCCGACTAGCAAGTTCATTTTGTTACCACAAAAACACACTGAAGCCACCAGAATTTCTATCAAAGTGACAAGGCTATGTCTTAAATTGAAATCCTTCTCTCTGAATGTGTACAACACAGTACTGTCTTCAAAGACAGAAATAAAAATAACAGCACTGAGTCCTGGGATGACATGTTTGCATGTCCTCACCACAGACCAGAAGGAATCTATGCCCAAGACAGGAGAAAACTTCCTCCTCTTGATGTTAACAGGTCCAGTTCTTGTTTAATATGCATACCTCCCTCCCAATTATCCTTGTTTTTTATAGACCTTTTAAATAAGTTAAATATCCAAATACATTATCAGGCAGAGAAGGATATTACACGGAAGCCAATTTTTAATCTGACAAATACATTATGTATAATAGCTTCATTTTAATATTTCATAATCATCTTCATTTAATAATTGATCTAGGTCTAATTTGGAATGCTCATTACTCATATGAACTGAAAATGTTTTTCATCTCACACTGGAGCTGCAGCACGGGCAAAGCCTGGAGCTGTGGCTGCTGCTGACGTTGTGTTAATCAGGAACTGGAGCCTGGAGAGCAGCACAGGTGCAGGGTGAGGAACGCATCCCCTCGCTGGGAATGCTCAGGGACAGACATTGCTTGAGCTGAGCAGTGCTCTGACGTATGCAGCGTGCATGTCAGCCAAGTGAAGGGCATGTCTCGTGCTATCTATTCAATTGCGCTGTCACTGACAGCTCAAGGATGTCTCTCGCTGTGTTGACACGCATGACAAATTGCAGAAAAAGCTCTGACTGCTAATACCTTCTTCCTGCATCCCAGCTATCAGCAACAATAAAATACAGTTAAGCCCAATGAAAGGTTACACCCGTGAAAGCTGGTGAGATATGCAGTGGTTTTGCTTGGGATATACCCAGATGATCTATAACGGAATAGCCCTGCTCCTGTTTTGGAGTTCTGCAATTGAAGCTTTTTGTATTCGGGCTACTGCAATGTTTACCACTTCAGAAGTAAAATGATTTTTTTCTTGCATTGTAATGTTGTGACATGTCAGCAAAATATTAGTGCCTGTGAGGGACTATGGGTAGAACAGTACTTGAATGTAATCGATTTTTCTTGCTACAAAATATGCCATAGCATTTGGATCATCATAAAGAAGTATTTGG
Source organism: Anas platyrhynchos (assembly GCF_047663525.1). Taxonomy (NCBI): domain Eukaryota; kingdom Metazoa; phylum Chordata; class Aves; order Anseriformes; family Anatidae; genus Anas; species Anas platyrhynchos. Next base: position 32,521,626 of record NC_092589.1, on the reverse strand, counting down.
AGACATCAATTGAATTATCCAAGGGTAAGTAGACAGACAAACCAAAAGATGTCTGCAATTAGTAACGTAACAAGCAAATATTACTGGAGTTATTTTAACTTGTTGAAACTATGAAACAAAAACAGTGGGAAACATTTCTGAGGTCCTTAAAGCCAGGAGAAGCATGGACCAGATGTGTCAGCCCTCAGGATGTGTCAACAGAGTTCCTTACTGGAGCAGTAACAGATCACAATAAACATGACTGAAAACCCAAGGTGAAGTGACATTGTATGACTAAGCTTAAAGTTCCTGCTGTGGTAGGCAAGCAAGCAGACAGATGTTGACAGATTTAGCTCACTGTACCTATTTTAGGAACTGGATTGGACTGCCTCTCTTACTTAGCATCCGGTACAAGCCTGAAATACCTGAGTTCACTTAGAGCTATTTCAGGTGAAGTCTCCCCAAAATACATGTACAATAGTTTTCACTTCAAGGAGTATCATGCAAGACTAAGAAAACTTTTAGTATTATTATTTGTGTTTGAGTGTGTCTGCTACAGCAAGTCTTGTTTGGCCAAATTCAGTCTTTAATTATTTTTTTCAACTATGGGTTATTCGAAGCAATAATTGCTTCTTCACATGTGAAGGTAAAACACCTCAGCTACCGAGTCCTAAAGTTTTGAGGGAGACTTAGTGCATCACAAATATGACCATTTTCAAGGATAGAAACTCACATCAAGTAATTTTTAAATGCAAGTATTTCAATATTCCATTCTTCAGTGGGAAAGATGCTGCCCTACTCTGTCACTGGTGGGAACTGAGAAGGAAAAAAACATTAATTACAGCAGCAAAATTGTGGTCCACCTTCTTCCTTCTGCCATCAGCCCTGACCAGGGCACCTCTGTTGGACCCCTGGGAACTCCTGAGATACATCTGAAAATGGGGCCTGGTATTCACCAGGATTTAAATGCCAGCAATTATAAGGATGTTTCATGGGGTTTCCAAAATGTCCCGGGTCTAGTGCCTGTCGACTCTTTTCTTTTTTAAAGCAGATTCTTGACCTGGATTGTTTGTGGGGTGTGTGTGTGTGGGGGGGGGGGGGGGGGCGGGGAGGGGAAGAAGGAGGGTTGCTGATGTAAAATTTAGGGAACAAACTCCAGTGCTGAATATGCATAGATGAATCCCACTGTTTTTGTGTGCAGCACATAGCACTTCCAGATGGCTTTGATGCATGCTTAATGTTTATTATGTTTTCTAAAATAATTTGAGTTTAACAAATTATTACTGAGTGTCTAAAAAGAGAGAGGAAACAAACACACAATGCAAATGTTTTAAAAAGCTAAGTAATTGTTTGTAATTGCTATTCAGGGATATTTGTTTTCACCTGCAGTAAAATATTTTTGTTGTGTGCTTTCCAATGACTATTTTGGAAAGCAGCACCCAGAACAAGGTGTTCCTACTTAATGTTTGAATTCCTGGCAAAAAAAGGAGTAGGCAGTAGGAAGTCCTTAAAAATAGAGGAGGCAAACAAAACTCAACAGCCTCCCAGAATGCATGCACTCAAACCAGTTTATGAAAGCCGATCATTTCCCAATGTGAATGTTTATTTATTTTTGAGATCTGCTTGTTGATATTTGTAAAACATCTCGAAAGCACCTGAGTGCTCTATTCAGAACATTTCCTGATCATGCCTAGCTGCTGTGGTATCATGTCCACTTCAGAAAGAGGCAGCAGCTATCAGTCCCGAAAGGCAGATTTTCTCAGGTTTTTATCATTTCTTCACGCTAAAGGTAAATGTGTAGGAGACACCCTGAATATTGGGTTACATATATTGGGAGCTTGAACTTCATGAAAATCCAGTGGAAATTATGTTCTCAAATCTTATCGTTTAACTTTGGTGCCTAACTCCTGTGAATTTCAGTAAAAGGTAGACACGGAAATCATGTTGAGTCTAAAATCTTGCAGCATTTACAAATCTGCTTTTACATTTCTAAGTCACCCAGGAAGAAACTATACTCAAGACTTAAAGACTTTTAGTCCTTCTTCTCATGATCTCCAAATGCTATGGTAGGTTGTGAAACTACTGAAGGTAGTTTTAGCTATTAAAAAAAAAAAAAAAAAAAAAAAGCAGACAAAACATTTTGCTTTGAAATGTAATGAAGTAAAAATCAGATTTAAATCAAAGTTTTTTTGTACCTTTCATACTGCACTTGGCATTTGAGCTGATTCTTCCTCTTTTCATCTATTAAAACAAAAAGACTGACATTCGTGAGGCTAACATTTGTAGCTTTTCCCATTACACTTCCAAGATCTTAATAAATGGCAGGTCTCTTGAGAAACGAATCAGAATACCTCACTTCTGTGATTATGAGTTGGGAAAGTTTGTTTTGTAACAGTCCTGAGGATATCTCTGCAGTGATCTCTGAACTCAAAGACAATCAACTCAACAGCTTTGGCTCATAATCTTAAGAATCTGCAGAAAGCCCATATCAGCTTTTCCTCAGTGATAAAGTAGCTATCACCAAATTCAAGTCCCCATTAGGACACCCTTTGGAAAGGACCGCAGTGAGGTATAGACGAATATAGTCAGGGTAAGAGTGCTGAGGCAACAAATAAGGGATGTAGTCTGGAATAATGGACTGTGTCAGAAGACCCGTTCGGGAAGCTCACAGTCAGCACAGGTTAGAGAAGCCTTCAGAAACTTATCTAACAGCATTTCACACAGCCAGGAGGAAAAGCAAGGCATAGGAGGAGATTTAAAGCTGGTCTCTCTGAGCTGCACTATGCACTCAAGAGCTGCCAACCTCAGTCACTGTGTTTAGCTGAGGTCATTAATCATTTGTTCTTGATTTCACCTCCATACCTGAATGTTTCCAAAAGTTCCAACACTGAGAAAAGATTTGCTTATAGTTTTCCCCATAGCAAACGTTTCATTGCTGCTAATTGTGTGTATAGGTGGAAAACATTACATGATTTTGATTGGAACTACATTTTTCTTCCTGTTAGATAGTCCTCAGGACTGTGCAAGCACAGTAACAAAAGTTGAAATACTTATGCTCCCCAGCATACAGTAAGCAACTCCTTCTCATAGCTGTACTGCAGAAGCCAAATTTTCCCAACTCCTCAGTCATTCTGGATGTATCCACTGCATTAAAGGAAAATGGGGGGGGAGTGGCGGGAGGGGGGGGGGGGGGAAGGAAGGGGCAAAAACAAACAAACAAACAAACAAAAATCAAAGAGGAAAGAAAAAGTAGACAGACAGCTTGTTAATAGAATCAGAAGCAAAATTCTCTTTTTTGACTTATTTCAATGAATGGGTGTCAAATGCAAGGGATCAGAGGTAGAGAAGTTTGCCATTTGTTCACCTCTCACCAAAGATCATCTCAGGGATATCAACCCAAGCAATACAGTTTAAAGTGTATTGAAAAGGCCTTTCATTTAGAGTCATTATTTACACCAAAGAAAAGTACAGGGCAAATAGCATTTCCCATGTGTCAGTTATTCCATATTACTCCCATTGCATGATGATTTCCTTCATGTTACTCTTTCACTGCCTCCTAATAAGCTGTAATTTATCAAGGTCTTTCAGCATGAAAATTTCTCTGTATGCTCAAATTCCCCAGTATTTTGGAGAATAAATCAATAAAGAAAACAGAGCTGCTTAAGCACACATTGAAAACTAAGTTTGTGCTATAGTGTTATAATGAGTCAAGATCTGCATTTGAAGTATGCATTTGCATTGGGAAGTAAGACCTCAAATGATTTGATTTTTTTTCAAATAGGTTACTTCAGAAGTCTGACTTGCTGTCATTCAAAGCATTTTGCTTGACATTTTGCCCCTTCCTCTAGTTTCTCCAATCTTTCCTATGTATTGAGACCAAAAGCTCTTAATTTATTGCACATACTGACTCACCAGTGTTATGAAAGCTATACTATTTTCATCCATGTTCTATACATGACCAAGCACACCTGTCTTATATTTAGGGTATGGGGTTTTTTGTTTGTTTTTATATCATCACTATGTATTTCCTGACCCTGCTGGTTTCAGGGTAGCCATAGCCATCTTCTAATTTTTTATTGTATTTATTTCCTACTCATTTTTTTTCATAACTGTATGCCATGTTCTTGCATTCTGCCATTATGTCCTCTTTAAGTCTCTTTGTAGTGTAACTTTCTTCTGCCTGTTCACTAATATTCTTATTTTGATGTAACTGACAAATTTGATCAATGTCAAATGTAATCATTCTTTTAAACCAATCATGAGAGTTTAAATACTAGGGGTTGCAATATTGTTCCATGCATTAACCTCAGATCTCTATTTGTCAAAGAGTTTCTAATCCATTACGTGATACTGGATGCTTTGATTCTGTCATAAATCGATAATTTAGCACCACAGCACATTCAATATTGAATTTCCTGTGTAAGAAAACACCCACTAGTTTTCTTTTTTTTCTTTTTTTCTTTTTTTTACTGTATCTATCAGAGAAGATTATATTTATTTGACATGAAATAAAAACTTATTTTTTGCTGTTTCAGAAATACAGACCTACTATAAATATTCATATAGGATTCATTTCAGACACTATCAAAATCAGTACATGATCTAACAAAATAGTATTGATATGAGTATCTTATTAACATTTTTTCCATCTGATCAGGCACTTATGAGCTAAACCTTGGCTGTGTCCTTGCGGAGTACTAGACTGAAATACTTAGGCAAGTTTCTTCAAGCTAGCTCAACAACCCAAAGTAGGTGTATTAGTGTTCCTGAGTTGGAATAACTCAGCCAAAAAGTAGTATATATAAGAATACAGTCATGCATTTGCTTCTTCAAGAGCTCTGTTCATTACCTCTGTATTGTTGACCTCATTTTACTTTGCACTGAGATGGACCAGAAGCACTCTCACAATCAGGTGCTCCATTTCACCTGGTAATGTCACAGTTGGGTCTAAAGTACCTGAAATTTTAGCTCTTGCAGAGCAACAAGAGGACAGCTTCTGTACACAAGTGGCTTGAAAATAGCTAGTTCAGCTACTGTGACAATGCACAATGCCAAATGCCTATACCTCCTGCAATAAGTACTTCCATGAACTCTCATCCTTTGGCATTAGCTGCTTGTGTATTTCAGTAGTTCCCATATAACTAGACAAACGTATACCTTTTCAGAGTGAAGGTGGAAGGGGAGCAAGAGTAGCACTAAGTGTATAATCAAGAAACCATCCAGATTTCAGTTCCTTTCCTGAGACAAAATTCAAAAATTCAAAACAAACAAACAAACAAACAAAAAAAAAAAAAAAAAAAAAAAAAAAAAAAAACTTGTTTTTGCTAAATCTAGAGTGATTATGGAATGAACAGAAGAGGAATTTGCCAAAAACATCTTATTCTACGTCCAAAGTACAAACTCAGACAAAGACATTTCTTTTCAGGTCCACTAGTGATCCCCTAACAGGAAAGCCAACCATCTGAATGCCAGCCTCTCATGGCCTTTCAAACAGCTGATAATTGCATTAATCCTTCAAGGTGGTCTTCCCATATCATTTCCACAAAAGCACAACCACAACTGCCATTTGTGGCAATCTTCACAAACAACAATCAATTCATTTAGGCTGCAATTATTTTCCTTCAGCATTCACAGAGCCTTGCCACCATACTCTCCATTCCTAGCCAGTGCAAATTCTTGGCAAATTAATTTGATAAATAATGAGCTCATGCAACGTTGCTATTGCAAATTATTTACGACTTTTGTTAGCTTTGAAGAAAGTACTATCAGATCACAATGTGCTATTAAATGTTTTGCAGTTCTCCATTTGAGTTATTTGATTAGATTCACATCTGATAAAATCAGTTAATTTCAATATAATCATACATGGAGGAAGCCTGGACCATGACATTGAGTTTTACTCACTCGAGTTTTCTTATTTCCCCAATCAACATACCTTCTTATTGAACACTTAAATATAAAATTATATATTTTGGACACGGGCCTGGGTAGCCTGCTGGGTGGCCCTGCTTGAGCAGGGGTTTGGACTACATGATGTCCAGAGGTCTGTTCCAACCTAAACCATCCTGTGACTGTGAAAATTAAATGTTATTTTTATTGTTTTTTTGTTTGTTTGTTTGTTTAATTTAGTTAACTAGTCCTTGTTAGGGGCACTTTTATTTTGACTTTCTTTGTCCTATATCTGTGCAGTATTGCATACTTATTCAGTATTGCTTATGCAATGTAGGAAAATATGTACTTGCTATTCCAAAGCTCCAGGCCTGGGGCATGACACAGCCACAGAAAGGGTGCCAGGAAGAGAAGTGAAGCCAAGAGAAATGAGTGAAAAGATCTACCTCCTCTTGCTGCCAAGGACATCAGAGGGCCTAAGGCATTATCTTTAATGTCTTTCCCTACATAGCACAGCCCCTAGGGATGAACCTGAAATGGTGATCTGGAGGTGAGAATAACTCTAATGAATTGAGAATCTGAGCTCTTTCAGTCTAATGTAATTGACTTCACTGCAGCATCACTCGTTATCATCAAAACAGCTCTGCCTTACACAATGTTGGCCACTCTTCATGTGAACTGATAACTTACAGTATAATTGCTTAGAAGAGAATAATTGTGAGAACTCAGCATTTTGACAGTGTAAGGAAAAAGTCAGACACAGCAAGGTCTGAAGTGCAGTAAGATTTCTTACAGCATCTGCGTTGCTTTCCATCTGCAGAGATACAGGAGATGGGGGGTGCAAGGGGAGAGGATGAGTGCAGTGTGCCTCTGCTCAGCTCGTGGGTTAAAGCAATCTCTCCAGCTATCAGGGAGAATGCAAACAGGAGGGCACAGAAAGCCACATGGCCACTTCTACTGACAGCATGGGAAATGGGGACACAGGACAACGTGGGGAAGGTTGAACAATTTTCTTTAACTTCTTTAGAATGCAAAACAAATGCTGCAGCAAATTTTCTCTCAAGTTCCATAAGAGCCATCAAAATGAAGAGACAAAATCCTTTAGAAAACCTAGGATTTTCATCCCTCTTTTCACCACTCAGGAGTCTGATGGGAAGTGCGATTTTGTGCACAGTGACCCTTGCTAACACCTTGATTTGTGCATAACAGGTAGTGAAAGTGTCCACCACACAAACTTCAGTCTGCTTCATACTGATCACAGAGAATCACAGAATAGTTTGGGTTGGAAGAGACCTAAAAGATCATCTAGTTCCAGCCCCTTTGCCATAGGCAGGGACACCTCCCACTATAGCTAGCTGGAAAATGCTTTCAAGGTTATGCTTTTCTAGTTACATTTTTTATTTAGTACACAGACACTAAACAATAGATTTGAGGGAGGAATCTCCTCAAGGTCCGGTTTGGCCTTTCAAACACAGGAGTGAAGTTCTAATAGGAAGATGATTCTAATAGAAGGAAAAGATTAATTGCACTTCATATGTTATCCTGAGAACAATTCACAGATGGGCTAGGCTAACAAAGCCACAAATTAGTAAAATCGCATCCCTTGTAGTCTTGTGTCTTTTTTTTCTTTTCTTTCCTGTGTTCCAAGACAATGCATTTTCCCCTGTCAGCCATCATCTGTCTCTCAGATATGTACGTACTGTTCTTATGTTATTACATAAAGTTTTGGACATGGCTTGTTCTTATATATTTCAGTTGGACAAGTAAACCAAAAGACTGTTCTCTGAAGGACTTCAAAAATATGGGTAAGCATGAAAGAAACAACTGGAATAAGTGTGATATCAGAGAATCAAAGAATCACACTACCACTGAGGTTGGAAGGGACCTTGAAAGATCATCAAGTCCAACCATAAAAGAGGACATACATTCTTGGGTATTTTAAAGGCAAGTTTGGGATATGCACAGTAATAAGGAGTAGGACTCCTTATTAGGAGTGGAGATTATTATTAGGAGATTATTACTCTGTAATAAGGAGTAGAACTCTTTATTAGAACTGGACCAAGGGATAGAAACAAATAATTACTGGTTAGGCTACAGGTCAGTAACCTGTCTTCCACAGAAGGTGTTTGAACTTAGTAGAAGGAAATGGAAACCAGGGAGATACACACCTCAAGCACATCATCATTTGTCCTTCACAAAATGAAAAGTGAATATACTAAAATGCTACTATGTTCAGTGAACAAGGAAGAGTTTGGAAGAATACAAATGTTGAGTGATGAGAAGGAAAACTCACATTTTGATTTCAGTGAGGAATGGTGACTCATGATAGAAGACCTAGTCTGACCAGGAACTAGGGAACTTGAATAGTACGGTTTAGTACTATATATTGTACTATATTGCATTATACATTGTACTATAATAGTATAAGGTTTTCTGGCCAAAAATATTTAAAGCTTTTAACTAATATAGTTCAATAAAATGCCATCTTTCCACAGAAATTGAGAACCATGTTCTGACTTCTAGAATGTCAATGGATTAAAAGGAATTCTCCCTCTTCTGTATCTGAACTGAAGTACTAAAATATGCTTTTTCTTCCCATGTTGTGATATTCCATATACATTCACTAAACTTGCATGAAAAATCTAGGGCATACTACCTTCACATTCTGTATTTCAGAAACTGTTCCTTAAAAGCTCCCATAACTATAAATGAGCTTCAAATATAAATAGAAAAAACTTGTCTTTCATATAACATTAGATATTTTTTTATATTCCTAAAAGCAAGGATTATTTAGGAGCTCCTCAGACATGCAACAATGATATATCTTATAGAATAGCATGTTTATGCTGCTGTATTTCCATAACATCTTTAAAAGAATAGGTATTATAGCTTTTTATTTTTTAATAAACCATGCCCTTATATAGGAGGAGTATGTAAGAGTAAATGAAGCAGCAAATTAGCACTGCCACTAAAGATTACCTGTCACTGGATCATTTTGAAGTTACATCTATATCAGACACAAATATAAGAATCAGACCATTTACGGGAAGATTTTACAGACAGGATTTGGAGTTTGTAAAATATACGCAGGAACTATTAAGTGATGATGAGTCATGTAAAATGTTTCTTAAGCATCTTTCCTCTTGCTATCATAGTAGTTAATTATCCCTAAGAATAATTTCACAAAGATTCTGTGGTTAAATTTGAGTCCCGTCTCCAAAAATATTTGCCTCTTTGAGAACTTTCATCAAGTAACTGCAAAGTTCATAAACTCAGACAAAAATTGGGTGGATTGCTTGGCTCTGATACATTCTTTATGTAAGTCAACAGAATGTTTCTCAGACTTCTCAGGGGATAGTGAATCAGAGACTGCAGAACTTCAGGGTGCCCTTAAGACAATACAGGATGTAATGAAAATCAGTGAAGCAAGCGGAATTTGTCAAATGAGCCACACAATTTAAACTCAGCTGGTACAAAATCTGATTTAATTTTTATGATTGTCTTTCACTTTACTGTATGACAGCATTACACTTTTAATAAAAATTAGAATGTAAAAAATGCAGTATTCACATTTTTATTTTTCTTTTTTTGCCTACAATTGAATTAAAATTAAAATGAAGATATTTTTTAAAATATATATTCACCAAAGAAATAGACCACTTCATAGACTTTTAGGATATTTGATAACCCAAACGTTTTCAAATTTCAAGACAGCTAACCTAACTCCTTAAGAGCTTAAATTCTTTATCTATATTCATCCTCCATGTACAATCCAGACTCCCCCACATAGCTACTACTATGATACTGCCTTGCAGTCCTGAATCCTCCAGTTTCCTCTGCTATCAAGAGAGAAAAAATTAAAAAGGAAATGAGCTATTAACACAGTCTATAGCACCAGGCTGTGGCTCACTCTAGACACACTTACATAGTATAATACCCTTATTTCTCAGCAAGAACTATAAGGTAAGAGTTACTAACACAAATGCAGAACATAGTCCACTGAAACTACTCAGCTCCAAGGAAGTAACAAATACTTCTATACCCCTCCTCCTATTTTCTTCCTTTGTAAAGAAAACTGGCCAAAGTTTCATTCAAGTCACAGTCAAAACTGTGTCCAGCATTCATCCTGACATTGGCTGAAATGGCTCAAACCGTTGTGATCACTTGATGTATGACTAATTCTGTACTTAAGGAGGTTGATTGTGTGTGGAAATAAGCATAAGAACCTAGGTCAATTTTGGAATCTTAAGTACAAATTTCATGACTTTGGTTGCTTTAAAGATAATTATTAGCTTCTTGTAGCTAGTGCAGATATTTTCATGTATAGCTACTTTTCCTGATTCCATTGTGAATGAAATCAGGAAATGTCATCTGTTAAAAGAAGAGTTATTTACTAATGGAAAAAATGGCTTACTCTCATTTATGGTACAGATGAGTTTGGTAAGTGAAGTTTCCCGTGCTGATCCAAAGCAAAAGTAACTTCTGAAATTTCTGAGATTCACTCTTTCCTAAAATTTCAGCTGTGAACTTTCTTACAAATTAAAATAAATAAATAAATAAAAATAAAGTGATAACTCAGTGGTGAAGTTCAAAAGTGAGTATGTTTAGTACCTACTAAGAGAAGGCGAAAGTAACAGAAGGTCTATGTATTGGACTAGAACCACAGAAAATAAAAGAAAATGTCAGCCTGGGAGTGTGTGCTTGTCAGAGGCAAGAATTTTGTAATATGTACATATGACATACAACGTTTACCTAGAGAAGATCCCAGGTTTCCAGTGAAACTTTTCTCAGTTCAAGAAAAGCCCTCAGCTTTTAATATCAGAACTAATATTATATATGTGACCTTAAATATTCATTGAGTTTGCAGAGATTTCATCTTCCTTTGCATTTATCAAGAATTATTCATAATATGGCAGTTTCTGTCACAATTCAGACACATCAGCCCAAACACGTAGGAAAAGAAAAAAAAAAAAAAAAGATAAAATGACAGCTAGAGTGATGGAATGGGGATAAGTGATAGTTTTAAAGAAACTGACTGTACGTCTATAATTTTCACTTTTAACACCTTATCTTTAAGCCATACTTCATTTAATATGTCTCCACAGCTCAATGTGAAGTGCATAATTTATTGAATGCTGACATTTTTGTAAGATTTATTTTGTTGTTTTGCAAGTCAAGTACAATCTTGCAACTCTAAGGCTTACATGTAAAATAATAATAATAATAAAAAACTTTGTGTTTACTGGAGCAGCGATCAAAACATGAACGTTATATGCCACATCTAGTTTAAAGCATAAATATGAATGTCCAATTTACCTAAAATCAAATCACTCATCCAGAAGGCACAACATCAAGGAGCTGTGATTAGATCTGACAAGCTAGCACAAGGCATCTGATAGGACAGTCAACAAAGCAATGAAAACTTGCTTTGCCTACTGCATTACTTTGTGCTTCCTGGTCAATATTTCTACCTTATTTTTTGAGGTGGTAGAGGTAGACAAAAGTATATTACAAAGATCTAGGTGGAAACTTGTACTGTTGAAGTTGACTATTTAATTCACATTCATCATCCATATTAAGTCTAGGAGGATAATGTTGTGTGCTTCTTATTTTCAGAATGCAGTTCCCCTAAGTCTCTTCAAAACCATAGACTAGAAATGTTTTTATATCAATAAAGTGATTAAGAATTCCTTAAAAGGGTGAGCCTCGTGGCTATTATAGCACACGTATCAAATTAAATGATGAAATAGAATTAAGAGACTACATTGTAAATGCCCCAAAAAACAGATTTGAAAATTATTTCTAATGTCAGGTGTACAATTCAAACCAAAGATCTAGACAGATAAGCTTACTTTACTACAACTTTTATTGATAATTACAGACTACATTTACAGACTGTAGTCCTTTCATATGAGGACTTTTAAAAATTGTTTTAATACCAAAAACATAAAGAAAATTGATATTAGATAATATGAAAAAAGAAAAAACAAAACAAAACCAAAAAAATCACATAAATAATGGATAATCAGTTGGAAATATTTTTGTGCAAAGGTGCAGCACACATTTTAAACAGAAGTTTGATGACAATCAATTAGTGGTACTGGCTACCTTATTCTTGTATATCTAATTTCAGATATCTTAACCGGTCCTGCATTTCAGAATGATCCTAAGTATCCTCCCCCTTTCATTATTAAGGTTCATTAAAGTCTGGCAGCCAAAACTGAGTTAGTCAAGTCATTTTGTTTAGCTTTGACATTTCAGCCTAAATAACGAGTAATAAGCATTCTGCAATGACAGATACACCATGAGATACAGATCTTTTAGATTAATGTAAAATTCCATAAATAAGGAAAAAAAAAAAAAAAAAAAGGAAACCTCCGTTACTACCTTTGCCCTCTACACAAATGACTTAGAATAGGGTATGTGTTTGTGACACAAAATAGTACAGTAAAAGCTATAACCATTGTGTCAAACTGTCCAGATCCCAAAGGACACATGAGTAGAATGGAGAAGCAACAAGATGAGAAACACCAAGTCAGTTTCAGAGAACAAATTAAAAAATTAAAACCAATATTCTTTATTTTGTCTACTTTTTAACCACAGGTCACGCTTTACTAGAGACTGAATATGCAATTAACTATAATACTGCATAATAAAATGTGAATCCAATAATTTGAACAGCTTCAGCTGAACATTTCACATTCTGTATATTAAATATCAATATCTCAATACTAATTAGAAAAAAGTATTAGAAAAAAAAATGTTTTCTGTAGGAGACAATGAACATCTCAGCATCATGTTCTACTCCAATTCACTAATGTGATATAATTAATTAAATCCATATCATTCCTCAGAATGGACATTAACAATGGTCTGCTGAGCTATAGCTATTAATCTTAGATCATAGTCCGTGAAGAAATGACCTGAAGAGGTACTTTCATTAACAAGAACTTTTTACAAGTAATAGTTAAGATAGTGTATGCTAAGCAGGAGATAACACTAACGAATCTCATGTGTTCTGAATATTGATTTGTAATTTATACAAAGGAAAGATACTAGAAACTTAAGGGGAGAGAATTCAAACATTCAAATCAGAGGTTGTAATAGTTTTACACATCTTTCAGCACTTCATTTTTATTTTGCAATATATGTTTCTTATATAAGTCTTCAGATGTACTCTACAGAAGATAATAATCTTCAACACGTTATGATATGGCATCAAGATGTACAGATTTGTAAATACTGAGTTGACTCGCTTCTTTTCAATTACTACAAATACTTGTGAGGTCCTCAATCTGAACATTTGACCACATGCTTTCAATGTTTTTTTAGTTCTGTAGGTCTAATCTGAAACACTTTCTAGCCAGTTCTTTCGCAGCAGCATCTGTGAAAACCAGTCTCAGTCTGCACATTCAGCAGTGGGTATCTAAGGTCAGTGCTCTTTAAAACTTGTACCTTTTCAAATAAGCTTGTATTAAATATGTTTTCAAATTTGTTGCAAGGCAAAGCAATAATGAAATAATTGAATATATATATATATATATATATATATATCATTATAATGAAATAATCCTCTTGAAAGGACTGCACTCTAAATCTTCTTAATATATGTTACCACAAAAGATATACCAACCTCCAAATCCCAGCAACACACTGCCCACAGAACAGTCTACAGTTCCACAGAACAATTTTGGAGAAGGGAAGAGCATTTGAGAATTGGTAGGAGCAGAGAAAAATGTACATTTCCTCAACAACAACAACAAAAAAAACAGACGACACTGGTAACTTGAGTGAGCTACTCAAAGGAGTCTGTGCTGAGCTTTTGCTGTAGTATACTGAGGAAAGTTTTCAGCTTAAAGTGCAAGTATTGCACTGCACTGACATGCTGCCACAAAGCTGCTACAGTGTGGAGTAGTTGGGAACCATATGGACAGGTTCTGTCAGCTTTATTTCTGTCACTTAGTGCCAGGCTGTTTCATTGCTCAATGAAACCAAATGGATTGTATGCATTAGAAAGTTTTACTCAGTGGCAAAAACATTTTGCTGTTTTTCCAAGAAGAACTGAAAGCCTGAATAGTGAAGTTTTAGCAAATAATCTAAAAATCTTTAAATTATCCCATAAAGCTCTTGTGTTTTGACAGATGCTTTAATATGTGCCATTTGATATTTCACATTTTTCTAATGCCATCAGTGTAATGTTGTACAAAGTATATGTGAATCATCTGATGGGACTAATGTACTGAGCAGAGGAAGTAAATCCAACTGTCTCTGGGGACTTAGGCTTGTTGTAGCATAAACCAGTTCATGTTGAACTTGAAACTAATGTTATTCCCCATTGTTCTGCCACATCACTTAGGGGCCTTCTATAATGTTTCTGCAGTTGAACAAAGGCATCATTAGAATAAAATCTGTGAGCATTTTAAAGGACGATTCTAAGATGATGAATGAGAATTTCCCTGTGGCAAAAAAGTAGTGACAGAGTAAGTATTGTCATGGGCCTTAAGTGTCTGAACAAGGTAATGAAATGAAAGATTTATGTTTCTCACATTTGTAATATTGTTCAGAAGCTTATGGATTTTTGCTACACTTACATACCAGGCAACGTCACATAATTAAACACCATCAACCTGACAAATTCCAAGAGCATTAAAACATGGTCATCTTAAAATCGCCTAGTTCTATTTTCAGTGAGAGCTCTAAATCCCTTTAGATACTGCTGAGAGCACAACCACTTTGACCCAGGTGTCTAACTTTTTGTCCAACAGCCTACATTTGAACTTTCTGTCCCATGTTCATGGTTTCATTTGGGAGCTCATATTTTTGACACATTTGCTGTGTTGAAAATAGGCGAGTTCTGATAGGGACACAAAAGTATAGACACAATAATGGATGGCACCTCTGTACAGGAAAACAGGGCTGGAATGTAATGCACACTTTCCTGGTGCACAGAATAATAGGAGGAAATCAGACTTGCCAACGAAAAGGGTCAGATGCAGAAAATGAGCTTGACTGTTTTGGCTGTGTTAGAGAGAATAAATAACTTTTAGCAGCCAGAAAATTATCAAAGGGCAGCCTGAATATCCAGTGCTCTCCTATGAGCAGCAGGAAGCCGCCACCATTATGTCCAGGCAGACAGGAACAGACTATGGTATTTTGTTGCCTGCAATGTATTACTTTGCCAGTACAGAGTCCTGTTTTACACCAAACTCCTACAGTATACTTGGTATACTGATATAGTTTCCCAGCAGATTTATTAGGTCAGTTCTTTCTAATAGTATATCTGAAGAAGGAGATACTTTCTGACTTGGAGAAACAGCTGAAAAAGATATGAGAAGATGATTTGACAGTACCTGTTTCCTCAAAAATGGTGACTAACAGTAGATGAACTTGCACTCCATTTCTACGTTTGATCCCATGGCTGTGCTTGGCTTATATTCTTCAAACGAGTTTGTTTGAATCCATTTCCTCCACACTACCTGGAAGAACAGAAGTCATATATCAAAACATTCTCCTGCACAGCTGTTCTCCTGCCTGCGAAGTCAGATGACCCACTCCAGACTTAAACTAGAAAGCACCAAATGTGGATGAAGTGAAACTAGATCCAAGCATAATCTCATGCCCTGAGTTTACACATCAGGGTAGATTCTGCTTATGGTTTTTGGCAAAGTCTGTGGGGAACGTATAAGCAAATGTGAAGAGCTGCTGCAGCAATTTCAGGAAGAGCTAATTTGAACTGTATTTTGCTGCTAAATCCATAATTGAAGAACAGAAGAAATATGCTCGGGCTGAAAAATAGTTGGCAGGTAATGTAAAGTGGTGAGCTCAGTATGCACTTGCAAGGATCCAAAATACTCCATCTACTCTGTAAACAGGCAGCAAATGTACAGTGTCATTGATCAACAGCCAAGATATAAATCACCACTCAGATGTATGTGCCTATTGATTAAATTTATGAGATTCACTGCTAAGGTGCAACTCATTTCATGGAAGAAGCTGACTGTTTGCCAGGTTTGCAATGTACTTATTACACCTCCTGGATTGGAAATATCATCATTAGAAGATATACATACACATATAAATATAGTTAAAGTTGATCATATAAGAAGGGATATCATATTTTACCACACTTACACTATATCTTGGAGAAAACTTTAGACCTTGCCACTTACACCTGAGAATTGTATACTAGATAAGACTTTTTCTGAGATTACAGGCATTTTCTTGCTGAAATATATGAAAAACCTCTTGTGCTGCCATTAAGCATAAACCTTTTCAACTGCTCTTTTACTTCTCTAGCAAGCATCCAACATTCATAAGTTGCTGCAAGCATCCTTGCCATGAAACAAAACTTTGAGGTCACAAGCACTCAGCAAAAGTTTCTTTATGTGCCTTTGGACAATTCTGATCTTGTGAGATTTTTTAACAATATGGCAACACTTGGGAGAGTGACACTGCAGCGGACCATGTGAAAAGTGGTATCTGGAATAAATTTACAGCAATTCCATCATCAGCTGCATCAACAGCAATTCTGGTACATAATTCAGATCTGTGGTTGCATTTATTTTCCATGCACACAAGGTAAGTCCCAGAGAACTTTACAGCATTACCAAAAATGTCACTGCCTTGCATCAGCCTAAGTAGTCAACTCAATGTGGTTTGTGTGTGTGCATGATGATTATATCTTATATTTTCCGTTTAAGTTATTGAAGTCATGATTACTGGGGGGAAAAAAAAAAAAAAAATGCTTTGGATTATTCCACTCCACTATGTGAAAACCATGATTGATGACATGGCTCCAAGGAATAAGCCTCAATGACATCTGCAGCACAGCTATGAGGTTACTAATAACCACAACCTGTGAATTGAGAAAGAAGCCCTTAAAAATGACTGCTGACAAACACAATAAAGAGATTTATGGATTGCCTACTTCAAGGGTGCCCATCCCTTGTGGAGTGAATGGCTTGTCTCATTCATTATGTTACCGTGATTACTGTGACATGAAAATGGTATTCTGCTTTTTTTTTTTTTTTCTCTTTCTTTTTAAGTCTATACTGAGTGAATATCAGGTACTCCCTTCCAGGGAAAATCATAAATATGAATCATGTAGACACAGAACATTCAGAGGTTTAAGCCCTTCATTCCCTTAATGTTTCAGGAAAACAGGATGTCTTTAGATCCCAACAAAAGGGATATCAGCTTATCAACAGCAGATTTTAGCAAGCCTATTATATGGCTATAAAGTCAAAGCCACTTTTAAATCCAATTATCTGCATTTTTACTGCCTTTATTCCTGCCAAGTTTTATACTAAATCATTGAGGGCTGATATCTCTAGTGTTAAATATCCTCAAACACTTCTCTTTGCACAGTGGCCAAGGTCTTCTCTCAAGTGTGTTGTTATGAAATACAGTCAGGAATAGACTACAAGACCCTGGACTACATACAGACAAGGACAGAAGGGTAGTGCCTGTGCCACACAGGAAAGAATAAATATATTAAGGATAGAAAAGGCACAGTGGATCAAATATTTTAAAAGGAAGAAGTCCAGTTCACAGTCAAGGGTTATTCTCAGAACTACACAGGCCGTGTAACTGAGACACCAGCACTGGCAGAACATCTTGCAGTCACCCCCAGCACCGACACTGTGACCTCCTGTTTGAATCTGGTGGAGAGCCATAGAGCTGTGAAAACTAAAACTCAAAATAGATAAGTTTCTTACACAAGTCAAGGCTTCTCCAGTAATATCTCACTATCCAGTGAAGATGACAGGGAGACAATTGTTGAACCTGAACATCTAGCAATTCCTAAGGGATCTTCAACTGACACCAAACGGAAAAGGACCTTGCCCACCTCTGAAGACCTTTTCTGTCTGTGTTCCTGGGCCAAGACAGAAGGTGTATAGAGGGAATAATAATGGAAAAGTGCTGTGTTCCTAATTTATGTGAAACCAGCAACCTTCAATACTACTGAAACACTAGGGATTTCAAGTGGCCAACTGACACATTGTAAGTCTCAGTTAATAAGTGATCCTGTCAAGTCAGCCCGGCTCTCTGTCTACCTGGGGATTTTGCACTGCCACTCATTTGTGTAGCAGTGTGTACCTGCAGTGCTCTGTATACTGTATATAACATAAGTAGCATATACATATGCATACGTACATACAGCTCTGAATAAAGGGATGTGGGGCTGCTGGTTGGCAGTAGGCTCAGAATGAACCAGCAGTGTGCCCTAGTAGCCAAGAGGGCAAATCACATTTTAGGATGTGTTAGACATAGCACAGCCAGCCAGTGAAGAGAAGTGATTTTCCCACTGTTTTTAGCATTGCCACAGGTTAACCTGGAATATTGTGCACAGTTCTGGGCTCCACCAGATAAAAAGGATGTTAAGGTACTTGAAAGTGTCCAGAGGAGGGCAACAAAGCTGTCAAAAGCGCTGGGAGGCCTGTCCTGTGAGGGGAGGCTGAGGAAGCTGGGTTGTCCAGTCTGGACAGAAGGAGGCTGAGAGGTGGTCTCACTGCTCCCTGCAGCTCCCTGAGGAGGGGAGGCACAGAGGAAGGTGCCGGGCTCTGCTCCCTGGTCACTGATGGCAGGATGCCTGGG
Organism: Anas platyrhynchos; assembly: GCF_047663525.1. Lineage (NCBI taxonomy): Eukaryota > Metazoa > Chordata > Aves > Anseriformes > Anatidae > Anas > Anas platyrhynchos. The sequence continues at coordinate 32,503,161 of NC_092589.1, read as the reverse complement.
ATTGGCACAGAGCTGAGCCAGGGAAGGTTCAGACTGGGCTTTAGGAAACATTTCTTTACCATGACGGTGGTCAAACACTGCAACAGGCTTCACAGAGCCTGACATGGTACACGAGACATTTGGACAATAACACGCTCAGTAACATGCTTTAACTTTTGGTTAGCCCTGTAGCAGTCAGGCATTTGGACATGCTGATCTTTGAAGGTCCCTTCCTATTGACCTACTCTAGTCTAGTCTAGATTTTCTATATAGCATACATATGTATACAACATCCATAACTGTACAACCTATGTGTTATTTGGCTGAAGAGGTTGTTTGCCTTAGCAGAGTCAGTATGTGTGGCCAGAATACAAGAAGGAAATACCTTCATATGCATATTTAAGCTAAAGAAGCTTATTCAGTTTTCATTTGCAAACACTGGTATCCTTCCTCTGGATTCTCCCTTTAGTTCCTGATGTTTGTTTTCCCAACTTCTGTCTAAAGATCATTTAGAGAGCATTTGTGAGTCAAACAATAGTCTACTTAGTTGCTAATCATCAAAAAGATATCAAAGGGTTACAGAGAAGGTTCAAATATGTATCTGAACTGGTTGCAGAAAAAGAAATCTCAAGCTGCAAGGCAGTCATAATGGAATGAAATAATTGAATTTCAACCTACCTCCCAGTGAGAGAGCTTGTAGATGTAAAATGTGACAAAATCATAAAAAATAAACTGCAAGCAACTGGAAGATGATGGTCTGCACTGTGGAAAGATGAGGAAATTAATATGTCTGGTGTACCCTGTGAAAAGATGGGTCTCACCTTGGGCTTTATTTTCAGAGCCTTCTTGTTGATGTAGACTGATTTGGGTCCATACCAGACTTTTCTTTTAGTGCCAGAGCCAATTAAGTGTGACTGTCTGTACTAAAAGTGATGAATGGGCAACACTGATATTTTACATTACTCAAAAGTCTGTGATTTTATTCATTTTGTGGGCCAGTATGGAGTCATTCCAACTGTAAGTATTTTCACAATAAATGCATATTTTCTTCATCAGCATCTACATAGCAGCCATTGTACTGTAGTTTCATAAACATTCTGTGGAAAAAAAAAAAATAGAGAAACTGCTAACCAAATTTACCTCACAAACTGATCACTCAGATATAAAGCAAAAGTAAATGAGTAATTGATCAGCCATTAAAAACAGGTTCACTGCTTAGAATATTATTATATCAGCATATGCCTACTGCACAAGTCAAAAGCTACCATGCACTTCCCTTCCTGCATTCATGGACCCAATGTCTCCAGTGTGTTTAGCAGTGCCAGCAGAAAATAACACCATTACTGCATTGCTCATCTCCACCTATCAGTGGCAGCTTGCGAGGTCCAACTCTATAGGTAGAAAGCCAAGCACATCTTAATCCATTACATATAAATTCATGAGTTGGTACTAACCCTGTTGGTGGACTTTTTAAACTGATGCTGCAGATTCTTCTAGGAGCTGACCAGGCTGTGACCATACCCTGTGCTCCCAGAACAGTGCCCTCCAGCGGAAGGGGGGTAACAAGCAAAGAGAGTGGAGAGAGGAGATAACGACTTGAGCAGACACCCCACTTTGCATAGGAAAATTCTGCCCACAGAGAGTGCCTGCTATCCCAACACTGCCACCAGTATTTGCATCTATATATTCCCCTATTTTTCTAAATAATAATAATAATATATCATTTATTCCTAAAACAATGCAGGTGTGCATACTTTCAGATGACAACTGATTGGCATACACAGAATCTTTTAAATTTAAAAGATCGTGAGCCTACAATAAAATTAGCATTTATCATATCAAGCATCTGAAAGAGCTGTTGTGATCACCTAAAGTCTTTATTTACTGAAACAGAACTCATGGCCATTTTGAAAATCATCCTAATGTACTCAAAACTGAAGCCATTACATCCAGGGAAGCAATAATAGTGGTAATAGTAGTAGAAATAGTAACAGCAACAACTATAAATATAATTGTCATTGTAGTTAGTCATAGTCAGAGTAATAACCTGTTACAAAATACAAAGTTAGGCCAGATATATATAATGTGGGTTTGGAGGTTTTTGACTTTTTTATTTTGCATTTTGTTTGCAACTGTCTATATAATTTCTATTCTGATCTTGACAGAAAAAAAAGGCATCAGATTCTTGAAGCATATTTTACTGCTGAGATCACCTAGAGCTCCTAAAATAAAAGTTTTAAATTGCTGTTGTTCTCATACTGCTTTCCATATGAATTCCCAATAGTAAGGTAGTAACTTTCTCCTCTTCACCAGCCAGCATTAGCTGATTCACAGATAGAAGCAGAGAGCTTTTTTCAGTGGGATAATTACATAATCCTGTTCATTTGTATCCATTTTCATTAACAGAATACAAAAGAGCTCAGTGGAAAACTGGGTCTCCTGAGTTACTATTCACTCTTCTGGCAGATCATACTCCCCATCTGAAAGCCAAATTATTTTAATTTTAGACAAGGCAATAAAGAAGGGGGGAAATTAGAATGGTTTCAAATACCTGCTTTTAATAAATTTATTTTTTAATAAAGTTAAAGAGAACTTTGAAGTTGTAGTCAATTGAGCCTACTAAGACCTGTCATTCATTAGCCACAGATTTACTTGAGGTCCTGACAGAGCTGTAGACCCCTCATCTGGTTAATCATGCCCAGCGTAGTTAATCCTAGTTATGTGATCTGGGAGTGGACTCCGTTCATGAATCTATCATCTGTCTTAAAGCCACTGCATCACAGGAACACACAGGCTGGGAAGGACCTCATGAAGTCTCTATTCCAGCCCTTTGCTCAAACCATGGTCAGCTCTGGGGTCAGAGCTGGGTGTTCTTTGGGTCATTAAGTCCTTCAAGGATGGAGATGGAACAATCTCCCTTGACAGCCCTTTCCACTTCATGGCAGTCCTCAGGATGAAAAAGCTATTCTTTACATCCATCCAAACCTCTCCTGTTTTAGCTTATGCTTCTTTGTACTCCCATCATGCATCACTGAGAAGAGCCTGGCTTCTTCTCCTTCATAACCTCATAGGGACCTTCATAGGGACTAGGCTGCCAGTAGTCCCCCCACCAAAGCCTGAGGGTGATCAAGACCAGCTTCCTCTGCCTCTCCTCACAGACCAAACGCTCCAGCCCCAGCCATCTTGGTGCCCCTTTGTTGAACCCTTTTACTGAAGGATGCAAAACCACACACAGCACTCCAGATCATAGAATGGCTCGGGTTGGAAGGAAACTCCAGCATGAACCCGCCTACCATAGTCAGGGACACCACCCACTAGATCAGGTTGCTCAGGCCCTCATCTAACCTGGCCTTAAACAACTCCAAGGATAGGGCATCCACAGATTTTCTGGGCAACCTGTTCCAGTGCCTCACCACCCTCTGAGTGAAGAATTTCCTCCTAATCTCTAACCTGAATCTCCCCTCTTTTAGTTTAAAAACCCCTTGTCTTGTTATTATCTGACTGAGCGAATAGTTGCTCTCCATCTTTTTTATAAGTCCTTTTTATGTACTGAAAGGCTGCAATGAGGTCACCCCAGAGCATTCTCTACTGTAGGCTGAACAGCCCCAGCTCTCTCAGCCTTTCTTCACAGGAGAGGTGCTCCAGCCCTCTGATCAACTTCGTGGCCCTCACCTCCCTTGCCCTGCTGGGTGCACTCCTGCTAATATCAGCATGCAGCTGGCCATCTTTGCCACAGGGAGGTACTCTTTTTGCAGGTTACAGGGGCTCTGCCCAGCACACCATGCAGACCAGACCCACACTAACTCCAAACTAGCCTGCTCAGTTGTTCTGAAGGACAGAGCACACTATGAGCCTGTTTTGTTTGCCAAGGAAGATGCTAAGATGCAGAAGAAATTAGACAAAATGGATCTCCATGCTGTGGTAGCTAGATGATTTCTAGTACCTGCAATAGCTTGCTTAGAGTTAATTGGACAATATAGCATGAGATAATCGGCAGTGTGGCCATCTCCTTTTATGAGGAAAAAGAACTCGGTGTGACCATCTTAGCTGGAGTTGTGACAGTCTTTAGCCACTAAACACCAGGCTTAAAACAGCTACTAGAGACCTTTGAGTTAAAAACATAGACTCCAGAATAAAACTTAGCCATCTACTTGGGTTCTTGAACATCCATGCTTTCAGCAACAGCCTCCAACAGCCTCCTTGAACTGCCTCAGAGCATTAGTGCCTCAGGGGCACTGTCCCATTCAAAGCATAGTACCCAGCACATTGTACATCCTAGACAGAGACAGATATAAATGTTGGCTTCTTCTTGATACCATGACTGAGAGTTACAAGCTTCCAATGGTAGTTACTGCCTTTCTGTCCTCAGTAAAAATTTCATTTGTCCTGTATTATAAATGTCTTTTTTTTTTTCTCTCAAAAATATATGCAAAATCCTATAAAGATTATAAAGTAAAAGCTGTACATGTGTCAGGCTGAAATGTAAAATGAGAAGCCAGGCAGTCAATTTTTCTAAGACTCTTAAGAAAGTAAGTATTACAATAATGAAAAATGGTTCCGTATAAAGCCAGCTTTATTGGGGGAAGGAGGCAGGATGGGAGAAAGGAGAATATATGATCCAGAGCTGTGAAACAGTTGGATGGAACAGAAAGATTATCTTGCCAGTAAATATGCAGAGCAGATTCTCAAATACCTTTCTGATATGCCTTGCATTTTATTTGAAAAAATGTATGAGAGGCACTGCCTGTGTCATTATCTTGCAGGCGTACTGGTGGGTATGGTACATTAATGTTAAGTCATTTAGTCTATGTTCGCTTGGAGACAGGGCAATTTCGAATTTAGCACTGTAAAATCAGTCAGGTCTCATGGAGCTCCTCTAAGCTGTTCACGCATCTGAAGACCTGTCAGCCTGGGTCAGAGAAGTCAGTTTGGGCTGATATCCTGCATTCACTGTGTCTATTAATAGTTATTTAGGTGAATGATTATATCAGAGACAGAGATTCCTTCCTGGAAATACTCTCCAACATTCTTACAGCTGTTCTGTATGGATGCTGCCTCCAGACCATCGTGCTTAACTATTACAGAGTTATACTCCTAAGCCTAGTTAAAACATGTAATCCCAGGATGGATTTTAACACTTATTTTCCCTTGTGCTTCTCTGCCTTGTCCAGATCTTTTCAGCATTCTAAATTATTGTTTGTTTGTTTCTGTTTCTGTTTGTTTTCTTACATAATGAATAAAAGAGTAAACAACTGAAAAAATAACATATGTTTAAATGTGCCCTCATAGGGGGTAAACCCAGAGCAGTAAAATACTGCATCAACTCCCAACTTGGAGAGTATGGTGGAGTCCTGTCTCCCACATTCTGTACCCCTAAGCAAGGGGCAATCACTGTGTCTATACATCCTGTTAATAGGAGCAGAGGAGATGTTGCTGAGACCCCTGAACTGAACACTAAGATGTGCATCCTGCCTGACGCAGGAAGGGCACTGAGAAAGCTACCAAGGTGCAGGTATTGCAGCAGAGATGCAGTTGACAGTGTGGAAGGGTGTACATGGATATTGTGAGTATTGTGAAGGCCACAATGGCCAGTCTTATCAGGCTCTACAGATCAATCTCATCAGATCTATCTCATAGATCAATAGATCTATGTAGAGCCTGAGAAGATCAGTAGATCTATGTAGATCATCCTGTGTCAGTAAACAAAGAGAAACCAAAAATGCCCTTAGTTCTGTGCTCCCACCAGAGAACATGCCCACAGGAGCTGTCACACAGCAGATCTTTGACAACACACTTCCCATGTGCTAACCTGCACACCAGAGAGCACTCAGGAAGGATGGAGAACTGGGTGGGAACTCCTGAATGGCCACAGTGATTCTTAGCAGGAGCCTGGGTTAGCCCAACTACCACAGCCCTTCCCTTTGGCTGCCCCCACTGCGATGCTATCTATCCCTGAGTACATTCCAGCAAGGTCATCAACTCCCAAATGTTTGGCAGCCAGTCTCTCACCAACCCTGTGTTCCCCCATCTGGGTTTCACCTTGTGCCTGACCCTTATTCACTAAGAGGTGTGATAAAATCGACCCTATCTCATGTCTCAGGCTGGCAAGACAGTCTGGCGCAGGTTTGTTTCTCTATGAAGACAGTCCCCAACAATCACTATCCACTCTTTCTCCACATTTCCTTCCCTTCCTGACCACTTGCACACACCAAGGGACATACCTGGCAGATTTCCCAACAGTTTCACACTTGTGAATTATTGATCTGGCTTTGGCCGAGACATGTAAGCCATGTTCCCAACCACTTTTATATTATTCCTGTGTCAGTGTGCACAGATTTTAGAAACCTCAGGCTTATTGTAGCAAGGTTTATCCCCAAATACAACAGATTTCTTTCTCATGCACACACACACAAAAAAAATCAGTTGTCTGGCACAGCCTTAATCTTGATCCATAGCTTCCTGGAGAAAGGATAATACGTCACCCCGAGCTCTGAAACTATAAATATGCAATCCCAGTGATCAAATGGAGGCTGAATTCTTATCAAGCTCTTCTTGATGGACACCTTATACACATACTGACCTCCTTCAACTGCACACCAGCAGTTCCTCTTAGTTTGCTTTTCATGAAATTACATGGTTCAAAGAGCAGTGATTCATCATTGTTACCCCTATCAGCAGTCAAGGATTATATAAGACTAATATTCTAAACCATTTTTCTCAGAATGATACTTCATTCTGAAGTTCACCTAAATGTTTATCTCTGTTTTTACACTGTTAAAACCTGATCCAAAAGGAAATTATTTTTCCTTGTTTCTTTATTTTCTTTTCACCTAAAGGCTTGAAACAATTTTATTGTGAAGCACGTCTCCAGCCCAAGTCATCTGGCTAGTATGCCAGGACACTGCTAATATGCCCCACCCAAAAAAATTATATATGTAGCAGTGAACAGGAGATCTACCACTAGAAATAGCATAATCCTCTAACACCTCAAGGTCAAAAAGGTGTACAAGTACCACAAGCTTTCAGGCAGGTTTATCAGTTTTGTTTCATCAGAAATTATTTCATGCTGCTGCAATCTGTCATCAGGAAATGGCCTCTATAGATGCAATATCCAGCAGGTACCTAATAGAGAACGGGTAAATGATCTATGCTATCATTCATGTTATCATCGTTATACAGAAGACATTTTTTTCCATTCTCATTGCTGTAACTTGCAAAACAAGCTGGGCTACATTTTGAATCTTTTGCTTTGCTGAAAAAACGCAAACTATTTTTCTTTCCTGTGTATGCACATGTGGCTATTTATTACTGCTTCTTGTGCCCATCAGCAACAAAAATCTTGCTGTTTCATCAGTAAGAAAGCCTAAAACAATTTATAGATCATACCCTCCACTATGAGAAAAATGTGAATTATGCAGTCAATAGAGCCTGCAGCTACTTGCAACTGTAGCTTTTTCCCAAACAGTCTCTGGGACAGTTATCTACACTTCCATTACCCCAAGATGATATTAATGCCATTCAATACTGACTGGTCTGCCTGATAAAGCTAAGCATAAACCCAGGCTTATGCAGAATGTGACTGACAGTTCTCAGAAGAAAGGCAAAAGACAGGAACACATATCACTTCCTTTGAAAGAGCTGCATTGGGTTGCCAGTTAAACATATATGAATTTTAATTTGGTTCTGTTTGATATACTGCATAGGATTTTACATCATCTCATTATAACCTGTATCACTTTGTCACGTTCCTGAATGTCTGTGATAGTCATCTGTCAAGTCACAGGAGCTGGTGTTCCTTTGTAGAGTATAAATAGTACATTGTAAGCAAGCAGCAAGCAACGCTTCCAAGGAAAGCAGCTTCACAAGGGAGTGAAGGAAGGAAGAAGGAGCAGGATAGAGAATGAACCTGAAGACTCAGGGTAGTGCATAGCAGCTGTTGCTCCATAATACCTCATGCTTTGCAAGAAGCATAAGTCTGAAGAAAAAAATGTTGTTTTGTTGATGTTTCTGTTTGTGTGGCACTGAATGTGAAAAACATTAACAGAGTTTTGGGGATCAGAAGAAGAATTTGGAGAATTCTACTTCAGCTTGATCCTACTTCAATGAAATTTGTGTGCTACAAATTTGCTTATTGACAGACTCCATCACATTCTAGACATCAGTATGAAAATTGAGGCTTCAGGAACCAGTTACAGTTTAAGCTTTTGACACCAACATCAGGAGATGTTTTTCAGTGAATGTACAAATAACCAAAACATTTTTTGAACCAAGGCTGTGATCCAAATCAGAAGAAATTGTTGGTTTGGAAAACTCAAATAGGCAAGATTTTCTGAAACAAGAAGAAACTGCGTTGATAGGAGTACTTTGCTTCAAATTGTAATTAATGTTGACATATTCCAATTTAAAAGTGCGCTCTTTTGAAATAGCATTTTTACACTCTGTATTGACATACAACTTCTGTAAAGGAGATTAGAAAGACCAAAAATGTTCCAAACCAAAGTGAAATCTTTTCTGTCAAATTCCAAATCAATTATTCAAATGTTTTATGTTCTTTCATTTTATTAGATTCTAATAATCTTAAAAAACTTGCCTTCTCCTTTTACCCTCTTCTTCAAAGACAGCACCTTATCAAATTCATTCATTGTCTAACTAACTTGACACCATAAAGACATTAAAGATAACAGAATACTGTCCTAAAAATTTGGTGATAATAAACACGAAATGACTATGAAACACTGGCATTATCTTCAATTTGCCACAGGAGAGGAAGGTCCATTCACTCAGAACTACTGCTATAAACTGTCTGCCAATTCAAGCTGTTGTATTGTATCATCTACACACCTTCCCCATGCATTTTTTTCACTTAGATTGAAATCTTGTGACCTTTGCAATTCCATTTCTCCTTTCCATTACTTTACTTGTTCATTCTCCTGAGTAGACACCTGACATTACATATGGACTGCACACATACATTTAACTTGGATTTCTTCTTCCTTTTGCACAATCTTTGCTCTTGCTTGAAATCAAATAATTTTCATCTAAACCTCTCTGTCTCCTCCAAATACTTCCTTAAACCTAAACTTTTCTTATATGGTTCTCTATTTATGTACCTCTTGTTTACTTCATATCCAAATTCCCTGAACTGTTTTTCTTTCTAATAAAAAAGGCAGATTTGCTAGTCTTGGGCTTTGTTTCCCTTAATGGCAGATAATTCTCTTACCTGCTTTGTGCCATCTGTTGCTGCCTATCTGCAAGCAAATTAAAGTAGCACTGGCTGTATCATCATGGACAGATCACTGGAGACAGCTGTTCAGTGAGCAGCAGTGGTCAGAGAAGCAAATGAGGTGTGAGCCTTCAAAAGGAGGGAGCAGAGAATAACATTGCCTTGATTTCTGGAGATACTGAGCACTGACAGAAGAAGCAGGGCTTTTCCATCTCCGCAAACCAGCAGCTGATGGAGCACCCTCCTGTGGATCCTGGGGTCCAGCTGTGCCGAGCCCTTCCTGCATGCCCATGCAGAGAGGGGACACAGGCACCCACAGGAGGTAAGAAACTCCCCACTCCATCTCTGTGTGTGGACAATTTCCAAGAGCTGCTTCAGGTGATTGTTTTGAAAACAGACACTTTCATAAGCAAAAGAGTGACAGAGAAATGTCCATAGCAGGATAAGGAAAAAAGCTATTGTTCTCACAGAGACTAAGTGGATGCCTCACCCAAGAGAGGGGAACCTGGGGCTGGCATACACCATCCCTCTGGATAAATGTCATCTCTAAACTGAAGTCTCCCAATGTCATAACAGCTGTTATAATACTTGTCATAACACTTTTCCCATAGTGGGACTATACATATTCCAGCTTCCTAGAAACATTTTTTCAGCCACACATACCTCAGTCATCTTCCAGGTTTAGATCTCACGTACTTCAGCTCTTCTGTCCTCCTGCCCACAGTCTGGAAGTTATTCCCTAAAGCCAAATTTCAACAACTGCTGTCAGCACATGTCAAGACACACTAAGTTAAAATGGGACAAACTCCTCTTAAGGTTTAATTCATCAGGCTGGCATGTGTCAAGGGAAGCATGTCATGTTTACACATGGCTTTTTGTTATAAAGTATTACCTGTCATGTGATATGGTCGTAAGTTACCTCCTAGTCTAAAAAGAGCCTGAAGAGAGGTAAAATAATTCCAAAAGAACATAATGATAATATTCCCACAAGGGAAAGGAGCAAGAATCTATCTGGTCTGAAAAACTTACCATTTTCATATTTGTTGTCACTTCCTATCAGAAGCAGATATTCCACTATTTAAAGTAACAAGAGTGATAAAAAAGGTACCATGCAGTGTTGTCCCTGAAAGTCTGCAAACTGGTTTACTTAACTTTGTTTGTTTGTTTGTTTTCTTCATAGGAAAAGCTATAATTTCAATATTACAAATAGTGGAATATTCTAAATATAATTAGTGATTTGGGCCCAGCTACATCAACTCATTTTTCAGGTTTCTTACTTAAGTGGTTGGAAGCAAGCAGATATCAGGCTTCAATATGGGACTCTGGTAGATCTGATCAGGAAGTATTGCCTCAGTTGTTCATTCTCATCATTTCTCAAACAGAAACACCTTCCTAAACTTCTAAGCAGACCATTGAAACATTTTCTGTAGGAATGATAGACTAAATCACCACTGACTGCCGGGTTTCTTCCTAGAGCAGATGGTCAGGGAGGGCCAACAAAAGGCCACACTGAGGACGGTGAAGCCAAGCCAGGGGTGAGAAGGTTGTGATTTGAATTAGCAGTTAATCACTGCCCACTTGTGGCAAAATGGCAGGGGCTTGGTTGGGCTGCAAGGAAAAAAAGATTGCAAGCAAGCAGCAGATACCAGCTGTGACTTTATCAGGTCTCTAAGATTTGATGGTGAGATGATGGCATCACTCCTTTTCTCCTGTCAAGGTAGATGTCATTGCCAGAGGACTGAGAGAGATGGCTAGTTGGAAGACACCATGTTATGCAAAACATGCTTCTGCTGCAAAGCTTGAAATGGTGAAATACTTTGTGCAGCACAAGCACAGAAATTATCATGAAAATCCTGCTATGCAGATGTATTTTATCCCTTATTTACAATGTAAACCTGAGTACAGAACCTAAGTAAGATCTAAGTATGCTGATGAATAGCCTACAAACAAATATTGTTTAAGAAATGGTGGGTCCGTATTTCTTACAGCCAGCAAATAGAGGTGAATGTATATGAAAGGTCTTTCCCTTTATATATGACTAAACCTAAAGCAATTTTAGCAGCTTAACATTAGGCTAATCCTTTGAGATAGGAGATAATCTTTGAGATAATCTGAGAGCTCTAAGAGTCAGGTTTGTGAAATATTAAAAAAAAAAAAAAAAAAAAAAAAAAAGAGAGAGAGAGAGAAAGAGAAAGAGAAAGAGAGAGAGAGGTGAAATGTTTAACTGTTTATAAAATGAGCAGCAATCACAGACTCACAGACTGATTTGTTGTTTTAAGACCTGCTTCATGGGATCCTGGTATTCTCAGCAGCGTACATCAAGGACCTTTCAGTTTAGAGGCTTGCAAAGCTAGAGACTGGGAAAATTCAAGGGCAAGAGCAAGATCAGTGATGGGAGGGGTACAGTATTATATCATTCCTCTGAAATATTACATCTGTTATGTGTAGCTGTACTCAGCAAGGGCAGCTTTGCTGGAATAGTTACTGTGCCTTTCATTCTCAAATGGGGATTTCAGTGCACTTTACAAGCAGTGAGTTAAACCTTGCTATTTTCCTCCTCATCTTGCAATAGGGAAACTAAGGAACAAAACAATTAGCTTATTTTCAAAGGTTCTGAGCACACCTGCTGCAGCTAGAGTTAATGGGACCTCTTCAAATTAGACTGTAAATTGTATGTCTGAAGTCATAACCTCCTGCTGTATTGGCAACAGAAACAGAAGCCAGAGCTCTTGTCCCCTAATTTTTGCTTTAGCCAGCAGTTTTCACTCTTGTAATGACAGATCTTTTTATTTTGCTAGAAAAATGGAAACATTTGGCTTGTGACACCATGTTAATAAATGATTCAGGCCCTCTTTGATCACATCCCTAGCTCCCCTTTGGCAGAAAAAGCGAAACATTCTTCACAACAGCACTTCCATGAGATGAGCCTGTAGAGTACACGTTTATTAGGGACAGTCCCTAAAAACGTTAGCCAGATAACATTACATTGTGCCCCCATTATATTTGCCTCATCTACTTTTTTGTCTCGTCTGTCAGCAATTAACAGCTAAGCCAAGTGTACTTTCTCCAACTCAATTCACAGTAAAACAGGTCTTTAAAAACCTACAGAGGAAATACGCAAGGTATTCATGCATTGCAGTGATAAATGTAGTGCAAATTAATTAGAAGATGATTTTACCGCTGTGGGGCCAGTTCTAGTCCCTACTATTGATATGGACTCCTGCTTCTGAGAATTTTCACTGGAAAAAGAGAGGATTTGCAGTCTCTGTGGCATGAACTAACCATGCAGAACTTCTATTGATTTTGATGTGTGTGAACAGCAAGAAAGAGCTAGCTGCAGGAGTGTAAAACAAAAGGAAGTCATAAAGGACTGATGTTTAGGGAACATATAAATTAGTTAAAGAACTCTAAGTCAAAATAATGATGAAAAATAATGGAATAAAATATCAGATAGTCAATATTCTGTAGGAATCACTGCAGCAGGAGCATTCGCATGAGCTAGCATTTTATAATAACACAAGCTTGAATATTTGAAAATAATGAGCCATAATAATTGATCCCAGCTGTAATGAAAACATCACTTAGTATTTCTATTCCAGTCCTCTTTGGCACTGGTCTTGATTTGGGAGTGACAAAAAGAAGCTTTAGCATTAAACAGAAAGTGATGAACAACTGATGATCCATAGGCAATGCAATATCCATGGCATCGATATTTGGATTTGGTGCTTTTGTGATCATTACTGAGATCATTGGGTCCACATTCATTGTGTCCCTGAGACTGAAACTTGAGGACTGGAATCTGGACTTAAGGATGAAATGGATCCCAGTGGGAGAGGGGAAGATTCCAGTCCTTGCCAATGAGAAATGTTATTGCCAGACTTCAGCTGGAAAAGAACCAGAATGACGATGCCAGACTAAGGAAGATGCAGAGCCACAACTAATCTTCAGTGGAATATTTCTGATCTGCTTCAGGAAAGTTAAAGACTAGCACAGAATTCACAGGACTCAACTTCTATGTGAATGCAAATCTCCCCAGTTTTTTTAAGAAATAAAATATCAATTGTTTTTTCTTTTCTGGAATAATCTAGCTTTTCAGATATAGATGACAGAAATACTACCAATTAGAGTGCAGAATTTTTTGCACATTTTTTTCTACCAACTACTAACTGAAAAAAAAAAAAAAATGGCTTTGGCAAATAATGAGGACACTGTAGGAAAACTGGCTATAGAAAATTAACTCAGGATGAGTGATCTGGAATCAATTTAGTCTAAACAAAATGAAATAATAAACAAAGGTTAATTTTTAATGGGGATTCTTTAGTTCAAAAGAGGAGACTTTGATAAAAGAAGATAAACTGTAAGGCTGGATGGATGAGGGACTTTGGGATTTGAATGGAGGAGGAATGTGGAATTTTAATAGGTTATACATTTTTTTAAAAAGCTATCCAGAACTTGAATCTTGAGCAAGGCAAACAGTAGGGAACTGTTCCATACTTGTATACATTAAAAGGATATCAATAGGAACAGAAACAATAAACCTAATTAAAAAAAAAAAAAAATGCTGGTCAGTAAAGGAAGCTAAATACTGGAAAATGGGAAACAGGGATACAGGGATATAAAGTAAGAACTTCCCAAAGGCCAGATGACTTAGAGACACATTAAAGGACACTAAACACAAAGAAGTAATGAAGAAAAGCAAATGTAGTCCCTCAAACACTGTTCTTATACAAAGCATTTCTCGTAGATATATGGAAGTGATTAAGCTATGTTACTAGAAATTAGTAAAGCTTTATCTAGAATTCTGCATACAGCTCTTGTTCCTAGTACAAACCAGTTCCACAGCAGGTAAGCAAAGATGAAGTTGGTGGGATGATCTTAGAAAAGGCTAATAAAGTTGGACTTGCCAACAGCTGAGTGAGGATCCAAGCTGCAAACTTTAAAACAAAAAAAGGACAAAACTAGTTAAAGGAATAAATAGTGCCCATAAATAAACTTACACTGGAAAAGTGGAGACAGTTTCTAGTTGCAAGCAGAAAAGCTGAGAACAGCTTTCTTGCAGAAGTACTGAGGCATGAAATGTAGTGTTTATGACAGTGATTATGTCACTTTTAAAATAAAAAAGTCAAAACCATACAATGAGAAGATGAAGAAGTGTCCTCTAGTTTCTCTGTTCTTGACATCCTTGGCATTCCTGATACTCTACAGTTTTTCTGTGATTCTGCTTTGCACCTATCCTTATCATTTATTTACCATGGGACAAACTGAGAAAAAGACATGCCATTTTAATATACTGTATAACTAGCCTAGAAATAGATTTCTTTGATGCTGTAAGGCCAAGAACTTCTCAAGGGTCAGAAAAATAAACATTTACAAAGATAATGAGCACAGTCAGTGCTGCTGTAAAGAAACAGGGGAAGGGGAAATGGAATATTAAAAAAAAAAAAAAAAAGTTGAAAAAATAGGTAGAATACCAACCTTCTTGCTTAGGTTCACAAGCCATCTACTAATTACTCATTATGGCAATTTATTTTGTTATTATCTAGCATTTCTTGCATCTTCTTCAGAAGCAGCTAGCCCTAGCCATTTCTAGCAAAAGCATACCAGTTTTAGATAATTCAGTGAGTGACTTAGTAGGGCACATTTTGTGCAGTTTTTCCATCATCTTTGTTTAGAAGGAGAAGATCTGAGATTCATTTGTTTATCAGTCACATAATTACAGGGAAGTGGTTCTGGCAATCAGTAGTGAAGATGGTAGAGAAATAGTAACAAACAAATAAAACAAGCTAGATTTTCCTATAGGAATTTTTTTGTTTGGGTTGGTTTGGGTTGTTTTATTTTGTTTTGTTTTGTTTTGTTTTAGACTGTTTTTGTTGTTGGCTGTTTTTTTGTGTTTTTTTTTTTTTTGTTTTGATTTGTTGGTTTTGTTCTGTTTTTTTCATCATTTGTACCTGCAAGAATGAGAATAACACTCTTGTGCAGTAATAAAAACAGTCTTAAGTTCCCTTGCTGCACAGATATAATTATTAGTAGCTATGCAAGACATAAAGCAGTGAAGAATGAGTATTGCAGCTTCAGGTGAAAAACACAGCTACCTGCAGAGAAAAATCCCCCAAAACAACCATGAACACTCTTTTCTCCATATACTTCTGGAACTGCAACAGTAGCCATGAATGTGAGCCAAAATTAATTACTTAGTAAACTAAGTAGAATAAAGGTAATGTTAACTTGAAACCTGTGACTAAGAGGTTTATAGATAATGTACAGCTAAATTCACAATGGTAGGAGTATGGAAAAAAATTGAAAGAATATCATTGTAAATAGCTTCTACAATAGTCAAGTCTTCTTTGTGTTTTAACATCTTAGACTGGGTCTCTACTGTAGTTTTAATGCTGTTTCCTCCACTGGAGTGTAAGGTTATCAAGGTATAAGATTTCTCTTGGATGGGAAATGTAATCAAGGAAGATACCACATAATGCTTAACTGAAACACTGAGAACATAGATTTATTTTTAAAAACAAAGCAAAAATCGTGCCATTTAAAGCTTTAATTAATTAATTAATTATTGGAAGCTATTCAATTAAATCAGAATTAAAAAAAAAAAAAAAGATAAGGTGATTCAAGATCATTCTCTGGGGAAATACTGAATAATATTAATACTGAAAAAGACATTAGAAATGAGTTACATAATCATTTTCAACTCAGTGAAAAATAGATAAAACACAGTCTGGAAGTGATAAGTCTAAATGATGTCCTTTCTATGTGTGCATTGAAACAATTCATTACTCATATAAAACATTAGGAAAAAAACTGTCCCTCACTGTCTATTTGAGAGCAAAATATCTGCTAAAAAGTAGTAGAAGGCATTATGATTAACATATCACACAGAGACTCAGAGGACTAATTTAGAACACCTGTGAGTGTGACTTCAAAGGCCATTGTAATTGTTTCTAACACACTGGAAAATATTCAGGTAAGTGCACCTATTTTTACTGTGATTCTAAATATGTTAAATATTTCCATAAGCCATACTTTTTTATGGAATAACAATGTTTCATCATTCCCACTGTTTTTCATTGCTTAGACAAATCTGTGGCTCAATAAAAGGATTTAATATAATTTAGTTGTTGTTAATGAGACAAGAATCCTTGGTAACACATTTTTTCTCCTTCTATAAATATCTGCATCCCTTTTTTCCAAGCCCATTGAGCCAGGAAAAAGTTAGAATACCTGTTTTACTCTGTCCTCTTTTTCCCTCTAACTGCTACATTGCTGACTACTCATGCAACCTCAGTCCCGCTTGCTGATGACCCTTTCTCTAAGAAGAGTTTTGGTTCCCTCTTTCTCCTCTGAGTTAAGCAAGTCACTTCTATCTGAAAATAAATAAATAAATAAATAAACAAGAGGGAAATATGGTGATTGTTGTGGACAATAAAAATATACTACAAAGACTGCTTGTAAGCCGCTTGAGAGCTGTTGTCTTAAATTATTACTTCTACACAACAACAACAATAATGTATATATTGAAAGAAACTTCAAAGCATTGGGTTGTTCTGAACAGAAAAAAAAAAAAAAAGAAAGAAACGTTTATCTAAAAATACTATAATAAAAAGTCTTGACTCATGTAGAAAAAGGCATTGTTTGAAGGGCAAATTTTCTGTGTAGTTTGACAGAAGGAGAAAGTGCAAATTCTCATCAAGCTTGATTTTTTCTTTATGGCAGAAAGAATTTCAGCTGAAAAACTTTTAACTCAGGACTGATAACTATTGCAAGGAGAATTAAAGATGCAGGCAATAGTTTTCAGATTGACAGGATTGATTAGCTTGAGCAAGATGAAGTCTAAATGACAACCATGCCTGGAAAATGGAGAGAGTTCTGATGAAATTGTTGTTGCAACAAATGAGATTGATTGTGATGACAATTTTATATCTTCAGGAGACAACGCAAGAGAACAAGAACATAAAGAAACTAAGCTTAACAAAGTTAACAGATAAATTGCTATGGATGAAACAGTTTCTGTGGGGCTCTAGAGGGAGTTAAACACAGTCAAGTAAAGGTTATAATCATAATTCAAATGGCAGCTTCCATCAATTAAAGAGAAAAATCTTAAGACCAGCATGCAATGCACTTACGAAAGATATTCCAAAAAAGGCTGACACCACTGAAGTTTTTGAGATATTTCTCTGTAAAGAAGTTAAGTGGTGGGCACTGCACCAGAAAATGAACATGAATATGCACCAGTGCATAGACACACTCTGCAGTGGACAAGCACTCCATGCAATGACACCACTGAATCACACACATACTAAAAGTGGATGGAACCCTAACTCTAACCCCAGCTGTAGGATAAGCCTCACACAAGGCCCCTAAACCACTGCACAGCCATTAGCAGCAAAAAAGGACAGACTCCAGGACTAAGGTTATCTTGTCTTGAGCTGAGTTTATCTTGTTTTAGCTGTGAAAGCAATTGCCTAGCAGCTAGGTAACTGTTCCCTAAATTGCTTTTGGCATTCATTTAATTTTGTGAAATGGTGTGGTTAACATTTATTGTTAATAGCAGTAACCAGTAGCTATGTTCTGTGAAATAAACTTGAGAATAAAACAGTGTGCAGGAAGGCACCAACACAGGTTGACGCCAGAGGTCCTCTACGGTGAACACAAATCACAGCGGACAACTACTGAATCCTTGGGAATCAGGGACAATAGAGACAATGGCAAGGCGAGGCGGACAACTGGCAAACAATGAAGAGGAAGAGCATATAATGTATGCAGTTTGTGTTGCAACAAAAAATAACCCCATGGACCAAAGTGGAAAGGATCACTGTGACTGGCATCAAACACTTAGCAAAGAAAAGTACCGATGACTCTGTATGCTCACTCTCTTGTTCTGAAGGGACACTGAACCTCTGCATGCATGGCTGTAACACCAGTGAAAGAAACAGGTAGCTATTAGGAAATTTGACCTTCACAGGTTTTGTGGGTGTTTGGATTGTTTGTTTGTTTTTTTTTAATAATAGTAATAATAATAAAATGTAACTGTTGTTAATGAGTTTTTTGTGTGTTCATTTGTACTGAGTGCACTAATATTACTGTGCCAGGGCTAATAATAACTGTTTGTGACATTTTGATTAGACTGCCAAGACTTTAATGAAACTAAGAGTAAATTCTTCAGTCTACATGTCAGTTATGTTCCTTCTCTGCCCATAACAGGATTTTGAGAGTAATACAAGCAGGTATGTAGATCAGTTTTGTGATACAACAAAATCCCACTGTAGAATTTATCTCTCCCAGTAGAAGGGTAGGTGACTGCAGTCAGGTGAGGCTGGTCCCTCTAGAGTAATGGGGTTCGGAGCATGACTCATCTGGAAAACATACTTATTGACACATACTCCTCTCCTCTTCTCGAGTCTCCTCTCCTCTAGGAGAAAATTTTCAATTTTCCCCTTTGAAAAAAGTAGTCCCTGTACAAAAAAAATATCAAATAGAAAACAGACTCTGAAACCACACACATTGCACTGGAGCCTTTCTGGTTTGTAGCTTTTCCTGTACATGGGACCACGCCAAGACAACTGACTTCTTTCACAAAGTGAAATGCTAAAGCTCATAGGCATCATCTCTCTCTCTCTCTCTCTATTGTTCCACAGAGGAACTGTGTTCATTTATGGATTTTTTATTTTAATGACAAGAACTCAAAAAAGTCATAGCTTAGTTGTTCGGATTTTATTTTCTTTCCTTTTTGGGGGAGCATGGAGGAGGAAATAGGTGGAGGAGGGCTGCTAACCTTTCCAGCACTGTTTTATGTTTCATTCAGGGATGGTATTTACCATGGCTGAACCAGCACTTCTCTCTTTTTTCCCCAGGTTCATTTTACCCTGAGTGTATTACTGCAAGAATTTGATACTGTTTTTCATAACTTTGCTAACCCACATTAGTTACTTTTGTCATTTTTGACACCTAGATTCCACTGTAATGAACACAGATGATATCTTGCCACCTATCTCTGCTTTGAATACCTCTTGCTTCTCCACTGCACACTTCCTCTATAGTCACTGATTCTAATCCATTTTCAGCATCTCATTTGCTATTCTCTCAAAGATTTCTGTGTTCGGGCCCCAGCTCCTCCCTGCTTCTACTTTCTGAATTTTTGGATATTTTATTCAGTGAGTATTGTGATGGACTGCCTACTATTCATTTAACAAGATGCATGAACATCATTTCTTTCCCTGTCTGTACATTTGATACATTTGTGAGCAAGCAGAGATAAACTTCAGTCAGACACAGAAACACAGTCAAAGAAAACACAGGAAGAAATAAAACAGAACAAAATGTTGAACAGGGGACCATTAAAGAGATGCTTTTAGGAGCAACAGTTTTCAACCACTTTCCTACCCAGGCCCGATTATCAAAACTGCAGCCATCCAAGAACTTTACTAAATGGGCAAGAAGACTCTTCTATCAGCAAATTGGCCAGAAAAGTACAAACCAAAACTAAACAAAATTGTTCCAGCCAGCTTTTCTTTTGCACAGTGATTTTTTAACAAATCAAAGACATTAAAATTTGTACCTCCCTTCCATCCCCCAAATTAGCTTCAAATTCCCAGTAATTGATCTATGAAATTTCCATTTCAGACGTGCTGGAATTATTTCAGAAGAAATTTGGTATCTTCAAAAGAAAATAAATAAATGGAAAATAACTACATCTTTTATAGCATTTACCAACTTCTTCTAGGGGGATCATTTCTAGTCCAACAAACACTGATAACATTATCCAGGATGACACTCAAGTTCCACAGAAAAGATTTGCATGCCTAACAAAATCTTAACCATTTATTATTTTGTACATGTTTGTATATGCATGATGGTATCTGTGTGGGCATGATAGAAATACCTGTCTCTGTATTCATGTATTTTGTTCTTATGCATTATAAAGATTAGCTCCTACAACAAGCAAGAAAATAGTTGTAGTTTAGACCTGATGTTTTGTGGGAAGGAATTCTAAGGCAAATATCTCACTTCTTGAGTAAGAAGTAAGTCTCATCTTCTTGGTCAATAGTTTCATTATTCTATTAATACAGGGTTTTCTTGAACAGTTACACTCCAATATTCCTCTGGCCAACTGACTAAAGGCTTCCAATAGCAGTACTGTTTCAGTAGAATATCAGCATCAACACAGAGGACCTGCCACACCACAGTGCAGTTCTCAAAGCCACAAACTTTTCTTGTGCTTTGAACTTAAGATTGCCTGCAAGCAAGACCATATCTGCAGCAAATCAGCAGGAGAGTGTCAGTTTTGTTAAATTACTGTTATAAACTAAAGTCTAAGACTGTTGTTACCTTCCTATATTTTTAAGGTAAGTGATGGCTCTGTACAGATATTTTTATTATTATTTTTTTCTGAAAGAATATCTCAAGGGAGAGAATATTCCTCTTAAACCAAAGAGGCATAAGATATAAAACATCCATTAAAATACTCCATCTTTGATGCTATTTTTCTTTTTCTTTGTCTTTATTGTGATTAAAGTTCCAGTATTTTTAAAACACAAGGTTTCCAGTTTTCACAGAAAATATGTTTTTTTAAAAGTGAAATGAGAGGGAAAAAGGTATTATTTCTAAGAAATGGTGTTTTTTTGTTGTTTGTTTTTTGTTTTCTAGCAGAATCCTAAAAGGAGCTGTTCATTCTACAAAAAAGCACACACAATACCTATGCTTAACAGAATGGTGTGTCAGTTTCCCGTGGAGGCTTGCATTATGTTGAATTTCCAGGCTGCACTCAGTGGTGGCCCCATTCAGCAGCCAGACGCCACTACACTCAAAAGGTGGAAATGGAAGGTCATTTTCACTATTATTTTTTTCCTGTCTTAAATATTTTTCTGTTATGGAAACAATCAATTCAAACCCGCTAAAAATCACCTTCTAAGTCTTAGCTTAGAGTTTAATTAAAGCACTGGAAATATGATCTGTGTTGATCATATTTCCTCTATCATATTGCCTCTACATACAGAGTCAAAACACTGAAATTGTATTACCCAATCCTTTACAGCATTTTTAAGAGCTCACTTTCATCATAAAAGGCAAAATAACTAGCAATACACCAATGAGGTACTAAGTGCTTCCTTCAAAATGGATCTTGAAAGTGCTCAGCCTCTGCCAGCTGTGAGCCTTTCCCCAGAACACAATTACATAGCTTGTATGTTGCAATGACTGGTTTGATAATGACTTGTACTGGCTTTGGCTGAGAGAGAATAGCATAGCACCTGTATGTTGTTATGTGTTAGATCTGCAACTGTTTAGCTATATCAGCAATTTCTAAGCAGTACTTACACGATGTCAGGATTGCTCCTACTTCTCCTGCTAACCCACCAGTGAGTAGGATGGGGGTGCAAAGAAGCTGGGAGGATGCTCAGCCAGGACAGCTGACCCCAACTGATCAAAGAAATATCACATACCACATAGGTTTGTGCTCAGCAATAAAAGACGAGGGGAAAAAAGAAAAAAAGGTAAAAAGAGGGAATGGGAGGACATTCAGAGTTATGGTATTTATCTTCCCAAGTAACCAGTATGCATGACGCAGTCCTGTTTTCCTGGAAGTGGCTGAAAGTCTGTCTGCCTGCTGATGGGAAGTAGTGAATGAATTCCTTATTTTGCTTTGCCCACATGCACAGTTTCTGCTTTACCTATTAAACTGTCTTTACTAAGAGCATGAGTTTTCTCACCCTTACTTTTCCAATATCCCCCCCATCCACTGTGGGGGTGTGAGCAAGCAGCTGCGTGGGGCTCAGCCTTACCCTGTTCTATCTGCATGCTGGTGCTGTGCCTGATCCAGAACTCGTGGAAATCAATATTCCCTCGTAGGGATTATCTGATCTTGCCATTCACAAGTGCTTCTCTTGTCCTTATTCCTGTCAGACACAGATACTGGCAGAAATGTCTGAACAAATGTTTCTTAGGCTGTGGCTTATTTACAACCAGGCCAGCTCCCTTATTCATTCTCCATCTTTTAGCAAAGCATGGGAATAGGGACCTCAACTTTCAGCAGAGAATTTCTGTGGCGGCATCATTATGCACCATTTTCTGTAAACAAGTTTACTCTCAGTGAGAGTAAACTCTCTGAAGCTGCTTTACATCACAGTCAACACAGATAATCTAATTTCTGCTTGCTAGATAAACACCAGAAAAAAAAAAATAATGATGAGAATAGACAATACAAAATTTCTAACATCCATTGTAATAAAATTCCAGATTCACAGACCCTTCCAAGAAGAACAGAAGCCAGTCAGCATATTTTTGTGTAGTCATGATCTTGATTCCACACATTAGAGGAAACTATTAGCTCCTTTATTTTAAAATTCATTTAGATTTTATTTATTGCTAGTCAGTTCCACTTAATTAACAATCAGAGCTGAAGATAAGCTAAATTCGCCTGGTGTATTTGAGGACAAACTTTCTCCTTATGTGCCAGTTTATTAAAGCCAGTGATTAAAGAAACAAGATCAATGCAGTACTTACAGAGACCTTTAAAAGAGCTACCATAATTCACAAAATCACAGAGTCACAGAACGGCTCACATTGAAAGGGACCTCTAGAGGCCACCTGCTCAAGCAGGGCCAACTAGAGAAGGCTGCCCAGGACCACATCCCAATGACTCTTGAAGATCTCCACAGAGGCAGACTCCACCAGCCCTCTGGGCAACCTGTGCCAGTGCTCCATCACCTGCACAGTTAAAAAGTGTTTCCTGATATTCAGAGCGAACCTCATGTGTTCCATTTTGTGCCCATTGCCTCTTGTCCTGTCCCTGGCACCACTGAAAAGAGCCTGGCTCTGACCTATTGGCACCCTCACTTCAGGTGTTTCTTTAAATTAGTAACGATCCCCCTGACCCTTCTCTTCCCCAGGCTGAACAGTCATAGCTGTCTTTGCTCCTCATAGCAGACCTGCTCTAGTCTCTTGATCGTCTTTGTGGCTCTTCATTAGACCACTTACCCCCAGCATGTCCATGTCTCTCTTGCACCAGGGAGCTCAGATCCGGACCCAGCACTCTGGTTATGGCCTCACGAGTGAAGACTAAAGGGAAAGGATCCCCTCTCTTAACCTGCTAGCAACTCTCCTGATGCAGCCCAGGATACTGCTGGCCTTCATTGTGATAAGGGCACTTTGCTGGTTCTTGTTTAACTTGGTGTCTACAAGGACCCCCGGCTCTTTTCCACAAAGCTGCTTCCACGTGGGTGGCCCCCAGCAAGTACTGGTGCATGAGGCTGTTCCTCCCCAGGTGCAGGGCTTTGCACTTCTTCTTGTTGAACTTCATGAGATTCCTGTCAGCCCATTTCTCTTGCCTGTCGAGATTCCTCTCACTTCAGTGGCTCTAAGAGGACTGTAATTTTAATCTTACAAATGTTACTTTTTACCCTAGAGCCTAAGACACTCATCTAGCATGTCAAAAAGGATTTCTCATCTTTCTTAGGATCCTAAGTTCAGTGCATCTACTCATTTGTTATGGAATGAGCAAGTCCAGTCCTGCAAACATGCTTTCATGTATGTTCATCGTTCACTTGTCATTTTTGTACTCCACCACTGCCTTGTCATTCCTACATATATTTAGGCTGGTATTCTGCTAAATTCAAAACTTGAAGGCTGCCTCCCAAGTTCATTTCCTTTCTTATTTGTTAATTGTCACTCTTTTGATGAGGATCCTGAAGGCTGTTCTGGTATTTCAAAACAAAATGTGACATAAGCACTTTATGTGCATTACAAACAGGAGCAACACTGTACTCAAATTAAAAAAATTATCTTGTAAATTAATATCAAAGTACTAGAGACTAGCAGTACCAGGTGATGACATTCTTTAGACTTGTGGGGCTTGTTACTTGAATGTACAAGCAAAAGAGACATTACATGTACACGGTATTTTTTATTTTTTTCCTGCAGCTGGACTAGGTGCTTTCCCCAGCCTGGAGGCTGGAAACTCACAAAGTTTGGCCAGGTTGTGAGCCAACTCACAGGTTGGCCAAACTTGCCAGTTTTCCAGTCTTGTATGTCTTTACCAGCCTTGCCTCATGCCTAAGCCTGAGGAATGCTGCTGAGTGTCCTCCCTGCCTACCTGAGCAAAGCAGTGCTTTGAAGCTTCCAGAGTCCAGCTCTTCCAGAACACTGGCAGGACACAAGCATGGGTGAAAGACACAGCTTGAAAACTTCATTTTTTCTACTGTTCAAACTAAGATGAAAAAGGAACTAGTGTGGTTTCTCAAGAGAGTATGCTTTCCATGAAAACTGAACTTTTCCAATGGACTGAAATGACTTACAAGCTCTTCTCAAATTTAGTCAGTGGCCTCATACCAAAGAAAGAAGAGAGAGAACAGAGAAATATTCAAGTGATTGAACTTCTGTTGTTTTTGTGTTGGAAACACAATCATTAAAAAGTGTTAAATAACATAAGCAGGCATACAAACTGCTTGTTTATGGTAGAATGGACCCCAAATGACACACATTTTCATTTTGCTCCAAGCCCAATTTAATATTTTTGTTTTCTTCTTGAATGTTAAAAAAAAAAAAAAAAAAAAAGAAGACAGATTTGTTTCTAATGCTACAGATAACAGCTTGTAAAGGATTCAAACAAGCATCTCACTAATCATCTGATCAAAAAGTGGTTTAGGCACCTCATCTAGTGATCTGTGCGAAATGCAACAGAAGTGTGAAAACCTTTGTTAGTTATGAACCAAATACTATGATACATAAGTCTGAAAAACTATTCTGGCAGTGTGCTTTCAAGAAGGTGTCAAATAGGAAGAAGTGCAGCGTGATAGAGTGAGTCAACTAGAAGAGATATGATGTTGTGTTCCTGAGTTACACGTGAAAAACAGTCTTCTGAGACTTTCATCACCTCTTATGAAGGGCTGCACATCCTCTTGACCTGAATTCCTGTTTAGTTCAGGGACTGCACACAGTCAAAACATTGCTGCAGCAAATCCTCAGTGCATATGCTCTTGCTTTGTATCTGTTTTGTCTTGGCCAAAGGGCAGCTCTCTGCAGCTACTTGCAACATCAGCATTGCCAGGGGTTGTTTAACCTCCTGCTGCTGAATGTCTCAGCCACAGCATTTCACTGTCTCTGCCCCCAGATGCTAAAAGATAAGGACCTGTCCTATTTCAGGTACCAGCATGGGAACAAGAAACACTTATGGGTATTTAACAACTGATCCATGAATATTCTTATTCTCTCCATCATTCTTCTGTAAAGCACATTTGCACAATCGTACTACTTAAAAGGACGCCTCCACCTGCTTAGGGATAATTTATGTGCAATAAACAGAACATTTATATGGCATTTAAATACTAACATAAACAGTGTAATTATGTGTCAATAAGGACTCAGTTTTGTAACTATTCTAGAATGCTGGAAATAGCTGATAAATTGGAGATGGAGCTGTAAAAAGGACAGGAACTAATGGTGCATAGTCAAATGTGCTGGGGTGTAAAAAGATGAGTGAAAGAGTACAAATGCTTACAGGAGAGGAGATATTAACCTTTGGGTAGGACCCAAGCTAGTGAGAAATAAAATTCTGCTTTAAAATGGAGTATCTGGAGTCCAAGAGACGGTTTTATGATACATGAAGGATGAAGAAAAAGAAATGAGGAAGATAACAATGGAATAAGTAGAAGTCAAAAAAAAGTAGGTCTATTCATATCACAAAGATTAATAACATTTTTTTCTTCCATTAATACTAAGTAATTATACTTACAGATTCAAATGATTGCTTACAAGTTATTAATAAGATTTAAATATTATATACTTCTCACTGCTCATAAAACTCCTGAAGTTCTTCTGTGCAAGACAGTATTTGTTTAATCCCAATGTACAAATGTGCTTATTTCATCATATCAAATGCTACAAACTCTGAATTGGTAGAATGAGCATTTATTCTTTCCAAGAGTCCCACTGAATACAGTAGGACTCTGTACACAGCTAAGTACATCATGCATCCATGATTTGCACTATGTACACACCTAATCATGGATTTTTCTTGTCTTTTACATGTTTTTCCAGAGCAAAATCTGGACAGGATTCTTTTTGTTTAACCCAATACAGCATGATATTGTTTTGATTGTAAACCCCTTTTTATACAGTCATATCAAAGATAAACATAAAAAGTCCTAGTTGGGGCTTTTATACTAATGCTTGTATCAACATTTTCAGTTGCAATGGGGCTGAGGCTTGAACTTGTCAATTTTTCAGTTCCATTATGAAACTGATATTAAAATAATTTCTCTCTTTAAAATAAAAATCGGTTAACATAATGGACAGGCACGTTGCTTTTCTACCAGATTGCAAATAAATGTATGCTTTAGTCACATTTGGAAGAAGACAGGTGCCATTCATTACTAGGTGATTGATTGATGGAAACAGAAATTATATCTTATTTTTTTGCACTGAGAATCCAAGTAACTCTTTAATCTATGCTGGAAGAGAGAGCAATATCTCATAATTGCCTGTACCACAAACAAGGAGCCGATCTGGGAAAATCTACCATGCAGATGTTATCAGTATGTACACCATCACTAGACAGGGCAGTTCCGCTCTGCTCCTGCTCCCACCCTCTCAAGGACGCATGCTCCAGCTAGACAGGTGCAGCCTTACCCCACACTCAGCGTATCCCCAGGGCTTTACCCATGACAGGCTGCTCTGCCCTGTGAGGTACTACACAGGAAGAAACAGAGCACTTACATCAGGTCCAAGGCACATCTGAGGTGAGATGATGTGAATGAGGAAGCAAACTCAGTGATCAAAAAAGAGAGGGAGAAAGAGGGAGAGAGAGAGGGAGAGGGAAAGCATGGTGAAAACACAAAATGAGTAAGCCAATCATTTACGTGTTGCCTTCAAAATGTCACCACCAGTTTTCTAGAAGTCTAGTTTGTCAAAAAATGGTAACCCTTAGAAGTACTACCAGACTGGGAAAAATATTCCTTTTATTAACTCTCATGTGGTAACTGATACAAGATTCATTTCTGTGACAGAGTATCAGCAAGTTGAGCTGAAGACTGAGAAAGCAGAGCAATTAGTTTTGTCCTGTTCACAAAGCCTAAAAAGTCATTTATACTTTTGAAGCTAGATGAGGTTTAGAGCCATTAGATTTGATGTCAGGTCACTAAAATTAAAAGGACTTTTTTTTAGAGAACTAATTTTTTTAAATATCTGGCAAATCTTCCAAGCTGTAATCCCCATATAGGGTCAAACATGTCTCGCTTGTATTTAAATGTCATGATCCAAAATGAGTTTCAATATATTTGATTGCCACACTACTGCTTGCAATATTTTAGTGATAACATATTTAATGTATCCCTTGCTGTCACAAAGATGTAAAACCAAGTTGGGGATTATACTTTAAAATGATGGTACAAATTCTCTTCATTAATCAAGGATTTTTTTTGGTGATGCAACTGGATTTCAAGGTTCTTTCTTTCCTGCCCACCCTCCATCAAGGATGGTAAAATACTCATCTGTTCTACAAATAAGTCATTTTCCAGAAAAGAGTAAAAATAACAGCAGACAAGGACAGCTATTTTTCCCTTACACTGACCAACACAGTGAATTTCACAGCCTATTGTCAACACTCACAGAAGGAGGGCACAATCAAAAATAAGCAAGATGATTTCCTTAAATGTCTATGTGTCTGACAAAGAATTAGTTACATTTCTGGCATATCATTCTGTTAGAAGGCTGCTTGCAAGAGAGGAAAATGTTTACATCTCTTAGACATTTTACCCTGTGGGTAAGTAACTTGTAACAGATTAACTTTAAAAGATATATTTATCATTGACAGGGTTTTTTCATATCACGATAACCAGACGTGTTCCTCCTGTTCGGTAGTAACAGAACTTATCACAGACTGTCAGCGTACAGAATAAAATGCTATTTACATGCAGCACACTGATCTGAAGGAGCTATTGTCATAATATACTAGACAGGGAGCTGTCTGCTCCATCACAGTTTAGGGAGGGAAGGGGGGTGTTTTTTGGTTAGTTGGTTGTTCTTTAAGTGTCATTTCTTGTCAGATTTTAGGAATACAAGCCATCTCAGGATAGGATGTTTACTGAGGAAAGTATCAATTGATCTCTGCAAGACTGAAACAAATTGGGCCACAGGCACTAGTGGGGATCACAACAACCAGCCGGTGATGAGAAGCTGGTGAAAGGCACCCATGTTACTACATGTGTGCTAAAACCTGTAGACTGGGGAAGAGGTAACATGAAGCCCAAAAGAAAGCCTGGCTCCAGACTGGAACAACTGAGTTCCCAGCTGCAGGGCAAGCTGCATGAGAGCCTACAAAGCTGGGGAAAAACAGTCCCCCATTTTCCTGGTGCATCTACTGGGAGTGATGAGCACAGGCCAGACCCAGCTGCCTCAGGACCAATCGAAGTCTGTCCTGCTACAGCATTATCACCACCTAAAGATTTCTTACTAACAGCACAACAGGCAAATTCTTAGCTTAGACACATCCTGATCATTATTTTATCTCACTATTTGTGTGCTAGTGTCCAAAAGCCCTTCAGCAGATCAAACCCCATCATTTGCTGCACTAATTGTTGGTTGTTAAAATAAGAACTGCAATTTACCACTTACTATTGAATACCTAATTTGGCAGTTTATGAAATTTAAGAACACATGAAAGCACATCCCACATGAAAGGACGGGTGTTTAATTGTTTAACAGAGTAGCTGCTGTGCACAGACTGTGGAGCTGCTGCCCAAGAGCAATCCCTTGAGCCTCTTCCCTCTCCCTTTCAGAAGTGCTAGCTGCCATCCTAGAAGAGCACTCTCCTTCCAGAGCATTTTCAGACTGGTTTCCGTCAGTGTGGAAATTCATACTTACGATTTAAGAGCAAATCAAAGTGCTCTTTAAGAGCCTGACACTCCTGGTCATGAAATGAATGACTAGTCTTCCATCGACTTTAAAGCCAGCAGGAGCAGCTTCAAAACAACTCAAAAATGCGAGACTTAAATTCATCGAGAGTGGAATTTGTCACTGCCACTGGCACCTATGAATCACATGAGCTCTTTAACTACTGTTAAATGTGACCTCAGTGACGCACAGGCTTTAGGCTTGCAGTTTGTATAGGAAAACATCACAGATGTTTGTGAAGAGCTGCACTGAAGACTGAAGGCTAGCTCTTCTGCTTTCACAAGCGTGGTCTAATTGGATATGATAAATAGCAAAAATGTAACTGCTTTCATATTTCTGTAGATAATAATGTCAAATTTTCATTTGTTATTGTCCTACTTCTAAAATGTTAATGAAGCATTATGATAAGACCTAATTTTCTCTGTTTAATCTAATCTGGATGCGAGAGGCTCAGAACAGCACAATTATTGTGCTAAAGCATACATAGAAAATTACTAATTATTACTGATCTCCAAAGTAGAGAAATAGATTTCCAAAGGCACAAAATGTCTAAGGCTAAAATTCTTATTTGCACTGCTAAGAAACCCACCCAGTACCACTAACTAATTCATTATTATTTCAATATTTCAGGTGACAAAAATAAAATCATAGAAATAAACTAATAATTGCATATAACATTTGAAGTTTCCTTTGTTTCCTCATACTCATTTCCAGCTTCAGATTCTAAAGTACTATCTTTAAAAATACTTAAAAGTACTTTTGTTTATATTAAGATCTTAATACATAAGTTCATATTAAAAATAAGAAAAGGTAATATTTAGGATAAATAAATACATCTTCATATTTAAGACTTTATATGAAAGATCAAGGACTGGACTTGCTAACTCAACTTTAGTCTGAGAAACGGAAATGGTAAAGCTTATGCACACACACGTTATTGATGGGGTTTTTGCTCTTTATCAGATTAATTACTGAACAGTGCTTGACATTATGCAAGTTGATAAACATACTGGACCAAATATTTATAGACCAAAAGATTCAATATGAAATGTCAGATATGAAGACTAACACTGCTGCTGCACACCTGAATGCCTCTGCCTGCAGGTACAGAGCCCTGCTCAGATCTCAACCTAAAGTTAATGTTCCCATTTTCTTTCCCAGTCCATCATTTTTGAACCTCAGTGCCATCTATTTTTATTATAAATACGATCCTTGAAAGGCTTCTGGCATGTTGCTGTTAATCCCAAAGAGGATTCAGGGCAACAGACAAGGAGAAAAAGGAACAGCTACTGATCAACACAGAAAACAGAAGTACCCAGACCAAAAAGAAAGCCCTGCAGAGCACATCATTAGATGTGATAAGAGGCATCATGAAATGGTATGCAGGAGAGGGAAGCAAGACACATCAGAAGCAGTTTATACACTGTGCTAATGACTGCTCTGCTACCCGCTCTCTTACGCCTCTGCTAATTGCCTACAAGAGTCATGGCAAGGAGTCTCTCCTCCTCTGGCAGGGAACAAAAGCCTCCAGTGCTCTCTACCTTCTACAAGACATGAAGCCTCACATGGAAGAAGGTCTTCTCCACAAAGCACATTGTTTCTGTAGATTCCCTTTCCAATGCTTTGTGTCCAACTTACAGGCACTTAAAGTACAGAGAAGAAGCACATAAAAGCATAAATGCAAAGCTATGTCTCTCTAGCACATAACTGCATTTCACTGGGGAAAATAGAAATGGAGGAGGCAATGAGAGCAAATAGAGGATGCAGCAGCAAAGTGAATGCTAGGAAAGACAAACCAGAAGGAACAAGGGAGAAAAATCAGCATTTGGAAGGTTGTTCCTCAGCTCTGATATCTTCACCACAAGGATAGTTCTACATTGGTCACAGGAGATGTTACAATTACTTCTTCTTTCTATATTATCTTGACCTATGTCAGTATCATAGAAACATAGAATATCTGGAGTTGGAAGGGACCCATAAGGATCATCAAGTCCAACTCCTGGCACCACACAGGTCTACCCAAAAGTTTAGATGATGCGACTAAGCGCGCAGTCCAATCACTTTTTAAATTCAGACAGGCTTGGTGCAGTGACTACATCCCTGGGGAGCCTGTTCCAGCGTGCGACCACCCTCTCGATGAAGAACCTCTTCCTGATGTCCAGCCTAAACTTCCCCTGCCTCAGTTTAACACCATTCCCGCAGGTCCTATCACTGGTGTTTAAAGAGAATAGGTCATCTGCCTCTCCACTCCCTCTTGCGAGGAAGTTGTAGACCGCAATGAGGTCTCTCCTCAGCCTCCTCTTCTCCAGGCTGAACAGGCCCAGTGTTCAGGCCCCCTCAGCCACTCCTCATAGGTCTTCCCCCTCTAGGCCCTTCACCATCTTCATCACCCTCCAATGAACACTCTGCAACAGTTTTATGTCCTTTTCATACTGTGGTGCCCAGAACTGCACACAGTACTTGAGGTGAGGCCAGACCAGCGCAGAGTAGAGCAGGACAACGTATGGCAGACAATGCCACGGAAGAAGGCAGAGCTGTGGTACTACATGTTCAGACAGTACAGATTCATAAATTTGAGAACAAAAGCCAACTCCTCCACCTGCCTCCAAACCCTAATTTTCCTGGCTGTGTCCACAGTAGGCAAACAGCTGATGTGGAAGCCTGGTGGTATCTTGACATACCTGGGCAGGCACTTCTCTATTTCCTCAGCAATGGACACAGGAGCCACTGCCTCACGCTGTGACAGTGCACAGCCATCTGGCTGCTCTCAGGCAGACAGAAGCTTAAGTGATGCCACCACTGAAAATGGAGCTTGTATGTCCTCAACATCACACTTATCATTAGCTCCTGGCTGCTCAGATCTTAGTACTTGGTAGTTCTGGGCATGGTCAGGAGCAGATTCCTTGGAAAACTTTGCAAAGATGTAGTCACATGTGAGCTTAGGGAGCACGTGAAGCAAGTAATAAGCCCCTGTGGGAGCAGGCAGACAGCACTTAGTTCACAGACACAACTATCTAAAAAGGTCCTTAGGTTGCCACTGAAGCTCCTTTGCTTGCCTTAGGCATGGGAGTAAGTTAAAGACTTGCAAATAGACTTCCAACTGAATATATAAATTAGGGAGTTTTCACTCAGTTCTTCATGTTTAAATCCACTATGAGACGCACACAATAAATAAATAAATAAATAAATGCTGGGGATAACATTATCCCGAGGAGGTTTTAAACATATTAGTCATCTAAAAATTTGACATGCAGAAGGGGAGAATCATCCATACTTGGAAATTTCTACCAGTTTTATTAGTTCATTTTCCTCTTTGATTTCCTTCACACATTTACTCATATAGAAAATCTGCTCTTCTCATATAGAAAGTCCGCTGCTTTTTTATTCTTCCCGTTCCTCAAAGGATTCTGGTTCTGCTGCAGTACTTGGAATAAATGAAATCCTATGGAAGTGTGCCATGTAGTCTTGTTACTATATTTCAACAGATGGTAAGCAGTATTGTTCCGAATCTCTGCAGAACAAACTACTATGCCTATATCCTTTTTTTTTTTCTTTTTTTCTTTTTTTTTCTTTTTTTTCTGAGGAGCTGGGAGTTGCAGCAAAGCAGCACTTAATGTAATTTTCTTCTATTGTTCCTAGTACCACAACACACATGTAAAACTAAACAAGCAAGATTCTCATTTTGAATGTGTTAATCATGCCTACAGTTGGAGAACAATGAAGATTTAGATTAATTTGTATTTATAGGTATGCATGTTAATCTATTTAAAACACACACGTGCACTTGCCACAGATAAGGGGAAGTTAGATACCAATTTCTTTCTCTCATCACTGTACACTGTGGCCAATTCCAGTGGAAGTCAGTATAATGAAGATCACATATCAAGATCTTCAGATAAAAAATAGTAGCAATTACCCAGGCAAGCACTGACTACGATCACTATCTCTTCAAGGGAGCAATTTATAGGAAAAAAGACAATATTCACACACTCATGAATTGAGGAGATTAGAAATGACCAAAGCTAATGATTAAAAGTTTTGACTATGTATGCTACTAGCAGTGCTATAAAACTGCAAAACTGAGCAGGGTGATGCCTGTAATTATATGTTTAGAGTAAAACCTGGGACCTGTTTTGGTGTTAGCTGCATCACAGCACCAGCCATCATTTTCAGTGAATGCTGGGATGCACTATACTTTTGTAATCAAGGATACTTCCAGAAAGGAAATGTGTTACAAAACCATACCCAAGTACAGAAGCATGTCTGGGAAATGTTCAGAAGTTTTTTCAAAGGTGCTTGGATGGCACACATCTGGTCAGGGAACAGAAGCAATATCAAAAACCTTATGATACCAACTCCATATCATGAAGAAAATTCTGATTAACAAACTGTGGATTAGCAGGAATAATAATTATCACATGAAAAGGTCTCTCTTAAATATGTCAGCAACACTGACTGACCTTGAATGAAATATATTTAGGAACATAAGTCAATTTGAAGTTATCTCATAAACACGGAAAGGAACTAGAATTATTTTAATGGATTCTTTGCTGTAAAGAAATCATCCAAGGGACTAGAAAACCCCTGCCAGTCATCATTATCAGATGAAACATTATAAGATAAGGCAGGGAAAGCAATGTACCACATAGCCTTGAAAAATGCCTAGGTGCAGACCAGCTGACCTAAGCAATCTGTTCTGGCCTTACAATCTGTGAAACTGTGCCAGAATTTTGCACTTTTATCCATTCTTAAAAGGAGAAACACAGTACTAGGATGCTGGCAAAAGAATTTGGAAGGAGGAAAGAACGGGGGTTCTGTCTATTTATACTATTTTTTTACAAGGGTGTTATGAGACCACATTTTATTCCTACTTGGCCATGCATCTTAGGTTTTGCACCAACAAGCATTTGGCATGGCAATTGTCTTTGTTTAAACTGGTCTATCTGAATGAAATAATTCAGTATGTCTTGAGGAAAAATGACTGCCTATAACCAAATGATTGAAAGGGTTGCAGGACTGGAAGAGAACTTTTGAGCAACTGAGTCCAGTTTCAGTCATCACAGACAGGCATTTTCATGTAATCACTTACATAAGCTTATCAAGCCTCATCTTATAACTAGATATCTTGGCCTTACTTTTCCTACGGGAATACGGCTCCATACTGTCAGTCTTCAAATGGTAAGACATCTAATTTGCAGCTGCAACTGGTTTATGGCTGGTTCATACCCAAATAGCATTGTTACAAACACATCGTTCTGTTAAACTGGTTCTTCTTGGATCCCAATAGTCTCCTACAGGACATGCTTATAGGACACAACTGCCTTCTCCACCTCCAACAGAGCCATCACGTTACTCTGCTAAGTAAGTCAACTTCTTTTGATCTCTTCTGGTTAAAGGTGCTCTCCAAAAGGTTCCTTCCAACAACTGAGATCCTAGTGCAGGCTCACGCTGTTATGTCCAGGGTGTCTCCCCCTGGCCCATCCCTTTCTACCCTGCCAGTCATCAAGATGACCCTGTGCCTCTGCACAAGATTCCAGCACTGCTCTACACTACAGATGCTTCCAATTTATGTCAGCCAATTTTATTACCACATTCTTGTCTTTTAAGCCAATGTCATTATTGGAAATATTAAATAAGATCTGTCCTGAGACCAGTCCTTGAGGAAATTGTCTAGCAACCTCTTTCACCCTGATCATTTACCTCACAGCATGACTCATTGTCATCTCTCATTTAAAGAGCTTCTTAACACATCTCAGTTCCTTTAATAATCTCCATCTTCACCATTTTAACTAATAATTTCCCATGTGACACTGCATCAGATGCTTTGCTCAAGGTCAGAGGGATTTGATCTACTGCTTTTGTCTTCAGAATCATGTGGGTTTTTTTTCTAGACACATGAATGAAGATTCTTATCAATCTTCTTTGATAAGACAGACATCAGTATAGTCTGACACAATGTGCTTCTGACCAAACTTTATTTCACTTTATCCCCCTTTCCATTTATCTGCAGTTTTAATTAGTGCCTCTTTCAAAGTTTCCTATATAATCCTTGCACACAAGTGAGGTCAGCAAAGCTCATAAGACACAACAAGATATTTGAAATCCCCAAGAAGATAATGTGATAATTAAGACAAAGTGGATTTGATGTGGCTGTGGAGGATGTTACCAGATAACTTAACTCCTAGCCTTTAAAGTTATGCAGTTATGCACATACTCCCTAACCAAAGAAGATGGGAAATAACATTAACGAATATAAAGTGGAAAAACACCAGCAAAGAGAATTAAAATCATAAGATATAGCTGTAACAGATCCCTGGTCCCTCTCCTGTATCTATTGATGATCCACTAGGGTATAATACCGAAACAAGGAAAGCCTATGGTGCTCCTTTCCCACTAGTCTCTACCATCTCCACAGGTTTGTGGTGAATGAATACATGAGCCAAAGGTGGTATCTGGTTTTTTTTGTTTGTTTTGTTTTGTTTTTAAATATTCCTTACTGTATTTTTTATACTGGATTGCTCTGCAGCAAGTTTAAGCTTCCAGCATCAGTTTAAGGTTCCAGCATCCATGATGTCTACGGAAAGCCACCCATTTGTTTGTTTTGAGTTCACTATCCATTGATTTCTCTTGATGTTCCTTAATTCTTACAATAGGAGGACCACTGAACCATCATCCATCTTCAGGTCTCTTCCAACCTAGAGATTCTGTGATTCTGTGTGATTCACCTTCTCTCTCTCAGATCAAAGCTGGGTTGGTCTGTCTTCTCTCTCCTTGCCAAATGCTGTTGGGTAACATGCTCCCTACTCTAGCCCTTGCAGAAAAAGCATTTATCACTGTGTGGACCCCATTTTTAAGTGTCTACTTCTGACTCATCAGATAAGGATTGCAGGAACCAGCAAGTTAGCACTTGATATCACAATGTTTAAATACTTTTGAGGTTTTTGCACTCACACCTGACCCTGCAGCCATTCATAAAATCTTTCCTACTTACCTTTAATTTTTGCACAAGATGTTTTTTCATTTAGCCTATGTAATTACCCAATTAAAGACAAGTTCCCTCCTTCCCTCCCTCCTTTTTTAGACAGATATCCATTCAGAAAGTCCATCTAAGCCAATGCCTCAGGTAGAAGAGCTTGATCTCACATCCAGTTCAGGAGACCTCCCAAAATCCATCTCAGAGGAAAGCAATTCTGACAGCAATGAAAATAAAAACTAGGATCTTTCCTGCAGTTCCCAAGAGCACATGTACCCTCCTAGGGGCTCCAACAGGTTCCAGCATGGTCCTGACCTGGCACCTGACAGAGCCTACTTATTCTGTTTGGAGGAAAAGGAAAGGTTGCATCACTTTGGTGCAATTAATTTTGAGGCTAGTAAACCTACTGTAGAAATTGCACAGGAGGAGAAGGGAGAATGCCTGTTTTGAGTACTTCCATTAAAGGAAAGTAGGGCATTACTATTACTGTAATGTCACATACACTTATTAACTTATTAGGACATTAATTTTTACTGAGCCATTAAACAAGCAACTGTTACTCCGTTCTGCTGAGGTAAGAACTGTGGTTATTTTGTGTACACAAAGAAAACAGTGCATATGGGTTGATTTTGTTTTGTTTTTACATGAGCATGCAAGCTTTATATTTTCAGCAGCTTTCCCTGACACTGTACATCTGTAGCATTTGCACATAAGATTCACTCTAAAACTTAAACCCAATTTAAAAAATAAATAAAAAAAACAAAAACTGTGACCAACACCTGTAAGTCATGAAAAGCTTCAAAGTTGATAGTACATCTTAGCAAGTTACCTTGTAAACTTTGTTTTTCAAAACTGTGGTCTTTTTTTTTTTTAAAAAAAAAAAAAAAAAAAAACTTTTTACTGTGATGCACTTTTCAGGCTTGTGTTTTTGTCCCACAATTGATATCACAAGAGAACATTGCCCTCTGGTGTCACAAACTGTGGCTTTGTGTTTTTGAGGGTTCCCCACACACACATTCTCACTCACCCCTATTTTTCCTTCTCCATATTCTCCACACTGACAGCTAGAGCTCACAGACAGAAGTCAGCAGAAGGTGTGGAAGGAGTATCTTTCCATGTCTATGGGGAAATTTGTGCACTCATGTAACAATACCCATGGGTATGAAAATAATCTTTTTACACTGCTTTACAGAAAGCTCAAATTAGATCCCTTCAGGTTGGGTGATACTGTTAAATCATAGCTTATTCTTCTTTCTGACTAATCAATCAATTCATTTATTCATCCTTCTGAACAGGTAAGCTTTGGGGGCTTTAAGGTGAATATTAGAATTAAAGCTAACAGAATACTGAAGCAAAGATGTTACAGGCTTCATTACTGCTAGCACAATTTTTCTAGTCATTACCATGTTCTCAGGCATGGACTAAAACCTGCACTGGGGCACAGCAATGATCTCTGCCTAATTGCACGTATGCTTGCCCCTTGACACACACCAGCACACAAGGATGAAAAAAAAAAAGTGGTAGGAAACAGACATATCACAAACAGAGAAGTCGAGAAGTCAACTGGTACCTGGGTGTTGAAGAGCAGTAGCAAAAGAGATGGGAAGCATTATTTTTTAGGTAGCTGGAAAAGGTGTGGGAGTGATGCAGTTCGACTAACATGGAGTTTAGATCTGTCTGGCCAGCTTCGCAGGCTCTTCTTGCAGATTTGCACTGTGCGGAATAAACAGACAAGTAAAAGTGTGAGATTATTTTCCCCAACTCTTTAATAGAAAGATAATTTTTTCCAGTCAAATATTCTGAGAGCTTACTAAAGATAGAATTTTCAAAGACATAGTTAACACAATTAGTAGATCTTAATGCCAACTAATTGGTCCACACAAAATGCTTTGACATGTTTGTGTTTTTTGTATTTTTTTCAAGTAGTGAGTGATGGCTCCAATAGAAAATTCTACTATTTCCATCAGTTACTTGCAGCCACTCTGAGAATAGCAATGTGCGTGCACCATTAAAGCAGAGGCTAGGGGCTGATTGCAGTGGTGGCCAGATGGTGCTGCTTCTAATTGGCCGACTGTGGCTCTGGATACTGTCTAATTATTACTTACCTGTTTCTTGCTATTTACTGACACAGTGAGATCCTACATCCAGCTTTAGTCTGCCAATAATCACTGATCTAAGTTCAGCTCTATGCACAACCCCTTACAAACAATGGAAACATCTCCAGGAGTCATTTTTCCACCTTTTACCCTAGACACTGGAGGGAAGCACTCCTCTCCTTCATTTATCTAGAGATAATTACCTAAGACCAGACACATCTAGTTTTGTTCACAGATTTCTGTCTGTTCTGTGGCCTCTTCCCCAAATGCACCAGGCCAGGCTCCCAGTGCACAACCACTGAATCAAAGGTTTGCTGATCACCTGAACACAAGGATTTTCTTCCTAGCCTTTCAACTTTCAGGCTGTCAACTTTTGAACTTTTAATAAAATATAACAAATCACTTTTTCTCTGCTCTTACAAGAAAATACAAATTGCTCTCTTGAAGAACTGAGGGCTGCCATTAGTTTTTGTGCATCTCCCTATTTGTAAATGTTTTTTTTACAGAGATCTCTGCGATCAAAACTACTGAAAGAGAGAAAGTACAAGGCTGAGATCAGACAGGAAGATCACTTTAGAAATCAAAGAGATTAAAGTCATTACAGAACTTAAATTTGAGAGGAACTTCAAGCTAGACTTCATGGTAAAAGATTACAGAAGAAAAAATATATTTTTTTTCTTTTTTTCTAAGGAAGAAGTATGTAAATAACAGAAAGAGAAAAATTCTCTGGAGGCCATAAAGAAATAAACAGGGAGATAACCTGGTAAGAAAAAAAGGCAGTGAAGCCATAATGCGATTGGCCCCCTATGAAGGGTGTGAAATTCATTGATAGTCTGAAATTTAGACCGTTGTGGAGTCATGACATAAACAAATACTGTGCTGACAGACATCCTCCAGGACAAATTGCTGACCAAACAGAGCAAATGAAAAAAGGTGGAGCAGCTTTACTGAAATCAGTGACTACCCTCCAATACCAGAAGCAACACTTTCATTTTGCTCATTGGATTTATTTGCAGTAACACATGGGCGAGACGGGCTGGGCCTGGTCAGTCACTTTTTTTTAGAAAAAAAAAAATCTGTAAAATAAATACTTCAATGAAAAATTTACACATAAATTATTAGGAGGCTGCCAGCTGTGGTAGCCAATTAGCTGGAAGGTGATGATTTGTCCTATATGTCAGAGAGCCAAAATTTTCCTACACTTCAGTTTTTCTTGCCACCTACTTCATTACCTTTCCTTATTTTTTAGGATTTCCAGTAAATCTAGTGAGACCAGTATGTGTCACTCCTGAAAATCCACTGAGTTGCTTTTTTGACTGCACTGACATGAAGTCATAACTATTGCTATACCGCCATCAATGGAGTAGTGATCTTCAGCGATTTAAATGATTGCCACATTTCTCTCCAAGCCCTCTGCTAGAAAACATGATTGGCATCACATTTAACAGAAAGGTTCCTTCTTAGTTCCTGCACAGCTGTCTCCAGAGACTGGTTATTCAGCCTTTGCAAATTACCTCTAAAAGCTACTGTCCAGCTGGCTAAAGACTGCTCTGGAGCTACCTTGAACTGTTATATGAGGTAATTTGCAGACAAACTGATATCCCATTTCCTCCCTTTACTTGTTTACTAGATTATGAGTTTGAGTACACGTAGCTCATGTATGCCTGAGAACAGACATGTGGGAAGAAGCCTGCAGAGAAGAGTATCATTTCTTCAGGGAAAGCAGCATAGTGAGGTTGATCCAGACACTGATTCTGTAAGTGATATGCTGGATCAGCCACCTCGGACATCAGTCTCAGCAGCCCCTCTTTGTACCCAGCATGTGCACCATCTGCATTTCTTTCTGCATAGCTGACAGAAAGACCTCAGAAGAGACTGGCTCTTATACATTCATGCAGCACCTGGCACAGCAGAGCATGATCAGCATTAAGGCTTTAAGCAGTAACTACCATAGAAATAATGATTGGTAAAGTAGATTCAGATAGATAATTAAATCCTTTCCAGAAAACCTTCTTCCGTAGCATGATTTCCAATTCCAGTACTTACTAGATTCATTTAATTCCAGAACTAAAGGCCACAGAAACAGCCTTATCATTACTTTTTCATTTTAGAGTTGCTTTAGCACTCACCATGGCTTTGTCTACGTGAGACAATGGAAATCAAGTGTCTCCGGGATGCTCAGAGCTGAACCGTTCCTAATTACTGCCACCCAGATCCAGCAGAGCCCCACTCACCACATACAGACCTGCTGCCTGATGCTAGGTGGCTGTGGCTCCTTCCTGTGGGGCATCAGAGCTAGCACCAGCACTGCTCCTGCTGGAGCCTGCTCTACACGCAGCTGTGCTCAGCAGATAAACCCTGCAACTCCCAGCTTCCTGAGACCTCTCTCTCCTTTCTGCCAGGTGCTGAGAGAAGAGGAGATGATGCCTGAGCCCACTTTAAGCTCCCACTGGTGTACTGAAAGCAGTAGGCCCAAATCTCAACGCTGACTGATAGAGTACAACTATTTTCAGTGGAGCTACACCCATATGCACAAGGGGCAGATCCAATATCCTTCCCAAAATCAAGACCATATTACCCTTTGGTAGGGTCTGCTTAATGGTTGCTGTTGTTAGTTACTGTTACCAACACACTGTCTATTCTTCAGCCTAAAGCTCACTGCTGAACCCAGAGCAGCCTGCTACTCTCTTAACAAGAGCAGTCATTTCAAGCGTATATCCATAAACAGAAATGCAAGAACTGACAGCAGCCTGTCTTTGGGGAAAATCTAGCTTTCATCTCTTGCCTTTAGAGCAATTGTTCATTTTTAGTGTGTTTGGATGTATTAAATGTTACAGTATTATTTAATACTATTATTTTATTTGAAAAGGAAAAAAAAAAAAAGCAACATAATCAATCAATAGATATATTCATCTTAATATTTTTTGTCTATTCCAGTGATATTTTGGTCTCCTGGTAACATTGCTTGTGATATGTCATCATGATACAGAGAAAGAATTAAGCTGTTTCACTGGATTCTGAAGCAGCATAAAATCAAGGGAGGGTTACGCGGATTTTGCAAAAATGCACCGCTGGTTGCAATTCTGCCCATGTTCAGCAAACCATGAAATAACACTATATCAAATTTCTGGCACTTGAAAACAGGAAAGCAATCCAAAGACTGTGGCCTTTTGGCAATGTCTACTGGGAAGGTGAAAGTGTTAAAACACAGGACTTCCTTTCTTCCCCCTCTCCCTCTATTCAGATGTTCATAAAGAATCAATGTAACAATTTTCCAGAGTCTAGATCAATGGAAACATGGAAATTAATTGTTGCAGTCACCTCATTACTCGACTGTCAGTGTTAATAGATGTTTAGCACTGCAATAAGAGCAGCAGCAGTGTATGATTTCAGCATCACTGATAAGTGCTTTTAAAGTGATAGCTCACCAAGAGCTGGTGAGCCAGGTGCCTCTGCACCACCAATACAGTTCAGGACTACCATGCCCTATGGAGCTGTAGCTCACTAGTTCATTTTTTTATACACATGTTTTTCCCCCTTCATCTCTTGTGCAAAATGGAGAGAGCCCAGTGACATTTCTTCCCCAGCTCCCATGAAGATGCTGGGAATGGGCTCTCCCCATGCACCTCACAAACCAGAAGACACTTGAGCTGCACACCAAGGAGGAAGGGACAGGGCTCCTTTCCACACAAAGGGCTGGTGGTGAAATTTCAGCAGCACCCCATTCACTGCTGTGTACTGGTGAGCTGCTTAACTTGTGCAAAAATGCAGCACTCCATTGAGAAAAACCTGTGCATTTTAACAAAAGCACTTAAATAAGCACTTAAACAAATAACAATCCATGGGTTTTTGAAGAACAAAGGTTATTTCTACCAGTCAGAGAAATACAAGAGGTTTGCTGTCACAGTCTCTTTGGCCTGAAGAAATGTTGCTGCCCATTCAGGGATACAACTGCACAGGGCCAGGCAGGCCACTTCCCAGTTCTTCCCAGTCTATATGCTTCCTGGAGAGAGAAGGAGGGATCGGAGCACCACAGCTCCATGCTGTTGCCTCATATGAGCAGTATGGACTAGGCAAAACAAACAAACAAACAAAACCAACTTCACTCATAGTTTAAAAAAATAAAAAAAAAAAAGGAAGAGGGGCATTAACACCAAAAAAAAAAAAAACAACCTACCATCTACATGAATCCAGTCCTGAACAGAACATCTGAATGAATGCCCTTTTTTTTTAATCCTTATTCACTGATTTTCTGAAGATCTCTGGGATGATTTCACCAGGGAAAGCTCTGCATTGGCTTACAGAGAATTGGTACTCTTGGAGATCCTTTCCCAGAGAATAAAGAGAAGCATGCTCAGAAAAGTGCAGCTAATCTATCTTCTATCCTAACTAAAAAAAAAAAAAAAAAAAAAAAAAAAAAAGACGATTCAAACCCTGATAAGACAAAGAACATCCTGTTTCACCAAAAGTCAGGTAATGTTTCAGAAGCATAGTCCAAGCTTATCCAACAAACAGTAAGTTTTATAAACTCATAACTATCAGAACTTGTCTGCATCAGATGGAACATTTTACTGGCATTTGCCAAAGTGGTCTAGGTTTAGGGGCTGTTAAATTGGTACCTAGACATGAAAAGCCTTTGATTTGGAGTTTCCAATGCTGAAGTTCTGTTTCCTCAAGCTAGTTTCTTTGGTCTCTTTCTATTGACTTTGTTCTGCAGACTTCACTTTCTCCCTATCCATCTCTGCCTACAACACTCAAAATATCAGTCGAAAAGGAATTTTGAGTGTCTGTAATTCACTGCAGAAACTTTTCAGACTGCAGAAGAGACAGATGAGACACTAACGCTGACAGTATCAACAAAATAAATCCTTCAGCAGCAATAAATTGTATCAGTGCTTGTTTATAGAGTTTGGGTCTTTTTTCACCTGTCCAAACTGATGGCAACTTATCAAGGCAATGCTACATAGGCTTGATAGTATATTTGCTAGCTGACAGATTTGTAAAGCC
Organism: Anas platyrhynchos; assembly: GCF_047663525.1. NCBI lineage: Eukaryota > Metazoa > Chordata > Aves > Anseriformes > Anatidae > Anas > Anas platyrhynchos. The sequence goes on along the minus strand of NC_092589.1, from coordinate 32,459,996 downwards.
AAATGAAACTTTAAGCTTATATAAGAAAGTAACCAACATGTTGTCTCTTTGTTCCCTCTGCCAGCTGCAAACCACACAATGGGCAAGGATGACCTCTGTCCAGAGTAAAATATATCATTCCTAAAGCCCTCAGAGCACTACCTACCCCTATATGCTTTTCAGTTAAAGCCTATGCTCCCAAATCCAGTTTCCACCTCAACAGGCACAGAAGACCCTTAAAAGGACAGGCAGCCATTTCCCTGTAGTGGCAGTAGGACACTCCACCAAGAGGCTGTAGAGATGCAGATGATACTTTGTGGAGGCTGAACTGAAACCTCTTGAAATCTCCTTGTGGGAGGAGGAAGCAGACATGATTGCTACTGCAGCCTACTGTGTGCTACCTAGACTATATTCTTCTCCCTGAGTTGGGCTCCTTCCTGTACAATAAAATAAAATAAAATAAAATAAAATAAAATAAAATAAAAAAATAAAAAATCTCTCAAACAAAGAAGATCCTTTCTTTTGTCTATGTAAAGAATGCCGAGGCTGGACATTAAATAAACTTTTTGGTACAGATGCTATGACTGAAGTACCAATTTAGTATTTTAATGTTCAGCTTTGTATCTTCTTTGAAAGTGAACTCAGAAAGCTGCCTGAGTTTTATCTCTATGAATTTTATTTTTTTTCCCCTCTGTGGGGAACAGAGATGGCATGATGCCTGTAGCCTGTGATGAACGTTAGCAATGTAAAATACTTCAGTATCTAATGTCTTTGGAGGCTCCATTTACAGATTTTCATGCTTTGGCTAAATACAGCCAGGAATCTACTATAACTAAACTTTCACATGTCTAATCTCTGCCTCCTGTGGTAAAACATCCCTGTGACTGCTAGCAATTAAACTCTTGAACAGGGAAAGAAAGAAATATGTCTGGTGCTTTTGGCGCTAGGCAATATGACAGCATAAACTTCAGAAAATACTTCTCTACTGCAGTTATGGCCATTGAAATTTATCACTAACCATTTTCAAATATGCTGTGGTATTCAACGTGGAAAAATGTTACGTCAGACAGCATCAGTTTAACATAATGGTAAAAAAATAAATATAACCATATGCTACCAAATGAACAGTCAGCAGAGACTGCTGACTTTTTGCATGCTAAAGCCCATGAGGTAGACTGTCTTTCAGAGGAAAGGTGGAGTAGGACAACCAGGACTTGTAACGCTGGTGCACAGCTGATACAAAACTTGCGCCTTCCCAGCCTGAGCTTATAGAAAGGAGTAATTTATTCTATGCCAGCAGCAAATGATGGCACCCACCTTGTCTATTCTAGGTGTACTGTGGGAAGTAGAACTCATGTTCAGGTATTGCCTCAGAGCTAATTCCTCAGCACTTAGGTCCTCCACAGCAAACAAAAGAACTAAAACTCCTCTGGATCACAGGCTTCAGAAATTGAGGAAAAAAATTAAGGGGACCGAAGCAGCAGTGAATCTGTAGTAGTAAAAAGAGATTTTGACTCACCACTCACCTTTCTGGCTGCTGCTGGTTGATACTGCATGATACTTTGTCATTTATGTTGTGTTGACGATACCTGCAGGGAACAGAAAGTCTGCTGTTCAGCATGTCTTTATACACAAATAAAAAGTAAATATTGTAATACTGACAATTTAGGAAGATGCACTTGCCTGAATGTGTTTTAACATTCAGATTTGCATTCCATTTTTTCTCCTTTGATCTTCAGTTTCATTACTATACCATTATATCTAAATGTACTTTTTCTGGTTTACTAATTTGGTTGATTTTTTGGAGGTAATCTCTTGTAATGTACTCTATTTCAAAGATGGTTTGGAATCAAACTATTTGGTGGCTTTTTTTTTTTTTTTTTGTATAAGTAACCTTCAGACATTTTTATACTTTTATGTGTATTTCTAAATACAGTTTATTCCACATTTCATTACATAAAAATGGGTGGTTATTAGCATTACAGAGGCAACATGTCTACCAAGTTGACTGCATCAAAGATAAAATGATCCGTTCTATGCTGCACAAACTCTCTCCTTTATACAAACACACACTTACATGGGACTATCTAAGTTCATTACAATAATTTGTGATAAACAGTGAAAACAGTGAAAATGCTCATCATCCTGACATGAGGTGGCTAAATAATGAACTTATTTAAATAAAAGAATCATTGAAAAATATTTTTGTTGTTGTTGTTGTTTGTTTGTTTGTTTCCTTTTTAACTGTAACCTGGCTGGATAAAAATGCACCATAATTGCAAAAACATTCTGAATACAAATTTTCTTATGTGTTTTCCAGTGAACAACACAGCAATATTGCCATTAATTTCAAAGATGAACAGTTTTGATGAATGTTCTGGTTCTGTTTTTTTTGTAAATGAAAACCAGACACAAATAGGAAGGGCCTAACAGGCAAGCAAATAAACCTCTAAGGGTAGGCAACTTCAGGCAAAATTATGAAATTATGCTACCAGCAGACTTACAGTAAATACCTGTTAACAAACCTCTCCATTTATATTTATATATTTAACCAAAACCACTACATTTAACATAATTCTTGCCTTGTTCCACATGACTCAATGAGACCAGAGATGAGGAAGGTGACTGTCAGCATTGTGCTCCATCAATGCCTGGGCTGCCAACAAATATGACAAGTTCCCTCTGGTACAGCAGCCTCAGGAGGCTCTGTTACCTGCAGGGAATCACTGCAGGAGTCCACGCTGGGTGTGCTGCCTGTCCCAAACCTGCTGTGGGCACGGGAAAGAAAAATACACACTTAAGGCATAGAAAAGTCAGTTTTTCAGATGATATAACACAGACTTTCAGGCCTCCATACTTGCATAAAGTTCTTAATAAATTAACTCAAGATGCCACAATAAAGTAAGGTTGTGGTAATCAAATAATTATCTCTAAATTAGCCTCATTAGTACAAAATATTTTTTTTGCCAGCTCTGGAGTGCTGTCACCTTGCATAACAGAGAGAGATCAGTTACACAGACACAAACATGTATACACGGCATATATAATTCTATATATGCTATGTATGTTGTATAGTTATAACTCTGTCCATATTTCTACTGTTTTTGTAACCTTGGCCTTAAGCTACCTGAAGTTTTGACATGGACAGGCCTGGGGTACATTTCTGAGCAAATGAGAAATCAGCACGTGTTTAAGCATTAATTCTTCTTTATGCTCTGGAGGTAGCAGGGGAGAAGGGAAATGACTTAAGCTAGCATTCAGTGTTTCTACATATATCAAGAATAGTCTCAAAACTAGGCAGAGGTTTCTAATTAGGAGAAAAATAAATTTCCTGACTAGATGCCAATAAAAATGATGAGAACAAACAGCATAACTTCCTAAACAAATGGAAAATAAAATGAAGAAAACAATTCCAGCAGAATTATGCAGCATGATAAACCATAGCAGAATAGAGCTGGGCTTTGTCACAGGTGTTTTCTAGTCCTGGGAGCAAGGCTCCTAATGCCAACACTAACACAGAGACATAAAGATGTGTCAGGAAGAGCAGCAGAGACAGCTCTCTGCATATGCCAAGGCAAACATCACTCTATGCTTGTTGTTTCCTATGCTCATTCCTCAAGTGTTCAACACTATCCCCATCAGAGACCAGGCTTGAGGGAAGGTGACAGCCTAACTCAGACCACCACAGCCATCACTGCATTTTTATTCTGTTGACTCCATGAAGATCTCTATTCTGACTTTTTTAAGGTGGTTAAAAAATGCATGTGGTCCATAACTGGAAATAGACCAGAAAACACTATACATAGTTTGTGTCTATTCATTTGTCTTCATTTCAGTTACAGAGACAAAACTTTCCGAGGAACACAGCATCCTGCACAGTACCATGCCTCGGGTCATTAGGAATGAGCAGAAGTAAAAGTTGCATTCTGCCACAAGGTCAGCCTTGCTGAACATTGCCTCTTGGATACTGAACTAATAGCTGTGACCACTTTTCCAAAGGTGCCTTTTTAATATGTATCTATCCCTATTGTAAAAGTATTATGCTGATATTCATGAATTTGTTTTGCCTCAGGAGGCCAATTGTGTCTTTTTTTTTTTTTTGATTGCACTGTTATGCTTATTTAAATATTATTTAAATTTGCATCTCATCATCCAAATATAACGAAGCCTACAAGTGAATATAAGATGATATAGAGCAAGCTAAAGTGATCTTCAATTTTTAATCACCGTCTTCCCATCCTAAACAAAAAGGATGAATGTGTCTTCAGCAAGTGAAACATTGCTGTGGCATTATAAATTTCCAGATGGTACTAGCAATAACTGAATGAGTTCATATCTCTGATGTAACTCCCATCAAATTAATAGCACTACACCAGGCATAAATTTGCCCTAGACCTGCACAAGTCAAACACAGAAAAACATAGTAACATCACTTTGCTGAACCCTATTCATTAAAAAAATAAAATACAGAATTTCCTAAATTCATTTTGTAAATTACTCCACCAATATGTAACAAACTTCAGTTATGCATTTTGTGTAATTTAGTAGCAGCATGTAATTATATGTATTTATTTCATTACAACTCAACTTATAAATGTACGTATTGTTGTCTAAATTACCTACATAATATTTCTATTAATAATATAAAACACCTAGCTACACTAAATATTATGAGGTGTGGGGCACTGTTTTGTTTTTGTTTGTTTGTTTCCTCTAGTGACCGGACTTTACAGAAGGCATAGTCATAAAAGTAGAGAAAAGAATTCTGAGCTTAGCTGAAACACCTAAATCACTGAGATTCTTACCACTGACAACAAAAAACTGCACAAAGGGCTGTAAAACATAAGTCACAGACATGAGATACAAACTAGGAGCAATGTACACAGAACAATGAAAATACGTCTAGGTTACAGGAAAAAAGCAGCAAGAGCATGGAAATTGTACCCTAGAAATACCAGCAAATACAATGCCTTTGGCAATAATAGTTGACAAAGGAAAAGTCACTATTATTGGTAACGCTTCCAAAACTGTTTTCCCTCACAATTCACAGTATGGTATTTTTGGTATTTTTCTTTCTGCTCCCAACAGGTAACATCGCTGGAGATAGCCCAAGGAGTCCACATTTGGTTTGACAAAATATTTTATTTCCCCACCTCACCCACACCCCCAAGAATCCAGCTGGGCAGACTTCACAGAAAATTCTGGAAGTCAGAGGTAAGCAGGTGTGGCTGAAAAGCCATCCCTGCACAGCCTTGAGAAAGGCCAGCAGATGTACAATAACAATCATCATGAATGATGTTTTCAGCACAGCTCATTGCTGGTCTAACCCCTCACATAAATCAAGGGGAAATTCATAGCATTGCTGAAAGCTATTGAAACTCATGGCTACAGTTTCTGTAAAGGCCTTTGTAGGAAAGGGAAGAAGGCCTTTCCTTGTAAGATTTAAAATTTCTAGTCTGCTTCATGGCAGATCCTGCCTATAAAATCAAGATCATCCTTGATGGGATACCCCATTTCTGTGCTAAAGATAAAACAGATGGTATTCATCACACATATTAGCTGTCTGAAGGCTCAGCATCTAGTCTAAGCCCAACATCAATACAATGAACATATAGACTCAGTAAGGAGCAATTGAAGCTTCCATTGCAGTTACTGAAAAGCAAGATGCGTTTTCAAAAGCAATTGATTTCAACCTTAGATAGATGTCTAAGGTACATGGGATGAATTACTCTCTCAAGGTTCTTCTCTTTCTCAACTTCACGAGGAATATAAGTGATTTTCTTACACTAGGCACATTTTACACAGACAGAATTGGGAAAGATGGAGTGGAGGGTTTTCAGTGGAGGCAGATATTTTCACATAGTGTTTTTCTTATCATCCCACATGTATTTTTATTAGGATATTACTTGGGTAATTTAGCTTTGAAATTTCTCCAGTTTTCAGACCTAGTGTGCTTTGTTTTGTTAAGACCATTTTCATCCAAGATTTCACAATATAAGCATTTTTCCTTGTCCTCCAGAAGTACCTTCAGGAAAGGTCCACAATGTTCCAAGCTCAGTTCACACGTTAAAGAATTCTCTGTTCCCTAGAGATTGCAGCAAAATGCGTGGTGAGGAGCAATAAGGGAAGATGAACACCAAACAGAAAAAAAGGCTCCAGCGGGACCTCATTGCAACTTTTCATTACTTGAAGAGGGCTTATAAAAAATGGAGAGCAACTCCTTACTCAATCAGATATTTACAAGACGAGGAAGAATGGTTCTAAACTAAAGGATGGGAGATTTAGATCAGAGATTAGGAGGAAATTCTTTACTCAGAGGGTGGTGAGGCACTGGAACAGGCTGCCCAGAGAGGTTGTGGATGCCCCGTCCTTGAAGATATTCAAAGCCAGGTTAGATGAGGCCTTGAGAAACCTGATCTAGTGGGTGGTGTCCCAATTTATGGCAGAGGGGGTTCGAACTAGAGGATTTTTGAGGTCTCTTGCAACCCAGGCCATTCTATGGTTCTTCTATGAACTATTATAATAAACACTGTAATTATCATTGTATCTGGAGAAGCACAATTCACAGGTTTTGTAGATCAGCCCAGCAGGTTTTGCTCCATGCAGACATTTACATGGCAAGATGGGAAGAAAATTCCCAGGAATTAGACACAAAACTGCTATTATAGATGACCAATTTTTTGTCACATTGGAAATGTGGATTTCATATTTATTCTGACTATAGAGCTTAATGCAGTTCAGAAAACAAAAGAACCAGATCTATCCCTCATCCTGCTGACTAATAAAGTTCTTACAGGACTGAAAAAAAAATAAAAATAAATAAATAGATTTTTATCAGGGGTCCCATTTTCACTTAGGTATTTCTGAATTATTCTCTTGACCTAAGTCCTGAAGATATAGCAATAATATATTGTGAGATAGTTTGACATAGATCAATGTATCAACAGATGGGTAGATAGATCAATGGACAGATGGATATAAGCACACCTATCTGGAAATAAATCTAGGACATATTGTCAATATCCTTATTAGACTAGGTTGTAGACATTTTTATGAGTGTATCTATATTCAGCTCTGAGATCTTATCTCAAACTTGACCTCTAAATCTTTCTAGGTGTGCTCAGTACCAAGATTTAGAAAGCTGGTATCCAAACATTACCTGTCACAATACTTGTTTTTCAGTCATGGCTGAAGGCATTTTGTACTATGTCTAAATATACAGTTCTCACGACTGCATGGTGAGGAGGGGATTATTAAAATTAATGGAATTTATATTTGTACACTGGAAAGAATAATTGCTTACTTCACAAAGTGCTGCAAATGATGAGTGACTTGAATATTATGTTAGTGAACATTTACAACATAGCGGATAATTTTGCAATTACAATTTTTGATGACATTATTAAAGCTAGGTCACTTATTGCACTAATCTCTTCTGTTATGCCTCCTGGTATAATTACATTAGTTACTAAGTACAGTGGTTTTTAAAGAAATTATGCCTGCCATTAAATATTTCACCCTTACCTATAATGAGATCAGCATTAACAAGCTGCTATCAGTACTGTAGGAAGATTCGATCAACAATGAATTAGAGCATGGAAGAGATAAGTTACAACTAATTTATTTTTAACCATCCTTTATTTTTATCTTGTGAAGGTTAACAAAATGCATGTTTGAAAAGAAATCTTTTTTCAAGTATCCATATACAGCAAATATCCACATACAAAAATAAATATTAAGGGAACACTGATACTTCTTCTGATTCTTCCTGTATGTACAATACATTGCACCTGCCTCAGAATTTTCTTCAAAAACAGGAATACTATTGTGCATTAAAAAAAAAAAAAAAAAAAAAAAAAAAAAAAAAGCTGTGGAAATAATGCTGTGGAAATAATGTGCTGTATTTGGAAGTTCAGAAAAAAAATAAAACACTTGCAAGACATTTTAAAGAAAAACATATGGGTAAAGGTCCAATCAGATAACGAAAACAGATAAATCAACAGGAAATAGAGATTTAGAGAGATAGCCTTTGCAATGGAATGAAGTGGATGCTGTATTTCCTTAGAAATACATGAATTGTAGTGTGTGAAATACTAATCCTGGGCAGGAGCAGACACCAAGAAATCCAAAACCCACAAAGAAATGAGAGGAAAATATTGCTATTAAGGTTAATAAAAACTAAAGTGGTGTAATGACTCACTGCAGATGTATTGGATGAAGTTGAGAGACTGAGATGTATCACTGAAAATAACTATTAATGTCAATAAGGACATAATTTGAAACTGTGTTTCTCATAAATCTCACAGACTCTAAGCTAGTAAGATCCCTTTAGAGAGCCAGATCAATGAGTTCACCTATTGAGGTTATATCAGGAATTAAAGAAAATTGCATGGATTCATTCAGGTGAGAAGAAGATGGGTAAATTATTGTAAGGGTTACAAGAATTGGTGTTTCTCATACTCAGAGAAAAGTATAGCAGATAATGAAGAGAAACTTCAAAACAGCAATAGACCCCTGCTCTAGTGAGCCCAAATGGGAGTTCTGCCACTGGCTTCAGGCAGGACAAGGACATCTTATGCATGCCCGCACGTGCACTCGTGAATATCTGCACAGTAAGCAACACACTAGTAATGCTGCCCAAGGACGTAAAGTAAGGGTAAGCTATAAGACCATAACAAGTAATTATTAAATGCTTATTCTCACCATTTTCATTTATTCAAGGCCCTCAGCAAAGCAGAAAGTCAGTACATAAATGAGATACAGAAAGCTTCTCTACAGACCATGGAAGCAAGCTCTATCACTTGTTCATTTTCACCTTTCTTAAGCCTGCATGCCTCACCAGCAAGGGGCTACAGGAGAGCAAAGCAACTCCTCACACCCTACCCATACATACACTGTGAAAATCAGAAATCTCAATGGATTGAAGTGAAGCTTTGATGTTTAAAGGTTGAAAAGCTCTGTTTTACAATAATTATTTGTAATGAAAGATAAAACTGTATATAAGTACTCCCAGATATAAATTAAAGATTTTTCAAATATTTTTTTTAAGGATTTTCAAAGATTTTTGACTTTATAAAGTTAAGCTTGAGGCTCTTCATGGATAGATTACACAAACTGAAATTGATGTATCTAGACAGTCATTGCTGGCCGAAAAGACAACTTAAAACCATCATTTGTATATTTATCGCATGTTCAAAGATTCTCAAGTAGTCTTCCCTCCTTAAAAAATAAAATAAAATAAATAAAATAAAATAAAATAAAATAAAATAAAATAGTGTGAAACTACTTCCTGCAGCAGCATTTCTACTGCACGAGGCAGTATTACACCCTCTGCTGCATTACATCCACCTTCCTGTAGTAGAACATAACTGATTTCCATGGGGTCTTACTTCATTTCAAATGCATACAAAGAGCCATAAAGGTATATGTTGCTTTGTGAGAAGGAAGCCATTGAAATCGCACAGGGTAAAATGATATTGTGGACAATAAATTAAAGCCTGACAGTCTGTCCAGAGTAAGGAAGTAATGATTTCATTCAAAGCTAGAAAATTATACTAACATAAAACTGCTGTTATTCCCTATAGGGTCAGCTGAGTCTGGTTTTAGTAGGAACTGTATTGCACTGAAGAGACCAGAATTAGAACATAAAATGATGTTTTGTGCAGCATTTAGGGAGTTAATATTAAATATATATAGAAAAGAAAAAAAAGAAAAGAAAAGAAAAGAAAAGAAAAGAAAAGAAAAGAAAAGAAAAGAAAAGAAAAGAAAAGAAAAGAAAAGAAAAGAAAAGAAAAGAAAAGAAAAGAAAAGAAAAGAAAAGAAAAGAAAAGAAAAGAAAAGAAAAGAAAGAAAAGAAAGCAGAACTTGTCCTTTAATTTAAAAAACACACAAACAAAAACACTGAATAAGTAACAATGAAACAAAAATCCTAAATTCAGTCACAGAGCAAACCACAGGCAGTGCTGCAAAAATCTCTGAAATTTACCTTCAGCCTTACCTTTTAAAAGAAGACGCTAATATGATGTACAATACAGACACAGATTTAACTATTTCCCACTATTTTCTGCCATGTTTACACTTGAGTGAGAAACATTTGAATTGATTCTCTTCTTAAAACCTCAGGAGATTGAAAAGCTTTTAAAGAAGGCTTTTTGCACACTTTCTAATATTTGTCTTCATGTCTCTCTGCGCATCTACTGTATATCTTCATTATTTTTTAGCAAGATTTTAACTGACAGCCACCTCAAGACTACTTAAATAACAAGGTGAAAAAAGAACGGTTACAAAGAGCTGACTTCACACTTGATCTCCCATCTCTCTTTATACGTGTCCAATGCCTTTTCATGTTCATTTGAAATTGAGGTAAGTAAAAATTCTGTGCTTATTCCAAGACCTTATCTAATCCTTTTATATGGATGGCAATCCTTCAAAGAAAGGACTAAAAAACTGTACAGTGTTTTAGAGATACTGATACTGTTTGGTATCCTATTCTAGGAAACTTTACTAGCAGTAGATTTACTGCAGCACACTATGACCCATGATTCTTCAATGTAGACACTGCTGGTTTCTTGTGGTTTTGTTGTTGTTGCTGTTGTTTTGTCTTCTGCTTTTATTACAGATAGCCTTGACAGACATATTTACGTGCCTATATTATTTGTTCTAGCACACTGAATGTAAGAGATAAAGATCATCTGCACTACTTTGTGTTTACTCACCTATATATAAATACATATATATATATCCAGGTATCTAGCCAAAGTCACGTGTATTATCAGAAATGAAGACACTGACGGAATTGCTTCTGAACTACCAATTCATCAAGAAAATTGATGCTGGTTTCCTAGTACTGACCTTCCAGTGGTGTAGATTTTATTTTTTTCCTGCTTAAAGCAGCACTTTCCAAGGAAACAATTTTCATAATTTATTCGGAGCAATGTTTGGGGATATATTTCTGTACCTTCAATGACTTTGATCTAGCCTGTCAAGAGCACAATAATACACTGTCATATTGCATAGTACTCTGTATCAGTGACTGTTTTTCATTGGAGTGAGCATATGACAATGAACATTCAGAGAGGTATGCTCAATTAGTAGCTTACTACCAGCATAAAGTCATACTTTCACTTATTATAAGGCCAGGAAAGACACCAGTGATTTTGAGGTCTGATTCCTATACACTAAAACTCACTGAAATAGTTCTTGTTTGAAGTGGAGGACATCACATAGAAAAATACTGAATCTTTATTTTAAAACTTCTTGAAAACCTACCAAAACCACTAGCAAACTAATAAACGCTTATCCTAGGTTTAAACTCAGAAAGCAGCAGGAATTGAGGTTTTTATCTTTGACAAAGAAATATAATTGCTTAAGAGCTGCGAAATAGTAACATGCATCATATTGAGTTTTTGGTGAGCTGTGACAATCATCCCAAAAAGTTTATATGTAGCTCGGGAAACACTGCTATTGTGTTGATAGCTGGCTCTAACAATGTTTCTTTTTCAGTAAACACCAATGCAACGATCTCTTAATATTTTCTTATCTGAATTCAGATCATACCTGGTGGATTTCTCTTAGAAATGGATAAGAGTTACCTATTGACCTTGGAGGAACCAAGTTTTGGTTAATTATATAGTAACAATTTTAATTATTTTGTGTTAATATAATATTTAGAAATCTAATACAAACATTTTTTCTGCTAACCCTGTTCAGCCTGATGAACTGAAACAGATTTTAATATACCACAAGTCTAATACTGTGTTCCTGAAGATAGCAGTTTGTAGTGACAGCACATACTGTCATCAATGTTTTGCAACCGAAATTTTAACAGAGCCACATCATCTCGCAAGAAAATCCCCTCCTTCTCTGACACATTTCAGGTAAGCTCACAAAGTTGAAGATATCAAATAGGGAATACTCTTCTTATAGAAATATGTTTTTATGAAGAACTTGTTACCTTTGTGTTCCTAATTTCAGATTCAGTCTGCCACCATTTTTAGAGCCAATTCAATCCTGCAAGTCTCTAACATCTTGAAAGGATCCTTTAGAACTGCATCATCTTCTACCAGGCAAAAACAGCTTCAACAAAGGACTTCAGTATTAAGGCATTCAGAATAATTGAAGAAGGGGGAGCTGTGTGAGTAAAACTTGTGTGAGTAAAACTGGACAAGTGCGCAAAAGAGAAACAAAATACATGGAAGCCACTGTTTCTCAAATGCTCAAAATTCATCCTTTTTTTCAAACCCGTAAATGCATTTTCTGACTGTGTCTGGCCACTGGCCTAAAATATTTCATTCCGTGTTTTAAAAGAAGAGTATTTCTCACATTTGTTTTTCCATTTCTGTTAGTAGGTAGTAACAGGCAAAGACCAAATAATCCTTCAGATAAGCTACCAACAATTTCATTTGACGGCAAAATGTATTTATTCAGCTGACAGTTTGGCCCATTTAAAGAAACATCCTGTGCCAATTGGTATGAAGCAACACCTTCAGGATTTTCTGACACAAAGGTACAGCTTGTGGCAGACCAGGGTAAAACTTTTGATGATTTTTTATATATTCTATAACTAATTCAATAAAAGTACTTATGAAATGAGAAGCTCTAGAAACCACTTACCATATCAGCCTTTGGGTATTGTATAATGGTTTTCCATTATGGAATGAAATTAAACAGTTATAAAAAAGCAGTAATTTCATAGTTAGCCACCCAGAAACTTGGGCATGTTAAAACAGCATTTTAGAAAATTACAGGTAATATTATTCCTTCAAATTAATGTCATTTCTCCTAGCCTCTTAGGATAGGAAAGCTCAAAGAATTTTGCAGGAGTTAATAGTTATAGAGCATCATCATGATCAGCCTGAATCTCAGAAATGAAAATGAAATGAAACAAAAGTACATGTACTTCCATACAGGAATACATGCATTGATAAATAAGAAATGAATGGCTGTTCTGACATTTCATTATAGTTGTTCACCCTATGGTTTCCTGAGAAATGAGGAGAGGAAACATATGGTTTTATATGGTACGTGAAATCTATACCAAGAGCACTGAAGCCTCAAGTGTCTGCTGAAAATAATGCCCAAAAAACAAATCCACATTAAACAATGAAACACTCATAAATTCCTTTTTATTTTATCCATTCATCCATGAAGGCTTAACTTTACTACACTTCCTGATTTTAATGGAATTTGATTGTACCCGCTTTTGTGTTTGAACTGACATAAGAAAGAGCCATTGACTTAGAACATGCATCCTCGCTGCCTAATTGTGCAACTTCTTTTAAGTCCTCTCCTCAGAACAATGATACATATAGCAACACTCTTCCTACATAAGAAACCCTAATCATCCAATCAATAAAGACAAATGAATACTAACAATCATAAAACTAAATGAATAATGTTTTTACAATAAAACTCTAATTTCAGTGATACAAAGAGCTTTACTCCAGAAAGGATAATGTTAAATATGATTCTGAGCCTTCAAGCCCACCATCAGACTGATATAAAAGGTGAGCAGGTATTATAATGGTGAACACTGCACAAAATCACAACCTTCCCTTTGATGATTAATTCATTGTATCAGCTAGCAGCCATCTATCAGCAAAGTATTTGTGCATGAACAGAATTTTGAGCATGTATTTACAACACAGTGAAGTCAAACTGAAGACATATTTTAAATCCTTCCCTGAACTGAGGTCACAGTGATGCTGTATTTTTAAAACCAAGACTAATCACTTGTTATTTAAGCTTAATTAATAAATTTTAGACCCAAGTCTAAAAATATTTAGTGAATTTATCTCCCTTTCTAAAATATTTTCAGGGTCTTAATCATGCAGTAATTAAGCAGCAAGCTGAAACCAATACATGCTACCAAAACTCTTGAAATAGTGTGAACTGTTTATGAACATACATATAATCTCAGTTTATTATTTAACGGTAATTTGATTTTATTTATAAGTTGCTATACTTCAAAAACAGTCACTTTGAAATAATACTATTTTTAGCCCTTTCAGAAGGAAGATTATATAGATATAGAGCTTATGTAGTACATTACCTGCATGGAAAATACACTTGTTTTCATCTTTTCTTTCTTATAGGCTTAGTCAGAGTAACCATTCTGTCTTTTCAAAGCATTTTGCACCTTAATGGTTCAACCCTACAACCCACAGATTCACTTCTTGCAAGTGCATTTCAATTAACATCTTACTAACTATTTAGTATTGGCCGGTCTACTACTGTTCTAATTTTCTGAAGCAGCTATTCAATTTTCTGGCTCACCAGTCAGGTCAGAAAATGGGGCCATGTTATGATACACAACATTTATGATAAGGCAATATAAATCTTAAAATACTGACAAATATTTTGAGCCTTTCTGGTTGCCAGCTATGCAGAATAAGCTTTAGAGCTATGTGTCCACAGTGCTCAGCTGTAGAGAGAAGTGAAACCTAAGGAGGATTTTTAGTGAGATTTTCTGACTGCCAAGGAAGAAGTTGAAAAAGTAATTCAAAATTTGAAGCCTTCCAGATTGCCTTGAAAAATAAAACATTCAGTTTTCTAATGAACTGAAGAGTCTTTTAGGATAAAACCTCAGAATGTGAGAAAATGTGAAAGATCTTCCTCTTTCAAAGACATGTAGATTTTGTGCTTCAGCTTTATCAGTGCACTGTTTAGACACAGTTTGGGAAATCTATATTGCACAATGCAATTTCTTTTATTACAAATGCCTCTTCATTAGATAGTACTTTTTTTCTGATTTAATTGCAGTAATTAATGAGGACATTATAAAAACAGATTATAACAGATGAGCAAAACTGATACTAACTATAAGTGAGAGGCTGACAATGAAAGAAGCAAAAAGACTGATCAGCAAAAAAAGGCACTATTCTAGATAGGAGGCAATATATAGGATAAGCAAAATTTAGACTGACATACACATAACAAATTAGATTAAGAAAGATTAAATAAAAGACTTGCAGCTATGCAGAGAAAAGGAGAGAGAAGAAAAAAAAAAGGCTTGGCAGCTGTGTAGTGAAACTATGAGTGACCAAAATCAATGTAATAAAGACTGGCTATTGGGAATGACAAAATAAAAGCAGAGATTTTTGCAACCAAAATGGAGGAAAAATCAGAGTTAAGGTATTCAAATGGAGTGGGCTCATCCTTAAAAGAGTATTGAACAGGCTGAAAAATCATGTCTCAATTAGCATGACTTTTTGGATCTAAAAAGCTGGCATCAGTGATGGAGAACTATCAGGTTAAAAGAAGAAAAAAAATGAGAAGGGGAAAGTAACAGAAAATACAGCAGATTCAGAATTAGATGCTTGTAATGTCTATTTCAGTGGTGCAGAAAAGCTATTATACAGATTTTGAAGAAAGAATATTTTTTTCAAAATGGCAGACAAACAAATGAGGTAAAATATTACACAGATTTAACAAAAAAAAGATCAAGTCAGACTAACCTGACAATTTCACATGATAACTGCTTTTCCAGACAAAGCTTTTCGGGAGAAGCTTATCTGTCTGGTTAGATTACAGCAAAGTATTTGGTACAGCATCACATGGGAAATTATCAGTTATAAAGGAAAAAGGTAACAGTTCAAGAACCATAACATTGAGAAGGAACATATTAAGAGGAAAAAAAAAAAAAAAAAAAAAAAAAAAAAAAACAGTCTGTGTTCTCAGCCTAGACATATTTTAATATAAATTTCTTGATGCTTTGTCTTGGTTTGGTCTTAACATTTTCATTAACACCTCAGCCAAAAATCAGTGTGATAATACAATTTGCTAGTGATACAAAATTGGAAGATGTTATGAAAGGGTCTGAACATCATTCAATAAGCAAAAAACATTAAGAAGTGAATTAGAATAATCGTAATAAGCGAACAAAAAAGATCAGATGAAGTCAGCTAAAATTAGATGGAAGGATTTTCTTTTAGGAACAAATAAAAGGACTTATTACTATAAACTTGCCAGCAATGACTCTCTGACGCCCTTGTCTTCTCCACATCCCCCCAGATCAATTCAGATCTGATCCATTTAAATTGTTCCTAACAGACAATTATTTTTAATTTTTTTTACCAATCTCCTTCAGTTGAGATCTCATATTCTCCCTTGTAATGCATTACAGATTTATTTATTTTTCTTACTGCCAAATCTCCAGTTAATACGTGTACTCATTGTTCCGCCATTCAAGTCCTAAAAAAAAAATGATGAGTAGTACTTGATACAGACAGACCCTTTAAAACCCTCCTCAGTTATATATATGCACAAGAAAGATGGATGAGGGCTGGGAATGATGCAGATGGGGGCTATTCAGATAAGAAGTATCAAAGAGTGTGTCACATGGAAAAGAAGGTAGAGAACAGAGAGATTAATGCTCAAGTACAATTTTGGTATACCAATAAAAGGGAATAAACTGATTATAAATGTAAGTAGTGTGGAAAGCAGATAACTTCTACCCAGGAGTGTAACTTTCTGCAAAGAACACCATCAGAGACCCAAAGCCCCTATTTCTACGATGGACCTCAATGGCTTTTTAATGAAGTTAACCCTACTACAACCTCCTTTGAGGTAGTTGTAGAGAGCAATAAGGTCTCCATGGAGAGAGACCTTCTTTTTCTCTAAGCTAAATAACCCCAGCTCCCTCAACAACTCCTCATAAGACTTGTTCTCTAGACCCTTCACCAGCTTTGTAGCCTTTCTTTAGACATGCTCCAGCACCTCGATGCCCTTCTTCTAGTGAGTGGCCCAAAACTGAACACAGTATTTGAGATGTGGCCTCACCAGAGCCGAGTACAGAGGGAAAATCATTTCCCTAGTTCTTCTGGCCACACTATTCCTGAGCCAGAATGCTGCTGGCCTTCTTGGCCACCTGAGCACACTGCTGGCTCATACTCAACCGGTTATTGACCAATACCCTCAGGCTTCCTTCCACCAGGCAGCTTTCCAACCACTCCTTCCTCAGTCTGTAGCATTGCATGGGGTTGTTGTGCCCCAAGTGCAGGGCCCAGCACTTGGCCTTGTTGAACCTCATACAGTTGGCCTTGGCCCATCAGTCCAGCCTATCCAGATCCTCCTGCAGAGCCTTCCTACCTTCAAGCAGATCAACACTATCCCCCAACTTGGTGTCATCTGCAAACTTACTGAGGGTGCACTCAATCCCCTTATCCAGAATACTGATAATGATATTGAAGAGAATTGTCCACAATACTGAGCCCTGGGGGACACCACTAGTGACCAGTCTCCAGCTGGAAACTCCATTTACCACGACTCCTTGGGTCTGCCCACCCAGACATTGTTTTACCCAGTGAAGCATATGCCCATCCAAGCCATGAGCAGCTAGTTTCTCCAGAAAAATGCTGTGGGAAACAGTATCAAAAACTTAGCTAAAGTCTAGGTAGAAAACATCCACAGCCTTTCATTCGACACTAAGCACATCACCTTGTTATAGAAGGAGATCAGGTTAGTCAAACAGGACCTGTCTTTTGTAAACCCATGCTGACTGGGCCTGATCTATCAATTTTAGGTTCTGACCCCAGTTCAGCCAGCCACAGCAGGGAGAACACATGACAAGAGCTGAACATTAAGTATGCCCAACAAGTAAAGAGGTTTGACTGCTAGGTTTAAGCATGTTTCTACGTAACATATGCGAACAGCAGATTTGAAAGACTTAAACAGTGGCTTAATTAAAGTCTCTCTTCTCTTACACAGAAAAGCCATTTGCATCTCTAGTTTTTAAGTTCTCCTCCAAAGACTAAGTGAAGTAGGGCTCCTCAAAGAAACAGATACCAACATTTCTTATCATAACCAAAGCGGTATAGTTTTCGAAGTTTGCTCTTGCACACAGATAGACAATTTCCCCTGAAGTTTTTCAGGCAAATTCCAGCTCGAGGAAGACATGGTTCTTTGAAGGTTGTAGCACAAGGGGGCAGAGCTTAACAAATCTGTACATAGCTAAAAACAAACCCTATATGCCTTATGCTGTCAGCTGGAGGGACTTGACTGTAGTACCAAACAATGGTCCCTAGGCCAATAATCTTGCAATATTAACAGATGGGGAAAAAAAATTAAACAGCTACAACTAATGGTTTTGTGAGGAGGCATGGGATATACCAGGTAATATTGAATGTATTGCATTTAGAGTAAATAAACAGGAGTCAGTCAAGCACTTCAGTTCTTCCATAATGTGCAAATCACCAGGTATCAAGCCAGGGAAATTGTAGATGAGTTCTTCCTGATTACATTTGACACTGTAAATTTTTTTAAGCTCTAAATGCAAAACAGAGTGCTTGATTTTGCTCATTTCTTTGGGAAGCATAGATTGCAAGGAATGTACCTAGTTCCGATATGGAGCAATGCAGGCTGTGAATCTAACCCACAAACATTCACTTTTTTAGGACGTTGCCAAACCACCCCAGGGTAAGTTTTAGGTTAAGCATTCTTTTGTTGTGGTTGAAGAGGAAAAAACATTGTTTGGTTATTCACTGTGGTAACAAAATACTCATGTTTCTCATCGATGTGACTGTTATCTTCCAGATTTGCTCCATGATACTGGGTCTCCATCTTACCAGGGTAAGAATATCAACTTTAGATGCTTCATGTTCAATTTGTCACATAGGAGCTGAAGGGAGCACAGAAATAAAATAAGGGTTTTACCTGTGACTTTCAAAGGGGAATGCTGTCAGCTAATGACATTTTCTCAGTAGTGTTAAGAGACTAAGAGAACTCTATATCTTTTTGAGACAAGTGCTTAATTTGTTGGCTAGTCTTTCTGTCAGAGTTGTGCTTTAGATTACTTAAAGCTTTAAAGTGATTAAGCTATATTATTATGATATAGAGAAATTTATCAGTAATCATAAACTGAGTAGGGTCAAACTGCAAATTTAGACTGTGAATTTTTATGTCTTCTCACTGAGTTTCAATACAGAATCTTCTGTAGTCTAATCTGCATATGTTAAAACGTGTAATTATGAAGCGATCCTTTATCCAGCAAGTTCAAATGCAAATATTGGCTCTTTCCTGAGTGCAGAGATCGGCTTTTGCAAGTGAATTGCAGTTTAACTGAAACTACTAAGCTCTTTCTGTTTTACTTAAATTAATGTAATTATTATCTGGCTAATTAGCTTGCAGATTGACTTGTTCTGTTATTCATTAACTGGGAAATTTCTTTCTGGATAGAGAATAATACGTGAACATCAGTCTATTTGCAGCACAAAATACTGATTAGAAACAGATCATGTTATCCAAGGAGACAGTAATGATTTCTTTTAAAAATGTCCCTTATAAGAAAACTCTTGAGTCAGTAGAAATTAGTCTATTGTAAGGATTGTGAATTACTTGTCACCCTTGGAGAAGGCAACAAGTTTTATAGTAGGAGCAGAAGACAGACAGAAGGCAGCCTTCACGGCTAGTATCCGGTTCTGTCCTCTTTCCACAAACCTGTCTTTCTATTTCTAGCCCTGTCTAGTTTTACAGTCTCTAATGGCATTACTTATTAAAGTAAGGAAAGCATTGGGAGGAATATTATTCACAGTTAACAAACAAACCCCAGCACAAAAATTATAAAAATAAGCCAATAAATTTTGCATTATCTTGTGCAGAAGAGATAGAGAGAAGAAAGTCCAAGCACCCTCCCTGCAGCAAAGAAGCATATTTGTGGTGGTTGTTTCATAAGGGCTGTAGCTAATTGAGGAGATCCATGCACAGTTACTTTTACTTTCCAAAGCTTTTTAAGCCATTCTTGTTATGCTTTGTTGTAAATTAAATATTTACTATTGCAAAGTCTCAGTATAAATGAGCATAGAAGCAAAATTGACATGAGCTCAACAACAATCTATGTGGAACTAAAGAAAGCCTTATTATTTTCCATACCCTGTAAACAAAAACTTTTTAATATTACACCACTTTTTATTTCTTTGTAATCAAGAGTGCTGATTTTGTAGCCTTTCAGACTCCCATCAATTATGAATTCAATACTAACCCTCCCATGAATGTCCAGGAAATAGATTGGATTTCCAACAGGAATGCTAAGATCCCAAAACACCACTATATGGTGCAAAGGTTTCTGCACACTGAGTCTTCTCTCCCATTTGTACTTGGGTCCTCTAGACTTTGCTAAGGCTTCCTAATAAGTGTTGGTTTTAGACCCCAAAGACATTATCTCCAGACAAAAGATGTTCAAAGAGGTAGATGCAGAAGTAGATGGTGTTTCAGGAAAAAATAAATAAATAAATAAATAAATCACAAGCCTGATGCATGGGCAAAGTATGAATAAAAGGGAATTTCTGAGAAGTTATTCCTTCCCATGAAATTCTCTATCATTGAACCTATCATTTAGGAAACTGGCAAAACATGTCATTCTTATTCTGTAGGTAACACCACCACATGCAGCAGCTGGGAACTACCATGAATGGACTGAAGCCTAGCCTATGGCTTAATATCTGAGGCCTATGGTCTTCTCAACATGAGGTAAGCTACCTTTTTTTTTTTTTTTTTTTTTTTTGTGTGTGTGTGTGTGCAAGCAGAACTAGTCTGACAAGATATCATTGGCAGGTCAACAAATAATCAGTAATTTAATCAATTTTTTTTAAGACAGTCCTTGAGCAAGTGCTAGTGATTATTCCTTCTCCTTGCAATATCTGGAATTTACAGCCATTTGTAAATCAAACAGAAGTCCATAATGTTAGGAGAAATGATCAAAGGCCTTCTTTTGCCAAGTTTTGGCTCAAAGGGTTGCTTGATTATTCAGCTGTGGCACAGCCTGTTCATTAGTTCTGCCTATTTACTATTTTACCATTAACCAGTTTATCTTCCTCAAGACATACACCTCTGTGGAGCTGTGACATACCTTAGTAAGTAGAGCAACCATTATGAATGGGGTCTCCAAGGGCTGCATATCAAATACTGATGAACAAGGTATGTTTGAACACACGCTGTTTAAATTAAATGCTATAGTCTGGAAAAAATATAAAGATGTGCAACAACAACTAAACTGGAAAGTCACAGAGGTTCCTTTGAAATCAGTTTTGTTAACATTAATAAAGTTTTCAACATCCTCATATACCTGGATTAATAGATCAGATAGCAGTGATTCTGGGGGATTAGATGTCCTAGGATCATATATTTTAAGGACAGTTTTGTGGTTTAGGTATGGGGCTACTTTTCAAAAAAACTGACATTTCTCCAGACTCATGCTACAGACTTACCTTGAGACCTGCTGCAAATGATCTGGTCTGAAAACCTGAGATTTTCCCTAGTGGTTAAATTATATTTCTCAACATAATAGATATTCATCTTGACTCTAACACCTCTAACAATATTGTCAAATACACATACCCCAAAATCATGGTCTATTTGTGTCTCTACACCCACCAATTGATGAGATTAGTTTAATATATATATATATATATATTGAAAGTTTAAAAGATACTATTGGGAGAAGGTCATTTTTCTTGCCATTACATTTTGAATGTATAATTTTCATAAATTCAAGGTTTTATCTGAAACCAAAAAAAAACTAGGTTATAGTTTTCAATGGCAGCTTTCTCCTGCATTACTGTGGATCTGAAAAATTACATCAAGTCTTCTTACAAACATCCCCAAAAACTCAATAGCAATGAATAACTTTCTGTTCCCAAACAGTTCATCTCTTAGCATCTGTGTTGGTACTAGAAATGCCCATGACTTTGGTGAGCATGCAGATAAACATTTGAGATGACAATGCACTGCTAGTAAATCATAACCTAATAATCTAATAACCTAATAATCCTGTAATGAGCTTTGTCTCAGATACTTGACATGGCTTGGCAGTATTTCTTCCTTCAAGAGTACCTAATGTGGGAAAAGTGTAGAGCCACCTGGGAAAGGAACCAGTCCTAAAGTGTCTCTATTCCTATAAACTCTTTTTGACTGTTTGCATTCATAAAACAGAAAGAGGTTATTTTGGAAGTGTAGGCAGATTATGGCTCTGAAGCTTCTATCTTTCCAACCAGAGCACACCTACAAAACCTGATTTTCCTCATGAAAACTATATTTGTTATTGGATGGAAACTCTGATCCTTTCTTTAGCAAACACTTCAAAGTGCATTAGCCACAGGTCCCAGGTAAATCTCCAAGCTAACATTATTATTTGATGACAGATTGCATGTCATTATAAGAAATGTTGTGTTAATGCTCATTTGAGCATATTACCAACAGCACTAAGTACTGCGATCTGTTACCAAGCACCAACAATATTTATCTTAAAGTCACTGACAGACCAATCCCACACATATGGAAACCTCCCACAGCTTCAAAATGAAAACACTGGCTTATGGCTTACATTAGTTTCATACTGAAAGAAAAAAGAAAAAAAAAAAGGCAAGGAAAAGAGGAAAAGGCAGCTGGATTCCACTCAGAATGTCAGCACAGATATTGAGGCTGTTGTGATGAACAAGTAGACTACATCAGACAGAACAGTCCACTGCCAAGAACTTGTATCCATCTTTCCAAACACATCACAGCTATTTCAGAAAGTTATTCCTTAAGATTCATTTTAGCTGATTCCTGCCTCTGGAGTCCTTCTGGAAGTTGGGTGTATTTTGATATATGCTCAAATCTCATTCTGTGTGGATTTTCCTCAAAAAATGTTCAAGATCCCTGGAGCAAAAAATGCATCTCCATTCCCAGGCTTCCTTTTTGCTTTTCATTTTTCATGGTGTTTGAAAACAAAGCACTTCATTCACAGACCACAGCAAAAAATCAGGTGTTTTTTAAATAGCTTATTTATCCAGTTTACAGGGTTTTTTTCCTGCTTTAATTTTGTTCTGAAGGTACTCAGTTCATTATTCCATTATCATTTGCAATTATATGAGTAGAAAATTTGTCTTTTTTTTTTTTTAAATCTTGCAATCTTTCTTGCAGGCCTCTGGTTTTCTTTCATCTCCTGTCACCCTTTTATCCAAAGGGCTAATCTCAGAAGTAACTGTCTCAAACCTTTCGTCCAGAAAGACTGTTGAAGTCTGTAATTTATCACTTCCCTATTATAACCACAAGAGCAGTTCTAAGCAGAACAATCCTTATCTCTTTGATAGCTACTTTGTCACCTTGTGGCTCTAAAGCATTCAGATATAGCATTTGGTACATTAGCTGCAGACGGCTTCAATGGGATTCTCAAAAAATAAATTTTCTGGTATTTTTTACTGTTGTTCCTTGACATTAAAATGCTCAAATGTCTTTGCAGTGGTTTCACTACATTTTTTTTTCAATAAGGAGACATCTTCTGTATCAGTTTTCATATCTTCCTGGGCATATTTTTATGAGTTTGGAGCTAATCCAAATGCAACTTCTCTGATGAACAGCAAGTCTTGCCCCATTAAGCTTCAGTATTAACATCAACGTCTTTCACAACCATTGTTTCTCCTGTATGTGGCTGTGGGAAAGTTAGACTTTTTGCTAAACTATTGGAGTTGGTGGCTTCTCAGTAACTATTTTACTGCAATCCATGTCTAATCACAGTATGCCCAAGAAGCTTAGTGGTGTTTTGTAGCAGACTGCAAATTAGCTTGCTTTTCCATTAAAATACTCTTGGTTTATTCTTTCCTGTGTGTTTATAAAATTGACTAGCTGAACACTTGGGCACTTGTGTGTTTTGTTTGTCTAAATGATTGATATTTAAATGGCTTTAATTGCATTCATTCCACCTTTCTATGGTTGAGCTAGTGTTTATTGCATATATTTTTAAGATGTAAAAAGAGCAAATTCATTTGGAAATCAGAAAAGAATTTTATTAGTATGTGTCAAGGTGGTTTGAATTTCAGAGCTGATCTTACTGTCTTAAATATGTATTGTGGCAGCATAAGTTTATAAAATATATATAGTCCTGTGAAAGTACCAAACTACAGATAAACTATATTCTTTATAGCTAGAGAAGCCTGTAGCTAGTATTGAGGCTACAAGGATAAACCTTGTGTAGATGATGAAGAAACATAGAAACACTGTCAGGAGAGAAGGATTATATTGTTTTAAGGATTAACCAGAAAGAAGAGGGGAAAGAAAGAGAGAGAAGGACTTAACAGCACTCTTCAGAAAGTCATTAATAGTCTTTCCCATAGGCAATGGTATAACCAAAACAGCTTTCGTCACCAGCTTAACAAGATGTAGGCATTTAAATATCCTTTCTCCATGGCTGTGAAAAGGAATTGGAGGGCCATCCAATATCTTTGATTTACTTGCAAACTGTAAGCAGAAAAGCACTGAGGAAGTTATTCCTTATGAATACTGCTCATGATTAATTTAATCTTCATATTGTTTAGCGAAGTACTGTGAACTGATCCCAAACTTCTGAGTGCATCCATGATTTGTAAGGAACGGCTGAAAAATGTGACAAGTGCTATTCCTGTTCTGGATAGCAAATACGCCTCGGACAGTTCTTATTTGATATTTATGATATATAGTTATTTAGGTTAGACTGTGTTGTTTTTCTAGCATATTCATTCTTAGTTTTCCTTTCCAAATTAATACTTGAAGCAGTGTTAACAGGAGAATCATGACTAATACCCTCATTATCGGTTCAACCCCATAATTCATCACAGTGAAAATCCTAAAAAAATGTTTCTATTTAATTACATATAACCTTTGCAAAACTTTCAAAATGGTTTGTTCTTTTACACAGAACAAAAAAACAGCTCTAGATTAGATTTGAAATTGGGCTTGAAAAAGCAGTATATATTTGTCACCATTTTCAGACTAAAAACAGTATCTGGATCACACACCTATGGAATATTTTTTCCTCCTATCATTATCGTTGCTAAGTTATTTTTAATGAGGAAAAATTTAATCATCTCAAAAATGACCTTCTTTTGTCTCTTTTGTAACAGCAAGAACTCAGGCGATAAAGAGAAGAAAATCCATGGAACAGTTTACAGCTGCTCAGGATTTGTCTAACTTTACTTAAAGGGATAATTGTATTCTGGAAGGAAGAATAGGATTGAGTTTCTTCTATTGCAATAAATATTCCTCAAAGGTCTTCCTCTAGCCATCTCATCCATTAGTTGATGTTGTGACTGAACAAGCACTTAGCTACTGCTATTATGTCAGGGTACACTTTTAGCGTGTTTTCTTTCTTCCACTGATAAACTTGCCATACCAGACATTTTCTTCAGTAAAGTACATTCAGTAGTTTCTTTTCAACATGAGCTGAATAATTATTGTCAGCCATATAAATAAAAGTGGGGACGAGTAGCAGTGATTTTATTTGGTGCTTAAAACGTCCCAAAATCAGTATGAGATGGAAGAGGAAGGACATTTCTTTTAGATTAGTTTACAGGCATTGACTGCATGCTTAACTGGCATGTCATAGCAAATCATACAGAGAAGGGGTAAAATATAGGTGAAAGGAAGAACTGCAATAATAGGTATTGGAGGTAAACTGTGGATGCAGCTGGACAAACTGATTTCAGGAGAGCTGAACAAGAGTTTACAGGCAAAGCAATTTCTTTGTGATTTACAGTTATAGGTATGTCTTGTAAGTTAGGTCAGTGTCATCCTTGATAGCTTAGACCCAAAATACAAACAATGAATTCTTGTACTACCTTGTCTATACACAGCCAAGATACCTGATACACATCACACGGAGCTACCCACCCCAACTTTGTGTAGGTGTGATTTCACTGGATGCAGTGGAACTGAGCTTGCACATTTAGTTTTCCCTCCAAGAGAAATACATAAATTTAAAGTTATGTACTCCACAGTAATTCACAAAGGATTTTTTTTGTCATTGTATGAACAAAAACCACAAAGTTGCTTTGAAAAATATCCTTGCATTTCATTTCACATATTAGTACAATTTAATGTTGCCAGTTTAGATCCTGAAAAATATCCCTATAATACCCTCACCTTAAAGAAATTGCATAGATTATCTACTAAATGGATTGCCTATTTTTATCAAAGCCATTTAAGATGTCTCTGCCACCATCTTTTCTGCTTTTGCTTTTGTCTGGTATCTCTGTCTCTGAATTGTTTGTTGAATATTTTTATCTCCCTATTTCACTCCATTTATATGTATTTACAATTCATCTTTTTGATTTTAGTAGCAGTTCCTGATGTATTTGTCTTGATTTTAGATGAAATTTGTTTTTCTATTAACATTTTTTAAATTTATTTTTCCCCTGTCTTTTGTCTTGTGTTTTGTGTGTCTGTTTATGTCCTCTACGTAAGATAGGGCAGTTTCATTTCAGCTGTTAGATGCTGAATGCCTAAACTACGTATTTCAGATTACTATTCTCGTTTTAAAATCTAATATATTACACAATGCTTAAGAATAACACTGCTGCAGGAAAAAAAATAAATAAATAAATAAAATAAAATAAAATAAAATAAAATAAAATAATAAAATAAAATAAAATAAAATAAAATAAAATAAAATAAAATAAAATAAAATAAAATAGGATGTTGATGCAAAGCAGTCAGCACTAGGGCTATTAAAAACGAGACTTTTTTGCAACTGGTATGTCTGTAGTCCAAGTCAGTATGCATCTTCTTCCAAGATGCAAGGCTCCAGGACTACCACTTCACTAAAGGAAGGAGTGCCACAGAAGAGGTAAAGTGAACTGGGTCTTGCTCACCTTAGAGGCAGCTGCCCTTCAGCTGTGGATTGAAGCCTCAGCAATGCTAACACCAGTAGCCCACGCAAGGACAGGGACCTCTGCATCATCCTTCTGTCTCAGAGGAACAGGAAAGCCTAGGACATTTCTTCCATTGCTACAGATGTGGACTGGAATAACAACACCACTGTTAGACCTTGAACTCCAAAGGACTTGTATCATGATGTATGAGAGGGTCATGCTATCCCTCTGCCAAATCCTAGAAACTGTAAATGTGAATTCAGAAGATACAGATGAAATTTTTCTAATTAGAAAGTGATCTGCACTGAAATGTAAAATGCATTTAGACCTTATTTTCTCTGTCAATGAACTGAAGGGGAGAATTATTTAAATCCTAAAGAGGAGAAAATGCTTACCAACAATAACATTTTACTAGGCTGTAACCAGAAATTACATGCAGCCATCACTGAGTTGGGCAGCATGACTGAGGCAGAAATGTTCATGACAGCACATTTGAGATCAGGTACAAGCTCCTGTGCTGTCACCAGCTGCCTGTGGTCTACTGCCTGGCTGGCATGGCAGCTCTCAGAATCCTTTGGGGCAGGCAAATTTCCTATGAAAACCCAGAAGCCTCCAGGAGTCTGTTTCTAAGGAGCAAAGACAGGTAAATCAGTGTCTAACAAGACGGAGAAGTCAGAATATTTAACTCTTGCTGAAGTCAACCTAGATTCACCTTTCACCAACCCAAATTCCTTTGTAAATCCAGTATGAATCAACATTGCTCCTTTCCCAAGCTTGCACCAAAAACCAGCTCATTTTGTAAGCAACAGATAAAAGCAAGATTGTACACCGACTTTGCTCGACGTGAGGTTATGGATTTCAGAAACTAAACCTGCACAAAGTTCTTCAGTAGTTTCTGATTATAGATAACAATATTTAATTAAAGATCCCATAGGTGCTGTTCCATTATTTTATTATTATTATTAATATTTTTTCTCTACCTGGTGTGGTATAACTTCAACACTAAATGCCTAAAAGCTAATAGACTGAGTTCACCATTTCTTCCTTTTTTTTTTTTTTTTTTTTTTTGAATGCAGCCTGAGTTAAGTGACAAGATGACTGAATGAATCATGGTTTTGCAGTCAAGTCTGGTTTGCCTGGCATACTTACCTCTCAGCTGCTTCCAGTACCTTGAACAAAATGTAAATATTTAGCAGCCCTGTTGCACAAACAAAAGCCTTTCACTTGCTTTGTCATGCATCAGGTACCCAGCTGCTTCTATGTGCCTAAAGAAAGAATTAATGCACAAGCAAATGGACTGATACAAATACTGCAGTAACATTAGTTGATTTTGCAGCTCTCTTTATTTTGGGTATCGGATTAGGAGCTAAATCTAAGTGCTGACATAAGAAGTCTGGCTCAGATTCCCAAATCCCTTCCTCTATCATCCTCACATTGTCCAAGAGCCATCAGGGAAATGTATACAGTGCACTACCTCACTACACGCACTACCTCACTTACCTGAGCTAGTTTCAGACTGGAAGAAATGAAGACCCATCAGTTTATGTCTCATGGAATAATCTGCCACATTATGAGGCAAAGCTTGTTAGCCAAAGTACAACTACCATACAGAGCTGCTATTATTCTTCCAAGACCAAAACACAATCTAATGTTGAATCTCAATAATGTATAGTACATGCAAAAGTCCCAATGATTTTTTTTTTGAAAAAATGTTTTTTGAAAAGGAGCATTAAAGTTATGCAAGCCTTTGAAGGAAGCAAAAAAGGAACCAAATACAAATTTAAACTACCAACTCCCATTGAACAGTCTCTTTTTGTCACACTATGAAGTCTTCATTCATGACTGAGGCTGTAAAGTGTCACAGCAACACCAAGAACTGATAACAACAGAACAGTGGTGAGAACAATGATTTTTATCATCTCTAGCACTGGTTGCAAAGATTCCCAAGACCAAATTCCCCAAAGACAGCTTCATTCCCTTAACAGCTACTCTTGTCCCTTTCCCCCTGGGATTTGGTGTTCATATGCCATGACCCTGAAAAAAGAATGAGCACACAGAATGAATGAGCATAAGCACAGCATGATTCTTCTGCTCTTGACTGAAGAAAGATAGTGTCTTTACCAGTATTCATCACTACTGTAAGTGAGGGAAGGAGGTGTCAAGGGGAAGATGTCCTTAAAATACTGTAGGAGAAGGTTTCTAATGGCACAAATGCCAATTCATTCTAAAGTGAAAGTTAAGCACATAGTTGCCTCTATTAATATTCTGCATATGGAAAACACCCTTTTTATTTTTATTACATTTTACATTATTTTTATTATAATAATAAATTATTATTATTATTATAATTATTATTATCATAATAAATTATTATTATAATAATTATTATTTTTATTATTTATTACATATTTACATTATTTTATTTATGTATATTTATTACATTAAACATGACTGTGTGAACGTGAGAGCAGAGTAGAAGGTGGAGAAGTGGACAGAAGGGCCAAAAATGTGATTTTTCATAATTAACCCAGTGATACAGACACACTTTGGTGCCCAAACTCTAAAACAGTCAGGGTAATTCTGATCAAAGTCATATTTTGACTTCAAAATGAGTATTTATTCATTTAAGCCATGATAAGATTTTTTTTTCCTCCAGTGCAAAAGCATTGCTTTAAGCATTGCTTGAAGATTATGGATGCAAAATCTTGTTCAGAGGCTCTAAATCCTAATGTTTGGAACTGAGCAGCCCAAAATACATTTTGAGAATTATATATGAAGCCTAAATATGTTTGTGAAGGAATAGCAATTGCAGGAAATGTAAATAAATGCAAATACTGCCCACTTAAAGACAGGGTTTTGAATCCTCTTCTTGTCATGTGCTCTCAGTTAGAGCAAACAGGTTGGACTGAAGTTTGCAGAATGAGAGAGGTGAATTCACACCCAGTGGCATTCTGTCTGCTAGAGAATGTTATCCCTAGTAGCTTGTCTACACTTTACAGATGATGATGAGACTGTTGCCTGCAAGTTGAATGGTTCTGTGTTTCTTAGTACGTGGAACTGTGGCTGCCATTCCTGGAGACAACACTCTAGCTTTCAATATCCTGAGAGGCCTTTTAATATGTACAGCCTGCACACAGAGCTTGGAAGCCTCCCCAGGAAGCAGAATTGGGCCCTAAGTCATTAACAAGGCAAAAAGAGGGAGGTGGGTCTCAGTCATCTCCACTGACCAGGTGGAAGGGGGCAGCATCTTGGACAAGAGCAGACAATAGATCTGAGAGAAGTCAGATGGGAGACAACTGCAACATCTACATTCAATCCTTTGCATGTCAAAACCTGCAGCTCCTACAACCCCCTGCTGCCCAGTAGTTCATTCCAAGCACCTGGAATATTTTTCCAGTCCTAAGTCTGTACCCCCCAGCCCTTTTTCAGCTAAGCACTCTGCCACCCAAACCATAGCACAGAAGCAGTAGGAGTTGAGGGTCTGACATGATGGAAAAATCTTGAGATGAGGTAGAGCTTGTGGGCACTTCGGAAGCTCAGAGCCAAGAAGGTCTGCAACAGGTTGAAAAGATGAAGGCTGGGGAACAGCAAGAACTTAAAAAGAAACAGATCTGGGCCTGAAGAGGGAATACAAGTAGGATGTCTGGAATAGGCAAGCCAACATGGCAGGAGTGGGTAAAGAGGGGAGAAAGCAGGAGTATAAATACTTCTTCTGTGGGTAGATGAGGAGCTCTAGGAGAGAAAGAGACAAATGGGTACAAACTGGGGACAAGAGATGTGGTTCTCTGGACAGCACTGAAGGATCTTGCCAGGACTTGGAGTGAACAAAGGAGCTGCAGGTTCTTATGGGGTGGGTATGAGTCAGGGGACAGAGCGCTGAGGTTGGTACAGCCACCAAATCTCTCATCATATCTCTGCCAGGTATAGGATGCCCAGTGTCCATGAGATGGAAATGTAGAATATTAACTCTGTCTGCATAGCCTCAGTTACTGAGTACACATGTACAGGGGACAGATATGGATTTAAAAAAATGTTCAATTTTAGAATGAGAAATCAAAACTTCAAAATGTCAAACAAAAATGCAGTAAGAATTATCTTTGGATTACAAGAAATACCATTCTTGGAGTTTTGCATTGAAATCATATGGGATTTTGATTATCATACTGAATATGTATATTTCAATTTTTGTTTGTTATTGTATTTCAAACCAGGATTTAATAATGACAAAGCCTACGTGAAGCCTTTGTCATTTGCAACCGATTTAGGAGCTGCCATTGCTCTAGTATTTGCAGCTGATTTAGGAGTCACCAGTCTAACTGCTAACTGGCTGAGAAACAAAAATTGCTTTAGTAATTAACATTTTAATTATTCTGGTAACAAATACATTTGGTAACTGATGATTGGTGAACTATAATGTGATACACTATAATATTAAAATTTATTCCAATTTAAAATAATTGCTTTCTATGTAGTGTCTAAAATGTCATTCCACTATGGGTCATTTTAGCCTTGAGGATTCAGCATTTCAGAAAGAAAAGTTTGCATTGAAAGTAGCCAATCTAATTTAACAGGCTTCCTACAGGGAAGGGCAATCAACACAGCAGCTGCAGAAAAGGGAGTGTCTTTTCTGGCTGTTTTTCACAACAGGAGTACAGACATTCAAGAGCAAGTGAGCAAGGGGAGCCGAAGCTACTTTACACCTTCCCACACTTATAGCTTGTGAGAATTCGAGCTCTATTCCTGATACTCATGCTCTTTCACAAAAATAAATAAATAGATAAATAAAAAATCCTAACGCACTTTGAAATAAAAGCTAAGATGATAAAATTCAGTTTTTACAATCTCTTTTGCAGTTTCTTTGACTGCATTTCCTGCTAAAGGTACTGTAAGCTTATTGGATTCCAGATTTCTAAAAGATGTTTAGATATGTTAAAGTGTGTTAACTGTAACCATCCTACAAATGTTTCTACCCTATTTTCCCCAGAACTATCTTTCTGAGTCTTTTTAGCTTTCTTTGTAGAATACCCTATGTAAAGGGAGCTCTTACTTAAAAACTACCTGATTTACCATTTATTCTTCAATAACGTCAAACTGTACGTTGTCACAATAAATAAAATATTTTTTTCTCTAAAATCTTAACTAAGAGCTTATCAATATAGAAACAGATAACTCTTTTTTTCTGCAAGTTAAAGGATAGTCAAACAAGTTATCTCAGCTGAGCTATTTTCAGTGCAGTGGGATAACAATGAATTTTGTGATCTTGAAACATATTCTTTGTTTCTTTAGCCACAAAACAAATAGAGTCTTTGATAAGGAGTGTTTAAACAAGTAACAAGAGTAACTGCCTTTTTTTTTCAAATGGACTTATTTCAGCAGGTCAAAACTCAGCTAAGGTTTCTTCCCCATGTAAAATCAGAGATACTTATTTAAATGCTGACATCTTACCCAGATCCTAGGACCCAGAGATGTCCCTGATGATTCAGAAGCTAAGTCTGATGAACTGCACCAAAGATTTTTGGCTAGTCTTGTAAAATTAAAAAAGGGTCCTAACTTCGAAGGTAAACTGTATATACTTTATCTAATCTCTGTACAGATATAGATGTATGAAAGTCTTCATCAAATGAGGAACTAATTCATTTCAAAAAGACCAAGGTGAATAGCCACAAATTATTTTCTAGTGCCCTCATAAGACCTTCTCCTAGAGACAGGAGAAGATTACGGAAGCTGTATGATACCTTACTAAGAAAGTATGGGGTAGAGTAAATTTTAGTCTTAATAAGCCAGCAATGTTGGGCTATTAGCGAAAGAAAATGGCAAAGGTGATATTCATCCTTTGGGGGAAGATAGCAGACGATCATTCAGAATACCTGACTTGATAAAACTCTCAAGAAACAGTCCCTGCAAAAGACTTAGATTTTACATGACATAATGAGAGGTTCTGAGGGGAAATAAAGAAGGTTTTATGTACAAATTTATATAAATTACTATTATTATTTTAACATACAGTCTTAGAACTACAGGGCAATGACAAAATTACATCAAAGTTCCAAAAACAGTGACATTTCACAGATGTGTAGTGGGCCCCATGAGAAACTGGAAATCTACCAACTGCAGCAGATAAATTTACTGCTACATTTGCACTTCTTCCCTTTCTAAGTATAGCTAATTTCACAAATACTGCAGTAAAGGTGTCAGTTCTGTTTAATATCTTGACTGGAAGCAATTCTCTGCCACAGTCTTGCATGCTACAATGTCCAACCACATGAAAAAGTTGAATACCACTGTTTATGCAGATATATGGACCCATGATTAGAGGGAAACATTTGATAGGAGTTGATAAAAGGATGACTAAAAAACTAATTCCATGGCAAGCACTTGCTTGAGCCCACAACCAGTGAAATTCCAACTAATCACAATAAAGTCAATGCTTAGGGTTTTATGAGGCCATTATTTTATTAATTTAAAAATAATATATATATAAAAGTGATTCTGTCCTTCTGTTTCTTGTAATTCCAATTAGATTTATGTAACATATGAAAGCTGACAGTTAAAACAATTAACGACTGACCCCAGAGATCTACTACACATTTTAGGAATATGCAGCAATACTCAAAAATACTCAAAGAAGACATGTTCTGACAGGAATTTTCTATAACAGACTGAAATAACAACCAGTAACAAACAGCTCTGTTCTTAATGCATTTTAAAGGCTACTCCTTTCTCTTTTCTCTGGGTACATCTAAAACAACTAAAATGAATAGACCTCTGTGTCAATTATCTCTTCAATACAGCACATGAAACTTTTATATTGAAAATCTTCATTGTGACTTTAATTACTGCCTGCCCAGTCCTCCTCTAAATGTTCTGTTAAGTAATAATAACTTGGGAAAACCTATGCAGCTTGTATTGCCAAAGGCCAAAGAACATCAGTAAAGGAGGTTAGAAAATAACTTGTAAGTTCTGTCACTAATAGTATATAATGGCACAATAATTACCAGAATGGGTGTAGGAGAAAAAAAAAAAATTAAATAGCAAGAGAGATGTCCTTACAAACAAAGATCCAGTAGAACCAAGCAAGCAACCTCCTACTAAATGAAATCTAAAACTGAAACAAACATTGTTAGCTTCATTTAGCTGGATTTAAGAGCCCTATTCCTTGTTATGCAGAAATATACAGACAGAATAATTCCACGAGACATGTCCTAAAGGGCCTAGAGGAGAGACACTACATCTGGTTTTTACAGGTTCTGTTTCACCTATTCTTTCAGTGGCTTTGAATCTCCTGCTTTGCTTGTGGATAATCATCCATTCTTTGAAACAGACTAAGAAACCCATTATCTCATAATTTATATATATGTGTGTGTGTGTATTTATATATTATTAATGTACATTATTATTAAATGCTAATTTGCATAATAGATACATAAAACACTGAATGGCCATCTACCAGAAATTGCATAGATCAAAATAAATCTCTAAAACTATATAGGGTTAGACAGTTGTGTTTGTTGTTTTTTTTTTTACCTAACAAGTTCAGCACATGTACACCCTGCAATCACAGAGGTGACTGCAGTTTAGAATAACTATGGCATTCCAGCCAGCAGAGGTCAATTTACCTCACACCTGTGACAGCACTGGAGTTGTCCTGAAGAAGCATCTTTCTAGACTTTTACCTCAAGGAAGCTTTACCCCAATTAAAGTCAGGTAGTTACCAAGAGAAAATTGTCTTCCAGATAACTGAAACGCTCCATGAAATATATATGCTTACAACATATTTTTTTTTCCCCTTGAAATATTTTGGATTAGACTTGTTGCCATGCTGAGTGATGGGAGTTGCAGCCAGATGTATCCTACATTCATTCTGTGCTGTCACTTAAGATTGCATCCTTCTGCCAGAGGCATTACACCCTCCATTTTAGTGAAGAGAGACAGTACATCTTGACACTCTTTTGGTCACTGAGCAGACAGAAGATGAAATATAGCTCTGGACCATGCTCTGAAGAAAATAAGAGCAAGAAACTCACCAACACTATACATGCTGAGCAGTTCAGTGGCATTAGAGAGTCTAGAAATTTCCACTGGCTAACAATATCTGGCTGTTCTGTTTTTTACCTTCAATTTCTTTTTTTTTAAATGAAAAAAAAAAAATCAAAAGACAATCTTCTTCTCCCAAGCCAGTTTCAAGTGAATTGTTTTGCCTATTGCTTTGACTTACATGACTAAAGACTCTCTGCACTGGCCAAAACACAGCATTATATGACCATAAGTGAAGCAGCCAACGGCCTTTCACATTTAGCATGCCACAATGTTATTTAAAAAACTCAGTAATACTAAAATCTAGGGCAACACTGGGAATTCATTAAGGCTCCCCAGGCAAGCCTCCCTGTCATGATTTCTTTGTCTAAAGGCTCACATGGGGACAAGACTTATAGGCCAGAGTCTATTCTGCAGTTAAATTGCTATTGTGCGTATATTCTTCTTTACCAAACCTCTCCGTTAGGTATGGTAAACCTTGTCACCCTGAGCTGTATCAGAATAGTTTATGTATTGCTATGTTGTGCTGAGGCATGAAACACTGACTTGTCTTTGACAACATAAAGGATAAGCACTCTTCATTATACGCTGTCAGCAATGTAATCTCAATATTGACTCCAGCTCACAAAAATACAGAGTATATACATACCCTTCCAGAATACAAACCATCTGATACTATCATTATGTATAAAGTTCAGTTAATGCTGGGTCTGATGGACCAATAAGTAAACATGAACTCTGCTTTTCCAGCTTACAGTACAGAACATATTAAAAAGTGTTAGCTTAATCAGGTCAGCTTAAACAGTTTGCTAATTAGCTTCTTTTTGTGTTGTGATATTAATTCACTTGATTATATCTTGTCCTGCATATCTAATTTACATTATTTGCTCATTTGATTCTTGTCAACAAAATACATAAAATGGGAAACCATTCAGGCTTTTCTAGCTTGATAACAAGGTTTAAGATCTAGAGTCACACGGAAAGTGGGTGTTCAAGTTTGTGAGTTACATAGCATTGTTCCTGTAATATAATCCCCATCCCTGCCCTTACAATATACTTTTGGCTTCAGATATGGCCAGAAAGCCATCTGACCCTTCCTCCCCATTTCTTAGAGGTCTCTACAACTACACCTCCACATAAACCTGTCCTTCCCGTGGTTTGCCTTCCTCTCAAAACAAATTGGATGGAGTCAATTGCCTCAGGTGCCCCTCTCCAACCTTCCACCATTTGATCCCTCCACAAGCAACTCATTGGCAACTCCACACGAGGTACTCATCCCAGAGCTACCTACACCCAGTAAGAGTCTTTGTAATTTGAGACCTGTAGCCTTATCCAAAAAGCCATTGTAACCATAGAGAGCTCCAGCCTCTGTACGTTTATCAACTCCAGTAACTTTCCAACACCCCAACGTGGTTATTTGGAGGTTACTCACCCAAAGCTACTGCCTTGCTATTCTGCTTGTCTTTTTGTTTTGTTTGTTTGTTTTCCTTATTCAAGTCAGGAAGTGTATTTGGACAAGGAAGCTAACATAGCTGTACAGTGACTGTGAGTGACATGGTTTATAAATAAAACCATTGCATGGAGCAACCCCACATCTGTTACAGTCTCTAAAAAGATAACACCAGACCTGAGGACTTATTAAATTAAAAATAAATTTAAAAAAAAAAAAAAAAATCCTTTGATTTGAGTAGTCTCTTTTTATATTAGAGGAATGTGGGATGCTGCAAACCTGACAACAATACCTATTCTCCCCAGTCCTCTAGTCTGATGATGACTTGAGCAAAACAGAGGGGATAGATCCAACAGTTTGCCTCTGCTGCAATTCCTCCAGCAGAAGACCTACATCTCATATCAGAAAACAATTCCATACAGGATGAGGGCAAGATACTGTGAGCCTTGTTTTTTAAAGCCTTGATGACTAGGTATGTCCTTCTGTCCTGAAAAAGTGGTCAAGTTAAAATTTATGTAAATGTAGCAGGGATTCACATAACCATCTCCAATCACATTTAGACAGCTTACTATATAGTGTAATTGTAGGCCAATTTAGATCTCCTGCTATTTAATCGGACTGTGTCAACCAAGAGTCCCAAAGTCAGTAGAAGAAAAGAGACAAAACATTTACAACTACCAGGCAGAAAGTGTTCCTTCTTATCCTTCACCAATTTCAATGTCAGCTCTCAGTAATGCAGAACTGGGATGGACCCCTCAAGGCATTAAATTCCCTGTTCTTCATCAATCCCTGAATAGTTTGCATGAAATAATTTAATGATTAGACTTCTGGTTAAATTTTTCAAAAAATGATTATGTTAATTACTTGTGGAAGTTAATTTTCCTACATAATTAATGTCCCATTGAAATCTATAATGTAGCTGTTTAAGAAATATTAGACTATATCTGCCAAAAGCATGCAAACTTCTATTCAGTTTCTTGCTTTCTAATCAAACAGAGTTTTAATTAGGTCTCAGTGAAAACTGTATAATAGAATAGGAAAAAAACAATTCAAAGGTGTTTTTTTTTCTTTTTCACTATTGTAAATAATAAATGGATGCTCGCTGTACATTCAGAAGCTCAGTCTGTTTACAAGCAATTACAAACAATTCTCACTATGTAGCATGATAGCATAGAACTAAAACAAATATGCTATTTAAAAATATTTTTTTAAGTTTATCATTGTCAGTGAAAGTCAAGCAAGATATGTTCTGCCACAAGCACCTCTGACACAGAATTAGGTCACTTAGGATTTCTCACTGGGTGAGAAATTCTTTTGCTGAAATCTAGGGGAACATCTTTGTGTTAAAATTTGGCTCTTTAAAATAAAATATATATATAAATTAGTGATATTTTGCTAAATATATTCTATATATGAACTAAGCAAGGAGTTTATCAAAGTAAAACCAACACGTCTTCTAACAGGATTTTCTACTACTTGTTGGATTTGAGAACTTAAATCCAAAATTCAGGTCCCTTATAGCTTTAATGGCCCTAGCATGAGTTTTGTTTTATTTGTAATGAGAAAAGACTACTGACTTAAAAGAATTTGACCCTTCTGAGTCCGCAGTGACTGTGGAACATTAAGATAGAATTGTAGCTTGGTGCAAATCAGTACAATGAATTCATTTGGGCTTCTGAATATTGGTTTGGGGAGTTCTGGTTCTCAGTACTTCGTACAGCTGTTTCATCAAATATTTAACAGGATTATTTTCTCTTACTTACAGGAACTATTTTCTTTTGTCTCAGGATTCACTTTATTGAGTCCTTAAGATACTGATAAGTATCTGCAGAAATCTAGGCAAAGAAATATGCTAGGTATTGTGATTCTTTTTTCTTTTTTTCTCTGTTCTGATACTTGAAATTTAAGGCAGCTTCTCCCCATTGCATCAGGCAGAGCTCTTACCTTATGTCACAGGGAAGACACAAACATTGCTTTTTCACATTTTTTACTTTGGTTCTTTGTTCATTTGCTTTCTCATCACCCTCTTTTGCCATTTTCTAGACTGAACACCCCTCAGTCCAAAAACACGTGATCACTGTGTAGGCACAGAAATAACACAACTGGTTCTGAACAAAGCCATGTAGCTCTTCCTACAGACAAAACAGTCTTTAGTCAAACTTGGTGCGTGGATATATTTAAAGAATAAATACATTAGAGTGTTGACAAGTACACAATTTTTTTCTGCATCTCTGAACCATATTTTCTTTCCTTTGTCATAGAAATTTTGTGTCACTTCTCACTGTCTAAAGGAGCATCTTCTCCCATTCCTTCCCATAATTTGTTACAGCAAAAACATTTCTTCAGTTTTCTGCACAATGTGGGCTGACTACTTTGTAAGCACCACAGCTAGATCAATGACACTCACTGATCTCCAGAGGGAAATACCTAGAGCTCAGGCTTAGAGGACTGTACTATAGACATTAAAACTTTCATCTGTTCATAATGTAGCTCCTTGGTCACTTTCTCTTTGCTTCTTCTTCATTAAAAATATTGTACTTTTTGGAGGCCCTTGTAACTGAAATTTGGGTGGAGGAATTTTCCTCAAGCTCTCAAAATAAACCACTCACCACAGCCTCTGATGTGTGATGGGAACTTCCACTCCAGAGGCTGGACACCTGCACACCCAAAGGCCATGGTGCCAGAAGCTGAATTCTGCCCCTCACAGTACAGGTACACACATGTGCTCACACATAAGTACATAAACATCTTGTGTGTGAGGCACAGCACGTGTGAGCATCTGTATGTTACTTCTGTTGCTTCAGTGATAGAAAATTATACACCTAGAGCAGAGCTCATTTTCCACTTCCAGAAGCAGTACAATAGATCACCTTATTATTCTGCCATAAATTGAGTATAGGTTTCACTGTGATTCGTTGAAATGCAGACAGCCTCTTTCACTCACAAATGAAACAGCACACAATGCCTACCAGAGCTAATACTCCCACATACGAGTGTAATGCTTCAGTAAGTTGAAGAAGGAAGCTTGTCAGCCTTTCCTAGTTGTCATTAAGCTAAATGAAAAGTGCAGAGATACTTGTTTAGCATTTTGTTGGTCTTTGAATACCAAATGTTTTCCCTTCTGAAAGTTTCCTTCCCTTTTCATTTCCTTGCTAGCAGCACAGGTAGATGTTTGACAGCCTCTTCTTTGGACGTGGTGCATTTCACATTTCTCCTCTACTCACTCTGCCTCAACTATCTTGTGGAAAACAAGGCCAGAAATTTGGACCAGAACCTCTTCAGCCACTCTGAGCTGCTCATGTGGTCCATCCCTACTGGGAAGTCTAACAGACTATACGAACAGGCTAAAGCAAGACTACCTGGCTCATACAGAGTACATCCCTTAAGCCCTGAGGCAAGGCATACTGGGAGAACAGCTGAAGCTATTCCAATAGTGGGCTGGTGTGCATACTGGGGCCCCAGCACTAGGCAGTGCACTTTCTGAGCCCCAGGATTCTTTAAATTATTATTATTATTCTGCTGAATTGGCTCCTAGAGCACAGAGCCAAAAATGGCTCCACTGCTCCATGTATTCCTATACAGCACAGCAGAGAGCATGGCCACTGATTAGGGGCTGTTTGTTTTCTGTCAGATAAATTTTTGTCTCAGCTAATGCCATCCTTCCTTATTCAGCAACCTCCAGCTCCTAGCTTTAGCTCCAGGTATCCCTTTAACTATAACTGTTCTCTGCTTTCAGTCATTTAAAGAGATGATCACAAATCATCTGGGGAAAATAAATAAATTTAGTAAATAAATAAATAAACAAATGAACAAACTCTTGTGGGAGTACTTCAAGACTGTTCTGTGCACTAGGAGGAGAAAGAGTTTAGCCAGTCAGCTCAGCAATAGTTGGCAGGTGCAGGATAGCAGGAAACCCGCCATCAATCATCTGAAAGAGGGAGAAAAAGTCACGGTATCCAAGCCACATCTTACTGCTGTGTATTAGGTATAACAAGAAGGTGGAAAGCAGACAAAATATCCTTGCCTATGGTATAAATGGCTCAGAAAGAGCCCCCCTCATAGTGGTTGCAAAAGGCAGCCCCCAATAGTGATGGCATTGCACACCTTTGCCCTGCCCAGCTCTGCAAAATCAGGGGAGCTGGGTTCCTCCTTCCCTGCCCAGCCCACCTCAGCCATCCCCACCTGTGACACCTTGGTCACACGCCTGCTTGCTGATTGTATCTTTACATGCAATATTGTAATTTCAAGTCCCTGGCATGCACTCACTGCTGCTCTAAGCCAGGATTTGTAATTGTATTTGCAAATTTGGGGGCAGCTTTTAATTGCAAACAATATGTATGCAACTGCTCGTGTTAAGAAGCAAACAGCAACTGTTCTTATTGCCAGCTTCGTGACTGCAACGTTCACAGTTTTACTTTCAAATGCAGAAAGGAGTATTAACAACCTTTCAAGGAATAAAGACAACTCCAAGTCATCTTGTTCTAGTGTAGAATTATTTTGGTGGATTGAACTGTGTCCTCCACTGTTTGGTGGACAGAATTATACCCGAAGTATGGCGGTTTAGAAATAGCTAAACACAGCAAATTACTAGTGTCCTGGACAAAACCGTATATTGCAAAATGTCATGTCTAACATCTATGGATGTTGATCTTCTATCTGTTCTTTTCTTTCTTGTTTATCCACCACAGATATATGCTCTCCAAAAGTCTTTCAATTTCTTTTATGAAATATTCCTTTTGGGAAAAAAAAAAATAGAAAAAAAGAAAAAAGAAAAAAAGAAAAAAAGGAGTCATATTTCTCTTCTAATTCAGAAAGAAATGTGTGGTACATCAAAGTCTTACTTTTGTTGCAATGACATTTTCATATTTAGAGCAATGGGTGTGTCTGTAGCTTTATATGCAGGTGCAGACTGAAAGAGCAATGCCTCCCTCTCTTCCCCACCCTGCTGTATTCAATTCTCATTCATATTTGCTCAGTAGAATAAAGCACTTTTCAAGGTGTTGTAATATAGCTCTTCTCTCTATCTTTATAGCACCACACTCCTTTTATTTGGTATTAATACCTCTAGAGGCTTTAAATAAAATCCATCATGTGTAAGTCAGCAAAAGGGAAGAGAAAATGAAAATATGTAAATAAAACAGGACAATTTATTTATTACCAGAGCATGCCAGATGTTGAAAATAACCCGCTGCCCTTTCATGCTACCTGACTTGACAGTAATCTAGAAAAAAACAAGCATCCAAGTGCCAAGTTATTCATTGGTGAGTGAATATTTATGTCAAGATAGACATATTATCAGCTAGGCAAGTGAAAATGTCTTCAGCACGTGATATTGAAAAGTACCCAGACCAGCAAAAAAGGTCTTTAAATTGGAACAAAGAATTCTAATAGAGTGTTTATATGGATTTTTAAATGGACTACAATTAAGGCTCTCCAGTCAGGAGGGTCCATTGGAAGTATTTTTTTTCCTTAATTCTTATGGCAGGAGTAGTTCAATATTGTGAGTTTGACAATAGTGGTATATAAATAAATTATTAATTATGAGTGCTAAAAATCATTTAGTGCTGACCTATTTATCTTACTGTTCCCTTGCAGGATAACTCATATCTCAGCTGAAGATTGCTCCCATTAAAAATCAATAATGTACAGATAGATTTCATGTCTCTGCTCATCCTCCATATGGACTTTTTCAAGAACCTTTTACAGCCTCGTCAACTTCTGCCTTTTAATTCTGCCCTCTAGAGTTGTCTTTTGAACATTTAGCCTTAAAATCTCATGGTTCTCGCTCCTTGAGGTATTTCAATGCATCTCTACCACAGGCTTATCAGAACAATGGATCTGTCTGTACTGAAGCATACTAGAGGTGCCTGGAACATTTTGTGAGCCTACTGAAGTGATCACAGTGGCTGTGTATTGACTACAGCAGAAATCAAAGAGGCTAGATCAACTAGCAGCCTCAAGACTGCAGCCATCTACACCTATGGAGAGCCAAAACTACAGCCTACAACAATCTACCCGCTCACACAGTACACTTTTCATTACAGTCTTAGGCTTCTCCCATAAAGGTGCTCACCACATTTGGACTTGATAGCCTTTGATAAACATTTAAATTTATTCTGTCCTTTCCAATTTAACTGTCTGTGGGTCTTATTTTTTCTTACATTATTACTACCAAAAGAAGGCCCCTTTACAGGCAGTTCTTAAGTCAAGAGCTTACACACAGAATTAACAACCAATTATTGCAAGACTAGGTTTTCACTTGTCAACACAAATCATTAATTGCAGTGGGTGTGCTACTAAATCATTAACATTCTGGGGACAACACAATCACTTAAATTTCCCACTTTAAAACCTCACTGCTGACCAACTAGATTTACAAGTCTGCCACTAAAGCATTTGCAAAGTAATTGAGGGGCTTGATTGCAGAAACCGTTTTGTTTTCTGGCACTCATTCTCCCTCTTATACTCCCTCTAGCACTGGCACATTTTCTTCCACATTGGCATATACAGGACATATCTGCTGACTTCTTCTAAGAACTAGTCTCTTATCTTACCTAATTTTCAGTTTCAAGAAGTGGTGAATTTGCAGATACTTCTCCATATCTAAAGCAAGATTGACTGAAGCTGGCTCAGTGGGCTACAAAGTACATTTTCCTTTTCTAGCACAGCTCCTTTGTGCTTCAGGAAAATCGTTTCCTAGGAAGACAGGAGGCATACCAGCACTGCCTTCCTGTAGGGTGATACACAGGAAACAAACACCATCAGTTACTGCCCTGAGCTCTACATGCTCTCCATGGGCAGCAGTTGCTGTGGGGAAATGTAGACTTCTGAGATGCAATGTAATAGGAACCAGAA
Source organism: Anas platyrhynchos (assembly GCF_047663525.1). Classification (NCBI taxonomy): domain Eukaryota; kingdom Metazoa; phylum Chordata; class Aves; order Anseriformes; family Anatidae; genus Anas; species Anas platyrhynchos. Next base: position 32,417,081 of record NC_092589.1, on the reverse strand, counting down.
GCAACTGAAATGGGAAAAAGGGAAAGGAGGGAAGGAGGGAGGGAGGGAAGGAGGGAGGAAGGGAGGGAGGGAACTGTCTTTGCAATTGCTGCCCTGTCTTCAGTCTGAGGTCTTTGCAATTATTGTATAAGTGGCAGGTGCTTAATTAAGGTTAAAGTAAAACCAGGAAGTCTGATTCATTGGGGGAAATTTAGAAACACTTCCCGTAACTAACAGGCAAATGAAGTAAGAGCTCTGATGCTTTCTTTTCCCCTCTTAACAGAAAAGAAAGAGTGTGAGGCAATGCAGAAGAATGATTTTTAGGATGCTGGGGTAGGATAAGATTATTTCATAAGTGGTTTGCTATTTTGCTTTACATGCTGTAGTTCTGCTGCCTTTAGCACTCTGAAAATAGGAACCATAAAGATGGAAGATAAGCAGAAAAGAAACAATGCTCAAGAGGAAAAAGGAGAAGGAATGGGGTGAAGATAAAAAATAGAAATGGGTTTATTAGTTTAGATTACATATTTTTCATTATCAAGTTAATTCTTGCATTATGTGTTTTTGCACCTTTGCAGTTAATGCATTGTTTTTAACACTGTTCCTTACAATGGTATTCAAGCTATTGCTTGTGAACCTGGTATTAACTCACAACTACTCAAATTGTGCATTAAGAGACCAGTGCTAAAGTCTTCCATTCATACCAAAACAGATCTATTTTGGATGCAACAAAATGAAAATCAAAGGGTATTCAAATGGATTTGAGAAATCACATTTTGTTAAGTGGAGCCCCTACCGCATGGAGACTTTATGAGATGATCATGCTGGCTGTTAAGCATTCTTCTATTAAATCTGTAATTATGTCATTAGGCAGTTGCTAAATGATGGTGGGTTTGAGGATTTTTGCTGTTTTCTGTCTGCTCTTACCTGAAGTTGGTTCTTGGCTTTTAAAATATCTAGTTGTATTATGGAGTTGCCTGTGGACTTCTATGCAATTTTGATTTTTAATAATGGAGTTGCAACTACAGATCTTCAATTCCAAGTTAGCCTCATAAGCAGCACGAGGAACTAAAAAGTAACGTAAATGTACTGTAAACCATACCCTAGCATTCCTTGCAAATGGAGAGCCCTACTCTTTGGCCTGTCCTAATCCTGCAATCTGTAGGAAAGTCTCTCACTTTTAGTGGTGTTTTTGTTGTTGTTGTTGTTTGTGGTTTTTTTGTGTGTGTGTGGAGTTTTTTGCCCTCTGACATTACTTTCTGAGCATATAAAAAGCAAATCACTTTAAGTGCTATGTCACCATTATCTCTTCACTAATGAAGAGTGGCAGTTGTCACAGAAGCTGGCCTCAGCTCCCACTTGCCCATAGTAAGCAGCAGATTACGCATCAACTCTGAGCATTGCCTACGGCACCCTTGTGGCTTGAGCAGGGAATAAAATGTCCTCTGGGGACAAGGCCCATCTTCTGTCATTCGTGGTTTTACCTGTAAAGCTGCTGGACGTGACCATAATATCTATGGCTGCGGACAAAGGTGTCCCCAAAAAAGTGATAATGGCATTTTTCCTATTTACCAGGTACAGCTGGCAGTCATTTACTTTCAGTCACTCAGCATGTCACTGAATGAGAGTTGATGTGGCTATTAGTGTTTAAATGCAAACTGAAAAGATGATTTTGTAGAACTGAGAGTATCCATATCTAATGGCAACCAGATCGCTGCTGTGACAAAACCAGCAACATACCTTCAAGAACACTTTTCTTTCTCTACAGATATAAGAATTTTAATTTTCCGCTAGACTCCATTGTGCACTAAGCAGTTGAGACCATTGCTCTAAATAATCAGACAATTCCAGTTATTTACTTACCACTGCACTTGTACCACCTAATTTAGAAAGGGAAAAAAAAAAAAAAAAAAAAAAAAAAAAAAAAAAAAACCTTATTTTCTTGTGGGCCCTTGTTTTTTCTGCATGCTGGGAGACACAGATGTCCCATGTCTAGGGAGAGGTGACAGCAGTGAATTATAATAGGAGTACGAGAGGAAGGAATGGTTGAAACAGCAAGTTAGTCTACGCAGCTTGAGGACTATGCTATTCTAATATGCCAGTACTGTAGAGCTTGAAGAGACAGGGAAATGCAAGAAATTCACAGGCTGTAACCTTGTAAGACAGACTTAGTTTTACTGATCAGAAGCATCAGGAGAAAGACATGAAATCTGCTTCAGGAGATATTCACAAGGTCTCCATTCTTCATTCTAAGTCTGCCACGACACATGCAAAAAGCTGACATTTTGTTCTTGTTTGCATGACACTGTTACAAAGACAGGTTACAGCAGCACTCTGTAGCAAAACTGTTAATGCAAGTAATTACTCATAGATGATAAAATCACTTTTATTTCACTATACCTTGAGAAATGCCCATTAAAAATCTCAGAAGATTCAAAAATTGAAATATATTAATAGGAACATAATTAAGTACTTATTGCTTTTGTCATTTAAAACAAGCTAACCAGATGGCAAGGAAAAGCCTCAGAAAGAGTCTTTCAATGAGCTATTTAGATTTAATTAATATACAGTAACTAACTCATTAAAGCTAAGTTAAATGCTTATTTGAGACAATTTGTAACCTCTTTTGTATTAGAGTTTCCACTTTCAATAGCAGGCAGAGCAACAAATTACAGTTCTGAAAACTAACAAATGGAATGTCTCAGATGTTTATTTTCTCTGATCACCTCTGCGGTAAAGAATGAAGAGCAGAAAAAAAAAATGAAAGTAAAGTGGATGGCATTACCCCAAAAGTAGTACATCAAGCAAATTATTTAAGCCACAAGAAATCCCTTCAGTGTCAAATTAGGTGGTTATGGTCTCTGCAGCAGGAACCGTCTTGACCAGCAGGACATTCCAAAAGGTTATTCACAAGGTAATGAGCACAGCCTCTACTTCAGCCTCCAGTCTGCCACCCACCACCCTGGCATAACAGTCGTAGAAGCAAAAGAATCAAACCAGATAGAAGAAGAAAGTAGGACATCAGTCCCAGTCTTGATTCTATACAGGTATCCATGAAGTTCTCATACACTTGCTCATTATCACACCGGACTTCCTCTAGAGGGAGTATGTCTTTCAAAAGCTCTCTAGAAGGACCCTCACAGATAGGGGCACACCGTTTCCTTCCTAAGGCTGTATCATGGCAAGTAACCTGTAGACTATATAAACCAGAGGATTTTCCTGGAGAGGAGGGTTTTTAGTTTCTTTTATTATTATTATTATTAATATTGTTATTATTATTATTATTACTATTATTTATTTATTTATTTCAAGACTTTGTAAATGTTTTCCATGCAGGCTGACTTCGTAGGTGTGAATTGCTCCTTATGTTTAGGATCCTGATTTTCTTAGTCACATTTCATGAACCTACTATAAATACACCCTTTAACTAAAAGCCATGCCCTAGTATAAACTAACATGTAATAAAGATGCTAAACACAGGAGAGTATCTAGTAAAAAGCTACTCTTTCTTCTTTAGCTCTACTCAGTATAACATCTGCCAAGAACAGCTGTGTCTAAAAGTTTGTAACCATAAAGCCAGTTCTTATCTTCAAAAAGTCTTTGCTGCACTGTGTTGACCAAAAAGTCCTTCAGATATTCCTAGAGAAGAGATTTATTCTGGAGTTTATTTACTTTTAATTTTATCTTTTCATAAGCATTACCAAATAACACACCACTTAAACCTTTATATTTTGACAGCTGTATTTTGTACAGTTTTTCTATCAATCACTGAAATAACAGCTGATAAAAATAAGACTGTTGCCTAAGCTCAGGTCAATATTTAGAACTTCTGCCAGCAAAGTGGGCAAAAAGTGTGATTTATTTACATTTGTATATCAGAAATGTAGATGCATTAATACCATAAAATAAATCTTTCATTAATATACCTTTCATTTGTGGAATTATTACGACTTATACTAGAAAAATCAATATCCATCTTTGATATGTTTTGCATCTCTTATAGGAAAGTTTCCAAATGTAAGAATTCCGGTCAGTCATGCCCAGTTTAGAGAAGGTCTGCATTTGCTACTTGACTCTTGGTGATGTATATTTGTCTTTTAGCATAGGAGGAACATCAAGAGCTATTTTCATTACGTTAAGGGAATAGTAAGAACATTGGGAAGTTACTATTTTTTTCCCTTTTTCCCCCCATTTTTTAAGTGAATAGCCATCCATATTCCAGATATTGAGCTCCTACCAAGAGTAGACATATCTAAATTCCAAGACTGTTTTACTTTCCTGCCTCCACAAAAGTATAGGAAATGGTATGAACAGATGCATTTTGATTTGATTACCAACCAAATTTTGACATCAGTATGCTTCAGACAGTATGCTGATTGTTTGAATCAGGCTGCTGGCACATTGTATGCCAACACAAAGTATGACAGATTTTGGCTGGCAGTGCTTAAATGCCATGTGTAGGGAAGGGAAAAGAGGGGGTTGCCAAACTAAGCAAAAGATAGAGATGGAGAAAGAGCTAGCAGTGATATCCTGATGCTGTGAAATCAAGAGATACCAGGTTCTATCACTCTGACCCACTGAGTTGAATAAATGCCCACTCAGGCCTTTATTCAAAGTAAAGATTTGTACCATCAGCCACTGTTCACACCATCCCTCTGCTTATAACTTGGAAAATGCCCCCTGGCTCTCATAGAGGAGCTGGTCTTACCTGGATTGCAGACCAGCTTTGGTTGAATACTCCAGAAAATTCTTCTATGTACCAGCCCCATGTGTGCTGATGACAGCAGCCCAGTTTAAGCCAGAAGCTGGATTAGCAGTCATAGAGATGATATGTTGTCAGTTCTGCTGTGTTCCTGGGATGGATGTTCTTGTAGAAAACATTGTTGGATCAAGCAGCTATTGCTGCTCCCTTTGCAGAGCTGCTTTCTGTTCATTACACCTTGAAAAGTACCTAAAACAACAGGAATATTGACACATAAACAGAAGTGTTTTTTGTTCCACAATATAAAGCTCTAAGAACAGTCTTTACCAGCCCAACTCTGACTCTGTTTTTGTGATTTACCAGGAATACCTTGTATCTTTCCTTTCACAACTCCATTGATATTCCTGGCAACCAGCAGAGATGAACAAACCTAAGACACATGCATAAGCACTCCATTTTCCTTTGACCTGTCAGAAAAACATTGAGCACCCTATGTGCATGTATTGGTTAGAGAAGCTCTGTGGAAATAGCCCTTTTTGTTAAAACTGTGTTATGGAAGTTATTAATTATACGTGAAGCTGACACAATATCATTAGCGTCATCTTAGATCTCAACTATGGGGCAGAAGGAAGTTTTCTCACTGACATAAAATGTTTCAAGGAACCATATTATGGATGCATATTTAATGACAGTATACTGGTATAGCATTCAAACCGTAGATTACACTCCTAATTTTCATTCTCTTTAATAGTTTTAAATAGTTTCTTAGTTTTCATGAAGTGTGTAAATTCTTAGAATATTTTCACCCAAATTATATCTAGTGTCTTGAACTTTTTAAAAATGTAGCATAAAAAATGTTGCTGGTTTTCTTTCAAAAGCCAGTTTAAACAGATCTCTCAAAACTACTTTCTAAGCACTGTAGTGATGTTCATCTAAAGCAATTAAGGCTTCAATTAACTGCAATTTCATCTGAGAAGTGTTTCTGCTTGAAAAGAAGTGAAAATTTCCTTTTATTTAAAAAAAGAAACACTTGAATACATTCTAAACAAAGCCAAGCATGTTAATTACCCATTTGAATGATGACAATGGAATAATTGAACGTTGACCCTTCCTCTTCTACATATCAATGTTAATACAATGCAAGTCAGATCTGTACATTTTTTCCTTATACGAGTCTAAGTAAGTAGAATCTACAAGATAAATCCCATTAAGGTGACACTATGGAGTTTAAAGATAAATTATTCAAAATAAAATGTTGTTATGCAGACAACAAATGCATTTAGTATGCCCGAAACAAAATATTTATCATTAGATAATGATAAATAGATAACCTCTACAACCTAAACTCAAAAGCCACGAGGCCATCAAGAATGAAAGGAACTTGTAAAAATGTGAACATCAAGTCTACCTTCTTCTGTAGGTAACCCACCTGCCAAACACACAGGTAAACCTGTCTCAGGTAAGAGCATCTCCACAAGGAAATATTACTCGTGTTTCTGTAGAGCCTTTTTGATACAGCTGTCCAACAAAATCATATTTATCTTATATCTTATTAATAATAATATCTCCTAAGACAAGAAGTCTCCCATATTGTTTAGTTTTTCCTAGTTAATAATCTTTGTTCACAATGCAGCTTGGCTCGGACATGAAGGTTTTTCTAATTTGTCTCCTCTCCAGTGAACAAAGAGAACTTTTTAGTCTCTGGGTTCAGATATGTTTCAATTGTTACAGCAAAGGTCATTGCTGCATGCACGGCAGCATGGAAATACCATGCTGGGGTAGTCTTGTATCTTTTCTTTGTCAGTCACCTGTACTTGTAGTTCAGAGGAAGGGGACAACAATTTTACCAATAAGAAAAAAAAATTTTAAATGAAAACAAATCACACAAAAAGAGATTTTTCCTTTGCTGCCAGTCAAATCCTTACAAAAACATTGGATAAAATAAGCAGGTCTTTTACTAGACATTTGCAAATTAATGAAGAGTTTGTGATGTAGGCTTCCTGGATAATGCTGCCATTCATACAAACACAGCAAGCACTTAGATGGGCACATATCTTTAGTGTTTTTTTCACATATTCACCCAGCTGTAGATATTACACATTTTCTATCTAAAGTCTGCTCTGTGGGTCTGATTCTTATCTAGTTTAAATCAATATGCCCTGAATTAAGTCAATGGAGCTGTGCTAATTTACACTGGTCTCAGGCCTGGGGCATCGATTCTTTTGCTAGGTGTTGCAAAGCCCCATTCTAGGTAGATTCATGAGCCATTGATTAGCAATTTTTTACTTTCTTAAAGTAAAGCAATACATTTATTTTCCCCATATTCTGGTAGGAAAACATTTTATTCCTGATTTTTTTTTTCAAAACTGCTGTATTTCTTATTCGCCCCCCAATTCAAATTATTCAAAATTCAAAATATTCATATTTGAAGATCAACATTTACTTAGGGTGACAAACTTTATTTTGTAAACTCTTTAACAGTCCTTTGGTCTTGGCTTCTCTAATTGTTACTATTAATATTTTTTTCTGATAACTGCAGCTTACTGATGATCTCTTTTCTTATATACTGAAAACTGAGGAAAAATAACCCACTTCAATTTTCTCCCACTTGAGAGTTCTCACATATTTACCTTTTTCATCCTATGGCACAATTATAATTTATTCTAATGTTTCCATTACAGTTTTTACAGATTTTTTGTGTTTCCTGACTTGTTTCTGAATATTATTTTTGGGAGGTTGTGGTGGTTCTTTTTGTTTTGAGGCAACAGCCTACATAAATACACTTATCCTAGTCCTTTCTGTCTTGATTTTGCTTCTCTTTTCAACATTTCATTTCACCTTATAATTCTTTGATGTTTATTTTTTATAATAAAAAAGTTTGACTGGCTACTGTAACCTCTGTGCATTCAATAAGAAAGTAAAGGTAAAGTGGAGCAGAGAGCTTTCATATTGTAATTCAAGTAGCTTTCAAATCAGTATCACCAGGCAGTCTAGATGTTTTAAGAACAATTTTAAAATATACTGATTCCTGTAAATATTTTTTATAGCTTGCCATAGGGACTGTATTTTAGATTATTGCTATGCTTTGCATTTCTTCAAGGAACAAAATAAACGTGATTCATATTTTTAGTGATTTCATCTAAAGCATTCCTATTTGAAGATCTATATGCATTTCTCATTTGTATTCTTGCAGATCTTCTAAAGAAATTCTCTTTTCCCACTTTGTTGGTGGTAGCATAATAGAAGTACACAACAAGACTTATTTGCAGAGGTCTGAAACTAGGTGTATGTATAAACATCTTTGCTCGAATTTAAAAAAGTAAAATAGAATAAAATAAAATAAAATAAAATAAAATAAAAACACTAAGATTACCTACAGTATAAAACTTTTTATTTTTTATTTTTTATTTTTTTTCTCCCAGGCCTCATACCTTTGTTTTCCCATAATCTTGGAAGGCAGTAGATTTATTTGGGGTCAGCCAGCTCCCCTGCCTTCTAATGGACCTGAATGCAAGTAGCCTATTCACGATCCACAGCATCAAATGGGCAGCTTGAAGTCCTATCAACTAGCGAACTTGTGAGCCTGGCTAACCCCAGTAAAGTCCCTAAGGATCAGGGAGCCTAACTGAGCAAAAAGACAGGGCCTGGCTTGCAATCTTAAGGATCAGGGCAATTAGGCAGCCTCTTTCATGAGCCATTTGGGCATAAAGATATCCCAAGGAGCATAGGAAGAGTCCTGAGGTATGGATATGGCAAGCCAGAAAGTTTGGAGACAACTGTCCTACATCCCTGGTAGGCAGAGAGAGTCTGCCTAGAGAATGAGCAAGCAAATGGAAAACAAAACAAAACAAACAAACAAAAAAAAGGAAATAGCACTGCTGGAAGCATCTTTCTTGAGTGTTAAAGAAATTGACAGGTCCTCACAAACTGTTTCAATCCATCAAAACATTATTTTCTGACATAAAAATGTTCTGTCAGAAAATTGTCTTTGAGCTCCAGATGTTAAATTTGTTACAAATAGCATAAAATGATATTTGTCCCAAATGCAGTGTTGAACTTTCCAGGCAGATATAATTGTATGCATCATCATGTCATTAAAAATGGATAAGAGCAAAAAGAGATGCAAATATTCTTCAACATTTGATTAAGGAGTCATGAAAGATCAGGGATTTCAAAAAGGAACTCTGGAGTGCCACAAATCAGTGGAAAAAGTCAATTTTAAATTCTCCCACACACTTCATTGTGGATCTCCCTGCAATGAGTATGTATCTCACAGCTGATATTCATACACTCATGAACAACTGTGAAACTGCAGAGACCAGGAGACCAGATACCAGAAACAGTGAATCATAATCAATTCATGCTTTAAGAAACACAGAGAAAAAAAAAAAAATCAATATGGAATTTCACAACAAAGCAGAGCTGAGACTAAATAGGATGTATATGTCTGAGGAATTAAACTTCTATTACTTATGCTATCAGCTCTTGCCTACAGAAGGGAGAATCAGAGATGAGCTGCATTTTGGATTAGGTGTAATAAGGAGAGCTGTAAATAAAGCACGAGATCCTAGCCAGTTAGCAGAGCAGGAGTGCTCACAAAGTTTCCCTTGAGCACTTGCACTATGTCTCAGAGAGTTTCAGTGCAGAGACATGGCATCTTTTTCAAAGCACTTTCTCTCTGAAAGAGTCTGAGTAAGTGTGGTGCTGCTTCACCAGCTGAGCAGAATACAATGAGACAGGTTAATCACATTGTAGTCCACATATTTCCTTCACCCCAAGGACTTCACATTAACCAAGAGGCCAGATAACTAGTGACTAAAATTTTCAGAAATAAAGAAGATTCAGGTTGACCCACTTCACAACTTGCCTTTGAAATAATTCAATAGGACCTGCTATTGAAATTCATGTTTCTCTGGAGTTGCTCAAATATGAGAATTTAAAAAAAAAAAAAAAAAAAAAAAAAAAAAAAGAGAGAGAGAGAGATGCACAATTAAATAATTGATTTTTGATAAACAACCCTTAAGGCTGTAAAGGCAGAGGTTACCATCTGTGTATCCTCCCTTGCTAACTAAGGACCAGATCTTCAGCATAGCTTCAGTTCATTTACTGTCACTCTCTCAATGGAAAGCATCCCAGGCTTTTGTTAGCCATCTGTATAATAAAGGACAGCTGTGGCTGAGGCTGTGTAACCATCCATGCAGCTAAGAACAGTAAAATAGGAAGGCACTTGTATTTCCAGGACAGTGGTTTCCTATTGCCTCAGGGTTCATGCACATCCAAGCGCTGCTTCAGTCTTCAAATTAGTTCTTTGCATACAAAAGCTAATTTCCAAAATGTTTTCCCTTAAGGACTTGCTACATAGATGTCCTTTAAGTGAACTGATCTTGAGGTCTGATCCTAATTTTAAATAGTGCACTGTTAGTGTGGCACAGCCTTTATAAAAATGACAATAGATGTGATCAACAATTTAATATTTGGTATGCACCTTTGGTGACTGGGGATCACAGTTGCCCTGCTAATGTTTTCAAAGATATTTAAGAATAATCATAGTCACATTTCCTCTCAAGTCTTACTGGTGGCCTATATTTTACAAAAACATTAAGCAAATGCATTCATATACCTCAAAGAATGAGATTTGTCTCACATTTTCTGATGAACTGCCCCTTTATGGGACCACTGGGTGCATTAAAGAGCTTAGATGTGGCAAAGCTGAACAGAGTCAGTGACCAGGACACAAGCGTGGCCTGAGAGATTTGCTTGCTCGACTCTCATCCTGGTGCAATGCTTCCTTGCAGATATGTTTTTCTCAGAGAGGCAGAAAGACCTGCACAATTTATATAGGGCTGCAATGGGCACAACAGGCCAACAATAAAAACAAGAAACAGCAGCTCTGACCTTCCCTCCAAGCATTCCTCCTTGCCTATGCTGTCAGCAACAGAGGAGCACTCTGCAGCAAGGCTTTGCCCTCCAGGTTGGTCAGGTCATGTTCAAAGATATTTCTGGTGATGATGCAAAGCAACTCTGCACTGGAAGGCTTTGTATAAACATTTATTTTTGACTTCTTTTTCTTCACAGCCAGCCACTGTGACCATGGTCCTCAGCTGCTGTAAACTGACATACATCCATAAAAACCAATGGGACTACTCTAGTTCACACTCGCTGAAATGCTTTCTGTGTGGGTTGGGTTTGTCTTTTTATTCTGAGTTTGTAGAGGAGGTAGAGTAGACACCTGCTTCATGGCCAGGGCATCTAGATGTCAAACATACAACTATGTGTCTTCAGATAAACAAAAGGATTTTGTGCAAACCCACTCTTTTATACAAACTTTAGTTAATATATTGGGATAATAGACCTGAAGAGCAGAGGAATAGTTATGGTCAGCTCATCTGTCCCCCTGCACCTTACAAATCATAAAGTTTCATCCTGAAATTCCTGAATCAGCTCTTACAGACTTGTCAGTGAGAACAATGATTATAACATTCTCATTTCATTCTTATGACATAAAGAGTTTCCAGTTATTAACAGACTAGCCCAAACACTTCTAGGCTTTCTTGCAGTCTGTGCTCAGATTTCACATAACCTTCATGAAGATAGAGCAGAGATGAGAGGGAGCAGGGAGAGACTCTGAAGGCAGCAGGAGTGAGAGCAAGCTTGGAGAATACCTGGGAAGAACTAGCATCAAAGGGAGGGCTTGGGATAAGTTCTCTGCTGTTTTGCCTACACGTGCATATGAATTTAAGTGAAACACATTGCAAACCAGCAATTCAGAAGTTAAATGCATATAGCTACTAATTACCTTCTCTCTCTCTCTCTCTCTTTTTTTTTTTTTAATCTGACTTCTTTCTTTCAGTGTTCTCATTAGTCTGGGTAGAATATTTCCCTCTTGAACCATATGGAACATAGTCAGGGCAAAAAGAAGAAAATTCAGAGGTCCCAGAGAACAAAACAGCTAAACCTGGCTCTGACTTTATGCTATGCTATGCCTAAATTGCCTGTCAGAACAAATGGATATTTCAGGACATGGAGAGTGTGGTTTCAGTCCCTCAATTGACAGCAATTACGGTATTCACGGTCCTTGTAGGGTAACGCAGATGGCACTGCAGATATATTTTGAAGACAGTGGATTTGCACATGTAAAACTGAAGGACACTGAATTCACTGAGGAAAAATGGAGGCTTGTGAGAGTTTTACTTGCTGGATGTAAGCTGCCAAAAATAAAGTATCCATCTGACACGCAGCAGAATAAAAAATTTCAGACAAAAGGAAAGCATACAAGGAAATTAAATCAGAACAGAACTACAGTAGGCATATTAAATCTCAGTCACAGTAAACACACTACCAATGTTACCTCAGATGTTCTTTAAGAAATGCATAAGGTTAGGGAAGTTGAGCTATCGGCTGATTTCCCAGGTGCTGCAATGCCGCCCCGGGCACTGGCAGTCTTCAGAGAGCTGCAAAGCAGTGCACATCCCTTGGGTTCTGCACAGCGCAGGCTTTGTCCTGACCTCTGGCAGTCACCCTCACGCTATACCCCAGAAAATATATCTCCATCCCAGGAAAATTAAAAGTGTTTAGGAAGTGATAGATAGCTTAGAGCAGGCATGATGTGATTAACCCTGAAATTTTACCCTGATCAGCTATATCGAAGTGATGCAGTTGCTCAGAAAAATACTTTTGTAGCAAACTCATCAGGAATTAACATTTTATATCAGCCTAACATCAAACTACTGATGAGAGTAACACAGTATGCATTCTTTATTTTTTTTTAACTGTGTGTTTTTAAGGACAATAGTTAACGGTCTATCTCTACAATATTGTACACCTAACTCATCTATTATTATTCTGATCTTTTACAGATAATCTTTCTGACATATTGCTCTTTTTACCTAAACGTGATAACATTTTAAAAAGAGGAGACTATTTTCTTAAGCCTTCTCTCTTCTCCTGACCAGGAGACAAGTGGTCCATTTTACTATTTAGTGGTAAAATCCACCCTCACAATTCAAGAGAAAATAAGGTATTTCATAAGTTGTCTCTACTCGCATTGCCATGGTTCTGATGGGGGGGAGTGAAAATGTCCATCATTCATATTTTTTAGAAAATCGTTGTAGGCACCTGCCTCTTTTAGCAGACACTGGGGAAGAAATGTGAATAGAAGGAGAGTGGGATTTAGGACACGTTGCTGCAGCAATGCAAGAGTTTGGGCTCCTAATTAAAGTAATTTGGACTCAAACGTCTATGTGCTGAACAAATGCACAGTAAAAAAACAGTCTCTTCAAACAGATTTATGGATGAAATTTGCAGAGCATCTGTGACCTACATCCATTAGCTGGGTAAAGCATTACAATTTTCAAAAGATGAAGGGGTGTTCTCTACCTCTTCTCTTGAAGTTGTCACATTTTATATAAAACAATTAAAGACAAGGGAGTGGGAAAGGAGGGAAAGGTTCAGGCCTCTGCCTCCCTAATGACTCACAAAGCTAAAAAATCATCTGTTCTCTCATACCAAGTGAATATTTAATTCTGTTATGTGAAGTGCAGGAGCTTCAGCACATAACCTGACATTAGAGCACTCTCCTGAGAAGTGGTCCCCCTCAGACAAATGGCAGAACTAAAACTGACACTTCAAAAGGTAGAATAAGGGCTCTAACTATGGTTCTGATGGGAAGGGATAAAAGGAAAAAAAAAAAAAAAAAAAAAAAAAAAGGTGAAAATGTCCATCGTTCAGGTTTTTTAGAAAATTGTTGTAGGCACCTGCCTCCTTTAGCAGGCACTGGGGACGAAATATGAATAGAGGGAGAATGGGATTTAGGACACATGCTGGTCCTCAGTATTTCAGTCTTGGCGGGAGTAGACAGCTTCAGCTTAAAGAGCTAATTTGGGTGAGCTCTCACTAAGCACACTGGTCCTATTCCAAGACATTTAATCTTCCATATGCCCACTGCAGGCCTCCCAGCTATGGATCCGAGCTTCTGCAGCTCAGTGACTAAAGGCTTTGTTCTGTGACATTCGGCATTCATACATTTAAGTCCTAATACAGATCTCAGCCTTAGAGTTTAAATCACAGTTACTAAAGCCAATTTGGCATTAAGAGGTTAATCCTTCCTGATTTCAGGCTGACTGGCTGGAAAGCAGCTTTGCAGAAAAGGACCTGAGGGTCTTGGTGGACAAGGAGCCGATCATGTGCCAGCAATGTGCCCTTGCAGCAAGGGAGGCCAGCAGCATCTTGGATTTTACAAGGAAAATCATCGCCAGCAGGCCAAGGCATGTCATCTTTCCTCGGTTCACCCCTGGGGTCAGTCTTGTGCTCCCCACATTAAGAAAAATACAGAGTCATGGAGCAAGTCCAGTCAAGGGCCACTAAGAAATGATTAAACAAGTAGAGCACATCACATACAGGGAGAGGCTGAGAGGGCCGGGAAACTGAAGAAGGAAAGGCTCAGGGAGCTCTTACCAACATGTGTAAATACATTATGGGAGGCTGTAACGAAGATGGAGTCACTGCTTTTTTTCAGTGATGCCCAGTGACTGAGAAGAGGCAATGGGAAAAACTTGAAAAACAAGATATTACGTCCGTACATAACAAAACTTTGTTATCATGAGGTTATCCAGACAGATTGTGGAGTCTCCATTCTTGGATATACTCAAAACCCAACTGGACATGGCCCCAAGCCACCTGCTGTCACTGACACTCCTTAAACAAGGGAGACTGGATTAGATGATGTCTTTCCAACTCAACTATTGCATGTTTCTGAGATCCCTCATAAGGAAGACCTTTGCAAGTTTGGATATTTATCATCATTTTTTCTCTCATGACACAGAGGTATTGCTGAAACCTCATGTCTGACCACACATAATAAATGCATGAAACAGCCAAGGGGAAGAGCAAGGCAATGAACAGGGCATGTGAAGACCATATCCACCTACCACCTGTCTAACCCTATATCACCATATATAACACCAAATAATATTGCCATGCAACTGGTCAAACTATGAACACCATAACCATTACCACTTATATTTGCTGTCAAATAAACAGATATGGGAGTCCATTTGTAACTTGAAATCCTAGCTGAGAACCTATCATAAAATTGACAGATTTCTCATTCCTAGACTCAGGTTCCGGTGGAAAGAATGTACATAATTTTATCTATACATGTAATTTTATTCATAAGCTTTCTACTGTTTTACAGAACTGGGCCCTCAGTCTTTATAGCAGTAGTTATTTATATTAAAGCAAGCTCCAATTTGCCAACAGATAATAAAGCCAATATTTTTTCAATTCCACTTTACAAATGGTAAAGAAGGCTGAAAACTGAATTCTGATGTTCTGCAAATAGAAGGGTGCTTTTCTCACAAGTTTAGATTTAATAATACCACTCCCCTCTCCACCAAAACTAAACTAAAATAAAATAAAATAAAATAAAATAAAATAAAATAAAATAAAGCATGCTTTGCTCAAAAAAAAAGAAAATGTGTATATGTCCAAAGCAACAAAAATATCCTTCCTAATTCAACAAAACTACATTGACTTAGTGATTTGCTAAGAAGTCTGAAACCTTTGTCGTATCACTGAAAAAGACACAACTTTCCATGAAAATGTCCCCAGGTCCACCTGATATATCTTACATGAGGTCTATCACATAAAGAAAATCTTTGCCCATAGTTCAAATTCCTTTTCAATAAAATCAAAAATATTGAGACATAAATGGCAAGGCAGATCTGAATAACCCCGAAGGGAAATTACTATTATGCATTATTATCTGCTATTATGCAGATACTGTTTCTCATTTTACTGCAATCTGACATCAATGTTAACCTTTCCCTATGGTTAAATGTTACAGATATTTATTTAAAAGGAAATGATTACAAGGCATGTTTTCTTCCTGTGAACAGTCTAACAACTATACTGCTGCTGACAAAAGTATTGTTACTCAGGCACAAATGTTTGTAAGTTTAAGAAGGATTTTACATTTTTTAAGAAGGATTTTTCATATCCCTTGCCTAAGCTGAATGTGCCAAGTCTGTGCAGGAGAGAGCAATAACCACAAAATCTAATTATGAATTCATAGGTCAAGATATCTATCTACTGAAACTTCAAGTTTGTCATTCCCTGAGTCAGTTGATAAAGGACAAGTGAAGACATCACTTTCTCAAAAACATTTTTAGGAAGATCTAAGAGACAGGATATGTCTTCTGAAACTTTGAAAGAGATTTTAAAAATAGTAATCCCAAGTGCTTCCAGTAGATCAGCCACTAATATGTGATAGAAGCAGACCCAACCATTATGGAAGCTTTGTGCCTGCTTCCAAGAAGCTCATATGATTATCATTAAAAGTACAAAGAAAGAAGGCACAGAGATGTTTTTATGTTCCTAGCCATTAGAGCAGACATGTATTGGAGCTATTGGAGCTCAGGATATCTGAAAGCTTATATGGGAAGGTTGCAAACCATTTTCTAGCATATTTTTTTACAAATGGAAAAAGCAGTATCTGATTCACAGAGGAATACAAATTAATTTCTATTCTTGTGTTGGTCTTAAATAATAACAGAAGCACACCAACCACAAATACTCTCATTGTTGATGACCCTCTGAATGTAGCTAGCTAATTAGCAAGCTGTCCTAAGTTGCTTACAAAGAAGAAGCAGTTAAAATCCTCAAGAAAGTAGACTTTTGGTCAAGTGTCCAAGTGGTGTGTTAATAGTATTGTAATAATACCATAGAGAAACTGTCAGATTAATGGATATTAAAACTCCTACAAGAGTTATGAAATGTTCTCATACATAATAATAGACTTGTTCAATAATTGCAACACATAAAATACTTCCATTGTACCATTCTTTACATTAAATGTGTTATCAGGAGAGCTAACAAGTTGGAGATGACAAAAGGCAGCTTCAGCTCCACAGGCATATCAGAAAATACATATATATTCCTATATATAACAACAACAACAAAAATTCCCAGTCTATGTGAAAAACAAAACAAACAAACAAAATGAAAAAGAAAAAAAAGGAAAAAAAAAAAAAGAAGAAAAAAAAAAAAAAAACAGACAAATGCTTTTGCATGTGTGACTGAAAAATCTAAGCATCCAAAGAAGGGGCAGTTCTCTCAAGCACAAAACTTGTTAGAAATGTCAGCAGAGGTCCACAAGTAAAGTGACAGAGGTCACAGATTCAGCCGCCACTGGAAGCTTATTTTATTTCCCTACCTCCTGAGCCATTTCACAGACCAAAAGGGCATTGTCAGAGTGCCAAAGCCAGCAGTAGCAGCAGCTCCTTTTTTATTGGTCAGGTATAAAGTGATCATAAAAAGCCAAATGGTCAGGCTTTTAACCCCCGCTCACCTTCCATCCTTAAAATGTCTCCGTGTGCTGCACATTAAGTTTAACTATATGACACTTGGTACAATTTAGGCTATTTTTCTGGGGACTTTTAATCAGCAGAACACCCAAACATAATTCTACTGGACATGATAAGTTTTCTAAGTCCTTTCTTCAGTTCTGTACTTCTCTGTTTATTCAGCATCTCAACTCTGGGCATATTGCTATTAGCACCTAATAAAGTGACTTCACAGAGACAACTCTCCTCTGGAGGCCTCTTCTGGAGTCAAAGATAGGGGGGAGCACTTCAAAAGATGCTAGCATAAATGAGAAATACCATCCTTCATTGCTTTAGTATCATGACATTTTAATTTTCTCTTCTGTTTTTGTTATTAGCATGAGGTTCGCCTTCCCCTGACTCCAAGTGTAACAGGAAACAAAAACATCAAGTTTCTGCATGAGAATAGCTGGGGTT
Source organism: Anas platyrhynchos (assembly GCF_047663525.1). NCBI lineage: Eukaryota > Metazoa > Chordata > Aves > Anseriformes > Anatidae > Anas > Anas platyrhynchos. The sequence continues at coordinate 32,399,603 of NC_092589.1, read as the reverse complement.
TATTGCAGTGGGAAGAGAGATGGGAATCCAAATATTTCTCCTGGGCATTTTTGTATCAATAAGAAGTCATGAGGAAAACTTCTGATCCCTGCCACTGTCCCAGTAGAATCTCATTGATCCTTGCTGTTGTTCAGCATAAGACCACCGCTGGGAGGAATGCATCTGGTGAGACAGTGATGACTGTTTCAGAGTTAGTCACCCCAAATCCTCTTATAATCACTGCAGTGACTTTTGGATACAATTTCATCCTGAAAAGGGTGTCTAAAGCAGACTGGATGAATCTTTTTATAAAAGTATTTAAAGAGAGCTGATGGCGACTGAGGTAGGCAGACACTTACATGGAGATGAATGTCAAACTGATGCTGGTTCTTGTAGAATGGGACAGTCTTAATCTAACCTGATGTGAGGGTTGCAGACAAAGCAGATTGTCAATGCCCTTTGGAAATCTACCTTTATTGATAGGCCCATATATTGTAATCATTGAAAATTAGGAATCAAAGTAGAAACATACCTTTAGCCTCTAGCTCCCAAGAGGACATTCAGATAGGGGGAGAACAAAGAAAGGAATGGCAAAGTTGCTTTAAAACTAGTAATAAAACCCTGCCTTTGATGTTATGTGAGAAGCTGATTCTGTCCCAAAACTTCTTCTCCCTCACTATGATCTCCACAGGTATAAGGGTCATAAGACCCACGTGGCTTTGAGTTCTGCCATGATATATGTGTATTTGAGGATGTTTCCTTCCTCTGTTTACCTGGCTTGTCTGTCTTTCCTCTGGGCACTGATATTTTTAGAAAAGACAGCATTGACCCAGAAGAGTTATTTCAGTGCCCTCTGGTAAACTGAATACAAATGCCTCACACACATCTAAGAGGTTCCCAGTGGGGTCTGCAGTGAAAAGAAAGAGAGAGAGCAAAGAAGAACAAATAGAAACAGCCCCTTCATGCCTCCTGACATCACCCTATAGGCTTTCATAAGTAAATCAATTGTGAAAACAAAAATCTTTTGGATAGTCCAAGTATACTATATGTTTAAAATAAACATTACTTGGAGATCTTTTTTTTTTTTTTTTTTTTTTCCAGTTCTGTATTCAGAACTAGTCCCCACTAAGGAAGTAATGTCTACAGCACTCCAAAAGCCACAGATTTGTCTAATTATCTTCTATTCATATGTGTTTGTCAGAGGCTCACAAATACCTGTTCTATTCAAAAACATTATGGGAAGACACCGTTTCAATTAGTTGAAGGATCATAGTCATTTCAGAGAAGCAGAGCACAAAATAATAGTGTTGGGATGTGAGTGCTGGTAGCGTTTTGTTCACTCTTTTTCTTTACGCAGCAGTAACCAAGATAAGATCGAAAATAAAAAATCCTCCCCTCCTCAATACACCAATAAACATGTCATATGAATCATTTTTTTTCAATGTGTGCCAGTCATGTAATCACTTTCATTTTGTTTTATTTCTTCAAAGCAGGAAATACCTGCTTGTTTCACATATTAGATGGAGTCTTATGTATTAAGTTCCCAGGAAAAAAAAATCCAAGCCCTGTTAAAGTCAACACAAAAAAGTCCACTAAATTCTGTGAGAGGTCAAGACTTCACATCAAGTGACAAAACTTCAAGGTTGCAAACTTTCCCTGGTCTTGTGAAGATGCAAAGCCACAGTCTCCCTCATCCTTATCAGTTATTTTACAAATTATTTATGCTAAAACAGGCTCACAGCTGCCTTAGTTCACTGTTTAAATATTCTCTGTGCAGGTAAATGCAACATAAACCTGGATTCCAAGCAGAATTTGTGCTCAGCGATAGTTACTGCTTTTCACCATTTTATCAAGCACTAGAAGGTATACATACTCTCTCTCCAAAATCAAAAATGTCAAATAATGGTGTGCATTTCAGAAAGAGACCACACTGAAAGTCATATGTACTGGTTTGCCTTCTACTACTGCGTGACCGACGCCAACTTGTTCCTCTCCTTCCTCAGACAGTACTCTACATATTATGCCTCCTTTATATGTATGCGTAAAAGTGGCATCATCCTGGTGATACAAAAAGCACTTTTTTATGTGTTGTGCCAGCAAGACTAGGTGGCTTCATTTTCCCTCCAAGTCACCTCTTTTTCTGTGTATTCCTGTTAGAAAAAGTGACATTCTGAAAATAAAACATGTAGTATTGCTTTGAATTAAACATGCCACCATGTGTTTTAAAAGCTCATCTTAATTGGAAAGTGCTTTTTCCCATGGCATGCAGTAGGTAAATTGTTGTTTTGATTTAATTAAGAAATCATTTAAGCATTTGCCCTTATTTTATATGTTTCTTTCAGCATACAACAATTTCTTTCCTCATGAGAGTTCTTAATGTTCCCAAATGGCCAGGATATAAAATTGAATGTTCAAAGATTTTGCCATCTGGTGTGTACAGATATCACATTTGCAATGCTGAAGTGCAGTTGCCAGCCCCAAATGTGTAGCAAGCAATTGAAAGTTTTTACTCTGGTCATGCAGGAGATGAGAAAAATAATCTCAGTGTGCAATGTGACAGATGTGAGTTGTTGGAAGCATGCGAACTTCTAAGCTTATTATGTAGGGAGATGTGGCAGGCACTGTGGACACACAGAATATTCAGAAAGTCTTTTGGATCAACATTATAAACATTATGTGCATGTATGCTCCTGCTTCCCTGATGCAAAACAGCAAGAAAACTCAAAAATTCTGGAGAAAGCCTCACTCCCTGAAAAAAATATGTTTCTTCTGGTTCACTTTTGTACTAACCAAGAAGGCAAGGGATGAAAGAAACACTTCTGTCAAAGCACATATACACAGCCCAAAGCTGGATATCTGACAAACCTGCTTCTGCAGTTCCCAGGATTCCTCACAGCTCCAAGGTAATCTCTGATTAACCCAGAAGCTCTGAAGACTGTTTGCAAGGCTTTTCCTGTTTAATGTTCAATCTGTAATGCTTTATCCTAGGCCATGAACACAGTGCTTATTGAAAGCTATCTAGTCTCTAGTTCACTCCTACCCTGACCTGAGAGGAAATACTGTACATGCAGAATTAAAGCCAGTGGGCCATAGATAGTCACAATAGGTGATACCCCCTTTTCCTTGGTTAGGTTACAAGTGTTCCTCCATCTATCAGAGCTCTTCTAATCCTTGTGTAGTCTCTGTGCTCTCCCTTGGTCACATAACCTAACAATCTTTTTTCAGAAAGAGAATTGCCAAAATCCCCATCAGTTTTCTTACTAAAAAGTTTATTCCACACAAACATCTTTTATTCTACTTGTTCACATGAAACAGCAGCAAAAACTCAGTTAGATGATATTTAAGGGATGTTTACACCAGCACTAGGTGTGGTAGACTTCATCATTTGACATTGCAGTCACTGTCTGCCAAATACTACTCCTGTGCCCTAATTGTGTCTGCTACAAAAATTAAACTGAGTTGGTAAGCTAAACTGCATATAAACTAAAGCTGAGTAAGTCACAGCAAATAATTTATTCAGCCAATCTTACCACTGGTTTCATGTGAGGCAAGTTCATAATTTTCTTTAATTTTGGACTCATGTTTAATTGAGGTTTTCCTTTGCTTTTTTCCCCAAAAATCTGCTAGGTAGAAAATTGACATTGTGATTTAAATTGTCCCCACTTTTACATATAAGAAACAGCAGCACCAGACAGACCACTCAGACAGTGCCTTGTCCCTGACAGTGGTCAGCAGCAACCACTCATGAAGTCCAAGAGAGGAGGGAATCCTGGTGGCCCCGAACTGAGAAATTCCCAGTTCAGATATTGCATCCTGAGGGTTGTCTAATGGACCTGTTTCCCACAGATCAGTCTGTTCCTTCTTTCTCTACCCCTATTCAAATTTCTGGCATCCTAAGCTTCCCATAGCAGGCAGGGAGCTCAATAATCTATTTGCCGCATGAGCCGTATTATTGACTGCCTCCTAATTCTTGTTTTATGAGAAGCACTGAACACCTCTGCCCTATTTGTTCCCTCTTCTCCTTCTTCAATAACTGTTCATGGTTTTACAGACCGCTATTGATGTTGCAGTCTGTCAGTAATGTCTTTTCCAGGCATCTGTTCAGTTACTCAGACTGTTCTTTTGCCATTCTTTACCTCTGACTACTTGCTGTCCTTCCCTGTACCTTTTTTTCTTTTTTTTTTTCTTTTTTTTTTTTTTTTTAATTCAGAGGGGATTAGCAGTGCTGTGCACAGTATCCATGGCACAGGTGGGATACTGCTGGAAACAGCCTTTTTGCGTGGGTTTGTATTTTCAGTCCGACTTTACCCATCCTCAGGAACTCCTGAATCTCTTTCCTGAAAGGCACAAGCTCATTTAGAGTACATCACTGAGCGTACAAACTGAGCCTCGCTTTATCCCATATCCACTAATATGGATCTCTTGAAATCCTTAGCATTACATCTGCAAACTATACACCATAGTGAAAATGAATTCTACCAAATTCCTCATAGACATTTACTAAACTGAAGACACTATTTACATCTGGCAGAGGTAGAAAAATTATAGGCCCTTGACACTTAAGAACTGAAAGCAAGAACAGTGATAAAAAACAAACTATGACAAATGGACCCAGAGAGAGAGCTCCATACTCACTTGCTTCAAGTCTTGTTTTGATCTGAGGTCTGCTGCTCTCATCAGCAGCTCCTATGCCATACATGCATGAACATGGCATTTTCTAATAAAAAAGAAAAGCCAAACATTAGGGAGTAACTTTAAACTGCTACAGGCAGCTTCTGACTGGTGGCAAGCCTCCACCAGTTTCACTGATACAGGTCTCCTGTGAGAGAGGTATCTCAGACAGCCATAATCCTGCACTAGTGCAAAGCTCTGGGCTAATATCATTCTCAGACATACATCCATGTCAGCCATCACGCTTTTAACTCTTACACCAAGCATGCACAACAGCCGGGCAGTGGAGAAGACAGATCTATTGTGCAGTTGCCCAAGGAAGCCACTTGGTCCCCAAAATCAGGTCCTTTCGGATTCTACCATTTTAATTCTGTTTTGGGATACTTGATGTCAAAAAGGGTCCTAGGAGCTTTCAGCGCTGATGTAAATGTGCCTTCGCTGGCAGTTAGACATTGTTGAGCACCGTGGTTCACACATCTGCTTCCAGAAGCAACTCAGCCATGGCGAATTCATCTTCTTACTTAGCACATAAGGAGAGTTTCTGCCCTGCTGAATGCACACAGGCTCTGAGCTCAAACAACTTCAAGCTGCCAACAAAGCTTGTAGTCTAGTCTCCTATCTTTCTAAAACTCTTCCTGGCTAGATTAGATCATCTGTCATTGTTATTGAAAAAAAAAAATAATAAAAAAATAACCTAAATAACTTTAAAAAAATAACCTAAACTAAGCTAAATTATTAAACATATTTATTCAAAAATCCCTTTTTCTGTTCTACTGTCCTGTCCTAATTTTCTCTGGTGGCCCAATTTTGCAGCACTATTCCTTTGGCTGAAGAGCTCTTTATTGTAGCTATATAGACACTGTACTTTGAAAGGCCAGAACATTCTCTTCCTTCACTGTATGTTTGCTATCATGAAATTATGCATTTTTAATACAATAAGAATGGCAAACATGGCACTGCAGGAAAACTGGCACACTCTCATGTAAAAATGAGCAGGGAAAGGATTGTCCTTTACAGAAGAGTATTTAGGCTAGTAAAGGGCACTTGCAGAGGCAAGCTGCCAGCCAAGTGTGTGAGGACTGTGTGCTTTCAACCCAGCATATTATAGAAATAAATCCCACTCCTCCATGCCTCCAATCTTCTCAGAAGATGTTGCGACTGTTCAGGGGTTGTCACTGTCATCTGTCTCTGTCTTTTAGCCACTCCTAGAAATAATGATCTACCTACAAGTGATGGGCAAAATGTGTTTGTTTTTTTTTCCAACCTATAGATAAACTTCCCTCCTCATCTTTTCCACCAGAGGTTAAATGCTTCTTTTTCTGCTACTGCTATTTATCCCAGAGCCTTTCCACTAGCATTTTCTCATTCAGGAAACCTACCAAGGATATGAGTGTACATAAGTACCTCAGCAAATTAAGGTGTGTAAGTTATTCTTTACAAACTTTTTTTTCTTGTTTTTACAGCATCCTTTAAGCCATGATATCATAATGCAATATCATATAATGTGTGGAGACAAATTTTCATATTATGATAAGCCTACACACTGCCTGTTATGATGTGATTTTGTCTCACAACAGCTGGAAGATGACAAAAATGATAATGCTGCTAATGTTATAGAGGACAGTGATGATGATGATAACTTCCAGAGGCCTTTTACGGGTAATGTATAACAATAAAAGTACATTGCAAACTTTATACCTTCAACATCTTTGTCCACAGCTTAAAGCAAGTGACATGAATATAATTTTTATTATTATTATTATTATTTAATTCTGCAAATAGTCTTTCCAGCAACATATAGATAGAAAGTTGATTTCATTAACGCTTGATGAGTCCAGTTGGATAATCTGGGGTTAACCAAGAAGGGAAATTTCTTCTATCAGTGCACAGTTTAACTGACTGACTACTTAGAAATTCAACATTTGCAGAAATACAAAATAGGTATCTTAGGGAAATTCACTGACTTTTGCAGTTCTCTCAATTTTTGCTTTCTCCCTTTGTCTGGACTTGCAGTACAGCAGAGATCTCTCTCTCTCAATTCTCTGTAACTCTTTTCCACTGTCTTTCACTAGTTATATAACTTGAGGGAGGTGGGTAATGAATAAAAAAAGGTGGTGATCATAACAACGATCAGTTTCCTTCCTAATTGTTTCTGTATCACAGCATGTTTTTTGAGGATGGCATATTCACTCTCCCAAAGGGTTCACCTATCCAATATTGTGACCAAAAATTTACATGAAATTTGTTAAAACAAGTTAGATAGTTGGGTGAAATTTTGTTGATAAATTCTAACTCATACTAATAAAATTAAACATTTTATTCCAATTAGAAGATAAACTTCAAAAACAATACTATGTATTCTATTTTGCTGGGGTTCTTTCAGATTTCTAATTAGAAAATTATTTATTGCCACCCTCAAAACTATAACAACAATTGTTCTTAAAACAAGTATGGATAAGTACTTTTGCAAGAAGGTGGTACAGGGAAAGAGAAGAGTTGCATAAAACTAGGACAGGTTATTCACATTTGAAGAGAGTAAACTATGCAGTGAAAAACAGAATGTGAGACAAGAGAACTTAGCAGGAAGATCTACTGCTGTAGACAGAGTGGACGTGGAGTTCATCCATCATTTCTTCCCTGTAGAAGGTAATTCAGATTGAAGCATCAAGTCCCCTATAGTCATGCCTAAGAGTCAAACAGCTATAAAAATTAAGAGGACAGATGATTGGCATCTAAACCCATTACATTAAAAAAATATCTTTTAACATGAAAATAAGAAAATAACAGTGTTTCTTCAGCGAACTGAGATAAAGGTGGATTTACTTTATATTGCTGGCTATTCTTAATAAGCTGCATCAAAAGCTAAAAAACAAGATGGTTTGACTGAAATTTCTGTTACTAGATCTAGTTCTGCAATGAGCAGACTGTGTAGTAGTTTAAGAGGTGGTATGGATCTGATAGGCCACCATTACCTTTGGGCATAAAATACAGACAAATGATCATTTACTCATGCATACAACTGTTACAGGCTCACATACTACTCCTGTGAATATATACTTCATTCAGGAATATGATGTAACCATATTGTTTGGCAAGCCACAGAGTCGGAAAAAGTGTGATGTGCTAAAATTCAATTTCTTAATTAAAGTTATAGAATCACAGAACCATCTAGGTTAGATAAGACCTTTAAGACCATCAAGTCCAATAAGTCCAATCATCAGCCTTACCAAATCCCATCACTAAACCACATCCCTTAGTGCCATGTCCTTGTCTCTTAAATACCTCCAGGGATGGCAACTCCACCACCTCCCTTGGCAGTCTGTTCTGATGCTTGACCACCCTCTCTGGGAAAACATTCTTTCTAATGTGCAAACTAAACCTCCCCTAGCACAACTTGAGGCCATTGCTTTGCATACTATCACTTGTCATCTGAAAAAAAGAGGCCAACACCCTCCTTGCTGCAGGCTCCTTTCAGGCAGTTGTAGAGCATGACAAGGCCTCCCCTCAGCCTCCTCCTCTCCAAACTGAACATCCCCAGCTCCCTCAGCCAACCCTCACAAGCCCTGTTTGACTGTCTCTTCACCTGCATGGTCACTCTTCTCTGCATACACCTGAGCAACTCAACATCCTTCTTGGAATGAGGATCCCAACACTGAACACAATATTTAAGGTGCAGTTGGAAAAGATTTTCAAGATCATCACGTGCAACTACCGACCATCAGCCTGACTTACCAAGCCCCTAGTATGAATCCTTGAAAATGTTTAAACTGTTTGACAGCTAGTTAAATAAAGTGAATGCTTAATACATTGAACAACAAATGCTTGCTATGTAATAGTTCACATTAATTTCCTATTACCCTGATATTTCAAAGTATGACTTTCTGTCAAAGCTAAATACTTGAGATATTTTCAAAACAGTTTTCTGCTTCTATAGGAATATATTATCCCATCATAAATAAATACTTTAATCATGAATAGAGCTAAGAACTTGCTATTCATATTGACAGGGCCAAAGTATGTATCACCCTAAATTACTGTATTATTTATTTTAGGAGAAGAGAAATCAATACATCTTATCTGGTGTGAGATGGAAAGATTCCAGGAAAACATGTAAGCAGAGAAAAATATGCTGGATACAACTTCAGAGGATAAGAGAAGAACAGAAGGTACTCTAAAGAGATGTTAAATAAATTAGACAGAAACACAAGAAAAACTCTTTGAGAAAACAAATTTCAAAGTTCAAAGAGCCCATTACTAAAGATGCTGCAAACATCATAAAATATTGATAAAAATTTTATTTTTTAAACCAGGGAACTGTTATTGTTAGCTAACCACTAGTTAACCTAATGCATAAGCTAATATAATTACTGATTAATAATATTCTTACTGAAGAAAATAATGCAAATAATAGATGTGATGAAAAATATTGTCCTTACCGATGACAACTCAAGCCTTTTATTTCTTTGAAGGGCCTACTAAGAGCTAATTAAAGGTCCTTCAGATATTTTTAATTATTATTTTTTTGCATTTCCATTTTAAGTGGCATTTGGAGTATAATACCAAGACTGCCATGAACAGAATTCATTGATGGCTTAGAGAATTCCTCCGAAATAAAACTCAGAGTTAATGGACATCAGGCATTACCATCTTATATGACTTAGACAGGCATAAAGCCATTGAGTGGGTTAGTAATTTCTCTCTTGCTACCTCTTTGGTCTCGAGATTAGCATTGGACATTTCCTCTTCATCCCCAAAATTAGAAGATTCCACTAAGCTTTCATCTGAAAGTCCCTGTTTAATCTTTGTTTCCCAGAGCCTCCCTGAAACAAAGTCTTGAATTAAAAGAATCTGATTACAAATCACTCCAAATAACACTAGAATCCTTTGCAGGATGTGCAGATATATGAGGGATTTTATTTCATTTAATGGAAAGAAATAAATGCCTTTACCACTTCAAAAAGGACTACTGCAGTTCAGTTACATGTCAAGGTATAAGAATATTTCCCTTTTTAGATACCTACATTCTTAAGTGCAAGGTTTTGGGTTTTGCTCTGTAAAAGCAACTGCACCTAATATACTAATAGATCTTTTCCCTTCCCAGCCTCTCTAAACCCATTTCTTAACAGCTGACTGCCAGGAGAGGCACCTCATAACCCACCTTTTCCCTCCTGACAAACCTGAACACAAGATTCAGCATAAATGCTACTGGGACAAAAATAACATTTCCTCACATCTCTGCCTTGCTAGGCAGAAGTTGGGAGGCTGGCCCCGGATGAACACACACTTCTTAACTTAAGCAATAAGCTAGAAACTACTAAGCTAGAAACAACTTAAGCAATAAGCTAGAAACTATCCCACTATGCAATAATCTCTGAAGAATAATACAGTACTAACGTTGCCAGCAGCAATCAAACTATATGTATCATTACATGTCTCCTTAGGTTTAGATTTCAGTGAAAAAACTTCTCAGAAGCAGAAATCTCTTAGATGGTTACATGATAAGCAATTTTACCACTATCACATTAACATCATTTTAACCAACTTCTCAATACACTTTGTGAACTATATGCAGTTTTCTTTCTGATTTCAGTGACTCTAGCAAGCTTCTCTAGGCCAAGTAGATTATTTCATTTTCTGGATGTTGTCCATTTAACTTCATCAATCTTCCATACAGGGCAAAAGTTTGGATTTATGATTCTCACCTCCAAAAGGAAAATTATTTTTTGACTTTCTCTAGATGTTATGGATTAGATTATGTTACACCCTTTAAGGGTCAGTACAAAAACATGCAAACAAAGCCACAAGGGAAAATACTGTCACATGAAACATAACTTTTGGTTTTAGGATTAAATAACTGTTATGTTGTTGCTATGATACCATCATTAAGAACTGTTGCATGCAGGGGAGGAGATGCTCAAATAACATTTATAATAATCAAAAGAACAGACCAGGCTCTTTGGATCCTCAGTACCTACATGTATAAATGGAGATAATTTCATTCAGTTCTAGGTCAGGATCTCTTTTGAAACTTTAGGTTACTTGTGAAAAAGAGAAATTGCACTTGCTAAGTGCAAGTCTAAGTCTAATAAGTCTAAGACATGGTTTACTAAAAAAAAAAGTTGTGAACTGGAAGACCTTGAATCAAAAAAGGTGCTTTCTAGGCTGAATGAGAGTTTCTCTTTGAATACTGCTGAATTCTAAGCTAAAGTCTGCAAACCTTACACTGTCTCCTAAACACACCTTTTTTGTTTTTTATTCTCAACTATTTTCTTTATTTCTTCTTGTTGTCCCACTGCTTTCTTTGTGCTTCTCTTTCCTGTAATACTTTTTCACCAGTTTTCACGTTTGATATTGATAACTAACTGCAGTGGGACATCCTGTGCTATCCAAACTCTTTATACCATGAAGCCTCACATATCTCAAAGCATTTTGCAAATACATATGTTTTGATATAAAATCTGGGGTCCACAGAAATAGGCAAGCGTTGTCAGAGACCTCACAACAAGCCATAGATGAGTTAGGCGTGAAACCTTTGTCCTTTCATCCTCGTCTTTCTGTTGAAGTGGCCAGTCTCTGCTGCTTCATTTCTTGCACAAAGTCCTATGGCCTGATCCAAAGAAGTTTCTGGGATTCCTTTTTTAACTATAGTGGCTGTAGAAAAAGGAAATAGCCCCTGAGGCTTACATTATAGCCTTGTATAATGGGTATTCAACTGTCCAGTCCCCATTGATACCAACACAACTGCTGTGGCTGAAAATCTACATTTGGCTTCACAATTTCATTGCGTCTCATTTTTCACCATTTACTCAGCTGCTAGACAGGCCGCTACTGACAGCAGACTGAGCAGTGGTAGCAAAAGAAGCAATGCTGCCAAATTCACTCCCGTCTTAATGAGTTTTGATTGATGATATGGAACTGACAGTGTACAATGTCATCCTACTGAAAAGCAGTTTCTTTCCAGCCTCTAGATTTAGCACCATATTGCTCCACAGCATCAGACTGATCAGATCATGTTAATGGTGAGCCAAAACCTAATCCTATTGAAATCAAAGGCAGCTTTGGTATTAAGCTTAATGGACCATCAGGGTGGGTTAATGGAAAAGGTGAACATAGCAGAGACATAGAAAAGTAGAGAAAGAAGTGTCTGACAAAAAGCTCTTCTGCATGTGCCAGTGATTGAATGCTGCAGAGCTAAATGATAGACTACATTATACAGGGATTTGAAAACAGCCTGCAGAAAACAGCTTTAATTCCTAGCCTCTGAACATGGAAAAAGGGCTACAGAGAGACTTTGGAAAGATTTAAAATAATGCTTGAGGAAATAATGGATTTTTCTGTTTATTGGGAAATTATGGGGAGAAAAAAAGAGCTGTGAATCAAAAATGGAGATTTTCTAAACTACAAAAAAACGGTCAAGTAAATGCATATTTTTAATGTGACAAAGATTTAATCTTCCATTTCAACATTTTTTTTCTGATTTCAATCATTTAAAATGTTTCTGAATGTTTTAAAATCTGAACTAACTTTCTATATGAGAACTCACTTTTAATAAAAAATTTAAAAACATTCATTGCAAATTGATTAAATGAAATGCTTCCCCTATTTTAAAGAGATTATCTTTCTGGGCAAAAATAGTATTTCTGATATTTCACCTGACATATTTGGAAAAGTAGAGCACTTGTTGGCAACAAGTCCTTTTATTAGGCTTCATACTGTTTGGGGAATAGTTTCAGATTCTTACTCTGATGTGAAAGATTTGTTAAAAACAAAAGAATTCCAGAAGTATCCCCATGTCAAAAAGGTATCTTTCTTTTGGAGGAAAAAAAAAAAAAAAAAAATGGAGCAAATTTCTCACCATTTGGTACTTAATTACACTTTTTTAAAAAAATTCCTGGTACCTTAAATACTCCTTTTAAAAAAAAAAAAAAAAAAAAAAAAAAAAAAGTAATTATTAAACAAACTGACCCTTTATTTACAAATCTGTGATATGTCCTGTGGTTTACACAGAATATTACATATTCTTATGTAATAGCTATTCCTACATAAAGCATACTGCAAGAGCTCTGAAGAAGACAGACAACCTACAATGAAAATAACAAAGCATCTACCACAGACATGCAGTTCCTAGCAATCTGGCAGAGTCCAGGAGTCTCATTAGCAGTATCAGATAGAGGAAAACACCTTCAAGATTGTCTTCCTTCCAGATGTTAATCTAATTTCCACCTGCTAGTAAGAGATGATGAGAATTCACTGACCTGGAAAAGTGAGTCGTTGCAAAGGGAACAGATAAAAATCACAGTCTCTGTTTCATCTCAACTATATTTCTTCTTATGAATTTCATTGCTCAATTTAAACCACATTTATCCAGACTAATATAACAAATATTCTTGAATTTCCATATGATGTAAAATACTCTGAGTTAACATTCCATATAATCTCTTTCTCACTCTAGTGCAGTTTCTGAATGATTTCATGCTATGAGGAATGTCTTAGACACTTAATTCTGAGCAAATGCGTCTACATAGGTTGAGATAGGGATCTTTTTGTATGTATTTATTCTGCATCAAATACAATGCCATTGTACTATGTAAATGCCTGACAGGTTGCAGCCTTATATCTTGCCTACAAGGGGCCCATTTTAAATATCTCTTACATTGATTTAACTGCACTAGAATCAATAGAATTCCTCTTGATTTTCATTAGTGTACTGTAAGAGACAGGGATCAGGCTCAGTATCTTGAATACAGAAACTTTTGTTGTTGTTTAAAAGGACTGCAAACAGAGTCCAGTGAAAAGAATGTAATTAGTGTCATTCCAGGCTGACATTCCCTTTTGTTGTGTTCTCCATTTTTTTTGTTTCAAACCAGCCTATAGCTGAGGGCTACAGGTCAGATTTTTCTGTAGTACTAAACAGCCAAAGAGAGGAAAGCAGACAAAATTAATTATGTAAAAAATCCTTGCAACTCTACTGAAATTAACCAGACCGCATGGAGGTTAGAATTTACTTTTAGAAGGCTGGAAAAATACAGTGAGTGACATTACGTTTTCAAATTTAGGAAGACATTAAACAAAGAATTCTGATATGTTGTACAGAGGCAGTCCAAATGTTGTAGATTCCACCCAATCTTTGACTAAGTTTTATGTCTCCTACTAAATTCAAATATGACTAGTATCCATGAAGAATCATCAGAATCATGACCTTAGAGCTCAGATTGGAGATAGTTTAAAGTGAAGATTAAAGACATCAGCTTATTAAGAAAGGCTGAACCTTGCCTACGGCAGAAGAAGTGAATGAGTCAACTGCATCTAGCAATGATACTTGTTGAAAGGACAAATGCATCTCTAAGCCCTTGAAATCTTTAAGGGCAGAGTGCTTTAATTAGGCTGCAGGGAAAATAAAATGAAATGAAATAAAATTTTATATATATATATATCCAGGACATATCTTCCAGTTCCTAAAACTTCTTCCTCGTGGTTGTATGACATCCCTCTGTGCCTTGCATTGACTGAAATTTTGAAGTCATTGCATTTCAGTGTATTTGCTTGTCTGTGCTCAGTACATGATGACTAGAACTTTTTGCTTCTGCAAAACTGGTAGGGTTTATCACCAAAGCAGAGATTTATTGAAAATATCTCCAGGACACCTGGCCAGCTGCCACCTCCCTCCAAAGAGTCTTTGTGTTATACCTGGGTTATATCCCAGCACAGCACTATCCCTATACTGCTCCATTTGGTTTTGTATCCTCAGACTCCCCAGCTTCCTCTACGCAACACCCAAAGACATGCAGCATAATTTCAGGTTCCTGCTACTAAAACACTGTTCTGAGTGGATGCTACATAATCCCCACATTATTTCAAGCACTTTAAACTGAAAGGAAACAAAGAAAATAACAATTTTGCCTTGCAATCACATGGGGCCCAGAGAAGACACAATGTCAAGTGCCTTGGAGTTAGGACATAACTTGCGTCACTTGGCCTGACAGAAAAAAAAATGGTTACTGGCATAATGTTACTTAGCAGCACAGATGTAGCCACTGGGGCCAGGATTTTATTCCAATTAATGGTAATCAGGGACAGAAACTGAAAGAGAAGCACTTATGAGACCCTCCAAAAAAATCACAAAAGATCTGCCTTTGCTGTTGTAGCATGACAAAACTGAGACAGGGAAGAAAGAAGGTATGTGATGTGATAACATCTTACATAGCATTTCATCCCGAATTTCACAGAGAATAAAATCTTATTTAAATAAATGTGCAATGCATCTCCTTTGGAATGCAAAGTGTGTGCATCAGAGAGGTACAAAGCAGTTGTTCAAGGAATGTCAGGATTTGTTCTGTTTGGCAGAGTGGGTCCAAAGAGGTCTGAGCTTTTCTTGCCTGGGATTCTTTTTAATCTGCTTTACAATTGTTTTCCAAAACACTATCCAAAATGCCACCACAGAAGAGAAAGATGGGGATTTTGAAAAATACAGGAGAGAATTCTGGGAGTTGACTCTTTCCCAAGAGTCAGCTGCATCTGACACTTTGACTGAATTAAAACTAATGAATCTTCAGGAAGAAAGGCATAATGAACAACTGGCAGTTATACAATGACCAGCAGAAAACCAGAGAAGATGAAGCTTACCATTATGAGTTTTCTGTCTCTGTGGTGCAATGAGATGCTGCGAGAAGCTGTGGACTAGTTTCTGCACATTGCAAGTCATTGCAAGCACACAGCAGTACCCGTGTAGATGGAAGCTGCTTCTTACTGTGCACTGCAAAGATGGAAAAGCCCTTACTGACCTCGTCCAGGAACCTGGGGTCAGAATAAACTTTGGAGGTAAGCCAGCTCTTCTGACCAAGCAGTTTACCAGTATCTCAAGGACTGTCATCTCATTTGAGCATACAAAGGATTATTTGGAGTTGCAAAACTATTTCACCTCAGAGAGAGGGCCAGAAGTCATTCTATCTTCACTATGCTGTAGGTTCTGCAAATGTCATCTCGGTCCTGAAAAAAAAAAAAAAATCAACTTGAAGCTCATTAAGGGCTCACTTTTGTAACGATTTTGACATTGTCAACACTTATTCACCCAAAGGAAGGTGAGAATCTTCTCAAAGTACAGACTGCATGAACATAATAGGATAAAGGTGGCAGT
This sequence comes from Anas platyrhynchos, assembly GCF_047663525.1. Taxonomy (NCBI): domain Eukaryota; kingdom Metazoa; phylum Chordata; class Aves; order Anseriformes; family Anatidae; genus Anas; species Anas platyrhynchos. Next base: position 32,383,819 of record NC_092589.1, on the reverse strand, counting down.
GTTTCTTTTGAAATCTGTTTTCAAAACTCTTTATGTGTACTATAGAAAAACTTTAATTTGAAGCTTATCTTTAACAAAATCAATACGTTGAAGGCTTGGCAAACTGTCCTGTGTTTAGACAAGGAAGACATTTTTCCCACTGCTCATTACAAAGTAGGAAAGGACTTAATAAATTCTGTGAGTTTTAAAAGGACTGTAAGAACTAAGATTTGAAGATAGACCATTAGACTATTAGTGCTTCTGAAGCAAGGGCAGATGCTGTACTGAGTCTTTTAGTAAACAATAATTCTTACTGAGGAACGCCATATCCAGATTGTTGATCATTGAAAATGCCTGCTATTTCCTGAAAAGTCAACATTTTTCAAACAAAGTGGTTGAATCAGGTAAAGGTAATCTCCTTCAGTTAAGGCAAAAGCATGAGGTCAAATCATTAAAGCTGATGTGTACCACTGAGAAATCTATTTCCACTTTTTCTGTTTTGCCATTATAACTTTTTAGACAGATAAGAATTACATTTATGGATTTAACAGCAGTTAGTCATTATTATTGTTATTACTATTATTTTAACTGACCCTTCAATTAATGTATTATTTAATAAATAAAAAATTAGACTATTCTAAATTAAAATCTCTACCATAAAGCAGATTATGGAAGAAATATAAGTATTATTCAGACAACAAAAGTGACTCCCCATCATCCCTATCTTCATCATCTTAGAGGAACATAAAAGCTGACACCAGGCAGTTCTCAACCAGCATATAAATGTAACCAGCATGAAGGAACAACAGTTGTAACTACCTTTTTTTCCCTGCTACTGAGCTAGCCAATATATTTTTGACAATGCATGAAGCTTCTGTAGCAGTAGGATATATTATTTTACCTAATGGTGAATCTTGGAAGAAAATAGTATTCAATTTGCTGATACAATCAAGTGATCTATTTCACGGACTACAGCTGATAAAATCAAGTTATCTATTTCAGTGACTACCTTTACTGCACTTTTTCTGCTATTGCAACAGTCACCTTGTCTTTTCCTGCATTTGAGCATTTATTATTGACTGAAAAGTTTCAGGAGTTTTGTTCTTAGAAGCTGAGCTAGAAGTATTTTTACGTGCTGTCTTCCACCTGACAGCCCAACATAAGCAGCTGGGAATCTTCTGCATAAATTACTGTAAGCCCTATGGCAACTGTTGCTATCTTTACTGGTCCATGTAAAATCATTTCTCCACTCATGACAGAAAGCGCAAAGCTTTTTCTTCTCTTTAGGGCATGTACCTAACTTGTTGATGGAATGTTACCATCACAGTCACTGTCATGCTCATCGTCCCTGCAGGGATGTAATTTGAGACACTAAAAATACATTAATAGATCCAACTTGAGGCCATGATAACTGTGTTTCACAGCCCCTGCTACTGGCCAGTGAATTCTAGATATCACACATAGTGCAAACAGCATGTAGCCAAAAACAGATTTATGGGGTATTATCATCCTTAAATACACAGATCATTGACTACATACAGCAATGCTGGCTGCATTTCTTTTGGATACAGAAAAGCTTCACTGAAAATACACTTCAGACACGGTTTGTGTTTCATAAGTGGTAGTTAAAAGTCACTCTATATGCAGTTTGAAAATAAATGTACGGTCCTTTGGTTCTGAAGGCGCTGCACAAGTGTAACTTGCTTATTTGTATACATAGCTTTCAAACTATGTATACAAAAAGATAGAAAGGCAGTGAAAACTGAAACAGATTTCTGTAAAAATATTTCCGACTTCATTACTCTGAAGTGTCTCCTGGGAAGGTAAGTGCACCCGAGACAGTTCACAGTATCCAGTTGTAAGCTGGCTTCTACTGTCTGCAAATGCTAGTGTAGGGAATTTTCCAAGAAGATAGATGAAATCTTCAGCTCTCATCTCCCTGGTTTTAGATATCTTTCCACCTCATTACTTCTCTGAAACTCGTACCCAGCCCTTGTCACAACCTGACTAGAAACCTATCTTATTCTTTCTAGGTCTATCACACACCTCTAAGCTTCCCTCATATAATTTGCTCAGCACTTCAGAGCTCAGAGTACACCAAAGCTCCCTCGTGACCAACATCCTCCTCCATTTATCACCTCAGATTGCTGAGCTTGGGTGAAATTTCCAGCAAGTCATCTAAGAACAAACTTCTTAGTACAACTAGAAGGAGCTGGCTTGGTACCATCCTTTAAGGCCTACCATGAGCTCAGTACTCACCCAGCCTTTGTGATAAAACATAGCAGTGTCAATATACAGGCTCCTTCCTAGCCATTTTGAGCTAAGAGCACTCAATCCCTCCTACTCCAGATAGCCACTGCCATGGGCAGCCTCAGGCTGGTGTCCAGCTCCTGGAAAGGGGAAAGGAGGCAAGCCTCTGTGGCTCAGCAGTGATCGTGAACAGATGCTGTCAAGCACAGGACATGGGCTGGCCTGTCTGTCACCCCTCTGCAAAGCACAGGGACGTGGAGAATGGACCCAGGTTGTATATAAAACTTATGGGAGTCCTGGGAAGAGCAGAATTTCAGTCATTCTGCTGTAAAATGCAAAGGAGCAGAAGAAAAACAGCCAAGACACACTGGGGGAGACAGCCTGTCTCTGCTGTGTGTTTCCAAGTTAAACAAACTTCCCTTTTATATTTTAAAAGAACACTTGTAAGCCAGGTTGCTTTTCAGAAGTTCTTGAAGCCTTAGTAATAATGAGATTGACCAAAAAAAAAAAAAAATCAAAAAGTTCTATGCTTTTCATCTTTGAAAATCAGTAGGTATTAATAAAAACACTGTACTGCACTGATTAGAAAGATTTGAAGAAGCAAAGTTTTCTTCTTTCAGCTTATTCTGCAAAAAAGGCCTTCATAGACTCTGCTTTTTGCTATGAGAACTGGTGGAAGACAGGAACAAAGTGAGGTTGCCTAAAAATTTGAAAACATTGCCTGATGATTGATTGATCATGCTTGATTGATAATACCTCCAGGTGATTCTGCAAACCAGAAAATCCTGTGCTGATCCTGCACTGACCGATTACTAAGGTGTGTGGGATAGACAAATTGCACGCCTGTGTTTACAGTCTAATAGAAGAAACCCACCTTTCAAATAAAAATGTCATGGAGTGGGAAAACAAACATATGGCCTTGGTAAAGAATATTGCTAAGGTGTGTATTCCAGCAAGGGAAATTTACGCTTTTGTGTAAGACTAAATATTAAATTGAGTACAAAATGTTTAAAAAATATTTATGATCTTTAATATGTTTTAGGAAAAAGTTAATACCAGTGTTATTTTCTGTTGTTATTGGTGGAGGTGGTGTTGCTGTTGTTTTGTTTTTATTGTTATTGCTGTAGTGAAACTTCTTTCCTCCATGGGTCAAAACAACCTTATATTTGAGCCACTGGCTCAGTTATTAGATTATATAAAATTCATTCATTTGCTCTAGTGAAATATTGTATTTATTTACTAAAATATAAAGGGATGTATTCAATCTTCTGAGGAGAGACCTTAGAAAAAGGCTTTTTGTTTCTGGTTATGTTATGGAAGCAAGTTCCTAGATTTTATATATATAACAGATTTTGGATGAGGATTAAGAGTCTGTAACAAGAAACATGCAACTCCACTGGCCCTGGAAGCTTGTTAGAGCAGCAGTAGGTTAACTTGTTGTGATGCTCGAGGGACTGTTGCATGCACATTGACCTTTGAGCACAGGGCGGCCAGCTGGAAATGTGCATTGACTAGTTTTGAAAAGCCTTCATTGAACTCTGGCAGCAAACTGAGGCCAGCACAAAACTTTGAGGCAAGCCCAGAACATTGAAGGCAGAGTGATCTTTGCCTCACCATTACCTGAAAGCCCATGGGCTCAGTTGGTCCTGAGAGGCAGCTTTGGAGCTGCAGAGCTCTATTACCCCAGGGGAAGCAGCAAGAGTCATTTTGCCTGACGACTTGATGGACATAAAAAAAAATCCTTCAGGAGAATTCTAGCCTTGAAACTCATTAGAGCCTCAGCTCTGAAGGTTTCTGAGCACCTGAAGGACCTCAATGCAAGAGGCAGTAATGACAGGGGCCTAATAAAGCAAGACTCCAAGTACCTTGCACAGCAGGAATAGATTCTTGTTAGAAAAATCAATCTTATTCAGCTAGCTTTATAAAATTAGTTAGTAAATATGATGAAGCAGCACATCTGGCTAACCATTATGGCAGGAAGATATTCAAAAATCAGATTTAATGAAGACAGATTTAGTCTCACAGTCTATTTAAATATCAGAAAGAGAGGTATGATTCCAAGCTTGACTCTGAAACACCAACATGAAAGGTCTGGTTGCCTCAAAATAAATTGTTAAAAATGTGTGAAGCTCAGCAGCTGGTTTCAGCCAACAGGGAAATGGTTTCAGGTTCAAGAAACAGCATCCTAGGAATTATACTTTATTCTTGTTTTCCTGCTAAGAAACTTAAATTTTGGATAGACATTCTCTTGGGAAAAATCCCATGAATTATGATAAGCACAGTGCCTCACTTTATAACTCCAACAGTGAGTTCTGAATGCATGTGCTGTCATTATCTTAAGGCAATATAAGGACAGGTGGGGTTTCCTGAACTGAAAACTAATTCAACCTAATAACAAAATGGCAGCAATAAGGTCTCGTTGTTGCTCAGTTATAACTTGATGCTTATATTTCTATCTAAGCGTCAATCTTTAAAAGTTCATGAGGACCACACGAGAATTCAGCTATTGGATCCCAATTTCTGGTTCACTGGATTGTCACTCGAGAATTTAGCCTGCCACATAGTGAACTCTCTGGAGTGCATATCACACAACAGTATCCAATCCTTGGCATTTTGTAAATGGCATATTCCATCGCTGTGCTCTCAAATGGCCATCCATTTCATTTTCTTTCTTTCTTTCTTTTTTTTTTTTTATTCTTCCTTCCTTCGTCTCATTTCAAAAAATGGAGACAAAGGTGAATTTAGGTAATAATAAAATACTTTATGTAACTCTTGGAATAAAAAAAGAAAATCTGTTTGGAAAGAGGCTTTTTATTATCATTATTCTGATTTTCACAGCAGTTTTATTTACTTGTTTTCAGTACTGCCGAGTTTCTTATCATATAATGAAGAATACTACTAATTCTCTTTGTTATACACTTGTTTCCTTTGTTCCTGTAGAAGTATTTTTTGTACACAAAAAAAAAAATCCTGTTCCAGATGCATCACTTTTGCTACTGTGAGCAGACAATTTTGAAGGTTTGAAGTCCATTTTGGAAGATCAGAAAAGGCTGCCTGTTCAGTCCTAAAAGTGTCCAGGTTCTTAAAAGTTCATAGAACCAGTAGAATGAAGAAATGAAAGCAGAGACCTGGAGTGCATGTGGCATTAATAATGAAATATGGATCTTTTCACCTCTGCATTACTGATTCAAAACGAAAGCTGCTACTCTGTGATCATTATTCAGTGACCCGTATGAAATGTGTGGATGACCTCCATCTAGTTCCTAGTAGATATTTGTCTGTTTTGTAAAAGCAAACACCAGGGCTAGTGCCCTGGTTAGGAGTTTCAACAGAGTCGCTGATAACTGCTCTGCCACTGCTATTGTAATTGCTCAGTCTGTATTTTCACTTTATGGATTTGTTAGCCTGGTACCTTTCAGGAGCAGGAGATTGACTTTAAAAAAAAAAAAAAAAAAAAAAAAAAAATGATGTGAAGCCACATGCTAACTTGGATGGCACAAGGAAATCTGTTCAGCACAAACGACTGCTGAAGCAAAGCTTCTGTGATATGATTTTTACTTGCTTTAGTCTGATGTTCTTATCCTTCACAACACCTGTTTCAGTAACTTTGAAAGACTTCTGAAACCTCTCATTACACAGTCAGTGGTTCACCTGGGATTAGCACTTCAGTTCCTTTGATATAATCAGTAAATTGCAGTATGCAGCTCATGATAGAACTACCAATATTTGTGAAAATAGGAGGAACAAAACCCTGAGACCTCATGAATTTTTGGCTGAGTAAAGAACCTAAATTCACATCCAAGATTCTCTAGTATTAGAGTCTGAAAGAAATGTCTGCCAGAATGTCTTTAGGGAATGGATATTCATGAGCACCTACATACATCCATTCCAGAAAAATGTGTTCAAAATCGCACTGAAGTCTTCAGAAAGTCTCCCATTACATTCAGTGGACTTTGAGGCAAGGTAAGTGACACAGCACAGAATCGCTGTAATTCTCTTTAATGCAAATGCTCTACATGGTCACAGACAGTTGACACTTGTAATGGCACAGAAGGAGAGAGCCATTCTGTTGGAGGAGCCACTTGCACATAGCATAGCAGATTAAGGATTTTTGCTCCTGTGGTGCTAGGACACTGCTTTGTTTTCCTCTTGGAAAACCTTAGGGTAAATATTAACAGAAAGGAGTGTGATGATAAAAGGGTGACTGGTTTTCTTGAATACAAAATGAAAAAAATCAGTGATGAGCCTACAGGTCTGATCAATTATTGTTTTAATTTTTCCTAGCAAAACAAGGATCATCCTACTACAGAAGAATTCATATCAACCCACTGTTGCTAACACTTCTGGGAACACCACATTAACTCCACACTTCTTTCCTTGACATTTACCTTGCTTATAATCACAGCAATTTGCATTGCAAGGAAATGCAAATTCTTAAGACATCACTCTGTCCTCTCCCTTTTAGTCTCTCAGGCCTCTGTTAGCCAGAAGCTGGAGAGTACTTCTGGCGACAGCAAAAGGAGGAAAGCAAGCATGTGAATGTGAAACAACATTAACAGGATTTTGGAGAGTACTGAAGTAGCTGAAAACCCATGAAGAACAGAAAGTAATATAGAAACACAGTTCAGCAACAAAGTGCTCACCAAAAAAATCTTGTAAATAATTAAATCTCGTGGACTGTTGACATCTGTTAAAAATGACCTTACTTTTACGATAAGAAATGATTTCTCACAACTTTTCCCCAGGATTATAGCATTTCTACCCTGTTATTTGAGGAATAATTCTTCGCTCTCTTTCATATCTGAACCTATTTAAAATTTGTGAGATGCAATAAAACCACTTTAAAGATGATTTATTACTTCGGGCTTTCAAGCCTAGCAAACTCAAACTACTATTAACAACAACAAAGTCCTCCAATAAGAGTGCTTTGCATGCATTCAGCTTTCCTTTGGCTCACCTAGCTCTAAGAGCTTTACACAGACTTGGGTTTTGTACTTGGCCTACATTAGAGATTGTGTTTTGGTGTATTTATTAAAATACTACCCAGAAGCTAGTTATTCCTGCCACATGGGCACTGTATTTATGCACCTTTGCTTTTCCCAATGTCACCTCCAAAGAAGGGAGAAAGTTGAGAAAGTCACATTTGCAAGCAGTGTGATTTCTTTATTTATTTCAGACTGTATGAGATAAAAGATTTATGCAGTCTGTGTGAAGTCCCCGTATGTTTGAATTGTTTAATTGCTTCAAAAACAGGAGACACACCTGAATTTTGGCCTCTACCTGGCAATGCTAACTGCATGGACACAACTGCCAGGTTTGGACTGATAACACGATACAGAGAAGAGGTTGAACAAGATTTCATAAAAATTAGAAAGCTATCCCCTGAAATAAAGCAACTCATATTTTTCGTGTCACTGCGTTGTTTGCTTACGTAAATAATCATCCTTCTCTTTTTAAGGACAAACCATGCTTATTTTCTCCTTCCCTTTCTTGGACGACACTACTGATTGCCAGGAAAAGTATATATTACTTTTTGACAAGGAAGTAATTCATTGTGTGTTGCTTTATACCCCTATTTCAAGCTCTTCATAGATAATTCCCAGCCATGCTTGCTGCATGCTTCCAGTGGCTTATTGTGGATGTGAAGATTGTACATGGGCCCCATAAGCACATAAACAAATTTAGAAAAACAAAACAAAACCAAACAAACAACCCAACACCACAACAATGGATTAGGACTACCACCAACCATAATAGTTTTCTAACTAGCAGGCTGTAAGAGAACAAGCTCCCCTCTGGCCCCTGCTGAAGCTGTTCTCCTTATCATACCGTGTCTCAATAACTACCAGGCGAAAGATGGAGAGAGGATATAGAGAGAAAAATAAGCACAGGAGTGCATTACCAAACTGAATTCAGCTTTTGTTTTGGCTCCATTCAATTCTTAATTCCAAATATACAGCATGACCCAAACCGAAATTTCCACTCATGGGTGCTTTAACCATTAATTTTGATTGCTTCTGGGAATACTTGCTGGTCCAATTAATATTTAGTTGTAACGATATCAACAAGAGGAAAGGTGAATTTCCTGCTCTCAAAAAGGCGTATCATCAGTTAGAGGGGACAACCAAAATTTGCTGCACGCTCAGTATTAGAGCTAGAGAGTGACTGGCCGCTGCTATTACTAGCTGCTATTACTTCTACTAGCATGTTTTGAAAGACAATGAGTGCAAGGAGTAGCATTTGAAACACTCTATATTTTAGCTCAAGTCTTCTCCAAGAACTAATCACAAAGTTCAGTGTGAAGATGGCCAGAAACACAGTGATATTAAAAAAAAAAAAAAAATATATATATATATATATTTTATGTGGTGTGCCCATCTTATGAGCAGAGGACCCAAATGCTTCCAGGGATATTGTGGGACAATACTGTCAGACATGGCTAAGTATCTTCTGTTTCCTCATTTCTCATACAACAGATCATATTGTCTTTTCAGTACTGCAGACATCTCACTGTTTATAGGAATAAGTTCCAATTTTTTGTTTGAAGCTGGCTGAGGAAGTTAAAATATGTGAAGGAAAGCTAAAGGAGATACGTACTGTGGCTGCAGAGCAAAATAATAAATGTAATCCTGGCAAGCTGTTCAATTTATATATTATCATGATTAACAGACTTTACATTTGCAGCTATTTGTTCATTTCCCAAGAAAGGTAATCCAACCCTGGAACAGAAAGATAATATATTTCCTTGAACTACAAACTCATTTCAGCATAATCATGGTAAAGGTTGCATTCTGAACTGTTATCTTGAAAAGGGGACTGAGCAGGTTTCTTTACAAAAAAAAAAAAAAAATTAAGCAGGACAGTTTGAGTAGAAAAGAACAGATAGAAAATGATATTGTAAGCACTGTGTAATATCCTAATTGTATCTACAAGACATTTAGTTCTTTACTCAATATTTCACCAGACCTTCACGCTCTGGCTTGAAGACAAAGTGCTTCAGGATTATTAAAGACATTCACATCATGCTATGTCAGCTTAACACGTTGCCTTTGATGTCCTGAAAAGGTACCACTATCAAACTTCACCAGTGCATAGCAAAGAAAGATGTTTCAAGGATAGGTTGGACATTCTTGAATAATAAAACTGGTGAGTGACTTGGCAAGAAGTAAGCCAGCAGGGCTGTCTTAAGGTGGCAATAATTCCTCAACTAAATTCCTATGACCAAAAATGTCAATTCTACTGACTCTTCTGTCTGAGCTATCAATAACATTGAAGATATGCACAAACTTTATTGAAAGATGGAGTAATATTTGATTGGTGTCACTTTATGAAACAACCACTCTATGAATAAACAAGTGCTTTATGAAACATGCTTTTCATGTCAACTTTATACCTACGTTGAATACTACACAATATATTTTCAACTCCCTCTTTTTTTTTGGTTGAATATTTTCCAGAATGATCGCCATTGTAGCATTTATGCAATATTTTCCAGCTCTCTTTTTTATGTAGCTATCAAAACTGCTTTTTCCCAGAGCATTAAGTGACTCTCTTGGGTCCCATGAATTTTAAAAATATCACTTCTAGAATTTCAGACTTCTACTCATCATTTTCATGTTCTCCATGTATATTGTATGAACCTGCACATTTTTCATTTGTTTTGTAACATTCTCATTAAACATCACTTTGTTTACCCTTTGCTCTTTCTCATCTAATTCTTGCTGATAATTATTTTCTTGCTTCCAGCAGAACTCATTTGATTTCTATGTCCTCATTAGACATTTTTATTGAAAATAAACACATACAGCTGATTATATCCTCCTTTCACTACTTGGAATCTTCGTTTGCTTTCTCATTATCACTTTCCTTTCTTATTTCATAGTGCCCAGATCTTTATTTAATTATTTTTTTTCTGCGAGTATCTACAGAGCTTACATACTACCTTTTGTTGTTTTGTTTCCCCTCCATCTTAAATACTTGATTGTTTAAATTTTCATCTCAGATCTTTTCCAAACTTACAATTACTTATGATTCTTCCTTTTTTATTATTTATTTAGTTTTTATTTAACCCTTCTCTAAACTCTGTGGTTTTTAAATGTTGTTCTGGCAATTTTAAATTGGAACATTTTCTTCTATATCATCTCCCAAGCTTTCTGACACAGTTCATACCTAAAAAATCTTGCTTGAAAAATAATGCATTTCTAAAATATTCTTCCTTTCATAAACATTGGATATAATACAAACCAGTGCTTTGTATTTTTCAACATTCATATTCCAAAAACAAAACTTAACTTTATTTGGCTACAGTTGGCTAGAAATAAAGGGACTCAATCTAACTACACCTTGTAATAGCCTCTATATAAGTCACTTGTAGCCTCTGGAGCCTAAATTCTTCAATCCTTTTCCTGGAAATAAACGTGGATGCATTTCTTTTTTTCTTCAATGTAAAAGAAGTTCATTAAAATGACCTCCACTCCAAATAAAACTAGACCACAAACCATTCCCTTGCCATGCCTGCATCTTGATAATTTAGGGAGGAAAAAAAAAATCACCTGAAAGATTTGGGATCTAAATATATAACCATAAGAAAGTGGTCAAAACCAATGAAATACATTCACAGAATCACAGAATTTCTAGGTTGGAAGAGACCTCAAGATCATCGAGTCCAACCTCTGACCTAACGCTAACAGTCCCCACTAAACCATATCCCTAAGCTCTACATCTAAACGTCTTTTAAAGACCTCCAGGGATGGTGACTTCACCACCTCCCTGGGCAGCCTGTTCCAGTGTCTAACAACCCTTTCAGTAAAGAAGTTCTTCCTAACATCTAACCTAAAATTCCCCTGGCACAACTTAAGCCCATTCCCCCTCATCCTGTCACCAGGCACGTGGGAGAACAGGCCAGCCCCCACCTCACTACAGCTTCATGTCACCGTGATACAGAGCTTCTTATTACTCAGAAAGATAACATAATTCTCTAAATGCTGTTTCTACATATTCAAAGGAATTACAGAAAGGCAGAAACCCACAGAAATTCAAAATGATAAAGGACTTATTCTCACCTCATTAAACGCCTGTGCTGAGGGAAAAAGCACTTTACAGAAGATGTTTTTCAAACTCGTTCACAATACTTGCAATGGTACACTATTGGGAAGCCAGAACTAGATCTTGGAGATGCACAACAATATAACCAGATGCACTGGACACAAGTTACAACTCTGGAGGAAAAAAATATATATATGGAAAACAAAATTTCACTGTGTGGATAGCAAAACACCTGAACCTCAGGTTTCCAGAGAGGCTGCAGTGTCTCCATTCTAGAGATAATCAGAACCTCCTGAGCAACCTGCTCCTGTTGGATCTGATTTGAAGAGGGAGCTGGAACAAACAGCCTCCTAAGGTCTCTTCCCACATGAATTACTCTGTGACTCTGAATCTCTGAACATCACCACATATCCCAGTACTTCACTCTCCATACGATTTTGGAAATTTTTTTTAATATCCATTTTAATTTTGATTTGATGTAAATTTTTAGATCTTTTGCTTTTCCCTCATTATTTTGTGATACAAACTCATTGTAATATCTTCCTATGTACTGAATCTTTTAGATATTTCTTTAACTTTTCTTTCTGATTTTTTATCATTCTTGTAAGGCTATTCTACTGTTTATCCACTCCTTCAAAAAGTGGTATCCCAAGCGAGGCCCAGAACTTTATATGAATTAAAATGGGATTTTTTTCATTCAGTTGTCCATCCTCTTTACAGTGATTACATCTAGACAGCATTTTTTTTAACTTGTTTATGAGAACACCATGTTGAACCATGTAATAAGGCTGTACCAAAAATCAGATATCTCACCTTTACTGCTACCCGTTCTGCTAGATATTCAGCTAGTTACCCTCAGAAGGAAAGAACCAAGTTGGTTTGACACAATCGCTTTCTGACAAACTTACAACAGCACTTCTTTATTCCTTTTATCATCTCCCAATTTTTTTATTTTTTTTTTAATGCAGATTGATCAGTTATTTGTTTCTAAATCTCCCCATGGACCTCATGTTTTGAATCTTACACATTTTTCCTTTTTAAAAATAATATATTGTCCTTGCCCATCTGTCAGGGACTTGATGTCAGGTTCTTGAAAAACATCATCAGTGACTCAGAAATCCCAGACATTTCTTCTAACAACTGCATACTCTGTAAAGCTAGCTATGGACCTTGAGATCTTTCAAAATGTGGGCATAAGCAAATTCAAGATACAGTGCAGTCAGGATGATATCCCCTGTTCCAAACTATGATTTCTCAATGAGTTGAGTGCTTCTGTACTTGCTACAAGATTCATGCATAATTAATTCCAATTCATTTTGCCAATTAACTGCCTCCCTAATGTTTGTACAGAGGCACTAGAAACAGTCTTGTTTGCTTCCATCATGAATTCCTTCTTAGATGCTTGTTTTAGCCTCATTGCTTACCACATGGTTCGGCATTAGATCAATACACTGTGTTTACTCTGGGTTATAAGGTGCTATAGCATTACAACTGCGCTGTATTATTAATGTGCACTAAACTGCAATGTCATGCCGTGCTGAACAGAAATGAAAGCACAGTCATCATGCACATTTGAGTAAGAATGGCCTCTATTAACATTTTTGAGGTGGGAAAAATGTTTTATGTCACTGAAATTCTGAATACATCCTTTTTGTATAGCTAACATAGGTGGTGGAACACCAATTCAAATTCATTTTTATATAGCCAGGCCATTCTTTGGCCAACCAGCTATTTGGGGGGCTAATCCTGACTGCTTCTTAATTTGTTTATGATTTATAAGTACTTGAGATATAACTTAACAAAGTATACACTTCAAGAACATCAGTGATCCCATCACCATTTCTTAATTTAAAATTTCTTAATTCAAGTGCTTTGCTGGGCTGGAATCTGCCTGAATGATGTAGATTCTATTCATTTTGTTCAGAAATTGCACTCTTTGACAGTCAGGACTTTGGATTGTGTTCTAGTACAGTAGGCTCAGTCATTTAACTCACAGGGTTTTGTTTCCATTCCCTGAATGGGTGACTAAATCAAGATCAAATCCATGTGCTTTTATAGCAATTAAGGGGCTGATTTGTGATTTTGTTTAGTCCCATCTGTATGAAAATTGGCCTTCAGACAATGGTGAAGCTGCCATTGGCTTCACTGTAGTTAGGGTTTCATCCCAAGCTCTTTGTTGAGGATTGATCAGAAGTACAGATTGTTTTTTTCATTGCCTGTGAACAGTGTCTCTGCAATACAAAATTGAAGTGGCAGGGTGTGGTTTGTGGTAGAAAATAAAGTTAGTGGAAACTAAATAATATTTCAGGACAAGACTTTCATTTATTTTTCTTTCTAATCAATGACTTTAAATTCTGCGTTGCAATGAAACTGGCCTCTTTAATGTCTCTGTTCCCTAAGATGGAAAAAAAAAAGCCAGAAACCTCTATAGAGAATGCTAATTGCCAAGTACACTGTGTGCCTATTGATATTTCATTTAATAAACTGGCACACTACACACATTTATTTTAAAGTTCAGGTTTAATTAAAAGATAAGACTAAGCAGCAGCTTGGCAAGAGGATAAGGGAAAGTGCTGAATTCTTTGTTTATGATGGCAAAGCAGCTGCTTTTATTTTTTTAACTAATCTCAACTTAATGTCAAATCAAGAGAATACTTTCATATTTTTAGTCCATTAAATGAGTTACTCAAGTTTGCACTCATAATTATCCGTCCTCATCTGATATTTTTATATAGTGAAACATCTGTAGGTCCCAGTCTGCTTAGACTTTTTAAAAGCTGTTTTCCCCATATACACCACAGTAGAAAAACCTTATCTTCAAAACTAAAACTATCTTTATCAGTCAAGAAGAAGAGGTTGAAAACAAATGTGTAGGAAGCTGAGCAAATGATTAGCTGCTTAGAGGGTAACACTTGGAAACATTATCTTCCTACAGCAAGGATTAGAATGCAGGAAAATGCTTTCAAATATATTAGTATAGAGGACACAACATTTATGGTATGCCATGAGATTATAAAACTGGGCATAACTCTGCTGGTAGCAATAAAGCTCTGCCTATTTACATCAGAAGAACAGCTGGCCCTGGTTACTTCTTGTGCATCCCTTTGTTAAACAAGTGTCAAGGGCAAAGAGCACAGATCCTCTTAACTACTTGAATGCAGTAGCCCATAGAAGCCCAATGAAAGATGGAAATCTGGTTGTTACTGGCACTGAAAAGATTACTAAGAAAAAAAATATTGTTAAAAGGAGTTGAAACAACTAAATATGAACTGACACTTAACAGATAAAGAAACAGAAACATGACACTGCACTGGTGGTCACAAGAATGAACTCACATGAAAGCTGTTGTCTAAGTATGTTGATCACTATGGAAAAAAAAAATAAACATGAGAGCAAGCAGTCATTCAGGTGTCAGAGACAACTCAATGCCTGCCAATCCAGTATTTGTACAATGTAAGCTATGTGAACCTGCAATGAATGATGTGACCAGCCACACCTGGTCCAAAATCAAATAATTTATTTCACTGAAAATGGCAAGAGCAGAGAAAGACATAGGAATAAGGCTGTTGCAGGGTGCGCATCCTAAATCTCATAGCAAAATTCAAAATGTGTTTTCTTTTAAGAAAAGTGCAAGCTTTTATAGCAAAGGGTGAGACTGCCCTTCCATGGCAAAGAGGCAAGGGCAACACCCCTACTTCACATCAACCACAGCAGTGACTGCAACTGTCTGCATCTTAAATGGTGACTCAGGATACAAAGTATTTTTAAACTGTCCTGTTCACAGGTATTTTGATCAGAATTATCTTTTAAACCTGACAGCACCTCAAAAATTATCCTGTTCTACCAAAAGAAAAAAAAAAAAAAAAAGCAATCTGTAGTTTTTGCAGCTAGCTCAAAGATATGCTGCACAGACCAATCCTTTGAGGTTCAAGCACCATTGATGCGCACAGGCCCCAGCAAGGTGAGCATATGCAGTTGTTTTCAGTATTGTTTCGTACAGTGCTGTCTGCCTACACCTCAGTCTGAAGACAATTCAGATGCACTTCTGGTACAGAACTGCAAGGCTGACCCTCTCTCCATAACCACGTGTATCAGAATAGGAAAATCAAACATACTTTGAAGACTGATCCTTGTCTTTCCTTTTCTCTTGTCTTTACATCAGGCTCTTGCCTCTGTGTCAGACCTACCTGTGTGAAGTGAGATCACATGTGTCAGTTTTCACCTATGGAAACAACACTCACCTCCACTTCTCTTACTTATTACGCTTGAAAAGGACCAGTATCTGCACAAAACTGGTATTATAGTAATAGCAAACCCACCTTAGCTGACACTATTTAGTTGTGGTATGCTAAGCCAAGGGGAAAAGATTAACAATTGCAGTAGGAGTAGATCTCTTAAAGATGTCAGAATGGTGAGACTGAATTTGTTTTTTTCCAACAGTGCTTATAAAAATGGATGCCTTGGAAAGGGCAAGAACAGGGGAAATTTGCACTGTATTGCTTTACCTGAAAACATTTCTGGATTCCATCAATTTTCATTTCGGGGTTTCTTGGTCTAGAACTTACTGAATAACTTCAATAAACTCTCTTCCATCTCCTCTGGACTTCACTAGGAAGAATGTGCACCTAATATTAGAATGTGCACATTCTAATAAGTGTTGCCAATTAGCAGGAACTAGATCTTTAATCTACACCCATTTCCTGAAGTTGGCAAAAATATTAAGGACCATCTTCATCCTCCTACTACTCAAGCTGTAGTTCAAAACTCAGTGGTATGTTTGCTAAAACTACCAGGAAAAGCAGAACATGGACGCTCACAAGGGCCATTTTGCTGGGGCTAACAGTAATTATATTACGTAAGCATATTTGGTCTACCAGGACTTTCCTGGAAGGCCTCAGGCTGACAGCCGTTCTTGCTGCTTTGCTATCAACCTTAAACAACACATCACTAACTCAAATGTGTCTACAAAGATCAAAGAACTTAGACACAGTAAGTAATCTGATTTCTTTCAAAGTCAATCATGCAACACTAATATAACCCCCTGAACATCTGGCCCAGCATTACAAGTGGAGTCTTTATGGAGTCTTGTCCCTCCTTTTTGGTTTTCTGCAGTTGCTGAAGTAGTACCAGCTGGTCTACAAGAGGGACAGTTGTCAGACCACGTTCCCTTCTCAACTGATATCTCTCTAGCAGAAGAAATACATTCATGAGGAAACCATTAACTAGAAGTTGTTAATGGATAGTATTCCTGGTAGTAAGGCACTTAGCAAAAAGAGAAAGAGAGCAATAATCAGAACATATTTCCTATAACATATATCAAATAAGCAACTTAGTAGCCCTAGGCCATTGTATGCCACTCCTTGTTAGACAGATATCCCCACTGACTTCAAAATGGAGTTACTCTGAAAAACTGACAGTAATACAGATCCCCTGATACACTTGTGCTGTGTTTTAACATCAAAACTTTAAAAGTTGACGGAACCATCCTATCACAGTCTGTATCATGCTAAAAAATCTCATTTGGAAGGGAATGGTTGTAAATATAGAATCAAGTTCTTAAAAAGCAGCATAAGGTTTTACTATATATATATATATTTATTTATATTATTTTTAATTGAAGGCCAGGTTTACAGGCTTGCTTTCACTATTTTGTCTCAAACTTTTGAGTTTGCTCCTCATTTCGCTTGCGGAAATTTTTAAGAAGGAACACACTGGGACACTTGTCCCTCTGAGACCAAAGCACTTCATGGTAAGAAAACATGTTTTTGTCCTTATGAAGAGCTTTCCTCATTAGCTAGTTATCCACTTTCACTGGGGAATGACAGACAGTGCCTACATATTACTGAAAAAGATATTTTCATAAAGTTTTTGGCAATATGAAAGTAAACTGCAGTTTACAATGATATAACAGCAGTTATTCATAAATTAATAGAGCACTGAAACATTTCATAAGTGTCACTGTCATGAGGAAGAGGAAAAGCTAAAGTGAAACAATCTTAAGAACAACCACAGTACTTTTTCTTTTATGAAGACATTGTTTTTCACAATAATGATAAATATTCCCTTATCATGGCAGCAAAGAACTACAATTATTTAATTACCCACAGATCATTTTTCTTGCTACTGTGACTTTATTTTCAGTAGGACCTACACCTGCTTCCTCCTCTGACCCAGGAGGGTCAAAGAGATCCACAATCTGCAAGCGACACCCCTCACGAGATAAAACAAGGCCTAAGCATGGCTTCCTCCACCTCTATCCATACAAAAGGAAGCTGCACATTTCCCTGTATCTCCCTGATACCTTCCTTTCCTCAGACAAAAAAGGCTTTGCCTTGTTTCTGAAGAACCCCTTTCTGCTCTGTGTTCCTGCCTCATAGGTGACCAGAATGCCTCAAGCTGGTTCTGGAAGTGCTGCAGCAGGGCCTGCCCAGCACAGTGGGACACAAGAGAAGAGTGTTGCATTAAATTGTTGCCTAGCGCTCTGGGGCTGCCTGTCAAAAGGTCTGTGCCACCACCTACTCCACTCCCTCCTTCCCCTCTGCTTCCAGGGCCATGCAAAGGAAGCCGGACCTACGGCAAAATGGTTCATGCTGCCCTCTCCTGGCTGACCCATGTGTGAGCCGTGGCTGCTGAGTCCCCCATGTTCCCCACGAACACCTTTCCCAGCTGGGCCAGGCCTGTCAAGCCCCACCATGTCCCCTCAGAGCTAGTTGCGGCCCCACTGCAGCACCAGCCTGCCTGCAGCTGAGCCCCACCAGTTCTTCTGCCAGGGCATCCCCACTGGGTCACAGCCCACACCAAACCGTTCTGTGCATACAGGAAAACTACAAACGGGGAAAACGTACTTTAACAAAAACATACCAACAACAGCATAACGCGCTACGTAAAGTAAATACTTCACTCCTTAGCCTTCTCATCCTGCAAGCAGGATTATATTTACTTGAACCCTAAATATTCATGATGTTGGTACCTTGCTGGACCAGTCTTGAGCTGTGAGGCCTCATCTCTCCAAGCAGCTGGAGTGCCTTCTCTGTTTTTAATCGTGCAGAAGAGATGCACCCAGTCAACAGGAGCAATGCAAAGCCTAAGAAAAGATTAGACCGACAAGATGAAGCCTGCCGCGATCCCAGACAGGATGAGTTCAGGCGCCACATTGAGGGTGTCAGCGCGGCCGCTGAAGTGAGACACACAACATTTTTCTTTGATGACAGGCACCATTAAAATTTTTCCTGGCGGGCCTCCCTCTGCTCCAGCACATCAGGGCCATGACAGCATGATCAGTCAGCACCGGCAGGTCCCAAGGAGTGCAGCCAGCCACAGGGACACTGCTGCCACCCCAGGGCCACGTCCAAGGGCTCTTATCCCACTTCGCCACATGTGGCCCACATGTGACAGGTTTTGAGACCGCAGAGTTACCAAGCAAAAGCTCTGATGCCATTATTCTCCTCTGCTGTCTCTGAGGCAAATTATTAATATTCTGCTGAACCTAATTTAATTCTGCTCCAGCAGCTGGTCCCTGTATCAGTATCACTGCCCTCCAGTTGTGTTGCTCTTTTAGCTGTGCCCTGCTCGTGCGCCAACAGAGAAATCCTGAGCTGCACTGACTCAGGCTTGATTTCAAATGCTCTTCCTCCTGATTTGGTGCTCCAAAAGAGAAGGTACGGAGCTACTTGCCTGATCCAGTGAGACGTGGTAACAGTCTTCCCTGTGCCTGACAGGACCAGCAAGCAGGAAAAGTCAAAGCTTTCCTTGTGCTAGATAACACTTTTTGACAAATGCAAGGGAACGTGAAAGAGAATGGTTGGCCTTTGCTTTCAAAAATAAAATGCAGCTGACCTTTACTTAAGAAACCTGAGAGCCACTAATCATTTCTGACTGCAAGTAACTGCTCTCCTGTGTGGAATGATCCTGTAATATCACTGAAATAAGGTGTAAATGAATTTACCCAGGGAAAGGAATTTGTTCTAATGATTGATACAACAGCGCCTGTGCAAGGCTCACAATACTTATACACATGCATACAGTACACTGAGATTAAGTAGAAACTTATGAATATGCCCTCATTTGTCTGGGAAAGTACAAATATATAGAGAGCAATTGTTTGCTTTTGTCAACACTTCACAGTTATCATTTTTACCTCTATTGTCTGTATATAAATAATGAATATACTCACACAGATGGTGCCACAGGAACCAAACTCGTTATCTTTATAGGTAAATCCAATAACATTTTTTTAAATCTCTAAAGCATTGCTCACAGAAACAAGAAAACTAAACAGACTTTTTTTTGCGTGCTACAATACTAATCTGGGAAATATATTGCCACAAGACATCATTATGTCAGCAAATCTAGGAAAATTGTATAAAAGCATTTAACATGAAAAATAAAATGACTATTTTCACCTTTAGTCAGAAAAAAAGTATATATGCATAGAAATAAATAAAGACTGTTTTGTCCTAGAGAAAAGTAATAGAAAACTAAATAAACTGTTGTTATGGCTCAGGTCAGAAGCTAGCCACAAGCTCAAGGTTAGGGGTGAAATTCTTGGGGGTTGTTTTCTTCAGGTTTTAGCAAATTTTTCATGCAAATAACTTATTCATAAAGTCCATACCTTATCTGACTTGAACTGATCAGTTGACGTGAACTGATATTCACAAATTCAAGTGCAACAGAAATTTTTTCCAAGTGGAAAGAAAAAAGATCACTTTTAAAAACAATTAAAGCATTTCATTCTCCTATTTTCAGAATGCTGCCTCATTTGAATGTGATAAAAGACACCACATTTTCTTGGATTTTGATCTGCTTTTGCAGATAAACCTCAAAAAGAATTATTTTTTTTTCTTTTAGATTTGCCACACAATCAAAAATCAGTTAGTTCAGTATATTATTTCAGTATGTTATTTCACTTTTAGTTATTGACACTAATTAGAATAATATTACACTAGATACATTTAATGCAACAATTCCCATGTTCCTCCAAGAATAAGGACACCTAAGTTTTATTTGCCAAGTGCAATATGGCATCTCAGTCATAACTGTTTCAGGTAAGATACAGAAACGAGTGCAGTCATCTTCCCAGACATTTAAAAAAAAAAAAAAAAAAGAAAAGAAAAAGAAAATAAAAGTTATTTCATTTTAACTTTAAAGAGGATGGGACATATAACAGTTTGCCACTGGATTTGCACACCAGTACAAACATATGTGCAAACAAAAACTTTTTGGCCCGCTTTATTTTTTCAGAGGTTATAACAAGGCTAATCTAGTCTGTGCCTGTCACAGAGGAGTGTTATTCCTAGTAAGAATCGAGCAGAGTAGAACTGCTGAGTACTAGAAGTGCTGACGTAATGTCAGCATGTCTGTTATCTACAGGTCCCAGAAAGCCCTGTAATTCACCCATCTTACTCTGCTCCGCTGTCTGAGCTCATCACAAGCCTGTGTTGTTTGTTTGTTTGTTTTTAGGGGGAGAGGTATCTGTATGTTTGTTCAGTGATTGCTTGCAAAGTGACAGGCAATGGTATCTTCAATAGCTGTATTGCCTGCTACCCTTGATTTGTACAGTGAGAAACAATATGAACAGGTATGAGCAACCTTAACAGATTAGACCAATGATATTTAAAATATTCTCCTTGATATCAAAGGGAATTTGATCTCTTTCTGTTTCTGACATCCTGGGTCTTCAAGATACTGCAGTATTTGAGTATAAATAAGGGGACCAGTTCTCCACTATCAAAAGCATAGTGTCTTTGAATCCCATCTTTTTAGGTATACACCAAAACACATTAATTCCATTAAAACGAGCATGGAAGTATTTTGTGCTGGACTTTCAGCAACCTTTGAGTAGGGGCAAAGAAATTCCTTCCTACAGACACTTCTAATGCATACTGAAATATACACTTAAGTATGCTTGCAAACACACATGCAAGCTCAAATGCAAATATTTTGCATGGCTGTCCAAAGCTTGCCATCATGTTTCTTATACTCCCTGGAATCAGAGAGCCAAAGGAAAAAGTGTCCCTGCAATAACAAGAAATAGAAAAAACAATTATTTCCTACTTTTCTCATCACTCCATTCTGCAATACATTTCCAAGTGTTGGTGGGTTTCATGGGAGACAGCAGGCTTCTGCAGCCTGACAGATGGAGAAGAACTGTGCTTCCCCATGTAGAAAGGCATTTCCTGCACACTGATGCAGTTGCTTCTGACAAAGCATGCAGCTTTATAGCCAGAGTCTCATTCTAGCATGATGGAAAATGTGCCCTTATTTGACCCAGTCATAAAAATTTACTAACACAAACATCTTTTGCAAAGATGAAAAAGGTTCCCCATGGAGAAACCTGGCAAACCAGGCAGCCTAAGAGTTAACAACTATTTTTTACAATATTAGTTCCTGGAGGAAACTTAACATAAAAATAATACAATTAAGTGATAAGAGGTACATGTAACATTCAAAATAATTTATATGACTGTTGTCCCCCACTGGTGACCAGTTAATGAGAGCAAGGGGACACAGCGCTTCACAAAACAATGAGACAGGCTTACAGCTTTATACAGAACCATGGCACAGGCACACATTTCTCTCTTCTCCAGATCACAGTAAACCCTAGGAACCTTCAGCCAAATAATTCCATTCCTCTGCTGTCCCTTTCTCTGTGCTGCTGCCCATGATTTCTTTAGCCTGGCAAATCTCTGGGACAAGTGTTGTCTGTTATGACACGTTTGCATGGTAGCGGTTCCAGTGGGACTGAATGAGATCTCTACGTACTAACAAGTACAAATGAATAGCAACAAAACAAGAACATTCTCTTTTTCTTAAAGCATCTTAAGCCCCTTTTTCTATTCCTAGGCACTTTGGAGTGCTTAATGAGCATATGAGAAAAAGCCACAAAAGGACATAGTTGTGAAAGCAAATGCTTGCTTGCAATTTTGTATGGTTAAGTGAACCATTTTTTCATGCACAAGTTCAGTAAATACAGACTTGGCTACTTCATATTTGAGAGCAAATCTTTCTGAACATGCACAAAGCCTGTCAGCCTGAAAAATTGCAGCAAACCAACTGGCACAAAACAAAAAGCCTGCAGACAATTGTTGAAGGAGACTAGTAGAGGACAGATGCAAAAGCCTTTTACAGAAGCATTGGGATCAAGGACTGCAGGGTACAGATAACTTCAGATAGGTGATAAAGAATCCACCTGCTAAAAAGATGCCTGAGCAGCATTCTCGTAAAATGTTGCAAAGTTTATAAAGCTGTACAATATGATAAAATGGGTTTTCTTTCTTTTTAGGCCATAATATTACTTCAGCTTTCCTTGGCACTGCAGCTCTCTATCAGACCCACTTGAGGTAAAGGCACAGCTGAGCGTTTTGCTTCCTGCATCAATATGCTGTTGTAACGCCCATAATAAACTGATATCAAAACATCACAGTCAAAATGCTCAGTGCTTGTACAGCCTGATGACTTAAATCAAACATCCTGAGGAATCAGAAAGACAGCCTGC
This sequence comes from Anas platyrhynchos, assembly GCF_047663525.1. Classification (NCBI taxonomy): domain Eukaryota; kingdom Metazoa; phylum Chordata; class Aves; order Anseriformes; family Anatidae; genus Anas; species Anas platyrhynchos. The sequence goes on along the minus strand of NC_092589.1, from coordinate 32,361,051 downwards.
TGAAGAAAGGAGAAGGGTGGATGGTTATGGCACAAAGGACACAATTCACTAGGTCTGATGTTCATCTGGGGACCTGTTTCTTTGTATAAATCAACCCTGATGACAGCCCCTGCTTCCTTTTTTTTTTGAAGTTATGAACAATGCAAAGAAAAAACTGAAAATTTCCAGTTCATATGGAAACAAATAGAAACCAATGTTAAAAGGGGAAAGTAAGTGTTTCTAAAGTGCCTGTCTGCCTGGCTTTCTTTACTTTGCAACCCTGATTCCCAAAAGCCTTAGATTTACATTGGTTCTGTCCTCAGGAACATGATGCTGAATTGGAAGGAGATCATTTAAAGTACTGCTTCCTGTTAGCCAGGACAAAACATCCTTAAGGATTCCCCATTCCTTCATCTCCTATTTGGATGGTCCACAGTCTGCTGTTACACATGGCATGTACAACTCCTCCTGAAGCCAGCTGGAGATAAGTGCCTATATGTGATCCTCATCTCTTAAGCAGAACTTAATTTGTGTCATTCTTCTACACTCCACTGCAACAACTCAGAAGTCAGGAGCCCAGAAAGTAGTTTGGGCTTTTTCTTTGCTGCTCTCAGGTAACGCTATGGTATTCTAACTTCTCACAGACGCTGACTCTCAGTGGGAGTTATGTAGTTAGCTGCTCTTTTCTCTTTTATATGTTTCCCCAGAGCTGCCAGTCAACAGCTTCATTTTTGAACATCTGGAACTCTAATAGCAAAAACAGCAGCAGCACCACCAAATTGTGTCTATCAGCGATGAATGTTATTTTCTTTGTTTCCCTCAGCAGCATTTTCTGCTGTGCAGCACTCAGTACCTTCAGCTGAGAGCATTACAGTCACGTGAGTGTGTCAACATACCTCTGTGAGAGGTGCCAGAAGTCCTGTGTATCCACAAGCTACACTGGAAGTGGAAAATCTCTCAGCCAAAGCTTTGCACCCACCTACGTAATCAAACTATAAGTATCAGATAACTGGGAAGAAAGTCTTTGTCAATGTTCTATTTCTTCTATTTATCTGTCATTATTATAACTACCAACCATACTTTTGAGGGAAGGTATTAAAAGTTAGATTGATATCCCCAGGACCTTACCATCTAAAGTAGAGAAAGTGCAACAGCAGATGGCAGGCACACAAAGATGTGGAAAATCAGAAAAGACTATGAATAGAGATGCTCCTGTCACATGCATATTGTGTGAGGCTTTTTTGTTTTTTTTTGTCACTGCAACTGTAAGTAAGAAGTGATCATAAATGTAATGCCATCATTTTTAATCACACTCAACATATAAATTGGATCATATTCTAGCACAAACTGACATAATGCTACTGCACTCAATAGAGTTGCACTGACATGCATGCTTTTTTAATCTTGCTTGTTTCCAAATTACATTTCCAAGCTGTGTCCCTAGTTAAAAATGATTGCTCAGCTAGTTTTTTTCAAATGAAAGGAGAACCTGGATTGAAAGGGGGAAAAAAAAAATCTTTTTTTTCTTACTTTTCAGTCTTCTTAACTGCAATTAATGCAGAAACTGAGACCAAGTTGAAATCTTTTTCTTTTCTTTCTCATTTCAGTTTCAGAAGGTTGAAAGTTAGTTGGTGAGCAAAAGCCAGAAAAAAAAAAAAAAAAGTCAACTTTAATTTATTGGTAGTCCAATTTAATTTACTGGGCTTGCCACTTTCTCCACTCAGAAGAACATTCCTTACACACATGTTGAGAATCCAAATTTGCTCTGAAGCCAGAGAAAAACACTAAACATGGATCTCAGAAATCCCATCCCTTCTAGAGATCAGAACCAGTTTTTTGAAACAAAACAAAACAAAAAAAAAAAATCCACATCCTCAGTTTCAGAGGAGAAAGGAACTGCAAGGCAGCAGGAGGCAGTTGGGAAGGTGCAGAGGCAACTTTGCAGCTTTGGGTGGGATCATTTTACAGTAAAGTCACAAACCTCTTCTAAATTCTCAACACCTTCATGGCAAAGCCCTATCAATTAGGAGTACATAATTTTCTATGGCAAAACACTAATAAGGATTTTGTTTTCCTTTTCCTTTTACAGACAATGAAGACTGGTCATCTCCTCCCCATGTAACTGTGATGCCAAGAGCACTGTTTTCTCCCTGAAGCTGAGGATGCTGCCCCAAGAGAGTCTGAAAGCACTGCCTACCTTAGAAATGTAATAAAATGATAAAATCTGGAAACTGTGCCAAATCTTCTTTTCTTAACTACTTTGATATGGTTTTGCTGTATACTCTTTCTTCATCACTGCTGCTTTAACATTTTCCTTATATGTTGGTTATTAAACTTCCTTGGACTTTGATTTATCCATCACCTTATCTCCAGATACAGCCATTTCCATTAGCTTAACCATGTAAATCGTCTCCACACACACACAAAAAAAAAATTCTTTCTTTCCATCAGCGTGCAATTTTCTTCCTCTGGGTAAACTGTCTGTCCCCATCACAGGTGCCTGCGTCTTCACAGGATAAAATCAAAATCTTGCTCCACAATCTGATTTGTATATTTTAAATCTTTCTCTCAGTGTTTCCCTACATAGCCAGTTCTTTTAGTCAGTGTCTTCAGACCACCCAAAACAGAAAGACAGATCCACACCTATCCCTCTGCCCCACTGTCCTCTACCCCAGAGAGTGAAAGATGTCAGGACTGACACTATTTCCTGGCACAACATCGCAGCCAGCTTACCAGTCAGAGATTCTGCATGGACCAGGATTTGGCCCCTTTATGCACACACAACTGTACTCCACCCCAGCGGAGAGGCACACCAGTGATTGCCCACCCAGTGCTCACAGGTGATATAAACTGCTTTCAGGGGTGTGCTGGAGAACACACTCAGTCTGGCCTTCGAGGACAATAATTGAAAGAAGGAAAAAAAAAAAAAAGAAAAAAGAAAAAATCCCAGCCACCAAAAAAAATAAAATAACAAAGTAACTGAACAGATGTAAGTGAAACTCATTGAAGGTGCTGGAACAAAAATGTAGCAGGAGCTAAGGTCTGAGCAGCAGCCAAGAATATGCCTTTTCAAATGAAGGATGGAGCCAGGCATGAACACTCCTGTTCACCTTCCAGGCAGGACAGACAAGAGCCAGCTCAGACCTGGAAACTCTGCCAAAGAGGTGCTAGATAAAAACGCTTGGGCACAGTATCTCACTAATGCAGCTCTGCAACTTCCAGAGCAGAACTGGCTTGTTTTTTGGCTGACTCGTGGACTGGACAGAGAAGCTCACAGCTGTCTGCACCCATCTGTGTAGACATGCCCTAAGAGCCCTACTGAAGCTTTGCCCATCAACACCAGCTGAGAAGCCTGTCTTAAATTTAGGGTATTAAAACAATTTGGCAGAGTAAGTTAAACTATGAGGCACCAACAAATACAAAGTACATAAACTTTGGAAGCACCTCCAGTTTTTGACATGTTAAATTATAGGCTAACTTGTCAAATTATATTTAAAGTCTCAGGGGAACAAATTTTGACAAGAAAAATAAACAAACAGAAAAACAGATTGCCAAAACTAAAGAAACCTTCAGCACGGAGTGTTCAGCAGCCATGGGAAAGCAGTGTTACTATGACTACTGACAGACAAGCAATAATACTTCACCCTCAAAAATAAAGCAAACAGCATCTGTGTTTCAGCCTAGACTGTTCAGGAGCTGGGGAGGGCAGCACCCGAACACCCTCACTTTCCTGAACTTCCATTGATCAAAGACATGAACTGCAATAGGAGAACAAGATGTAATCTGTGTCAAAACTATCCTCCAACATGAAATGCCCATTGAAATCAGGCATCTATCTACCCACTCCTTGATTATTTGGGGAGGGAGAGGGGCTCTCTCCCACTGTTTAAGGAATCAGAACAAGTAACCAAAATCTCTTTAATTCAGATGATTTTATGCCTCTCCTCTCTGTCCTTCCAGTGAGCTGTACGCGCTGAGAAGATCTGGAAGGAGTAATGAGAACTGCTTGGGGTACCGTGCAGGAGCTCGTGCCGTGCAGTGCTGGGCTGTCGGAGGAGAAGCCAGGCTGCCTGCCACCCGCTGAATGCTGAGCAGCATGGATCTAGGCACCCACATGCCCGACCTGCCATGATCCAGACCTAAGTATTGACCTGGGAAATTTCAGGACTGTGCATTTCTTTGTGTCTCAGCATTCCTAGTAATTGAGGGCAGCCTCTACCTGAAAGGATATGTATGAAATACATGTAGACCACAGTAAATGGAATTACCCATACCTGCAGATGTATTTACACTGTGTCTGTATTTTGGCACTATGTCAGTGTAAGTATGACAGAATTAAATCAGTATTTCAATAGATTGAACAGGCGATCAATAACGAAAAGAAAAGAACTAAAGGAAACAAATCTCTCTCCACCCCTAAGAGCTTTACATGGATCAGCAGTCATCATGTTAGCTGAAATTCCTCCCAATCTCCTCTAACCTTAACTTCCACCAAGCTTTTAATGTTGAACACCAAGGTTTGCACCTCCATTGTTCCTTGGTAAAGAAATAAATTATCTTTCTTATTGTTACATCGAGGTGATCTATATATTTAGTGCTATTTTCTTTTAACTCAGAAGTGAATTGTAAACAATTTTAAACTAAGTTGCCCAAAAATTAAAAGACGAAGGAATTGTATACCCAAGTACCTTGAAGCATGCCCACCTCTAAAGCAAGGAAGGGTGCATGCTTTCTTGTGCGATATGAAGTGCTGAGGTCCAGTGAACAGCTGCCTACCTGTTGGCTTGGTTATTTACACTCCACAATTGCACCGCCAGCCCACAAACACCACTTCTGGGAATGCCCAGCAAAGCCTGTCTCTCTCTAGTGACTACAAGAGAGCCCACAATGACTAGGTTCCTAATCTAAGTGAATACTCAACTAAAGTTAGTTAAACAAGATGAACGTATGCCCAGAACTGCATTTAGGATATTAAAATCTCATATCCTAATTAATATCTAATATCTTAATTTTCTAATTAATTATTAGATATTTCTGAACAAAGCCAAGAGAGTCAGGCACTCTTCCATGCTGTTACTTGCAAAGCATGAACTACTTGTACATTTAATACCTGAGGAAGGACTTGGGTGCCACAGAGCTTATAGATACTTCCCCAAGAGATCATTTCTTCCCAAGATTTTGAAACAAGAAAAATGAAAGGCACATGGAACTAAAACAAAGGTAGTCAGGCTGTTCTGGAATCCACCTGAAATCCAGGTTCCTCAATTGCAGCATCTGACTCTCCTCCTGCTTGTACCACTGCAACTTAAGTTTGTTTCCATAAGTGTGAAGTAATTCAGGATAATTGTGCCTCATCAGAAATACACGCACAGAGGTATCAGTCTTTTTACCCTACTTGAGGATCTGCCAGTAGAATTTTCAGGAAGTATGATAGTAATTCAGGCAAATTTAATGTTAGAAATATAGGTAGAAACTGATGCAACAAATGAGAATTCTAAAACAAAAGAAAGATTGCAACCTTGTTTATGGAGGTCTACTTGCATTTGTTGAGTTCATTTTCCTACCAAAAATAATGAAGTCAATATGTTCAACCTTTTGCTTCACTGGGTCTGTGTTTTCCTATTAGTATGAGTAACTTTGACAATCACCTTCAGTTCAGCATCAGCTACAGGATTATTTTTTCTACATTTGTCCTTAATGATTTGAATCCTTTCTGCAGAAAAAATTCCATTAAACTCAGAGCAGTTCAAGGAATGGAAGAATTCAAGATGCAAGAACAGAACTTATTATCACATCACTATGAAAGAATTTGAAGGTTTTCAAAATGTACTTAATAGCTGCTGATGTCCCAAAAATAATAATAATTAAAAAAAAAAAAAAAAAAAAAAAAAAAAAAAAACATTATTTGGAAATAAAAGGTAAGCATTTTGTGATGCTAACATCAAACAATCTGTATCAGGTAGCATACTGTGTGTGAATATCAGTAGAAGTGTTAATTAATGTATGCTAACAGCATAGCTGATGGTTACAGTGTATCTTTCTAAAGATTCTTGATTAGGAAATTATTTTAAACTGAAAAAAAAGACAGAATTATTAAAACTCAACATATTTGTGAAAAGGGGAAGGTAGGAGTAGCAGTAGAAGTAGGGACAGGAAAATAAAATGAGAAATTGACATATCATTTGTCAAATCAATTGTCTGACATTTCAGTTTATTTGTAATTATTTGATTTGGAAATGCTATTAAATTCAGACTAATGCATAATTAAAGAATACATAGCCTCAGCATAAATCTGAACTATTTTGAAATAATTTTAAAAATCAAGACCGTCTTGATAAAGTATGTAAAAAAAAACTTTTGTAATTTTGAACTTTAGCCTCATTTCAGGCTGGAATATTTTGGGGGGGCAAAATCTCAGGTTTGCATTACATAGTTCAGATGTCTCCTTTTTTCATTCTGAGAGAGAGACTGAGCTACATTGCTTGGTGATCCATCACAGTAGAAAATTTGCCCTATGTCCAGTAGAAAATTAGCCTTATGAATTTCAGATGTGAAATACATGAAACAAATGAGCTTTGACTCCATTAAAGTTTGCAGTGCCAGGTATTCACACTAATTTTTGCCTCTCCCTGGTTAAAAGTTCTCTGATAGGAATTTTAAAAAATTGTGTCATCTGGAGATTTTCAAATCCAAATATCCCAGATGCTTCTTTTAGTAATTAATTGCTCAAACCCCATCTTTCCATTCAAAACATGTTAGATGTAAATCTGTTGAGCAGGGAAAGTATGGATTTTGCTTTATGTCCATGGGCTAACGTACATGGTAAAAATAGATTCATGTAAGACATGGGGACAATGTCATCTTAAATTTTTTTGAATACCTCTTGAATTTTTTTAAATACCTCTCTTGAATACCTGATATGTGATGTTCTGTGAAATGCAACAAATACAACGAATCTAAAGCACTTGTTTAGGAAGAAAATAAAAAATAAAAAAATAAAAAAAAAAAAAAGAAAAACAAACAAACAAAAAGGATAATTCTTTGGTTAAAATTCCTGTCTAATTATCACCTGCACAGACAGAATCACAGAATCACCGAATTTCTAGGTTGGAAGAGACCTCAAGATCATCAAGTCCAACCTGTAGCCTAACACTAACAGTCCCCACTAAACCATATCCCTAAGCTCTACATCTAAACGTCTTTTAAAGACTTCCAGGGATGGTGACTCCACCACCTCCCTGGGCAGCCTGTTCCAGTGCCTAACAACCCTTTCAGTAAAGAAGTTCTTCCTAAGATGCAACCTAAAACTCCCCTGGCGCAACTTAAGCCCATTCCCCCTCGTCCTGTCACCAGGCACGTGGGAGAACAGACCAACCCCCACCTCACTACAGCCTCCTTTAAGGTATCTGTAGAGAGCAATAAGGTCGCCCCTGAGCCTCCTCTTCTCCAGGCTGAACAAGCCCAGCTCCTTCAGCCGCTCCTCGTAGGACTTGTTCTCCAGGCCCCTCACCAGCTTCATCGCCCTTCTCTGGACCCGCTCAAGCACCTCGATGTCCTTCTTGTAGTGAGGGGCCCAAAACTGAACACAGTACTCGAGGTGCGGTCTCACCAGAGCCGAGTACAGGGGGACGATCACCTCCCTAGCCCTGCTGGTCACACTGTTTCTGATACAAGCCAGGATGCCGTTGGCCTTCTTGGCCACCTGAGCACACTGCTGGCTCATATTCAGCCAACTGTCCACCATCGCTCCCAGGTCCTTCTCTGCCTGGCAGCTCTCCAACCACATCTCCCAGCCTGTAGCTCTGCTTGGGGTTATTGCGCCCCAGGTGCAGGACCCGGCACTTGGCCTTGTTGAACTTCATGCAGTTGACCTCAGCCCATCCAGATCCTCCTGCAGAGCCTTCCTACCCTCGAGCAGATCGACACACGCACCTAACTTGGTGTCATCTGCACACTTACTGAGGGTGCACTCAATGCCCTCGTCCAGATCATCGATGAAGATATTAAAGAGGACCGGCCCCAGCACCGAGCCCTGGGGAACACCACTAGTGACTGGCCTCCAACTGGACTTGACTCCATTTACCATGACTCTTTGGGCCCGGCTATCCAGCCAGTTTCTAACCCAACGAAGCATGTGCCAGTCCAAGCCAAGAGCAGCCAGTTTCTTGAGGAGAATGCTGTGGGAGACGGTGTCAAAAGCCTTGCTGAAGTCCAGGTAGACCACATCCACAGCCTTTCCCTCATCCACCCAGCGCGTCACTTTGTCATAGAAGGAGATCAGGTTCGTCAAGCAGGACCTGCCTTTCATAAACGCATGCTGACTGGGCCTGATCGCCTGCTTGCCCTTCAAGTGCCGCATGATGACTCCCAAGAGGATCTGCTCCATGAGCTTCCCTGGTATTGAAGTCAAACAGACCGGCCTATAGTTCCCCGGGTCTGCCCTCCGGCCCTTCTTGTAGATGGGCGTCACATTTGCTAGCCGCCAGTCAGCTGGGACCTCCCCCGATAGCCAGGACTGCTGATAAATGATGGATAGATTCCAGCTCCTCTGCCAGTTCTCTCAGTACCCTTGGGTGGATCCCATCCAGCCCCATCGACTTGTGCACATCCAAGTGCTGTAGCAGGTCACCAACCAGTTCTTCGTGGATGGTGAGGGCCACATCCTGCTCCCCATCCCCTTCCACCAGCTCAGGGTACTGGGTATTCAGAGAACAACCGGTATTGCCGCTAAAGACTGAGGCTAAGAAGGCATTTATTCTGTTAGCTCATGTCAAAATACACCAATTGCTAGTACTACACATTTGCTATTATCTCTTCTTGTATCCATTTGGGACCCAGTCAACATTTACTCCTGCTCGGAAGTTTCTTTCTGACATAAACATATGACTAAAGATGTTGCTCAACTAATTAAACCTTAAAACACTTAATATTTCATTAATATCTCAGGTTTTGGTCCTTCAGATTTTTCACAAAAAGGCTAGTGCACAAATATAAATGCCTAGATATGTCTCTAATGAGCTTTTTTGACATGATGCGCACAGAAATTTTTGAATATTTCTATTTAAAAGACACTTTGCCATACAGGTAGAATAAGCGCACACTGTTGTAATATTGTCAACGTGTATAAAGGTAATAGCTGAACCTCAGTGCTTTGACAGTACATTGTCTCAAGTAAGAACTCTAGACTTTCCATATAAAAAATTCCCAATGAACAAATAAAACCAGGGAACCCTGGTTATTACATTTTTTCACTGGTATGAAATTCTCTGTTACTCTTTTTACGTATAGAGCTTATAAATCAAGGTTCTTTCAGTTTGAAAAAAAAAATCAGTAATGGTTTAAAAAAGTTTCATTTGACACTGTAACATTAATGGTGATGACGAGTACAATGCTGTATCTCTCATGATATTTATATAAGCTGATTCATTATAGCTGACAATTATATCATTTGCTGACATTTTTTTCACTTGGTTAAAGAAAGCACTATTTGTAAATTTGTGATTCTTAATTTCTTAATGATGCTAACAAAAGAAGAAAAAATACTAAATTAAAAAAAAAAAAAAAAAAAAGAAGAAGAAGAAAGAAGAAAAATACTTTAAGTATGTCCTTTCTGACAATCTGGAGAATCTGACTATGCACAGCTTAGTTCTTGCTGATGCAGTGGGGTTGCCGTACCATAAAGACTAACCTATATGTGACTCCCAATGTTCTGTTGTCAGGGTTGTGTCTTAGCTCAGGGACAAAAGAGAGCAATTAAACTTTGACAGTTTCCATTCAAGTGGAAGCAGATTGCAACAGCATATTTTCCTGAAGCCATCAGAAACCAGCCCAGCCATGTTTTCTTGTAAGAGCTGAGGCTTGAAGGATGTAAAACCCCTCTGACAGAGTAATAAGAAAAATTAAGTACCTGAAACAGCACAAAGGAGATAAAAAGGTTTCAGACAAGGAAGTTTTGACAGCAGGAAGATTAAGATCATGAGAGAAGAATAAAAAGAGGATCCATTTCTTCAGAACAGTTATTCTGACTGCAAGTCCAACCAATGTCAAAGGAAGATGACCCACAGAAAGGGGCGGAGTTGTATCTAGCTTCATTTTTAGACTTCAAGTAACACACAGAAGACTGCACAGCAGCCTTGGAAGCCAGATTACAAATACCTACTGTTAGGTAACCATATCTGAAAATGTGCTATACACATCAAGATAAGGGTACATCAAGAGAAGACTTCCCAACTACTGTAGTAGTGTTTGCTGAATTAATTGTGTGTTCAAGCTTCATTCCATAGTTGTAGGCTTGTTAGAATAAAAAATACCTTTAAACTCTCACACTTTCTGCCCTAAAAGAAAGCCTGGGTACTAACTGTTGGAAAACACAAGAAAAGCAAGCAAGTAAATGAGTGAAGACCACACACTTTGCTGAAATTAACAAAAGGAAAAATCCTATTTTATCTTATGCAAAATGCAATACGTTTCAGTTTGCCAGCCCCCTCTGCTTCAAGAGTTGACAAGTGATTTCCAATTGGTCACTACTTTTCCATACTTTGGGACAGTCAGGGTTCACTAACAGTGTAAATATACAAGAATGCTACAGGAGCACACTGCATGTGGTGTTCAGCTCACCAAATACTACTTCTCTAAAAGGAGTCTACGCTCTCCTATGATTAGTGCAGATACCTAGACATACCTGGAAGATAATTAATTCAGCCTATAATAAAATGCTATTAGGACAGACTGAATCACTTGCTGAAGCAGCCTTAATGTTTTCATCACCTATATAAGAAACCTGTATAATGAGCTGAGATAGATATTTTTCTAATACTCAGGGAACTAAAGGACAAACAAATCCCATTTGCAAGACACGGATGAACACCTTAAAAGACGGTTGTCAATGACCATCATTGACAGTAGCGAGGAAAAAGAAATCCGCATTCAGCAAACTGAGTATAACATCAAATGTTTTTCCTCAACAGCAATTCTCTGTGTTCAAGTAGATGTTGACCTTTTACTCGTTCTGCAAGACTGCTCATGCACAGACCATCAACAGCAAAAGTTTATCCAAAGACATACTAGAAAACTATTGCAGGAGTATCCAAATCTTAGGCCTCATGGATTGTTTTGTTCCTCAAATTAAACTGGAGATCTCCCCAGTAAGTTTTCCTCCCATTGAGGCAGGACAGGCTCACTGCTTTGGCCACAAATTGTCATTGGATACAGTTAGTGCTTGGGCTCTTTTGACCAGGAAAGCTGTATGGATTCTTCCTCCATGTGCAAGCAGTTTTTCAAACTTTAATCCATTTCATGCTGGCCCATGCTCTAATTAGCTTTTTTTTTTTCACCACAAAGGGGAAACTCTTCCCACACTTTTCTTCCTAAGCATATTTAACTAATCTACCTACCTGTTCTTGCTCTTCTTGTCTCTCTAACAAACTGAGTATATGTCAAAGCCCACCTCTCAACCCTTCAAGTAGGAAAGAAAACCTCAGTGCTGGCTTCCTTCTCCTAGTTTGTAAACTCTAAGTTTTCCTCTTCTCCACGGTGGAGAGCAGCCCAGAACATCTGAACCTTAGCTAACCCGCTAGTTACATACAACTTGTTGCCAAGCGAACCTTCAGAAGTCTTTACCTTTAGTGAAGGGGCTATTTCTTGGAGACAGTGCTAAAGATCTCTTGCTAATAACAGTAGTTAAAATGTCTGTTATATAGAGCAGGCCTCTATTTCACAAAATATACTATAATTTGGAATAATTGGTGGCATCTGCTCTCAAGAGATTCAAGCAGAAAGCACCAGGTGAGGAATGGCAGACTGAGAGCTGGGTGAGAAAAGGAAGTGCCGGAACTTTTTCCTGTGCTGTTTTTAGCTCTAATAACCACAATACTTCAATTCACCTACACAAATACTAACATTTCCCACACTGACACCATACTTCTCCCTGCATCTACCAAACTCAACCCATTACTTGACAGCTCAGCACTTTGGGGAAGAATTAACTTACCCTGTTTCACCCCTGAACGCTTATTCACCCTTCTTGTTTAATTTTACTGTGTTTTAATTTTTGTCACAGCTGTGGTAAAACCCACAGAAGAAAAAACCTAGAATCTTACACATAACACATTGGAGACTTTGAATCACAAGATTTCATCCTTACATAAATATAAGGGTTAATACATCTAGTTATATAAAGATTAATCCCTCTAACTGAAGCCAGATCTGTGGTATTCTTAGGACTACTTATGTTCCAGCTGTGTTATTTAAAGCTTTCATCCACAGTTTTAATATTTGTATTAGACTTTCTGAAAATGTTTAGGTTCTTCCTTCACGACTGAGTGCTCTTTGCTTACTCTTGCTTGAAACATCTTTCTTTCCTGAGTCACTACCTCTCTTATCAGCTTCCAGCTTCCTTCCTCTTTTATTAGAGTTTAGTACCATGTTGATGCTTACAGGTTTTTTTTCTGTAATTTTACCAGTGGCTTCTACAGTCATACGTAAATAACTACTTTATCAACTAGAATATAAAACAGTTTAATATGCAATTATATGTTGCTATAAACAGCATTATTGAAATATTTCAGGGGGGTTCCTGATGTTTAATGAGATGCACTGTCAAGCATAATAGAAACACTAGGCTGGTAACATTGCTAGTACATGCCTTGCTTCAAGTTATTAGTCAAAAGTTTTCAGATTTATTTAGAGAGGGGTTTGATTCATTATCCTCATCTGTACATCCAGGCAGTCAGTTCTGAATATCTGAGGCTATGTGTAGATACAGAATAAAGACAAAGAAAACAGTGAGAGCACACATAAGGGATTTTTAAGGTGAAAGCTGCTGTTTTCTAACTTAAAGGATCTCTGAGCTATACCCAGGGAGAGAAATCTTCTTGCTTTCTTCTTCTCTGCAAGCATCAGGACAAGCATGCTTGAGAGAATGAGAATGAGTGTGAAAAACACACTCATCTGAAAAGGGACTGTTGCAAGAAAAGTGGTAAATTGTGTTGTAAGAATAGACTCTGGGACAAATTTATCTACATAACCAGACAAGAAAATACACCAATGTAGTTGTGGCAAGAGGCTTAAAGACTGCTTCCAAAAGTATCTCTTAAAAAATTAGCAGTAAGTCTAGAAAACAAGCAAAAATCATACACACCAGAACAGCTTTATAGCAGAAGATGAGGATGAATGTTTCTATAGCTAGCTCTATATCTGCTCTTCCCAGGTAATCAAAGCTGGTTCTCAAGAGGTTCCAGGCTGAGAAAAGGCTGAGAAAGATTCAGGGATAAGACTTTTTTCTGTGAATAGATGATCGTACAAATCTTGAAAGGCAGATAATTACATTGTGCACCCATCTTCAGTAATACAGGATCAAAACATTTGTCACAGAATATAGAGGTTCCTCTTATTTTATATGGGTGTCTATCTTCATTGAATAGGCATTTCTATGGGAAGATTTCAAATGACTTTCCACACATTCATTTACAGACCACAAAAAAAAAAAATTAAAAGTTCCTTACAGACTCTAAAAATTGGTCTGTACTACAGGAGAAAAAAAATGCTTTTAGTTATAGCTTCGGAATTACTAACATATGTTTTGATGTGTATTTCTGAAGTGTTTCAAACCTAGCTTTCTAAATGCCATGTCCTACCACATCATTTACTGTCAGAATGAGCTTTCTGATTTTGCTATTTTTTCTTAAACCAAGAGGCAAAATCAATCCTAAGTGATTTTTGAAAGCCTTCCAAACACATGGGCAGGTGAACCATTCATCAACAACGTGCATGCACATACACACACAGAAGGGAAAGAGAGAATGAAAGAAAGGGGGAAAAAAAAAGGAAAGAGGAGTGGGGCACAAGGAGGAATACTGCTTTTTAGAAACTCTCTAGATATATCCATGTGAAGCACTTCAAAACAGTAAAGAAGGAAAGATATATGCCATATAGCACTGAAATAATACATTAACCCATCCCACTGACTAATTCACCAAACCATCCATAGACAGTAATGGATTAATATTTTCCTGTCTGTGGAAGAAATTATAGCCTATGCTTTCTTAGACATTAGACACATCTTATGATACTAAATCCTGTGCAAGTGGTTGCAGTTTGTTGCCATGAACCTGGTTTGCCAGTTTGGGCCACCTCCCACGTCACAGCAGGTTCAGTCCAGCTGCTTGTGCTCCACCATCTAACACAGCCCCATCCTCCTCTCAGGGAAATCTCCAAGTGCCATGGCTGCATCCAACAAAAAAGTGGTTCCCTGGCAATGCCTCTCCAGCCTGGGACCCACAGAGTGACTGTTGTTACACACCATGGAGCTGCTGCACAAACATGGTAGTGCAGCATCAGAGAACAGCTTCCCTTTCATCTCCAGTGCCTTTTAAAACTCTGGTCATTTGTGTTTGATAAGGGGGAAAAAAAAAAAAAAAAAAAAAAAAAGCAGAAAAAAAAACACATTAGAACTAGGAAAGATGTAGGCACACTCATTTAATAAAATAAACACCATTCTGGATGAAAGCAAATTGGACCTGACATTTGCAATAGCTGTTTGTGTTCACCAAAGTAAGTGAGGGACAGGAGCGGTATTAAATTGAATTGCAGCAACGTGCAGCAGGTATGGGATGTGCCTCCCGTAGCCTCTATTATGGAAACAAGACAGAGCTCGCTGGGTGAAGGTTGTGTTAAAGCGACATGGGGTTTTTCTTCATGTCTCTTGTCATCCCCATTCAAGTGCTGATCCAGTGTGTATTGACTTCTGTAACCTCTGTGAAATGAGCAACATCAGACAAGCTCCTGAGGGGCAGCTCTCTATTTTGTAGGTACCACTGACACATGAGGCCCGTGTGTTGGTACAGTGGTAAATATCTGGAACAGGGAACTATTCTTACCTTCTGTATGATTCCCCCAAGCAGAGGCAGAAAGGGATCAGAACGACTTGCTGAAAGAGTTTTAGCAGAAGACAACAATCCTGTTCTGCATTACCCTGCAGAGAACCAAACGCTGTCAGACCATATGCCGGAGCCGCTGCCTGCTGCACCCTTTGCTCCTTATCTGCCTCCACAACCTGAACGTGCAGAATTAAACTTAGCCAGAAAATTCAGAGGCTACCAGAAAGAGAGGATAAGTGTTCAATGCAAATCTGGGATCATTTGATTAAGGCTTTCCCAAGACACAGCCCAGATTTAAACAATCTGCTTATCCATTTCTCAGCATCTTACAGCACATTTTTGCATGTACCACTTGTGCTTGGTGTCTGGTTTCATTTATGTCACTCACTGGAACACCAAAAATATTGGTTTTGTCTCTCTCCAAGGGCCACTGAAAATTCCAATAAACATTTATGTTGCATTTAAACCCTGCTAGAGCTCTGCGTTTTCCCTACAACAGAGCTAACTTAATGGAGGGAAGAACAAGATTGACAAAAACAACCATTCTTGGCCTCCTGAATTATTTGGTTCCTTCTCAGCTAAATAATTAATAATGCAAAAGCCAGACACTTACCATCCATGGGGTGTCTTAAGACTAGCTGACTGATTGACTTTCATGGAATATTTATCTTAATTACTGTATTTTATTAGTAGATCTTGAGTTTATATTATCCCCTCCTTTATTCTTTTCTTCATATCATAGCTTTTAATGCTAGATGTGTTAGCACCAGCATGAAATTCTTGAAAGTTTACCTTGAATTCTTGAAGTTTACCTTGAATAACATCAGTCATTCTTAGTATGCTGACCTAACAGGTGATGGCATTATCTCACCAGAACTGAAACTGTGCACAGAATACACGTAGTATGTGACATCAGTTTATAGACAAGGTTAGCCATGTTTCTCTTTTAAAAAAATGAGCGAACAAGAGACTCCTATTATTTTTAGCATTTCTGTGACACTCTAAAAGCACTTTTCTAATGCAAGTCAATACACTAAATACAGGCAGTATTTGAAGTTAATCCTTTGCATGGTTTCTGCCATGGAAGCACCTTTCTCAGTTGCTACAAAATTGTCAAACTCAAGGAGGGGGAATAAACCTTCAAAAGCTGCGTGTCTTGGCCACACCATCCATATGGGGCCCACACTTTGAGTTTTAGAAGATACATTATAATCACTCCTCTCATAAGAAAATGCTGCTTTTGCACTGTTCCATATGCATCAGCTACAGAAGAAATGATACACATTCCTGCTATTTCTCTGCATTAGGACTTAGTCCTGTTTTATGCAGCCAGGCATTTTAGCTGTTGGGTGTTACATGACCCTGTTCACTGCTCTTTTCTAGTATGTCTCCATGTCTTGCTGTGCTTGTTACACAGACACCCACAAGGCTTTTGGCTCAGGCATGGAGAGAAAAGGCTTTGAGTATCCAAAGACTTGTAAGTTTTTGTTATTTTTGTTGCCTGATTTTGTTTTCCTGTTTTCCCACAAATGGCACTTGAGCCTCTTCACATCCACAGTGGAGCTAGCTCCCATAGAAACTAAGGGAAAATGGAAATTGACAAAATCCTGCATCACTTGGGCACTTCCAAAACGTGATAACCTAGCCATCTGAGCAAGTCTGGCCATTCTGAGCAATCTGAAATTTGCACTACACAGATGTTTAAAGTGCTTTAATAATAGTGACTGTCAGTGCTTTGGTAGTCACAATGGCCAAAAGATATGAGCAAAGCATAGATTTTATGCAAATAACAGTCTCTGCTATTCTGAAACAGGAGGAGGACATTCAAACAGTTTCTTTGTACCATCCAGAGAGGTTGCACCTTTCAGCTAGGCTGAGGAAGGCTTTAAGACCTTCACTAGATTGGGACAGAGGGAGGAAGACTGATTATGTATGTTGTGAACCATAGGGAAACCAAGCAAGTGGTGTCACCTCAGAGAAAGCACTTAAGGGAGAAAGGAAAGACAACCTATTATTCCGGTTGTTCAATAGTGGATTACAATTGCCTCCCCATCACAGCTACATACAAAAACACCTAGTTCTGAATTGAAGTCATAAAGTCACAAAAAGAAAAAAAAAAAAAAAAAAAAAAAAAAAAAAAAAAAAGCAGATATATCAAATGTCCTATAATTGCCTTGAAATCTTATTTTCTCTGACGTGAAGGTACTATTTTGTGCCCACTGTTTTAATTCCTAAATGTGATTTATAAACAATTTATATTATCCTAATCTGTCCCTGCTGTGTTACAGCAATGGCAAGCCTACACAGAAATCTTAATGAAGCACTCACTACAAACTGTAAACAGAGAGGCTGCTGAGGTGTCATGTACAGTACTGATAGAGGCTAATACCTTCCACAGTCATTAGGTTTGGATTCGGGGATGTTTGCACAGTAGTCAATTCAGATAAAATTCAATTGTATGCTGGCAGCCCATAAAAAGTTTATGCATCATTGAATCTCTGAGGTATGCCTTGGTCTTAATAGGATAAAATTCATCTCTGAGTAGAACATCCTTAAATTGTGCAGTTGTCCCGCTACCTTGGTTTGCTTGGGGGCGTAGGATGCTGTAGCCCGGTCACAATCCCTGCAGAGGGAATTATCGTCACTCTTAAGACATGCTAAGAATGCATTCGTTTAAAAGTGCTGAAGCAGAAGAAAGCTAAGGGCATACTTGTGCTTCAGTGACACATAATGACTTGGTGTAAGCAGAGGCTGGGAGGTGTGGAAGCGCAATGGATGCAGCAACAAAGCACACCAACAATTCACACCCCAATACACACACACAATGTTGGAAGAACCACACAAGCACCAAAATGCTGCAAGCTCAGATACAAGCACCCAAGCTGCCTAAATTAACATCAGAATTTGCTCAGATGTGCACTTGCTATTGTGCAACATGCCCTGAAACACTGCATTACTACAAGTAGGAGAAAATTAAAACATAGAAGCTATGTTTTTAAAACATAGGAGCAAGTCTTACTTGCCAAAAGATATTTGTTGCTGAAATTACAGGGGTAGAAAATGGAAAACAGACAAATGAAAATAATAATAATAATTCAGAAGTGTTTCTACCAACTATTTTAGAAGAAAAAAATAAAACAAAATCAACATCTCAAAAATATTCAAGATTTATCTTGGGGATGCCAAATTGCCTAAGGGACTGAAAACTGAAAAATCTGGAATGATCTTAACATTTTATTTCTACATTTTTGCAGATAAAACCTTTGTATTTTCAATGCAAAATTTTATTTACATTTGTTCACTAGCATTTTAAAATGTTTCTGTGAAAGTGACTACGCACCTTAATTTTAATGTTTAATGTTACTCCAGGTTAAATATTTTGTTCCACTTCAGGCTTTTTTTAATTTAATTTTTTTTTTTTTTGGAGGGGGGGGAGTTCTTTGTGAAACACAACTATTTTCTGTATTTCAGAACTGTTAGCTAAAGCCTTTATTTATCTTCACTCTAATTCCTGCCAAACTGAATATTCCCATCTGGTTTATTTCGTTTTTGTGAAATAAATTTCTTCAAAATGAAATAAACCTAACCGAAAATCCCACCTAAACCTTCTTCTGAGTACCGAAGTAGAAATGAAGAGTTCCACAGGGACGGTGTCATCAATCTCCAGAGAAAGATATTACCAAGGAAAAATGGCTTCAGATTTTTCTTTAGTAAAGCTTCACTTTCCCTTGATCTTCCCCCTTGCCCATTGAAGAGCAGAGTGAGGCCCACAGCACAACATTTAAGGACTGAAGACTTCCTCTGTGGAGTCCCCAGACCTCCCCTGGAACAGCACCTGTCTGCCCCCCCCAGTCATGACAAAGATGTAGCAGTTTTCCTATAGTTGACATGGCCCTAAATAGGCACCCCTTTAAGACCCCCTGGTATTGCAGTGTGTGTTCTCGGTGACCCATATCTACTCCACACTGTGTCCAAGACCTGCCCTTGGACCGATCTAGCCATCCAGCCCACTCACATTTGTTTGTGCACAAAAGCCAACCTTTAAGTTTAAGAATTTTCTTTTGCTGCACCAAAAGCCACAAAAACAAACAAAAAGATTTAAGTTAGGTAGACACAGATTCATGTATTAAGGTCTGCATTTAAGAAGAAAAGATGTTCATAAAGAAGCTAAACTTCTAACGGAGGTTTTAGCTTTGCATTTCATATTCTTTTTTATATTCTTTTTTTCTATTTAAGCCACAAAATAAGATATCTTTTCAGAAGAAAAAATGATACGCTACATATTTTAAAGGAAAAAAAAATAGAAGCAAAGAAAAATTTTCAGGTCACTCCTCAGGTCACAACAATTTAGAACGCAAAAGCACTGTGACAGGACTTTCTGGCAGCAGCATCCAATTCCCACACAGCGGTATCTTTCATTTTTACCAAAGCAGCTAGATTTTACAAGTGCACTACAACTAAGTTAATGGGAGTTTTAGATATTTAACTGTATTTCCTTTTTTTGATGTCATCCAGCATGCCAGCTCATTTCATGTTCCCATAAGATAAATGGGGTATGTTCCTCTCTTCCCAAATGTTACCCTAGTCAGAGCTTACAGTCTTTCCTCAGAATTGTACCACCAGGTAGAATTACCAAAATAACATCCACTCCTCTGAAGAGTACCACTCAAAATAAGAACACCTGCACTTTTTAGTTTTAGTTTTCTCATTTTTAATAATATTTTGAAAATAATAGCTGTCCATTTTTCAGGCTATTTGCACAGCTCCTGCCCGAAAAATTGTCAATTGTTTCAAGAAGGACAGATTATAGCCTGTCAAAAAGCCTGAAATTGAGCCAATGACAGCCTGAAAGCTATTCCAGACTCTGAAAACATATTGCTATGCCTTAACATTTTTCTTTGGCAGCTGGTTACTGGAAACAGTTGCAGCACAGGTATGGAAATGCTAAAAATGTTGGATTAGAAAGCTATATTAGAGGAAGCATTAATTTCACTGGTCTGTAGGAGGAAGCAGGCTCTTGTTTTATCCTTAGGACAGTATTAGCTTCATACACAGTTGAGTTTTATATTCAGGTACAATACTCCATTCCATGCCTTTCCTATCCTTTTGTCACCTGCAGGTAGCAATCATCCCTCTTTGATAGTTAAAGCAAATGGCTAAAATGGTTGAATGGAGTTCTGTAAGCCAACTGCATACTGAAACCTCCCAGGCCCTTACAAAAGATAAAACCGGATCAGTGTTGAAGACTGTAATAATGTGCATAAAGGATACAATTTTAGTGAGGAATTAACTGCATATATAATTTGACCCAGAGAGTTTTCCATTCCAGAGAGTGATCCAATGAATATGAAAGAAATTAAGAAAAAAGTGCTAAGGTTGTTTCCTAAGGATACTTCCAGGAGACTGCAGCTTGAACTCAAACACCTTTTACTCTCATTCTTCTCCCTGCCTCATTCTGCCCATCTCAATACCCAGGGCCCCCTTAACACAAACATATGCCTTGCATAGCCAAGCGCACAGGCGAGCTCCTAGCCTACGCTGGGAGACCACCGTGCCTACTTTGTTCTTCAGATGTGAATGACTACAGAAGGTAGAAAGAAGTAACTTATGGACCCTGAATATCAAAAAAAAATACCACTACTTCCCCAAATCTGCAGTGTTTCTCAGTCTGACTGTATCTCTTCCTCCTCTGTCTACAAGCTCCTGTTTATAGCACAATCACCTGCTCTATTTGAGAGAAGCAGCAGACGTCCTTGGCTTACTGTCTTGAAAATACTGCCCTTTCATGATGAGATATTCTTTTATACACCTTTGCATGCTATCTCCTTTATCTGTCTGACCTCAGACGATCAGTCACAGTGCCAGAATTTCAAATAAGTTAACAGGGTGGCCCCTAAAAGTTTATGACTGCTCAGTTCATTTGCAGCAGTTTCCAATAGTACAGGCCATTCTTCCTGCAGCTAACAGGTGGCACTGGTGTCTTCTGTTTTTCCAATCTGAAGGCGAGAGGTGAACCTGTTACAGCAGGTTAAAGGGTGGAGAAGATTGGATTTTTTTAGATAGGTCTATAGGGAATGGATCAAGTTAATTTAAATAGCTGGCAAAAGGCCCACTGCAGCTTTAGTCATGATGAATTTTCAGATTATTATAGGAGCAGATGGACTTTGTCCTGTAAGTAATTGTGTATTCTCTGGAGTGGACAGGGGGGCCATTGAACCATCTGTTTTGTTGTTGCTCCAGATAGTGTCTTATTACTGTCTGTGTCTGCTGTTTTACTGCCTGACTCCCCCAGGTCTACTTTACATCAGCTTGCTCAGACACAAGATGCCCTCTTGTTTTATGTAAGAAAGAGAATGGTATTTGCCACCCCAGTCTGCTATGCCATGCCTGTCTTCACTCTGCTACCTTTCTCTGCTCATTTTAGCCCCTCAAAATGTATTGGAAAGGACAACAGATTGACAGGTCTTTTAGCAGTGGTACCACTCAATGCTGCCAGGAGTTAAATTTGTAATAACAACACCTCGCTTCAGCACGGGAAGACAAGGATTTTCATACAGGTGTCAGTATCTGTAGCCCCATCCTACAAACTGTGAAATTTGGGTACAGAGGAAGATGGTCCAGGTTCACAGCCTAAAAACGGGAAACTCGGAACTACTCACAATAGGGTCAAAAGAGACAGAAGGTAAATGGTACACATTAATCTGTATAGTCATTCAGTACACGCTTATACATGAATGCAAGAAGTACAAGAAATAAACGACAAAAAAACCCTTACATATGTACAAACCTGGGATTTAGTTGCTATACAGGCTATTCAGTAGGATAACTCATGACTCAACTATCACTTTATATTAACATAAAAAGACATACAGCTTTGTCAGGAAGGGCAGACTGCAAAATAAGAGACAAGGACATTAACCACATCACTTATGATGTGATCTGTTGAACTCTCTGTGTTATGATTAAAGGTCCAATATTTTTTGTATGAGTTGAAGTCTGTCCCTGAAGTCTTTTAACAATGACTCAGTACCAAGTCCACTAATGGCACTTCTTTCAGTGTCCTGTAAACATTATACTTCACAGGGTCCCCTCATACCCCTAATGCATTTCCGTAAATACATATAAATAATTGGAAGTGAGGCCTACTCTAAGAGTAACCATGATTTTATACAGTTCCTTGTAATTCTTATCCTCAGAAATATAGGACTGTTTTCAAAAGTTAAAATGACAAATCAGACACTCTATTCTACATGAGGCATTTACATTGGGTGAAAGCTTTCATCAATATAATGCAGTGGGATTTATTTTATCTTCAATGTATGCTGTTAACCCTGAACAAGCATACAAAACTTTTCTGGAGCTAATTGTTCTTTCACCTCTTAGACATTCTCAGCTAATCAAAGATGAAGAGCTTTTTCATTATTAGCTGAATGACATCCTTCATTGCTCTCATCATGGTTGAGGTACACCAGTTCAGCTCTCTGTATTATTTTGAATATGCTGCATATTCCTGAAAGACTCACAAATGTGGAGTCAATCTTTCTTTATTAAAATCTATGAAATTACCTAATCTAAATTCCATATGGGCCAGTGATTCAGATAACACGAATGTGGTTTTTTTTATATTAAAATACCTTTGTTGAAAACAAGTTAAATTAATAACAAGACCTATATTAAAAGTTTTTTTTCTAAAGGATATGGGTTTTGAATTTTCATGTCTTTTTGAAACGAACTTGAGATTTGTGAGTGTTTTTTTTTTCCTCTCATTTCTATCATTAAATCCTCTAATAGAGAACAAAATACAGTGGTCTTTCTCAGCCTTTTCTCGTGTCTTGGTGTCATTAGGGCATTATGTATATTATGTATATGAATATTTTACTTATGTTAGCATACAATCCATTCGTTTTCCTCAGAGTAAATAAAATCAAGCAGACAGTTGGCTCAAATGACTCAACACAAAGCCCCCAGAACAGCAGAGGCACATCCATGAGAGCAGATGAGGATCTAAGCTGAGTCTTAGAGCTGATCACAAGTCCCAGGCCATAACTGACATGAGCCTTCTGTTCACTATCATTTCATCTATAATCATTTGGCATTTAAATTACTATCCTGTTCATTAGTCTGTTTCAATGTATGGGTAGCAGAGGTCATTAGTACATATCTCAAAGGGTTAAATTCTAAATTAAATCTTGGCATCTTTCAGGAAAGTGTCTTAATTTTGTGACTGCAAAATCTTGTAATTCTTTTTTCCAAAGTACCCTCCAGAGGGGTTTCTTACTCACTAGCAATAATCAACTGCCATAACTTAGAAGCTTCTTAGGTATCTTATCAAATTATAAATTGCTATAAGGTCATCTTTTCATTTGCTAAACTTATGCAAAGTTGTGTCTCTCTTCTTTCTTTTGTGTATCAGGTATACTTGTATTGCTGCTGGTCAACAGTTTATACAGGTACAGTGTTCTTCAGCTCTTCAAAGATTAGCAAGTGAGCTGACAAGCTGAAAGCACTTGGGAAAGTGTTAAATACAAATGAAAAAAGAAAAGCCTTCATGTTTTT
The DNA here is from genome assembly GCF_047663525.1 of Anas platyrhynchos. Lineage (NCBI taxonomy): Eukaryota > Metazoa > Chordata > Aves > Anseriformes > Anatidae > Anas > Anas platyrhynchos. Next base: position 32,337,640 of record NC_092589.1, on the reverse strand, counting down.
ATGTTAATAGTACAATTCAGACATTCTCTAGTGTTTTCAGCTGCACTAGAAATCTGCTAACATACGCTGCATAAAACTTCTCAAATCACTACTTCTTTAAAGATATACTTTTAAAGGTGCATTAAAATTGCTAGGTTTTGCATGGTGTTACATAGGAGTAGCTTGCCATGGACTCAAAAACCAATTTTATACAAGGACAGAAAACATTAGGTTTAAGTCATGCTGGGAACTGGATTTCCTGATGCATGACAAAACCCCAAATTCCTCAAAAATCCTCAAAAATGTGTTTGCTATGAGAAGTGAGAAAAAAAAAAGTCTTAAGCCAGAGGTCAACAATCAAGTGGACCTAAATAATGAGAGGATAGCCATTCCTTTCTGTAGAGGATCCAAGGTTATAGGAATGGAAGACCTAATGGCACACTTCTCAGCAGGCTGTCACACTCCTTCCTACTGATCAGAACACACCAGACCAGGATCTAATGCGCTTCTTTAATGGATGGCAGCTATCCAGCTACTAAGCACTAAGAGAAAATACAAGGCCTGAGATGACTCAAATTCTCCAAGGCTGTGGTGACAGGACTGGAAATAATGGTCAGGTCTGAGTATCCTTAACTGTAGGCTCTGAAGGCTGTGCCATCAGCACATGGAGGCCACCAGATGTAGTATTAATACATCCAGTTTTACCTCATGTAACTATCATAGGAAAAGGAGAGCAATGAGGAAATAGCACATGCATTGCTCAACCATAGCAAGAGGATATCTCCCAAGAAAGGACATGAAAACAGACATAGTTAAGAAGCAGAAGCACATCTTGTGATGTGTTGACACATTAAGTGTTCTAAGCATATACATTTATACAACATGAATGCAAACACAGACAATGCTTTTTTGAAAAAGGTAACTAAATTCTTGATAAAATTTTGCAGAGGTATCACAAAATCTCTTTCTAGCTGACAAGTTTTGAATGTGAAAAATTATATTCTGAAAACTGAATACAGTTTTCACTGAATTTCCCATACATGAAGAGTAACCATTGTTTTTTAGCCTGGATTAATTTTGTTTATGGAAAATAATACATATGTATAACTTGGAGGTAGGAAAGAAAAAGTAAAGAAAGAAAAGCCTTCTGGTAATGGTAGTGATGAGGTACATATAGAAAGACATTAAAACATGGTAGACCCTGAAATGACTGTGCATAGTTAATTAATTTCCTAAATACTTTCTAAGCGTACTATAAAAAAAAAAAAAATGAAGTGACATGCATCAACTTTCATTTCCTAGATATTAGTACACATTTTCTTCTCATCACAACTTACAATGCCCATTGATTTCTAGGCCACTCTCACTGATATCGACATCTGTAGGCATCTTAGCATGGTCTTAAGAAACTGAAGTGCTGGTCAGTCTAGTCCAGAGAGAGCTTTTAACAGCCGGCTTTTCATACACTCGCACAAAACTTTCGTTAATTATTTGATGCCCTGAACATAGTGCCAATATATGTCACTTGGTCAGTTAAAGAACCATTCAAACATTAAGATCTAAGGAAACAAAAATTCCTCAAAAATCAATGGCAAAAATGCTAACTAGGTTTTTTAAAACTAACTTGAATGGCTTGGGCTACATAATACAATGCACATACACTCAAAACATGAATAAACAAGATTACTGTGATTCAGAATTGGGCTGTTTACTTCAATAACTTCTGTTTCATATAATAATGCAACACATAGTGAAGAATAGGGAACAAAACCAGTTTCAGACTATTTTAATTTTCTAATGAAAATAACTTCTCTGAATATACAAGTCAGTTAATAGAATACCACGACTGAATTCTGGTTTTGTGCATGTTTGATTGTTTCCATCCTGGGCTTTTGATTTAATTAAAACTAGTGGCAGATGGAGTATCTACTCTGATTCTCTCTGCCAATTTCTGTAGTTCTGTAATAACGTTTTCCTAATTTAAAAGATGTTTTCCCCTTTCTGTTTTCAAAACATCCACATGAGCAACACAGAGAATTTACTATTGAAAAGACACACAAAAAAAAAAATTCAAGATAAACTAAAGGCTGGCAAACAAAGAAATAAGCACATTCACATATACAAAAGAAAGAATTTCCCTGATTCTTTTACTCAGTACTTTTATGAGTTATTTGTAGTAAAAGTAGTAAGCAGTCTTGGTTAAAAACATGATTTTTTAAGTCTCTTTAACAAAAAAATCAATGACAAGATATGCTTTAGATCTAGACATTTAAGGAGTCCTACTATTTACCAAGTTCCTTTTTAATAATAAGGGGTCCGTAAGTCAGAGAACAAGCTACTGAGGATATTCATATATTCTCTCTTTTCTTTTTCTTTGTTCCCAAACAAAGGTTACTGCTGGAAGACAGTCTCTAAGCAGTAATAGGTAGGGCTCAACATATTCAACCAGGTTGAAATCCTATATGTCTTGTATTATGCAGAGTCCAGTTATGCTATTTAGTGGTCTTTTCAGTTCATTGCCTTGAACTTCTTATCTCTGTGATGCATTCCTCCTACCCCCAACACCTCCCTGAAGACCTGAATTTTAAAAGAAATCTGACTCCAAATTGCGTGTTGCTGAAGAAATGGGCATTTACTGGTTTACAAAGGATCACAGCCACCAGATCTTTCCCTGCATGTGCAACTACTTTGGGATATTTCTCCTGAAGCAGGCTTTCTCCTGGACCTCTCAAGGCATCTAACTCCAAAACCTGAATGCTGCAATGTCAAGAAACATTTAATGAATGGCTGCAGCACTAAACATAATTCATCATCTTTTCAATCGATGAAAAGGTTTTTATCTGCATGTTACTCATAGAATTCACATCTATTGTTGTCTCTCACATTACCTCTAGCTGTCCTGATTTACAATTGTTTTGTTTATTTTCCAACACACATTTCAGTCCCCATCCATTCAAAATTTGAAGAGAACAAAATTTCCATCTTGTAGTTCATGAACTAAGACAGTTTGACCAAAAAAAAAAAAAAAAAAAAAAAAAAAAAAAAAAAAAGCAGCTAAAAATCTTTGAATCTTTGAATTTGAAAAGCATGTTAGAAAGACTGTTGCCTAAAACATCCATCTCACCTAATGTTTGGTTTTCAAAAGACTATGTATCTATGGCAAAGTCTGTCACTCTCACAGTATAGTAAGTGGAGAGAATGAGGTATCTTCAGAGGACAATTCAATGACAAGCCTCCAGCTCTCCCTCGGGTGATAATGAATCTCTTGGCTGTCTCAGGTGAAACCTGCAGCCACATCTCAGGCTTGCACATACTCTAACTTCCAGGCACTTCGTCCAGGGCTCACAAACCTGCCCCACATATGTGACCAGTAGAAGAAAACTATACGATTTGAAAAAAATAGTAGCTAAAAGGTTGCTGGTTACTTACTAAGAAACAAAGCTATTGTTTCAAAGGGCTTGGTTTACCAGTGAATCATCGCTATACTTCATCTTATCCCCAACACACTGTCCTGGTGATAAAATCACAACCCGACCTGATATGTCAACAGACAGATTTCCAATTAGAGTTGTCATCTCTCAACCTCAAGTTGCAAAACAGCTTGTTCTTGCTGCTGCTATTATTGTTATTAACCCAATCAAGAGAGCTCATTTCATAACCTTTATTCCCAGAATTGTCACTTACTTGCTGCATGACTTTGGATAAATCCTTAACTACGCTGTGATTCAGCTTCACCTGCCTTAACCTAGGGATTAGAATAATAATCCCACTTTGAAGAGCATGGGATGAATGAGTGAAAAATGTTTTTATGAGGGCAAATTGTCATGTTGTCACTAGTGAAATTAATACTGCTCTCTGCAGAACACAAGTGAAATATCCATCAGATTCCTTGTTATTCTTTAACAACAAAAAAATAAAATGTCATTTACTAAAGAAATATTTCCAGAGATGGAAGAAGATGGAAGATGGAGGGAGAAACAATTAGACTATGTCCAAGAATAATGAGTAATCTATTACATGAGGTCTTGCATAGCCTGCATGCAATACAAACTAGACAGTAATCTAACCTCAGCTCTACTGGAACCCATGGTGAACTCCAGCCTGATGAGACATATTGCAGTAAACCACACAAAAGCCATTTTCAGTTCCTCTCTTTCTTCAATAATCTTTAACAGTTTTCAGATGCTATTTATGGCCTCTATACTTCTTGGATCTCCTTTAAGTATCAATTAAGTCCATTTTTAAAGCATAGATCTGTGACTTCTCTTGAAGTATAATGAACATAGTGAGCTGCCTTTTTTTTTTTTTTTTGTCCACATAGCACTATGCTAGACTTCATCTTTCAAGTGTGGCACAATTGCTGTCACACGGTATTTTTCTGGAAATTGCTCACAGCAACTTGCCCACTCTTTGAAAAAGATGTCCTAGACTCACTCTGTTCCAAAATCCTAAAATTACATCTCTTTAGGACCTTGGCTTGAGATTGTCTATTCAGAGATGAGCAGCACATTGCAATTATTGTGCTGGACAGAAGCAGTCCCCACAGAAATCCTGTTGCTACCCCAAACGTGTCATGGGAATGTCTTTGTGTCATTACATAACACCCCAAGACCTTCCTGTCTCTCAAAACCAGTAATGGTGCAAAATGTGACTTCTTTTGGCAGGGGATACCACCATAAACATTACACAATCACTGTGACACAGCTTTTACACAAGTAAAATACCTTATCAATCATGCTTCGGGGAATTTTCAGCAAAACAGCATTTTTCCCCCTCATTTAATGGTAACTGCAATATCTAACCAATTCCAACCAATAATTTCATTAACTGTCTTAAGTAGTCTATTATCCTGATATTAAAAATGTTTCCCAGTGATTTGGAACAATATCACAGTATTGCTGTTTCTGCAGCAAAACTCCATGGAGCCCAACTTGAAAGAATTATCCAAAAAAATCAATACCTTTGCATGAGACATTTTTTTCCTGGAAATCAAAAATGCTTCCTGATTTGTCATAATAGATGAATTACACATGGTGTTTGCCTTCTTTTCTAATCTGTACCTTTTAAAATATTTATCCGATCAATATTCATCAAGATATATCTTTCTTAAATTGCCTACCGCCAGTGAAATACAAATCACTAAAATGACTCCAAGAAAATCTGTGTACATCCACAGGAGTAGAAATTACACAGGTAATAATAAACAAGCTGTCGAGTCACTGAATTTGGAAGCATTTGTTGGTGTAAGGTACTTTTAACTTTACTTAGTCATTAGATATAACCCATTTTCTGTTTGCCTACTCTACTATGTATCTTTGAGTTAAAAGTAAATGTACTTTATTGATCCTTACCCGCGTGTAATTACTGGCACAATTCCATAGCTGTGAGCTGGCTGCAGCCTGTGGAGGGTGTCTGCTCACATACAGTACTGTCTCCATGACAGGGTCTTCCCTGTCATGAATTACCACTGATCTGAAAACCTTGCAACCTGATTAATGATCCTCCTCCCCGATGAAGAACATAGGCCATGATCTGATAATTGGGTTCTAAATTAAACAACCCAACCCTGCAGAGCACTCCTGCCATTACTCATGTAAGCAGGCATAGTCAAACGGGTAAGGATTTGCAGGACTGGGCTTCTGGCTCTGACTGGGGATAAGTCACTCTGAGGGAGGCCTGTGAGAGGCCTGACAAGTAAGAACTTCCACTTCTAATTTCAACTCTGGAGTGATCACACTGCTGACAGATGGATCTCAGGTCTCTGCCCAGGGCTGGTAGGTGACAGTGGGAACCTCAGAGGGAAGCCACGGGCTTCCCACTCCAGCTTAGTGGGATCCAAGTAATCCACAGGACACTGCAAGGTGTGCCCTGAACCTTTGTCTTAGCACCTACTTCTGACTCACAGCTCACAACCTGCCCAGTTCAGGTGCCTAACCATATAACAGAGAGAGCTGCAAGTCTAATGTATGCAGTTACAGAGGGAAAAAAAAAACTAAATAAATAAAATAAAATAAAGGAGAGATCCCATCAATTTACACTTCAATTTTAAATAGTAAATAGCATTACACAGGACTTATAGGGAATGCTAACTCCAGATTTCAGACAGAGAGAAAAAGCGAATCAGTACCAACACACAACAGAATAAACTAATTTAATTGGTACGCAATTCACAAAATACTGTTCTAACTTCAAGGCTTCTGCAACAGCTGATTGCCCCATCTTTAAAATTTTTACTCAATTATTTAATAAAAATGGATGTTATTCATTAACTGAGGGGCACCATTCACTCAAGACTGCCATTCAACATGATTTTTACTATACTGTTTTACTATTCAAAGCAGCATTTACTATTTAAGCATATTATTCCTCTTGCACAATTATTGCAGAGAAGTTCTAAGTGTTGGCAATGGGAGTACTAGGAAGATATTGACACTAACAAACTTTATAACTCAGTAAAAACTAAGGTTTGACAGATTTCTGTTCAAATTCTATTCAAATCCCTCAGATAATTTAATGCTGCAATATTACTCTGAAATTTTTTATTGATACCTCTTTCTCATTTACCTGGTGCTGTTGCCTGTTCCCTAATTTTTCCTTCTTTGTCTTACATTTCTAGATTTACATATACTATGTTTTCTTCCAATTACTGGATTTATTTCCTTCTCAGCTTAATCTCTCACATCATAGCTCATTCAATTAAGTGTCATATTTGGCTTTGCAAGACTACTTCCCAACCCCCAAGCTTTCAATCTCCTCAAGTGTAAAAGAGTGCATGTTTTCTGATTCTTAGCTCTGACTTTAATTTGAAAGAATTCATTCTCTCAGGGAAAAAAAAAAAAAAAAAAAAAAAAGGAAAGAAAAAAGAAAAGAAAAACACAGATCTTTGTTTTAGAGTTCTGTAATGCAAATGGTTTATTCCTTCCATTCACTATTAAAGCTATCCACCATCACGGCTTTTGCTGCTGTCAGTCATAGCAGCCTTCAGACTATTCTGACTGACACCAAGAAATTAAGCTGCTGGGAAATAATACCCTGAAGGACCTTTTGTGTCATCTATCTCACTCTTGAAGTGAAAAAAAAAAATGCATTGAGCATTTATTGTTTAGACTGCAAGGACTCGGGTTGGTGGGTTTTTCTGAAGAGATCAGAGCCTGGTTTGGAACCAAAACCCCCTTCTCTGGTTTAGAAGGAAGGGCATTACCCCCAGCCTCGTTCAAAAGCAGGTTGCTCTCAAAACTAGCAGCATTAAAAGAGGTAACTCACTCAATGCAGAAGCGTGGAGAAAAAAGCATAAGCAGTTTGTCACCAGCGGCTTTCAGCACTGGTGGCATGAGAACTGCCTTGTAGCAAGACACCTGAAGCCCTCTTAGGTCCTTTTTCTCAGATTTTTCTAACAGGAGGATTTTATTATTATTATTCTAATGATAAGAGCAGGACTCTATTAAATAATGATTACTGGGAACAAAACAGTAAAATAAGAGAGAAATAATACCTGAAAACATTTAGTAAACCTAACAGCATAAAGGCAACCATGGCTTGCAACTCATGGTCAGAATTTAACACCACTATTTTGAAGACAGCAAACACTTTCAACAGCACAGTGTTATTTCACAGGCATGCTGACAGAAAGGAAATTGAAAAAAAAAAAAAAAAAAGTCTCATGAATCACCTATAGGCAGCAATACCCTGATCTCTTCAGAAGTTTTTCACCTTTATTTTTTCATATACATGGGTGGTTTGCAATGTTTGTGTTTTTCACACTCAGTATTCAAAGCAGTGCTATTTCTCCTGTACTAATTATTTGCTCTGTATATATCTTTAAAAACATCACTGCATGCTAACTTTTCATGTGCTAATGTTTCTAAATGGTGCTTCTAGAACTTAGGACAGAATGTAGCATAACCCCCAAAAATATATATATTAAATGATCATTTGTTTGAACAGAAAAAGATTTCAGGAGTAAGCATCTTTTTTAAGAATACAATAGATAGGAAAGAAAAGTAGATTATTTGATGGCTAAAGAACCACAGCAGATTCCTATTTTTGCAGCTTAATTAATAACAGGCTCTGGGTTTTCTCAAGAAATAAAAGGAATGGCAGTCATACCCTGTGGAAGTCACCTGTGTAATTATTTCTGGCATCTATTACATTTTCCATTATAACTTTCATATTCTCTCAAACCATTTTTCTATGCTAAGGGCATCTTTCCTTCTCTAACTGGCTGCAATTTCACAGCAGGATGCATTTAGCAGATGAGAGACTAGTTTTATATTCTCTAAATTGTGGTATTTATTGGGAGCACCATGAAGTGACCACTAGGATACCTAGAGCCTCATTCTCAATTACAACATGTCCTGCTTTGATTTAAAAATTGATTCCAGTAAAGCTGGCAGCTAAATGACAACTCCAATTAACTGATATGTTTCAAATTATGAAAGATATGTGAAGAAAATAGGACCAAATTTGAGGCAGACATTGGAGGACACTAATCATTTCATTACGAATAGAAATTATTCTAATAAAATATATCACAGGTTTCAGGATCAAAGCCACAGAGTAAATTATAGTGCAAATCAGTTCCCTGGTTCACTGTCGCTCACAAGAAGTAGAAGATTTTTTAATAAATCCTGAAGACACTGAAGCGCCATGAGGCAGTTACATTACTGTTTGAATGCATACTGTTTAGATCATAGAATGCTTTAGTAAAAGGATATTTCTGTTGATTCAGGATACTCATTTATTTCTCTCTTGCTGAAAGAAGAGTTCACTTTTTTCAGCAAAGATCCTATATTCTTCCTCCTTGACATTCATACTAGTAGGTCATCTCTCCATGATCAGCAAGGATGCCCTCGTGAAAACATGGCCATTCAGTGGGAGAACTTTCCATTATCAATAAAGGCCTAAACAGTTCCCATAATGACAAGAGGTTGCCTTGTGAGTATCCTGAATTCCTTTGTTCTTCTAATTGCAATTGAAGCTGAAGAGGTGCGCTTCCTGTGGCAGAACCGATGGAAAAAAGTCCCCATAAAATCAAGTGCCATGATATAAAGCCGCTCTTCACTTTGTCATACCAACAAACATATCCAAAGTGGAGTGTGTTTCCTTCCTCAGACAGTCTATGAAGGCACAGAAGCATAAACCTGAGTTTTCAGGATGGCCAGTCTAATGGAAGTTAAAATAGAGGTTTTGGTTACCAAGCAAGCATCTAGGTCCTCATTCCAGACAATAAAAAGAAAAATTGTGAGAGACTAAGAAACAAAGCAAAAAGAATTTGATCATTCTGTTTTACCTTATATGTTAAGTGAATGGACGTTGATTTTTTTTTTTAGTGGTTTTATGGATATACTATATTAGTTTCTGCGTGTATTTATGGAAGCTGTGATTTTAATAGCTTCTCAAAAGTAAAATCCAGCCAATAATGGATTAAGTCAATTGGTACTTCAGGTAGAAAATGTTGTATTATTGTGTTAATATTGTCATTATGTATAATTTACCAATACCTCTATTGAAAGCACTTGTGTACTTGCAGGAAGGAAATGAAGAATAAAATGAGGTATAATAATAACTAAGATGAATATAAGTTAAGGTGGAAATGAAAATATGGAATCATTACAAGCATTCCTACAACTGCCTGAAGACGAACAACTGGACTGCACTGCTTGCCTAAGAAGAGAAGAGAAAACGTTCTTTGAATAAATACATTCTAGGGACATAAATATGTCTATGTCTTTTATCAGCTCAGCCAATGCAGCATTGATTACATTAATACTCTTTGAGTGAAAGGGATCAGTTCTCTGGCTAAATTTTCCCAAGAGAAAGCTACCAACCTTATGATTTCATATGACTGCTACATTAATTTTGAGATTTGAGCATTAGAGATTAAGGATTTAATTTTATTGTGACCTTGACTTAAACATTGTCTGTAATTGGCTGGGTAAGATTGCAGGATAGAGTGCAATAATGATTTGCTTAGATGTGTATTTTCCAGTTCATCTTCTTTACAAATTCACATAAAGTGAATAGCTTAACCTATCAAATTGTATTGAAAAGCACCAAGAGCATATCTAGCCACAGATAAGACATTTGCCAGCCACATAGTTCTGTTTCCAAATCAATACAAGTCCCTTACTTTCCCTGGATTATTCAAGAAATGGGTTGTGCTTATGGCATAACAACAAACTAGCAGAGGAGATTACATTGTTGAATTGAATTTAATTTTGCAAATTTCTGATAGCGTGTGGGAATGCCTAACTATTATTCTTAGCATTCTTTCAGTACAATTTCTTGCAGAATGCCAAGAAATTTTGATTACTTGTGTAGTGCTGTAGTTTTCACTGTGCTCATCTCTATGTACAGAAGAATTATCACACAGTCATGAAGAGACAATTCCTGACAGCTGTGATCATATGAAGCAGAACTAGAGAACATGTTGGTTAGACCTGCCAAGAAAAATTCATGCGAATGGCTGCTCTAGAATTTCTGTGCCACAGATAACTCCCCTTCCTCTGTCCTCCTGCATCTGGTCCTCATAACGCATGCTTCTTGCCTTCACTAAAAGTGACTGGGAGGCTTTGGTGGCCTTCCATGCAAGCCTGCACTGAGGCAGTAAAGAGTTCTCGTTGCTGATTGTGCAGAGGCATGGTTTAATGCCACTAGTTAGCGCTTAGTTAAAGGAGGAGAATGTCATAAAGTACTGATGAAGCAGTCTGGCATCACAGGTGGTTTAGAGTAGAGCTGCTTGGAAACTGTAGTAGAAAACACCAAATCATTAAGGCAGGAGACTTCATTCAAAACATCTCAGGCATAGCAAATGAGAAGAAAAAAAAAAAAAGGCCCCAAGTATTTACATTTCCTGAGACAAGGAAATGTCCCTGATTTTGTGTACAACTTGTCTGAAAATAAGTATCATTAATTATTTCAAAGGAAAAAACATTTTCCAGGTAAGAATGTGTGTCATTTTTTCAATTATTGAACTTTAATCACACTAGAAAGCAAGAACGAAGTAAGAGGCAAGACCACAAATCAGGTATCACACACTTGAAGAAAAGGCCATTTCCAAAGCATCAGTAAAAATGTTACACTGTATCTGCCACAGAACTGAGAAAAAATATAGGACTCATAAGAGAATTTTGTGGTGCTTTAGGAATTGTGAGCAGATTAAGCAGTAGAGCTTTCCTGGTTTATAGGTATACATCCCATTAAATAGAAGCAAAACTACACACTAAAATTGAAATCCATAAATCCATACAATAAAATTTAACAGTCAGCAATACCGAATGTTCTCCATTGTTCTCCAAGAAGTACCAAAGGAGATTAAAGGCAAAGCAGACATTTTTTTGTAAGTTATTTTGTCCTTCTGTTCATTCTAGATAGGCTTCAAAAGCATAGCATATTGGTTTGAGTCACACTTTTAATATGATTCATAACAGTGAGAGTTTGTTGACATGCACATGAACCATTTAATTATGTGTCAACAATATGAATTCAGTTTACACACAGAGAAATCTTATCACTGCCTGAACTAGTTTGTTAGTGAGAGACCAAGTAGTATGTTTTTTTTTTTAATCTATTGTTTTCAAACTCATCTTCAGAAAGACACTGGTTGGCTTTTACATGCCTTTCACATAACAACAATTTCATATCATTAAATGACTCTGGGAAGACTGAGCCTTAAAGTGGTCTTGAATTTGTTGTGTGGCAGTAAAAATTGAGTTATAGGGCTGGAGGTAAATGTACTCCTCTATTAACCACAAACAAATATTCGGGAAAGATGGAATATCTGCTCCCTATACTCCCATCCACTGCAAGACAGAAAATATACCCAAATACCTTACAATAAAGGGACAAAATGAAGTACAAAAAGACAGGAGAGGCACTTAGAAAGCAGTTACCTAATTTGTCCAAACATAAGAATCTGGGGAAAACAGGCATAGGAAGTTCTTTGTGGCAAAGACACAAAGTGTCTTGTAGCAAAAACACACATCTGATGGACTTCTGAAGTAATGAGAAGATCTGGTTGTAAGGAATAGGAAAAGGTAGAAAGGACAGAGGGTAAAAGACAGCAGAAAGTTCAAGTGAAGTTCTGAGGGAAATAAGGCTTATTAGGTGAGGGCACCCCATCTACACTCATCCAAGTGAGACATGGAAGAGATTACAATAAAGATTATTTCAAAATCTTAAAGATAATCTGTCTCTAACAGGGAAGTTCACAAAGTCCTCTAACCACAAAGATAAAGTCAAGAAGAGAAAAATTATTCCAGTGGCATTTTTATATTTCATCTCTGAATAAGTTCAACTGAATTACTTGGTTAATTTTATTCAGATGCTGAAAGACTTTAAAAATAAATTATCCCTATTTTGACCACACATTTATCTTTTGCTGCCTTTTTTCCAGCTCCATCTATAAAATTCACCAAATCTTTTAGTATGTAGGACCTGCCTTTTTTGACTCCTCTGCAGTTTTCCATGGACTACAAACAGAATTCAAAATAATGCATATTGGTAAAAAGTCTGTATACAGCAAATATAGACAAAGTGAATGCACAATATTTACAAATTTTGTCATGGAGGATTAAATACTTGTTGCAAATTATTCACACAGTGGTAGCAAGACTATCAGAAATGAAATAATTCTGTAGTGTTCCAGTCTGCACAGAACTTACCATTTCTGTTACACACAGTCAAATTTTTACTGTTTTATTTTCCTTTTTACTTCAATAAGATTTGCCAAGTAAAGGTCTCAGACAGCTCCCCAATTCTACCAGTTCAGGGAAGACAAAGAACTTAGTGCATGTGGTGAAAGCTCCAAATTCATCAGTGCCAATGGAGATATTGAGCCATTTGACGCTTCATGGTAGCTGGCACTGGGAGATGAAAAATATTGTCACAACCAGTAAAACCAATGGAGGGAGAAATCACATTCTGTACTTACATAGCTCCATATGTGGCAAAGGGCTCCACAAGGGAGGTTGTCTACAATCACTGCACATCCAAGGCATGACTTGTCTTTTGAACCTGAGAATGGATCACACAATCAAAATTAATAAGACCCATGACCCCACTAAACTTGTTGTGCATTGTTCAGCTATGTCCAACCATAACAGTTAAAAGTGCTTAAAAAAATCTACGAGAGAAACACTCCAAACCCATCAGATATTCATGTGAATCAGCATGCTGTGTTGCCATGAAAGATTTCCTGTCTCAGGGAAGGAAATCTCATAAGCATTCACTGAGCTGATATGACAGACTGTCTCGTTAAAGATACAGCCACCTCACCAAGGACAATGAAACTGTGCATCCTCATGTTGACAGTGACAGAAAATAATGATAACCACTGCTGGGTTTCTGTGAGTGTGTGTGCGCGCATGATAGTGTGTTTTTTTTTCCTCTTACTTGCTTTTGAGGGCTGAGAAAGGGAAAAATATCTCAGTGCAAACACTGATAATTATGAAATCACAACTAAGTTTTTACTGACTTTGCAACAGTGACAGGAAGCACAAGGCATATTTCCAGAAGACAATGCATTTTTCGTAATGGTACCCAGTAAAGAAAAGGAAGCAATTTTCTTCAAGTGTCCTGATAGATTTCATAAACCAAATTCCTTCTTAACCTACAGAAAAAAATTCATCCACCCTGTTCAGTAATTAGAGAATTTGAGAGCATTATACCCAATTTTCCTCGATAATAGTTTTTGGCAGTCAAGAGCATAAAGCACTGGCTTCAGAGGTGACAGAACTCCCATCACTGAAAACTTAAAAACAGGTTGAACTAATATCTGTCAGGAATAGTTTAGGTGTGTTTGATCCCGTCTGTGGGGAAGGGAGGAAGCAAGTGACTTATTAACATCCTTTTCAGCACTAGTGAGCTATAAAAGGCTTTAAAATGTAATCATGCAACAACTGGGTATACAGTTTCTCCTATAACAGAAAAAAAAAAAAAAAAAAAAAAAAAAAAAAAAAAAAAACACAAGTCATGTTTCACTGCCCCAAATTGTCAGATTATTTTTTTAATGACAATGTACAAATATGCATCATCCATGGCAATGACACAGTATACTTCCTTCCTACCCTGCCAAGTACAACACAGCGTAGGATTTTCCAAAAGTGATCTCAAATCCCAAGACCTATGAACTTTCTAAATGATCTGAGTTCATCAGTTTCTGAAGCACTTGTGAAAACACTTTTTTTTATGTCAATAATCCCAGAGCCTCTGCAAGTGCATCTCATCGGTTTAAGAAAGACAAAGATAAAACGTAACAGCCTGTCAACTGGAGTACGATGGCATTCTTGTACAGCAAGAAGAGCACACCACAGGAGTACATCAAGACCCAAATCACGCTCTTCTGACTCAGGTGAGGGTAAAAAAGAAAAAAGAAAAGAAAAAGGTCTTTCTGACTGCACAGACACTGAAATTATGTAATTCTAGCATGGGAAGAAAAAAAAAAAAAAAGGTAGCTCCCTAATCTACCACTCTAACAAATACCATGGTACAGAAACTGGATGTTGAAAACAGACAAGATACTGAATCTTTTAAAACACAGAAATGAACACAGACTTCTTTCCATGACAGTAACACATTTTAGGAGCTACTTAACCCAAAGACTTGCTGAGTCTTTGAATCAAGACTGGATGTTACTCTAAATTGTCAGCTGGAATTAGTGGCATGCTGGAATTCCAGCTCAGCTGGAATTAGTGGCATGATTCAGGAAAAAAGATTGCCATACTGATAGACACGAAGTGAGACTAACTAGTCATAACAACCTCTCTGGCCTTCACATTCATGAACTCACAGAGAGAGCTCCAGAAATCTGATGAAGAATTCCATTTCCTAATGCCTTAGTACCAGAACAAAGGAAGCAGAAGGGGATGAAAGACCCTGGTAAATGAGATTTTCAAACAATAGCTTAAAGGGAAATCTTTGCCTTAAAGAGAGATATGGTAGCACAGACTGCTTTTTCTAACTGCCTACTTCCAAATGTTACCTTTTCAAATGGTATATTCCTTTTATATTTCAAATGGTATATTCTTTAAAAATTATAAATGAAGTTTTGTTATTATCCAGAGTATTTCTAATATTTTAGGTGAAATTAACACAGGTGCTGATGTGGAAGGATGAGGGTTATGTGTGCTGGATTCAAGGAATACAAATGGTGAAGTGTTCCTCGCAGAGAAAGATAATGATACTCACAAATGAAAACTTGGAAAATTAATTGCTTAAAAATGAACAGTCTGCTTTGAGAATGTTATAAAGACGGGATGCTTCCCTTGTAGCTAGTAATTCTGATTATTTCTCTTTGAAATGCTGTCACACTAATGTGTCTAAAAGACTACATAAGAGACTACAAAGAATGAAATGAGGTATTTTGTAAATGATGGATGTCCCTGCAAAATAAATAATTCCATATATTTTAGTAAGTAAAAATCCTTGCTTCTGTTTTTTTAATGTAGGATCAAAGACTGTATGTGGTTCTAGCAGAGGCTACAGTATTTTGTGATGACCAATAAGTATGTAGAGCCCAAATTAAAGTTACATCATTGATATAAATGTATTATTACTGCTTAATATGAGGGTTGAATAAACATGTAGGCTTATTCAAAGTTCTAAAAATACCAGCCTTAGCTTCAACCTGGGGTACTGGGTGTTGTAAATGTTTTGTGCAAATGATGTGCAAATTACATATTAAGGGAAGCAAAAGCTGTAATGAACATTGCTTATTTTGAATACTGCCAGTAAAAGCAGGATCAAATGAAAAGCCGGGATGAGGGGTTTTTGTTAAGTTTTGTTATTTTATTATTTCTCCTTCTCACAAATCTTTCTTGGGCATGAAAAGGTGCCCTTTTGTGTTAATGTTTTTTTGGTTTGTTTTTTACTTATATAATGGAGGAGGATGTCAGAATTTTAAGTAATGACTTGGCATTATGTTTTATTCTTTATTTTTGGGTGATAAAACTAGTCTTCATTATACTACAACCATCTCTTTTAGACACAGTCTAATTTGGTAACTGCTGAATCTACCAGGCTCTTAACTTTGCCTTACAGATATAAAAATTGGTCAGAAAGAATCTACTCTCTGCATCTCAGTGACTTTAAAAAGTCATTCACACAGAAAATTGGCAATCTGACAGCTCAGAAAGACTAGTTTCAGTTCCCTAAAGGAAATAAATTGGTGTCTTGGTTACCTCTATTAGATAGTGAAAGAACATCCCTGTGAAAAGGCTGAAAAAGAAGAAAAATGCTGACACAGATCAGGACATATGGAGTTGATATTCACATCAGCTGCTGTTAGGTGAAGCACATGTGACCTGGATGGGAGGGTCAGCCCAGCTGAAAAACGGATTCTAAGAAATGCAGATGTGGCACAGAATCTGCAAGGTAGAACCAGGTCACTTAAAAGGAAAAGTGAGAGAGACATCTGAAATCAGCAATTTGTTCATCACAAAATAAAAAATATATATATATTATCATTAAATAAAGAACAATGTGAAATGAAAGGAATTCCTGTCTTCTGATAATTAATTTCACCCTATTTAGTCCTGATTTGAAGTCTGTTTAAGTCAGACACTGTCATCGTTTATTTAAATAGTCTTTGGCTCAACACTGTCTTTGAAGAATATCACTATGTAAGCCTTAATCCTATGAAAATTGTATCAAGGCATAATCTTAAAATCATATTACCATCACTATGAATATCACCTGATTTAAAAGAAAAAAATCACTAATAAATGACTATCAATAGTCATTCCTCCTATAACCGATTATTTCAGCATTTATCAGACCCAACTTCAGCAGAAATTATAGAGTTTAGTGAAGAGGCAAGCACAGAAATGATGCATCTTGCTTGTGTTCTCTTCCAATAACAAAACTTTTGTCACCTCTTAAAGGAAGTCCTTTGACCTAGGAACCTTTACTGAGAACATCAGTGCCCAAGACACAGAAATGCGAAGAAAGATACGAAGGAAGAATGCAGGGAAAACCAAAAACAGATTAAAAAAAAAAAAAAAAAGATAATAAATAAAAAGAATTACTGAAGCAAAAGAGAGGTTAGTTACATTAGAAAGCAAAGATGATTTTATAGGGGGGGGGGGGGGGGGGGGGGGGGGGGGTTATGGAGGTATATGGAAAGCCAGCAATTGAAACAATGCCTGTGGTTTATATCACAACGCAGAGGCCAAATCTGAAACAAATGTTATTTAAGCAAAATGACAAAATGATAACCCGACAAATAAATGCAGAGTAACTCACCCCTTTAGAGAGACTTTTCTGGAAAACATAGTAATAGGCTAAGATCTCTGCATTTGCTAGCCTGTATCATTAATAACTCTTTGCAGAACGTTTTCACAATTTGAACAAGATGGCCATGTTCAGGACATATGAATATTATACTGTAAATATTTATTTCATATCCAAGTTCTAAAGTTCATGTTTGAAGATTAACATAATCCTTCAAATATGAGCTTTTGGGATAAGTCACCTTACACTAGAAAAAAGCTGATCTCCTCTGCATCTCATCTGAACCACTAGCCAGTGAGAAGTACCACTACTACTTTTCTGTCTGTGTCAAGAACGCTCTTCCATTTGACAGTTTGAGAGGTAATAAAAAGAAGCAGATATTTTTTTTCTGTCAGATACAGACTGGATCACCAGATGGGGGAAGGTTTTCTCTTCAGTGAGTTGTCAGTAGATGAGTCAAGTACAGAAAAGTACACCTCATCTACCACAGGAACATTTTAATATACAAACAATAAGGAAATCCATAATTTAGCATGACGACTGTCAAAACCATCCAAATAAGCAGAAGGTGAATAAGCTCCTGGGGAAAGAGAATGAGTAAGAATCATGCTTGTAAGAAAAGCCAAGAAAGGAACTGACCACATGAGCTAGTGTACTCTATGAGGAAAAGCCATCAAGGTATGCTATTATTTTTGCAAATAACATACCCCAAAGCCAGAGATAATCATGTTTAAAAGATATCTCTGTGCAGCCAGGTGGGGATCACCTATAAGACCCAGTCCATCAAAACCTGCAGATTTCCACCTCTGCCCAGCATGGCTCCAAGTCTTCACCACATTTTTGTAGTTCTTAGCCAGGTCTTAAAGTCCTCCAGCCTCTTCACATCTTTTACTGGAAGATCCCAACTCAAGAGAAGCAACTGAACACGACAAAGTCCAAGACAGAGGCACATCTCAAAGCATTATAGGACTGAATTATATGAAAAAGGTGAGCCTTAAAGCTAAAGGACTGGGGTACACTCAGAAGTCCCTATCTGCATGTTCAAAGAATAACAACAGAGAGTAGTGTCCCTAAATCCAGATCAGAGAGTTCATTTTGCAGGAATTAAGACACAGATTTTCTTCCAGGAGCCTGTAATAACCAAGGAGGTCCAGTACTGAGTAATTAAATCTTAGGGTGAACTCTTTATCAAACCTTAGGATGAACCTTAAGATGAACTGGGGTTGAAATCAGATGATATCAGAGATTCATAACCTTTTTAATATGAAAGTGAAATATTATCAGCTTTTATTTCATACTATGAATTTGAATATTAGGTGGTTTTTAATATTACTTTAAAATATTACGCAATATTGTTTATTTTGCTCACATTTCATTGAGGTTTGTTAGAATTTCAGACACTTCAGAAGCTCTACAGAAGTAAAACTGGGTAGAAAAGGATATGATCCTTTAAGATGGAAAAGGTACCAGTGATTTGGCAGCAATCTTTTATTGTCCCTATAAGTTATGGGTAGATATGGAGTCATTCATAGACTAGTCAGCAATTTAAGTGAAGTAGTACAAAGTATTAAGTACCAGCAATTTAATTAAGCAATTCAAATGATTAAATGTGATTTAATGAACATCTAAGGGTTGTATTAGCTACAATAATAGCAAATTCACTTATGTCATTTAGAAACAACAAAACCTGGCAGTCTAGAAATGCTCAGGAACTGAGCAGGGAAAAATTCAAGTCGGGTAAGCAGTGCCTAACCGGAGATGAAAGCTCACAGAAGTGAGAGGATGCCTAAAGTAGAGTCAGATTGTGCAGAGCTGTCTAAAATGACAGTGTTATCAGAGACAGGTTACGGGGCAAATCAGAAGAGGATCAAGATGTAACTTCAGTGAACTAAAGCAGGTTCTCATTTCATGGCATTATTACATACATAGCTCTATGCCAGAGGGAACTCCGACCTTTACTAAGTGAAAAATCGATACATAAACCCACTCTCTCCTTGTTTCTTTTTGTTAAAGTAGATTTTATATTGCAATATAAAAATAAAAAATAATAAAAAAAAATACTGCGTCATATTAAAACTCAAAATAGAGAAAGGAAGACAAGGAATATGGAGGCAAATACCTCCTGTTGCTGAGCTTCACTTTGGGTTAATTCAGAAGCTGACAAACAGAAATATTTATGCAATTTTCTTTTAGAGGAGTACACCTGATCTTGATTGTGAAAACATATCATAAAAATATTTTTTATCAGTAAACAGCAGGAGATATGGAAGTCATAAATGACAGCCTATCCTTGGAGAAAGACAAAAGGAAATGAACTCGAAGGTTTTATCCAAGGACTATTCTGAATACAATATCTAATAAACCTTGAGAAAGCATAATACATGAAGGAAGTGTTTTAGGTTCCTTATCAGAAAGAAAAACATTGTACAATAAAAACAAAACAAAACAAAAAAAGGATAACTGGGGAGAGTAAAAGTCTGAGTACCAACTTTATTTTCCTATAAATTATTTCTTCAATTTAGTTTTTTAAAGGGAAAATAAGTGCTTGCATTTAATTACCACTATTGTTAATAAAAATTCAAAAGATCACAGAGAAAGACTTCCACACCTAAAAATGAAAGAGCTGAAAATAAGCTTTCACTGTGATCTTGAGGAAGAGCCCAATAAACATGACAGACTGAGGTACTGAAACGGTTCTCAAAAATGATCTCCAGCAGACAAACTGCTTCAAAAGCATTATGCCTCTCCCATCCCACCCTCATGCTGGTACCAATTCTGTCATGGAAATGACAGAAGCAGAGCAACAAGGGATTTGTGGGTTTGGTCGTGGTGGTGTTTAAGCTATTCATAGCCTGTGCCAAAGTAGAGTCAGTTAAGGAAAAATTAACATTCTGCTGTACAGGTGGAGTTGTGCCAAGGATGAAATACTTGCACAGCAAGAACATATCCAAGAATTAAAATGCGCAGCCTTTCTGCTGCTAAACTTTCCCAACTTTATCACAAACATCTCTGTTCTGGAAATGTGTTAACAGCTGTCCATGCATGGGAGGAGCAGAAGAAAGTGGGAATTGAGGAGGATACGTCTTGGTGAAGCTCAGAATACAAAGTAAATGTAATAACAGAGGGAGTCGGTTTTCTTTGTATTCTATTAACAAAACACTAAGAAGGAATCAGATTTTAAAATGGGAGTGTCACTGCTGGTGACACCTCTGTTAGTGATCTCGGCAGCTATAACTAAATAAATGCATAAAGTCTTGACAGAGGGGAAGGGCTGCAGAAATCAGTGCCAAGATCTACTAAAGGAAAGCCTCAGCATGATGATAAAGAGGTATGATATCATGGAAGGTACCATCAGCTGTATTTAGGACTGAGACATCAGAAAGGCTAGTTACAGGCAAAACACTGCTCTAGCAAGAAATTTTGTTCCTCAGGCCTGGTAACTAAAACATTCTTGAGCTGCACAGATCAAATTAGAACCACAGCTTCATATCACACATGCTACGTGTGCCAAAAGAAAGCACCCATGTGCAACCAATGTTTAGACCAGGTCACAGCTGACTACAAGAAACAACAGCTATTGATACGCTATCCCACAGCTCCTGGGAGCTGATTATCACAGAATCACAGAATTTCTAGGTTGGAAGAGACCTCAAGATCATCGAGTCCAACCTCTGACCTAACGCTAACAGTCCCCACTAAACCATACCCCTAAGCTCTACATCTAAACATGTTTTAAAGACTTCCAGGGATGGTGACTCCACCACTTCCCTGGGCAGCCTGTTCCAGTGTCTAACAACCCTTTCGGTAAAGGGTTCGATGTTCGATTAATCATTCTAAGTTCAATACAAAGCAATTTTTTTTTTTTTTTTTTCGCAAAACCATGAAACAAATGCCATGAAGCACTGTGCTGAATCAAGACTCCATGCTATTCTCCTTCCTGCTCACATGCTTTGGTTGATTTGCAAGAAGGTTGTGAGTGGTGCCCAAGTTCCATCCCAAGGACAGCCAGTCTTCATGTAGGAAGAAAAGCTTTCCAATCTAGCCTCATAAAATGAAGAAAAACAACTGAGCTTGGATTTGCTAGTCAATGAGCCAAGAAGTCTGCCTCCATGACATGGAATGCTGATCAACATGACTTAGCTAAATCAAGAAGAATCTGTAGTGGCAAAATGGAACCCCATAATGTTACTGCAATGAAAGACAGAGGAAGAATTTGTGATTCCCTCAGTTATCCCTCCTCCTCTTTCACTCACATCAAATGCACTCATTTAAACAAAATCTATCTGTAGGATTCACCTATTATCTACTTGTATATCGTTACACTTCACTACTTTTTTAGAAAAGGAAACTTTCTGGTCTTAAAAATATACCATAATACATAGTTCCCAAGGTTCAGGAAAAGATGCGTGGCATAGCTTTGAAGATGTTACAAAAAATAACATTCTTTCTTGAACTTGTCTTGAACTTCTGTTTCTAACCTCCAGTTAAGATTTCTCCCCTTGTATAATAATTCTACGCCTTTTAAATTCAGCTACTCACCAAGCAAATAGCATCTGTTTAAACAAAAGGAAGAGATTAGTGGTGTCTACTGTCTGTGATAGGGAAACAGTCAAGCTTTGATAAAACCATGTTTCAAGTTTGCCTCTACTGTTTTCAGAAACACCAGCTGTTCCTTCCAGCTTTCTTAAGCCTTAAGCTTTCTTGCATGACCTTGAAAACTTAAAAAGCTGCAAAATTGTTCCAGATGCTTGCAAACTTTCTAAACAATGCATTTCAAAGTGTTCCCTGTGACTTCTTCTTTGTGGGTAGACTCATTTAATGTATATTACTTAAGTTGAGGGGCACTCAACTCTTACATATAACTCTTAAAACTCTTTTTTCTAGAGGTAGTAACGTATAGTTGCAGCAAAACAAACAGAATTTATAAGGGTTAGTTAGTTAACCAGTTCTGAAATTCTTATCATAAGGGTAAAATCAAAGGGAATAAATACATTATCAACTCTTAAATAGAATTGTAGAATCATAGAACCATAGAATGGTTTGGGTTGGAATGGATGTTAAAGATCACCTGGTTCCAACCTGCCTGCCGTGGGCAAGGACACCTCCCGCCAGACCAGGCTGCTCAAAGCCCCATCCAGCCTGGCCTTGAACACCTCCAGGGATGGGGCATCCACAGCTTCTCTGGGAAGCCTGTGCCAGTGCCTCACCATCCTCACAGTAAAGAATTCCTTCCTTATATCTAATCTAAATCTCCCCTCTTTCCATCTAAAGCCTTTACTCCTCATCCTATCACCACACTTTCTGGAGCCTTCTCTTCTCCAGGCTAAACATCCTCAGCTATTTCAGCCTGTCTTCATAGAAAAGGTGCTCCAGCCCCTTGATCATCTTTGTAATGAAAGCACCTCTTCAATAACCAGAGTTATTTCTCAATAATGAAAAAGGCAAATTTAAAATACTCCTTAAAAAAAAAAAAAAAAAAAAAAGATTCATCATTTTTTTAATCTCAGCCTGTGAGATTCTTTATAATACAAATCATACAAAAGAGTAGAGCACTGTCAATTGCTTAAATTGAAAAATGATGATTCTTTCTCTCCTTTCTTTCCAATGGGCCTAAGTCAATCAACCCTAAGAACAAAAATCAAAGTTTTAACGCTCAAAATGACCCTGAGGATACTATAATACAATGAGATGACTTTTTCTTATCTGAAGATGTGAGGAAGTCCTGAATTTTCCTTCCCTTATTCACACTACTCATGTTATAAATGAAAATTTCCCACTCAGTAAACTCTATCGATCATTTAAGTGCCTGGCCTTGACGACAGGCAGACAATAAGTTTGCATTATTGTGGTATGCACTGAAACAGATTTAAAAGCACTGTCAGTCTCCCATAAGAACATTTAGATCATAAGATCACTAGAATTTATACTGTGCTTATCACTTTAGTCTCTTTGTCTATATACCCTTTACTATTCAGAAGCAGGGATGTGTAGGCTCAGAGCAAGATCTGTCTAAATCTTAGAATGCTATACAGGCCTTGCTCACACAAAGGTCTTTAATTTCACTTAATTCAATGCACCATCAGTTCAAGAGGCTACCTTTATTAGTTCCTAAACTCCCATGCTCTCTTGAGGTATTCATGTCTCAAGTTGAGGATGTAAAGCATCATGCCTGTTGGTCAAAGATGATTACCAACATCCAAAAATCACAAGGAAAACCAAAAAGGCCACAAGATTCCCTTCAGAATCATGACATTTAAAAATGAGATACTTCTAGTTCTTCTTTTCTGCCTTGTTGGTTTGGAGTCCACAGGCATTAAATTTTTTAGACTTTCATCTAGAATAAGAAGGATAAAAAGCTCATTTGATTAAAACAAATAAAATTGTTCTTAAGCATTCTTACTCATTCCCAGACTGGGTTAACACTCCATACAGAGTGTCTAATATGATAGGGCTCACAACCAACCCAAGTTATAGGAACAGCTAGTGCAGCCACTTGAATTTTGTGCTTCATGGAGCAGTCCCCAAAGAGCTTCACACAGCTATTAGATTTCAAATGGAAAATTTCATTAAAATAATGATGTAAAAACTTATGTGGTTTTGACAAGAAGAAACAGTCAAAATCTATGAGTATTGATGCAGCTTGGAAAATTTGACAAGACATTAATTAAAGCATAACAGGGTACAATCTCACTGGCACAGAAAAATGCAGTCAATTAGAAGTGAAATGCCTTAGTTTGTAAGGACAGCTCAAAGATCTAATGGAGACGCAGAGAGAGAACCAATGAAGACTACAGAAGGCAAGTTGAAACTTGCAGGGAAAAAAAGAAAAAAAAAAGATAAAGAAGATAAAGGCAGCAAAACAGAATGAGTAATTGCTAGCTACAGGGACTAGCTACAGGGGTGTGAGAAAGTCTTTATCAATTATAGAAAAGAAAACTGAGCAAAGTAAAAGCTGGGACACCAACACGGTGCTTAGCTAGGTGGGTACCCCTTTCTCTCAAATTAATGAGGTGTTGCATTAGTACAGCTGAGAACAGATTTTTGCCCTGAGACTGTAACAATTCCCTCACAGTGACGGTCTAATGCCCTCTGGGAAATCCCAAGGAAAACAGTGAAACTTCTTTGCTTCAGTTAATTGAAAAACATGTGAAGGGACAACTCCCAAGAATATGTGGTAAGGAAAAAAACTTGAATCGCCAAAGGACAGATATCTTATTTTTCCTTCTCTAGCTCCTATTCAGCGTAACTTCCATTCACAGGCTTGTCAGCAGATTGTTGCTCACTGACAACTTCTGTTGAAGGAACAGAAGATTCCCTATCTAAGGAGACCAGTGATCATTCTGAGCCATATGAAACAATACCACCTAAGTGTATGTGTACCATCTATTGAAATACCTTGGCACTGTCCGTGACAACATCAAATAATAAATAAGAAATAATAATAAAAAACACAGCCTTTCCCTTACTCCTTACATACCCCATGTTAGAGGCACTCAGAACCCAATCTCTGCATTTTGGGGGAACATTAATTCAGTGTTCTTCTGAAGGGGGAATATGAAGTGGATGAAGAGATCTAGGTGAAAGGCAAGGCTATAAACCACTGCATGACTCAACAAGAGCAGAAGGAGCAGCTCAGTCTCTCTACACATCAAATGCACTAAAACTGGCATAATCAAAATGAGACCTTTACCAACAACATAACCAAACATGCCAGAACAGCTGTTACCTCTAGCCCTAGATATCTGCAATGCCTTCAAACACAGTGACTTCAACTGCTCTTATATTACAATTTGTCTTGATGTCTTGTGAATTTTTCCATGCTCTAGTGTAAAACCATTAATTCTTCTCAGTTCTGACTATGGAAAATAATAGGTATTTGTTCTGAATTCTTTCTGAATGTATAGGCATCTACCAAATTTCCACACTCTAGCCTGAAGGTGTTTGTTTCTCTTGACTTTTTCCTCTCTGACAACTATAATTCCTAACTCTTCAGTCTAATTACAAGTTTGTCTGTTTTAATCATTTCTTTGAAAAACATGCTTCCAAAAATCAATGTTTTTGTTACTCAGTTCATTGTTGCTGAGTGAAGAATCATTTCTCTTTTTTAAAAAATTATACCATAATTGCATTAACTTGATTTGAATTTGGTGTATTAGTCACCATCTCTGTGAGTGGTCCCCCCTCCATATTCAGTTCTCTCCTACAGAAACTAATTTCTCTCCAAACCTGTCTGTTAATTTTTATGACAACCACAGCTGCACTGTTTAAGAATACATCCCAAACTAAGCAAGAGAGAAACCTCTTGCCCCAAGACAATTTTGCTGATACCACCTTGAATACAAGATAGACACAAATGGCTCACTCATGGCATAGGCTCTATAAAATGTTTGTAGAATACTACCTTGCCTTCACTCAACCTTCTTGATCCCATACACCACAATAGCTATGTAACCTTTAATGTACTGAGCAGCTGTGCCTGGCTGAAGCATCTGGAAGCAGCAGAAAACCACCATGGAGATTTGCCACAAAGAGCAGGACACGTAACAGGTTTCTGCACTACAAGCATCCCCACTTGGGATCACAATATCCCACTGGCACTCTCTGCCCCATGCACTCCACCTCCTTACTATGTCCCACAGAGAAATGCACGCAAGCTGAAGACAACCAAAAAGTCCAACAAAGGGAACTTTCCATTATTCGGAGGTAAGTGCAGTTTGGTTGTACACCGTATTTCTCACCTTGCCAACACAACTTGCATGTCAAAAATCAGAATAATCCTACTGAAGGTACTTAGGCATACAGGAGAACCCACATTTCCTCCTTTCTCACAGTTTTGTACTTGTAGAGCCTCATTGGTTGTACCTTATCCAAACACCACTTTATTTTTTTGTGTATGAGCACTGAGAAGAGCAGCTGTGCAACTCCAAATAGTTGCAACTGCTCCAGCTACAAGCACTATATTAGAAAAGCGGATTAGAAAAAATTATTGAATGACTGCTGTAACTCTACACTCCCCAAAATACCAAATTCCTTCTGTATATTATTATGCTTTCTAGATCATGGACAACAGAAACTCATAGCAAACTCTGATTTCAAAGACTGGCAAAAATGCATGTGTTTACTATATTTTACAGTATTAATCACGTGTGCTAAGAATAGTTTCTGGTAGAAATATCCTAACATAAAATTGCCAGAAAATGCACTTGGTCACAGACAACATATGATACAGATCAGCTATAGCATTTATGTACATATATTTGTGCATATGAATAATATTTCTAATCAGCTGGTATATGCCTTCTTTCCTTCATCTATTAAACAGAGGGTATCATACAGTCTTATTTGTATTTTATTAGTTCATAACATGAGTTTCTTAAATTCACATATCACATTAGTCCAACCACTGAGGAGCATAGCATACTGAGATATAATTACAAAGCTGATGTTAACTCAAGTTTGTGACTCAATGAAGAACAACTCAGTCACTTCAAATGTAGATTTTTTTTTTTCTTTATAGAAGGAAAATGTTTCATTCTCCTCAAGGAAATGTTAATGTGTAAGTATTTCATAACATCAGCATCACCCTTACAATTTTGGGGAACTATTTTTAAAGATGTTCCTGGTGCTTTTGAAATTTATGTGAATTCCTATAGCCCAGTGCAGATGTCTTGTTCAAAGTCTTTGTATAATTTAAGCCTAAAAATTAAGTCCTCGGAGTACTCTGGATGAAATGCACTCCCTGCTGGCCTTCTACAGAAAGACAAATTTCTCGCTGCAAAATCAGTCTTTCTAGCTACCACAATTTGATGATAGAGCAGTCCTCTCCACATACTGAAAAGATGGATTATTAGAGTCAGAAATACCATGTTAAACCAGCTACAATATTCTTGTGATCAGCACTGTACTGGGTGCGTGTGAACCACGCTATATTTCAGACTCACTCTCAAACCACCACCATCTTTGCTGCACTACCAGCCTTGCTCTTAGGAACATTTTACTCTAGTGAAGAGCCAAGTCCATTAGTAACAGACTGCTGGGTTTGTAGCTGCAACCAAAGGAATGAAAGAGAACTAGCAACGAAGAAAATATTTTGTTATGTAAACTTTGCTGCCTTGTCACATCCACAAAGGTAATCAGTTCCCAATAAAAGTTAAAAGCCTCAAGCACCTTTCACCAGATTCAGTGCCTGAAGTTTCAGCAAACTGCAGAAACTCTCTTCAACCTATTTGAATGATTCAACTTGAATCTTTAACTTACTAGACTTATTTAGGATGGGAGACGCTGGAAGTAAGAAATGCAATTGTTCTATGGATTCAGTTACCAGGGAACTCACTGGGTTTTCCGTGCAATCAGTGAAAGTTTCATTCAAGCCTGAATCACATCTTTAGATATATCTGCAGATGGAATAGTCCTTTTGAAATTGCGTAGCAGATTTTCAAACTGGACCTTTTTGCACTTTAACTTTTCAGGTCTTGCAAAACACATTATGTTTAGTATAAGATCAGGCAGGATTTGGAGGCAAGAGTGTCTTAAAATTGGGTGTCAGAATGGCTCTCTGTTCTCTAATTGCAGTCTGAAAGATGTCAAGTGGAATGGATAACACTGTTCTCTCCATTTCCCAAATAAATTTAGTTCACTGAACTCCATGGAACTAAAAATGAAAGATGATTTCTCTTTTATTTTTTGTCTAGCACAGAGTATTTCAAAATTGGTACAATATATATTATAGTTATTGTATAAAGCATATTACATATTATTATAGTGTTATTATTACATATTATAAGTACATATGACACCAGGCTGAATGGTGCAGTCGATACAACAGAAGGAAGCGGTGTCATCCAAAGGGACCTGGACAAGCTTGAGAAGTGGTCCCAAATGAACCAAATGAGGTTCAACAAGTTCATGTGCAAGGTGCTGCACCTGGGTCAGGGCAACCCCAGACAAGACTCCCGGACTGGGAGAACAACTCATTAACAGCAGCCCTGCAGAGAAGGGCTTGAGGTTCTGGTGGAAGAAAACCTCAACATGACCCAGCAGTGTGTGCTTGCAGCCCAGAAGGCCAACTGCGTCCTGGGCTGCATCAACAGAGTAGTGGCCAGCAGGGCAGGGGAGGTGGGTTGCCCTGGGCAACCCCATCAGTTCGAATGGAAAGTGTCTCTGCCCATGGCAGGGGTTTGGAACTAGATGATCTCTAAGAATGCCTTGGGCTGGAAGGGACCTCTGATATTTAAAATTGTGTATTTGTATTTCACAAAAATGCAGGCTGTGTTGGGCCAGTTGGATTTAAAAACCAAGGAGCTCATCTAAACTGGTGGCATTTGTATTTGTGTGGTTAGAGGAGTGCTTTTTGCTAATTTAGGCTTTCTGAAACTCAGAAGGCTAAAGGTCAAAGAAAATCTCTGTGCTGAAAATCTCTGTCCAATGAACCAAAGAACTAGAGACACAAGGTATTTGGTAATATTACATTCAGGAAGGGACTACAAATATCTTACTTCCTTTTCTTTGCAGTAGATTTCAAGTTACTTTTCTGACATGGCAGTAAATCTGAAGATAGAAAAAGCATTGAAAACATATCATTCCATGAAATGGAATTATCTTATTTCACAACAGTCACATGCAGTACTTTGAAGGTGAACCCTATTTCATTTTCTGATGGCACTTTTTTCCTTCCTTCCTTCTATTTTTGAAAGCTTTGTGCATGGGAGAACAAAAGGAAAGGATTTATTCTTTTCAGATGTAGTTAGAAAAAAGAAAATACAGCACAATACGTGAAGAATGGATCTGACTAAATAGGTATTGTTCTATACAAAAAGATGGTATTTAATACTTTGAATGCAATATGACACTGATAAGTTTTGTACAGAAACTGAGTCAGTAAAGTCCAGTCTAAATGCTCTATCTGCATGTGTAATTCTGTATTATTCATCTATTCATGTACTGGTGTAAAGATCTTGCGAGAAGGAACAAAATACATAGGTTAAAGGCTTGACAAGGACTTGTAACAGATAAGAGACCTCTGCTACTTCAGGCAGCCAAGTTATTTGATTTGAGTCATAGTCCTGGCAAGCTCTTAAAATAATTGTAGTTTGGCTGCCCCTGCAAATCCTGTTGGGAATCTGGTCCAGAATGACATTCTGCCCACAATAAGAAAAGCATTCATTCAATTTCCATCTTAAATATATTCACAGTCAGTTACTATATCTCATTTCTTTCTACAGTTGTTTCTTTATTCATTTCTTGTATTAGGTAATTACTTACTTTGCAGCTTAAGTAGTTAATTACAAGTTGTATTTATGAATTATAAATAGTTATACTTGAAAACTGAAAGGTCACATTTAATTTTTATGGAAGAAGCTTGTGTTGTTTTCTGTTGCTAGATAACACTGAAAAATATTTTTACCCAGTAATGAAATTAAAATTTGCAAGTGGATTGCAAGGACTGGATTTCACAAGCTGCAATGTTTGGTCTATCAAAACAAATTTAATTGCTACCCAGGGACAAATTCCTTTCTTTACACGTGGGCTAGGTACCCATTGATACCTACTGTTTCCCTTAAAATTGGGATTAAATTGCCGGTCAGGAATCATAGTGTCCCTTTGCCCAGGGATGTATTCTGCTTGATTGAGTAAATTGATCTCAGGGACTCCAGTGCCTTCTTATTCTGCAACTTCATGGTTACTCTGTACTTTAGCATTAATTTTGTGGCTAGATAAATGGTAATAAATACAAATGTTTCAGACTCCCAGTCACAGACCTCAGCACTTCCTAGATTGTAATAAATACTTCTTGATGTTTCCTATGGGTATGGAAGAGGCAGTTATTAAAGCCTGCCAAAAAGGAAATGCTGTAAATCCCATACGCACAAAATATTACTGATTCTAGCAAAGAAATATATAAAGACTCACTAGAGGAAGAATTTGTGCTTAAAGATTTTTTTTTGAGTGTCTGTGTCAACAATCAGGTGCTACAAGCATTTGAAAAATTTCTCATCTCACCCTGGAGACACATCTGCACATAACTTTGCTCCTGTCACGTCTTTCACCATACTTTTTCTCTGCTTGCCTTTTCTTACAATGCTGTAAAGTCTTGTTGCCCAATTGTTCAGCTTCTGCTTCAGAAAATTATTCTCCCCTCTCACCCAATAATCAAGTGGTTAGAATATTCAACTATTTGGGGAAAAACTGAGAAACACCTTTTTCCAGTGACATTCTGGCACCACACTCTAGTCATTACAGGCTTCCCAGGGAAGAGACAGGGCCTCTGAGCATGCTCCCTGCCTTCAAGAAAAAGCCAGTCTAATTAGCTCTATCAGTCTCTACTTTCTTTGAAAACTATTTGAAAATGCCCACATCTTTCCTTCCACCAGAAAAGTTATGACAAAATGTTATGAGGAAAGCAGAAACAGCAGAAAGCTTTGATTCTCTCCAACCAGTGAAGCTGTTTGCAAAGTTCACTATGGTACAATGGAGGGTAGCAGGTTGCAAATTCCTTGCAAGAAATAGTATTTCTCTGCAATTCAGAATTAGGTTGTTATATAGCCCTCAAAAAGGGCCACACCACATCTTTTCTGTGGCACTTTCGACAGTTTAACTTTGCATACTAGATCCAGAAAAAAAATAAAAATAAATCTTTGGTATTTAGCTTCTAACACAGCACACAAAGAAGTAATGTACCTGTTTTGCATCTTCTGAGCTCCATGACGATATGTTTAGTCAATCTGGCCAACAGCATGTTTCTCTGCTAAAGGCCCAAAAGGCAACTCTATTATAAAGATAATATAATCTCACTCTGCAGAGGTTGTTATGTGTACTTTCCTCCAAGCGATTCCGTAATCTTGGGCATTCCAAGAGCATTGCCAAACTCTGCCTCCACAGCAGTTATTGATAGGAGAAGAAACACCATCAGTCAAGGAAGAATTTCTCTTATCAAATGACAATTTGGATTCTCCTGCAACTCCTATATGCCATAAGACAGCATCTGCAGGGACTTGGCATAATTCAAACACTTCAGATACTTTCTTCTGTCATAAAGGAACTGTAACGGAACACAGAAAAGGAAAAAACTGCATGTCCATACAATGTTGGATATTCTGTAAAATGGTCCTGTTCTGATTCTATGACCTATCGAATATACAAACTCCACAACAGACGTTTATGCATCCATGAACAGTTCTGAATCTGAACGTGGCTTGATTTGCCAAGCCTGCCTAGGTCCCAAACTCAAACGTGAAAAGGATATCTCTACAACTGATTTTAAAAAAAATAATAATAATATCCGTATATTCATATATTAAATAAGGTAGATATTTTTTCTTGTAGTATTTGCCTGAGAATTCATCTTCAGAGAAAATAAAAAATCTGAATCTCAATATTTATACACATCTGGAAACAAACAAAAGAGATACAAAATCACTTAGGACTCCCTGGAAGATGGAAAGGTTATTTTCTGCTTTTTCATTATCAAGATAAAAAAAAAAAAAAAAAAAAAAAAAAAAAAAAGACAGTACATTCTGGTTCCAATAGCCGATTTTTTTTCAATGCAGTTCACTAAGTGATTTGACCTTATTTCTCATAATGATGTCTTTCCTTTGATTCTGTTTACCAGTGATTCTGACCCCAGTTCATCTCAGTTATATAAAAATATGGTCCTGCTGAGAGGCCATTATTAATGGCCATTATCTCCCCATGTAGAGGTTCATTGCTTTCTGTATGAAGGAGATGCACAGGGTGAGAAATGGAAGAGACCTCGCTATATGCTTTTCAAAGTTCCCTTATACTCAGGTCTCAATAACTCACCAGAGTTTTCCATTAAAAAATAGTTCTTTTCTTAATGTCTAAACATAACCTCTGATACACAGAATAAATAAAGTGTTCCACTAACTGAGCACCTAATATAAAATCCAACAAGTTTCTGATATCCGAGTATCATTTTAACCTTAAAAGAAAAGTTTACAAAAAACATTTTTAAAGAGAAATAATGCAATTCTGATTCATAACAATATGTAGTACAATAGCTGCTGTTAACATCTTATCATTTAACCTATCATAAATAATTCCAAGGCAATGTAACTCCTATTCCCTAGCCACAAAATTCAAGCCTCAACCCTCAGCAGGTCATTCTAGGTGTCACTTAAATTTTGCCTGGGCTTTAATTAGAGGATTCCTTGCATGCATATGGTTCAATTTAGCCTTCTCTTCAGGTGATTCTCACCCAAACAATGGTGATGTCTGAGATTGTTCTCACAAATGTCAGTAATGATGGAAACTGAAATAATTTTAGAAGAATTCACATAGTGAACAGAAAATACATGCATATCACTAGATCACGATATTCTATGTTGACTTCTTGTATGTTTTTAAAGTATAGTATTTGTTATCTCTTATTATTTGTCCCATATTTACTAAAGGTTGCAGACGTTACTAACAGTGAACAAACACCTAGTCTATCATATTAATGCTTCATTCAGCTTAAAAGCTCATTTTTATTTCTTTATGCTTAGAAAGGCATATAATGTGTATATATCACCCTGTTTTTCTTCTGCTTTTTCTGTTACTTTTTGGCAGCAGACACCTACTCTGAAGTACCTGACATCTCTTTCTGACAGTTTTCCTTGGTAAAATACTTAACAGGAAGTTGTGACTGTTCTTATCATTCTGGATTTTTCCATTTGAGAAATATGGCTTGTTACCAATAACATTAGAAATTAGAGTCAGTTTTGAGATCCACTACACAAGGTTTGATACACAACATTTTAACACACTCTACCTGCCAGAACAAGAGTTCCGTGAATACTAGCATCTCCAGTCACTAGGGATCAGGATTACACACACTTTCCTGCTAATGCTTTGGTTCAGCAGAAGTTTAACACTTAAATTTTGCCCAACACTGTCGGCTAAGATGAAAAAAAAATCATCATTGGTAGCTAAGTTATTTTATATTCCTCTTTTGCACTGATTTACAGACATGTAAAATGACACTTTTAAGGGAATATTTATGGATTTAATTCTAGAAAATGTGGTTTATAACAAAACATTTTTGTCATCAGGACTATGGTACAGATGTTTACACTGCTGAAATGTGCATTGATATTTAAAATTCTACTCTCAACTGGGCAAATATTGATTGATACACCAACTACTGCCAATAAGAATCGGTGTTTTATGAAGTGTGTCATCCATCTGTCTATTTAATGGAGAAGTAATACTGTCCAATTAGCCCAAAGCTGGCAGCATCTCAGAAGTTAATTATAAATACTTTTCACAATGTAATCTAATGATTTATTTATCATGTGCTATTTTCCAGTTTTCATACCGTTCAGGAAAAGTTTATATTTTAAATCAATGTCAGCAATTTTAGTTTGCAACCAAGAATGCTCAGAGTGCTGCTCTTTTGGGGGACCACACGTATGAATTCTTCCTACGTTTGAGAAGGCAATTCATCTGCACACACATATGAGCAAAGTAAGCCTACTCACAGCATTTTTCACCCATAATAATTCTGTTCCCCTGCAGTCAGTGAGCTTTTTCTATATAAGAGGCATAACTCCAAAGAATTAAACAGTGAATTAGTCTCCTACCAATGCTTTATGTAGCTCTTTTGTGGTTAGTTTTGGTGTATCTCTATTAAAAAGAAGGGTTTGATTCAGTGTTTGTTTTAGCACCAAACATTGAAGGACTCATATCATAATCCATCATTCTGAAACTACAAATGAATAAGGCTAAATCTGTAAGTCCTTTTGCAAAGGTATGAAGTGCTAACAATTCATCACTGATAAGACAGGTAATACAGGGGCGCTAAAAGCTGAAATGGTTCAGAAACCTTTAAAATAGCACTTCTCCCTACATCTGAGATTAACTGAGATTCATATCTTCCTCTCAGTACTGCTAATTCTTTAAAGCAAAATCCACCACTTTATAATATGCTTATGTATTGTAGCACACAAGAGGCCAGTTCTGATTTCAGCCACTAGGTTCCATCAAAAATTAAAAGTAAAAATGTTTTTTGGTTACGTGAAAGAATTTTTCTTAACATGAGATCTATAGGCTTCCATTTCTCAAAGAAATGGTATATATTTACATAGCTCACTGAGAACTTGACATCAGGGGAAAAATATTGCAATACATTCCTGAAGGGTCCTATACATACATGACTGAGAAATATATTTATTTTGAAGTCAAGTTGTTTCAGTTCTGTTTCAGTATGAGGCCCAGTTACAAAAATGTCTTGCACATGAAATGATAAATAGCCAAATAATAGCATAGTAATATAAAGCAATAATTACCATGAATGCTTGAGATAAAAGCAGCTGAAATATTTCAAGCGGTAGAGCTGTCCACCGAAAGATATATTTTCAAGAGCAGTGATGCTCAAAGCCAAGTAAAACACCAAGATAAGACCCCCATAATCTCAAAAATGGAAGTTTACTGGAGACTTCAATTCCTATATCAAAAAAATACATACTTCTAATGCCTGGACAGAACCACTCTTTAGGGGGGGGGGGAAATACCCAGGGCTTATCTTGATATCACAGTTTACAATCGGTAGAGAGAAACCTAAAGAACAACAAAAAATCTCAGTTCAGATTTCTTCTGGATGTTTTGCTCTAAGGTTTTGTCTACAGATTCTAACATTTTCCCA
This sequence comes from Anas platyrhynchos, assembly GCF_047663525.1. Taxonomy (NCBI): domain Eukaryota; kingdom Metazoa; phylum Chordata; class Aves; order Anseriformes; family Anatidae; genus Anas; species Anas platyrhynchos. The sequence continues at coordinate 32,302,791 of NC_092589.1, read as the reverse complement.
TCTTGGGCATAAATGCATATTCTACACTAATGCAGTTGTATAATTTTTGCCAACAGGAACAAACTGTTCAATAAGATGAGAACATTACCTTGTATCTTTCTAGTGATTTTTATTTTTTAATAAAAAGTAGTAAAATTTAATTAAAGAAAACTTCGTGTACTTTTCAACTACACTCCAGAATAGGCTGAGATGAGTTAAATGAGCAACTCAAGAATACCCGTACAATAGTTTTCTCTTCTTTGTCAATAACTGGAACACAAAAACTTTTTCTTGATATGTAACATGATAGATGTGATAGTAGATTTTGCTATGGAAAGCAATAAATTCCTTTTTCATTTGGATGAATAAAAAATGAGATCACTAACTTAGTATGGATAAATAAATCCTTACTATCTATCATAAAGGTAGCCTGGACTACATATTGGAGTGCTCCCAGCAAGTGCAGCTGCTGCTTCTTTTGATTAAAAGACCTGGACTGCTCTCCCCAGTAGGCATTCATGCTGATCTCTGAGGTTCAGTAGCTGAGCAGCCTGGATCATTCAGAATTTTTATTAAGACTGACAACAATACCAAATGTGTAGGTGGAAAAGCAGTGCCAAGTACACAGCACTGATATAATATCATCTCCTTATGTCATCCCACAGTGAGCAAAACTTGTTATAAAGTGACTTTTTAACAAAGTCCCAACCCCAAAATCCCTGTTAGAAAGGGAAGGGTTAGAGATTGACAAGAAAAGGGGACAAAGACTGTAGCAGACTCTTGAAACAGGATCCACGTGCTCACCTTTAATAGCTGATCTTCTTGCTGACATTAGAAGTAGGAAGTTCATGTTAGGGCTTCATAATGTTGCAGAGCCACACAGTAGTGCCGAGTGGTATGACATCCTTGACTTGCCAATGGACATCCACATAGGCAGAAAAATGACATGATAAAAACTAGCAATAAAAACTCATTTTAAAGACACTAATGAGCATTGGCAGGAAACACTCCACTGGGAAACTTGTACGAGAGATGTTAGGATTCTGCAGAAGTGACAATTTATTAAAAAAAAAAAAAAAAAAAAAAAAAAAAAGTACAATGGGAAAAAATGGTGTAAAATTAGAACCCTTTTGACTACACTTGCAGCATCACACAGATCTTGCAGTTCTGGTACTTGTCTCACATATGGTATACTACATGTCATGTAAATGATGGAATCAGCATTTTTAAGGAACACAAGGGAGGGACAAAGGAAGAAGCAAAACAAAAAAAGCTTGCTAGTGAGGCAGTACAGCAATTTACTGCATCTGTTATGTAAGAACACCTATATTTTGTATTTACAAACAACTTTTTTTTTTTTTAAGCAAAACAAAGTCAATATTGCTCTCTGCAAGCAATGACATGTTCACACTCCTATTAAGGTTCATGCTATTTTCCCTCACTGTGTGTGTCAGCTGTCAGCTTCTGTGAGACTTGGTGAAATAAAATTAAGGGAATTCAATTCCTTTGAAGCACTAAGAGTCAGGAGCTGCCAGGGGCTGAACACACAGGTGCCTCAGTAGAGATACACTGGAAGGCAGAAGGCAGCAACACAAAGGCACCAAAAAAAAATGGAGAGCCAAGATGTGGTCAGAAAAGCAAATGCAAAATGACCGCAGGGCACTGTGTAAACTGTAGCCCCAAATTTCCAGATGTCAATGTCTAATGATAAGTGTCCCATCTGTATCTTCCACTCACAGGAACTGGCCTGATTTTATGAATTCCTAAATAACACTGTAGATGAGAATATTATAGACCCATGAGAAACAAAGCTGGTGTCTACCCTGTACAAAAGGGCCTGCCTTGTACCACTCCAATGTGAAAACAGGATTACCTGAGATATACTCATTCTTCCTTCAATCCTGTATTTACAAGGGTCGTTCCTAACTGCACTGTTCATTCCAGAAGAAGGTTTAGGCTCAGGATCCCTGTTTGTGCATACCTGTTAGGTACACAAAGCAAATGAAAAACTTGCTTTGAATCTGCTCTTACTTAAACCAATACCCTAAGCTTCCTAGGCTAGTGCTCAGGATGAAGACATCTACTGAAGCCACATAAACTTAACAGTTAGCAACCAAATACACAACAACAAAGTTCAATTTGGGGGTACAGCAACACTTCTCTCTTCTAAATTTTCAGATCACTTTTACTACAAGAGTAAAAAAGTTAAAATGAATTTTTAAAAGTTGAGGGAAAATCCTCTCCCACCACACAGTTAATGTCTATGCTATCTCTTGTGCAGCAGACACGATGAGCCAGAATTTATCTGAGAAATGCTGGTATAAGGTCCATTAACAGGAGCACAGGGAATTTACACCAGCAGGTCTGAGAACAGAATCCAGTTGTTTGTCTTGATATGACCAAACAGTTTTTCAGCCAAGCTCTTCTGTTGCCAGAATGGGCTCTGCTCAAATGAGCTGTAAATCTGTGTTTAAATGTCTCCTTATATACAAGCCGATGATGTGATTATTAAGCATGTGAACAGGGTTAAGCTTACAATTGCATAAGTATTTTCTCTACGATTCTTTCAGGAATAATGAAGTACTTGAATGAAGTTGGTTTTATTTGTGATTATTTTTTTCCTTTGCTCATGACAGGGACAGAAAGGACTTGACACACCTTGAGGGTTTTTTGATGCAACAACTCTAAGAGTTGCATCCTCTAAATAGATACCCTTGATTACACTGAGCCAGAGTATGCTACAGCCCAAAGGTCCTGGACCCATGAAAACATACCCGATCTTAAATTAAACAACCTATCCCCATTATGTACTAACATATGGCCTCAAGCAACACAGCATTAGTCATACATTATCTACAGAGGTATTTTTGAGGGTCCTGGACAGCAGCCTACACTGCTGCAGCTCAGTAACCAGTAATGGGTCTAATTAACTCAAAGCTCACACTGCTGTTTCAAGCTTCTGTTAAGCCTTTTACGAAGCGGAGCTGTTCCTCATCTAACAACTTTCACAAGCATGAGGTTTATGGTACAGCCAGGAACGTTGTCCAAATTTTGGAACATACTCTGTTCCTCAGACCTTGGGACACCATGCAAATGCCAGGCAGTTGAAACCAAGCCACAAGGCTTTGGGCTTTACGACTTTATTAAACACTACCGGTGGCATACTGGTTGCATGGATTTATGCCTGTAACTGGCATCACTCACAAAGCTGCCAGTGAGAAATCCTCATGAAACAGAGGACTTTTGCCGGATATTCATCAGATCAGCAGTAGTTGCTGCAAAAAAGAGCTGAAACAACTCTAAAATCATCCCTTTGAAAGCAGACAGAAGAAGATAGACCAATAAATACAATAAACTACCAGATAATAATACAATTGGATAAAATAAATGAATACAAAAACCAGGTTGGATCTGGACACAATTTCTACATAATAAGACACAAAATAGATGATCCTTACCTGTGCTAAGTCTGGAAAGATTTTTAGGTATCAGAGTAAAGGAGCTCCCACTGTGATGAAGCCAGTTTACTGTCTTAACTATATCAACAGGTGAGGAAAGGGAGAGAAGCAAGGAACAGATAATACCTTTGTCCATGTATTTTTAGGGCTGGTTGTAATACTATGTAACATTTTGTTTTCCATACTACTAAAATTATGTTGAGAAATGAAATAAGGTACAAAAAAAAAAAGGATTCACTAATGTATTTTGAAGATTGCAGAAGATATCTTACAAAGAAAACCTTAGAGAACTCTAATTGTTTAGTTTATCAAAACAGCAAATTGTCTTGACTAAAATATATAGATCTTCACAGGGAAAACCACAGTACTAAAAGCCTTTGTAACCTAACAAGACTAAATTTGGGTAAGTAAAAAGTCATTCTTTACCACAATGATGATAAATCTGTGGAGACCAGCAGTGGACTCTAGAGAACAAAGTTTTAAACTGGGATGGGCTCCCGGTCATCTGGGGATGATACACTTTGGTTGAATATTAAACTGTGCACTTGTCAAATGTCAAAATGCAACTGGGATTAGAGGGATGAAGGTGAAATTCAGTGGGTACATCAGGGATCAGACTAGATGGTGTCCTTTTGGTTAGCACTCACATAAACCGTCCATTGACCTCAGGCCTTTAGATGAAGGGCCAAGAAGACTGGGGAGGTTGGAGGTGGTTATGCACCAATTAGGGGCATTATAGTCCCTAAGAAAACCAGGGAAAAAGAGTGAAAGACATCTCCTTTCTTAATCACTTATTTCCGCTTTTCCAAGCATACTTTTGTCAATTTGCAGCTTTAATCTAAGGCTAAACCAGGAAAAACCTGAACTGCTACAGGGTGGGTATGAAAGGATGCTAGTTTTTTTTCTTTCCTTAGCTGTGCATTTCATACTAGCCCTGCAGAACCAACCCTAGAAGAAAATTAATGGTCTGCTTATACAGTATTGCAGCCTCTCAGGTAACAAATGCACGACGGCTATTTAGCCAATACCTGGGTAGCCAACCAGTAAGGGTGGCATTAATGATTTTGCACAAAGTTAACGAAGTACATCCATCACATTGTCATGTAGCTTAAAAGAAAGCATCAGTCAAAGAATAAGAGGGGAGCAGTTAATGCTTCCTTTTTTAGGTCCTGGTGAAATCTGTTCTAAGAATCAATACAATTGGAGTGGTGAACTACACTCTAGCTGACTAAATCGAACAGGGAAAGAAAGAGGAGCAGGGCCAGCAACTGGTCTGTCAGTAAACAGAAGGAAGTGTATTACAGGCCAGCAAAACACCAGACGGTTCCTAAAAGGCTGCCCAATGGTCATGCCCTAAAGTCTGCTCCAGGGTCTTAGCCACTCCTGTTATTTTAAACTTAGTGCTTCACCTCAACCAGGGCCAACCTTTGACAATCCTTCTCATGACACCAGCCACGGTCCCACAACCAGGTATCTCCAGTACTGCGTTTACAGGACCTGGGGCAGGACTTTTACAGCTCCTCCTTGAGTTACAAGTCTATATGACTTCTCTCCTTCTTCCCTTGAAAAACAGGCATTGTAATTGTCTTTTTTTTTTTTTTTTTTAATCATTTTCTTATTTGCTAGGCATAATACTTCAAGGGAGATCCTAGCATCTAAATAGTTCTTTTGGTCTTTTTTCATTCTTAAAGCAACATTTTTATGTTGAAATCTCATCTTTCTGATCTGGTCTGTAGAACACTTTCAACCCAAACTGAAACCAGACCTGGCTGACATGCTTCCACTTACAGCTGCGTTTAAAAGGGATTTGTTGCTATTCTTTTTTCCAATTAAAAAAAAAATCTTTACAGATTTTAGGATTTTTTTGTTTTGTTTTTAATTTCTGTTTCCTTAAAAGGAAGAAAAGCAGCATAGGAAGGTAAAAGAAAAGAATAAAAATATGAAGCATGAAGGTCAGAATATTGCATCTGAAAGATTCAAAGTTAAAAGTAAAACCTGCCAGTTGCAATTATGTTAGTAGGATATACTCTCAAACATGTTTCAAAAGCACAATGCTCTGTAAATAGTCTATAAAGATCATCTGCACCTAGTTTTTAATTATTTTAGAATGATGTATTGTTTTGTTTTTCCAGGTGTGGAACAGAAGATAGATATCCCCACTGTATCTTCCTAGAACTTTAGTCATCTTTTCCGCTGTTGTTAGCAATTCCCTCCTCTTTCTTTAGAGTACCATATTTCTTTTTAAGTAGGTAAACTCATTACTTTATAATGAATGAATTGCTCGGGAAACAGCTTGAGTCAGTCTGAGTGGCAGGCAGGAAGAGGTTGCTCTGGTAGGAAGCAACCTGGCTTATCCTGGCTTGTATCAGAAACACTGTGACCAGCAGGGCTAGGGAGGTGATCGTCCCCCTGTACTCGGCTCTGGTGAGGCCGCACCTCGAGTACTGTGTTCAGTTTTGGGCCCCTCGCTACAAGAAGGACATCGAGGTGCTTGAGCGGGTCCAAAGAAGGGCGACGAAGCTGGTGAGGGGCCTGGAGAGCAAGTCCTATGAGGAGCGGCTGAAGGAGCTGGGCTTGTTCAGCCTAGAGAAGAGGAGGCTCAGGGGTGACCTTATTGCTCTGTATAAGTACATTAAAGGAGGCTGTAGAGAGGTGGGGGTTGGCCTGTTCTCCCATGTGCCTGGTGACAGGACGAGGGGGAATGGGCTAAAGTTACGCCAGGGGAGTTTTAGGTTAGATGTTAGGAAGAATTTCTTTACTGAAAGGGTTGTTAGGCACTGGAACGGGCTGCCCAGGGAGGTGGTGGAGTCACCATCCCTGGAAGTCTTCAAAAGACGTTTAGATGTAGAGCTTAGGGATATGGTTTAGTGGGGACTGTTAGTGTTAGGTTAGAGGTTGGACTCGATGATCTTGAGGTCTCTTCCAACCTAGAAATTCTGTGATTCTGTGAAAGGGTAGGAGAGGCACCCAACCACCACCAGCTCAACCTAATAGGCTGCCAGTTCCACCCTTAAAACCAGGGGGATGGACATGAGTGGTGCCACAGCCTGAGCCTGCTGTCTAACAAGTGACTCAGAGGTGCTCACTGGGACTTCACCTCTCACCATCAGGAAAATCAGCTCCAGACACAAGGGAACTCAGGCAGTGCTGAAGGGCACTCGTTTTGCAACAGCAATGTTGTTGCTGTGGGAATAAACAGGTAGAGGAGGAAAATAACAATTTCATGCTGTGCACTGTATCTCTACATCAGTGATTTTGGCATGAATCCCTAAGTCATTAGCAATTTAGTTAAAATACTTAAACTTAAGAAAAGCTGCAAGGATTAGCATATTCAGGAGCCCAAACCCCAAAGACCACAGGTCCTTTGGCTCACATTGCCAGTCCCGTAAGTAGGGACTGCACAGGAATTTCCAACCAGCTGCAAGCTCAGGCCCTGCTCCAGCACAAAATTTAGTCACAGTGCCCTAAGTGACTCCAGTGGGATTATTTACTTGCTTATAGTTAAATGCACACTTAAGATGTTTTGCTGGGTGAAGAGCTAAATGACTTCAAGTCCACACTGCTTGGGGCACTCCAAAAAGGAAAGAAATAATGACATTTCACACTGCTCGTTCAGCTTGTGCTCAGTGGCTTTCTGCTCTCGTTGTGCCAGATAGCAAGGGACAATTACCGCCTGATGCCACAGTGCATGTGGAGGGTCATGCCATCCCCGGAGGAGCCGTAGGAAGCTGCCTCCAACCCTGCGCAGCTGCCCTCCTGCTGCACCCTCATTACTGGCAAGCGCGGCTGCTCCGTGGCCACGGCATCAAGCAGGGCTGAAGGCTATCTTACAACAGGACTGGTCTTTAGCTTTTGACTGCTGTTATCATATTTTCCTTCCATGTGGTGAGCAACACGCTTTGCAAAGATGCTTTTTCCACTTGTCTGCTAAGAGTAGTCAGTTGGGTTGTTTTCAGCAAAAACTCCGCGAATCCAAAATCTGCTCTGGTAAGAGCGGGGCAGCACAACGGGATCCCACACCATTTTTTTTTTGTTTGTTTTATTAGTCATCAGTATGAGTTTCCCAAGATGCATCCCACATTAAACAAGTAGGTGACTGTCCCATGGCTGCTTTTTCCCTTTACAGCTTAAATAAATAGCATTCCTCCCCTGACCACACGCGCAAAGTAGTCTGCCTTAGAGATATGCATGTGAGCTACATGCGTGACAGAGCCTTTTAAGCCTTTTGGTTGTAAGTAATCAAGTTGAAAGGTTTACTGTAATGGTGTAGCTCTGTGCCCACAGGAAACAGACCATGTGGACCACAGGTCCATTGAGCGACATTTGGTGAAGTATTCATGTATAACTCAAGTGTCCATTACCACTATTCTTCAGCCCTGATCTACCATCAGGAAGAAAGACAAGGGGTTCATAAAAGGCACTTGAGCTGGGAAAAGAAGAAAACACTGGACTTAAAGTTGTGCTCTCCTGATCCAAGTTTAGTTTTTACTTTTCCACACATAGGTAGCAAATTCTTAAGCAATGTGCTAGATTACCTCTCTCCCTCCTCAGCTATAGACCGTGCTTACCTATCTCATAGAAACTGTTTGAGGAAAAAAGTATGAAGAACTGGGAGGTGCTAACATATCAAAATAGGAGTAGATTTATCTAAGTAGATTTAACTTAGATAAGGCAAGTATTAGTTTACCGCAAAGGAGACCCAAGTGTTTATTGACCTAAAAACGTTAAATTTTCAGCTGAAGAGCTCCAGACAGGGTTTGTTTGGGTTTGTTTGTACAAAACATTACCTTGTGGTAACATGCCTCTAGCTACCAACCAAAAAAAAAAAAAAAAGCTGTACCATTGGCTCTGAAAATTTTGCAGGTTTGATTACATACAAGAACAGCTCTTCTTGGGTTTGATGGGAAACTGTGACACAGAAGAGCTACCCATAAGGTCCTGGGTGAATCCAACTTCTACTAGCGCACAACTTCAGGTCTCAGTTGTTGTTCTTGGAGAAATTGCCCCTTCCCTGGGAGCATTCAAGGACATGAAAGTGCAACCCTCTCTTCTGCCAGGGTGTGTAACGCAGCCTGAATGTCAATGAGAATCAGGCCAAGTGATATTCCTCTACCAAATTATGGAAAGAAAATAAATTAAGTTGCCACTAGCATACCTCATCACCAAACAAAGCACTGCACAGAGCAGCAGAAAACCCACAGCCATTCAGATATCGTGCTATATTTCTTTTTTGAGGAATAGCCTGCTTTAAAGAGACCTTCCTACTTCTCTGCACAGATCTGCAGATATTTCTGGAAAAAAAAAAAAAAAAAAAAAAAAAAAAAAAAACATTTTCATCACAGTGGCTTTCTTCTTTGCCTTTTTAGAATGATATATTTCTTGTTCATTTTATGTGAATACTGAATATTTGGAGGTCTAATACATGCATCTGTAAGGCATCCAAGATTTCTTGTGTAATCACAAAGGGAAAATATACTGACCCAATCACTTTGGTACTGCATCATGGGGCACTGAAGAAAAAAGTCAATAAAAAGCATCAGAGCACAAAAAGGCAAGCTGTAATCAATATCTGATCTTGATATAGGCTGTCTGATAAAAAAATCATTTAAGACTTAAATTTACTTCCTTGCACACTCTGCTTAGATAGTGAAAAAATTAAGGGGCTATATCCTAGTTCATTCGTTTATCCTGCCTTCGTTTTTTTCTCTTTTTATCCAAGAAAAGCAAGATAATATTTTGACATTGAGTCAATTAACAGGATTCCAGAATTTGGCAACACAGTCAGTACTAAATCTTCCATCTTTCTGAGAGTCAAATGCTGTAATGCCCAAGTCACCTGCCTGCCAGCTATCCAAGGGTAAACAAAGTCACCACAATGAAAAATTGCTTGTGCTCTAATAAAGGAAAAATCACCTCAGACCAGTGTGTCTTAGCAGTTGCCTCCTTATCCAGACAAAATATTATGAAGTAGCTACAGGTGTGTAAAAAAGAAAGTAATAATAGGGAAAAAAAATAAATTTTGCCCTTTCAGTATTTATTCTTTTAATTAAACAATTATTCTTCTAATTAAATTAATTAAGCAAACAGTGCAATACTTGTCTAAGTGCAGACCTCCTTGGCAATTTCTTCTTAGAGATTCATCCTAACATGGGATAATCACTCTCTGAGAAAATTCCATCACTCAGGGAATTTAGAGAAAACCTAAGCCATAAGCTTAAACCAGGCACCTAACTATCAGGCAGTGGGAAGCCTGATACCAAGGGGCTGGAGGCACATGCTTTGTTATTAATGGCTCCATTGAATTCAAGTTTGACCCTGCTATTTACCCATCATTCAGTCTTTTTAAAACTTATCCTCAACACCCATAACATATTTTTAATTTAACAGTGACTTTTGTTACAACTGACACTCTTCTGCATTTTAATGCCTTTGTCGTTTGCCATTTTAGTTGTTTACAATCCCAGCTAAACATACACTTTGCAAATGCTTTCAAGTCTTTCTTTGTACGTTTTTAAATATTCAAATTTCACTTGACCCACAGTCTTTAAACGCTGTCTGTTTGCTTTCTCACTCCGCCATACATTCCTTGGCTGTGCTCCCTCAGAATGCAGTTGTGTTGAGTGGATGAAGAAAAGGTGCAAAGGTTTTATTCTGTATATGAATATGTAGACTGCAGTAGCATCAAGCAGTTTTAATCCAAGCATAAGGTGGTATATAACAGTAACCAAATAAATATCCTAGCACCTAATGAGAATATCTGCCTTTCTAGACAAAAAGATGAAATATTTCAAGTAAAAGTGTAAAGAATAACAAATGAAAAAATATCAACAGGAAAGAACATTCAATACTTCTCCAGTGCGGCTTATCACAAAACTTTTGTCCATGCTAAGGTCTTCAAACCATTTTAGATATGTAAATGCCACCAATTATAAATAATTTTCAAAATATTAAGCAAGTAATATAACCTTCACAAAAAGTAACAACTGATTCTTATCCCCAAATTATTAAACACTTGCAAAATATTTCAGCAAACCACTAAGTTCCTGCATAAGAAAGTTACCAGAAGATTGGTAGAAAGTGAGAGAGATTCACAGAAACCCAGAAGAAGACACGGAAAAGAGCTATTAGGCCATTGTCCTTACAGTTGCAGACTGTTCTCTGCTGTGTGTCATCCTGTCCAGCCACTACTGGCTTATGAGCTTTCCACTGGGCCTCTTGAGAGACATGCATACTGCCAGAAAAGCATCACAGAGATGCACAGCATGGATGTCACTGAGAAACGGTCAAGAAAATCATTAGGGCTAGACTTGGGGCTACTGTTGATCATTAAGGTTGCCTGACAGATAGCAGCACAGAACTGCTTTTGATTGTGAGTTAACAAATAAGTTTAAACTCTCATGAGCACTTCCCTCTTTTGAAACAGGAGCCATTGCCCTCTTGCCAATCATTGCCCTCACTGAGAGCAGTCAAGTCACCAGCTGACTTGTGAGGACCAGGGGTGCTGCCAGTCCCATATAGACTCACCTGAGAATACACACACCTTTTTTTTTTTTTTTTATCAGGTATGTGCTAGAAGTGTCCAGTCAAGCAGAACCAGACACGAAATTCAGCTGTTTTCTGAGCTTCTGAGCCAGTAGGCCACAACCAGCAAGCTCCTGAGGTTGCTGAGCCTTAGCCAGGCATATGTCGTACGCTGGCTTGCAGGACCTGCTCTTCCTCCTACTCAGCACACAAGGTCCCCACAGGTTTCTGCCCCTGGTCCCATCTCTACAACAGCAAGCAAGACATCTATTTTGCTCTTTATAAAAGTTGGGAAACAAAACCCTACATTAAAAGTACATTAGGTTCACAAAGAAAAAATATTAAAAAGTTAACAAATACCAGAATTACAAGCTGCCTGTGAAACCTTGTCTCAATCCCCCTGTGCATTATGTAACAGTCTTTTAATTTCATGATTGTGTGTTATTTTTCCCATCGGGTCTTGTTATTTTCTACTGATGCTCCTTAACATGACTAAAATTGCCTCTTCTGTGCTGGTGTTTACACCACTAGATGTTTGTGGGACTGTATCGTCAACTCCCCTTCTGCACCACTGTTCCCATAATTTCAGAATTATGGTACCACACATCAGCATGGAATAAAGTCCTCAGACTCTCACCAAGTTTTTTTCTACTTGTAGTCTGGCCATAACATAGTCATTAATCTGATCTCATCATCCAAAATTTTCCCTGTAGCTCCTTAATAATTTTAGTTGTTTGGCTGTGAAACCTACCACAGAAACAAATCCAAACTATGCAAAAGGGACTCTTATCTCTCTACTGCACAGTATCATGCCTGATACGCTTGCTACCCTGATCTGAAACCTGGGTCCCTACATATCAGTCCAGCATTATCAGCCCACACAGCCACCCCTACAGCACCAGACTGAGAGCACCTAGCCCCACATCTTGTTTCTGGCAGTGGCTAAAAGGGAAGAGTGTAAGAACAATGCTGCTGCCTCACCATGGCCTCCAAGCTCCTGTAAATCTACAGTTCAATAACTTCTCAGTTAGAGGTGGTATCTGTGCATTTACCAGCCCATAAATGATTCATCACCTGTGAATTTGTACCATCAGTTTTTGAAACCATCCAAAGATTTTGCATCAACAGACTTTTGCAGCAATGTATTTCACAGTTCAGTCATATGTTCTCTGAAAAACCACCTTTCCATCATTATTGTCTTGAATTCGTACCCAATAACTTAATGTCCTTTAATGCTTTTCTTATGTGAGATAGTAAATAACCTATTCATCTTGTCTGTGCTACTTACACCATTACTGACCTGTCTCTTTTTCCTCCCTAGTATCAGCGAGTGTGTCTACATGGTCCTTTCCCACACCAGAAGTCATTCCATACCTTTGCTCTTTTCTGCTCTTCTCTGCACGTTTCAGCTCTAGATCATAGTCCTCAATTGCGGGTGCTCCACAAAGTTAGAAATAATGATGTTCTCATTCTCTCAGTTCTTTCCCTGTAATTCCTTATTTTCAGCTTGCACATTTGTCTGCTATTAAAACCACAGCTTGATACTTTTCACAGAACCATATCCATTATGAGCTCTCATTGTTAGGTGGGTTTTGAGTCCATTAGCGCATAAATGAAGTTGAGATTATTTTTCCACGAACGCATCATTTTACACACCCACAGTAAAATTCAGCAGATATTCTATAGTCAATACTGCGAGGCCTTTCTGCATTCTTTTTTATTACCCCAAGAATCTCAATGGCACCACCCACCCAACTTTGTCTTCATCCCTTTTCTCCTTTTCTTATTTATTTTTTAATACACCAAACAGCACAAAACCTCATGTGTCTCCATTAGTGGCAGGCCGCTACTGAGGAAAACCAATGTTTATATCTACTTCATTTCCTGTTTTAAGTTTGCTTTAGTTACCATAATATTGCAGTTACATATTGGAGGTCCTTAGTGTTCCCCTAACGCCCTACGCAACCTCTTGTAACAGCATGTCAAATACTACAGTAACAAACTTTATCCCTTCTTATGGGTTAGGGATCCTTCTTTCCACTTCCATTCCACATGACAGCCTTGAAATCCACGTTCTGCCACACTGTGAAATGCCTTTGCACTCAATGTAATATCTATTCTTCTTTGTTAATTTTATAGTTCTGTGGAAGGAACTTTATTTCTAGAAACTCAATCTGTTTATTTCACATGAATTGGTTGCCTTGAATGATATTAGTTCTGCTGTCTTACCAAATCGAGAGAAGAGAGAACTAAAAAATATATCCCTCTTTGTAAATGTTAAGTGCATTGCCCTTTAGGTTTAAATTAAGGAAAACAAAATTGTTATGCACATTGCTACCAGATTTCTTTCCCACTGGATTACTGTTAGCATTCTCTCCCTGAAATATATACGCACACCAAAAAAAAAAAAAAAGAACACAGAAGAAAAACATCTCAATCTACTGCATACCTATAACATCTAAAAAGCAACTGCTATTTGCAATATATATTTTACATCAAAGTGTCACTATTGGTAAAGTAAGATACTTTTCATATGCCAAGAAAATTCATCCTTGCAAGGCTGAAGCCAAATCTTCTCTTAGTATTAATGGAGCTCATCCAGACTTCTACCGGAAACAAGGCTTTGAGCCAGTTACAGTGTCCAGATTTTTCACTCTGCAGCCTTTGCTTTTTCCTTAAGTTAAAAACTTCCTTTGTGAATATTTTTGAGTAGTACAAGATAAAATAATCAAAGGCACCTATGTGGCCTGAAAGAACAGTTCTCACTTTAAAAATGACAGGCACACAGACATCTAACCATCACTGCCTTTCAATGAAATGGAAGAGTTTCAAGATAAGTGTGTTAACCTTTTTGAAGGGAGAAGTATGGTTCTAAACCTCTTCCACCTCCTTTTAAAAACACCAAGTCAAACATGCTATAGCTGTAGTCTCACTTCTTCATGCATGAAGTCACCACTGGGGAGATGAAGTTATCAGAGGGAGGGCGTAAACCATGGTAAATAAGTTTTATAAGACTGGTCCTGTAAATACCTGGAGTGCTGTGTCCAGTTCTGGGCTCCCCAGTACAAGAGGGACACGGAGCTCCTAGAGCAGGTCCAGCAGACAGCTACTAAAATGATGAGGGGACTGGACGATGTCAAAAGAACAGGGCCAGGCTCTTTTTGGTGGTGCCCAGTGACAGGAGGAGAGGCAATGGGAACAGACTGAAACACAGGAAGTTCCAGCTGGACATGAGAAAACACTTCTTTCCAGGGAGGGTGACAGAGTACTGGAACAAGTTGCCCAGAGAGGTTGTGGAGTCTCCTTCTGTGGAGATATTCAAAACTCGACTGGGTGCCACCCTGCGCAGTGTGCTTTAGGTGACCCTGCCCGGCAGGGTTGGACCAGATGATCTCCAGAGGTCCCTTCCAACCTCAGCCTGTAGCATTTATAAATCTGTGACATTATTCCTCTTGATGAGGGGGGACGAATAGGGGCTGCAGCAGAAAATTTAACTTCATACAATATAATCCCAAACTAATATCTTTGGTACCAAGTCCTGAACTGATAGACTTCTTAGCTCATACCACCTGTTCTCTGACTTCACTTGCTCAGAAAGAAATGAAGCAGAGGTACAAAGCATACCAGAGCAAATAATCCCTGAAAACTTTTAACTATCTCATTGGAACAGATTAAAAGAAAATTTTCCAATTACTACACAGCTGAGATGTGTTTTTAAAAACATCAGAGAGAAAAGCAGAGGATAAAAAGGAGGGGAGGGGGAGGGGGGGGAGATGAAAACACATCCATATACCTTGTCTATAATCACTGAGTACCAAAGAGCTTCAGTTGTGCAATTTTTAGAGGGGAAATTGCCATAGAAATGACAGCAGATGGAGGGGGAATTTAATCTTATCTTGGAATGACATTTCAGTATTGGTTGCTTACTGTTAAAAAATATATATGAATTTATTCTCTCTTGGGATTCCTTTAGTGAATTTGTTTAGATAAATATTAGTATATGAGACTAACCCAAGAGCAAATGGGAATTAGATAACACAAATATACTCAACATTCAGATTTCTTTTGGAGGCAGTTGAGCAATGGTCCAACAATGATTTGTCAGCAAGTCAGAGAATCCTGACCACTGATTTGTCATTTTCCTAATGCATGTCTGCTAGCTCTTACAACTGTACCTTACTGTACTCATCAACAACACTGCAACAGTAGATCCTAAAGCTAGAACTAGCAGCAGCACATTAATAAATGGTTAATTAAGCTTAACATAATTTATAAGTGTTTCAATAATTGATTATTAATATTGAACCTATAATTTAATCCAATGTCCTTATAAATTTTAAGGAATTGTATGTCTAAGATACCAGTAGAAGCTCATTACCACCTATTAACTCCGGAAACTCAGCTGTTTACAGATATTTTAAGTAGGTATATTGAGGAGTTTCAGATCATTTGCATACAAGACGTGTTTTAAAAGGAAATTCTGCATTGTAAAAAGGCTTGGGAAGGTGTTACATTGCTGAACTAGAAATCCCAACATTAAGGCTCTGCAATAGAGCACAACATATAGAAGAATTTTCAGGATCTTTGTGAAAATCAATATAATTCATCAAAAGATACTTGTTTGCCAGATATTATGACACCTGTGACAAATTTTCTTTAGTTTGTAGGAAGGAAAGCTCTGTCTACACTGCATTAAAAACTCACTTGTCTTGAATCAAGCCTGTCTTGAGCTCCAAAGATCTGACATGATGCAGAGGAAAATAAACCCTGTATTGCTTTAGCTTCCTAGTAGACACATAACAACGTAAAAGAAAAAGGCCAAAGATACCTGTCTACCAGTCTGCCTAGGAGTACTGACAAGACGTGTCTGTTGGAAGTCAAGCACCTAGATTTGCACCACCCAAACAGACAGTATTTCAGTGCTTTCTTCCATTGTCACTGACAGAAAATTAGCAGAGCACCACTTAATTCATTCTTCTGTTTTGTGGGATTAGAGACTGATCTTTCTTTGTAGGATCCTGCTCTTTGTTCCACTGAAGAAAGTGGAAAAAGAGCCCTCTAAATGAAGGGTATGTCTGTACCTCAGCTCTTCCCCTGTACATGAGGCTAATGTACCTTTGGCCTTGAAGAGCTTTGAGCTGTGCAAACAGAAGTGTATTTTACAAAACAGGGGACAAATCGTGATGGCCTCCAAAGTTGTCTGTGTCATTCCTATCCATAATGCCAAACAGGACAGCCTATAAAGAAGAAAAAAAAAAAAAAAAAGACAAAAAGATGATTGCTTCCTTGTGCATTTCTTGTTGCAGAAGTAATGATTTTGCTGCCTGTCGGCAGAACCCCAAACTGTACTTAAACAGTTTCCATACATCTTTTACTTTCCATTTTTTTTCTTCCAGTTTGACAAACAGGCAGTAAATATAAATTAGCATTGGTTAGACTCAGAAACAATGCCTGTGGGCATATGGAAGAAATAACAGTAGCAATTTGTTGGTAATGTCTGTCAGTTTGCAACTTTCTCCGTGTCTTGTTATTTGGCAAGATGGGAATCACTACAGATTCAAGTAAGCAATTTAAGCAGAGATAGATAGATAGAACAGCAATCTCTCAATTCCTTGTGATTTTCTTCTGCTTGAGAGCTAAAAAGTCTTCAATTGTAACCTTACAGAACTTCATATTCATCAGAGAGTCTCGTTGAATAAGACATGCTTTCAACACCAGGTATACCCTGTAATTATGGACCAACTGGCAGGTAAACCCAACCTACTTCCTCATGAAAAGCTATGGTGAGCAAATGGGGGCTCAAAAATTTTGGAGAATCTGTCTGAGAAGATTTGGACAAATGAAAGCTATATGGTTCAGTGATATCCATAACTTGTGTTCACAGCTTGTGAGCATGCAGCTGGATGAAGTTTTACTCACAGTAACATTTGGGAGAAGCTTATATTATTGCTAGTGTGTATGCTTGTACATAAATCTACATGCTCACATAAGGACACATTAACAAGACAATCTGTTGCCTTTTCCCAAAGAGAGAACGGAAGCAAAGTAAAATCAATTCAGTGACCAAATACACAGCTTGAAGAGCATGCCACAAATACCATTCATTCACAACCCACAGAAGAAAATACACCAGCTCTCAGAAGTTTGGAGGCACAATGCTGTCCAGTAGAAAACCCTGGTGTCACATTTACAATAGCCAGTTATTACCATGATGACAGGGAACTGTAACCAAGGCAGAGGACAAGAGCAAAGACAGACTGATGGAATAATTATCTGCAGAGGAAAAGCAAAACCTATGGAGAGCATAAGATGTGAAACAGAAAATTCACGTGCATCTCTGGATCTACAGTAGCAGAGTTCCAACATGCCATCCTCTGCATTTCAAACACCCAGCTTGATATTGACGAAACAAAAGACCACTTCCGTTCACTAGTCTGCAGTTCTAGTTCCTTTATTTGGATGTGACCCTAGCTAGAAGAGTTAAAAATGAAAAAAATAAAAATTAAAAAAAAAGTTGATATGCAGATCCACTATAAGTACTTGGCTATATTTTTGTCAAATTAGCTACAGAACATGTTAACTGATCCAGCAGGTACCATGGGTAAGTCATTTGGTACCTGGCTTGGCATTGCTTCTCACTGCTCTTTCTCACTGCAGGATATAGGCCATGTTTCATCACAAAGATGTTTGTGGGTGGCTCCTTGATAAGAAAACTTTTTCTTTGTGAACCACCACTTCAGGGAAAAAAAAAAAAACATTGCACCACTATTATATGCACCACTGGATGCTTTTCATAATGCAACTCAGTACAGACACCAGAAATAGTTTCTGCAAGCTAAGCAAAAGTCCACATAGTTGCCACACAGCAACCCTTCCTGTGGCTATATAAACATCCTTGAAACATGTGTTTCATGCTCAGAACGGGACACCTACAATAAGCTGGTCTGTAACCAGAGGTGGGGGTGTATAAGCAATTCATTACACTGTTAGATATTCAGTCATGATGATGACATTCTCAAAGGGACACCTGCCATTCCCTTTGCAACACTCCTGACATGAGAAGAGGTATACTGCAGTGAAGGAAGCATGGCAAAATGAGAAACATCCATGACTTCAGAAATGGTCTTCAGACAACTGCTGTTTAGAGGTGCTGGCTGTTGTGAGGCCCCATGTTCCTCCCCCACAGCTGGCTGGTCATAAACCTTGTCTTCATCCTCACCAGCAAAAATGACCTAGCCTCATACAAAAATGGTGCCCCAGATCTTCATATATAGGATCCCATATATAATAAGAGATTAGACCTGTGTAGTAGCTTAGGACTGAGACCTTATTATGAACAGAACACCATCCCATTCACTGTAGTCTCTGACTTTCTTGGGACATCGCCTCAGATCCTTGATACTGGTTTTACAATTATCAAAGTCAGTAGGGTATCCAAGTACATATGCTTGGTGTGGCATTCTCCATTCAGTTGTCCATTAAACTTTTTGTCATTTAAATTTGTTCAGCTTAAAGGAATCTGAGGGACAAATCTCGTGGCAGCCTGCAGCTCCCTCGCGAGGGGAGCAGAGGGGCAGGCGCTGAGCTCTTTTCTCTGGGGACAGCAACAGAACCCAAGGGAACGGCATGGAGCTGGGACAGGGGAGGGTCAGGCTGGGGGTTAGGGAAAGGGTCTGCACCCAGAGGTGGTCGAGCACTGGGACAGGCTCCCCAGGAAAGTGGTCACGGCACCGAGCCTGTCAGTGTTCAAGAAGCATTTGGAAAGCACTTACATATTTGGGTTACTTCTTAGGTAGTCCTGTGTGGAGCCCATAGTTGGACGCAATTATATTTGTGGGCTAGCTATGCACAGCCTCCAGTGGCTAATGAGGACCAAGACTGAGAAGCCTAATTCAGCAGGAAATACAGTCTTTTAACATCCCTTAGCCATGGTCAAACTAGACAGAGCACTCTTCAGTAGAAGTCCTAAAGAAACCTCTCCCTCTCCATTGGTCCATCTCAGTAGACCACGTTCAGTAATTTCATCTGCATTATGGCTATGAACAAGACCATCCATATACAAAACAGCATTTTTGCCCTGGTTAGACAGAACACAACATTGCTTTGCTTGCTGAAGACCAGCAAGTACAGGAAATTGTAGAGTGAATTTAGCAGCTAACTCAGTTTTTCTGAACTTCAGGCTCTTTCTGATACCTCTTTCTCTTAACTTTTTATTCATGGCACTATTTCTCCTCCCAATCCAAGGGAGACCATCAACAGAATTCTCTAAAAGGCTTCAAAAATAAGAATAAAGTAGTACTCTATTTTTAATACACTTAGAACTACAGCACATTAGACAAGTTTTATTTTCCTTTATTCATAAACCATTTTTGTTTATATCTGTTATACCATATTCTGAGTGTTTTATTAGTCTCCTTTTCCTTACAGTTTCAATCAATTTACTATGTGCTAAAGGAAGACAGGGTCATGGTCCGTAAATTCCAAAATCATTACCAGTGCCTTTTTAAAACATAAGCATGGTATTTGCAATTCATCGGTACTGCACAATAATAGCTGCTTTAAAGCTAAGACATTTCATTCATGCTAAAATGAAAAATATAAAGAAAATTTAACCAGACTTCCTTTGTTTTTCAAATGTGGTTATTCTGTCATTTAATCTTAGGACTAGATAATGTATTTATGTTGGGTTTTCTTATTTTCTTTCAATCAACTTGCCCAACCAGCAGTATATTATAATAAATTTCCATATAAACATCTTCAAGTCCAGGCACTTTGAATAATCTCACTCTGAGTGTTGTACTTGTAACCTCAGCGTAAGCCACTTTTTTGTTCTTTCTTTCCTTTTCCTTTCTATTTAGGTGGATTGTTTAACATTTACTTTAAGTTTAAATATGTTTGTCTGATTTAAACCATACTTCTGCTTCATTTTAGGGATGGAAAAAACATTCTCTAAAAGCTAGTCTGACACAAGCAAGCTATAAATTGTATACTTATTGCATTTTTTCTTTAAATTCCCTCACCCATTACACAATAGTTCTTCATTTGCTTTTCTCTTTGTTCTCTCTGTGCTGCCTTTTCTTTCTCGCTCCAAAGTGAAATGTTACTAATATAGCAGCAGTGTCTGAGGCAGAGTCAAACCCATGCTGAGTGGGTTTGAAGCTACGCAAAATAAGTGTGCACAGAACAGGCTATAGAAATAGCACCTTCCTACTTGATAGACCTCCTTCCTAGGCGTGCTCAGTCACAGCTGTGCCATTTAGCTACTACACATTAGGCTTCATTGCTTTCCACTCCACATCTTGCTGACAAGCTGCTCTCATGAGCCTCTTCTGACTGAAAAGAAAAAAACCAAATTCTCTATTCTTTTTGTAGATCACCCCCATGTGATCTACATGCCCCATGGCAGCTCAGCCTCACTTGCGCAAAGGTGCTAGGAACACAAAGGTTTGCCTAGGTACCCCTGCTTGCCCAGCTGGGTTATTTTGGGCAAAGAAGGGAAAAGCGAAGGAGCCGGTGCAGCACCCATGTTGTGGCATGACTATGGAGGCTAGCACCAAAGCCAACAGTGGATGTTCATTTATAAACTGAGAACACTGTACAAGAGAATGTAGAGGATACTTAGAAACAGCAACTGTGCTGTAAAACTACATCATTCCTACAACTAACGTCTTTTAACATGCCCTTCAGCATTTGATTGGTTTGTAAAATATAACGGTTTGTACTCTAGCATTTCTTAATTTTTTCACATAGCTTCCTCCAAATAAACAACGATGATACAATCCCTGCTGATACCGTAGCACCACGTGTTGTTAACCCCATTAATTTTTGTAATCGTTGCCAAATTTCAACAAAATCTGACATACACACAAAGGATTCAAAAGGCATTCTGGTCCTCCAGGTCTCACAGAAAGTCATGGAGGAAAGCATCCTGGAAGAGGAGCCCAGCTTAGAGCAGAAGCTCGGGTACTGCAAGACCCTGAGGGCTCCACATGAGATAAAGTGAAGTGTTTACACAAGGAAGTTTCACAGTCTGTGCACATACCCACAAGATGGAAATTTTCACAAACTTATGGCCAAAAAAGTGCTTGTTATTACTTCACAAATAACAGTATCCATCCTTAACAAGAAAAATATTAATATTATAACAAAATCAAACAGCCTTAAGCAAGGACTAGTTTGATCATCTTCATTTTATGACCAGATTTCTGACCCATCAGGAAAACCCCTAACCACCTTCTTTCCAGTAGTTCCAAAAAAAAGAAATTATTTTAATTCCCACAAAACAGTGGCAGAGAAAAAGAGCGTTGAAACTTTAAGTGTAGGCTCTATTACACAGCAGTATAGCATACCTGTGGTTAGGCTGTTATGAGAATACTGCGCTCCACTGCCTGCATATCTTCATATTTATTTAAGGGATAATCTTTATTTCTTAGTGCTGCACTATACAATGCCATAAACAGCTGCTGAGATTAATAACTGAAGTTAAATCAACCTCCAGAGCTGTATATAGAGAGCATACTACAGTGCCACCGAGGGAACCTAATTGTATTTTAAAGCAAACCATAGCATTATAAGAGAGAGCAATATTTTTCTCTACTTGGGAGAGTGCAGATCTGAACTCCTTCTTGAGCTTTCCAGCACCACACAGTTCCACTAGACATGGGTAGGATGCATACAGCCTCCACTGATTAAGGGACTCAGGGAATGGAAAGACTAATTAAAGACTGGTGCAAAGTGAAAGCACATTAGCTAAAGCTCATTAGATTCCCGTACGGGTACTTTACTGCTGAATGACAAGGTCCGCGCAGAGCTGTAGGCACTTCAGCTAATGGGATTTTACGTCACACTCCAACGTATTACATCTTGACTCTACTGGACACATGCTTTAAGTCTCTTAATGCTCTCATAGGAAGGTAAAACAGACATTCAAACAAATGAAGAAAGGGCCCCAAGTGCCAGATTTTGAGAGGCAGTGGGAACCTTTAAGAGACAAGATGCCATCCCACTAAAGTTCCTACAGGCAGGCAGGCAGTCCCAAGCACCGCAGTGGTGGAGGTGCTGCAGCCACCTGTTTGCCCCATCCTTTGCTCTGCTCCTTCTGCCATGACAGAAGCCGTAGAACAGGCAGCATGCCCTCACCCCCCAAACACAGCCCTGCATATTAAGACAAAAGTGAAGTAACGACCATCGTAGCAAACATGCTGTGCTGTGGTTAAAGCTGCACATCTCTTAGTGACAAGTCCCCATTTACGGGGGTGAAGCTGTCGGCATGGGGGCAAGAAACCACCAGAGGCCTCAGAGACCAGCACCAGGCTCATGCAGCCTTCCCACTGCAATCACCTTCAGCAATGGGTTCAGGAAGCACAACGGGAATCTGACATTTTTGAAAGAGAGATGGCCATTCCTCCCATCTTCAAACGCTTCCCATTAAATCCCATGTAATGTCTTTAAATTACAGCAGCTTACAGGAGCATCAGTGGCCTTTTGCACTCAAAAGTATTTTGTGAAGGCTTAGCATCTTATTTTTGCCAGATTAATGTGTCCTTGTTATAATTATATCTCACTGCTTTAGCATCCCTTAAAGTTATGCACATTCGTAAATGTTTAACTGTGACCTGAAGCTGCAAGATATGGCACAGTTTCAAAGTTTTATCACATCTAGAGCACCCCAGTGACATTTCTCAGGGCGAGAAAAGAAGAACCAATAGCAACAAGCAGAAGAAATCTCTGAACAGAAGGGGAAAAAAAAGGATGCTTTTAACATACGGGGGAGAAAATGCACACAATGAAAAGCTGGAAATTGATCTAAGAAGGAAAAGCAAATCATTTATAAACCTATTTATAAAAGTAAGGAAATTGACCTAACCTAAAACAAGCATGGTGTAAAGCTGCTTGCCCAGCCTCTGGCTCGAGCCCTCCAGGTGGGGTGAGGAACCACAAGGAGATGTGCAGCGTATGCAGCCTCCACCAAGAGCACAAGTCATGAGAAAACACCCTGCACTTCAGCAGGGCTGTGCTGGTCAATTTTCTACTTAAGAAGTGATGAACTGAAACAAGACAAAAAAACAACCAAGCAAACAAAAGCCCTGTAGTCCTTCGCAAATATTTCCATACTGCGTGAGCTATAGTTAAACCTAAATCTCATCTAAAGTGATGAAATCCTATCCCACTAATACCAGCAATGATCAAAGTGATTGTCCATCCTGCGTAAAGCTGAGCATGTAAATCAGCATTGGGGTTTAAAAGAGTATTAATAAATAGCACGGCTGCTGAGTGGCTTGGACTCAGCACTTGATGAATCATCATATTATGAGCTCTAACAAAAGAGACCAGCTCATAGTATGAGTTCTAACATCACAACTTTAGAAAAAATAAAGAAAAAAACACGCACACCTTGGAGGTTTAAAACTGATGCCTAATCCAGCCTCATTCTCTCTCATATTCACTTAAGAAAAAGTTCCTGCACCTTCAGAAATTCTCCTACTTCTCCCCAACCTTCAGTTCTCCTTTAACCCACTAAATCTCGCTCATAACAAAGCACTTTGTGCAAACACTTTTATGAGCTGGAGGCATTCTTGTAAAGGCCTCCAGGATTTAGGGGCTGGTATTGACTTCAAGATGCAAGGTCCAATCCCGTAAAGTTTTCAGTGTTCTCTAAAACATGAGCACCTCCTTTTTACTCTTGATTCAATTTATGCAAAATTAAATGCTTTCCTGTATCATGGTCCTACCAAATCCATTACTTAGGATCAGTTTCCATTAAGTTGGAACCTTAAGACCACAGGCTAACCTGGTATTAAATATTGATTTGTTTCACTTTACTAGAGCATTTATGCATTGGAGCATTTTCAGGTTTGAACTTTGTATTCATATTAGAATAGTACTTTCATTTGCCTTTTTTTTTTTTTTTTAAAGAAACTAAAGTTTTTGAAAATATCATAGTGAGTATCCAAGATTCTTCTACATCTAAGGAAATGGATTTTCAAGGGAAAACAGCTTAATCAACAAAATGTTTTATGCCATTTAAGAAGTCATCTTGTCAAATACAGCTATGAGGTAGATACAATAATCCATGCTGGATATATTAATAAATCAATAGTGTTTTTAGCAATTCAGTAATCAACACGGCGTTGCATTAATTTATTTTGGAAAAAACATACATCTGAGTTCGAAATGAAGCATTCATCACTCATTCTCCATAGCATTTAATTCTAATTCTAAGCATTTAATTCTAATCCAATCATCTCTTCAAAAATATAAACACACTCACTGAAAGAAGTTTCTGTTCCAAACCATGCTAGTAACTTTACAGAAGAAAAGAGTAATAAAAAGATTTTAATAGTCTGGGTGGCAGAGTAAAATATACAAGGACTCCAAAGAAGAGATTTAGGATAATTTCAAACCTGAACAAAAAGTACATCCATACTCTGCCCTTTCAATTTTGCAGTGCCATAGAGCCATTGCAAAAGCTAATTCTCCATTAATCCTGTGAGAAGACTGTCCAAATTGCTGATTCCTTTGTGTGGTAATTGTCCCATTTGCCAAAATTGGGTGACAAAATGATCTGATTACACACCTGTAAGTATGCAGCTGTCCATCAAGTTGGCAGCAGTCTATACCAATTACTCAGATCCATCTTGGTGTTGCACGCATGGATCATAGAGACACCTGCACTGTCAGGCTGCATTGGTCTGACTCCTGGAAAACTACTCCAGAAGCGAAAATGAATAACCGAGGTCAAAGAGCACAGGTGGGATAAAGGGCATTATGTACTGAGAGATGCTCACATCTTGGCAACTTCTGTGTGCACTGTAGGGAAAAATCAATTCTTTGCTTTTCTCAGACTACAACACTACTGAAGAAGCTGAGTCAGAGATCTGGAGCCAGAGCTCTGTTTCCCAGAAATCATCCTTCAAGCCTTTTGAGAATGTGAGGCTTCTAAAAACAAACATGCTGACTACCTAAATTAGAGGAAGAAAAAGAAATCTTGAAGGAGACTTAAAAAAAAAAAAAAAATCTTTAATCAGTAAAACAGCCTTCCTGTGAGGATGAAGTGGACAGAAATACAGAAATGCCTCTGCAGTACTGACAGCCATCCGTAATAAATGAACCTCAGCTCTTGTTGCTGCATTTGTCTTTTTAAAGAGAAATAGCTGAACTCTGCCAGGAGCTCCTCCTGACCAGCACAGTCAGGACAGGCAAACCTGCCCTACACCCAGCACGACCAGGTGCTGCTGATCACGTCACCAAACCAACACAACTTGCTTCTCATTACAGCCTTCTCCGACCTGGTGCAAAAAGCAGACACGAAGTCAATGGCTGCAGAAGTTGAATTTTTCATTCACCTCCTACACTAGTTGATTCTTAGAGCCATTAGGGGTAGGAGCTGGAGAAAGTTACGCTACACCTGAGCACATGAAGTAACTGGGAAGCGCAGTACAGGATGCTGAGACTGTACAGACTGCTCCCAGGCTCCAAACCTGCAGTCCCTACCAGGCTGCATCTCCTCCAAGGAATGGGAAACCTTCCCCCAGTGCCCTTCTGGAACAGCAAACATTACTGCCCTATGGAAATCAGTTTTCTAAAATCAGTTCTTACAGGTTAAAAATGACTTCCTCATACAACAAAGCAAATATTTATGGCCAACATAGCCAAAGGAGTAACAAGCACCAGTCTCACAACCAATGCCACAGCTGACATCACAGAGGCTTCCAGGTCAAAAGGGTGTTTTACACTTGCAGTAACAGTGCATCTTCCTCTACTTCAACTTCTCTTTTACATGGTAATCCATGACCGAGGGCGGATACAAATCCTTTCTGATGAATTTTTGTCAGC
Organism: Anas platyrhynchos; assembly: GCF_047663525.1. Taxonomy (NCBI): domain Eukaryota; kingdom Metazoa; phylum Chordata; class Aves; order Anseriformes; family Anatidae; genus Anas; species Anas platyrhynchos. The sequence continues at coordinate 32,276,998 of NC_092589.1, read as the reverse complement.
TGAGTTCATTTCTTGTGAAACAGAATCATTGGCTTCCAAGCCCCTCCCTGCCTGCCCATGATAAACATCAATCTGCAGCATGGCTGATCTCCATCTTCCATGAGAGTAGTATTATTGATATCCATCACCCACCCAAACACAGTGATGGAAATATTATCATCTAAAAAGTCAGCCAAAAAAAAAAAAATATGACCTTAAGTTCCATATACAGAGACAAGGAATATATATTTTAACCTTTATTGCATAGATGAGATACTTCAGCAGAGGATATCAAATACAACAGATGACTGCCTGACCTTTCAGGGACTTGAAAAAAAGAGATCAAACAACCAGATATTTTTTCTGCACTCAGAGACCCATAATGACCTTTCAAGATTTTAATTCAAGTAGAAAAGGGAAATTAAGACCCCATCCCTCAAAAAAAAAAAAAAAAAAAAAAAAGACATGAAGACTCACTTCATTCTTTTTAGAAGAGTGGAGTGTACTACTCTACACCTGTCTGACAACCTCTATGCCACTCCCACTACCTTATTTCCCCATCAAACCTTTCTAAGTCCCTAAGCAGCCTCAAAATCTTCTCATCTAAACAAGCAAAACCACTGGAAACACTGGTTCACCTTTCACCTTGCCCGCAATTTTCAGTTACGTTCCACAGGATCAGGGACAGCAGTAACAGTGATGTTAAGGTTCCACACCAGATGAAATGCGAAGAATCCTTAAGAACATCCCTTCTGGTCAGCTTTTTTTTGTTTGTTTGTTTAGTTTTGTTTTTTATAGCCTTTCATGTTTCAAAAAAATGTAACCCATAGGGTTTCTCAAGGTACATTGGGGTCCAAAACCAAAGAGAAATCATCTTTACTAATGGAGAAGATAGTGTATTAAAAAATAAATCAAGTTGAAGTTCTTGTTAAATGTGTGGCCTAAATATGTATGTGTGTATGTATGATAATCAATTAAGTTCTGTTACCTGTTAATGTAACTAATAAAAAATCATTCATGTTTCTGTCACTTTAGGCTTTATTTGTTCTGATTTATTTTTAAGTAGCATGGTGAACACAATTTAACAGCAAGAGGATTTGTATGGTCTTGGTATTTCTAAATTGCTAAAGCTAAAAGTATTTGCATGATCATGCAAGTCTAAGAGGAGATTATGTTGTCATGTGATTTAATTTAACCAAGCATGAAAACAATATAGATGGTCTGCTAAAGATATCAGAGGATATTTAGAGCAAACTTTAAAGCGTTAGGACAGATATAAATCTGGCTATCAAAAAAAATCACTGATTTAGTGCAAATTAGAAGTATATTTGATTAAAAGGTGATCTTCTCATGGATATATTACATTAAAAATGCATTAACTTTTCAGAAATATTTTTATTTACATATTAGCCACTTCTACTGCAATAAATCAGGAAATGCCACAACCAAGGTGGCACAAGTAACCTTCCTCTGCATCTGTGGGCAGGCATAGCAACAGAACCTTTTTTAAACAACCCCCCCAAAAAAAGCGGTTTTGCTTAGTTTTTCGAAATTCAGAAATCACGTCTTAAAAGGATTAGTACCACCAGTGGTGTGGTGTTTCCTTGGCTCCATCCACTTGTTCCACCTGCACTCGCACAGAGAGCAAGAACTGACTTGTTCAGAAATGCGAGAACCCGGCACCCATCCCTTCCTGGTTGCAAGACACCTCCTCTCCGAACCAAAGACAATGCGACGTTTGCCTTTCAGGCTGAGTGACTGCAGCATAGGCCTGCTAAAATTACCAAGCTGCAAAGTTCTCTAAGCATTAACTACACGTAATTCTAGGCCAATGTAGCCCAATCTCGCTGCATTTTTACAGCTTTTTACCCTCTGCTTTGTCTTTCTGCATTGCTTATTTTGCAATAGCATCTTACTTAAACAAACAAATGGTGGTAAGGGCTTTTTAACGAGAAGAGATTAATGTGCAGTTTTCCCACATTCTCTCTATTTTCTGAGTAGGAATAGATCAGCATGCTGTCATTGCCCTGCCGCTTTCTTATCTCTAGATGTTGCCATTACGCCTACCTATTGTCAGAGATATGTATCACCTTAGTAAGTACCTCATCACACTGATATCAGCTTTTGCCTTTGATGCTGGAGCAGGCTGTACTGATTTCTACATATGTACAGCATTACCATAAAGACTTAGCAAAAGATAGCTACTACCTCACAAAAAAGCCCCGTGGTGATGTGAAGTTTAAGCTAGAAACAGTCAAGAAGCTGACGGCATCTTCCTCAGGAAAACAGCAAAGAGGATTTACTCAGCCAATCTTCGCCCAAAGACTCCAAATTGTTTGAATAAAGTGTATCTATGTTAAATAGATTGGCATAAATAATAAAAAAGAGATTAGAAGGCACTTCAATTTATCAGAAACTTCACGGCATAGATACCGAGCTAATCTTTCTTTCCCAGGTAACAGGCTTTGCCACAGCACGTGTAGTTGCAGGACGGCAGAGAGCCGCTTCTCCTTCCTCCTGCATTTAAGCTCTCGCTTATCTCTCTCTGCCTGCCCTTGCACGAGCTCTGGAGGCAGCGTACAGCTGGAGATCCTGACTTTTGCCTGTGCCACAGCTGTTTTTGCATCCCCTAGCCAAACAGGTCCTAAGCATCCAAGCCAGGGATACAAGAGCAGTTGCTTGGCAAAGCTTCTTTCCCAGACAATGAAAACCATAAGACCCCACACTTGTTTTGTCATATACATGGCTGTGCAGAGCAAAACAGAGCACAGAGCAACCACTTGCCCTTCTGACAGGAGCTTGTCAGTTCAGAAACACTTGGTGTTACCACTAGGTTGCCTTAAAGCAGATTCAAAACCCCTCTTTCTTTGCCCAGTGGTAATAAGCTTCTGGAACCTGCTGCAATAAATCTTGTGGATACAGCCAGCACTGACAGTTTCAAAAACGGATGAGACAGACCTACAGACCAGCCCAAAAATGACTCCCAGGAGGGCTGGGCGGGGGGTATGCTGCCATCCTAAAGCACCCACTGGGTGCTGAGGGAGTGCAGAAGCAGAACAACCACCCCTGCAGTCTCCCTAAACAGAATTTTGTACATTCATGTTTCACATGTTATTTCAACGCTTAAACTTTTACAGTCTCAGGGTTACGTTTTTTCAATTTATTTTTTTTTTTTTTTCAGGGTAAATTAACAAGTATTTCCAACAGCAAAACTCTGGATTGAATTTAAAACTATAAAACCTTCAAACTGGAGAATTTTGGAAAACCAAACTCCCCCAGAAAGTTTTTGTTTTGTCAGGTAGGCATCTTCCAACGGGAAACAAATACATCAGCAAGCTCCTGAGCAGCTCTACTGTCCTGCCCTATGCTGGTGACTGAGTTATAATGTGATGGTATCAGTGGTAAAACCGCAGGATGGGAGAAGTAGAGGTGGCAGCTGTCACGTTAAGCATGCAGGTTTACCTTGCACTGCACACTGGAAGAATATCAAAAATGAGATGCCAATATATTATCTGCTTCAGTGCCTGCCTTTCACACAATGACAAGTAAAACAGAGTGTGTTGATCCACAGGAGAAGCTCAGAAGTTTTTGTAAGACTGCAAAGCCTGCCTGGCTTGCTGCACTACGTGCGTTTCTGGGGCAGCAGTAGCAGCACAGGCTGTAGCCACGTGCATCCAGGTCAGATCCTGCCTGCTGGCACAGGGCTCTCCTGTCCTCTGACTTCCCTCATTCTGCCTGTAAGCAAGGAAGACCGTTCACACTGAAAACACACAGCTGCTCTGTGTGCACCACCACAGTTTCCAAGTGATGCACGCACTGGCCAATTCGCTTGTCGACTCTCAGCCAAAGGACAGAGCACATTGCAGCTGTCTTTGGGATGGCACCTGGAGACCCTGTCATAAGTTTCCAGCCCTTTGCCCCTCTCCAGGACACTTCTCTTTGTTTCAATGACTTTCCATTCCCATGCTTGTCAAAAGAGAAATTTTCAAAACAAAGATTTGTAGGAGATTTTAGAAGACAAGAGAGTAGCTATGCATTTTGGAAAAAAAATCCTCCAACTTTACCACTTCTGGCACACTACTTCTCTCCTGATTTGTGAACTAGATTTGCTAAATACCTTCTTTGGCAGGACAGTTAATCTGGGAAGAGCCACCCTACTATCTGTATCTCCCTTCGCTTATTTCAAACTTGGCCAAATGCATTGTCAGGTCATTCAGTTGTCCCACAAACTTGCATTTTACTTAAATGCAAAGTCTGCAAGCTTTCAAAGCAGATTTGTTTTTCACTTCCTTGAGCTCTCCATACTAATCAGCCTGAGCCTTGATGCCATGTTGGGTTTGGCCAGTTTCTCATTGCCTCCGCTGTTAGCCCACAACACTGCTGAACTGCAGCTCTCTATTGGCAGAAACTTAGCAAAGGAGCATCTGTTCCCAGAAATTGGATTTGCCATTTTGCTAAGGGAAAAATATCCACATGGCTCTCCCTGGCCTATGCAGAGCTTTTGTCCAAGTCAGCGTGTACTCCCTGAACTCCGGATCTAGATTTTCTTAAATGACAATTAAAAATATTAAGAACAATAGATTAACAATTGTTATAGTCTATGTAGAAATCAGGGTTTCCTTGCTTCTGCCTTTATCCCACCAACAAGCACAAAAACCCTTGCACTCGGTTCCACCAAGTGGAAATAGCTGGTATATGAGTTTTCTTAACTCTCATATTTCTTTGTATTTTTCTGGATCTAGGAAGTGGTGCAAATAAGAGGGATATGGAAAATACTTAATTACATTGCTACTTTACCGATTATAAATATCAGTTGCAGAAAAACATTCACATTAACACCTCATGCGTTGATACCAGGATATAGACCACTGCCTTACCCTGCTAATGCTCTAGTGACCTGCATGAAACTGTTCACAAAGCACACCCAGAAATGAAGAGATACATCACATGAACGTACCATCTGTATTACTCATTTTCTCGTGACTGTGGGACTGAGCTTACAGTTTATGCTGCTGAAAGCAGGCTTTTATTCTTCCTCTTAACAACCCTGCTCTTTCCTTCTAGCGGGGTTCTTTCTCAGCCTTCCCTGATCGCTCAGATCAGCCTTCCTAGACCACTGCCATGCTGGCATTAAAAGTATTTTCTTTTTTTTTCACCCTTAGATTACTTTTTTGCTGATGTAGCAAGTTCCACTGGCTTAACACGCCATTAGATAACTGACAGAGCTGGCAAAAGATAAGTTACCCATGGCACATAGTCTGGAGCGAGGAGAGAGAAGAAAATAAGATGTTAGCGATCAGCAACAACAATCTGTTAATTTGGATCAAACCCTAACACAAAACTGCAGCCTTACAGCTTCCAGTCTTCAGCCGAGATGCTGATTCTGCTATGCTCAGTAACCTGCCTTACAGACTCCTGATAGCCTCTGCCCCTAAAAGGCTGCACTCTGAATAGATACGGCACTCAGCAGGCAGGCAGGGAAATAATTCAAAACTCATCCAATGCTTCAGCTGCAGGGTCAAGAGCAGGAGTTGGCATCTTTATTCTCAGATCAGTATCGAGTTCTAACCACGCTCAGATCTGAAACTTCTGGGGCCTTCTGATGAGAATTTTGCCATTACAGCGGTCCTGGCATTGTGTTGGTCTGGCTTTACTCCAGCAGCATGCAAATCTTCAACTAAAGGTCTGAAAAACTATATAAACATCAAGTCACAAAGAGCAGTATGCTTTCTCTACCACTATTGCCTGATCAGATTGGTATTAGGAAAGAGATGGACCACAACAGAGTAAATTCCAGAAAAAAAAACTCCAGATGTTCATATAAATAAATATTTATAAGAATGAACCCTATTAGCGCATAAAGATGTAGGGAAGCAAGAAGCCTGGTTCATAAAAATTGAAATCTAAAAGGTAATTTTCAGTCAAGGATCATCCTGCTAGGAGGTCAACATGCAGAATAATAAATTTAAGGTGTGCAAAAATAAGGGATATTTTCCTATTTGTTTCCTGCTTCGTATATTTTACACTAAGAAAAGCAGAATATTTAATCGAGGAATATAAAGATGCTATAATACCTGTAATATGAAACATTTGCATTGTTTCCCAGCCACTAATATGAACAGAAAGTTCACAATACAACAGAGCACCATCACAATACACAAACTGTTCTGAAACAATGACTGTTGCAAGTAGGAAAGCAAAGAGCCCATTGATATCTCAAACTTCAGCAAAAAATATATTTAAAAAAAAAAAAAAAGGATGAATCCCTCCCCAAAACTTGGAGATAGTGGTACCACCACCTCAGGGGACAATTCTTTTATTCAATAAATAAAAAAATAAAGGCCTTAAAGAACAGTAACATCATAGCTCAGCCCCCCTTGGTGAAGACTGAGTGAACTCAGTGGGTTTATTGGCTAAGGGGATGAGCAGCTCAGAGCTCAGCCTGAACGCTCTGCAACACATCAGTATCCCTGGGGGACTTCGATGAAGGTATTTCATATCTATTTTGCTGGCTTGTTTGAGAAAGAATTTCCCTTTATTTTTCCCCTATGTCCAAAAGCAAACACAGCTGGCCATTACCACAAACCTGGATCATCAGGCCTTGCCCAGCCCACCAGTAAGCCCCAGTTTGGCCAACCACCCTAACACCACGCCACGTGTCCCACCACTTCACTCACCACCAGCAGCAGCCCCACCCCTCGCTCAGAGTAGGAGGCAGCACCATGCTGCAGGATGCTCCTACTGTGGCCCATCTAAACCCTGACCTACCCAAACCTAAAAAACCCTGTCCTCGGTGCTGGCAGCAGCAGCTCCTGACAGAGCAGAAGTGGGCAGCGCTGGATGGTCCTTTTGGAAACAACCCCAATAGTAACTAATTGACCTGTTCAAAATCAAGAAGAGATCCAAATGTATGCATTTATGCCAGATGAAAACCCATCCTAGATCAGTGAGCTTTGCCAGACAGGATTAAGCATAACTAGAATTCCTAATGTCACCAGTTATAGCACAATCCATTACAGTTGTCTGCAAATACAAGCAGCAATTCAGAATTAAATCTGAAAACCCTACAGAAACATGTCCTGATTACCAAAGTAATAAAAACTTCAGACAAGATCTCTGCACCCAGCCAACCTGTCTGGGCTTTTGTTTATGCTTTTATTTCTAGAAATAAACCTGAAAGCACTACAACTTGAAAATTTAAATCTTGATTTTAAACCCCTTGTTGCCTCTGAATGAATTTATCAGTCTTTGTTAGCTCTCAGATAGCACTATATTTCTGTTTTAAAACGGGAATTTATCTACTCCAGAAGAATGAGAATGTGTACTCTAATCACCCAGCAGCCTCATTAAAAATATTGGCCATCAAGAAACACCACCACAAGTGAAAGATGTACAACACCTTCAAAATAGCATTTCTGCCCCCTCTATTTTAAACCCTTACTTCTGACCAACAGAGTATCTTCCCTGATGGACACATGCAGAATAAGAAGTGAGAGTCCACAGCCCATCCTTACATATCCCTCCTCTCATTAGGCTTTTGAGATCAGTGTATTTCTATTAATGTATGTCTAAAAACAAAAAAAAAAAAAAAAAAACAAAAAACAAAAAAAAAAACAACCTTTCACATTACTAGTTTACTAGATGACCACAATGTGTATATGATATAAGTCTTTCCAGCTTGTTAAATAAAAAATAATAATATAATAATAATAAAGCCAGGAATAGAATTCTAGCCACAGAATAAGGCTGAGGTAGAAAAAAATAAAGCAGTGATTGCCTTCCTCTGTAGCAGATTTTTATATATTTGTACATAACAACCTGCATGCAAATACTGAACCCTTTAATATTCTTCTTCTGCTGAGAAAAAAACATACATTTCCCTCCTAATTGGATTAATAGGTTCATATTACTAAATTTGCTGTCAGCAATGCATTACTATCATAAAGTAGTAATTTCAGAGACCTACAAAAGCCTGTTGTGAATAATTGTATTTTTTTTTTCCATTTAGAATACAAAGAAATCCATTTTACCAACCTAATGTCAGATGAAAGAAAAATTCTCCACTCAGAACACAGTCTCCTTCAGTTTCTTTTGCTGTGCTTTTGACAAGTAGAACTAATTGCCAAGAATAAGTTATTCCAGGGTTTACCTATTTGTTCTTTATAAATTCCATGTCACCAAATTGCAATTACAGTTCTCACTAGTAAGTCTTCCATGGAGAGTTTTATGAACACTTTTGCAACTGATTTTGTGTCACATGAAATTTCCTCCAAGTCCTTGGGCACATCATCTCAATCATATCCTATTATTCTTGACTTCTGATTAGATGACTTCACTTCATGGCACTCTGTTTTCATTCATTATATATTTTTCATTAAAAATCAGATTTTATTTCTCACTCCAGCAAGTTTCATACAAAAAAACTCTGCAATACACAGGTGCTGTGTATAATAGATAATTTTGCACTTGCCAAAGTTCTCATGATCTGTGAATGACAGAGAAGCACAAATAGACTGAGTCTTACTTTCAGTTCAGTGAACAGTTCATGACATCCTTATGCTTCTGATCAGCTATATTTCTGCATTTATTGTCATGGGTTCTGTTACAGAGCTGGCTGTAGTCACAACATTTCAAAGCTGTATTTTGGTTTAAATCAGAAGGAAATTCTGAAATGTTCAATGGAAGAGAAAATCTAAAGAACAGTAGCATAAAGTTGTTAAGGTTTCACTTCCCAAGAGAACTAAATCGCTACAACTTTCACAGAATTACATCGATATATTTTGGTTCACAAGGCCAAGGTCAGGTGCAGATTGCTGTCAGTTCTTTTCAATCCATTCCCCGTGAAACTGTATTCTTTTTCACTCTACCCCTCTGGTTGGGATAGAAAATCCTTTTTATCATAGCGTTGGAATAGTAGCCTCTATCTCCACTGTGCACAAAGTCACGTGAAACCCACAATTACAATGTCATAGCCATCATTACAGAAGGCAGAGTTCATCAGGGAGCTTGGCCACTAGAAGGGATCAGGATGTCAAAGAAAAGTGCAGCTGATAGCTTTATTTTACTTATTTAAAACATTCAACTAAATTGCCTACTCCCATTTGGATCAAATAGAAGTGAAAACACCCATTTCTAATTCCATTAACTAAAATTGAAATTATGAGTTGAAAAGACCTCCAAGATTTGTCTCGCTAAATATTTCAATTTTGGAGGGACTCAATTTCTCATCTGAAAAATCTTTCAAGTAAAAAATTTCTAACTGGCTGCATTTCTTTATTTCTCAATTCTTCTACTTATATTCCACTATGGGGTATTTCATCATAGTCTTTTTCCCCTCTGAATTTGTCTCTAAGCTCTTTTTTAGTCCCTGCAAATTTAGCATTTTTCTAGGGATAAAGGTTTCAAAATTCCTTGCTTAATGATCAAATCTCCTCATGTGGAATTTGGGGTTATGCTTCTAACGATATTTTCTGATATTTTTGTTGTAAAAATTACTCTTTCATGTTGCACCCATTTGAGAATAATGCTTTGGGGTTTTTTTCTGCCAAGGCTTGAAGATGAACTGCCTTCCACTAGTTGTGCACACATTCTTCATTTTCCCTTGTTTTCATTTTATCTAACATTGATGTGAATTTAATCCTGAGATCACTGGAATTAACACCACAAAGTACAACATACTCTGAAACATTATCATTTAAGTAGACAATGCAAAGCACAGCAAAAGCATGTCTGAAGAAATTGAGTGAGTTGACTAGAGTTCTGCATTATCTGCTTATTGCCTTTCTTCCTCATACTCCCAGAGTCTGCAAAATATTTATAGCACTTTTTACTGAAACTTTTTGTGATCCTGGATGGGGAGTGGAAAGGCTGGAATTTATTGTTGCTCTTCAACCTAATAGAAACTCTAAAAAAAATCCTACTATGATTAACTATTGTAATTATATGTCTATTGCTCAATCCTCAAATCTTCTCGGGCATGAAATTAAACAATTCTGTAGTATCTATGTCTTTGAAGCGTCTTGGAAGGCATCAAAGAAGACCCTCACTAAAACACTCCATCCTGTTTTTGCCTGCAGACAGAAGTGGGCAGAGTGAAAGCAGCACAGGAGAAGAAGAACAGACAGCAGTGAATAAGAAAAAGCAATGTGAAAATCAACTAGCTGCACCGTCTCCAAACTATATGGGTTTCATTTTAAAAAATACTTCAGCAATGGCTTCACTGGATCCAAAGCACAAGGTCAATTTAGACAATTCCTCTGCTTTCCCTACACCCGGTCCCCAGCTTACTGCCACACGGCAGCTCACGTGCCCAGGGAACCTTGCTGACCCTCTCCAGGGAGCCAGTGGTACAGCCATGGTGTAAAGGCAGGACCAGCAGTGTGGATTCAAGGCACTGTGCCTATCAAAACTTACCAGGGATCTAAACCATGGGGGTTAAGAAGAAATCAGATGTAGGACTCTGTGAGAAAGAGGAACATCTATCTGGAAACAAAGAAATACAAAGCTATTTTTTTCTAATACTTTTTTCCAATAGAAAAGGGCAGAACAGATAAACTTGCACAGGATCAGTGGGAAAGCGAACTAGAGGGAAGGACAAGTTGGTGATCCAGTCATGAGGGAAAGGGGATCTTTTTTGCTGAAAGTCACAAACTATATCTTAAAACCTAAACCTGTGCAAGTAATTAACTTTGTCTTTACAGACCCATAGTCAGAAAATAGATCTAAATGCTACAGTAAGGATAGAAAGGGCAATGAGGGATGACTTGCCAAAACCACAAGATCCGTACCAAAGATCATTCATACTGCTTGAACACAGGCAAAAAGGGGCAGGCTACAATCCTCCTTAAAGTACAATATGTTCACATTCATCATCTTCAATTCTGTGATCTTTCCTAGTTTCACTTTTCTCTTACAAAGAAATGTTGGTCCACAGTGACCAGAGCTTTTGGGTTCTGCTTGATTATTGTCCTTTTACAAATCTGTATTTCAACGGTGCCCATTTAAACAACTGACCATCCCATACCACAGCCTAAAATCTGCCCCCTTGCTGCCTTCTTGGCTCTTACCATGAGAAAACAAGACTCACCATATTCCTCTCTGAAATTAATTCATCCCGAGCCACGTATTTTACTCCTAGTAGAATAACATCACACTGTGGGATTTTGAATTCGACAAACACTACCTGAAGTGAATAAACACTAATTGCAAGCATGGAAAAGATTTGGTTCATTAAACAAAGAAATCAGTTTTTCAGCTCGAGTGAGTCAGAGGAATGTATGTACGCAAACCACCCTAACTAAGGTCACACTACTTCCAAAAGTCTTAGTACCATCTCACAGAGCACAATATTCCTTTCCCTGATAGGTCTAGCCTACAGGCAATCATTTAATCTTTTCCCCATGTTTACTTGCTCTTTCTGAAACCCATTGCAAGATTTCTTGAACAAATACCTGACTTTCATCCTAACAAACCATATGTTGGACCCCAAGGGAAGTTGAAGACAACAGCAGAGCTGCCTGAAAAGTTACTAGATGCTATAATCTACACAGTTGGGTTGCAGAAACCTGCAGATCATGCTAATTAAAGGGGAAAAGGGAAGAGGTTCATAACAGTCTCTAAGTAAACCTGCTACTACGAAAGTTACAGTTTGCACATACTAAGTCTCTAACTAAAGCAAAAGTAAGGTAAAATAAATAAAAGAAGTTATTTAAATGTAGCATTTGTATAGCAAATGGATCCATTTTCCCAACTACATTTAAATGATTTTCTGTTCCCCAAGGCAATTTTTCATTTTTGATAAATTGCCAGACTGTGCCTAAGGGCCACACTGGAGTCTGTCCAACGGCCCAGAATCTTATTGAGAATTTTAGATCAATGCCTAGGCTTCCCACTAGCTCTCCCCATCCCTCCACATACTGCAGTGGTGTGAAGGCCCATTCTGACACTTACAGAGGACAGTGACAATACAGTTAGCATGTCTCTACTTAGGTTTCCTTTCTACAAAATAACGAAGGCAGCTTTGCTAATAACATTTGGAAGGATATTCCTAAACATAACATGCTTAATAGATTTATGTCTAAAGCTGTAACGTTTGTTCCTAATTTAAGCCCTCGTAATGGAGACCTTCATTTGGACATGCAAGCATTAATTAGACCTTGTGCCCTGCACATAACCTATTCAATCAAGAAATTAAGGTAAAAATGCTCGTGTCCTCTTTTTGCGATCTTTCCATGTGATGTACATCCAATCACTGAAGTAATATGTTGTTATCTAAAAAAAAAAAAAATTATCTAATTGGGATGTGTGCTTTTAGGTCACAACTAGTCTGCTGTCTGAGACCAGAGAGAACAGTAAGCAGCTACTTTAGGATAAGAGTATTTTGGGTGGCTTGCCCCTCGGCTTCCTTCTCATAGTAGTCCCTTTCTTCAAATAAGATCATGTATACTTAAATACTATCAGCCATGTACAGGCACCCACGTGGCTGGGTCTTGCAGAATCAGGTTAAAGGCCCTCAACACAAACTGACCCATCCAAAACATACATCACAGATTCCTTGCGGTTCCAATCAAATTTTGTCAGCACAGGTCAAGATGCAAAGCAAATTGCCCACCTTTACTTTAGCTCTGCTTAGATCATACTTCTTGTACCAGAACTATTTCACTTTGTGCTAGAAATCTCAACACTACACCATGGGCCACAGCCCAGAAATCCCCCAGCCTACCAAACACCTACTAAAGAAGGTGCGGTTTGGGTTAGGAAAGAATTGTGCTGCTTTAGTCAGTAGACAGAAAAATCACTGAGTTCTTGTCCCTCAGCCATGGTGTTTGCTCATACCACTTAAGGGGTTGTTTAGTTTTCAGTTTGAGGTTGTTTTTGTTTGTTGTTTTTTTTTTGTTTCTGTTTTGTTTTCTTCTTTAAAACAGAGTTGGTCAGAGTTTGCCAAAGTACTGCAACCTGGATTATTTCTATTCTTGCTGTTATTTGAAAAGCCTAACTGAACTTAAGAGTCTTGTTAGCTCAGCTTTAAAAGACGAAAAAGGACAAAAATCTTCAGCTAGCATGGGACTGATTGTAGGAAAGATATAAAAAAAAAAAATTTTTTTTTGAAACCAACTTTACAAGTGAACAGACAACATTAAAGGAAGAAAATAAAATAAATAACAAGAAATCCTGAGAAGCAGAACCGTTACTTTAAGGGCAAGAACCATTTCACATTTGAATGTTGATTGTACTTGAAGTATTTGGTGGGCAGTCCAACAGAAAATTGCATTATTGCGAGTAAGGTTACACGAACATGTTAAAAGGCACTGAACAGTGTATGTTCAAAAGAATTAATGAAAAAAAAAATCTTGTAATCTCTACAGAGATTTGAGGAACCTCATATCTGTCATGAGTAGGTGAGAAGTGCCAGCCTCATACCAGGATGCAGAAGTTAATCAAAATCCTTTTGATGACACAGGAAAGGCTTCCCTTGGCTTCAGTGAGCTTTGAAACATGTTCACTAGCCAGAAGTCCAAAGCTTCTTATTTTCAATAGTACTGAAACTGGTGCCTGCTGACCGAAGTAGATCACACTGTTTAGGAAGTAGAATGCCAGTAGGCTGGGAGTTTGTTTGTTTTAAGTCTTTGTCATTACATTCCTCCTGAGTTTAATTATGAATTAATGTGTTTCCATTAACCATTATTGGTTCTTTTTTTCACATCAAAAATTGCCATAATTTGGGAAAAGAAGGCAGGGAAGAAGAATCTCACTGTTGAAGCATAGATTTCATCCTTTTTTTTTCTTTCTTTGCTTGTATTTTAACATAGGCCATTGTGAAGCTCTCACACTCATACCCTTGTAAAGAAAAATTTTGCATCCTATCCACATGTGAACAGAAAAGATGCAATTTTGCAAAGTAATCTCATCAATCCCATGCTGAAAGACCATCCCACTAAAAATCACCCCACCTATGCCTCTGATATGTGGAACCAGGAACAACATAGGAATCCAGCATTTGGCTGCTTGGTTCAATTTTGAGGTACACAGTACGAGGAAGACATGGACAAACTGGAGGGAGCTCAACAGTGGGCCACCAGGATGGCCAGGACTGGAGCACTTTTTTTGTGAGAAGAGGCTGGGGAAGATGGGCTTGATCATACTGGAGAAGGGAAGGCTTGGGGGACACATAACAGTAACCCCCCAGTAGCTCCAAGGACGGCATCAAAAGGCAAAGTTGGGCAATCCTGTGATCACATAATTCAGATATTGGGTTCTCATCCTTTATTGGGTTTCTCCCAACCACATTTCATTTTCCATAACAGGAGGTTGCCATTACTTTGGAGCTGTGATTCTGAGTACTTTAAGACCACTTATACTCTGGTACCTCAATTTTCTTTTACAGAAAACCATACTGCTATAGCAATTAGCAGTTCCTAATTACTATTAGCAATAGTAAAACATTAGGAGAATGGTACTTGAACACTTTTATCCAAAACATGTGAATTCTTATTCACCTTTGCCGGTGTAAACACACATTAACAATCAAAACAACCTGCAAGTCATTCTAAATTATAGTGATAGTTGATGGAATTGTAGTAGGAGGAACCTGGGTACAAAACCCAAAGGCAAAACAATCAAGTTAAATGAAACTTCTTCTTGTAAACACTGGATTCCAGCTACGACAATCTTTCTGGGAAACACAAATTTTAGTAATATACTACCTTGAGGCAAACTGTATTTCCCTTTCTAGGTTACTAACCAGTAATTTGCCACTGGGAAGGCACAGCCCACTAACCCAAGCCAGTAATTTGTCACAAAACATCACAGACATTCTTACTAGAATGTAGTCCACTGATTTCATTATTTATGGCAGAGCCCCCACCAAGAGACAAAAAATCCAGGAAGACACCACATGTCAAACATCGCCAAGGACTAAGCAATTCCCGTAGTGCCATCTTGAAGTCAGTCCAGATTTTGTCACTCTCTAATTACAAAGCGGCACTTCCCTCCAAATTATTCCTGACTGATTTAAGTCAGTAGCAGATTCTAATAAAACGTAATTACAAGATTCTTCTTCAGCAAGTAGATGAAAGCTGAAGAGAAACTCTCCACTGAATCAAACTTTTCTCACCTTAGCACCCCAGAAAAACTCCCAGTGAAAATGTCACCATCGGACACAGTTTATGTGATAAAAAACAAATTACAGGAAGTTACAGGGATTGGGATTCAGTATTCTAAAAGGAATATCAGTTCTTCCTCCTCAGCGTCAATCCTTTTGAAATAAGTAAGACCAAGTCATCATAGGTAATTCGGTACTCAAAGTTGAAGAGAAAAGCCAGTGGAATTTTCTAAAGGCAGCTGCCTACAACTCCCATTGAGTTCAGTGTTCCTTAAAAATGAACATATGTTTAAACCTTTGCAAGAAAGGTTCTGGAATATTCAAATAAAAATCAAAAGCAGACCCTTGCCCTTATCAGTGTTTGGCCTAGACATTTAAATGATTATGCACATAAGGCTAAGCACTACTACATCTTTTCAGGATTGGGGTCATAGCTCACATTAAAATATCATCTTGTAAATTGCTTATGTTCAATGGAATACAACAAGGCTCAGGAACAAAATATAATCAGGGTACTTGATCTTCCCCAGCTACAGCCAAAAAGAAAAAAAAAAAAAGAATTCTCAAGAACATAATATAATCATAGCACCTATCTTTAGACTTTGAAATACTCCTTCCATCTGTATTGATGTATTGAAATTAGCCTGAGTAGAAATACAAATTAATATGAAATTACTTAAAATAACATCACTGAAGTTATTCTCCAAGTATTTTGCTCAGATGTGCTATGATACTTTTCACACACAAAATCTTAGGAAAAAAATCTTTCATTCTCAGATTGTCTATTGTACTTTTTTCATTGCTCATACATACATAGCCCCGTGTGTCAAGCACATTTAATTAATGTTTGCATTACTATGAGTGCAATTAGAATCTAATAAATAATATTGTTGTCTGTATATAGGACATCACTCATCAATACCCAAATATAATGTTTCTTATCTGATTGGTAGGAGCACATGCTATATACCATCATAGTACTCACATTTTTCCTCTGCTCTTTGACTACATGATTATTTGAAACCAAAGTCTTTCTGTTGCCCAGTACAAGTCCTCTCATTATATCGAAGGATTCAGCCAGGGTATGTGTGATGCTATTGTTTTAATGCACTGTAGAAGGAGACTGAGTAATCCACTCACTTGCAGTGCATTCAAGCTGTCAGTAAGTCCAAAGTAAATTAGACAAGGTCATACATCAGTACTTAAGTGGAAGACATCACTTTTGATTTTTTTCCCTGTAACATTCTGTTCTCTTCTGCTTCTGTAACTACAATATACATTTCACAGAATCAGAGAATATCCTGAGTTTAAAGGGACCCACAAGGATCATCAAGTCCAACTTCTGGCTCCACACAGGACCACCAAAAAAAACAGACCATGTGTCTGAGAGCATTGTCCAACTGCTTCTTCCAAATGTCCAACCTCCATAACTGTCTTAGTAAAGAACCTTTCCCTAACCCCCAGCCTGACCCTCCCCTGTCCCAGCTCTGTGCCGTTCCCTTGGGTCCTGTTGCTGTCCCCAGAGAGCAGAGCTCACCACCTCGGGAGGGAGCTGCAGGCAGCCATGAGGCCTCCCCTCGGCGTGCTCTGCTCTGGGAGGCCTTCCCTCAGAAGGCCTTCCCTGCTCCTCTCCTCTGAACAAAGCAAGGGGCCTCAGACACTCCTCACATGTCTTGCTCTCGAGACTCTTCACCATCTTTGTAGTCCTCCCTTGGACAATCTCTAATAGTTTTATGTCCTTCTGTTGTGGTGCCCAAAACTGCACCCAGTGAGGCCGCACCAGCACAGAGCAGGGCAATCCTGTCCCTCAACCGGCTGGCAATGCCATACCTGATGCACCCCAGAACATGGCTGGCCCTTTAGGCTGCATTCCTGAATCCTGAGTTGCCCACGTAAATGATGAAATACAGAGGAGCCCAGTTTGAAACTCCCAAATATCATGCAGGTCAGCTGTCATTCAGAGCAAGGAGCCATGCCCACCTGATAAACACAGTGTTGCTGATCGGTAGTGATTCAAACCAATGTCCCATAAAAAGATTAGAGGACTCATTTTTTGTTGCAGGTCAGTAGGCAACCTTAGCACCAGGAAACACTGCTCACACAGACCTAGCTCCTCAACAGTGACCTGAACAACTCTGTTCAGCAGAAGGCATTGCTGATGCTCTCAAAGAAGATGCATTTTACAAGGGAGGGCTGACTTAAAACCAGTGCAATGTGTTTGGTCTTAAAGGTCGTTCGTTTGGGATACCTGAGTTCTTCACATGTCATCAGCAACATTTAGATTCTCTGTGTACACATTTCTGCTTGCCCTAGCTGGGCAAATTTACTTTCCAGGCCAATTTTTCTTTCCTAATCCAGGCCAAATTTACTTTCTCAAAAAACTAATAATAATAAATAATAAAAAAAAAAGATACTGGCTACTTCTGGCTACTTGGAGATGACTGTCTCTTCTGTCAAAGATGATTTTCAAATGCTAAAGTTCTGAGGCTCACAGAACATTTTTGTTACATTTGGAAAATGGGACTTTTTGTTTGTTTTCCAGAAAGTTGAAGTCAAGACTGACTTACAACACTGCAACAGGAAGAAAAGTTTTGGGGATTTTCACTCTGAACTCAAGTCTTGGGACACATGGAAGTGTGATTATTTTATTTTATTTAATTAACTAGACTTGAGTGATTTTCAAAAAGAACAAGTAAAATCAAGTTAACTGAAATCAATAGGTGATGTGTTGAATGAGTGGATAGTTAGCAACATACACCATTTTTATACCTAAATGAAGTTTCTGTTTAGTAGAGAAAATGAAGAAAGATCTACCTAAATCACAAACATATTTAATTAAAATAAGGTAATTACTGTAGTTATATTTGAACAGACAATACAGTTGCAGCAATTATCTGCAATTATGCAGCTCCAATCACAGAATAATAGAGGTTTCAATGTCACTAAGCACAATAAGGATAATTACTCTTTCAATTATTCTGATGGGCTTGTAATTAGCAACTTTAAAAAAAAAAAAAAACTTCATGGGGACGCAATAGCCAGACTTCAACTACCGGCTGATTGAGAGTGATCAAGGTATCTGGGCAAAAAAGGAAAAGCAGCATCTTCAGTTGGTTCTAAACTCAGCTGAATTGCCATGTACTTCCCACAGAAATAGCACTTATTCCATGATCATAACAAAGGGACTCAATCATGTTTGAATAAAATCCTCTGCTTACTGAACAGGACCTTAAGATAGCAGTATTTAATAACACATTTGAAAAAGCTTATATAAAAATCTCTCCTTCAACAGAGGATAGCCAGATCCAGAACAGCAGCAAAGCTACAGGACAGGTTCATTCGAACCTGCAACTGGTTCTTTAATATTACATCCTCGGTGTGAGGAGGAAAAGATTTGAGCTAAAACGTACAGCTTCTTTAAACATGTAACTGAAAACCAGACAGGAAAGAGAGCAGAAACTCCACAATAGCTGTGCTAGCAGACTGTACTCCAGGGATAACAATTCCTCCTTTCAAATTTCTATATTCACTGTCTCCAGATTGTCAGTTTTTCTGTGGTTTAACTTTGGTGCATACAGCAAAAACTGCCTTACAAGAATACATGCATTTAAGAGATGGACACCACCTCACAATCACTGGGTGTTATCTGTTTTGCAGTAGACTGGGAACAAACCTTTATTTCTGCCAGCAGTGTCCAGGCTGCACCAAACAGAGTGGTCATGTTCAACCACCTGACAGCTGTCAAGCAAGTCTGCCCATTGGGCACCCAACACCTCTGTTGAGGCTACCAAACACTGATCAAAATCACGTGCTTCCAGAGTGGGAACGAGCAAGACATCCCCTCTCCACTTCGCTTACTCTTCCCAGACACCCATGATCACTGCAGTGCTCCAACTTACTTGAGGCATAGTTGGATCCATCTTACTTTAGGCATGTGGCTGACGCATCTAAGCCTAGGAGCAAAGTTAGCCTGGGTTTCCTGTACAGCCAAAAAAGGGAGGAGGAGGGATATGAGGTATGATGGACTGAATTGCTGGTTAGAAGGGTTTATCCCACCTCAGTCCCTCCTGCAGCTACAGTCGTGGGGGTAATGCAGCAGGTCCAGTCTGGCCCTAAGAGGAGAGTGATTTTCTTCTGTTTTACATCCTCAGTAAGGGTGGCAGAGCAAAAAAAAAAAAAAAAAAAAAAAAAGGGGGGGGGGGAGATACCTGCAGGGTTGCCATGGCATCCATGACATCACGCTATTCCTCACCCAGCACATAGCCCAAAGCTTCAAGACGACTGACAGATCTGTTGCTTTTCCTGAACCAAAGCCGGGCTTTTTTCCTCTCTCCTGGTGCCATACCTGTGGGACACAAGAAACGCAGATACCTCCTTGCTGCTTGGCCAAGACCTCAGAAAAATACAGCTGTCTTACTGGCAAGGAATACCTCCTTTTAAACTGTGTAAAACTTGGCAGAAGCAACCATGGAAATTATTTTCAGGAAGAAAAATGGTTTTAAAGTCGGATTTTAAACTGACAGTTAATTCTAGAGAAGGCTCTGACAAGTTCCCAGACTCATCCCTTATATGAGTGGCATAATCTTTTCCACTCATTTGCAGAACTAGAAGTTCATCTAAGAATCAAAACAGAGGCTTTCACACTTTTAGACTGTGAGCTGGAATCAAATACACACAAAAAAAAAAATCATTTTTCTCTCCCTAGAGAGAAATGATATGCAACACACAGAAAATACATTTGTTGTGGATAAAAAATAAAAAAAGGTGCAATGCTCTTATACATTTGCTGAAAAAGCTGAAAAGATTAATGCTCCATTTTGTGGGGCTGAAAGAAGTAAAGGTTTTAGAAGCCTCTTTCCGTGTTTCCTTCAGAGTTCAGATTTAAAAAGAAAATTGAGGAAACACAGTGCTTTCAAGATAATGCTGAGACCCACTGCTAGGCTAATGGCTTTGCCTCTGCAATATGTATTTAGATTTGAGAGTTGGCAAATAGCATGCACTTGACCATGAGACTCAAGCAACTGGCTCACCCCAGCCACAGTGCTCTGCCTCCTCTCCCAGTCTAGGAGTCAGCCTGCATTGCAGCCTGCTGGTGGCCAGGCACCACCAGAGACCCAAGGAACATCCCTATTGGGTACAGGCCCGCTGGAAGGCACGTCTCCTGCCAACAAATTGGGCTAACCGGCAGCTGCTCCCCTGAGCATCTGGTGTGCACTCATCGTAGGACCTGCATACACGAGGTCTCATGAGCTGGTGGAGAACGCTAGGAGGAGTCAGGATTTCAAAAAGACAAACCCTGACTATTAAACGCATCTACTGCAACAGAACAAAATGTACCAGTCTCATCTCTTAATGGATTTCAGCCATTTTGAACTAGTGTAGAAGCAAAACAAAATACTACTACATATTTGCCCATCACAACTCAATCTACCTCATCTTCGCTAATAAAAAGAGAAGTTATGCAGTTTGCCTATTAGGCCAGTACTTTTTTGGTAATGTAAGATCACGGGAAGAACACAAGCTACATTTGAGCAAGGCCCACCCAGCAAATGATCAGTCATTGTGCCGTATAAAAACGGCAGTATCTTAATCAGGACTGCTGACCCCAGTGGTGATTAGACGCCATGTGGAGGGCCAGGGTCTCCCAAGGAGACAATCTGCAGTCTTGCAGGGAAAGAATGTCCTCAATATGTTTGAAAGCAAAATTGCAATGACATCTGCACGCTACTGGTCAGACTTTTCTTATTATAGTCTAAAAATGTCTTCTTGTATTAGGTTTTGTGACAACTACCAGTTGCTTGAGTGGAATACAAACGTCTCCCCTGGAACCACATACTAGTTGTTGCCTTTCAGCTTGCAATTTTTCAATAATTGCACATTCTTCAGAATAATGAAAAATTAGGAATTTCAGATTTTGTCTATAGCAAACAGTTTACTTTTCCTCTGTGCTTGTTCTTCATTTCCAGTTTCTTGTTTTAATACGATGGTGTTGGTTTGTGCACATTCATCTAAGAAGACTGAATTATTTTTCCTCCCAGTAGTGCTTTCTGTATATTTTTTTTTGGGGGGGAAGGAGGGGCAGATTGTCGCAGCTCTATTGATATACATTCTTCACTGCTATGTTAGCATTTGCATTTCACATTTTTTCCCAAAAGATTATGTTGCTGCAGTGCTCTGATTTTCTTCTTTTCATTTTCTATACATTTCACTTAATTTAGTCTTGAACTTTGAACTGTTTTCATTTTAAAACAGTCTCTAGTTAGTTCTGTTATTGTTATTTGTAGGATTTGTCATAACGTTGAATAGCTTTATATTTACAGCACTTAGTACTCATTTCTATTCTGCCATGTTACGTAAATGGCTTTCTATGTCAGTACTGCCTTCACCTTTTCCTGTGCTTCTGGATGTGTAGTGCACATGCACTTTGGGGCAAAAATAAATAAATAACCCAACTAATTTGTATGGCCCTACTCTGTAAGCTCTTCTGAACACTGACAGAGAAAAATGCAACAACAGAGAGCCCTGCAGGCCCTCTCCTGCATTGCACTCAAGAACTCAGACAGACTTTCACATACACAGAATGCATGTCCTATCTCTTCTTGTACACTTGATCCATAGAAAACTTACACAACACTTCCCAGACATAAGCTGCAATCGTATGACACCCATAACTTTGTCCAGTTCTTTGAAAATGAGACAGAAATGTGGCTTGCCTGCTTGTTGTTTGTTGGGAAGAAAAGTAGATAGTGATGTTTGATGACTGTTCATTGCATTGTTCATTCCTATTCCACAAACAACAGACCTGACTCAATGTCTACAAAGTGAAGTGCTATCACAGCAGATTCTGAACCAGCTCCGTAGTCTTCTAATTTTCCTAAATTTTAGGAAATCATAAAACCTACTATATTTATGCCAGACAGCTGATGCGTATGCATTTGTAGCATCTGCTTTCATTACAGTCTCTCTGAGGTAAGCTTTAAATGGAAGCGGAAATAATATATATATATGTACTGAAACAAACGAAACCTCACTCATTATTACACACAATATGGGCATCATTAGGTAGCACAGAAATTTATCTTTCCAGAGAAAGATTGATCTTTCCCCATCTGGCAGGGGAAGAAGAGGAGTGAAGGAACCTGTAACACACCCGTGCTTCAAGGACAAAAGCCACTCCACCATATACCTGACCACCAACCACAACTCCTTCTCACACAGCAAATCCAGAATAAGAACTACAACCCTCCTCCTAATACCCAAGATACACACAACAATCATTGGTCTGTCATATTTTATCATGTGCTAAATGATGCACATGATTTTGTGTTTACTTCTGAACCAGAGTTTGCCTTTCTAATGGGAGAAGTCCCTGAGGCGATGTATCCCAGCTCACTGACAGCCCTGGAACACCTCTTAGGTACCATCCTCATGCCTCCAGGAGCCTCTTCCCCTGCCATTCCTGTTCCATTCAAGAGGGCCGTGGGTATCCCTGTCAGCTCCCACAGCAATGCTTTCTCTTACAAACTGTCTGGACATCTCTGGCACTTGTGCAGTGAAGGGCTATGCCAAAGGGCAAGAGTTTAATTACAGAACACTTTGATTTGTTCGGTGTCCAGGGCAATCACGTGTATAAATCCATCTTTGCCTGCAACCTCTCCTCCAATTGCTTCATGTTCTTTCAAGAAAACCTACATACGAGTCTTATAAAGAGTTTTTTGTAGCACATAAAGGGTTTGTTCCTCATTTTTACCATAAATAGAAAGGCATATTTCTCTAAGTCTGTCATTTTTGTCAACCCTTTAAATACCATAACAAAATAAAGCTGTATTCATAGCCATCAGGATAAATAAAACCAAAAGGATCTTGCAAGAAGGCCTTAAGATAAGCAAAAGTTTTGTAGTTTCCTCACGTGCTTACAGACAGGGGTTATGTATGTGGGAGAAAAGAGCAAACAATCAAATTCTGGTGCCCCTCAAATCTACACTGGATGTGGGGTCATGCCAACATGAACAGGAAGAGAATCTTCCTACTTAACTAACATACATGCATATTAAATTATTTCATAACTTTAATAAGTTTCTTATCTACCTTCCAATTTAAACACATCAGTAACATCAGTATAAGTAGGGTACACCATATGAATCAGCAGGACAACTCTGTAATGAGAATTATTCTACTGTTATTGATTATGTCAAGCCACACAGAGATGCAGATAAAAAATAAAACTGCTCAGGTATACTGCCACCTCAGCTAGACAGACCACACAAAACAGCATGTCTCTGCACCATCCCTGTTGCTTGTGGCAGCAGCAAGATGGATGCTTCTCTTTAACCCACCTCTCCTCATCCCTCAGCTGCCAAGACAAGTCAGTTCACTGGGATTCTCCTCCTCTGCAGCCTCTTTGCACTCCCAGGTCAGCTCCTAAGAGGCAGAAGGATTTTTCCCTCCCTACCTTTAAACATCCCCATTCTTCAAAGCCTTTCTCTTCCTCACCCCCTTCTCTCCAGAACACCGACTGACAGTCTCCTTCAGAGACCACATCTTTCTCTTCTTAAACCTTTCCTGCGTTTCTTTCTATCGGCAGCTCTGAGTTACTGCTAGCTCCAAAATTCACAAAGCATGGGTCAGATTCTAAACTACCATGAAAACCCAACTACGTGAGGCTTAAAAATAACACCTGTATTTGGGGATGATTCCTGTTCACTCTCAGTACATGTGTGTGATGCTTGCAGCACTGCAACCCTCACACCCTATAGTAGTAGAGTTTTTGACTGGTTTTGTGGAACCCTCAGATGAAGCCCCTGTGGAGAAATCAGATCCTGTTGGGATTGATACCACACAAACGCATAGTAAGAGGCAAACCCCACACTATACAGCACCCACAGGCAAGCCTTTCATTAGGTGAGAACAGCTTTGAACTGGACAGGACAGGATTTACACAGGCAATCTATCCATGAAATACTCCAGAGCTTGCTGAGCCAGGAGCTAAGGCAGAGCACTGCAACTGGAAGTCCTGTGACACACCATCCTCTGCTGGGCCTCACGAGGATGGAGGGGGAACAGCTTTCCTGGCAGTGTGTAAAGCTTCACAGCTTTTAAGGGTCTCCAGCCCTTGTCAACACCAAACCTCATGAGCTTCCCCAGCCATTCCCACAAAGGAAGAAGGGGCTGTTCTGATCCCAAGAGCAACGTCACTGCCCAGTGATCAATTATGGTTTTGGTAAATTACCAATTCTACAATGCTAAAAAAGGTTGGACAACCTCATCTTCAAGTATTTAGTACTCCATACATTGAAACAAGTTGCACTTTCTGTGGGTTGGTTATATAATCCAAATGCTTGATGCCAAAAACCCGGAAGGAAAAAAAAAAAAAAAACTACTCCAAAACAATAACCAAAAATTGTGGACACTTTCTCAATGTATAAGCACCAGAAAGGGATTAATGAGTGACATTGATAATGAGTAAATTAACTAAATGTTAAACATCTTGTATGCATCTATACTGGGGAAAAAAAAATGTTCAAAGGAAACATATGAACAAGCTTTATGTCCGTCTGATATATCTGTGTGTTTGGGAAAATAAATATAGGATTTTATGATCATATGGATGATCATCATCAAAATTAAGGCTGATAGTTGTGTATATATACAAGTATATTTGATTCTGTTAAAGAAAAACAATATATTTCTAGTAGTTATGAAGTCTTAATTTTCATTCTGAAATCAATTAATGAAAAATCCAAGTACTCGGATATTTAATAATCACAGTAAACAGAGTCACAGCCAAACAGAAAAAAAAGAAAACAGCTTTTTGCTGAAAATGTGCCAGGAGGAAATAAACAGCTTTCTGGAAAAGTAATAATCAACATCAAAAACTGCAATGCCATTAGGTTTTACAAAGGAAAGAGTGGAATGTGTGGAAATATTAGAACAAAAAAAAAAAAAAAAAAAAAAAAAAGAAAGAAAGCTCTAAAATGCCCAGATACCTGACAGAAGAACAAGAAAAGGACATGGCCCAGTGTTCTGCAAAAATGATTCAAATAAATCTGTACTTTGGCAAACAGGAAAAGGAAACAAAACATGCATTAGAACTCAGTTATTCTCTTTGCTGTTTCATTTTACAGCAATATCTAAGGTCATCTTTCATATAAACTTACCCTAAATAGAAATATTTTGCTTCTGTTTACATTGAGAATGTATAGTAAAGTCATTATAGTTTATTCTTGTGCTGCTCTCATTTATCTTGTATAGTTCTTCACAAAGTAATACATTTTCTAATTGAAAAAAAAAAAAAAAAGCTTATACAACACCAATGACTGTTATAGAGAGTGAAGACAGTTTTACTGGCTTATAGAAATTGAAACAGGAAGACAACCACAAAAAAAGCCATGAAACTTTGCCAATATGCTCGTATTGTTCACAGGAATACAAAACTCTCAGGCTAATAACTCCAACTCATCATCTCTTTCTTCTACTGTACCATATTTTTGGCAAGGCCTATGAGCAAAGTTTCCATCTCTCAGCACTATTAGATTCCCATAGCATACTGCCAGTCAGCTTTGTTGAAACAGAATAGCCTTTACAACTTGGACTATTTTTCAAAAGTTTCCATTAGGCTGCAAATAAAAATCACATAATTGAGTGCTTTTACAGGCTGCATGAAGAGTGTTTTCACAAGAGTCTTTATACACAATTTATATGTATAGAAAGAGAAATACACATACTATTAATTTAAAAGCAGATTTTTTTTCCTGAAGAGAAACAAGAAAAAAGTAAAATTTATCAAGAGCATTATCTGGTTATGGATTTATAGTACCATTACTTGAGTTATGAAATATATTAATGTTGGAAACATCTTGAAGTAATTGCCTTAAAGGTCTAACTGCAGGTATAAAATATTGTATTTGATCATTTCCATAAAGCACTCATGAAACTGCCCTACACCTTCTTTTGTCATCCTCTCTTTTTTCTATACATTCTTCCCACCAATAATATCCACACATCAGTCATTTCAGCATCTTCAATAGATGTTGCCATGCTCTGCATTGTGTTAAGAGCAGGAAAGAAAGTGGATATCTCTGGCAAAAATATTTTTTTAGACGAAATTCAGATCAGAGTTAGCATTTATAATGAAGTACCACCATTAGAATGAAAACAAGTCTAGGTAATTGCTTTGATAATAACTAGGGTAAGAATGTATTTAATGCCCCCCTTCATTACAAACTCATTTGGCATCTATTTTAATAGCCAGTCTATTATAAATATATATATATATTTCATGTTCCAGTGGATGTCATATGTGCCTTGTACTTTCATAGCACTTCTATTATAATTCAACATTAATTACAATTCACATCAATGTACTGAATAGTGCTGCAATATGAAATGCTCGCACTTTGTAAATGAGAGAATTAAGCTTGCTTTTGTCTGTTCCAATCCCATTTTACCCGTTTTAGACTTAGTACCAGAACTCCCCCCTTCTTCTGTTGCATTATCAACACCATGAAAACACAAAATGCAGCTCTCACAAAGAGACTATTTCACTATCCTTATCCCAAAACAACAAAAAAAACACTCTAATTTTCATCACTGCTATATCATTTTAATATGCTTTCTTGCTGTAGAGTTCTTACTGGGATCTTAAAAGAAAAGCAGGCAGGAAAAAGGACTAATAGGGAAGTAGATTTTGGTCATCAAAGATATAGAAATGAAAAACATCCATGCCTGCAGAATACTGGTGAATGATTAAGAAATATGTCACTTCATGTGCACCCTGACCCCTTCTCAGTTAGTATGGCATTTGCTCAGAGATGTCTAGTGTTTATTTTCCCCAAGCTGCGTTTTTCAGAGGAACATGGGATAAAAGAAAAAGACCAAAGAAAATAGCAGTTGGAGCTTTTTGATCTTTTAATGAGTCATAGACAGCTATCCTTGGTAAAGTGAACATGATTGGTACAGAATAAGGAAATCTAAAAGGGAATAGTAGAGAGGAAGATAATCATTTTTCCCCGAGTGTATTTTGGGGGAGAAAAAAAAAAAAGTATTTGTGCACTTTTTAAACTTGTTGGAACAGCCCATCACTGACATACTTCACTGAGAAGAGTCTCACTAATCCTGTTTGTAGGAACATGTGTTTGACTGCATTGCATCAATACACAAGGCATTTTGTGGCCTTTCTGGAGAGCCTGCGCATTGTGTGAAACCCTTAGGTGCTTAGTGTGGTCAGACCGGTTGAAAACTTCAGTATGTCCTTTAAACTGTTAGCTGAGCAGCTGTTCTGTTAAGTATTTATGTCAAAAGTGCTGCTTCTCAAACAGAAGCCAAAGGAACAAAAGGAAGAAACAAAATAAAAGTGTAGAAGAAAAAAAAGAAAAAAAAAAAAAAAAAAAAAAAACATGAAAATGAGGTGAGCTTTAAGGTCAGCTAGGCTTTCCTAGTTCATGAAGTCATTCTCACCCTTGACCCTTTGAGCTAAGCTCTCCAAAGACCATCAAGGAAATGCAGCAGTCACGTAAATGTCTCCTTGTGCTAACACTCTCACAGAATAAACACATAGTTGGAAAACACAGTACAAGCCTTTAGTTCAAGAAAACCTTTGGGAATACTGGACCAAAAATTTCTATACCTGTATGTAGTTGTTGCATTTGACTTGCTATAGTTTTAGCGTGGAACATCATGAGATGTTGCTTGACTCTGTAGGAAGGTTGCCAGTGCTAGACTAGAAGGCCTGATTTCATCTTCATCAGAAAAGGTAGAAAAAAAATACACTTCTAATCATGTTCACACTGAGGAACCAAAGCATAAGACTGATGTGAGACTGCCAGCTAAAACAACCTAAGGCCACTTAGACAGAGAACACCTAGATGGGCATTCCATGTTTTTTGCTCAAGAACTCAGTTGATTCACCCCATCTCTGCTTGGGATGGAATGAGAGAAGAGGGTCAATTATCTATACTTGACCCTTATCTAGGGTCAAGTACTCAGGATCTTTAAAATATCTCACACTGACCGCCTAAACACAGGGACATAAAATCCCTACTCACTTTTGAGGCCACAGTATTGTGTCAAACAGTATCTGGGAGAAGACTAGAAAATCAAACTACAGCAGAGAATATGAGAAGGAAGAAAGAGAAAGGATGAAGTCAGGTTGAAACTAAAGGAGAGTCATAAGTTATTCATCCATTTCTGCTTTTCAAGCAAGGCAAGAGACCCATATAGCAGGCTCCTCCAGAGCTAAAGACATGAGTGGCTACCTCCAGAACTGGTCTAGGCAATTGCGGCTTTTCAAGTAATGCCTTTATAATTCTTGTTCTTATTCAGCAGAAATTTAGTCATGTCATTTTTAATCTGGAAAAGGAGAGAGAATTAGCAAGGAAGGTATTGTTGGTTTTTACACAAACACATTCCACAACAGGATACCACATACTGCGTCAACCACAAAAACTGCGATAAAAAAAAAAAAAAATTGATACATCTCTGGGGAAAAGACTCATAGATACTGCATAATAGCAGTTTAACAGAAGTTTTATGAAGGTAATCCAGCTGTAATACTTGGAATATTCCTTACAAATCTTAGAAAGTATTAAAATGTTAGTGTTGAACCTTGGGGCTCCGATACAAATAAATCTGATAGATAGGTGTTTGTAGTTTCCAGACCTCTTTCAAAATGAATAATTTATAGTTTCTCAGTAAAATAAGTATTTAGTGCATCCAGGAAACATTATCAATAGAATAAAGTGGATATTTTTTGGAATACTAAGTAAGCTTTCAATAAAAAACACTAATAATTCTCCTATAGTTAGTTACACTATGGCTGGACATGTTGCTGTTACCGTATATTTAATTTTAAGGCTTCAGTACAAGAGACATATTCCTGCAATTTAGCATACACCTATAAACGTTTCATGTTGAATTATTAGGTTATTACTGTGACCATTGTATGTATATAACATATTCCTAACAGGCATTCCAGAGCTTGAGAAAAGGGACAGTGCTGGAGCTCGCTATCAAACACTTGACAATCAGTTGGCTAATCATCAGCCGTGTACCCCTGCATATGCCAATGCTGCAGACCTGAGGCTGAGACTTGGCTGAAAAATTATACCTACAGCCTTTATTCAAAGGACTGCAAGTATCAGTATGCCACACACACAGCAAAAAGTTGTTATGCATGGATCAGCCACTGCGCCCATAAAGATTTCTTTAATATTCTCCCTCCACGGTGAGAATTTCTTCCACCATTTCAGAAACCATGACTGTGTTTTGGACCTGTACCAAGCTTCCCTAGCACAGCAGCCTACCATAAGCTGTGTATGTACAGACTTACAGTATCCTGTGAAGGTCTAATGAGTCTCTTCTTCACTGCCCCTTCTGAGCCAAAATCAGATGCTATAATAGCAATGCTCTTTACTTTAGCCAAAATCCAAATGTTAATTAATAATACAAATCACCAATACTCCATGGAGACAAAGTATACAGTACTTTTGAAAGCGGTGTTCACAGCACAAGTATGAGAAGAAATGCTCTTCGCCAGATGAGGTTCCCTCCTAGAACAATGCAAAGGGATATGATATCACCCCTATTAACCCATTTAAGACTTACTCAACAGATCAGTTGGGTTTCACATAGATAGTACTGTTAAGCTAGCTAAAAAATGAAAAATCACTAAACACAAAACACAAAAGTTTTCTCTTCTGACAGCTCATGCTCCTTAATCACTTTGCGTGTAATCAAAGTGGTCTTGCCAAAATTTGTCACAGAGAATTTGCAGTAAAAATTCTGGTTATGGTAATCTTTGTCCTCTATTACCTTTAATAGCATTTTCAGAGGTGCTGCCCTAGGGAGCTGCACAAGTCCTGACATTTAAAAATCAGGCATTTGACATTTGGAATTACTTAGAAATACCCTAACAGCAGCTCAAAATAAAGGTTGTGTATGTGTGGGTGTGAATGCATGCAAGTGCACGGCTTTTCTTTGAGACACCTCTACCTTTCTCGGTGCCAAGTCTTTTCTCTGAACCACAATATGTTTGCTACTTTAAGTTCAATAATAGCAAGTTCACATTCAAGATTTAACCTGTGTCAGTGAAAGAGGGCTATTGAAATGCTAATTGCTTCGAAGTTACACTATCTGCTGGCTGTTTAACATTTGCTACAAACACTGGTATGGGAAAGTCTGGATTGCAAGAGATCCCACAGTGACATCTCATAGACATTGCAAAGCCTGCTTGGACAAAGTACAAATAAATATCCACTAGAAGTTCTGAAGTTGAATTCTTTTTAGCATACGTTCAAAACAGTTTTGGAATACAGTTCAGGTCTTGCAGTGGTTTACAAGATATGTATCTATTTAAATAAAAAAAAAGTATGTCCACTATACAGATCAAAAATTCGAGGCTATGATATACGTGACCTGTAGAAAATAACTGAATAGCTCAGTATGAGAATGGGAAGATAATTTGCTTCTCTTTACCCTGACCAGTATGCTAGTTATTATCTTGCTTTCTTTGAATTGCTCCTGAATATACCAATGTCACTTCTTAGTAGCCCAGTTTGAAATGTGTGGTTAGATGTATCTTATGAAATAATAGGTAATATTCAAATGAAATTAAAATAGATTTTTTGAAGACAGAATAAGCACTACACTAATCATTACTTAATGTCAGAGACAGAAGGCAGAGAGATCTGCCTAGCATTGCATTTAGACTCCTCTTACGGGAAACTCACCAATTAAGATTTCTCTCCCTTGCATACCCCTATGATTCTTTTAAGAGAAAACAGAATTAGACCAAGGTCTCCAAAGAGGATGGCAATTTATACTGACAGTTAGAAGCTGAGTTGTTCGTGTTTCTCAGCTTTTTAAAAATGGGAACTGTAATAACAATAACTTCATGTTACATGGGATAGAAAGAATTCTTATGTGCACACCTGGTCTTCAGAGCATAAACCATAATGCATCTTGTTTTGAAGTCCCAATCACTTTAGGAAAGTATTAGGACACCATCATATCTTGCCATGAATTATAATTTCTATGGGTGAGTAGTTTCAGCCAAGCCACATTTGGCACAATTGGGATCCTTTTACCGTGCTTTGAGATAGACATGTAAAGCAACTAGAGCAAGGAAATTCACATATAGCTCCCAACTCCAAAAGAGGGCATAAGTCACCCTACACCAATCTAATCACATCTGGACTGCTCTTGGTACACAGAGAAATTAGCTTAAAGCTACCTGTTTTGTCCAGCAGTTAATGCCAAGCTGCAGACCTGCCTGAAATACAGGTCAAGATTCAACAGATGAATTTAACAAGAGAAAAATAAGTACTTTTTATTCTATATTGGTTATTTTTAGTGAATGTTGTCTGATTATTTTTGGAGACTGGGCTTTTTTCTTATTGTGCCAGTAAGAAAGTAAGAAGAGATAAAACAAAGCCTTTGGAATAATGACAATGCAAAAGGAGCAACTGTTCTGTGGATACAGACATTTAAAAAAAAAAAAAAACATCCCCAGTATTTGCTGCTTTATCAAGTCCTATATAGTAAAAAGCTCTCAGAGGAAAATGGAAAACACTTTTAAAGGACTATTGTTGCCAACCCCAATTGAAGCAAAAACAGTATCATTAAACAATCCAAGAGAAAAATATCCAGCTGCAATCAAACACCTTTTCAGCAACCTGAAAGTGAAGCTATTTAAAAGAATGAAAACGGCTGACACTTCCCCATTGCTGTCCCTTGACTCATCTGTCTAGATGAATCATGATCAAATAAATCCACATATTTGCAATCCTCTTTTTTATAAGGCTATGAACAAACTGCATTACCATACCATGGAGATTTCAGAATTCCAGCTAGACCAAAAATTTATTTCCAGTGTCCCATCTACTTTGCAAATTACTGCACCAAAACTCTGCAGCATCCCCTCAGTTTCCTGCAGTACTCATTTTTCTGCTGTGCTTCAGTGAACAGTTCACCAGCTACACCTTTGTGCATCAGAATAAGATGAACGCGGAGCAAGCTTTCCAATCATCAAAATGAGGAAATCATTTTTCCTTGCGTCTCCATCTTTCTTGATATCCACTGACTGCCCCAGGTGCTTGCAGAAAACACGGTGTGTTCCTCTGATTGCCATTAGGAGACATGATGAAGCTATAGTCACTGTAGGAGAAAGTGTGCTTTTAGCCCACTGCCTCTCTCAGCTTCCACCTCTCGTTCCTTATGTCCACACTCTTTTCCCCCAGAACAGAATATAAGTATCATACTTTCTTTCTTAAACAGATAAGAAAATTGCACATTTTATACGTGGGAATGTCTTGATGCTTTAGTCTTCCAAAATCTGCTTCGAATTCTTTTCCAGGAGTGATAAAGCAGGATCAGTCCACAGTAGAGATGCCACATGTATCCACCTAGAGTGCCTGCTAGCAGCTCATCACGAGTCTACAGTTGGCTATATGGGTTTTATCACAGTCAGGAAATGTAAGAGTCTGTGCCTGTTGGATCTAAAATCTATATTTGAAAAGATATTCTGCATTCTGGTCAGCAGAAAGACATTGTACAAAGTATCACAGAAGAGGCAAGTTGGATGGTATGTTTACCACCACCACCACTTCTTAGCACTGTGCAGAGTCTTGCATGGAGAGACAGCTAGCCAAAGCTGATGCAGATCGTACCTTGCAAAGGGTGGAAAAGACCAAAGCTAACATGTAGCCTGAGTCCTGAAGTCCTCCCAGACTCTCTTTTCAGTAAGGGGAGAAAAAAGCAGCAAACTATTCTGAAGAGTACAGTCTAGACACTTTTTCTCAGAAAGATTTCTTGTTGGCAGCTTTGCTGGACTGTTTGGTGAAAGAGCCTAGTGATTAGTCACCAGTCTTTGCCTGGTCTGTTCTAAATTGTATTCTTCTTCTTGTCATAATGTTTCCCTAATACACATCTTCCTTTCCCACATTTATTTAAACATATTTTAATCATTTGCAGTCTGATTTACAAACTCCTCAGAGCACTCTGCAATTACATTTGTGTTCCAAACCAAAATTGCCCTGGCAATCAGCAGGATGACAGCAGCCTCCACATCCCCCCAAGAACAGAGAGGGCACAGTGAAAGCACCACGAGCTGATGACACTTGCATTCAGAGCAAGCGGTCTTGGATGCAACTCTTACCACCTGGTTTTACCCATGAATAAGGAGCTTGAAGAATGGCAGTAACTGGCAAATGCTATTGGTAGCATTAAGTCGTGTCTTGAGAACTGGCCAAGCTACAGATACTACATAGAAGTTTGTAACTGGTCCTTCCCTGAGGGAAATGTATTAATTTGATTAGTGTTGAGCCCATGTTCTTTTCATTAGCTATTACTGGCCATGTGGGGAAAAGGGCCTGCTGTGCACAGGTGGCTTGGACATCTCTTCATGCTTTCAGGACCTCCACTTATGCCACTGGGACAGTTTATTACACGCAGGGAAGTGATTCAAATTAATTTTCTCTGAGCTAGCAAAACCATTTAGTTTAGCCTTGCAAAATAAAACAAAAACATGTAGTAATGAGAATGGCTGAGGCTGCAGAAGCTGGGTAAAGGACTTTGGGGCTCTTTAACAAGACTGCTTGGAAGCGCTCTGCTGGCTGCCATTTTACAGCCCCAATGTGAGAGAACAAAGCCAGTTTGTTCACGCCTGAACTCTTCTCCTACTCTATTCTACTTCAAATGGTTCCCCACCACCTGCTTCAACTTTTGCTGGAATATTTTTTCCAGTCCCATCAGTAAAGCTAGCTCAGTCCATACCTCCAGTATAAACACAGAAGAAACCAACATGGAGATTAAGGAATGAATGCCTGCAATCACAGATACTATTAAAAACTCACTGTTTGCTAAATTTTGAAATAGAGTGACATCTAAATAAGCTTCCAAGGCAAAAGTCATCACAGCTAGTCTGGTTGTTTGCCACCACAGTCCCAGAAGTGGCTAACACCTCACCTCAGGTTTGCATGCATTTCCAATGCAAGTCAGGGGAAAACATAAGTAAAGCAACAACTGCTTTTAAATTTAGAAAATCACTATGCACCCCAGTTTTATGCAGGCCTATGTTCACACTTCAAAACATATTCCCCATCTCCCACAGAAGATTAATATTTTTGGTAAGGACTCTGAAAAATTACTCTGATTCAAGGTCTGGTGTCTTCCACAACTCCTATCTCAAGCTCAAATTAGCCTTCACCCCCAACGTATTACATCCTTCCAATTGATACCTAGAGGATCAATGCTACAGGAGAGACCTGTGGTTGAAAGTATTTGCAAAACTAAGCCCAGCCTGGGCATTCAGCCCTTGAAGAGGAAGCCGGATACCAGACAAGTAAGCTTTCAGGGCAAGCAGGTGCTGCAACAAGCATCCTCATGAGTGTCCTTTGGTTTAGGGTTACAATAGTTCGTGTTACTTTAAAAAAATGTGTCTAAAAATAGACGTAACACACAACAGTTAGCTTTCATGCAGAAAAGTACAAAAGAAATTATTTGTCTGGAAAAGTACATTTTCATGGAGAGAAACACCAATCAGCCTCATCTCACCTCCCGCTGTGGTGGAACCTGAGGTACAAGGAGGCAGCCTGCTCCTCCACAAGAAGCCCCATCACTCTCGTGCATCTGCACCGGTACCTCCCACCACTGCTTTCCACAAGCTGCCTCACCATCCTCTCTCCCACACTCACTTATCTCCAGGAAGGGAGCAGTGACAGGAGGGAAAGCCTCCCCACCCCTCAGGAGAGGGCTGATAATCAGGAAGAGCAAACCAGAGCGACCTGCCAGGTGGAGCCAGCCATGGGAAAGCACCACATTGGGATATCTGGGCTTCCCCGAGCACAACACCTCACTGCGTGCTGGGCAAGGCAGCTTTTAGCACTGCTCATACCACAGGCTGTGGCACAGAGCCCAGATGCTCACTTTCACTGTAGTTGTTGCTTAAGAGGTTTCCTGGCTTTCAAAGTGAGCTTACACAATCCATTTAATTATTTTATTAGCACATGTTCATTTATTAGAAAGCCTTAAGCTCAACAAGCAAGGAAGTAATTGTATGCTGAAAAATACTTTCGCAAAACTAAAGCCTCAACACTACTTTTTGATGCTAACATTTTCCCTATTCCATTTTTGTGTTAAGATTTCACAGTCCATTCCTAAATGTTGCCGAAGATCCTCAAGTCCCATTGAGGGCCATCCAGACTTACC
Source organism: Anas platyrhynchos (assembly GCF_047663525.1). Classification (NCBI taxonomy): domain Eukaryota; kingdom Metazoa; phylum Chordata; class Aves; order Anseriformes; family Anatidae; genus Anas; species Anas platyrhynchos. The sequence goes on along the minus strand of NC_092589.1, from coordinate 32,241,717 downwards.
ACTTTGTGAAATGCAGCTCTGAATAATATGAATATAATGTTGTGAGGGAGCACTGAGATATATTCTAGTGTTTTCTCTCTTCTGATCCATCTATGACAAGACTAAAAAGCAAGCAGAGAAATTCTCTGTGGAACATTATTGTACTTAATGGAGGTACACTGCAGTGGATAGCTGAATCCTGACCTCCTTTTATACTGAGTCTCCACTACCTTTTTTTTTTTCCTCTCTCTCTCTTTATCAGGGCATGCCATTGTAGAAATACCATAACGAGGAAAACTTTTCCCATAATATTGTTCTGAGAAGTCCCCTTTTTCATATTACTATACAGTTGCCATAACGACTTGATGCAACATCTTAGTTAATAATCATTTCTCTGCATCTTTTTTAGCATTTTAGTTGTCATGACAACAACATGCATTTTACTTCATATCTATTTCCCAACACTCTTAGATGTGTTTTGGTTGCTTTGAATGAAATAAGACTCAGTCTCCACTAAAAGGATCAGAAAGAAATCTGATGCAGTATCTAGCAAATAAAGCATCTTTTTGGGAGAAAATCATCTAAAGCTGTTGTATAACAAAGTATTTCAGAAAAGACATGGTTAACAAAAAGTTCAATGCAAATACTGAATTTGTAACGTCCAACATTCTGTCAGAGAAAAAGCAATAGCTATTGATTTGGGGAAAAATTAAAAAAAAAAAAAAAAACACACACACAAAGAGAGACAGGAGTTGTTTAAACTACAGTAGGTATGTTTTCTGTGGGTAGCTTATAGAGGAATATTGGTTTCAACCTCTCTTGCCCTACAGCAGGGTCAGATATTTATGTTAGATCAGAGTGCTATCAAAGCACAATGATGGCATTTTGCTCTCATATGTAACATTAATCTAGAAGAATTCTGAGCCTCTGCAGGAAAAAAAAAAAAAAAAAAAAAAAAAAACTTTCTGTGGCAGCCTGATATTGATTTAAACTATATGCTATGGTAGATATTTATACTTCATTTTTAGTTATGAGGTGGTTGTCATGAAAGCGTGACCTAATGTGCAAAAAGCTACCCAGTCACACTGATACTTTTGCTGTTGAACATCAGAAAAGTGTTTATAAATTATAAACCAAGATTTATAAATTATAGTATCATAAATTATAGTATCAAAAATATTTCATTCAGGATCATTCATACAGACTAGACACAGGCCACTAAGTTCAGCATGAAAATAAATGTTTACAGAGATGTCAGGCCACAGACTGTAACAAGCCCCAGTCTCTTTTTTCCTTCCATAGGCACCAACACAAACTTTGTCACTGGGAACCTACCCATTTCCCTCTGAAAGGAGTGCCACTACCTCATCACTTGAAGTGAAGACTGCAGAAGTCTTAACTGCTCAGCTTTGTGCAGCTGTCTGAATTGTAAAATATTTACTAGCTGTGAAAACTTAAGATCATCCCAAAAAGATTTCCAACTACTTCCTACACTACATGAGAATATGCTTTCTGCATTTGCAGTCGTTACAGACATTCTCTCAACCAAGGGAAATATTTTAACTTTCCCTGAATATTTCATGCTTCTTTTCCCACAATGTGAAATTTGGAGTCATCCAAAGTGCAACACGTGGTTCCTAGGGTACAGTAGCTGTAATGGTAGGAACGGTAAAGCACATACGTGTAGTTAGGGAGACTGAGATTATGAATTTTAGAGATATGAATCTTCATCTTCATTTTATTTCTTCTGTGAATTTGTATCATGTGTACTGTAACACAGGTGCAGTTTGGCTCCCTCATTAACATTTTCTTCAGTCCCAGTAAATCCTGTTGTTCAGGCATCCTGCTCTGGATATGATGCTATCTCTAGCCATCCTACTTCAAAAGTACACAGAGAAGCAAAGACGTAGCAAAGACAGGGGTTATTTGATTTTTAGAAATATGGAGACAGGAATTTATTTGCAAGGAAATACAGAAAAGGCTAGAACAGAATGAAAGGAGAAAGTGTGGAAAGTAATGAGCAGATCAGATAGATCAATCTTTTCCTCAGCAAGAGAGCTAGGCAATAAATCATCAAAAATTAAAACAATGCTTTGTCACATTATCAGTGACTTTAATAGACTGAAAATGAAGAACCAAGCTAAAGAAAAGCTGTGATTACTAGCGATGCAATAAATGAATTATAAGCCTTCATGCTCAGTTATAAACTGCAAACCAGGTGAGACTGGAAATTTCCTATCATGGGTAGCGTATTCCAGAGTTCTGCATGAAAAGGTCTCTCTGACTTCATTCAAAACCCTATGGGGCTGAATGTGAAGGAAACAGGATGCTGGCATGTAGACCACTGAGTCTAAGATAGGAGCACCCAGATTCCCATAAGACCTCTCAACATTTATAAATGTCTGTGTACTTCACTCTCCTAGCCCAGGCAATGCCGCTTCTAGGTACGGCATACAAAAGCGTAGCAGGGTAAGATGATCAGCTGCAACACAGGCAACAGCGAGTTCACACACCAGCTGGTAACTAAGCACTGACGCACACACCTTAAACCTATCCTTCCCCTCACACAGCACGTGAGTCTTGGGAAGCTACTTTGTAGTTCTTGAATCAAGTTTGTCTAAAAGACTTCTATTTTCAACTTCTGGCATGAGGAGCTGACACAGAAATCAGAATAGCCAAGCTACAGACGTGAAAATTTCATTTGTTTCTCATGTACCCCAATCTAATTCAAGTATTTTGGGCACATGAGGCATTTGAAGGCTCACAAGACCTGAGTGGTAGAAACTACCAGGCACATTGGCCAGCTTGCAGACAAGCAGATACGTAACGAGCATGTAGACCAACAGTGATAGAAAACAGTGTGCTTTGTACAAACACGCAACATGCAATTTAGAGAATTTGAAGAGAAACTAAATTAACATCTAATTGCTCGGAAGGGAAATAGTGAGATACAACACGTGAAAGTGAACGAACAAAAATCTTTCTAGAGAGGAGATCTCTGTGACTTAAGTCTCACTGCTAGTAATTATAAAGCAGCTACATGCAGAACCCGTGCTGATTTATTGATCTTCAATTGACTCTTGACTCTCAAAATGCTCTTAACAGTTACCATTTGTTTTAAAATATTCCAAAGCAGCTTAATGTTTTCCCCTTAGCAGTATTTCTTTTGTGTGAATTAAGAATTTATTTAGGAAATACATTAATATGAATGCTTTGTATTATGAAATGCAGTCACACTCAATGTTTTAAAAGAAACAAATGCTCAATACTCTTCCTGATCTTTATAATGTGTTCTTATAAATTGCATTTTATCCCAAAACAAATGCAAACACTCTTGCTCCTCCCAAAATACATTTGTAGTCTTATTTTTCCAGTTTCAACACTTACCAAAGCCAATCCAGTTTCCACACTGTTACTGTTTTAGCTAGATGATAACAATATATCTCAAAATCAATTTTCTTTCAAATCATCAATATCAACGCCTGCTCAGTCTTCCTTTTAGTATTTCAAGTAGGAAATATTACCTTTTCAGTTTATAAAGGTACAAATCTCCTTCAGTCATCACTTCTGCAAATGAATTCATGGCATACAGCATATAAAAGGGAAAATATTAGATATTGCATTTTTATATCTAAGTTTCAAATGTATTTTACCTGAGCATCTCTCCTCTCCTGCAATATTAAATCAGGTTGTCTATTTTATTCAGTGCAAATAAATAACAAAAAAAACACCTCAGCTTTTTTTTTTAATGCTAGATTTTCTTCTCAAAACTTATGAAGTAAAGCTGAAACGCAAGTTATAGCTACAAAGTTCTGTTCTAGTTTTGCTACCACTAACCTATTATATTTCAAATATAACATACTTGAGAGCATTTAGATATTAAGAGAAATTCTGCAATATCTACTAATGTTCTCCACCAAGAAGCACTGGAGACATGTTTCAAGTTGGTTTGCAGAGCCTGGCCTCCTTTTAAAGTAGCCAGCTCTGAAACTGGCCACTAAAAGTACCCGAGAACTGCTTCTTGAATCACGTATTACAGTGCCAGTCCCTTGATTGCAGTATACCAGATGCTGGAGTTTATTTTTAGATATATCTTAGTTTTGTCTCATCATGTAACAAACAGAATTGAGAAAACAAGGTTTAATAAATAAATAAATAAACAGAAAGGCTTAATTACCTATAAGCACTTAGATATTTCCAGTCCTGTGGGTGCTTTCTGTATGTGGAAAAAAAAAAAAAAAACAAACGGGAATTCATGCCTAAAGGAAAGAGGGTACTAGTTATGCTTCCTATGTTCCTACAACACCCTAGTTCACTTTTAAGTGCTTATTTTCAGAACCAATACAAAGCAACCACAGGGCGAGGGACAATATGACAAAAAAGTTGTGATCATTCAGTAGCATAGCTCAACTTTATCAGACGTATCTTCTGAAATTTCAGTCTCTAAATATGAAATGTAGAACTTGCCAGCCAGTACCTAGCACAGCACAGAAAAAAAGGCAAGCAGAGTGGCTAGGAGGCAGCCTCTGTTGCCTGCTGACCTTTGCAGATCAGACAGGGACCCAGTAAGTCTTAAGGAGCTGCCTTCCCAGCCCCCCCGGGCTGCTCCACATTGCATCAGCTGTGATAAATTCCAGCCTGGCGATTTGGCAGGATGAGATTGCCAGAGTGTACCAGGGATGCAGCAATAAACCTTCTCTTTCCAATTCTCCTTGACACCTACAGCTCACTAGAGTACACCTCCGTGACAGAAAAATAAAATATAAATTAAAAATATTAGTTGCCTGCTTAGCCAGTCTTTGTGGCAGCCAGTCTAGCAGCACAAAACGAACCCGTGAGGGCCAAGGGACTGCCCCTTAAGGTAGTTTCTCTGCAATACTGCTCTACAACTGATCATCTAAACTGCCAGAGAAATAAAAGCACACCACTTCATAGCCATCCGACCACTACAAAACCAACCCAGTAATCTCAGAGGCTCAAGGCTCAGGTGATTGCTGGTCATGGCTTTAGAAAGGAGAGACAGGCATTCATATTTGTGGGCGTGAGAGGAAAGGAGAAGACCACTATACATTTTCATCAAGAAGAGAAGGTGCATGGGGGGCAGAGTCCATGTCATATTAGCCCCTTTAAACAATTCTCAAAAGTAAGAATAAAAAATACAAATATGGACAAGAAGTAACACAGTGATTTTCACAGCCTTGTCCGAGCATCTCCTGTGTGTTATGCAGCAAAACCCCTTCATTTCCAGGAAATGTCCACAAATGTACTGCTGTCAATCATAACACATTATAAAACACAGCTCCTGGTCACATCATTTCCTTGATGGCTAGGGAAGACAACCAAATTTCTTAGTGTGACAGAAGTCTTTCTGGGGCAATTTGCTTGCTTTATTTGTAGCAATACAGAACACTGTTGCATCCATAGAAAAAAATTGCCCTTGCTCACAGTGAGCAGAGACAACATTATTATTATGCAGAATCACATTCTGTGTCATGGCAACTGGGAATTTAATATTATATTGCTGCCTTTTTCCAATGAACTGATTCGTTTCTTTGATAGCAGTGCTAATTATACCTTTGACAGAACTGCAATTAAATTAACACGATCATAATTTACCATTGACCAATATCAAGCAATTTACTTCAGACAACTGACAATTAGTTAGTTTTCCAAAAAAAACCCTCCAGAGACATGATTTGCAAGTTCAGCTGTTAATCCAATTGAAGCCCAAACAGTACTGTGATTGCTTATCCAAATGTTATGTCATGTGCTAGGTCACTGCTACCCTTTGGACATCTTGGCATCCTCACTGTTTACTTTTAAGAAGGTATGAGGGAAGAGGATACAATGAGTGCTATCAGTACCATCTCCTTTAGAAAAATCAAAAACCACCCCCAATTAATATACATCCAGCTCCTGGCATGTTTTACCACAAGACGGTGCAAGAGTTATGAGGAAATTAATATATTTTTGCTGATCCAAGATCACACAGCAACTTGCAGGGAGTATTTATTATGTTCGGTATTTATTTTGACCCTAATTCAATTGAAAGGATGCTAAGCTTTTTCAAGTAAGACTTCTGTACTTATTTGACAGAATTTTCAAATGCTGAAAAGCCATTATCTCAGAATATTGGGTTTTACTGTTTGCTGCTCAAGGCTTTTTTTCCTTTTTGTTAATTTTTTTTTTTTCCATTTATAAGCTCTTGGGGGAAACTCCAGAGCCATCCTTTCTGCAGCATAATTATCTAAAAATTTAATCAACACTCAGATTTCTACTGCCTGTTTAGAAGGTTTTTCCGTCTTTAACTGAGCCCTTTATGTTTTAAACTGTTTAAATAATCATTACTTTTTTTTTTTTAAACCCATAGCAAGCAAGCTTACCATTAAAACATCTGTTCCCTATGATGACCCAGTGTGATCCTGGTGCTGGCAGAATGTTCTGCCACAAGTGAGAGCTTCAATGCCCTGTGCCAGGCAGACACCAGCCACCTCTGTAACAGCACGTCAGCACCCCAGAGAGGGACATCAGGAATAAGAAGTATGAATTCCAGAGGTCTGGTTATACACCCTGAGGGATTTTCATTTATACGAGCAGCTATCCAATTGCATTTCACTCACCCTAAAGGACACACAAGAGAAACACGTCCCATAACATTCATCATGTATTTACTACGGTCAGTCTGAGAGCACATAAACTTGTGTCTCAGGTGAACAATTTAGAGCTTCAAATACAGTCTCCAGAGAGGTAGTGGACAGTCCATAAACTGATAATTTCTTACTTATGCTATTGAATATTAATGATGGAATAAAAGTATTATACCAGCTCACAGGAATTGTTAAGCTTCACTGAGAAGATGAGGACTACAGACATAACCATCTGAATGAGATGGATACTATTCAATCATGGCTAATAAACACAGTAACTTCACATTAGCACTGTCAGCATTTAAGGGGAAAGATCCACTTTAAATTAAGCTGGCTATCTAAGCATCATAGACAACTCCAGTCAGGACATTGCACCAAAGTTAGAACTGCTCCAAAAGCCTTGGGACTGTGGGCAGGCTCACTGTAAAGACAGATAAAATTAAAAAAAAAAAAAAAAAAAAAAAAAAAGGTCCAAGATCTACAGAAGCCTATTTAGTATCTCCAGCACCAGCATCCACTGAGCCACTTGACAGCCAAGAGGACACAACTTACTTGAAAAAGGAATGTGCAAATGGCTAGAGATTCAGAGTACAACTTGGTGGGAACTCCAGCTCTGGCTCTGTCTGCTGAAAAACACGAAGAGAACAGCCAGCTCAAGCCTTCTGTGTGCCTTCTCACACATGAATCAAGAGCTTGTTCTGCTAAGTAGTGCCACTGAAATCAATTGTTTGAAAAGAAAAAGGTGATACAAAACCCAAGATTGGTACAAATTCTACCAGCTCTTTCTTTGAAATCTTTCCACTGACATTAAATGACATCAGTTCAGGTCATGGCCTCATGCTATTAAGTACAACTCATTAGTATCAAAAACTGATCCAAAATATGTGAGTACAGACAGGAACAACTGATACCTCAACAGATGAATCATTCATCTGTGTCTGAAGCATGTGTATTCCTGTGGTGAGTTTTGCTAACATTTATTTGGTTGGTATTTTTACTCTCTCAGCATGAACCACTGTGTCACTGTATCTTTCATCTGGCACATTGGCACAAGAAACAAATAAATGTATCCCCAAACTTGAAAAAAAATATTCAATTTCCTTGAAAACAGAATCCTGCCAGTAATTGTCTATTCCAACAGCCACCACCTAAACAAGGGCTGGCATAATTATGGTCACAAATAAATCAGCAGCCTGGGACAAATTATTTTTTTTTCTGTTTGTCATCCTCACCTCTAGTAACGTATCTGTTCATTCAGTGTGCTCTTCTGCTGATTACATCAGACTGTTAAACTACTTGTAGGCAAAATATTTTGACCATTGGTCATATGTTCTTCCTTGGCTTTGGCTGGTCCCACTAGGGTAACATGATAGTCCTCTGTTCCCTGGAAGAGGGAGCCTGCTAACCAGCAGTGGTTAACTAACCCTACATTGTAATCGCCCAACTACCACTGCAGAAACAAAGCAGTTTCCACAACCATTCACTAACAGCCTAGCCACTTGTTCGGCTCTTTAGGAAAAGTGTTTAAAAACACTTCTTCCAGCCAACTCTGATCTTGCACTTAAAAAAAAAAAAAAAAAAAGCAAACAAAAAGCAGAGGTCTCAGCTGAAAGCACAGGTACACTGCTGTAATAAAGACTGACAACCTCACCTGCTCTGTACATGTTCCACTACAAAATGGTTATATGTACAGAAAAAATGAGAAAACAATCTACAAAGCTCATTATGCTTTCCAGAATATGCTGACTTATGCTCTTATCCATCCTTTTGATTGCACCAAAGGATAACTATGTAAGAAGAACAATCAAGAAGAAGAGAGGAGGCTGCATTTTTCTGCTGCTCTCCGTCTGCTATAGGTCTTCAGCACAGCCAGCACAGATCTGCATTCTTTAGGAAGCCAGAGCTGACCAGGGCAGTGCTCTTTAAGAAGGCTCACTGAAGTGAACATGGCTGTTTGCAAAGCAAGACAGCATCTAGCAGGAGTCAAGGCATCACACTCAATGTCCAGCGTTAAGCATCACCTTGAATCAACAACTTTCCCAGCCAACCCAACTCGCCCATAACTTACTGGGACATGAATGTATTTTCAGGCTCAAATTTCTATTACAAAGCACTGGGGAAAGCATGAGGCTTTGCTTTTCATTTGTTTTTTTTTTTTTTATTATTTTATTTTTAGGTTGGAAGAGACCTCAAGTTTTAATTTGGTTTATGGGTTTTGTCTGTTTTTGCATGGTTCGTTGTTGGTTTTTTTGTTTGTTTGTTTTTGGGGCGAGAGGTGTATTGTGCTTTTTGGGGGGTTGATTTTGGTTCATATCTCTTGAAATGGGCAAATTCTCCAAGATTCACTGGATTTTAGCTGCTCTGGACAGTACAAGTTGTTCAAGGATGCACTCTGTTCAAATGTAAAACAGATTTCAGTCAAAAAAAAGCACAGGATGCCTGGGAGGCTTATTTGGCAACAACAGCCATGCATGACATTCAGTAAAATACATCTTTTCAATTAAAATTTTGTCTACTGTAGGCTTATTTAAATTACATCAAATGGTTTTAAAATTTACAGCTCCGTGATGTGTCAGAGAATGCACGTTCTGTTATTTGGAAGCCTTTCCACAAGCTGTTAAAATCACTGGTCCGGATGTTTCCTTCCAGTGCCTGCCAGAAACGTGAAGCGAAGTTGCTGCAGCCAGGGAACTATCCCACTTCTGTACTGCTGAAATTGAGATCAAGATTCAACTCATTATTTGTCATTAGCAAAGAGGAGGAGGAGGACCCATACTTTTTCAAAATAATAAACAGTGACAAGCACAGTGCTCTATAACACATCTATTTTTATTTTAAATAGTTTATCCATGGATGAAGAGCTTGAAGAAAATTAAGCTTCATCAAAAATCCTATTCATGCTTTCCAAACTGGAATGAATAGTCTGTCATTTCACTTATGCAGCTCTTTCAATTCTGTGCTTATGGAACAGTGGTTTTCTGATTTGTTTCTTCCAGTGTGGGCTACTGATTGTGTGCTGCAGTTAAAGCCTCTTCATCTTGAAGAAAAGTTATTACTAATGCTTTGTGGGACGCCTGAGCTACTGTTGAGTGTCCAGTAGCTTTAGCAGTTCATCAGACTGAAACTAGGAACACACAGCGGGTGGGACATCTGCCTGGAAAGCTACAATAGCATCAGTCAAAGACACACACACAAATTATAATAATGACTCATTATAAACTCTTTGTGCCTCTAGAAGAACACACATCACAGCTTGCCATCTTGTTATCATCAAGAAAGTGAAAATGCTGCTAAAAAAAATGGGTGAAATGTATGTTCATGTAAACATCCGAGTTTATGGAAAATGAAGAAAGTGACAATTAAGCTACATCAAAGTAGAGGCAAAACACACAACACTGATGAACAAGAAAAGGCGTGCGGAACTATGTACTTAGCTGCCTTTTTATTTTTAATCTGCTTGGAAAGAGCTCTTTTTTAGATCAAACTGTTTCATGCAAAGATGTGAATGTGGGAATCCGCTTACTTTTAAGTGAGAGGTAGTTTATATACATGTATATTTATGTGTATACGTATATATAACTGTATATATGTATATGCTAGACAACAGCCATGACTGTGGAGCATTTCACATTATATGCCTTTTCACCTTACGAGTAAGATTTTGTATCCTCTAGGACCTCCTATCCATTGTCCATGGTCCTCCTTACATGTCACATTAAGGTCTAAACAAGTTCATGTAAGGTGTTTCTATTTGGGGCCTTTTCTCTTTGCCACGTTTAAAGTGCATTCTGGCACACTGCAGAGACTGAGGTGAGCCATAGTTCACAACTGCAAGCACAGGATTTAAACCTTATATTTCAGAATGGATTTGTGGTGGAATAACTTCAATAAACACTTGAATTCTGGAAGGTTAAATATTTAATAACGAGTCAAAAGGAAGATTTATTGACTGGAGGTCAGAAGGGTGGAGAGAAAATTCTACCTTGCGCATCCCCTGATGTACTCCCAGCCTGAACTAAATCCAGGAATAAAGGATGACCATGAAGTCAACACCACTTTGAGAGGTATCTGGCAAGCAAATATCCTTTCGTTAGTCAGGTCCTCAACTCTGAAGGCAGAGGGACTTAAATGCTAACAAACCTCATTGCAAAGGGTTATCCAAAACGTGCACTTTACAGGGGAACACGGCTCTGCGAAGAACTGATTTCTAAAACACACCAAACAAAAGAAAATGCACTAAACAAAAAGTGATTAACCTAAAATGATCTTCCTTGAGGCAGCTTACACAGAACACCAGGTTTTGGAAGTGAAATGCTAGCCTTTAAGACATCATTTACAAAGCAGAACATTTTCACAACAGTCTATCCTCTCTGTGCCCCTTGCCAAGAAAGCATTGTCAAAGTGGTCTCCATCTCTCCTGCTGATATCCTGCAACAACAGAAACCTTTGCAGGAAGGTAGATACATAATCAAGTTTCTTGATCACTTCAGCCCATTGCAGCATCACTGACAGATACTGCAGATGGCTTCTTTTCTGAAATAAGCCTTACATGTATTACTGTGACACTTTTGAAAGGGAAGGAAACTTGATATGTATGAGCAGCAACATGCACCAAGACAGATGTCATTACAGCATATTAAGAAAGGAATATCATGGATTTTTTTTTATTTTATTTTTTTTAATATTGGCTAAGTGAGTAACTGAGACAGGTAAGAATGTCATCTTGACAATCTTTCCCTTTGGTTAAGGTCATGTAAACACCTTTCAGCATCCTAGTGAAGACCATTTACTAGCACACAGTATAAACCACTGCTTTCAGCTTCCACATCCACTTTGTGCTCCATGAGAAGTGCCTCTCCCCAGTTGAGCTTTCTGAATGCAATCATGAGCACAGTCAGCACAGCCAAATCACAGTACACACAATGTTAAACCCACTGTCACCTCAAGGGCGACTTCTGGCATACACTCCCTTTCATATTAATCCAACTTTTCCTTCAAACAGTGCTGTGATCCATTTGTCCACCGGCTTTTCCCAGCTAAATTCTTCTGAACAAACTCTTCACCAAATAAGAGCTGACAACAAGCAGACATCAAAAGTGATGAGTTCTCCAGACCAGTTAACTATTGAGCAGCAGGCACAGCAAAGGAATCACATCAGATTTCCTATGCAACAAGTTTTTTTCTTTCAAGAAAGCATCCTAGGCAAGTGAACTTAGGAAACTAAAAAACAATACAATATTAAAAAGAGAAGGGAGGAATGCTCTATTTCTTAGGAGAGAAAAGGGTAGCTAACAGAAATTAAGAAATTAAACATCTAAGAATGAATACTCAAATACCAAGCAATGAGAAAATGCCAAAAAAAGAACAAAAAATTATTAACATCTGTAGATGTCTGCACCAGAGGAGGTTTAGATTGGATATTAGGAAGAATTTCTCCATGGAGAGGGTAGGCAAGCATGGAAACAGGCTGCCTGGGGAGGTGGTGGAGTCTCCATCCCTGGAGGCATTTAGGAGACAAGTGGACGTGGCTCTAAGGGGCATGGCTTGGTGATGGGACTCATCAGGTCAGGTCAAAGCCGCCCTAGGTGTCTGTACCCATCAGTGCCAATGGGAGCGGGGCTGTGGAAAAAAGCAGCAGATGCCAGCGTCTGATGAGCACCCCACAAATCCTGTTTTCTGAGCCTGATCCCAGGGACTAAATGCCTGTTGGCATCCCGTGGGGGCAGTGCTGGAGCACAGCTTCCAGCTGAGCTTCTCCCAGAGAAAGCTGCCGTGTTCGGTCTGAGGCCCCAAGGATGCAAAGCAAAGCACAGTAAGCAAGGATGGCAAAAGATTCACTTCCAGTCCAAACTGTCACAGCAGCATAGACACATGCTCAGATATAGCTAGTTTCCGTACAAAGAAAACATAATTCAAACCCACAGAATTCATGACCAACAGCAGACAAACAGCCTTGAATCCAGTCCTCTGAGAAGAAGCCTAGACAGGTCCTTTGAAGCACCACCTGATCCCATTTATACCCCCCTCCCCCCCCCCATGTCCAAAACAGGGAGGTAGTCTGACCCCTCACTGCCTCCTTTAGTTCTTCACTTGTTTCCCTGGAGCTCAGACCAGGCAGTCGCATCTCCCTAAAAGACGCTGAATGTTTGTATTTATGGTTTCACATTCCATGATGGTTTTAAACCAGCATTTACTTCACAGACAGTCCAATCTTCTCTCTCCTCTCTCCCAAAAAGCAGCCTGGCATTTTAACCCAGCAGTCCGCAATACTCGCACACAGGATTAATTTAGGACAGTGGGAGTCGTTTACCACTTTAATCTCACTGCATTTAACAAAAGGGGATAGTGCTTTTTATTGCCAGCTTAATTTGAATATTTCTGCTCCCAGCAAGACCCACCAAAAGCAGGATCCTCTGCTTGAGAAGCTGGCATGCTTATAGTCTTCACAGGTTGCTGAACTCCTGACACTATTTTTCTTATCACCCTTGCCTTTATCAGGTGTTTATAACATACGCTACAGGAAACTACTGTTATTGAAAATAATACCATCTCTTGTAGAAAATAAGGACTTCATTGAAACATGAATGTTTTGCTTATGCAAATACATCTAGCAATAAAACAAAGACAACAAAATCAATAGCAAGAAACAGGCAAAATCATAACACTGAAGAGTTTTCCATGACACATCTGCTGTTCTTTAAATGCGACAATCTGTTTATTGCAGGAGCTGCTTCCTGAAACCCAAGCTTCCTTTTCTAATACCAACCACCTCCAGCATTACTAAACCTTTGGTTATTTCCTTCCCTCTGGCCCTTCCTTTTCTGCTTTTATAATAAGTATTTCTGTAGCCTAGAACAAAAGGCACTAAAACCTTCAAAGAGTCCAGTGCCAGTTTCCATAAGGCATTAAAAAAACCTTTATAATAACAGCGATAGTTAATACAGTCACAATCAGAATAGAAATTATGCTCAGTTAGCAGTATAATTTCACAGCCCCATAAAACCACAGATACGTATGCTGGCTCCCTCAAGTGAGTTCTCACGGATTTATCTTTATTCTTTTTCTTCACTTTATATTTTCCACCTTTTATTCTGTTTCCAGATAGCATCTTCCTTGTTGATTTCCAGCAGCACTCAACAATAACACGAAATTGCTGTGATGTTGCCGTGTATTAACAAAGCCTGTCCAAATGACTTTATCCTGAGAAGCTGGCCACAGAAATAATCCTTCCTGTGACAGCAAAATATTAATTGTTATTATCCCAAAGAGTGAAATGACTTCAAAGTTAACTGTGTTCCTTATTGTTAGTAGACAATATCATAAGAGCAGAAAATAATTTTATGGGGACAGCATCACATATACATTCGTACAACCTACATAAACTATTCTTACCCATTACTCTTGTCATTTTATTTCCTCTGTGGGATCATTTTATTTTTTCCAATATAACACTAAGCATTTTTACAACTTTACTTTTTCCCAATAACAGGAGAGCTGTTATGGTTTAAGATTATTTACAAAAATGCTGACTTTAAATAATATCGAGAAGAGAAACAGTTTCAAATGAATAAAGGTATCTGAAGTGCATGTCTAAGACTCTGTCTTTTCCTGCTGTATTAGTCCACAATAGTCAAATTTATCTCAGGTAGCAGTACCATTAGGGGAATTCCTCTCATGGATAAGGTCACTACCAGAATTCAAGATAGTAATGCATTTCATTACCTCAGTTTTTCCAGTTTAAAAAAAAAGCTCACTCCATTCCCAAGCAGAATCTCCAAGTGTCATTTTATTCAATGCATACTCTCCTGGTGATCCCCAAGTAAAACAAACTTTCTTCTAATAGAGAAAGTGTCAGCCTTCCAGAAGTGCAGACATCTCAGAAATATGGGCATTACTTCTCCTGCAGGAGTAACATCCAACTGCAAACCCTCAAGAGAACTCCTGTTTCAAGTTAGATGGATACCTCTAAGACAGTGGAATACCCATATAGCTCTAACTGCTATTACTCTTGTTCCAATACTAATGTTTCATGTATGACAGCTGCTGTGAAAAAAAGCAGCAAGTATGACTGCTTCTTGGTGTCTGGGACACTCATACAATGAGAGGACATCCTGTCATCCTTCATATTAAGCAATTAACAAAGCAGAAAACCTCAATAGAAGCTAAAAACCATTAAACCCAAGTAATCTCTTGCACATTTCTTAATATAGTCTTCCTGAAGATTAGGAATATACTAGTTCAGGCAGAACCCAGAAGAAATAGATTTATGTTGGCACTGACATCCTGAGTGCTTTCATTTAAAGTTACTGGATGAAGGTAGACTCCAGCAGCTTTTCATGTCATAAGGTGCATCTAATTTGGTTCAAAAGCGTGTTCCGAAGTAGCTTCTCCGATTATCCCCACTTACTGGCACAAGTAGGAATGCTTTGGGGAGATAAAAAAAAAAAAAGTTTTCCAGGACTTCACTTGATGCCCTTCAGGGCATTCAGCCCATTTATTTGACTAGGGCTGGTACCAACTTAAACCTGCTGAAACATACTGTGGAGATGCCAAGTCCTCAGCATCAATCTGCTTTTCGATTCTGCTTCTGTAGTGCCATATTTTTCAACATGCACGTAGCCCAATACTATTTTCTTTCCAAGACAAATGTACTCGGCAAATTTAAACCAACATTGAGAACAGTTTTGAAACAAAGCCTACGCACTTGCATTATTTTTAATGTTTGCCTAAAAAGGTATAGTGTTTTTTTCAGTTGACTCAGAGCTACATTTCATAAATCTACTGTCCCACCTGGAGGTATCTGTTTTTTAAACAGTAATATTCATAAACAGTTGAAAGTGCCATAAAAATCACTGTTATTTCCCTACGTGGTAACTAAAGAATCAAGAGAAGTTCTCAGTGGACTTCCAGACAGTGGAAAGGAACATGCAGTCTGTCTTCATGTTTGTAAGGGCTCTCTTCATATTTGCTCAAGACATGCTGAAAACTGGAACAAGGCATCAGGTTATCATTAGAGTAAATAAAAAAAAAAAAATCCCAGCATAAAGGAGCTAGTGCATTATAAGAAACTTGTTAGTTTCAAAAAAAAAAAAAAAAACTGAACTGCATTTTTCAAATGGTGCTGATTCAAAAGCCGCTGACTAGAAAAAACAGCCTTAAAATATATTTGATAAACGTCTAAAAACATAAAATTCAGCAGAATTGAAGTTGAATTCCCCATTAAAATGACTGAGAATCAAAAAAGAGCTGATCACTGCTAGTGTAACAGAACAAAGCCAAGCTAAAAATATTGAAAAAAAATCTTAAGAACACAGTTAATAGAGGTTCTACAAATGTCTTGCTGAAGACTCCATTCTTTTCAGCTACTCTGGAACTACTGCTACAGCATGTAAAAATGGTAATAGCATTGCATTTTCAAATAAAATATCTACTGAAGACTAAAGAAAACAAAGTCTAATCAGAACTGTACAAGTGAACCAAAGAACAGAATCCCTTGACAATCCTATTACAGAAAGCACTCAGATCAGATTAGATCAGACTAAATGCATTTTTCAAACATTTAGGCAATAACCTAAATTAAACACTGAAACCAAAAATCCATTCAGAAAATAGTAATTAAAATCTTGGATGTGCATTTCCTGCAATTATTCTCTCCCTCTATTTTTACTGTGAGACACTACACAGACACCCATGGCACAGGTACATCATGCCATACTCGAACATGTATGTTGGCCAACTTACACTGCAAGGCTTACAGCAACTGACATATCCATTTTCTAAAGTGTAATTTTCTCATGTTTGGCTTCGAATTATCAGTAACTACTGTTCTTTTGTTGTTGTTGTTTGTTTTGTTTTAACCCCACACACACACACACGCACACACACACACAAAGCTTGCAAGTTGTTTAGGATGCCAAACTAAACCTCCTCATAATCATAACTACTTGATGTGCTGCTGAATCATGCATGACTTATGTAAAAATTTTCAGTTTTATTATTTTCCACAGACAAATGTGTAGTACCTTCCTCTAACATCTCATTTTAGTATTAGCAGGTAAAAATACTTGCTAATGTTAGACCCCACACTTCTGAAATAACTGCCCTCAGAATAAGTGCTTCTGAGTCATCATCTTAGGGCTTGTTTTGTGTAATTCTCCTGTAACTTTGAGTCTTACAGAATATATTCTTCCCCATTTTGCATGGGATTCATTTAACTCTCTCGGTTTGATGCTTAAGTTAAATGCAAGCAGGCATCTGCTCGCAGTTAATTGTCTAGGCTTCCTTTCACAGGCTATGGAAAAATACAGAAGATCCCCTAAGGATGATTCAGCCCATCTTGAGCACCCACTTAAGCAGAAAGTGATTCATCTCCTCTCTCTCTGCTCCTGACTAGGAGAGCTACTTTTAAGTTGCTAAAGTCAGACAAGATGAAACCCATTACTAATGCCTTACAGTTATAACTGCATTAGCAGCTAGCATGGTTCAATGGGAGCGCATCTGCAGCGCAAAACACTTTGTGCTGAGAAGCACACGTTCACACTAGGTACACTTCAGGGAGAGGGGAAAAGCAGCATTTCTACCCTGTCCCTATAGGCTGAAAGTCCATTAGCAGCTGGAGCTTATTTAGGTGTGTTCCTGCAGCATGTCTGATAGTTTACTTTTCATCACCATTTCCCACAGCCCAAGACTGTTCCACAATGAAGACAAAAATGGGTAAGTGGGGACACCCAGGGGGTTCAATTTAAAGCATGTTCTTAGTCCAAACTAAACTGCTAATGCAGACGTCCCATGTTAGAGTTTGTGTACTTCAAAACAGCTTTGGGCTTGTTGGCACATTCAGTCAGCGCCCTGCTATCCAGACAATTACAATCCATATTGTTAACTGCCAGTTTTCCATACTAACCCTGCATTTTTGACCCTTCTTACTTCTGCTGCAGTGTCTTTCACAAATAAAAGTGAGTGGTACACAGAGTTTCCAATGAAGTCCCAGCACAAGCTACACCACCAGCTCTGCTACGCAAGCTGGAAATGTCAGGTGCAACCACACAGGTATCAGGCAAGGCATCTTCATAGTTATATACAGACATCTCCCTCTCTTACACCACCGATGACTGATTAAAGAGACAAACAGCAAGGTACAACAATACAGCTGAGGGTGAGTTGAAAACCTGTTGGCATGGGTTGACGAGTGAAGGATTCCAACATTCCCATTTTCCCAAACACATAATTCTTGCCTTTGACCTTAATGAGTTTCTCTGACTATTCACATTTTAAAAGCCTCTAATGAATCTAGGGGCAAAACATTTTCTTTTTCAATAAGAAATCAGGCCAAACACAGTATGAGGCAAACTAATCTGAAAAGTACTCCCTGGGAACAAAGTAAAGACTAATAACAGACACTGAATCACCTGATGCTGGGTCTCACTAGCAAATGTCACTGCTAAATCAGGCATCCTTTGTTACCATAGGCAAGGAGTTGCAAGGAAAATTTAAATCCCACAAAGGGAACCATTGATTTTAGAAGAGAAGATAAAGGTCTACTAATAATGAACCCAGCAACAGTATAACTTCATAGATATTTGGCAGTAGAAACAGCATGTCACGTCTTGTGGGTAAGCACAGACAGCCAAGGGTCATTCTGCTTTGTTATTCACATCAGCACATTTCACTTAAGAGGATCTTCTACTACCCACACAAAAAAAGTACATGTGAATAGTGTTTTGCACATGGAGCACAGTCACCAACATGCTCCTTCATCTCAGGAATGTTATAAATTTAAACACAATTGTGTTGAAAACTAGGTGATTGAGCAGAGATAAAGCAGTAATTCACAGTATGTAGCAGGAGCAAAGACAGTTGACATTCACCTCTCTTCCCATATCACTATATAAGAACAGCTAGCAAAAGACTGTTCTCATCACCAGGAGGAAAGGTCTAGCTATTCCCACAGATCAAGCCAGCATTCATTTCAGAACTTTCCTCCACCCACCTGCACAGAGAAGAAGAGACCACAGAAGTCATTTGTGGACATTGAACTCTCTCGGTTGAATTCACCATGCCCAGAGAGCACATGAAGATGACAAGCCACTAGGTCTCCTTGCTTTCACATCCCGACAAATTCTTACTTCTGTCTACATTATCCCTCACACCAGAAACATAGAAGAGGTAAAAATATCTAAAGTAAAATTACATTAACACTTACATACAAATAGTTGTGTTTTCTTGTCAGCTCATTCTCTTGTGCCCCTCATCATGAGTTACAACGTCCATCCTCAGAAGTAGTAGATCAGACTCAAGATAAGAGAATTAGCACATAAATTACATATTTGCATCCAAATGATGCTAAAGTCATGCCTGCAACACAGTGCCTTGAACTTAGACCAAGCCGTCTACAGCAACAAGCTCTGCACAAGGCTGAAACACCTTTCCAGGATGCAGTGAATTCTTGGTAGTTACCCCACGGTACTGTGCTCTTGCCAAGCCAGCTAACTTAAAGTTACCTTGTGTATGCCCCACTATGCAGTCTCAGTAGCAAGCATAGACAATAAATAAATAAATAGGTTGTCTTCCTAAATAAGGTGTCCTTTCTGTTCCAATTCTCCACTGCTTTGTGTTGTCACTACATAACTGATGAAAATGGCTACCAAAATATGCCAGTTCTACCTGAAAGCATTTCATATAAAAATACACATATACATATCATGTAAAACAAAGCTGCAAGTACCTATAATAAAGATTCAAGCAAGATTCAAAAAAGATTCAAAATTAAATGCAAGAACTCCAATTCAGATCTCAGATGTTTTACATCAGTCTTCAGTTGATATTATTGCATTGCTCCCTATTTATGTCAATGTAACAAAGAACAGGTCCAAGGACTGCGCCCACAAAACAGTGAAAGAAAGGGGAAATTATGTAAACAAAGGATCCCTTTACACTGCTCATGTAATTCCTAAATTTGAAGCACCAAATATTGCCACATTTATTTCTATTACAAAGCAGTTTTTAAAAAATAATAAAGTGTCCAATTAAACAAAACTAGAACTTTCAAGACTACAATCTGTTATGACAGTCCTGAGAAGAACTAATCAGAGTTCATAATTCATGGATAATTTCAGATCTGCCCTCCATTATGTTCAGTACTAAGGCATTTTGCTAAACTCTGACCTAAATTTTAAACCCAGAGCTTTATAAATACTACAGAAATTGTTGGTTTGAATTACTTGGTATTGCTCTCAGCTCTGTATCAGACTGTTGCATTCCTTTTTCACATACAAAATAGAAATGCTGACAGTTGCATTTCATTCAATAAAATGCAATAAATTACTACAGTAAGAAAGTATATTGAAATAGAAAGTGCATCAATTCACATCAATTTATTCCCAAATACTGTAGAGGGACATTCTTCATCATGAGAACATCACACGAAAGCTTTCGGCACCTTACTTAGTGCTGGTTGTACTGACCGCCATTATGTGTTCCAGAAACCTTTCCTTGCCTTATACAAAGGCAAAAATGAAACAGAAAAAGTGACAAGTTCAGTGCTGTCATACCACTTCATGCTTTCCACAAAGACAAAAAATTGGTTTTGGTGAGTAAGATAAGGTTCAGTCAACAGCTAAGCTGAGCACTATAGTTCATCTGGACTAAGAGTACTAAAACATTAAAACTTTAGGCTTTGCAAGTTTTTAATCCATTCCCTGCAGCTATTTGCAGCATCTTTGTTTCTGAGATTCAATACTATGCATCTTTTCACATTTGAAATGTTCAGTTCACTGTTTTACACATTCTGAACTAGCTTCAGCGACAGAAGGAAAAAGGTCACACAAGCATTTCTCTAGTCACAGAGAACAACCGTTGTCTAATGCAACACACTACGAATTATTTTCACATAAAACTCGTACTGATTAAAGTTAGTCCCCCTAACTAGCAGCCAAGGCCTAAATTTGCAGTCCAAGTTTTCTCCCCTTAACACAGTGAATCTGAACAGTGAACGTAGACCCTAAACTTCAGAAAAATTCATCTCTAGTCTCAAGTTTGTTAGCCACATCTTATTATAGAATAACAGTGGACAAACTGAAATCCAGACTTTTAATATGAAATTCAATATGGCCTGAGAAGGCTCATTTCACATTTGGAGACTGTAATTTAGTTCTAGGTAGGACAAATCAGTACCAACCACCAAAGATTCCTTTCTATGACCAGTATAGACGATGAAACGTCTACCTGTAAACCATGTCAAACAGCATTAGCAACAAGATATATCCTGTGACCTTTCTTCCTGGTTATTTGCAAGGCTGCTGTAGATCTGTATTTTGCATGCAAATCACAGTCTGCATGAAGAACTTTAGATATTGAAGCTTGACCTCACACACACTACAGTCAGCACTGTTTCAACTTTTGTTAAAAGTTCTTTGACCCTACATCAAAAATTGATGCACATCATGAATTAGACTTAAAAGACCTCAACGTTCCACTGAGTATTGATATGCTGGGTCTGTCAGCCTGGTTACACCCCATCCCATGGCTCCATTCTGCAGGTTTTCCTTGTAGGGTCAGCTGCCTCTCTGAGTGGCAGTGCTGCTGAGATCTATGGATTTTTTTAACCAAGAAGCATTGCACCTGGCAGCAGAGCGCTGAAATACAGTGGGTACTGAACGATGAATGAGATAGAGGTTATAAAAAGGAAAATCTTGCACTTGCAAAGGTGCAGTAGAGAACTGTGGGCAGCCTCTTCCCCTTTCTTAGCCCCACAGGCCACAGTAGATGCAGTTCCCATGCCTGCTGGAGGGGATCCTTGGTATACATGCCACCTCCACCTGCTAACACCCTCCCCAGCCTCTAGGGCTCCCACCCTGCCATGGCTGAACAGCTCCCTGCACATCTACACAGGGATTAACAGCATCACCCCTAGACTAGGAACTGTTCACTGTACTAGGTAATTAAAATATGAGCGTACTCATATTTGCTTCCAAAACACCTTTCACTTTTCTCCTCCAAGCAGTTAAATATCTCCCAGGGTCCACTCACATCACAAAACCTTGCAATCAAAGCAGGATCTATACTTAGCTCTAAAGCTAGGTCTATCCTTCATCTGTGCAGCTGATTCACTACCACCCCATGAAGTTTCTCTTGTAGCATTTGCTCTAACAAAAAAAAAAAAAAGTCTCCGTTCTCACCTTGCAGTCACCTTGTAACAGTCTGATGCCCTGCACTTCTGGATCACAGCCTGCCATCTGGACTTTTGTCTTCCTCTGTGCTCAGTCCCCATTCTGGGCCACCTCACAGTTGTTAATTAGTGGCACTATCTACATGCAAAGTATCCTGCCCATCATCATTTATATTATAAATGCCTTTCCCACATGACTCTCTATGTTCCTGCTGCTAAATGTCCTTAATTTCAAATTCTTTATACTAAATTTTGACTTTATTAATTCCGGAATGAAAAGCAATTTTAAAGCAATGCATACTGTCAGAGATCCCCTCAAGCAGATACAATCTCTCTTGGCTTTGCCTTTATGTGTAGGTTAAGCTTAAATGGAATAATAATGCCACTCATAATGAGACTATACAACACAACAAACGTCTGAGGTCAGACATTGAACATGCCAAGTTTTCAAATATTTCCCAAACAGCTGCCCATATGCTTGTGAGCTCTTGCAGACCATCAGTTTCCACTCCAGCCTACTTGCATCACTGCAAGATTGAGCTTGTAAGAAAAGCTAATGTAATACATTACTAAAGGAAAGTTTTAGCAATGTGAAACCAACTAAAGCAAGTTGGTAATGAATGCAACAGCTGACTGCCAATGCATTCTGTTCTGCCATTATAGCAGCAAGGTGTCATCTATTAAAAAAAAAAAAAAAAAAAAAAAGGCTTTTTAAACTGAAGAGTTAGGCAACCCTGAGACATCAGCCAAATAAATAAAAAGGAATTGCAGACCTGACATTGGAACAGGCTGCCCAGGGAGGTGGTGGAGTCACTGTCCCTGGGGTGTTTAAGGCAAGGTTGGATGTGGTGTTGAGAGACATGGTTTAGTGGGCAATATCGGTGGTAGGGGGATGGTTGGAGATCTTTCCCAACCTTTTTGATTCTATGATTTTAAGACTGAGAAAGCATATTCTTACAGACAAGACCCTGGACTGGGAACCAGAGGAGCATGATTTAGGATTTCTGAGGTTCTCCAGTTTTTAAAAATGCATGGCATGATCTCCAAATCAGTCACTTTGGTAATGGCTGAGCAGAAGAACTAATCAATGCAAGAAAGTGCTTTTCAAAAATCCTGTACAGTGGTAAAGCACTCAGAAACAAACAAATGTGCAAATACCACCCACTTCAAATTGCAAGATGTAATTAGGTGCCGACACGTTTCTGAAAGCATCAATCCAGGGTCTCTGATCCTGCTCCAATAAGAATGACTTCTCTGCTCTCAACTTCCCATCACAGCTGAGGTCTCCAGTGGCTTATAAATAATAACAAATAATTCATTTAATAACTATAGCACACAAATTCCCTGGGACTTCCTCTGCCCAAAGAAGTGGTTAAGTGGTAAATGCTGATCCATTCCTGTTAGATAAGTTTGTCCAAATACTGCAAATTCAAACAAAACTGCAACAGACTTTTCCAGCATTGGCCAACTCTTTTGCATTCTTAAGACGCAACCAGACAACAGTGGAGCATGAATATGCTGGAAGACACGGGTGACTGAATAGAAAAAGCACGGCCTGAAGCACAGAAATATTTCAACAGCAAAAGCACTACAGGCTGAATGGTGCCAAGAGAGGCAGAATCTTTCGTGTGCTCCTGTGACTGCTCTGTGTGTCCCCATGTTAAGACTGCCATCAGTCTCATTAGCAATGAGGGACTCACCACAGCAACAAGCAACAGGCTGACAGACAAGAGGCACTGAACTCCACAGCAGTCTTGTCAAGGACTGTAGTACTGCTACTTCTCAAGGGACGCTAAGAGGTCACACTTATGTATTTCAGTAACAACTCCACATTAGCTGTAATTATAGCCCTCAGCTCTACCCAATCTTACATTTCAATTTGAAATTTAAGCTAGATTCTTTGATTGTAAACCTTCACGTAAATCCCTGCCCCTCTTATTCCTCTCTTGCTATGCTCATGAAGACCTTCGGCAACAACTTGTGTTGCAAAATTGGACACAAATCACCACCAGTGGGCTTGCAGGAGGATATGTCAACATGGCAGGAAAAGGCTGATATTTTCCTGCTGTGGTCTTGCCATTTTAGATTACCTGAGTCACCACTTTTGGAGGCCACACCAGCTGCTGAGAGATGGACAGAACCACAGCAGCTCCTGTGCAGAAAAGGGAATGGCCATGGGGACCGTTACGTTATTCCATCACATCCCTGGCAAACGAAAGCATATCCAACAAACCTCATTCTACAGGCCTCTCATTTAAACGTCTACCCCAAAGCAGGCCTTTCCCCTCTCACTTTCCCTATCATAGGGTATACAGCTTAGGGGCCTCCCACTTGGGGCAGCCAAATTCAGTACCAGCAGCAATGCTAAGCCTTGAACATGTTGGAGGACACGTTGCAGTCTCCAGGCCTTAGACCTTGCTGCGCAGATGGCACTACCCAGCCAGGAGCAGAACACACGTGCTTGGCCCTGCACATCAGTCCTGCAGTAGCAACACCACCACCATGGCTGACATCTGACCTCACCTTCCTGACAGATGTGAGACCATCAGCCTTCCTCAGGGAAGCAATCTTGCTTCACTTTTAAAGAAACTGTTTGTGGGAGCAGACCTGAGCATGCCTGGAGATACAAATAACCCTGCTACACACTCCATAACTTAATAGCAGCCCTCCAGCCAAGTGTTACAGAAGCAGTGGAAGCCAGAACACCATACAAAAAAAGTCCACCACTGAACAGGAAGAAAGATAACAATAAGGATATACAAGTCTAAATTTTGAGTGCCACAGGAAGGGAATTATAATCCTATTTCTCATGGAGCTTCAATGCAAAAATAAAAATCCAAGCTCCCTAACACCACACATAAATAAATAAACCCACAAGCAACACCCCACAGATCCTGAGCCAGGGGATGGCAGTTTGCCCACACTAACTTTAGAATATTTCATAAAGACATACCAGAAAAGAGTTCTGAGGCAGTTTTAATTCTGTTCCCTCAGTCGCAGACAAGTGTAATGATACAGCACTGCAAATTAAATATTCTAATGCAAATCAGGCCCATTCCTGAAAGTCACAGTGACCTGAGCAGCCACCCAGAACAAAAACTTGCCAGAGTTCCCTCGACCAAAGGACAAGCCTAATGGCTCTTACAGCACACAGAACTGGAGAAATAGATTTTCTCCACCTCATATATAAACGCACACAACTTGAAATGAATTCCTCTGAAGAAAATGAGGTAGCTAGCAGTTGTATAAAAAACTAATGGGAATTTTAATAAGGTACCAAGAAAAGTGTGATGGACACAGCTGTTCAGTATCTCTTATGTTTCATCCTGAATTTTAAATAATTAATTTTAAAAAACAAACAAAATGTAATTGGATTTTAATAATTGAGAGAAGAGTGAATAAGGAAACAAACAACAAACAGCAAAGGAAATTCAAGAGTGGTGGAAGTGGTCTTCAAAAATCCAGATTACTTGAAATCATGGTTCGATGTATTTCATTTTCTCCTCAGGGACTTCAGACACCTTTGAATCTCACTGATGTTCTTGCTTCATTTCTCCTTATACAAGACCTCAATGTTTTTATGTACTGCTGCAACACTATATTTAGTTTTATGACTTGCAGTAGTTAACACTGCAATAGGATGGGCTTGTACTTATTAAGGAGTAGTTCTGCTAATGATGTTCATGATCTGCTCTGTAAGACATATGAGTAAATTCAAGGATGCACTCCTGCAGATTACACCTGCCACAGCCCTTTGAATAGCATACCACTTGTCACTGCCAACTCAGTTCTTGATGGACGGCTGCACAGAAAAGGGGATCTGCACATGAGCAACAAGCAGGTATGGGCGAGGTGTTTCTCTTCACCCGTTCTGTTTATCAGAGTGCTTGATAGGGATGGTCATAGATGGTGGCAAGGAGCACTGATGTATGAGAACCCTTAATTTTGTTGCAATCTGTTTTAAGAATATATGTTACATTATCCACAGGGACTATGAAATAAAGCTCAGTCTCTTGTCAGTGTTTTTTTTAATTGCACTGAGGTGTCAGGGCTGACAGGGTGCTGCGGATTTACAGCATCCCAAATCTAAAGGCATAAAGGAATTTCATAGATGCTTATATGGAGAACTCAGAGCAACATCAAGCAACAACTCTGGATACTCTTAGAAAGAATAAAGAACTTCAACTCATGCCAAAAGCTTTTGAAGAAGTTTGCTGTGTTTTTCCTACCCCTCACTGTCCTATACATTTGTTTATTTAAGCCAGTCTAGTGTAAGATTCATAGATATGTGGTATGCCTCTGATATTGCTAAGCCAGGGGCAACTGGCTTAACACGGAAATCCCTAGGAATGCATCAGAAGCCCCCAGATGGGCAATAAGCCCATTGATGGTGTCTCCAAGCTGCTCTCCGGCTCTTCTCACCCAGAACACTCCAGTGATGACCAGAAGGGCTACATGGCTGAAAGTTTCCCAAGCCCCACAACACGGTTCAAACCCTAGCAAATCATCCATGCTTAGAAAAGCTTAAAAAAAAAAAAAAAAAAAAAGTATTTTTATTGTTTTGTTATAGAGATAGATACCAAAGCATTAGATTAACCAACAGAACCAACAGCATTCCTCTCAGTCACGAGCTAGTGCTGTGCTGACAGTCAGTAGGCCTGCTCTGACTGTTGGGATGAGCCAACAAGTAGACAGATGTACTGCAGCCTAGGGCCCCTAACACTAATTGGGCCAGAGATTGCTACACCTTCTCTCTTATAACTTACTGCATAATTTTTGTTCTTCGAGTAGCTATAGCTCACAAAGTGAAGTATATCTTGTCCCAAGACATGTTACTACACCCCTGAGCATCAGCGGTTAGAGATCTGGTCAGCAATTGAATTAGAGCCAACTCAGTAATTAAACTGCTTAATCAGCTTCATTGGCTGGTCCCTATTCTTTTCCCTTAACTAGTGCAAATCAAATAGACTGAGATTACTCCTAATTTTTACCACTGGATCTGAGAAGACTCTGGTGTGTTCTTCTCAAGCAATGCCCTGAGCAAGGTGCCAATCCCACCACAACCTCTAGGTCACCCAGCAGAAGCCCCTCCCTGCATGTCAGTTCAAAGAGTTTTCATGCCTCTTCTCCTGGAGGTTTAAAAATAAATAAAGCCATGCAACTCACGCCTATTTCACAAAAGAACATACTGAGCAAACCATCTGAAGTAGTAAAGGACTGAACTAGTCTTTGAAAAAAAGTATGTGTGCTAAATCAAAGAAAAAAGCCTCTTGC
This sequence comes from Anas platyrhynchos, assembly GCF_047663525.1. Taxonomy (NCBI): domain Eukaryota; kingdom Metazoa; phylum Chordata; class Aves; order Anseriformes; family Anatidae; genus Anas; species Anas platyrhynchos. The sequence continues at coordinate 32,214,651 of NC_092589.1, read as the reverse complement.
TTTTTATCATATTAAGGTGGCATTTCTTAGAGATGAACTAATTAAAAAGCACTTTAAACAACATTGATGGGAATATAAATCAGATTTCACTTTCTAAAATTAAGAAAAAATCACTTATGTCTACAGAAGCACTCATTAGGGAGTATTTATAAAGGCTTTTTTCCTTTGATTTGTCTCCTTAAATAAAATTCACACTTTTTTGTTAGTATAATTTGCCTTTGGTCACCTAAAACCTTGACTATCCTGAGTTACACAGTCTGAGAAGCTGTTTCGTGCTAGCTTTAAGAAACACGCTCTTGAACATCCTTTGACCTTTGCTGGACAGATAGGTAAGAATTACAATTGTTCTTCCTCTTTAGGAGGATTACTTTTGAAAAAGTGATCCAGAGTGAGATGTGTTAGCCTGCTCTTCTTGCTGTCAAGCCTGAGATGCTGCCACCGTGGCTCTGTAAGAGCAGCACACTGCCCCAGCTCCTGCAGAGAGAAGCCAGACAGGCTCTACGCAAGGCAAAAGGGCTGCAGGGCTCTTCTGCCCTGCTTGCTGGAGCCAGCAGAGTCAAGAAAGCAGAGCCTTTGACAGGACAGCACCGGCAGCTCTCCTTTTCTTCTGCTTACTACAGTGGGTTTCAAGACAGCCAAGGAGATCCCCAACTGCAGACCCCATGGGACCTAAAGACTCAAAGGCCCTCTTTTCCACACATCCTTAGAAAGCCCTGGCAGCCTCTCTCGCTCACCGCTGCTGCCAAGTTCTCTGTTGGCTGTCAGACTTACGCACTTAAAACAGGATTGCAGGAGCAAAAGCTTATCCGCAACCACCTCGCGGGCTGTTTAGAGTCCTGCAGTGCTGCTGGATCATCACCCCCAGGCATCTTACTCAGGTTCTTTAATGTTCTTTACTTGGCACTGCTGTTGCTTCAAAAACACTCTGAACTGCCCTTTTCAGCCTCTCATCCTGCCAACACGGCCACGATGAGCCCTAGGAGGCACATTTTCAGAAGTCCCAGCAAGGCCTGGGGTTTGTTCTTGTTTCAGAGCCTGGATCTCCCAGGAATTTTAAGCCCCTCATTTCTTGTTTCAGCCCTGTCAGTATTTTCTACCCAGCACACGTATTTTAAGCACACAGATACAAATGAAACAGGTTATCATTCTGCTTTCTTGACAGGATCTGCCTTTTAAAGTTTCTCCTGGTAATAAGCAGAAGCAACTACTGCTGGAAAGCACTTGGAGAGAAATAGCATCAGCAGTGCAGTGTAAATAATTAACTAAACCATTCTTTTAAATTGCATTATGCAGAGAGGAGTAAATCATCAGACAGGCATTTAATATTTCATGAAAGTTATCATAAAGTTGAGAAATCAAGTGTCCTTCTACATCATTTCAGGGCATGGACTAGTCATCAATACATTTAAGAACCGCGCCTTACACCCTTGGCAGCACAGACGGAGATGGATTCTCTCGAATGCTACACACATTGAGTTTTCTACATCCACTAAGATTTCTAGGAGGCTCATGATCAGAATTTCCTGGGCAGGGAGAGGGACAGAGAAGGGAAAAAAAAAAATGAAAAAACAGGCCTTTAATGATCTTTCAAATTGGGTAGCCAGAAATTGAGGCATACAACATTGCTAGCCATTTCTGAAAGGACTGACTCACTGAGCTGGTAATGAGCAGTTGGGTTGCTGAATGACTACTTCAACAGAACATATTATCCATCGCCCTAAGTGATACTTATTAACAACAGATCTATCCTCTGGAGAAAGAAATAAAGCAAAACCCAATCCAACTCCCTATTTTCAGTGCTGCCAAATGAAAACCTAGCATAGTTTCTTCGGAATTAATAATTAGAAAGACATGGAAGATATCCAGCCACATCACAATCTACAAATAATTTCTCATAAACAAAGGACTTCACAAGTTTCTTGGGACTTCTGCTAATGATACATTTTCTCTTGAACTGATACATTTTTAGTATTAGCATTGACTTTTAAAGACAGAAAATAATTGAAAATGTACAAGTATTTTTTTTTTTTTTTATCTGTTTTATACTTGCATTTATCCGTTTTAAAAATAATATTTTTCATGTTTCCCTTTGTTACTTTTGCTCTTTACTAATAACAAGTTTACCCAAGTTCCACCCATTTCTGCCAGGCTTTTCTCTCCTCAGTCTTTAGCTGATGTTCTTCATCCTAAAGTGAAATCCCAGGTCATTCTCAGGTCTAATAAAACTTCAGGCAACGCAGTATCCAGAGGGGGAAGAAAAAAAAAGGGGGGGGGCGGGGATTAGAGCATCATGGTTTCTCAGCTTTGCAGCAGCAGATGTAGGAAGCCCAAAGTAACTGTTACTCTCAACTAAGATTTTTATGTGCACAGGACCTGGACACCTTGAGTTTGTAATATCCACACTACATTGAAAAGTGAGTAAGAGTTGGAGCTCTGTAAATACAAGATTTTTTTTGCTGGTTGAACACACACACACACCCCACCCAAAGCAAGATATGATCAGGATGTTGTATTTCTAAGCTTACAACATTATTTTAACTTATATGACAGCACACAGACCAGTAATGCAGTGTTTTGGCTCCACTACTCGGTCACAAAGTGAATTGTGAAAGCTCTCATGTGAATACAGATGTTCTTTAAACAGCAAGGAAAAAATGAAGAGTAAAAAGAGTAAAAAGTTTACTTCTAAGTATGTTATTCTAGAGGATTTATGATGGTTAGAGAACTTGCAAAATTGTGCAATATGCAGAATAAGCAGCTCCGCAAAGACAAAGCAAGTAAAACTGCATTAGGAAAAATCATTTTAAAAACACACTGGCAGCATACATGCCTGTATATTATCATACAGAGCCTCAGTCTAAATCCTAGCACCCAAAGCCCGAATGATCAAACTTTCTTAAAAGTTAACCCAACTCAACCAGAGCTGTACCAAAATGTATGCTCCAAGCTCAGAACCCAGGAGAAAATACAAGATTAAAAGAAAAAGACAAAACTGAAAATCTCCATCAAAATAATGATGGAACACTTGAGGATGAATCCTATCAGTGCAGCAGTGGCAGCCACAACAGGCAGCAGACACACTGCCTTACAGCTGCAGGTCCCAGATGCAGATTTAGCATATGTAGTTATCCATGGTAACAACAGGATAAATGTGAAAATCAAGTGTTGCCTATTTATATAAATTGGGATGCATATATATATATATATATATATATACACACACACACAAATAATTTGGTTGCTTCTTTTCCCTAACCATAGATTAGCCACACAGCTCTCTACCATCCCCTACTGCTGAGCAGCCATTCCAATGCTAAGAACACCTAAATATAACATCTGCAGTTTATTATAAAACCCATCTGCATCAGTTGCACTGGGAGGAGAATAGATGGCTTTTTCTCCTCCCAGTTAAGAGAAATAGGCAGCTAGGAACAGCCTAGCCCTGAGCACACATAATTTTACCTGAGCCAATAGGCTAGAGTGAGTGTCCTGTGTGTTCTGCAATGTGGCCAGATGCATTCTTACAAAATGCACTTCAGTCTCTGCTGCTATTCTTTTAACCAGACTTCTTATTCTCATTTCTTCTAAAACCAATTAGTCAAAATGCCATTAACTTATCCCATGTCCCATCTAATCAATCTCCAGCATGCTATAATCAAAATATGCCCAATCAATACCCTTGAAAATTTCATTTTATTTGTTTAGTCTTTAAGAGACTCATCAAGCCTCCTACATCAAATCCAGTAGCCTAGTTAACAAATTTATCATCTTCACACAGCATCCAGCATAGCACTATTTTCCTGCTTTCTCTTAGTGAAGAGAGAAATCCACATGACTTAATGAAACTCCAGTGAGATGGCAAAGTACTAAGCATATTAGATGACATTGTTCCGCAGAAAGTACGTGCGTTCAGTTGTCTTCCAACCAATGAAGCAAGATTGTTGTGTCTGACGCATTATCCTATAAGACTGCATACGTCTAACAGCAAGCTTGAGATTAAAATAAGCAAGCAAGAAACTGGACAGCTTCCCAGAAATGTCTCTGAAGGCAATCTATCCTTCTTAGCAACTAGTTAGCAACCAGAAGATAATTACTGTGGATTAAAAAATTAGATACTAAAACAAAAGTCTAATCAGAAACACCATTGCCAGCATTTTACTATCACAGGGCCCATTAGGAAAAATAAAAATACTACTGATTTTCATTTTGTTAAAAAATTAACTAAAAGAATAGAAAGAAGTTTAGAGACGTATGTTTAGAGACATAACAAAGATGGAGGAAATCCAGACTCATGAAAATATTTGAGGAACCAGAAAGAAAAAAATATATCACTTTTAGTAGGCATTTGTGGCTTGGCTGAATTTGTACTAGCCAAATCCCCTAGCATAGCAGTTTACTTCGCATTGTGTAATCAACTCACCCATTTGGAAGAGTCAGGCCAAATTCAGCTCTAGTACAAGCAAGCATAATTCTCCTGAACTTAGGACATTTCTTGCTTGCCTGTACCAGTCACAAATCCAGCTGCTTCCCACACAAGATCTAGGAAAGATGAGTTGTTTACATTGTGAACCATAAGATCTCTCACACTGCTCAAGCTCCATAGGCAACTGGTAGTGCAGTCTTATGGAAACATTAGTTGAGTTGTGTAATCCTGTACAGAAGATCAAAAGGGACACTGCAGGGAAAAAAATGCATTTATGCAGGTCATATAACACCTGTGCTACAGAAGTAGAGGAGCTACCTCTGTTATTCCATATTATTCAGTACAGTGGACTAGCAGAGACAGGATAGCAGTCCAGAAGCCCTGACCCTGGGTTCAGATTTGATGAGCACCGGAGAATTCTAATGCAGAGTTAATATCCAGCCTGCATGAGACCAGGCAAATTCCAATGCAGTTTGAAATAATTGTAGCAAAATTCAAGAAGTAGCTAATCAAATAGTCTTAGGACTAAAGAGTTTGTACATCCCCGTCCCCCCCCCCCCCCTTTTTTTTTGTATGCCACCAATCCACTGAAAACTCCAGAGGCTTTACTTGAAGTTTTCTTCCACTATTTATTCCTCTCATGTGAAAAACAAAAGATTATGATAATGAAAAATTAATGCTACATGATCAAGCCCACAGAGCTCAGGGAATTACAGATTTCAGGTTAACAGCTTTCGGTATGTCCCTTCACCGTGTTCATAACGTATTATGACCACAAAAAACTGACAAGATCCAATAGATTTTAGTATTTTTCCATGCAAATTTATACACTTTCAAGGAACTTCACCACATATTTATTCACTACTCACATACTTATTCAGGTAGTTGGATGACAGTCACTACAAACCTCAAGTTTCTCTTTCAGTCTTTCAGTGTATTGCTATTTTATTCTAACACGCAGTTTTCTGACACAGTTTCATCTGAAAAAAGGGATGCTGCCATAATGATTAGTGTAGTTTATAGCACAATCTGATTTACTCTAAGAGATCTGTATCCCTTAAAGTATTAAACACTGAAATTTTTAAAAGCTATAATTATTTTAGCCGAATTACTTTTGTTAACCTACCCACTGAAACAAGAGTGAGGCCTCTGTCTGGCATGTTACTATTTCTTCTGGTCTCTGTGATATAAGCTAGTGTTCATTAACATTTCTAAATTACCAGGTAGGATGTCAGCAGTTACCATTTCATTCAGCTTCCAAAAACCCTAGAAAAAAAAAAAATGTACCTAAGCTGAAATGAACTCTTCAAAAAAAAAAAAAAAAAAAAAAAAACACAAAAATATGCTGTCACTATTAGAAGCACAGAGAAGACATGAGATTAGTCAGCTAACAGACTGTACTATCAAAGCCCTGTCTAAGGTAGCAGGATAACTAAGAAATATTATAACAGCAACGTATTTTCAGAAAGACAAATCTGTTCTCCAAGGTCAGATAGACACTAAACAAGGAATTTACAGAATCCACATGGTGGCTGTGTCTGTTTTTTTTTGTTTTGTGGTGATGTTTTTGTTGTTGTTTTTAGTTTTTTTAAGGGGCCCCCTTTAAAGGGGGGTAAGAGAGAAGGGTGAGCAAAAAAACCTGCCACATCAAAGTTCTCTAAAACTCTGACAATTACTAGCCAAAGCTTGCAAATTTCAAGTCAACCACAGAAAGTTTAAAACCCTTAATTATTCTAGGGTTTTCTCCTCAGCCAGCTTCAATATATCAAGTTCATTTCAAAGCAACACAGATTTTTAATTACTTGGTTGTTTAAAACCAAAGCACCAGAAATGCTTATGTTCTCCAGCATCAGTTCAGGAATACATGACCAAACATACCTGCATAGGTAGGCAAATTATTTTGCTCATATGAAACACTAATTTCCTTTTATTTTTTCCTGCATCATAAACATTCTTGAAAAATCAGTATCGCTAATACGACTTTTTTTGTTTCTTATTTTTCAAAGCTCTGTAGGTATCATAGCATTTTTCCCATTTTACCTTTATGATAATAAATACAGAAACCTTTGCAAACATTGTTTTTAATCTACTGTTTACTTGACTTTACAGATCATTAATAAAGATGTTAAGGAAAACACTTTATGTTCATCTCTGGAGCAGTACTGGGCACCTCTCCACAACTCAACACTTTTCTGTTTATCATTTTTATCAAGGTACTATGTCTGTACAAACCAAATCGGAGTTGAGAGTCCTTAGGGAAAACCCACATTTCTGTAGTCAGACTGGCTCACTGAACATCAATGAAACATTGATTCACTTGAGCCATAACAATTCAATGGTAGAAAACATATGCTAGAGAGTAAGTGTTGAATCAGCTGTACTTGATAGAAGTCATTCAGGAGGATTTCAGGAACTAGAGAACCAGAGTTGCTAAGGACTCGAATGACTTCATGGAAGTTCACCGAGACCCCTCGAGTTTAAAGTTTTGAGAACTTTGGGGAGTACAGGGAGAGAATGGGAAATCCCAATATCATTCATTGTTCTGTAAAATACATACAAATAATAAAAGCTTTTTTTTTTTTTTACACTTACAACTGCTTACAGACTTCACAATGGATTTAGACAGAACATTTACATTTCTTGTAGGATATAAAACAAAATGTAAGAGTGCATACACAAGAGTTATTGCAATGGCTTTTCTTGCACATAATGTCAGTATGGAAACACAAGGAGGCAAAAATAAGATTGGAGTAAAATCTGAAGCAAAGCACTACCACTTTCGGTGCATCATTTATTAAGAAAATAGTAGCCTGATCAGAGGTGAATCTGTAAGACAGTTTTAAGAAGGATCATAAGTCCAGAAAATACGGACTATATAGAAAACCTAAGTATTTTTGTTGTAAAAAAAAAAAAAAAAAAAAAAAAAGGGGGGGGTTGAAAGGGACCTCGAAAGATCATCGGGTCCAACTCACCTTCCACCCCGCCAAAGCAGGTTCCTTAGAGCAGGCTTCCCAGGTAGGTTTCCAGGCAGGCCTTCAATATCTCCAGAGAAGGAGACTCCACAACCTCCCTGGGTAGCCTGTCCCAGTGCTCCGTCATCCTCACCGTGCAGAAGTTTTCTCATGTTGGTGCGGAACTTCCTGTGCTCTATCTTGTGACCATTACTCCTTGTCCTGTCCCCACAAACCACTGAAAAGAGGTAGGCCAAATCCCTGTCTCCTACAACTCAGGTATTTATACACATTGATGAGATCCCCTCTCAGTCTTCTTTACTCCAGGCTGAACAGACCCAGGTCTCAGCCTTTCCTCGTAAGGAAGTTTTCAAGTGAACTTTGTTCAGAATGGACACCCATAATGTGGTTTGAAACTTAAAGGCCTTTGCTTCTTTAGCATGGGGAAAAGAAAAAAAAAGATGAGTTGCAATGAGCTGAAAAGTAGAATATACACCCACAGAAACACCAGGGATGCCAAAACATATTATGTGAGAGGAGCTGCAATAAGGGCCTATGACAAGTTCTTTATGTACTGTACCTTCCCAGATGGTAAGGGTGATTTACACCTATGCAGCAAGCATGTGCAGCTCTGACAGTCTTCTGGATCAGCATTAGAAGTGTGTTGGCTCTACTCCTCTTAGAAATCCATGTGAAAGAACGTGTGAGAATTAACGCCTTACAAACACTTGTAGGTTGATACTTAATGATTCTAAGATTTATTGCTCACAATCTAAGTACCGATGTGGAAGTGTAGCACATTAATATACCAGACTGATAGCCACCTGCTGAACAAGGGACTTTAGAAGCAAGCAGTGCTATCTCCCACAGCCCTGATGCGTTACACTATTGCTTTTTCAGTTCAAAAAGATGGAGACAATTTAAAGTCACCTAACAACTAGAAAAGAACGGATTATTTTAATACACACTTCAGTCAGCTGTGTGTCACATGCACACAACTGGTCTTACTGAAAACAATCTGACACATTGCAAAGAAAGAAATTCAATATGTAGCTACCAGACACCTAGCTACAAATTTCTGGAATTTCTAATTAGGTAGCAAACATTTTCCAAGGCTAAATAACCAGAGTCTCCTTGAAATCACAGCCCTAAAAATTGATCCATCATGGACTGACCTGGCTCCAAATGTTCTTTTCCATGTACTAAGTTAAGAGCTTGTGGTGAGCAAGGCACCAAAAGCACTGCAAGCTGCTAATCTCACAATCCCTACAAAAAGTTAATAAGCGATTGCTGCCCAATAGCTATGCTAGTATTTTAATATGACAGCACAAATGTTATTCCAATAACACTGTTTACCATGAAACACATGTCATGGACATGATCCTAAAGTGGTCTGAGGAAATCAAGCTCCTGAGCCATGGAGAGGAGGAGCAGAAGACCTGGCATCTCAGGGCAGAGATGTCATTCACATCTATTCCCCGTCTCAGATCAAAAGCACAGACCAGCCCTTGTGCAACTCCCTTTTCTCTACAGCATTCTAAACAAACTGCACATGGAATAAAGAAAAAAATAAAAATAAAAAAGCCCACAGCACCAGCTGAAGAGTAATCATGCCAAGTTTATAAAAAAAACAGTTCATGCTACAGGCAGCTAAACTATTTCAGCCTGCAGGTTCTCCACAGGGAGAAGTGTTCAGCACCACAGATTCCACAAAGCCAGTATGCCTCTAGCAGCAAAAGCATCCCAGAGCACCTATAGAGGGCTCGCATTGGAGAGATTACAGCATGTGCAACTGCATTCACGTCCAGCTCGGTCTGCTGGTTGATGGGGAGAGATGAGCAGCATGTCAGCTTGTCTTCCAAGCTGTTTGTAGTTAACCATTACTCAGACTCGAGGGGGACTTCATGTTTTCCATCATCTGTTGTGCAAAGAACTGAGCAAAGCAAGAAAGTTTCCATCTCCCAGTTCATTTTGCCAAGCCAAGCCTAGCAAATACCCTGGATCCCCCATCGGCAACTGTGCAAGAACAAGCATGCCCAAAGGCTTTGTTCAGCCCTGTCACAGAACTGAGCTATTTACTTCTTTTGATACAAAAATGAATCAATAAGCACAATCTCAGATACTATACTTGCCAGAAAAATGATTGTTTCAACAGCACTGAAGGTAATGTTACAGCTTTTAACTCTTACCCAATGTTTGCAGCGATATGTTCCTTTACTTAACAGTGAGATAGAAAAGTATAACATCCACTTCAGTTTCTCCCTTCACCCATCTTTTTACCATGTAGGCCATTTAAAATGGCTGAGACAAGCAAAGCTCTTCACCAGCAGAGAGCTCTCTGCCAGCCCCAAAGAGCACAGCATGAGCCGGATGAGCACAAAGGGAAGGGATGGCAATGAGAAGCCTTTGCCCTGAGGGCCCCATTTCCCATGGCCACAGCAATTTAGCCATAAGCCAAGACAACCACAGCCAATGTGCTTCATTCCAAAGCTGCAATCGACCTTGCACATGCAGGTGGTTTCCCATGTGCCACACCAGTCCAGTGCTAGAACTTATTAGTATCCCTCCTAAACAAACACCACTAAAATATTTATAGAGCATGAAGAGGAAATTGCAGAGTCCAAGTTCTTCAAGGCTAAACCTAACTGGATGTTCACAGTACAATTGAAAATAGAAGCATTTAGGGAAAAAAAAAAAAATGAAAAGCTGCTTTAGATCTTAAAAGTTCAATATATTTTCCCAAGTTAAAAAGCCTTTCTGATAACTTGTAATTGAAGTAAGAGTCCCAATATTATTGATTTTTTTTCCTGCTTGAAAACAGAAGATTATGATAAAAAATATCAACAAAAATAAGGTAATGGCACAATACGAGTAAATAAAATGATAAATTCCCACAGCTCTATTACATGCCATTTCATGGAAACAGCTTTCAAATGTAAGTATATACATTTCATGTTTAGAGGCAAATTGGAAAACAAAAATGCAGATAGAGTTGTTCTATTATATACAAAGGATGCAAAAACAACAAAAAAAATCTATGAAAATAACAAGGCCGGAGTGGCTCAAACTGTTCTGCAGCACTAGTTCTGCAGAAAAAAAAAAAAAAATGCAAGACAAATCCAGTTGATTTCCTCCTTTTCTTACATATCAAGTGAACAAAGGAAAAATCAATCTGTTAATCTCCCAGTACAGTAATATTTTTCCTTAACTGTTCTAAACTCCACATGTCAACCTCACAGGTAAGCCTGAATCATTAATTGATGACCAGGAAAATGATTGCAAAGAACTGTTATACAAGTCCACAAGTGAAACCAATTTATTATAAAACAGATGAGGAGGTTGAATAATGGATAAGGAAGGCATTGCTAGAGTTAAAACTCTGCCTGCTCTCCAGATACTGTTTTGAAGAATAAGGCTCAACTCCACAGATTTACTCACAAATCATGCACTAAAGACAACTCTGTTTTTCAACCTCTCTATTTACTTTTGACTTTTAAGTTGATTTGACCTTTTTGCTTTCCCACAGAAAGGAACACATATTTCCTATCACTTAGCAAAATAGTTAAGAAATCAGTAATTCAACTGCAAGTTTTTCTTCTGGCAATTGTGGCTGTTGACACAAGGAACTACGTTATCAGAAGCGCACCGACAGAGTATCAAGGCACAACTTCTCACATCTCTTCCCAGACCCAGGACTGTGAAAAGAGGATTTATACGTGCATCTCCCAGCTAGCATTCCTGGTTTAAGACCACAGTTCCAGAATAATGAATCCACGCACTGGTATGGGGACATTACAGATTTGATGCAGATCCTGATCAGGCATGCAGCTGCTTTTTTGGTAAGCAAGATAGAGTATATGCTTCTTTCACTTCAGGAGTTGAAAATACAGACTCAAAATTCAAGAGATACACACAGACAATATCTAATCCAGAACTCCTGGTACGTATTAGACTTAGCCCATTACAGTTTTTTTTTGAATAGTTGAGTTGGCAGAGCAAGTTAATAAATGCTTTTCATTAATGTAGTTCTGCAGCTTTGTTCATTAGCAGGTACCCTTAATCCAGACTTAATGCCTTTAGGAGACAGCCTTGGGACAATGTTCCACAGAATTTACAATGATCTTCGACAAGTTGAATTTTAGCCAAAAACCTGCGACAGCACTTTTCTCTGTTAAACATGACTTCTCTCTTCCATCACAGCTAGGTCTTGATGAGGCCAGCAGAGCATTTTCAAATCAGTGCAGGAAACCTCAATTCTTTCTCAAAACCTAGTCTGCCACCCACTCCCATTCAGTAATCTCAGTTGCCCAGTTGTATAGGTGGAGCTTGTTAGGAAATGTTCTATAAAAGGCTTGGTTCCCACTTACTTCACAGCATGACAAAGAGTCCCTAAACCCTTCCCATTTTTAATCAAAAATTGCCATTTTTGATCTTCCCCTGGGTTTGAATCCTGTGCTGTACATTTGACAAGCAGCTACCCACCACGTTCAGCAGATTTAGGATGAGAGCAGAACTGAACTGAGCAGCACAGAATAAAAACTGTCCAAAGCTGATCAGTCAGAAATTCCCATTGCCCCGGAAAGTCTTCCTGTGCCAGACTGAGCAAGCAATTTTTGCCACCCCGAATCTCACAGTTCATCTGCAGGACAAAAGGACAGAGCAGAACAGCAGTGAGCACTTCTGTGTGCCAGCGCTGCACAGTCACAAGGAGGATAAAAATTACAGAAGGGTTTGGGGTGGAAGGGACCTTAAAGGGTCATCTAGTTCTGAGCCCTCTGCCACGGACAGGGACACCTCCCACCAGACCAGGTTTCTCAAAGTCCCATCCAGCCTGGTCTTGAACACTTCCAGGGATGGGAACTTGGGCTCAGTGGACTACAGTGAGTTCCCCTGACCTCCTCCATTTCAGGCCTCAATGCAGAGCCAGCAGGATAGCACTGGACTGGTGATCTATTTTGAGCTATGTTGAAACATCTTCCCACTAGAAATGATTTTTTATATTCAAAATCAGACATGTCTAATGAAAAGAAGCTCCTAAGGTCGATCAGTATTTCAGATTACGTACTCCAAATATCCTTACATAATGAATTCCTTGCTGTCTGTTAGTCCAAAATAAACTGGCCATAGATTCTACTTACAGTAGTTTAGTAGCTATGTAATTTACATAATTTTAAATTATACAACCAATAAAGTGCTAATTATTGTACTTTCCAGTTACATTTGAATTTACAATGAAAAGGTCTGAGGCTTTAATTAACATAAAAATCAAGTCATTCAATTGCTATTTTTGAACATGGTGTAATTACAATAACAAAAACTACAAAGAACTTGGCTTTCAATAGGTGGTTAGTATTATTAAAGTAGATCTTTAAGAGCTAAGCTGATTTAACTGCAAAAGAACAGGACTTTTTTTTATTAATATGGACATATTAAGAATTCATGTACTGTCAAGAGGGAGAAATACATCTTGTAGTCTAATGGAAGCGTAAACCTTTTGGTTGCAGTATGTTTTCAAGAGAAAGTGATTTGGCCCAAGTCCAGGAAAAGATTAACTGTCTGAAAGTCTGATTTTGCTTTGCTCAATTTCTAGATGCATAGACAGAGAGCAGAATCCAGGACTGGTACAAGCAGCTAGTCCTTTTATATGATATATATCCTCAGTATCTCTTCTTAAAACTCTCACTTCCAGGGGTTACGCACAACTTAAAGGATTTTCACAACAGCAGCTCCGGTGACAACCCTCCCTCTCATCCCTACCCTTCCACCTGAGTTTATGTACTTAAAAGAAAAAGGATTCAGCAAGAGTGCTGTGCACTAGCTCATGCCTCAGTAAATACAAGAAAAGTATGAGAAAAGTCAGCCAGCCAAACCCTCTAGTACATTTTTGCAGACATCAAACTCAAATGAAATGCGGGGCAGGACCAAAAAAGAGAAGGGTTCCCATTGTTCGGGCAAGCACAGGACCCCCCCACTGAGTGGAGAGTCTTCTGTAGACTGACTGCTGGATTTATGCAGGTCTAAGAACACTGTTTACACACTGAATTCTGGCAGCACCTGAATCTTCAGCCAGATGATTGCATAGCTTACATTTGCTACCTCTTTTCCCATATTTTTATTTTTCTGAAATTCTACCGTAACATAGCATCAACAAGACATACAGAATGGTGGCCCCTCTCTCTAGATAACAATCATTGTTATATTTGGTTGGTAAACCCTGCAAAGATATTAGTCTGTGCAGCAATAGCTGTTTTTCTTAAAAACTAGTGAAACCAGCTACCTCCCCGAATATGTTTAAAAAGGGAAGGCAAAGTTATTCATTTAGCAACAATTTAATGTTTCAGTAGATTTCATTTATTTATTTTTAAATAAGGGTTTATTAGCACTGCACTGACACAGGTATTTTTATTCATTTGAGGCATTTCTCAGCAGTAGCAATTAATGCTATTACATCTGCAGTCTGCTGTGAAGTATACTCTAAAATGGTTTCTAAAAACAGTCTAGCTAATTTTCGTAGCAAAATCTTGTAACAGCCCTGCCAAAACACCCAGACATAGAGCAATCTCATTCAGACAGGTCTTAAATATTTGTTCCCTCACTCTAAAGTACGCCTTTCAGCCACGTCATTACATTTGGATTGTGCAGATGAACACAGATTGCAGGGCTGTTTACACTTCCATAATCACAATGATGTAATTCTAATTTAGAAAGAGATATTCATCTTCAAAGTGAATTGCTTTACTTGTTAACAAACCTTATCCTAGTACTGTGGCCATTTATAAGTTACCAGAATGGGCTGAAATTAAGCTGCTTTACCAATTGCATGTATATTTACTGAGGCAAAAAATATAGCCAGGACTAACACGTTTATTTTCCAAGTTTCATTCTACAACACAGAGGAGACCACAAAGCATGCATCCATGCACCCTAATTACCATGAACACAACTTTTTACAGAGAATATCACTCTCAGTAGCAAGAGACCAAAACTACAAATATTGCAAAGTATTGCAAGAGTATAAGAGAAAAACCACCAGCGTCCCTCACCCTGGCACATTCAGTGGCAGAGAATGTATTAGGTAACTATCTCAGATTATCCCCAGAAGTGTACTGTCATCTGTAGGGCTACTTGTAGCTGTATCAATGAGCTTAAACTGACCTTTAGGAACTTTAGATACAAAATCCAGTTGTAGTCAGGCTGTTCAGAACAGCAATATTGTAATTTGTCATTTTTTCATGAAAAAAATAGTGTCCCATTTAAAGAGCACTCCCACATAACAAAGGAAAAAGTGCATGCAGGTGACAGGAGACCACATCAGCTGACCTCTGGTAATCTGATGTTCTGATGCATGGTAAGAAGTGAGAAACAGCATCAAGCTTTGGAGACTATGCCTTAGCAGAAAGGCCATGAATGACCTTCCTGGGCAATTTTGCTCTGCCTGAGGTTTAAGGAGATAAACTACAAATGACGAGGGCCTACATATTACTGTAATAGGGGCCAAACAAGTATGAACTGAATGATACTGTGTCAGGCTGATATTGACACAACTAGCCTCCTAAAAATAAGAGCTCTTCACCAGTATACTACACTTCACCTTGTCATCTTTAAGATGTACAAAGAAAGTTTAATCATCCTAAAGGCTGAAGAGACTCAGAGTAAAGATTCTCAAGCACTGAAGAGCCGTCTAGGTAGAAGCACCGCAGAGCTCACTAACCTCTTCGTAGCAGAGGAGCAGCTCTTCAATAATGCAGCACAATTAATGCTCACCATTCTTAACCTCAATCTGGCAAGGGAAACTTAGCATTACTAACACCTTTTAACTTTCACGGCTTCTTCTTTTCATCTGCCCTAGAGCATAACGTGCTCCTTGCTGTAAAAATAACACCAGTGTCTCATGCAAGCTGCACAGCAACAGTTTCTAAGGGAAAGAAACAAAAAAAGTTCTCTTTGAAGTTACCTAAAAGCCAAAGCCAAAGTCCACAGAGGGAGGAATGAAGAAAAAAAAAAAAAAAAAGCAATTTCCAAGGGTATCCATACCTTGCCAGTCATCTTCTACAGAAAGAAAAATAATTCTGGTGGTTACTGACATTCATTTCTCTACAAGTTGCAGATATTGTACCCCACCTACCAAAGCAGACACTTTCATTAGACATTTGACAACTCTAAAGAGAGTTTGCCACCTAACACACAGAAGACACTTGCAGTGACTATAGGTGGCACAGATGACTATAGAGATGAGTACCAATTGGTTTTTTCCTCTCAAATAATCACTTCAATTTAGTAATTCAGCAAAAACACATCACTCTACAAATCAGTTTAAGTAAATACCTTCTACTGGGTTTCACAGTACTACTTACACTGACTTACAACTTGCACACTTGAAGGTCCCAACTAAAATCTCACCTGCCTTTCCCAAAATCAATGTTAGTCTGTATCATGTCTGTCCATCTATAGCAGATGTAAAAGGCCCTGCCTTATGCTAGAGAATCATCAACGTGTCAAAAAGAAAAAAAAAATTCAAATGAGAAATGCAAAACTAAGGACACAAGAACATTCCATCAAGAAAAAAAAAAATCAGTAAGAGGCCAGGTACCCACAACCACACCACATGCTCTCCAGAAACAAGACTGTTCACACTGTAGTTAGGCTCTCCAGAACAAGCATAGCCTTCTGCCATCATTTACGAGAGAATACTTGAAGTCTAAAAGCAGAACCCCAACACACTGCAAAAAATGCATTTGCTTCCCATTAAGACTAGAAGTACTTTCAGCCTCTTGCACTTCACCTCCCACTGCTTATCTAAGCCTTGGATTATATTTCCTCAAACCTTAGCATATTTTTTTCCAAATGGAGTATCACATTGTTAATTTAAGTTTTTATTAGCTAGCTTAAGTCTTTCTCCTCCTACTTTCAGTGATGCATGCAATTCACTTCAATTTGATGTTACCTGTTAATGTCATTAGCGTATGCTTAAACCCACTCTGAGGTAATTAATGAAGATAACTTACTGAAAACATTAAGCCATCAGGAACACAAACATATACATCAATGATAGTTTGAGGGGCAAAAAGAAAAAAAAAAGATCAAGTCTGCTCCAGGGACAGGTTTCAGCACTGGAATAACAATTTTTTTAAGTGGTACATTACCTCTTCTGACATTAACAGGCCAGTTACATAAGAAGAGAGGTAGTTTTATGCATTTTATAAAGTCTTACCTATGGAGAAAACAGCTCTTACCTTTCTTCCCAGTCTCTGACGTCTAAGAGAAAGTATTCAGATCCTCATCAGATATCCATCCTAAATTAAAATTAATCAAGCACGTATCATTATGAAATGCAGAAATCCAAATAACTATATCACTGTCTTCTCCCTAGCTTCTCTTTTCATGGTTTTATCCAGGAGTATAACCTAGTTCGCCTGACAATATCAGTTCTTTATAAAGAGACACTGATTGCTCCTAATAGCTCTATTATCTTCTGGAACAGACTTGTTTATGAAGTGACCCTAAGTTCAGGTATCGTAGTGCATCTCACAGACAATGTGTACAATTCCAGAATAGGATTTGCAACAGCACACATCACATAGAATATCATGGAATATGGCCCCTGAAGGTCACCTGGTCCAGCTGAGTACCTTGCTCAAATCATAGCCAGAAAAATCAAGTCACTCATGGCAACTTGTCAAGGCAAGTTTTCAAATCTCCATCAGTACATGACCCCTCGAGTCCCTTGTTCCAGTGTTTTCATCCCTCGCATGGTTTTATAAATATGAAAAAAACACTCAGTATTTAATCAGAATTTCACACATTGCAGCTAAAGCCCATTGCTTCTTATGGTAATACAACCCCATGAAGCTTCTAGTCCTGTCTTTCCTCTACACCCTCCGGTTAACATAACTGAAGACATCCCTAAGGTCTCCCTCTTTGCTCTTCCTTCTCGAGGCTGAGCTGACCCAGGTCTCTCATCCTCCCCCCACATGCCACAATTTCCAGACCTCCAACCACCTCTTCAGTTCTGCTCTACACTTACTGAAGTTCATCCACATTTTTCTTGTATCAGGGAGCCCCAAGCTGAAAGCATTACCACAAATAAAGCCTCACCAGTACTGGACAGAGGGGAATTGTTTTCCTCAACCTGCTACTTACGCTCTATGCAGCCCACGAGGCAGCCTTGTTTAAACTCTTTGCTCCTACAAGCTCAGCTCCCTCCACACCAAGCACAAGTGATCACACGTCATCTGGATGATGGCTTTTTTCCCTTTTGGGGCAAAAAGGGAGCATTATCCATCAACAATCATCTTCCACAGGAAGAAAGGGAGTCAGGTCCAGCACAGCTATTTCTCTTCTGCTACTGGCCTACCATTCATTCCCAAAGACATTCCCAGCTATCCCTTACCCCTAATGAGATTAAAATAAAGTGTAACACCTGTCACGTTGACATTTTGCTACAATATACATAAGAACTCTGAATATCACAAAACAGTCTAGGAAGTGGTGAAAGTCAAGCAAGGTTTTACATTCCCAGAAGAAAGACTTTTCCTTTCTCTCTTGTTGCTTCTTACCCACACAGCAGTCATCAACCTCACTTTCTTCTTTCTGAAATTAGCCCTACGCTGTGCTTTAGCTTCTCATTTTAATTTTTTTTTTTTAAGCAGCTATTTCTGCCTGGTGACCACAGATGGGGAAGGTAATTATCCCCTTTAACTCTTTTCAGATTTTGCAGTTGTGGGAAGTGAATAGAGCCAACTTTTTGTAGGTCAATCACCAGGGGGAATGACCCCAAATATACTATTCGTTCATTTGGTATTTCAGAATAATTACAAATAAGTTACAGCCTGTAATCTGTGCTCACAGCTAGGCAGAAGACAATGGAAGAGAGCAGATTTTGTTAATGACAGGTGTAACATTAATGATTTTCACTATCATTTTTCATAACCACAGCTGGCTCAAGGTATAGGATTTTACTCTGCACAACCTTCTCTCAAAAAAAGCTGAAAACTTTCCCAGCTTCCTCTTAAAAAAAAAAAAAAAAAGTACTTCCTAGTTATTCGAGTCCTTCAAATTAGCCATGAAACTAGACTCACCAGTCTACCTGTCATTGCATCCCCTGTGTTCCTCTTCTTCCAGATAGCCCCACTAACACTTTCCAGGCTCCCATCATCACTTAAATTCACACCAACTCTTCCCCATTCTTCCCCTCTCTTACAGCCATAAGAGAACCTAGGTTGTCTACAGCATTAAAAAGCCATGACAGTTCCCAAATGGAAGCAAGGCACCTGCAAGCAAAGAATGGGGCAGAAAATCTTCCCTTCCAAAGGAGCTGACAAACAAACCCAGACTTTCAAAGCTTTTCACATGAACCTGTGCAGAATTTTCAGTGCCTGTTGGTATCTGAGCTTGTTCATTTGGATACCCATTACATTGCTCTTCATCCCTTGGGTTAGAGCTGATGGGGATAGGGAAAGTGCCGAAAGCAGGCAATCAAATGGTGCTACTGCACCAAAGCCCCCAGGCCAAAAGGGTGAGGGACAAGCTACAGCAATGGACAATAGGCCTTGAAGGTAGAAAAACATGTTTATAAACACATGTCAGAGCAAGCCTGCAGTATGCCACTTTCTGTGGACCTACAGACCTGGAAAGACCATTAAATATATAATCTTATTTCTAAGTCACCACCTAGATATTAGCTTATGTTTCTGTTGTTTTATAACATTTTATATGTTTTATAGCAAAATATGCAGACTGTCAGCAGATTCCTTCCTTTCTTTTTGACCTTTCATGAGTCAAACTGCCATACAAACAGGTTTTTGCACCTAAACTCACCCACCTGAATACACAGCAGGACCTGTCAGGGCCACACAACAGCATAGTATTTTGCGGCCCACTGGTTAAAACACACAAGTTATCTCATTTCCAATGACATATTGCTTGTGGTCCTAGCCCAAAAGGGGTCTGAGATACAATATTTTAAAACTGTGGCATTTTTTGGAAGGAAATGTTATTCTGAATTGCTTCTAAAAGTATTCATTTCTTTACTGAGGCTCGATAAATTTGTGTTCATGGTGACTGAAAAGCATAGTTTTCATACAGTGCTCCCAGAGCTATATACTTTCACCCCCAATATCTAACTCATTCTAAGAAAGCTTTTCACACGTAGCATATATAGAATGCACGATGGCCAATGTAACAGAAAGCTTTTATGGTTACCTGTCAGACTCTACTTGTCTAACTCCTTTGGGCCTTTGCCCACTTTGAGGCATGTAATAAGACTATTCCCAAGGTTACAGTGAACAAACCTTCATCAAGCAACCTTTGACATCAATGGCACCACAATCATTTATGCTAGCCACGAATATCCCATGGTAGAGCTGTACCGTATTAACCGCTTTTTCCTTGTATTTTTACTTTCAGTTGCAATTTGAGTACTCGGGTCTTGCGTTTTGCTTTTTTCATTTGTTTTTGTTTTGTTTTAATCTCAGCTGTTGATTTAGTCCTAGCTTGTATAAATATAATAAGATAAACCCAATTGTGTCATTCTAATAATAAATCTATCAGTTCCACATGCAAGCTGATGATACTAACTCCATTCCTTGGAGGAGAAACAGCTGAAGTTGCCCTTTTAACAAGATTCCTGCATCAAAAATATTAGCATACAAGTGAAGCATTTTCTATACAGAATTTTTACTTCAGGAATTCCATTATTGCAGCATATTCACTTGTTTGACACTGCTGTAACTAACTTTATCGGATTGAATATTCACACTTCTGTACATGACATTTAGTGCACCTAACCAGAATCAGTTTGTTTTGTCTTATACGATAGCAGTAAAAATTTGTGTTATTTCCCTTTGTAAACCTTACAGTCCATTTTGAAAAAGTGAAGTATAAATAAGTTTATATCTGAAATTCCTATTAACTTACACCCGATCTGCAACGTTTTGCCTTTTTTTTTTTTTTTTTTTTAATAAATTTCTCTTACCTCCCCGACCTTTTGTATTAGCTATGCAATTTCTTCTGGACAGGAAGATTATTTTTTACTCATCTCTGTTGGGTATTTACCACAGATTTCTATCAGGATTCTAACTACTACTTTAGAACAGATTTCCTGGCACAAGATCCATACATCTATTTATGTAGTTAAGTATACAAAATGTAATTTTCCAAATGGCTTCAGCCATAAGCACTTTTCAAAAATGTTATCCACTACTAGTATATTAAAATGCCATTTTGTGCAATACAACAAATGTGTGTAACAAATGGTGGGCAGTGAAAAGGAAGTAAAAAATTCATTCTCTCTTGAAATTATAATAGACCCAACTCAAACATTGTGCTTTTCTACCCATCAGCACACTCGATCTGAATGAAGTGAGCTCAAAACCCAGACTCTCTGCAGCCCCAGTTACAGTGAGAAGCTTCTGAATCACATTTAGCCTACAACCCCATCTCTATTTATAAATCAGCATTTGGTCAGCCATTTTTTAAAATGAAACACAGCTGATAAATTCATTGCAAAGTCTTCCTAGCTAGACCAGACAGAATTGCCTCCAAAAGCTGGCAGATCTGCCTTTTTCATCAGGCAGTGGCACTGAAGCCTTTAAAGCAAGAGCTGTCATCACACTCCGCAGGAAGGCTGCAATTCATCGTTACAGGGAATGTGTAGGCAACATACATTGCAAAGAACACCAGGCCATTTGTATGGTTCATACAAATACAGAACGTTTAAAGCAAGTCCTATACAAAAACAGCCAAAGGAGTAGCAGATTTTGGCAAAAGACTATTACTTTATAGTTTTTTTTTTCATGATGCAAGCAAGCACCATCAATGGGTGGCTTCCATCAATTTGTTTTCTACACAGTTTCTGCTTCCAACAGCTTTAACTTTGCTCTATATATACTCTTTCAGAATGGTTGCTTTTTCAATTCCTTCCAAAGAGTTGATACCCAATCACAAGAATGCAAAAGGGCTAAGTTTTGCTCCATTTTAGGCTGGCTTTATTGAAAAAATATTTTTCGATTTAGGAAGGAGTTCCGATGAGCTGTTTTAATCAGCACAAGCACTTCAATAACAAGCCTCAAGTTGACAAAATTGTCTGTAGCACTAAATTAAGGGAAGAATACAATACTTCAGATTACAATTCCACTATAAATTCCCAGCTGGGTTGGCATCCTCTCTAAAATAATATCAGAAGACAGAGACAAAGACTAACCTCAGCTCTTTCCATCTTCATTATAAGGGCCTCTTCTGTTTTCTGACATTCTGGTAAGGCCCACTCTGCCCCCAAGCTCTTTCACGCTCCATCATAGCTTTGCTATAGCACTTCTGATCACAATCGAGATATTTGAAGGATTGTGTTGCTCTTTTCAGTCATGAAAGACAAGCTTGACCTAATCATCCACTGCCCCTCCAATTAGCAAAAAGCATCAGATGAAGACATTTCTCAGTGAAAATCTTATGCCTTGCATTATACAGTTGATAGAAAAGATCATACAGCCGTTTATCCACTTAGACCCTAAAAGGAGGGGGGGGTTCCTTTCTTCCATGTCATTAGCTGGAGAACTCAAAGAGCAAACTCACAATAAGTCAGACTGTGAGCTTCAAAATGCTAACATGCTCTTTTTCACCACAGAATTTCTTGTCTGTTCTGCAGGTGAAAGATTACAATGCTCAAGAAGTGATAACTAAGATTAAAGGCAATAATGCTGCATACTCCTGGTCCCATGCCTTGCTCTGCTTTAACATGAATCTTAGGGCCACAGATTTCATGACCGGTAGCACAACTGGGTAGTACACCACAGAAAACAAAATGCCATCTCAAAAAAAAATATATATACCAGGTGCAGATCTTCTGCTAAGGACAGATTCCACGAAGCAGGAAGTTATTAGAAATACTAATCCTAATTCTCAGAACCGGCATCAGAGAATACCCAGTGTAACAGAATATAGTTCAAGAAGGTGATTACTGGACAGCTGTCACAGTATCACCTTCTGTGAATGTTTTCTCTTGTGACCTATTTTTAAAAACCAGCCACCACAAGCAGAAACAGCCACCTTGCCCAACATGTACCAAAACATCATGCAGTGAACAGCTACCAACACAGTTTTGTTTCAAGAACCACACCAGTACTCAAACCCAAGAAGTCCATGTGGGCGCAGTCATTCCATTTGTAGGGTTTTTTCTTCCCTCCCCCTCACAAAAGGTACAAAATGCAATTCTACAAGGAAAGGAGAAATGAAGATGGCTCCTTCCTACCAAATCGTTACAAATGTTTGCCTAAACATACGGACAGCAGACAACTGGCAGACTATGCTGCTTGCTTTCCAGTGAATGGGCTCCTGTCCTGTCCAAAACAGACAACACAGAAAATGTAATCCTTCATTTTTAGGCACAACTTCCTCTGTCTTCCCTCTTGCATTTGCTCATGCATTTGTACTGTATCATCAATAAGTAATAAACATAACTCAGTTGTTAATTTCCAGATTGGAGAAGAAAAATCAGAAAAAAATATGAAAGCCAACTTGAAACCTGGATTTCCATTACAGAAGATAATATAGAAAATCAGGGTGGAAAGTCTAACTAAAATATATTAATATGCATAAGTCATGAAAATTCAGTGAGTATAACAAATTGAGTATGAGCCAACAGCGTGTGCCTGCTGAAAAAAAGGAAAAAAAAAAAAGCCTTCCTTTAGATTAATTCTCATGAGAAAGACTGTTCTGCTTTCCAGAACAGAGAGGAGATGCAGGACACAAGCTTATGTGTTAAAACAGTATGTTCAGCTTTCTTTTACTCCCACCTCCCTTGCCCTAGAAGACTACTACAAAATGGTGAACCAAATACCCATTCAGGAAAAAGTTCAAAAACTTAAATTTCAGTCATACTTTCAAGAAATCATTCAGATTTTTGTTTTCCTTTAGACCTTTAGAGCAATGAGCAAGATGTTTTCCAAGTGAATAGCTAAGACACCATAATTTTAAAATCAGAACTGTGCAGAAATGCTTGGATTCACTTTATCTCTGTGCTTTGGAAGGCTGATTTCTCTGGACGGTATTTTAAATGGCAGGTAACCACATGTCACTGAGTTTCAATGGAACCAGAATATTTAAGTTCCTTAGAAACATTAAAAATCCTTGCTTTTCAAATCCAGGTTGTCAAACTAACTTAGTAGAGGTTAGTCTCTTCCAGTAGAATTCAATTATTCTCACCTAAATTCCTAAGTACTGCACAAAGTTACTTTTATTTAAGGTCAGATGATTTGCATGTAAAGGTAAGCATGGTCAGGGATTTGTAGGAAACCATACATTTCATCTCTGTCAGACTTCTCTTTGTTCTTGACCTCACTTGGAGCCCTCTACCCAATCGATATTGAGGCATTTTAGATCTGCATCCACAGCGACATGGAGCAGCACAACAATGCCTGTATGTGCTTTCAAGCAATTGAATTTGAGCCCGAGGCTCACATATCATGAGTCTGTGTCCAAATCATACATTTACATGTGCAATAAACCCATTCAGACATCAGCATTAACAACTCACTTCCCTCCCATCTCCACAGTAGGCTACTAGCACGGTTTCCTAATTGTCCTTTGAAAACAGAAGTCAAACGTATACAAACATGAAATATTTAAAATAACAGACCCTCAGAAAAACCTGGACCTCTTACAGAAAGCAAGCTATGAAAACATCAGTTTTACTCACCCCAAGTTTAGGAGCAGGAGGGATGGGATTTCCCCTACAAGCAGTTAACCTGTTACAAGAAATAAGTTACCATGCCTCTAATCAGCTTTCTTGCCAATGAAAGCATCAGGAGATACACCTACTTGGCTATACTTTGCTTGCAATATCCATAAGGTGCTGTACAACTTGTCAGGTCCCCATAGAAGAATAACTAGTCCAGTACTCCAAAAGGTCAGAGTGCAAGCACTGAAATTCAACATTCAAATGATATGCAGCTTTAAGGAGATTTGAAATGCATACCGCAGGGTAAACAGAAGAAGTAACTAATACAGAAAGCAATACTCACCTGGGGTCAAGTTTGAACCCATCTTGTATTCCATTCTGGTTGACAAGCTTTACTTTTCTGACACATGCCCTTGCTGACAAAGCTTCTACCTGGCATTTAGTTGTCCCTTCTTGCTCTCCGGTATTATTTGACTTTTTCTTTGCTGTCTTTTCTCCAAGGCATGCACCCACCCTGTCTTGATTTCCAGCTGACAAATCTCCACGGGTTTTTTGCAAGTCTATCTACAGAAATCCACGTTCAAGCTTCCAATTCACTTCATCTTTTTTTCAGAGCAAGTTACATTCTGCCTGTCTTATGTCCTACCTGTCAAAAATCTCTTCTCCACAACCCAGACAGCTAACCACATCCATCAGGTCTAGTTCTCTTAACCCCAGTGCATTCATCTTAAACCTAGATCTAGCTTCTAAAAGGTAATTAACATACAATAACGAAACCAGTGAACTAACACCATAAACATTGACTGCGTGCTAAAACTACTGTGAACTAATGAAAATAATCAACAACTGATGAAAAACATTTATGCACTAGGGAATCTATGCAACTGGCAGCTTGAAAAGCAGCATGCCAGTCTTCCTGTGGCTGTCCCCCTTCAAATCAATTTCGTGCAACATTCTTGTGCCCTACAGAGGAGGTTACTAATGTGCAAGTGCCTCTGAATGCTACTGCCTTACAGCTTGTTCATACTTACTGAGAAATTTCTATTAGGATTAGTTTAATTGGATAATGTTTAATTATATTTTCTCCATTAACATGGAAGTTCTCACAAGGCTTTGATGTATTAGATAGTTACCAACCAGCACTGTAAAACAAAGAGAACCAGTGCTGAGCAGATATCACACGGCATGGAAACATTACTGAACCTGGTTGAACAGCAGGACCCAGAGGGTAGTGGTCAGTGGTGCAAAGTCTAGTTGAGTTGGAGGCTGGTAACAAGCAGAGTATTCCAGGGGGGCAGTATGGGGTCCAGTCCTGTTTAACATCTTCATTAATGATCTGGACAAGGGGGTAGAGTACACCCTCAGTAAATTCACAGATGACACAACTAGAAGGAGTGGCTGACACAGGGAGGACCTGAGGGTAGACACCACATTGAGCATGAGTCAGCAATGTGCCCTTGACACCAAGAATGCTAATTGTATTCTTGGCTGCATTAAGCCAGCACGTCGAGAGAGGTGAACATGGACCTGGGCAACCCGCTCTAGGTAGCCCTGCTTGAGCAGTGTGGTTGGACCAGATGACTACCAGAGGTTCCTTCCAACCTCAACATCCTGTGATTCTGTGAAATTCATCCACATTGTTTTATTCCTCCAAATATGCAACTTGACAGTTACAGAACTGTCCTTGCCCTTAGCCAAGTGAAACAGTCTCCAAGTCCTCATGGATTCTGATTAAGTCTGAATTAAATAGTAAGAACAGATGACAACACAGGGATGATGATGGAAGCAATGAGGCAGTAAAACAACTGTCTTGACAGTTGTTTGGGTTTTTTTTTTTTAAGAGGTATTTATTCCAGTACACATATTGTGGCATGGGCACCTAAGTATTCAAAGCAGCTATTCTGAAGGATTAAGCAGACAATGTATCTCCACAATTACCAGGCCAAAAGGTGACTTAAATGCAGGTTTTGCATAATTTCTCACTAATGCCAGCTGAAAAAAAAGATAGCTATTCATTTCTAGAGTTTGCATGCCGGAGTAAAGGGAATGGAGCAGGAACAGGGGAGGATCCAAATGCTCAGACATTACCACAGTTTATGATCATGCAGTCAGTTCATCCCAATGCAAGAGTCTGCCCAAACTGGAATTTCAGCCAAATGGTAACATCCCTGAAAGCAGGGCTCACAAGCTTTTAGCCATGTACCACCATTGTATTTTTTTCCCCCCAGAGAAAGATCCAACCTAAAAAGCCCAACCTGATGCCAAAAAAAAAAAAAAAAAAGATGGAAGAGCTTCGCTGCCAGCTTTTGCAGTCAGACATTGCTAGTTCTCCAATAACTTCTACACAAAGAGCAAGAGGAATAGACTACGGTTTTGGCACTGACCCCCTCCAGGTTAGCACCAATCTGCCCTGCAGAAGCTTTTGCCACCCTGTCCAGTCAGAATACAAATACCCACAAACATCTGAAATCACTGTTTACCTGTTCTGCAATGGTTACAAAACAATGAGGACTGACAGACAGTTCATCCTCACAATAGGAATCACTACGATCCCAATCCTCTCCCTTCTTGCATTGTTGATTTTCCTTACAGAAATGTTTGAACTTCACCGAAATGCCAAGAACAGGCAGCCCTTTCAGTACTGCAAGGTCCAACCATTCCAACTCCTGAGTAATACACAATTTCAGGCCACTGAAGAGTAATCTGACCAGGGGTACACTGCACATTGTTTAATAGGTACAGCCAAACACCTCCAATAGTAAAGGCATGCTGTTCCTAGGCATTAATCAAGTGTTTGGTGAGGTGTGCTAAGCTCTAGAACTAAGTCTCTGGAGATGTAAGGACTTCAGAACTGTGTGCACACACTCAGTCCACCAGCTGTTTCATCTTCAGAGGGTGCTGCTTGTGATCTAAAAACAGATGTACGCATAGTATTCTCTTGACTGTCTCCTCTGAGATTTGTCTTCCCCCTCCTTTTTTCTTAACCCAAGAATAGAGTAGTACAGATCCCAGGTCAGTAGTTGTCCTCTGTATTATCCTGTAGATGTTTTCTAGAACCTGTGAAAACAGCATGGCCACAATGTGGCACAAACCTTGACATTTAAATTGTGTGGCGTTAGGTTTATAACTCTCCCTTACTGCACGCTTCACACTGCTCAGCTGATTATGACAGCTCACTAAGAGGAAAAGTGGTGAGCCTGTGTTAGCTTAAAGGTGGACCTTAGTTTCATTGAGTGCACACAACAAAATAGCACAGCATTGAAGTCACAGAAGCCACTTCTGCTAGCAAAGCCTTACCACACACAGCTCACACAGGGTTAAAAAATGTTCAAAAGGCAAGTGACATTGAATATTTGAAACCTGCCAAAATGATTCATTTCGCAGGGACACTTCTCCACCTGTGCTTGCTAATTGCTGCTAATAAACTCGTTAGAGGGCACAGAAGTCACATGAATATAAAAGAAAAGATTCACGTAACAGATGCAAAAATAAAACGGCTAAAAAAAAGACCTGATGCTGCATTTGCAGTTGATTTTTATATATAAAAGGTTAATATTATCACCACTCCCCAAAAATATCTGTGCAGATACATTATATTCCATCTATCTTTTCCTCTTAAATAATAAGCAAACACTAAGATCTCAAGTTGTAAAAAGAAAACAGCCGTATGCCATATAAAACAGTACTCACAGAAAGGAAAGTCAATGCTCTTTCAGTGTCACAGCATCCAATTCTAATACAGGAGCAGGAACATTTTCTGTTGTTCAGAGAACTAGATAGTCAGATGCTACTACTTTTTTTCTTTTTCCCAAAGAAGGATGATGTGATAAAAACAGAAAAACAATGAACGAAAATAAAGTAAGTAGAACAATCTACCTTTGAGACAGAGCATGCATAGATTTCTGGACAATAGTGTGATAAATTTTTTCTCACTAGAAATGCTTTCTATCATATCCACACAAAACTCAATGGAGGATGAGGTCAGCCAAGTTGTATGATGACCACTGAAAGAGGACATAATCCTCAGAATATTCTTTCTTAATATGTATAAAGCAGCACATGGAAAGTATTAATTCTTCCAAACACTTTACACATCACTAGTTGCACTTATGCACTCAAATTCTTCTCCAAGGCACAATACAACTGTATAGAATGTGGCAGAGATACAACAAGTTTGCAACAAGTTTGTTAAATTTTCTCAGGAAATTGTTGTATGTTTACCAGCCAGGCATTCTGTGTCTATTACTACATGTCCATAGGAGCAGCATCACCTTTTTATTATTTGGAAGTACTTCAAAGAGGAAAAAAAAGTCCTTTAAACTAAAACAATTCAATACCCACTTTGTTGGATCTATTTTAAGAGATGGCTAGTGACATACATACATAGTTACTTTTAACTGAAACCTGCTGCTAAAAAGGGAAGCAGATTTAGGCCAGAAAGAAAAATTTCCTTCTTCTTTTGCACTGAGTTCATTTTTTTTTGCCTCAAAAGCAACAGATTCATATGACTGGGAACTGTAGGAAAAAAAACTATGGAGGAAAAACCACTGATACTTGTAGTGCCCTTCTAATTTTGACATTGAGAGAATGACTACATGTGCACGTAAGTTAGGACCACACTGTAAAGGTCATAAGGATAGAGTTTCCATTTAAGTTTTAATTTTTCCGGGTAGATCCTATTTTCCCAACTAAAAATTTGGTCCTACATTGACAATCAGAACCAGCTGCTAGATACATTAAGATCTAGGACGCCACCACAGTGCACAAGCTGTAGAGCTATTGGACATACACATTATATGCACCTCATTGCCACTGTGTGGTCACAGAACACACAAAGAAAAGGAGGCAAACTCCTGTGAGAAGTATCTGTTGGACCAACCGTGACTTATTTCCAATGGTTCTGCACACACAAAGAGTCTGACACTCCATGGACATGGGACTTGACATACATAGTTTTTATGTAGATACACTGAAAGGCCCCTGGATGAACATCCATGAAAATCCAAGGAGAAAACGACAAGTTCTGCCAAGCATTAGTATAAAGGTGTTGTTCTGTAGCTGCCTGCTAAAGACAGCACACATCTACAAATGAGTATAGATATTTTTGGTTTAACAGTTCAGCAAGTTCACATGTTGCTCCTTTCCTGTTCTCTGACCTCACGCATTGTAGTTGAGAAGTGACTGATTACATTTACAGTGAGCCATTTGATAGCTCTTCATTAATGAAGAGACCTCTGTTACACCCATGGACGCTACTAGTGGTAACTGCGCGTGCATTCAATATTAAGCAAAGGTAACTTCATCACTCCAAACATAGCAGTTGTGTCCCTAAAAAGCAGATAAAACATTGCTAAGTGATATAAATGCTTTTCAATCATCTGTATCAAGATATACTCCCTATGCATGCATACATATAAATATTCGGTTGATCTTCATGCTCATATTTTTATCATGAATTTTAAAAGCTGTCACACTGAAATGTTGTTTTAAATAAACAGATAGCATATTTCTGACAATCCTTGCCTGACGTATATCATCCTTTATTGCATTACAATGGACAATAAGCTAACAGAATATGATTCATAACCGCCAAGCATTAGATTCTAAAGTAATGGCTCAATGAAAACTGTTGAAAGCAACACTATGATGATTTTGATGGCCTCACTTCCAATGGTTCAAGGGTTGTATTTTTTTTTTCCCCTTCCAACCTGAAGGAAAGTAAGTACTGAAAATACTGAAAAGCCTGAGCGTCTATCAGTAACTCAACAGTCACAAGTATCCAAATGCTTATGATATATCCAATTTTCCTAAAGGTATGCTCAATAAGAAAAAAAATCCACTTAGATTTAGGAATGTTTCACACCTGGAAAACTGTCCCCATTCTCCCCCCTTCCAGTCCTGCCCTGAAGGCCCAGAGTAAATTATGAAACAGATAATCTAGACTGCCACGATCATCTAAAAAGAAGAAAAACATAGAAATAAGCCAACTGTCCAATAGCATATCAGTGAGGACGAAAACCTGCTGATTGATGAGTTCTCCATTTTGGAAAGAGACATTGAAGCTGTCAAACACTCACACTGACTAAATGACTAAAGCAAGTTGAAATATTTTCATGTCCTTTTTTTTTTTCCCCCAGACATTCGAATATCACATTCTCTTCTCTATTTTGGCTCCTTTTAGCACAGAACAACATACTGCCAAACACAAACAAGGTGAATTATCTACTGAACAAACATATAGGCTTATAGGGTTACCCCAACAGAAAACTGGAACTTTACATGCTCCAGCTTCATATAAAGCTATGGTGTCTCCTGGAAGAAATTCTAGTGTAAATGCTAATGTAATTTACTAACATTGATATTCTCACTTAGAAATTTATTTCTACTGGGTGGATTCGAGTCTCCATCTCTGTAAATCATATACAAAGTGATAGTGGAGAACAGCTTCATATGAATAGCTGAAGTAGGGTTGGCTAAAAACCATCCAACACAGTACTTTACCTCTGACAAGAGATAGCAGTAGATGCGTAGGAAGCACAGAAAGACCATGGCAAGTATAGAGAGAAACTTCCCTAAGTATCTACTTAATTCAAATTCAATAGTGTCAGAAAACATAGATATTCTACAAGCTTCATATCATAGCAGTGCTGACATGGTGTTTAATGATGGGCTTGCAATCATGATTTTATATAAAATTACCTTTGAACCCATCTAGAGATTTTGGATCAATGCTACAATCTACAGTGTGTTGTGGCAAGGTGATCCTCATGATCTAATCTTATCTTGAATCTGGCACATACTGGTTTCATCTGATGCTCATTTTTGTAACAGAATAGGGAGCAGGTTTTGCTTGTTTGTTGAGGGAAGGGCAGCTGGTTTAGAGTTTCTTTTTTTTTTGGGGGGGGGGGGGGATGTTAAAAAAAAAAAACTTACTCCATACTTCCCACAATTGCATAGATTTTTACCCTATCTTTTCTTCACAATTTCTTTTTCAAGACTGAAACAACCTTGCTCCATTTAGCCATTCCTTCAGCAAAACCATTCCACATACATCTCTGAGCACCCACAAGGATGTTCATTTACAGAGAAAGCCAATGTCTATGAAACATTTTCATAACTACCTTGTTGTAGGCTAAGTCCCATTCTCTCATGGCTATTTTCAGGCAGAAGTCTCATGGGGAATATGGGATCTTGCACTACCTTCGACAAGAACTGTTTCAAAGCAGATGTGTTACACCAGCCTCAGCTTCTACTAGCCCAGACACGATCCCTCAACAGCTTCAAGTACTGTGAAAGCAATTTCTGCGCAGCTTAAGGGCCAGGAGTGGGAAGGGTGACAGGAGGTGGATATACACCATAAAATGTTGGGCCCTTCCTTCCATTAAGTTGTGGTCCATTTAGGCTATGTGTCCATTACTTTCAGCCCCTACGCAGGAAATATCTGATTGCATGTTACAGGCCAATGAAAGGAACTGAAATGAAAATATTTAGCACACCATTAAGCTGTCCCACAAAAACGTCAACACATCATACTTAATTTTTTCCTAAGAAATTTCCCTAATTTGTAAAGAACAAACATTCTCTTGCTGTTATTTTTTTTTCATTCATTTTTATGGTCTGGGGATAGTCTGTGAACAGGTACAATAATTCAGCTCATATTTCCAAATACAAATTTGATGTGCGTTTTCAAAGCCATTTTGACCCATTAATGTCCAAATGTTTCTTAAGTGCAAGAACTCACACCTACGAAATGTAATTGCCCATTTCCTGAAGCATTGACAGATGTCCAACCGTACTGAGAACACGTACATGTGAGTTGTGCCTGCCAGGCCCCCAGATCTGCTATTTAAGTAAATTCCATAAATTGATTCAAAACACGTTGAAAAATTGAAAATCCACTTTCTTACCTCCCAAATCCTTTCAGGATAAGCTGTTGCTGTAAGAAACCATTCAAGAACTTAAAGCTACCTCCCACAGAGGAAAGCAGAAGCCAGTTGCCTCATTCAGCACGACTGATCATCTGAAATGCTAGCGTTTCATCTGTTCTAAGAGGACTCCATAGGTAGATCAATGGCAGATAGAAAGGATACCACTAGACAGAAATCAGTTTCCAGCCCACCTGAAACCTTAGCATCTTTTAAAGCCAGCTAAACAAGACTCCAAATGTGAACATACCCACAAAAAAAAAAAAATGCAAAACTTTTCACGCGAAGATGCAGATTCTATGTTTCAATGAACTGATTTACAGCTTCCTCTGATGCATTTTGAAGTCACTTTCAATAGAAGATACATTTCATTCTTTAAGCACAGAAAAGACCAAACCTTGCAGCACCTATGAGTTCAGTGGTTCCCTAAGGGAAAGAGAGCACTTTAAAGGGGGAGCTCCAAAATGCATTTTTTGCAGGTAACATACTCCATGTTACCAGGATCTACTACCTTTCAATTATTTTTTGTAAAAGTTATGTTTGTATTCCATGTTCATGTGTGCATTACAAACAAAGAGACTGGCTAGTGGCCCACAAAACTTGTTCCCAGCACAAGATAGATATGAATACAGTCCAATACAGGGCCACAAAAATGACTAAAGGTCTGGAGCTTCTTTCATATGAGGAGAGGATCTGAGCTATGACAGTTCAACCTAGAGAAGTCTGGATTGCAAAGAGAAGAATCTTATCAATACATATAAATATCTGCTAAGAGGGAATGAAGAAGAGGCAGACAGACTCTTGTCCACGATGATCACTGACAGAACAAGGGGCAATAGGCACAGATTGAAACACATGAAACTCCATGTGAACAGAAGAAAAATATTTTTAAACCCGTGTGAGCAATCAAATACTTGAAACAGGCTGCCCATAAAGGTCATGAGATGCAGAGACTCTGAAGTCAACTGCCAGTCTTGGGCAGCTCATTGTAGTTGACCCTACTTGAATGGGGGGAGTGGAGTAAGTGATCTCCAGAGGTCCCTTCCAACCTCTTTCAGTGAGTGAAAAGATTGGAATACAAAAACACCTCTGTTGCTTTGCACAACTGTATAGAAGCCAGATGCAGTCTCACACTCAGAATAAAGCTTCCATTGATTTCTTATTGATACAATCAGGTAAAATAGACATTGAGCTA
Source organism: Anas platyrhynchos (assembly GCF_047663525.1). Classification (NCBI taxonomy): domain Eukaryota; kingdom Metazoa; phylum Chordata; class Aves; order Anseriformes; family Anatidae; genus Anas; species Anas platyrhynchos. The sequence continues at coordinate 32,181,485 of NC_092589.1, read as the reverse complement.
TGCAAGAATATTACAGTTCATCTGCACCTCATTCTCTCCTACTGAAAAAGTTAGTCTTCAAAATGTTTTCACATACAAAAAGATCACTTACCATTTTCTCCCTCCCCAGTGCCACATTGATCAGAGCAGCAGCTAGTCAGCTGCTGACCACGGTTAGAATCATTGTATCCTGCAGGCCACTCACTGGTCCTCTTTCTTAAAATACGCAGCAATACAGTCCCCACTCAGAGAGCCACAGATGCAGACGTTTTAGGTCTGTATAACTGTACTATTCTGCTTGTAATTCCCCCCACCCCACCCCCTCAACACAAGTATTTTACATTTGCTTGGAAAAAATGTTGATGTTAAATTTGCATGCAAGTATCTCTCAGACAAAAACAAAAATCAGCAATACCTATGCAGTTAAAAATGCCGTCATTCTTCTTGCGCAGTTTCAGAACAGCAACATTTTTTCCTTTAGAAAACTAAGTTTATGAAACAATTGCAAAGTCTGAGGTGCACCTAGGTTTGCAAACTACTGCAGCATGCAGATGTGATAACCTGTACTAAGCAAAATTAGTTTATGTAGAGATTTCACTCTGGGATTCCCTACCTGACCCTGCAACCGCCAACCTCTGGTTTGAGCTTAGCATGCCTCACAGCATTGTGTTACTCTTTCTTCATGCCTGCCTTTCTCCTGTTGCAAGGCCACACTACTATCCCATTGTAAGCTGTCATTGGCCCCTGCTTGAGCCTCTGTCATGGTAAGACCACGTTAGCACAGATCTCATTTCTTCCAGCCTGTGGCTAATGAAGGAGGTGGTGACCTGATATTGCTCTTAAAGCTCTAAGAGCATAACCTGGTTGATAAATCTTCCATTCCTCTTTGAAGACCAGCACCTGGTCTAGTTAAAGAGATCCTACAAATGTATTTTTCTTCTAAAATCGCTAGCCCACCTCATGTTACCCCCATCTACCTGCAACACCAATATTGGTGCAGTAGACAGTAACCATACAGTACAGTAAGCAGCAGTGCACGTGCCCATGCTACTGAGCAGCCTACTGTTTCCAGCGATAGCCCAGAGGACTGACTACCCAGTAGCCCCATCCAAAAAATCTCCAGGTAAGGCTAAACACCTTCTAATCACTTTGTCAAGAGGAAGCAGCAATGTAGAAGACTAAGTCCCACCTAACCATTACAGCTGCATTGAAGTCCAGGTTTCAAAAGCAAATAATTTTAAGAGGTGCTAAACCTTAGATTCTTTAATAAATTAGGTATCGTCCCTTAACAACCTTGAATGACTTTTCAGCTAGGTCCAAAAATTTCCTTGCTATTTCCCTTATGTCCTGCTACTACCCAGGAAATATGAAAGGATTCTCCTTGACAGGCAGCTTTTGTTTACATTGCTTTTATCACATTTATTATTGCATTTATTAATTGCATGCTCTAGGGATCATGATGCAGGAAGAGGTTTTTCCACTTGAGATACAATTTGGCAACCAGGGAAAAGCAAGCATGGTTCACCTTCCCCTGAAACACTGGAAACTGGCCAAGGTTAAAAATATGATAGAGGTGAAGTGCACTAATCCTAGTAGAAGCATTAAACCCTGTCAAGCATTAAACTAATCATCAGCTCTGGGATCAAGAGAGGATTTGTCTCCTAGATAAGACTGATAGTGACTACTGAATTTTTTTTTGTTCACCTCTGTGTTTGTTCTGAGGAGCAGACAGCTCAACTATGAGCTCCTCTCCCACCAAGACTCTTCTTCCAAGGGTATTTGATGGCCCAGACCCTCTTGTTCCCTCCTGTGGAAGATCAATTGTAGCCTTTTTCTTCACATTTTAGGTTTGCTCTGGGACACCATTTGCTATATTTGTTTCAGTACAACCCCAAGTCTGGGGCCATAATCAGAATACAGACTTGTGAGCTACTCATCTATGGCAGGGTTTCTTGGGATAGCAGAGGACTCAAGATGAAGTCAGATGACAACTGCTGGAGATAGTCATATAGTGAAAGCGTTCATACAGTAAAGCACCCCACACACACACTCATACACCATGAAAGGCTGACTTCACAATCACAACCTTTATGTCAGAGACCCATCACAGTATTTCCTGCCTCTAGACCTGTTAGCTACTTATTCTTTAACATTATTAAACTATTACTAGCTATTAACTAAAAGTAATGCCAAATTAAACCTAGTTACATTCTGTTGACCTTATAAACCTTATAGAAACATGCATATGACCTCTTTTATACCCTGAGGAATATAGAAGGCTATTCAGCTCAATAACACTACAGACTTGTGCTATGATATAAATAAAATACATTATAATCCTCCTATCAAACTTGTCTGTCTTTATTCTACAAAGGAGAATATTGAACATTTGAACATTCATCATCTCCAATGTAAAGGAATTACAGAATGAATTGAGCCTTCTATTGCCAAAAAGAAGGTATTTAGTCATCAGATAAATCCCTGACAGTAATTAGTTTATCCAGAAAATAAGCTAGCATTCAGTAAACAAGATGGGATCAAATGCAAAGTGGAAACAATAGCTCCAGATTTTTCTTCATTCTTTGTATTTGCATTTCAATTTTATAGCTTTGATAGCATCCAGGCAGTAAGATAGCTGCAAAATTAAGCGTGTCAAAATACGGAATTTTCACAGTATATTTTCACTAATGGATTACAATTTTTAATTTCAGTTTATTCCAATTCAGTCACATACAAATTGCACTAATAATTAGACTGCGCCTGTAAGAGAAAATTGGTAACATAAGAATTTAGTCTGACACTTTACATAATGCACAGAAGTATCAGTTGAAACTTCTTCACTGACAGTCTCCCCTAAAAAGGACTCAAGAATAGGCAAAATTGGAGAAAAAGCAACTGAATGGCCATTGAGCTCCAGATACAGTCAGCTGGCAAAAAGCCTGAAGAGCAGCTGAAGGAGAAAGAGACAAAAGGGATTGAGAAGACCGTGTAACTTCTGAAAACCTAATGAAACACAGAAGGTGTTGAGAGAGGAAGCAAGCTTGGAATCAGAGTAACAGTACGGCAAAAGTGATTCCATCGCTCTTGCTACTTGGCAACAGGACCAGGTCTCTCAACTGTGTTAAAACCATAAGCTCTCAGCCCCTGGCATCAGACTTGAAGGGTATTTCTTCCCCTTTCTGGAGTACTATTTTACCACAACTTGGCTCTGGACTTGTAAGGCAAACACCTTCCTCTTAAGCACCCTAGAGCTGACTGAAACCAGAGATTTTCAGAACACCTGTGTCACTACAGAACTAAGCCAGAATTGGATTAGTTGCAACTATTACACAGGAACTGCAAGCACACAAGTTCCAATGTATACTAGAAGACCACCAGTCATTTCAAGACAATATGCTTATTTCTTATGGCACAAAGACCTTATTTACAGTATGGAGTGTTTTACAGGGGAGTCAGGCACGGGAAGATAACCCATTGATTCTAGAAGCTGTATATAATAAGCTCAGCTTTTGTATAAAAAACAGCATTCAAGGCAAATGTTTCTTACTTTACAAAATCTCTTACATCTCAGTCGGTCTAACAACGTTAAGAAGATTACCTCCTGGTTTTCCATGTGTTGGGATGCTAGCATTGCCTCTTCTGACGCATGCTGTTCTGAAACTTCATGCCACAAACAAGCTATGCCTGTAATTTTAAACAGCTGCCTATTAAACTTTTACATTACATGTTATAATAATGACAGCTTCCACACTAGTAAAGGTGATTTTCTATATTCAAGTGCACATATATTTAAATATACCTATACATACAGGTTCTCAGAATACTTGTGTACTTTTTATTCTGTATGCTTTTCTCCTTGGATGGCTGAGTCAAGCATGATGGATTACAGTTGCTGTACAAATACAAAGTCATTCAATGATAGCCTGACAGAGGGTATTTGCTTAAGAAAAAAAAAAAAGAAATAGTCTGTGAACTAGCATTTTGGGCATTACTGCTTCAAATAAATCAACTAAAGTGTTCTCTGTTGTTTTTCCTCAATAATATTTTGTTAAAATTTCTATGTACCACCACTGTGTCATCTTGATTAAATGCTGTACCTGATGCCTGAAATTGAGCAGCAGTTGAGGAACAAGTAACACAGAAGAGTGCTTTGTACATCACAACAAACCTCTTGAATGTTATTTCTCCTAGTTAGCTATAAGCCCAATGTAACTGCATCCTTCTTGATATGCTTAGCTAATAGAAGTAACAGATGAAAAACCTTAGCCTTGACAGCTGTAAGCACTATTAGAAAACTAACTCACCAGCTAATGGCTTGAGGAAGCAACCTCCAGCACCAGCTAGAAATTATACCAATATCTGATAAAGCTTTCAGTGATTAGCTGTCTGCATTCTTGGCTGTTTCCAAGAAGATGGAAGCACTCTCCTATTTGCATAGATGTTCTTTTCCATTATGTTTCAGATAAACAGCTACTAAAAATAACAGTTACTTGTAGCTTTTGGAATCAAGGTCTTAGGTGTGAAACAGCTCTTCAGCAAGGTTGACTGACTAGAAGCATGCAGTAAGCCTTCTTTCAAAACACAAGGTACTCTGGGGAATCTACAAACGTATGCCTACATGTGCCTTTATTATTGTCATGCACATAAAACACATTATCTGATTATAAAAATAGAAAAATAGAAAGAAATCCTGCAATTCATCAGCAGCTCAAGTTATAAGGATGCTGATTGAAAGTGTGTACCCCATAGTTCTATTTCTCTCTCCCTTTCATCCCCACCACCCCCTTACCATTACCCGTTCTGAGTTTTGGTGAGTTTCCCAAAGTACGTCTTCTGAGGGCTTATATTTGAGGAAGAGGAGTTTTAAAAATGCTTGGACCATATTTAAGTCACGGTAATCTTAAAAGGTTATCAATACTAACCAGTAAAAAAAATTAAGTACCACCTCAGTGTCTAATCTTCCACTTTTTTTTTTTTTTTTACAAAGCAGCCATTGATTACAGCAAAGAGTATAGCCTTATTTATGATAACTTATGATATTTGTTAAGAAATTAAGTTAAATTCTAGTATCAGAAAAATCCTTATTATAAGAATTTAATAGCTACCTTAGACAATGGTAGCTGTTCTCCTCAATCACTCAAGAAAAAACACATTTACATTACTTTAAGGTGTCCATGTAGCTGAGAATGTAATGTAGACAGTTCTTTGCAAATCTACCAGGCATTCAGAGATCTGCATGTGAAATGTGTTCACCTGATTTATAACATGCATATGCAGGGTAAATGCACCTACTGAAAGCACAGGTTGTGAACAGAGCCTTAGGAACAGCTGCACATTCACTCATCTTTTGAAGCTGGAGACAAAGAGAAGAATCTAAGGTGGTGGTGTCAGACTGTGGCCAGCTGAAGGTGCTCAGAAATCATCTTAATAGCCTATGGAGAAATATTTGTTTCTCAAAAGGAAGCTGATGCTTTGCAACAGCCATGCAGTGATGCACTTTGTTATTGCTAATATTAATTACTGGTGCCATTTTATTTTGTGCTTTCCTTTTCATATTATCAGTAATTGAGCTCCGGATACTGTTGTTCACCCAGCTGCTGCTTTTCCCCAGGCCCTCAATGACCTTGGTATAGCAGAGGCTGAAATAGAAGACAGCAGTCATGAGACACCTATATATGCTGTTTATATCTATACCTGAAGCAACTACTAATCTCTCCAAATAATGACAGCAGATAATGGAGATGTGAGCATATGTAAGGCATAGCAGGGTTCTTTTCTCAGTATTCTAGCAATTTTGACATTTACAAAATGTCTGCTCGCACATTTGACCAAAAAACATTAATATTGAAGAAATGAAAAGCTTCTTAAGATTGAAATAGTCTGGATGTCTCAATTAAAAATATTTAGGGTTCCCCATGAAAGTTTAGAGAAGTAATCAGATATTCATAAATCATTCCTGCACTGACATTTTTGACAAAAAAAAAAGGAATGAAAGTGAAAAAATATTAAGGGCTGAATATTAGAACTTAAAAGTATTTTCCTTTTAACTGTACTAACCTCACTGAAAGTGAGACTTCAGGTGAATATATTAGAATCAGACAGGCCCCAAAAATGTGGAATTTGCAGTGATATAGTTGTTTTTGTGGCATTTCATCCCCCAGAAAAACACCCCTAGGAATCTAACAAGTTGTCAGCATGGTGCTTTCCCTTCCCACACACTATCAAATGTTTTCCTTTCTTGAAAAGAATCCAGGAAAATACTGACCACTGAAGTAAGCAACAGTTAACCTGAAGACACATAAGCAAATCCTGGAATTTGAAGCAAGATAAATGGCATCTTCTAAAATATACTTCAATAAAGGCTTACAAAAATGTCTTGGGACAACTTTGAGGTCACTGAGGGAAATACTCTAATTCAGTGCTGCAGATATGGCTCTTGATTTGATTGCCAGGAAGCCCGAGCACCAGGCTTCACATGGTTTAATAGCCTTCACTGACAGCAGCTTAGTCACTGAGCTGCTCATGGCAGCAATGACTTTTCCAAGTGCCTCTAGCAGAGAATTCAGTGCCACATATTCAGCACATGAAACAAACATTTACTGTGATAAAGGAATGTTTTCAGCAAATGAAGGAAAATATTCTTCCCCCTTTTGGCCAAATGGAGATCATTGCTCCCCACGTGACAAAGCTTCCACAATGAGCCCACCTAAAGAAACTGCCTTTATATTCTTACAGACTGAAGGGTGGGAATTCACAGGGCAGTCAGGTCAGTGGAACTTGAGCTCAATATGCCCATTTAACAAAGGGAGACACTATCGCTACATGAAATTCCTACAAGAATAACCAGCATTTGTCGCACATCCTATTCAAAAAAAAGACAGAAAAATGTGTGATGGACTGAAGTAAACACTGAACAATAACATATTGAATCTATCACCTGAAGGACATCCAACAAACATTTCCCCCAACTTTAAATACCTAAGTGATCATAGATCTCATTTTGGCCATGCTTATTTTGGCAAAGTTCTTGTACCTTTTGCTGAAATTGTTACAGTAGTTTATAGTAGTAAGCAGTATTAAAACATCTATTGCCCTTGTTGAAATGATGTAATTGTTTCTACTGCCTCTGGGAACTGGAAGAATATACATTGTCCCCTTATGCAGGGTGTAGTATTTGCATCGTGTAGGTTCACCTGCTTGCTGAATACTAGGCATTTTGTCTGCCCTCTCAGCATAGTAAGGCTCTGAGAAAACACTACTGGCACAACTCCCCTCTGAATTTCTCCTAAAGCAAGTTTAAAGACAACAGAAATTATTATTAACCATAGTAAATTGTCCGTAATGTACTTGCTACAGCAGGTACTCGCTTCTAGCCTGTATCTACTTGTCCTAAAGGTCCAGTAATCAGGTCATCAGGGCTGACAATTAGAATTTACAATAACAGAAGAGGCAACAGTCTGATGTTCTTTACTTGGATACAGTCTCTAAAAACTTGGGTTTGACTCTCCCTGGGCTGAACAGCAATAGATTCTTGCTACTTTTGTTATGCCTTGCCTTAGCCACAGGCAACACAGAAAAATGCAGAAGTCAGGCTTCTTACCAGCAACATGCAACTTACATATTTTCCTCTGTCCAGACAGCAAGGTTTTAGCGTCCATCTGTTCAGCACTTGCGTCTTTGGTGACCACAAACAAGCCAGCTCTGTCGGGTGTTCAACTGGTGGCAAATAACCAGTTTTAAATACATCAACACCTTACAGATTCAGTTTGAAACAAGGCTACCAGTGCAAATGGAAAGTGTCCCAAGCATCTTTCAGATTTGGCTAGTGACCATTTAATACATTCCAGTTACTTCAAGGCAGAATGTCCAGTTAGTGTTTTATAACAAGCCAATATCATGAAGCACTTTTTAATCAGCTGTAAGTAATTTGGAGTTTTCCAGAGAAAATTAGCCTTCAATTCAAGATTACCTTGCAGACTGCACTCAGGGGAAATGTCCAGTTGTACTCTGCATCTCATAATGTGTCATAGGAGATTGCCAAAAGACATAGTTCAATATAGTTTAGGGATATTTCTTTTCCCTCTCTTTAAAAAAATATTTTAAGTTTTATGCTAATGCAAGTGTCATTACTACAGTCCCAGGAACTTTTACCGTTGAGTCTGAGTAAATGTAATGGGCTGAAACAAAGTATCATGGAAAAACTATGCAAATCACCATGTACAGTAAATCAAGCTAATAGGCAGACTTCAGCTTTCTTCCACAAAGGTCAAACAGCCTGCAGTCTGAAGGAGAAGAAAGGAACACTAGTGCCCAGCACATAAATCTAATTGTAATCCGTTCACATTACATAAGCACAGAAATACTAAACATTGGAGACTGATTTGCCCTTGTAGATGGCATGAATAAAAAATTAAAAAAAATCCTTCAACACTATTTCTTGCACCTAGTCTGCCCATTTCTGGTGTCTACTTTGGCATGCCGAGTATGAACAAGAGTTTACAGAATAGAAACAGTGACATAAAACAGCCAAAGTTCAACATAAAAATACATATCGAAGAGAAGACCAAAAGGCAATCTGATCAAGATCATTAAATACTTACAACAAGTGATTCCTAACAATAAATGGCCCCTTATCACAGGCAAGAATCACACTGCAAAACCTGGAAGCTGAAGCCAGAGTCATTCAGAATACAAATCAGTTTTCCCTGAGGACAGAAATATATTAAACATGTACTCTTAATTACCCAAACTTTAAGAGTAAATAAATACAGCTTTCCAAAGAAGGACATGAATTAGACACTAAAGACTTGAGTTATTTGGTTACCAGATGAAATTCAAGATGGGTATCTCCAGTTGGCCATACTAAATCATTACTTTGCCTCCACCAGTTTTGAACTAAGATGCTGTATTTTTTTCAGTGTTTCATATCACTTAATCTAAATATTATTCCTGTTCTGCATTAAGATTCTTAGAAGTATGACCCTTTTTCTATTTGTCTAGGCTAAAGCTTTGGCCTGTGTCTCTAAATTTTCCCATCTCAGTGACATGTGGCCAGAACAAGAACTTTGTCTTTCCCTTCAGCACTTACAAACAGTTATTTGTCCCTTTTCTGCTGTATCTCCAAAAATAATTTCTACCTATACATTTTCCTCAGCCTTAATCCAGCCAGCACCAATATACATGTAACCGCATAATTTATCTGAACATTAACTGTAACGTATTCCTAAAATTCTTCAGGGAAACTTGCAGTCTCAAATTTCTATTTCCTATACTTACTCCTGGCAGAAAGCACTCTTTTCCACCTTTCACATCCATTTACATAGTGGGTGTTTCTTCTACGCCAAGAACACTGATTCTGATCTAAGCTCTTCATCTTTCCTTTCCTGGTCTTACTACAGCCTCCAGAACATATCTGATACTTCCTCTCACTATTTCCTCATTCACGTTCTTTGGTCTCCAGTGTATGGCTTTTCACATCCTTTCTCCTCATCTTACAGCTCTGCTAGCTTCTGTGGATCACCTGCCTTACCTAAATATTTGCTTACAAGCTTAGGGCAAACTGTCCCTACAGCTTTCTCTTTCTTCTGTGTCTAAATCTGTAGGTCTTCCATCCCTGGAAGTCCATCAGGGAAAGATTCATACATGTATACAGGCTTCCCAATATTCACAGAACATCAATGTGAGACTAATACAGACTGCTTTGAATCCAGCTGCGCAGCTTCCCTCTATTTTGCCTTAAGCAGAAAGAGTCTTTTATTTAGGTCATTCATGTCTCCTACATCAGCTGTCTTCAGAGACAGCTTCCACATGCTCATTACACCAAACCTCCTCAACTCCATGTCTCTTTAATTTCAGGTATTTTTTTTTCCTTTAAAAAAATAAATAGATAAATTGCAGTCTATTTAGACTGAGGGTATAGATACTTTTTTTTTTTTTTTTTTAAGAACTTGGTTACCTAACCTAGTGCATTCACACCTGGCTTGCCTAGTCATATTCCACAAAAATATGGAGATTAAAATAATTACATAAACCTCTTACATTATTTCAAAATCCTGTAACATACAGGTCTTACCTACTGAGACCACAAACAAAAAGTTAAGTCACTAAATCAAGTTAAACAGAATGCACTGGACTTTTGAAATTTATACCAATAATTCCAGCGCCATTTGAAGGGACTAAATGGTAGAAACACTGTACAATGTTATTCCAAAAGAAACAAAACAACGTGAATGTCACTTGGCAATTTGTTAAGGTAGGTAAAGGCAGTTATGAAAAGCAGAAATTCCCTTGAGTTTTCATTGAAATCAGTGGGAATCAGGGAAAAGTTACATACCTTACAAAACAATATTATATTTGAATTCTCCTCCTACTTCTGAGGTTCTTTCATGTTCTCTGTTGCAAAAATGTAGTGTCTTGCAATTGTTCAGGGATCAATTTTAAAGTTAAGGGAAGAATGTTAAAGCTTTCTCCATCTCCATATAAACACCAGCTATGACAATGTTAGATATAAAACATATCATGTCTGGATGTCTGCTCCTGTATGATACTTTCATAAAGCTGATATTGCTTAGGCTTAGTGTTCTTAGGTTTTCACCTTGAGCAACACCACCTTCAACTTGTCTTGTTCTTATCCAAGTGTGTTAGCCTTTCCACAGTCTCTTGGAAGAGCTTTCAGGCAAGGGAAAATTTTTTTTCTTTTGTGCTACAAAGTTCCCAGAACAACATGATTTAAGCTGTTCTTCAAAATCAATGTAATGTTTTTTCTTCATTTTTCACTCTGAATACTTTCAACGGGACAGAATAAATTTTTGTCCACATTAGAGTAAAAAGGAAAGTACCATTCCCTGTTCTGTCTCATTTTGAGACTTTATGCAATAAAATCTAAGATCAATGGGATTTTATAGCCAATTTTGGAAGCCATTGAACTCTAACAATTTAATCAAACTCTTAATGACAGGTAAAATAATTGTCTCTTTTATAAAAGTGTTTTCATAAACACTGGTGTTCTCCTATAAGTTGTGCTTAGTTGTTAAATCAAGTTTCAAAAAAGATTCAATCATTTTTTCCACAGAAGTGTTTAGACAGGCTATGAATTGTTCCTTATATTCATTATGTGGAAGCAGACACAGCAGATTACTAGAAGATGAGTATTAGCCTAAATAAGTACACTTGTGGCTCTGAGGGAAAGTCAATGTTATTTTAGTAAATTTGCTGAAGGACAGATGTTTAACATTCAACATCAATTTCATTTTCATGGCCCTATGGAAGTTAGTAGGATTTTTACGCACTGAAACTTAACACTAAATATTTCCAAAAGTCTTCTTTAAGTATGCAAGAAGAAGATCAAAAGATCATTAGGAAAGCCAGCTGCATTATGATGAAGTACACAGCCATACAGATGTCTCATTCTGCAAAAAGAGATTTCCAGGTTTCGTATGGAAACCTATGGCTGCTTTTTGTTTACCCATTCTGAGCTGATCTGCAATGTAAGCATCACATTAAGACTTCTGGGTCCTTGAGAAATCTAATTTATGCAAAGAGAAAAGCCAGATTATATTTTAGCTACTCTAGACTGCAAAAATCATCTTGATGATCATTACAACCGGTGCCACCTACAGCAAACCCAGAGACTTGATGGGGTCACACCATACTTTCTGCTTTCACAGACAAAAAAAAAAAGAGGTTAAGAGGAGGTAAGCCATGATGCATCCCACCCACAACTAAGAACCTAGTTGGGTATGAGCATCTCTTCCACCGACACATAACAAGACAAGATACCTGTTCAGTGCTGCTCTCCCTGCTCAGACATATTTCAATAAATACATATAAATCCTTTAAGCAGATACGGTTACAATAGACTGGGACCTGCCTAATTCAGTTCAACTTGAATTAACAACATACCACATTTTAGAGGTTTAAGGCAGGTTTAAAACAATCTACCTTTATGGGCTGACAACTACATAGGAAGATCGGTAGTAGACGCATACCAATTTTCACACAGCTGAGGCTTAAGTGGCAAACTTCATATTCAGTATTTAGAAAGAGCACCATATTCCTACCGTGATCTTGCCTGTCCTGGTGTACGCAGTTGTGACTGCTACTTGAGACAGGCAACTGAGCTACAAAAAGAAATGCTTGTGTTTCAGCATGACCATGTTCATGACAAGTTCCTGGTACACAGTTTGGTCCAAACCCATCCACAACAGTATTGGCAGTCCAAGCTAGCTTGTTGGTTGGGATTTGATCTACTGTGCACCTCCCGCATAACTAGTGGCAGCCCCATGCTGTGGCCCCAGTGTGGGAGTCTCACTTGAACAGCTCAAGTGCCACAGGCTGGACATTGCAAACCTAATTCATTCTAAAATCCATGGTGCGACTTCTGCTTAAAACAAGGAAACGAAACATGCTACAGCTGAGCCTTTCTGAGATTCATATGCTAGCCAGACCCTCATAAGAGCTCTGAGCTAAGTTGTAGGCCTGCCTCTTCAAGCTCCTAGGCTTGAGATGGCTCACAGTTACCTCACTTGGAAGTTACTCTGGTTGTTCCCACCTAAAACTGGTTTCGAAGGCCTGTGAACGATCAGGGAAAACAACCAAATGAGTAGTGTCAATTCATACAGGCTACACATTACTTTCAACTGTTCTCTCTCTACCCCCCCACCCCAGCTGCTTTACTCCATCAGCCAGCATGTGGTGAAGTTTCTGAATAAAAGTGAGCTACTGCTAACTTCTGAAACATTAGCATTGACATCACGAGAAAGAAAAGGCAAGAAATGCACACTCTGAATGAGCAACAGGATAGATAAGTTCAGTACACGCATCCAGTGAATATAACTTGGTGTGTTCAGCTATAGCTTCCTGACAGCTATATCATGCAACCGCTGAAGCCAAGGGATTTAATTCACTTAAAAGGCCAGTGCCCAAGGCCTACTCCTCTTTGTGTGTCTGGTGTCTAGCACAAGATCAGGCAGGGCCTCCAGCTTTTACTATCGGTCAGGCTGCATTAGAAGCCATCCTAAAATAACAGGCAAACCTCGATTAACTGCCATGAAGCAATAGCACAACAATCCTACAAACCAAATTGCTTGACCAGCAATGCCGTACAGGAGGGGATTCCCCTGGAGCTCTCCTCATTAATTCCCTACAGTACAGCTCACAGCCTTCCTACCACAGCCATGAGTAGTCAGCCTTACCATGTGCCAGGACTTGCCACTGTCTAGAATCAGAACTATTTCTCTGTTTATCAGTGTCATTCGTTATTAGTTACATATGCCAATAGCTAAGAATATGCAGAAGTGAACTGTCTGAAGCATTGTAAGAAGGAAGAAAGGAAGATAGCTTCTGAACTCTCCCTTTAACAGCATGCTAACTCAAGTTTTTCAAATAACTTTAAGAAGCAAGGGACTATTTTAATGCATTTAAAATATTTCCTTGTTTCGCATAAATAGGTAGGTAAAATCTGTAGTGGTTCAGATGTTATGCTGACTGGGGAATTACGAACATCCAGATATATATGGCCATTTTCACTAATAGCCTTCCCCAGCACGTCCTAAATCAAAGTTTGGCTCCGTAGAACTCAAACACGAGCAATTGGACAATACTGAAACATTGCTTTGTTCACAAAGAATGCACGTTAAGCTAAAACACCATTCTCACTTGGAAGCACTTAGTCAGTCGTATCTATTTATAGAACTGTAAGCTAATTAACTACGACTAATTGAATCTATAAATAAATGGAAGAAATAGATCACATTTCGTTCAACTGCCTTAAAGCTTGAAGCAAGTCATGTTTTCATAGAGAAAACTGATAAAGCTTGCTGTGAGGTTAATTCTCTTGATTCTGGCACATTGCCATGCTTGGTAAGTAAGAGACACCCTTCACTAACTACAATGACACTATTCATAATGCATTCATCTTCCACAAGGTGTTTACTAAGAATTGATGATTCAGCAGAGGAAGACTAAGTACAGTTTAAAGTAGGCTAGAACAGAGCTTGAGAAAAAAAAAAAAAAAAAAAAAGAGAGAGAAAAGCTCAGCATTTGTGTTTCAGTAATCTGAATGCTGCAACCTCTCCAGCTAAATTCCGGGGACAGGTGCCTGGAGGTGGAGCAACGCTAATTTTAATGCCTACATTTCGCAGTCCTGACCAGTAAACCAAGAAGATTAGTAGTGCCCAAGCCAGCTTCCAATGCCTTGGACGATCAACAAACAGTCTTAAAGGAAAAAAAATAAAGGAACCTCCGATTAAGTTAAATCATAACACTAGAAAGTTGTATTTTTTGTTGTTGTTGTTTCATTTAATTAACACAACAGCTATGCAGAATAAGGTTAGATACCACAGCAAAGCTACGCTGCATGATAGCTTTGCCAGAGAGACAGAAATAGCAAGATCATTTTTATGGCTTAAATGTTCAAGCTGGAACAAGGCCCCAGAGATGCTCAGTCATCATGAAAGCTCTGCATGCTATTATGAGTGAAAAGCAAATGAACCAGTCATCTGAAGGGTAGATACAGCGAGAAATAATTGAACATCCACTAAACAAAGCAAGGGAAAGGAGCTAATGAGGTTTTGGTAGCAACAGCCACCGCAGAAGTTCATATGATAATGAGGATAGGCAACACCAGGTCAAGAAGAACAGGGGGGCAACTCCTTCAGCTGGCAACAGCTCAGGTGATGTGGTTGCAAAACAGAGCAGCTAGGGAGAAGGAAGCAAGCATGTTTATCTTCCTTGCACAATGACAACATCTAAATGAGGGTACAGCTTAAAATAAAAGCAACCAATCTGTTAATTGTAAAGCACAGCCCCACACAGCTAATAACCCTTGCGTGTCACGCACTCAGTCAAGAGTCAAAGGAATACGCTGTTTTCCATGACTCATCAGCTATGGGCACAGAGACTCTTGTAAACATCATCAAGCAGAGTTTTATTCATTCTGAACTACGCATTAGGGAGTTTAGTGGACGCTGTTAAAATTCTTCAAGCAGCAGTCTGGAAAATCATGCTAACAAATAACCTACCTTTGTAATCTGCTGTGCATGGAACATAACAATAAGTCAAACAGGCTGTGCTTCAATAGCCTACTGGAGCATACTTCGGAGGCATTTTGAGGACCAAAGCAGAAGGGAGAGGGCCTCCAACCATCTGAGAAGAGCAGCAGCAGCCTACTAATGCACGCCCCGGCCTAGCTGATTGTTAAAACAGCAGGGCTCATAAATTTCAAACTCCAGCTTTCAGAAAATAATTCGCAACACCTAAAAGTAACATCCATCTCTTTTGAAAAGAAAAACAGGTACCTCTTATCTACTGTTTTCAACGTGTGACTTGTCTTGATGGCAGACATTCAAGGGTATTATTAGGTTAGATATTGTTACTACAGTAAAAACTCTAGAGTGTTTCGAGCCTGTAAGAGCGGTGTCAGTACCGGGGCTCTTTTGTACCTTCCCCTGGCACCCCTATATAAGAAACAGCAGGAAGAGCTGAACTGACTTGCCCAAGGTCACAGAATAATTAAGTGACAGGACAGAGACGAACCTGAGTCACCATTGCTTACGCTAGCAGACCAATCAGTGAAAAAAATGTAATGGGTGATCACCTAAGGTTTCCAAAACCTTTCACAGCCTTTGTTTCTTCCCCATACATGTCATTAAATGGGAAAGTTTATGGAAACAGCTTAGGAGACATTTGTTTAATAAAAAATCATCTAAGGTAATAAGACAGTAATTCTTTGCTGAACTTGCTAGTTCTCTTAGGAGTGCTGGTTTTATTTTAGGGAATTGCACTTAAAAGAACCTGGAGAAATATTGCAAGATGAAAAACATAATTAGCCAAAGAGAACTTTAACACCAAACAGAAACATGAAACTAGTACTTCTGTAAATATGTCAGATGATGTTATAAAGAAGATTTAAGTAACTCAAGTCATTAATCACAAGTCTTGAAAAAGAAGCGGAGACTTTAAAAGTGTCAGGGAAAGTTTAGCTTAAATATTAGGAACCTCTAGTAACCATAACAAGCAGACAGTAAGACAAGCTACCAAGGAAAATTCTGAAGTCACAAGTATGAGCAACAGGATGGAGACTGGTTCATCTTTGAGATCTTTAGATGGTTAGTTCTGCCTTGTCACAACTGACAAGAGATGACCACACGACCTCTGTCTCAATAGCAGTTGAATTGCCTTCATTAGAGCTCCCCTACTGAGAGGGGTTTCAGAAAACACTGGGTTTCCCTTTGGGAAGGAGAAAAAAAGAGCAGCAGTGTCACCATCTCTACAGAAACCTGTGCTCAAGCCACCCAAGCAGAGCTACAGCGGCTCTCAGTAACACTTCTCAAGCCAAAACACAAATCAATACAATTACACCAAAATTTTAATTGCAGCTTTCTTTAGAATACACTGGGAAACTGTTTTCTGACACCAAGGAACACTTCAAAAATAACTCATAAGTGAAAACAGAAATCACCATTAGTCAATATTACGTTAATGCATTTCCATGTTACAGGGAATCTCACCTACTACGTGGAAGTGTTGCTGTAGAAGATGAAGTACAATGGTACATTTATTCAGCTCTCAGAGTAAATACTACTCATTTGAGCAGAACTTCTGTGAACTCAGTTCCTTAATCTTGGTTTCTCATTCATCTCAGTCTGACAACTGGGCAACTGTCTACAGCTGTGAAGAGGGAACCTCCCACATAATAAATTTTCTAATACTCTGTAATATATTCTGCATTCCACATCTCTCCAAAACCAGTGTTTCAACTGGTTTTATCTTTCACCCATGGCTTCCAAACATGTCAATTCTTAACAGTGTTAAGTTCCTTAATTTTATCCAGATTTTTAACTAAAAAAAAATCAGCTGCAAATCTAGCTTCACATCAAGAACTGGATGCTACAGTCTTTCAAAAATATGGATTGCTTAGGTCAGGGAGGAAATTTGCATCTACCTTGAACGTACCCTGAAACAAGGGCTTTCCAACAAGTTCTTCTTGATTTCTTTTACTTACTTCAACATTAACTATTTATATTGGCATGATGCAAGACATCCAATCTCATTTCTTGGCATGGGATCTTGGCCCTGTGCTTGTGGCAAGATGGTGTTCTCAGGCTGTTGTGGATGAGAAGAGGAAAGGCTTTAGGCCACCTTCATAGTTTCTGGATGTGGAGATTTAATAAGAGCAGAATATCCAGCCCAAAGTAGAGCAGGCCAAAGTTATTTCAATTTATTTCAGCCACCCATGGACATAAAGAGCCCACACAAAGCTCAAGAATATCTGCTGCTAGGGTCAATGTGAACCACACTTCCCCCCCAAGTACATGGCACCACTGCACTGCTGGTGGCCCTCTGCCACCCACAGGTAATTCCCATGCAGCTGGCTAAGATGAAAGATGTAAGGTAGAGTGAAGATGTGCCAGATCTTTCTTAAAAAGAAAAACTGTGCTTCATTCTCTCAACTTAAGCTTTTCC
Source organism: Anas platyrhynchos (assembly GCF_047663525.1). Taxonomy (NCBI): domain Eukaryota; kingdom Metazoa; phylum Chordata; class Aves; order Anseriformes; family Anatidae; genus Anas; species Anas platyrhynchos. The sequence continues at coordinate 32,164,043 of NC_092589.1, read as the reverse complement.
ATATTTCGTTCAAGCAACACTTCAGATCACCAGCTTGCTATTTGCTTGTCCCATTATACAAACCCTCCTCTTTAATTTTCTGGCTTAGCTGTCTGCTTTTTAGGGTGTTTCCCTTATCTGTCTCCAAGACAGAGTGCAGAGTCCCTTTAGGTGGGCTATCATGCTGCAAGACCTGTAAAACTTGCTTGCCTCTGAATCATGATGAAAAAAACAAGATGTGTTAACTTCTCACCAGATCACCAGCTCATATCACCTAATCTGATCAAATGCTCCCATGCCACCACCAGCGTGTTACTTGTGGCACAAGCTCAGATCTCCATCAAGTAAAATGAGAAGTAGACAACTCCCCTCCCAACCTCACAGAATATTCCCTCCAGAAGATGAGCCAGCTGACCACTGGGAAAGAAACCCATAATGTAGGTGGGAACACTCTCCCAGCTCACTGAGCCACATTATCACTAGCTTCACATAGCCAAAAAGTGTCTAATGAGGGCACACTCAGGGTCTCTCTGCCTTTCTCTCCATTCTCTCTTGGCTCATTTCATGTTCTTTTTTTTCCTTGATGCCTCTCCCAGGTGTCCTGGAAGGGTTTGGTCTTAAATAGACAAATTAAAGCTACATTGAAAGTTCGATGAATCTGTGTTCATACAGAGTTATTGAGTCTTCTACCTTGGGGTTTTTACTCTCAATGGGAAGTTTTTCTGCAGTGAACAAATGCAGCTTTCAGGAGAGATGGAGGAGTGCAAGAGAAATACTCTTCTGCTGTGAGCCAGCAATTTCACAGGCAGCATGAAATTTCACAGGCAGCAATTTCACAGGGCTACAAGGTAGGGAAGCTGCCTTTAATGGTGCTGTGGACTTCACTCAGCATAGCATGAGGGAGAAGGTGCTTGATTAGAAGAGAGCCCCATGTCTCCCTCCACCAGGAGGCAAAGCCAACCAGCTCCTTTGCCAGGAGAAGGCAAGACATGGGAGTTAGTTCTTTCTTCAGAAGTAGTTCCGAGCTGCTTGATACCTTGAAACACACAGAGGATTGGGAATTGGGTAGCAATAGCACCTTAGAGAAGGACTAGAGTCTGATCTCAGTTATGCTTATCATCTGATTCATTCTCTTCTAGGTAACAAAATTCTCACCATCTTTGGAAATATTCCCAGTAAAATGCCCCAAATTAACTACCTCTGAAAATACTGATGGGCAATACCTCATAACACAAAACAAGAACATCTGCTGGGAGAAAAACTTTCCTAATGTACAGTGTAAGCCTTTCTCCCTGTTGTAGCAAGGTTTGCAAAGCAAAAGGAGTCAACCCTATAGTGAAGAGATTATGAGGACTTCATCTCAGGGAGCTGCTACAATTCTAAAATTATCAAGGCAGACACTTCTGGATTAATTCCCTCATTCCTCCAACTGGCAGCATGTGGAAGTTTCAACTCAAACCCACTAGAGTACAGGCCTGCCAATGCTTCCTATAATGGCATTTCTCCCTAATCTCTTGAGTTTTAAGACCCAACAGTCTCTCTTAGCCTAGAGAGCCTCAGGCAGGTGCAAAGTAGTCTTGATCTCACTTAAAGGCAAGATCATTCTATTCTCAGTCATAAAATGCCAGCACTCATTATGAATTCACCAGCTACATATGAAAGGGCAATGGGATTACTGCCTATGAACCTTAAGGGCATCAGGGAGTAATACAAATTTAACTGTCATTAAGCTATAAGTAGCTCTTGTACCAAAAGAAGTTCAGACTTCCTCCACCAATTAGCCTTCTCTCCTCAAAGCCTACACATGAATCTACGCATACATTATTTTAACAGTGTACTGGGAGGGAAGAGATCCGTTTTCAAAGATCCCGTGCTCCTGAGTTGAGGGCAGGAGGTCAGACTGTCTGCACTCACTCTACTTACTTGTCAATTGAAGGAAAAAAAACATTAAGGATGCTGGCTTTTCAAGTCAGGTGAAAGCGCTTAAAATTCTCTTTTGGTGCAGGTTGATTTGTTTAAGAACTCTGGCCACAGTTCTCATAAGGAATTGTTTCATGAAATGGGAACAGTTCCTGCTCAGTGTTTCATACTTAAGCTGCATTCAAGGTGAATCAGGTCTGGGTCCTGTACAGATAAGTCCTGAACATAAATAAGCTGTGCTGTCGTGTCACAGGATACAGAGAGCAGGCAGCCAAGTAGAAGTGACAGAAAAAGTTTTCAGTTCAAACCATCCTGTGCAACTACCAGGCAGACTCTTCCCTCCCCTGTACCAGGTGTAGAGTCCTCACTCACAGCAGCAGTCCCAGGGGTTAAACAGCATTATGTGCACAATCAAGGCTCTTGTACAAGTCTTAAAGAGCAACCCTGATTCTGCTGCCCCATCCACACCTCAAACAACTCCTTTCTCTCATATTTTCTCCAGAACCAACTCTTTAGCTGCAGAAAATTAATGCATTTCTAGACATGGTACTATTAAGCAACACAAAAATAACTACAAATTCTGAACCCATGCTGAAGGTAAATGACTCCACATGTACCACAAGTGTGGACAAGGACAAAACCTCACCCAGCTACAGTACCTAGAACAGGAGTGGACAAGGATATGTATGTAATGCTGGTACCTGTCACCAGCAAGGAGGTGTCATTCTGCAGCTTTGCTGGCACCTCACTGTTTAAAGGAAATAGGGAACAGAAGCCCTATTATCAAAATAATCAGCTGCCAGGCCACCTGCTACACAAACCTTTTCACTAAGCTCCAAGTTGGGCACTTCAAAGATCCCATACTTGTATATCTCTTTCAGCCGTAAGTATCATTCTGGCAGAACTGGACTTTGCATCCAACTAAAATGGTATATTGACTGTTTCCTAAGCCACTTTATTATCTCCCAGTAAGAGCCTAGAAAACAGATAGCACGTAAGTGCCTTTTGTCACACATTTCCTATATCCTCTGCTCCCAGACCCTGAATTTTGTCAGACAATTTAGACATACTAAAAAAAAAAAACATTTTAAAGTAAACTTCTAACTGTGCAATGCTGTAAGCTTCAATTTAATCCTTCTAAGAAAGGTTATTATTCTCAGTAATTCAACTTAAAAAGTTTTGACCTTGCCAGAGAACTGAATGGCAGGGTTTTTTCTTTCTTGCCAAAAAGACCAATTACAGCAAGGTTTTACTAATACAATTTAAGCCTTCGTGCCCCCTTTACATTTTTCGTGCTGGGAATATCATATGTTTTGATAGCTTTGTATTATGCAGTTTTGCACGGCTGGAGATTTCAAACACTGTGATTGTCCTGCCAGGAATCACATAGGGGGCTTTCCTTTAGAAATTCAGCTGCTATGATTGTCCTGCCAGGACTCATATAGCTGTGTCCTGGTGTGGAATGCCCTACAATTTTACTGTGCTAAGAATTTAACTCCTATGTTTACCTTGAGGGGAGTATGGGAACACCAGCAGTGAACTATTTCCCTCAGACTTGTCTGAGTTCCAGGATGTGATTTCACCTCACCTCGCAGAGTTTGTACCAATTAGCAGGTGCTGAGGGACCTCCTTTCTGAATAGGCACATAAGAGCTCAGAGGGCACTGTTTTTCCAAGCAAGTTATTTATGTGAAATTCTCTTGCACTCCCTCAAGTTTCAGCTCCATTCCCAGAGGAGCCAAGGTGTGTGCTTGAGCAATGATCCTGTGTACCTCTCAATCACATTTCTCTTGTTCCTCTGACTGTAGGTGCCACCACACTGGGACATAAGAGACATCCCCAGCTCCCTGTATTGCAGAACTGGGTGCCCGCACTGAGGGCCCATTTGCCACAAGCCAACATGTTACGTACTTGAGAAAACTCTCCCCTCCCAGAGCACAGCAACATTACATTAAATAGCTGCAAATAGTAGAGTTAAATGAAGTGCCATGGGGAACACAGAAGCAGAAGCTAAGGGAAAAGCAGTTACTGGTGCAGTGCACTCCAATTTCTGGTTACCATAGAAAGGGAAACATTCTCCTAAGAGGAAGCAGATTTACTGTTGGGAGCCTCACTTTTCGGTTCCTTGCATTTTGAGACTAAGCTACACATCTCACATGTACAGCTTCTATGACTAAAAGCAACTTGAAAGTTTTTGAGTGTATTCTTTCTATCCAGTGATTCACTTGCCTTCTAAAAAGTGACTGTGATGCCTCTGGCTGTATGCACACCATGGGATGCCTCTCTACCATCTGCTCTTTGAAGAGAGAGTGCTAATTTGTGCCAGCTCAAGAAAGAATTCTCTTCTACCAGACAGACACCTGCCCAACAATTACTACACTGTCTCTTTGTACAGTCTGCTTCACACAGACTGGACACATCAGCATTTTTCTGACACCGTGCATCAAAGGGGACAGAAAACCCTAAGACTCTTCAATATCAAACTGACTTTTTCACTCCACACAACACAAAGCGTGTTTAATGATGAAGCAGCAAAAGCTCATCCTGCAAGACAAAAGTCAGGCTTGCTGCTGCAAGTTGCAAGTAAACAAAAGACTATGAATAAAGCAAACCTAAAACACAACCTTCAGCAAAACCTCGCAGCAGGAGCCCTCCCCAGCTGTCCATGCCTTCCTGTCTCTCTCCTACCACAAGAGCTCAGAGCACCACATCCCACAAAGCTGTGCACTCGCCTGCCCCCTAACCCCCATGAAGACTGGGGGTTAGATTTCCAATTCAAATACAAATGCCTGAGATGACCATCTGGGACCACACATACCTGCGGCTGCCTTCCTAGGCCTGGCCTAGCTTCAGGGTACCAAAGGGTCCATACAAATGATGTGTCATCTGTTGATGGCTCCTTTGGAAACCACTCACAGCTGACAGTTTAGAAGGATGCTTTTTTGGTCTTGACCAACTAGCAACTGCATACATCAAGTTGTGGCTACTAATATTTACAAAAATAGGTATTATACACGACATGTACAAATAAATCAAATTCATGATTTCTGAGGCATTAGCAAATTGTGTAAGGAGAATACATGCAACACAACAAGCAGCACAGCCATTCAGGTTACCGAGCAGATCTCTCTTCCTTACCCTGTGCCACATGCCCTCTTCCTATCAAATGAAACACCATGAGCACTGCTACACTGTTTACTGTGAACGTAATGAGCTCATGCTTCATCTCCTTGTTTCTGAATGTAAGTCTACCTTGAAGACAGCCTTGTGGCCTCCCCAAGTCCTATGTTCCACTAGGAACAGCAAGTATATAACCTCAAGAGGAGCCTGATTATGTGGGAGATAAAACACATCAAGACAGAAAATGGAAACTATGAAGTTTTGATTGATTTGTGTTGTTTTGTTTCCAACAATTAAGGACAACTGCAGGCTCTGTGAATTTGATAATTTTAAATGTTTGGTTTTTTAAACTCTGTTCCTCCCTGTCACACCACCCACAAAAAATATATGTATTTCTTCCCTTCTCAGGAAGGGTCATAAATTATGAAACAGTCTTAAAACCAAACCTTTGACTGCTTTTGTAGGTTGTTCAAAGTACTAATGGATTTTCTGGCATACAACCACCAGCTCAGCATACATCGTGGTTATTGACTGTAGCTGTTGAGAAAACTCGCCTGTTATGGCAGGACTGTCAATTTATTGATAGCACACATGCACCAACAGGACATCTGAGTATGGAATGAGGTAATCAGAGACGTTATTTGTAGTGCTTTCAAACGCTTTCTTCCCCTCCAGCATACAGGGAAAAAGTGATATGCTTTATCCTATTTAAACAGCAGTACTTTCAAAATTCTTTCAACAATATTCTCCTCTGCAGATTTACTCATCTACAATGCAGATTCATGCAGATCCTGCCATCCTCAAGAGTTTGCCAGTTTATGCAAGGTAATATATTTGTCTAAGCTGGGTTATGTGGAGACTTTTTCTTTCAAGACACCCTTCAATGTTTCCAGAATGGAAAGTTTAAGGTTTCCTGAATAAATCTAAGACATGAAGCTTTAGTGGCCAGTATTTTGGCTAAGAACCTTCAGACTGCCTGTCACCTTCAGGGATTCATTTATGTTTTATTCACAAAAATGCCTCTAAATTAAAAATGCAATTGAACGCCATCCGGGTCGCTTCTAGGTGTTGCACTGCATGTTAGAGACAGGAAGCAGGTAATCTAATCTTATTTAGTAGAGGTATGCATGTCATAAATTGCCTGCAAGCTGGTCTTCTGCCCAAACCATTTTGCTCAGCAGCGAATTACTACCTGAAGAAGGACTTCCAGAAATGACGCTTCAGTCCCAATTACTCAAGCCTTACTCTAAATTACTTTATGTCATGCAGGAGGGCAGAGCTCCCGGAGTATTGGTAGGTATAGAGATCTCAAGTCCCTAGGCACACAGTAACCTCCACAGGCATACCACCTGCTGTGCTGCTGTTTGTGTCTGTGCTAGAGGGATATGTAACTCAGTTCTGTGTTATTCAAAGACCAACTTCAAGATTATGCACATCAAATTCAAGCTGTACCTACTATTATTTGTAATGAGTGTTTACAGCACTGAACATTCACTTCTTTCAAGTATTTGTCAAATTACAAGAACATAGTTCAACGCGAAGCTTAATGATTAAAGGGACTATTTGTACTGCTTCCCATATATTTCCCAGCATTATGCTATCTAGCTTCTTAAAGTGTTGTGAGTGAAATCTCTCCTACTCCAGAGATGTGTGATATGCTATATACTCACTTCTGATCACACAGGGGCGCCTATGTGTAAAGCCATGAGATTTATTTAGAATTCAAGCAAAATGAAATTGTTCTGAGAACTTCAATAAAGAACAGTGAGGACTTCAATAAGAGACTTGCATTTGAGCTTCCCAGTTTAGAACTTCCTCTCAACTCTGCTAGAGCAGATGCTGTGCTGAATACAGTGTTCAGGAGCTTTTGCATCCAAATCATCCTGTGAAGTAGTATCCTCCCCTGCAACACACTCCTGAGCTATCACTAAACTACAGTGGGGGAGCTATGAAGAACAGACAAACACTTCCACTTACTGCAAATATCTTAACTTGCAACAATCCCAAGCGAAGCAGGCTCCATGGTCTGCCAGTAGGATAGAAGGAACAGTAAGAAAGAAGTTAGAGTTATTTCCAAGTTTATAGTCAGGGAGATAAACAGGCCACATAACACCCAAATAACCCCATGAAGTACATACTCAGCCGGAATTATCTTCAAACATTATTAAGTTTGAGAGAGCCTGCTCTCAAAGGGTCCTTACGTCAGGAATGGTCCATCCCATGAGAAACACAGTATATAGATTTTAAAAATCACTACTTATTATTAAGTGCTAGCAATATAAAAAACAGCACTGCAGTAATAGTATAAGCACATAAATGCTAACATTTGCTCAGAAGCAGATAAAAGAAAAACCATAACCTTGTGTCTGAGTCAGCTTGCCATTTTCACAGAAAGTTGTTTGTTGCCCCCTCTCCTTTTTTTTTTTTTTTTTTAAACATAGCAGTATGAGAAGTCAAATTCACTGCCTTCATAATAACAACACAGATAGCTGAGCTCCTCTTTTTATCTGCCAGAAGGCACAAGAACTTTCCTTGGGGTGTAAATTATGGGACAGCTGGGTTCTTTCATCTATCATCTTTCAGCACAATCCTATCAGTTAAGATCTTCACTATATTCCTCTCTTATGCTCCAAATCTTTTTCTCTTTTTTTTTTTCTCCCCAGTTCCCTTCTTCTCTTCATGAGGCAAAGGGCTCAACAATTTTTAACCTAATAAAGGTGAAATACATTTTTCTGTTGCTATCATTTCAGCCTGCATCTCTTCCAATCCATCATTTATCCATGTTTAATTTACGTACTTCTTTGCTGAAGATAGCCAACGTTTTCTCTTCGATTTCAGGTCTGTTCCAGCCTTTTCTAAAAGGACTGTTTTCTCCTACATGGTGTTGGGTATGTGTGTATATTGTTTATTTACATATCCATTTCAGTGCCTAGGACCCATCCTTCAGCACTGACATCACTGTTTCTAGCGTATGGGCTTGTGCTCAAATTACAAGGAAGAACACGGGTCCAGATTAATTGCATTCAGGCCGACAGTCCATTCAGTCCATTCATCTTCTTTATCAGACTGACAGATGAGAGAGAAGTGCTCTGGCACCAGGACCATCATCCCCTTTGTCCTTCCTATGCACTCTTGTATATTACTTAGAAACTGTCAGTGTGATAGCATTTGTTGTGGTTTTGCACATTTTCATCTTGCACAGTCTTATTTGCTGCAATAAAAAGTATACTTCACTGGGTTTCAGATGCTTCTCTTTCTGCCTCTAGAATCCTATCTTGTGCTATTTAGGACTGTCTGCAAATCTCATGTTATGAAAAAAAAAAAATTGTCTTCATGATTTTCAGTGTAGACTAGATTACTCTTTTGCTTGGTTAGTGCCAGCAACAACTAGCTGTTGGTCTGTCAGTAGCTGCCTTCTGGTGGGTTGCCCCAAAAAGCCCACTGTGATCTGACTTCTTCCAGTGGTTCAGGTAATCCAGGTTTTCCGAGCACACAGATACTCTTCACTAAATTTTAAACAAGCTTCTAAAGGTGGAACGTTTCTGCCTTGAAACTGAAGTTTTACAGCTCTCCAAAGCTATTTTCTTCTCTCCAGATACTGGCAAACCTGCTTCCCTATTTAGTAGATCTTCTGGAACAATTAAGGTCTTGTAATTAAACTTACTGGGCCATGATTCCCATGTCCCTTTTTTCTTCTCTCCAAGTAAGCATATTTGTCCTGTTTGAAATCTTACCTGTCCTCCATGAGTTCTCCAAATTAACTGAAATTGGGTCCAATTAAACAGTTCACAGAGCACACTAAGTTAAATTTAATCTGTCTGCTGATTTGAATATGCTCAGATTCTCCAGGAATTCTTTAACAAGCATTTTCCTGATCTGTGACTTTCCCAAAGCTCCTGCTATGCTAGTTTCTAAACTGAACATTGAGACAAAAATAACTCTTATGCACTGCAACTGCCGCATGTTTCTCCAAGTGGAGAAACTGGACATGTACATCCACCATCCCTAGAAATCAGCACATTCACTTACACAAGATGACATGAATTTACACCTCACCCCTCCACAAGTAGAGGTTGATGACAGCCAAGGAATGAGTTTAACTCTTCCATACAACCCTTGGTTTTTGTCTAGTAATATTTCCAGTTTTCATTGCCCAGTCCTCCGCTATGGTGACCCTTCAGTGAAATACAACATGTGCCTGCCTGTAATCAAGCTCACAGACTTAAAGGTGCTACCAGCTAGTTAATACTCAGGCCTGTTGTTGCATGAGGTCTTTAGATTGTTTTCTAGAGTGATTTATGTGTTTAGGTCTGGACAAGTGGTTAAATACAGCACTGAGCCAAGATCTGTATCTTTTCCAGTTTCCTTTTAATGTACTCCCTTCCAGTTTGTACCTGTTCTTAGTCCAAAGGGCTCTGATGGATCTTTATTAAGCATAGTTTTAAAATGCCATCAGTTTACTGAAGTGCTTCACTGTTGTGGTTTTTTATCAGCTCTTTCTCTCTGAAGGAAGTCTTTCAAATTTATTTCAAAGATAAATATATCAGAATACAAACACAGCCATAATCTCAGTAAAGCACCGTACATCAAAGCAACAGCGCTGTCCTGTCAAAGAAACAATCTCATCAAAATTCTGTCAAATGGTTTTGATGAAGGAGAAAGAAGTACACCAAGTATATCAAAGCACGAGTACATTTGTATATCAAATGACAGCACATGTCCTGAACACTATGAACAAGACTACTGCAGAAATACAATAAACACTATTTGTTGCACAGAAAGCACTTGTACTGCTTACTGAAAGTTAGACAACAGGGAACCAAGAGCCTTGTGTCTGACACCAGCTCTCATTTGAAGGGAAATTTCTGTTAAGAGCCACCTGAAAATTCAAATACACTTACAGTCATGTAATCACAAAATAGATAGTCCAAAACTGATGGTAATTAAACGAACAAACATCTGCTGTAGTAAAATGAAGCTATGACTAAATGTCAAAGTCACCAGCAAAGTATTTCAGCCACACAACTATTTTTCTCTGAATAGATTAATTTTTGCAGACAAGCAAAGAGGAATAGTAATGTTATTTTCAAAGAGTAACTGCTTTGCACTGTCATCTTTTTCCCCTTTTTGGTAGAGAGAAGGTATAATAAAAACAACAGTGGAAGATCACTAAACTAATTGAAAATGGATTTTGAGACTGTCATTAAGAAACTGTCCCCTCACCCCCAAGGTATTTTTTCTTGGAATTCACAAGAAGAGTGGGGTGGAGCAACAAAGCTCACTACACAATACAATAAAAGGGCATCCAGAGGCAGCACTTTCTAGAATTTGCCATTCAGTGTAAAAGGTTCCTTTAAGAAAACAGCATTTCATTATATTATTCCTATAGAGCACATGCTTCAACGCCAACTGTTACTTCTGTAGCTATTCACGTCCCAGCAGGATCTAAGTAGTCACATTCCGCATGCATTTCAGGCCCATAATGTTGCTATCTGCTCATCGAATAAAACCCCATGAGAATCAACAGCAAATCCCTACAAACTTCAGCAGAGAATCACAGAATCATTCAGGCTGGGGAAGACCTTCAAGATCATCAAGTCCAGCCATCATACTTGCAGATACATCATCCTTTTCTTTTTCAATTAAAGATACCAGTTCCTTAAGTCTTTAAATACCCCTGTGGTGTGGACACTGCCATTCAGCTGAGCTTTGATACAGTGATCATTAACCCTAACAGTGCACTGTACTGAAAATATAAAATAATCCCTTCGGGGGCTCTTCAGAGGGGTCTGGGAGCTAGATCAGGTTAAACTACACACCACCATCTCTCTACTGGGTTTTCACCATGTGATAAGAGTCCACATCCACCAACATGATAAAAATGTATTTTTATTTCCTACAACTTCTTGCATATAAGCCCTTACATTTTGTTATTAGTGACGTATCATTTTACTGTCTTAATAAGTACAGAGACTGAAAATTCCCCTTCCTTATAATAGCAGAGTCCTTTCTTGCCTTGTGCTCTGGATAACTAAACAGCCTGTTAACCAGCTGCTAATCTCCTGCAACAGCAGCGTGGTGTCCCATGAGATAGATAGGAGCGCGTCCAGTATGACTAATTACAGTACAGCACTAACGTAGTGGAGAGAAATTAGATGGGCATCACAGGCTGAGCAATCTCTGAAGCTGATTTACTGCAATTCCTAGAGCTCTGCCACACACAGCACTAAGCACACAAGGCAGGCTTCAGGTCATCTTTTCAGCCCTGTGGCCACTTGAATGAATCTCAGATCAGAAGTCAGAGCTGCAGTGCCCACGCGCAAGTTGCAGGGGGCTACGGTGACTTGCATGGTATCAGAGATTGTCTTCCTAAAGCTCCTTGGAGAGCTTTCCTAGGTCAAGGGTTTCATTAAAAGGCCAACTGTGCCAGCCCTAACTGGCACTGCCTCTGAGCAAATACAGATAAATGCTCTCGGGAAAAGGGCAAGTTGCTTATAATCTCCCATTATTCATGGGTGCTTTACCAGCTGGCAGCAATGGATTAACATGTACTCTCTGCTCATGCTGATCTTTAGGATTCACTGAGGTGAAAACAAAGGGATCAGCCATGGATTTCTGACTCTCCTGCATCTAGAAAGTAAATGCAGTTAGTAGCAGCTGTGCTAACACACTGACCCTACTTACGTCCTCCTCTCATTACACTTGATCAGAATCAGTCATTCAGCTGCAATAACTGAAAAGTCTAATTGGTAATGACAATGGCTAGCAAAAAGGATTTTTTTTTTTTTTAAATTGGCAAGGTTAAGGCACATGAAAGAAGTTCAACCACTAAATCTTAAAATTGCACACTTCGGTATTTTATATTAAAAGCCATTGTATAAAAATAACCATCCCGCTCCACCAACCCAGACAAAGGCACTAATATCAGAGGGACAGCTGCTTTGGGCCCAGTCAAGACTTAAAGAAACAACTCACAATCCAGCACACTTCTAAACAAGACATTTGAACATAAGAGTTCAAATCCCCAGAGATAAAACTGGGACATCAACACAGGTCAGTCTTATCTGGGATGAAAGCTCTGATTACAAACAGAAAAATTTGCTAAAGCAGATCTTTTTACACTACTTCACAGAAAAATACTAAAAACATTGGAAGTAACCTTTATGTGGTATATAAATTGGCCTGCTCTCAAGAAAAAATACTGTAAACTTTATTCTTCAATTATATGCTTTGAAGAAGAAAAGTCTTCAAGGAACATTTAAACATGGATCTGTAGTAGAAAGGCAACATACTACAGGTGTAGAAAATTAATTAGGTTTTCCATTGCTAAATTACTAATTGACACGGGGTAAGAATGGGAATTGAAAAATAATTGACCATAGCAGTCTTGTAGTAGAGCCACAGAATGTTTTAGAATCCTTGTCAATAACAACATACATTATAGTTATTATAAAAGAAGTTGCTACTCTATGCTATTCACTTATGAAAGGTTGAGTTTAATCCACAGCAGATGGAACTATGCCAAAAATAGTGATATAAAGATAATATCAGGCAGTCACAAAACCATAAGTAGGACCCTCAAAACAGCAAGATTATCTTTAAATTCATGAGACTTTGGTTTACACAATTTAAAATAATTTTTCATGGTGTGATGGCATAGAAGGACTCCAAGACTGAATTAAATTTTCACTACCTGAAATACTGTTTGTGAGCAAAGTCTGGGATCCCCTAGTCTTCACTAGAATCCAACTGCTCCAGCTTTTATTTAAAATAAATAAATAAATAAATAAAGAACTGTACTTTTTAGCTGTTGCCTCACTGAGATAGAGTTTTTGAGCCGGCGTCTTACTGAGACATTCTGTTTTATGTTAACTAGGACGTGCAGCTTCATCGGATCTTATTTCTGAGGGAGCTTATTTCTTCCACAGGCTTTTGTTCTAAAGACATAAGTTACTATACTATTTCTCAAGTAGCGTGTTCCATCATGTCGCAGTGGTATTTCTGAACTACTTATACAGCTTAGAAATTACTAATATTCTTTAAATTATTGCTTCAGATCGGTGAGAAAATATGTTAAATAAAGCATGCAAAAAAAAAAAATAGAAAGTATCAGAAAATCATGGATAACTATATGGCTAATTTAGCTAGCAACTTGCAGATAGCCTTAGTACTCACACTTCCTTACCCAGCCATACAGGTTAATGTGTTGACATGAAGTCATGTTAACAGAACCAGGCACGGACCCTTCAACCCATTTCAGGTCTGCATTCCTACGTGGCCACTTCACTGTCTTCTATTTTGGTACTTTTAAAGAGCTGACCAGGCATATAATTTTCCACAACCATTAATCCTAATGGACTTTCTCAGCAGCCACGCTCTTTTTTTTTAGCCACTTACCAGCATAACACCAGAAGTCACTTCTGCAGTCAGCATGAGCTTCACCACAAGTCACAGCAGCAGAAGGCTCTTGCTCTACACCTTCCATTCTCACAGTAGTGAAGTTCCTCTTCTCAGAGGCAAAACAGACACTCAAGTTCAGCAGTCCATAGCACCATCGTCAAGACTTGGAGTACACGAGGTACTCCAAAAGTACCTCGGCAAGGCCAGAGACTTCAGTTCTCTGAAGCTCACAAGCACATGGATTGTACAACCCTACAGATCAACCACACACCTCCAAGCAGCTTTGCTTCAGCTCTAGTCCTACCAAAACTGCTTTCAGCCCTTTTTCAAACACAACCTTGTTTAATCTCAACAAAGGGAATCAAGGAGTAATAGGATACAGGTTATTATTCAGCAAGGAGTGCAAACTTGCCTGTTTTACCTCATGCTCAATCAGGCTCAGCAAATACAAACACCTGTGGAAGCCAGGGCAGGGAGGGCCCTTCCTGCAATGCACTGCCTACTGAGCCCCTCTGCACCATACTAGCACCTCAACATAAATACAATAAAACAAACTAGTATGCCTGTAACAGTAATAAAATAATGCCCACTTTTTCCACTTTTACTATGTATCATCTATGAAGACAATAAGCATTGAATTTGAACTGTAACTATGTGGAACATTAAAGAGGACCGGGGAGAGCTGAGTAGCAAAGGGAACAAAAGCATTTGCATTTCATCTTCTCTCAATGAGTTTGTTAATAAAATGGAATAGGAAGGTCTCTACTCCACAGTTGGTAAGAGTCCCCGTAATGAAATCTTCATAAATAGCATTAATATAATTGCAGTCTACTGACCAGGAGAGGTTTAGGAACAAGCTAGCATGAGTGGATAAAGAACTGCTTCTAATCTTCAGAGGATATAATTCCACCAGGTCACACCCTCTAAAATGTTAACTGGATTATGAGGTATCAAGGACATAACAAGGAATTGTCTCCTCCCCTCTGGTGTCAATGCAGAATTATTTCTTACAGCCTATTCTCAGAGGTTTTAAATTAGTCTGATAATAGAATCCAGAGCTTCGTGGCCCCTGAGATAAACAGGAAAAAAGCAGAAATGGTCTTACATTTCCTTTGCTTGGATTCATCTCTCGCTAGCAACCCCTTTGATACCTATGAAGCTGTAATCAAGAAGAAGAAGCCAAGACTCCATCTGAAGATGTGTGTCAGGAAGATGAGAGACAATGGATGTAAATTGAAAGAAGATAGGTTCAAAGTAGGTATAGGTGAAAATCTTTTCACCCCAAGGACAGCCAGAACAGGCTGCCTCACACGGCAGCCTGCATGCTTGGAGAGTTCAGAGACCCAGCTGAGCACCCTGCCTTGTCTGGCATGGCCTTCAGCAAGGTGTTGACTACAAAGCTCCGAAGGTCCCCTGCCAGCCTGAATTATCCCATGATCTCATTACCTCATCACAATTATGGACCTGAAATAATTGTGTCTACTTTCTCATTTCTTGCATCTGTTAAGTGTTTTAACAGTGACAGGGAGAGCTCTGTTTGGTTTTGCAATACTCAGAAAGGAGAAACCATCTGCTCCTGGAAGGCCCTCTTTCATTGTCAGAAGTGAAGAAGACGTGTTTAATGTTACCAACTCTCACAGTATATTTGAAGCCTGAGCACATAAAGTTACTTGGTTAAGTAGAAGTCTCCATTTTCATTTTCTGATTTTTTCCACACTGCATATTTGTAAGCCCACACAGCTTGAGAGAAAAAAATTAAAAATGTGTCCTAGATACAACATCCCAGCTCAGATCCCAGAAGGCATATCCAGCATGCACTGATTTCTGTTTGCAACTCATGAGTTTGGTGCCTGTGTTCTGACTTGTAAATACCTATAGTTAGCAGTAGTGACATTTCCCGTATATTTTGGGTCTAGCAGTCCCACCTAGCACAACATCTGCAACTAGAAAAATAAAGGAGAACAGACAGAACGGACAGAAACACAGCCGTTAAGAAGTATGCATAACTGCAGATGGACAGGGGAGGTATAATATATATGCAAAGTAACATTATAACAACTTCATTTAGCTTTGAGTTTATGAGGTAATAAACAAGCCCTGCAGAAGTCTTCTGAGAAGCATCACCACTCCCTTGGGCTGAGGTCCTGGCATTTATTTGACAGAGGACTTTATTGTCTCATAAAGCAAAAGCTAAGTGAAGCACAAACAAAGTATTTCTTGCTCTGAAAAACTGTAATATCAGACATGGTTATTTAGTGTATGGTAACCCCATTATTTCTGGACTCCTCACAGTGCTAGGGTGCTGACATTTGAGGAGAAGAGAGTTGCTGTCCCAATTAAAGAGAAACTGCCTATTGCCCTTCCTTTTTCAAAAAGTGTTGTCCTTTTGGAGCTTCTGACTGCTGGACAGTTTGGACATTCTGGCCACCTCACTTAGGTGCTCTGAATAGGAGACAGAGAAGATGACAGAGAAGACAACATTATCAACTTGCAAACTTTGGTATTAACAGAAATCAAGCATTTTTAATATGACATTAATTCAAGGGCATGATCAAGCTAAGGAGCTTAAGTGCTCTTGTACAGTAGAGAAATCAGTTCTTAAGTCACAATCAGAATCTCAGACGAAGATATTAAGTTATGAGCTTTACATCATCACCACAAACTAATTGGCTGACCTTAGGGCAGCCACAGTTTGTATGGCTGGCACACAAATTTGTAAAAGGGTTTGTTTTGGGATTGTTTTCTTTTTTTTTTTTTTCATTTTTTTCACGGGCACCATTGGATATGTATACATAAGTATTGGTGTACTAGGAAGTGTTTTAATATTATACTTTATCAGGGATTGTAGAGATATGACAAGGAGTAATGGCTTTAATTTAAAAGACGGGAGATTTAGATTAGGTATAAGAAAGAAATTCTTTACTGTGATGGTGGTGAGGAACAGGTTGCCCAGAGAAGCTGTGGATGCCTCATCCCTGGAGGTGTTCAAGGCCAGGCTGGATGGGGCTTTGGGCAAGCTGGTCTGGTGGGAGGTATCCCTGCCCGTGGCAGAGGGTTGGAACCAGCTGATCCCTTCCAACCCAAGGCATTCTGTAGTTCTGTGATCCTCTGTAAGTAATGTGGGAAAGATATAGGATCCATCAGCAGAAGCAGGTAAGAAGGGACTGTCTTCTAGTTTTAATAATTGAAATTTTCTGAAGTAAGGAATCAGGATTTTCAATTCACCTTCCTCTTATTCTGTGTCTGGGCATTTGCATGAGAGAGAGGGATAAATAACTGTTCTGTCCGCACACAACCCATGCATTCATTTCAACCAAAGCTCAGATGTCGGAGGCAATAGTAGGGAATGAAAATACAGAAAGAGGTGTGAAATTAAAGTAAAATCAGCAACAAAGGAAATAAGGGAAATCCTAGAGAAGGAATGACTGAAAGAACAGATGACAAAGACATGGCAAATGCACAAACGCCATCACTAGTGCAGGCAATAGGCAATCCTGGGACTAGAGTGATAACCCACATAGGCAGCATTCATGAAAGAAGCCAGTTCTGTTTCAAAACAACTGAACATAAGCAGTTTGCTAAACCTTTGTTCCTGTAAAAACAGCAACTTGCTTTTTTCAAGTCTGTGGTTTTGTCACAGAAATACACTATTGTTTCATTAAAATACTGGATGAAGCACTGTAAGACACGAAAAAACATCTGACCAATTTATTCTACTTCAAAAATAGTCACTTTATTTTTTCTTTGAGAAATACATTAGAGAGAACTTCTGTCTTCATTCTATCAGTGAATTCTTGTACTATTATAAACTGTCACAAACAGATCTTCCCAACACAGACTACATAAATACATTATTACTAATAGGTTTTGGCCAGAACAGACTAATAAAGAAAAGAAAGAAGAAAGGGAATGCTGTTATCTTTATGTCACAGATTGAGAGCCTTCTCTGAGGGAAAAGTTTCCAGTTTTCGGTAGTGAGCTGAGTTTTTCTTCTCCCCTGGAAGGCTTGCATTTTGCTTAAGCCTTTCAGCTTCCATAGCCATCCTACATTCAGAATATTAATTTTGAAACTCCAATTTAACATCTGGTCCTAACTATACATATTTTTCCATTTGCAGTACCCCTGTGCCAGTAGTCTCTTAATAATTTATTCCTTAGCTCAAATCCCATCAACAAATCCTGTGGCATATTAACTGAGAAACCATACACCTTTTTTTCAGTAGGTACACACATAACTCTCTAGCCCTGCTTTCATGTGCAGCCATAGTAAAAAGTACATACCTTGCACTTTATGATCACTGAACAATTGTAAAATAAAAGGGATAAAATTTTAGCCTCATTGATGTCAATGCCAAAACTTCTCACTGATTTCAATATGATCAGGATTTCACCTCTGTTCTCAAATTTTCCCAAGAGAACATCAGAAGATGAAGGCTTTCAAGCTGTGGTCCCTATCCTACAGAACCAGGTCTGTAGAGAAGGCACTCTTCTTAATTGCACATGATAAACTGCTCAAAACTCTTACACCTTCCCTTGGCCTTCTTGTTGTGAAAAAGGGATGAATAACCTCCTTTTCTATAGGATGCTATTGACTTTTCTGTACAGACAATGTCAGCAATTGCATAAAGGATGCAACCTGTCTCAGTGAAGTACAGATTTTATAACTCTTCAGAAATTAGTTAACTGTTCTGCAAGTTTTGAGAAGAAATAGATCTTCATTTCCTTTTCTGAAAAAGTGGCTTCTTTTCCCAAAACATCCCCAAATTAACAAAGTACCCTTTACTTGTGTCATCAATATATAGTTTAAGGAGTTGGGGCATTCTGTTGTGTTGGATTTTTGTTTTTGTTTTTTTCCACTTTTGATATTCAGAACTGGATAGAGGGAAGGACAAAAAAAGGACAGTAACATTAAAAAATAAATAAATAAATTCAGGTTTTACTTACAACTTACAACCAAGAAATGTAGGTGAAAATCAATTTTATCTGTAAAGATGGACTTTAAAATAACATTTCATGATTGGAAATCAAAACAGTGTGAGCAGTTGTAATGACAAGCAAATGGGGCCAGATCAGATCCTTCCTGCCCCTTTCCTTTCCCTTCTCCTCCCAGCCAATTTGCTCACAAAAATAACCAAAGTATTAGACAAGCAGCTATCATGGTATGGAGCTGAGCAGAGGATCAAGAAATTCAGAGCTCAGGAAGAGACACTGCTTCATAACCTACTTCTTGGGGTGGCAAGTATTGAGTGATTTATACAGAAGAGGATTAAGCTCTCCACAGAAATACAGTATGGCAAAGGGCCTCCTGAGTTACTGTCTAGTCTTCTGCTATTGTACATACTAAATCTATTGACATCCATCTCAAAGTATTTTATATTTTTTTCCCCAATGCATGGGGAAAATGTCCCAGAAACTCACTGTTTTGTAGGTTAGAAACAGTCTCCTTTTCTGTTGGTGCCAATAGTGCTTTGAGATTAAATAGGGGATAGAGAGAAGAGTTGTAATGTCTGCTAACATAGTTATGAATTGTTACCATATCACCTCCCAGTTTGCATTTTCCAGACAAGGCAAGATTTTGGATCCTCTGCTTGTGAAGCAGTACTGCAGACCTCTGTTCCTCTTAAAATCTCTTGTTCTGTACACGTTGTTGGACGTGGGTGGCCAACTCTGCCGACTACATTACAGAATTTCACTAGTGCCTCAGGCAGTGGTGCAAACCCCAGCACGCAGTTCTGTGCTGGGAACTTCTTCAAGTTATGGAGAGGACCCAACTATGCAACAGGTCATAAATGACTTAGACATGACCAAGTAAAACAGTTACTCTGTTAGTTTACAGAGACAGTCTTCCCGATTCCTCTGCCCTTATCTCCAGCAGTGTTCCTGCCTTCTCACAGCAGAATGGCAAAGCAGGGCTGTGACACACGGAGCTCTGCAGAAGACACCTGTGGAAGTGGACCATATGGGAAAGGGGCCTGGAAGAGCTGTTGCAGACTGCCCCACGAACTGAGGTACACCAGAAACATGTCATCAGAAACATGAACCCCCTTTAAGATCTGATTATCTCAGAAAAGAAGGGGTTGTGAGGAGAAAGACAGCCCAACCCTGCATTTCATCTCTCTCTGAAATACTTAAAAGAACAACAGGCTCCCAATACTTGATATTATCGTTATATTGCTTTTGACAGCTGTATGGTGAAAGAGTCAAGTGGTATCTCCCAATATCACTGCATTCGTACAAAGAATTGGTCATACAAAATTCAGCAAAGTAAATGTCCAGGCAGATAGACACAAATACCTTTAAAAGCTGATAACAAGAAGAGTACAATGAGACTTCAATCACATCATAATTTTTTCCGAGTCTGAAAAGACTGTCAGAGGAAACCAGCACATTCATCTTTCAACATTTCAAAAACACAGGATATAGATTCTCAACCAGTAACCTATATCAGGTCCACAACTAAACAGTGCTCTGCTACATTATGTAAAAAAAAAAAATAATAATAATAATAAAATAAATATTAAATAAATAAATAAATCATAGTTTTAATAAGGAAAACAAAAACTGCTTAATCCCAGTTTTTATAATGGTGCACTAATAAATGGGACACACTGCAAAAGTAAAGCAATTTTTAATTGCAAAAAACTCCTACAAGATTTAGCCACTTACTTATGGCAGTATAAAGATATAGGCAAGGCTGATGAGCAGAGGTTACAGATCCTTTAGACCTGCTGATAGGAGAGAAATAAATAAACCATCAGTCTCACAAGCTCTTCTTTGAGTCTGAAAGCACAAGTACATAAAGTCTGCATAAAGTTTGTAAATGGGAAAAATATATAAAAGTGAGCTTGACCTGCCACACTTGGTGGCACCTCTTCAAAATTGCACATAGCATAAGAGAGGAAATACAGAATCTCAGTTTGTTATGCAGCTCTCTGTAAGGGTCTTCCCCATGAGATCTGATCACTGTGGAATGCGAAAAGACAAGTAGGGACCTGCCAGGCAGCCAAGATTATTTCATTACTGAGGCAAAAGGAAATAGAAGAGAAAACAAGTTTCATTAACTGTATTTTTTTCACTTCTCAACACAAACAGAAAAAGGCTCTGGGCTTGGTTGCACCTGTACTGACACTGCAAAAAGCAAAGTGCAGTGTCTTTTGCCCTTCTGCCATTACATAAGCTCTGCAGCAGCAATATTTTATTTTCTCAGCAATGGCTCTAAGCAGATAGGAACTCAGAAAATACATCAGAGCACAAAAATATAAAAACATGTCACACACAGAGCGCTGCTTTTTGAATACAAACCAACCTTCCATGTCTCACATTCCCCTCCCTCAAAAGAGGAAAATTCCTGTTTGGCACAGGATATTGAAGGGTCTCTTCCTCGTTGACACACATTTTAAGCAAGAAGCCTTCCTCATCTCTGCCAATCATTAACGTTATGCCAAGTTAGAAAACAGACTTTTCACAAATGAATATGAGTTGGATGGCATTAAAAGCAGTAGGAAGAATTCAAAATACATAATTTTTCTGTCTGGATTCTTGCAAAGTTGTCTAGCATTTCAGCACTCTCAAGTTGATGTGTTACAAGTTCCTCCTTCACAAGGAACTGTGTAAAAATTGCATGGCTTTGCCTCTCCTGCTGTAGTGAGAAGACAGATGAGATCACACGCTGCTAAGACAACTTCAAAACACAACACTTTTGCAAAGAAAGGGAATTCTAACTGTGTAATTATTAGTGTTTCTATAACAGTGTACAAACACCCTCACTATGCTTAGAATCCCATTGTACTAGATGTTGTACAGAGATGATACAGGTAGGAGGAAAACTTCTGGAGGAAGACCTGATGGAAATAAAAAGCTGTTCAAAGTTCACCCAGCAAGTGAGTAACAGGGTCAGCCAGGTCTAGACCCAACTCCTTATCTAGCTCACCAGCCACTGCAAAATGACCTTTCCCTCAAAAGCTTTAACATTTTTTACAAGTCTTTAAAAAGCTACTGTTATGTTCCAGAGATGTAGGCCCACTCTTATGTCACCTTACTCAGACACTTCAATACATCCATGTTAGGGTAACTGGCTGGGCTCTCTGGTTACCTGCAGAGGGAGAAGAGATCTTCCAGAAGACAGTTCACACCTCATATGACCTGAATCAGATCAGAATGCTGTCAGTCCCTGAAGAGCTTTTTGCTCTAGTGGAATAAAACATTTTACCATCTTTAGCTTGGAATTCAGATGCTAGTGATAGATTGTGTTTCTGCCACAGCAACACCAAGAAATCACAGGAAAAGGGCTTGTGAGGTCCTTATATTTTCCATTACCAGAAGATGCTCCCCTAAAACAAATACCCTAATGCATGCAAAAATGTATCTTATATCTAAGTATACAGAAAGAGAGGAGATTTTATATATTTAAACATATATGTAAGTTCTGGCCACATTTTTTTCCTTTACCTACCTTAATATGGTTTGCCTTTGCAAACAGTAACTTCTTAAGGAAAAATACTGCAAATTAAATCCTAATTGCATAGAAATACTGTGGACATATGAATGAGAATAAGATTTTTCCCTGTGCATTCCTTTATATTTAGAAAAATTACACTTACTTGGACAAGGTCCATAGATCATCTCTTTCACCTTTCATTGTACAAAATTTGGGGCCTGGTTATGGGAGCTGCCATCCATTCAGCCCCATGGTCTGACACAAATGTCAACATAAATAAACAGCTACCTTAATAGTGCTGGCATCAAAAGTGTATTCATTATATAATACTATACCACAGACATAACACAATCATGTCACAAACTGCCCTGTGGTAGAAGAAAACAAAAGAGAATAGAAAATGCCTGAACTGACGGATGGATTTTGGACCGTAGTGTGTGTCAGTGATAAGAATGATGATTTACTGTTGTATAAATATTTTAATATGTGTGATCAATTAATAATTTCCAATATTTTCTTAGAGGGCTGATAAAAACGATTAAGCTTCAGGCTCATTTCAGCATGTTTAAATTAAGGTGGAAACCTACAGCACAAATCAATCTACTGGCATATTCACCTAGGATTTACGAATATAACTCGAGTAATTTTTTCTTATCTTACAGAAAGCACTGTGAAAGGTATTTCAATTTATTGTGGATAACAATCTATCAAAATAAACCTGCTCAGGACATGCCCTGAATATAAATGAGGCAGCATGAAAATAAAAGAAACATGAATTTTAATTAACCCTGTGATGGTTGGCCGATCCTGAATTGTTCAGTCTGAAAACATAGAGCTTCTACGATATACATTCAACTTATGTGCTTCTATAGCAATAAGTATCAAATCTATTAAAACACCACCCCAGGACATTTGTAGATTAGGAAAGTATAGAGAAGTAACTCCTCTGGTACTTTATGGAGCTACAAACTCCTGGATCAACAATAGCAGCTCAAACTATGTACTGCATGCCAATCCTTTAAGTCATCACTCAAGATGCAACTCCAGCTTTAACAACTGCTTCTTTACCACATCAGGTTTAAATCTCTCACTCTGAACTTTATATTATAATCCTGCCATGAAGTATCTTACTGTGTGGCCACAGGCTGTTTAGTGCTTTATTTTCAGTCTTAGGATTCATTTGATAACTTGGAAACATCTAGCTTTCATATCTGAGGGTGGCAGAGACAGCATATTCTGAAGAACTAAATTGCAAAGAGAAGGAAAATCGATTAAAATCTTTATTTTTTTTTAAGATACTCTTGTATTTGGGCTGAGGAACTAGGATCCGGGTAATGATTTTTTATGTCTTGAATGCTAATAATATTGATGAATATATAGACTGAATTAATAGAAAATAAAATATAGAATGAATATATAGAAAATAATCAGGCTTGAACTGTAGGAACATTAATCATATCATCTCCTTTAGCTGCCCACAAACTGATTTCACATGTGCCACACCAAGATCATACTTGCTCGGCCTTCCCAGTGTTGCGCCAACAAGACCATTGTTACTAACACCACATTCACAAGATATAACTTAAGGTATTTCCTTCAGGTAAAGTCCCTGTAGAGTGAGTAGAAGAAGCTGGATTACTCCAGAAAGGGAATCACATTGAGGACTTTGCTATTACCAAGGATGACTTCAAGACATGGGGACAACCTGCATCTCTTAGACACCCTTCAGAGAACCTGTCTCTCTACTTCAGTTGTACAAGGAGCTACAAATACAAGTACAAGGAGACTAACTGGTCAATTGTGCAAATCTGGTTGTCTGATGTACACTGATGATAACACAAAGTACACAGCCACTAGCTTTCTGTGCGGCTGTCACCATATCCAGAGCATGTATGAATTTGTGAACAGCATAATTTTCATCTTGTAGCCATCAGTTTTCACATATAAAACACTGAAGCCTACGCCCAAAGGTCAAAGAAATCAACAATTTCTCAGTGCCATTGCTCTGAAGGAAGATTTCCATAAGCCAGATGAAAGGATTTGCTAAAGCAATGCAGCATGGGCTTGGGAGAAACCAGGAGGCAGTGAAAAGACCTTCACAGAGCTCGTAATAACTTTCTGCAGAGGTGTAATTGTACAGAGCATTAAGCCACTGGTGCAACAGCCATGAATAAGTTGCCTTTGTTCTTCACTTCCAAAAACCTCTAGGTCAGCACCTTGGCTATCCCACCCTTGGCCTGTCCCTGTCCCCAGGAAGGTGCCTGATGCCCAGAGCCCCCACTGCCAGCCCCCTGGGCCCAGGAAGGTGCCAGCCCTGCTGGGGGAAGCCCTAACACCAGACATTTTGTTATGAGCTATGTTGAAAAATCTATACAGAAAATAAAGGAGATTTGGCCTAATAAAGCCTCCAACATTGGTATATTAAGCTACTGTTCCTCCTCTGTCCATTAACAAATGCAATCCCCTGAAAAATGAAAGAGCTTTAAATATTAATGTAATAAGCTGATAAATAGATGGCTACAAACTATTATTTCTGGCTAAAATTAATGTAGAAGCAGCATTTTGATAAATTCTAATAGGAAAAATTTGGAAGCCTCATAGTACTTAACATAAGGCAAATTAAAGAGCTGACATTTTTATGGTGTTTTAATTAATGAGAATCTAGAGTGGAATTCTCATGCAAATACTGTACGTATTGTATGACAACCACATTAATACCAGAGGAGTTAATTATGATTAGTGCTATTACACTGAGTACTAAATGAATTAACAATAATGAGGCACTCCTAATACTATCATCACATTTCCGCATACATTTTAATGGATAGGTTTCACCCTGATTAGAGCTGATAAATTATTAGCAGCAAACAAAATTATCTGTTCCATTTATCACTTTTTCCTCTTCACCCTGTGTTCAGAAATCAAAGCTTATTTCTGAGAGAGAAATGTTACCCATGAATATCCAATGTATTTCTGGTCTTTATCAAACTGTTCTCATAGCTGCTCATTAAAGACAACTCCAATCACAGGGTATTATTGCTACTCCTAAACGGATTAGGCAAGGAATATCAAGTTTTTTGAGCTTACTTACTAGGGAGTCAGCTATCCAGAGCCTTCCTCTAAGTAGCTGGGCAATAGATAACTGCATTGCCATTACTTAGCAACCTTAATTTCTAAAAGCAAAGCCAAAAACACTGAACTTACTGGAAAACCTGAAAGACAAAGGGAACGGTTTCAGTCAATGTGGCAAGCAAGACCCAGAGTTACAAGACACCCTGGCAGGAAGGAAGAAGCGATCCTGACTGGGTTTGCACACTTTCATCCATAATTCCCAGTCAGAAGTATTTGTGCATGTGCTGCATGCTTTGAGCACAACAAATCTCATATTCCCAGACAATTTCAGACACAGAACACGTTCTGAATTCATGCAATAAATCCAACACGAAGGGAAAGGGAACATGCGCAGAGGCAATGAATTTACTGAAAAGCTGAGAACATGTGGGCAACACACATGCAGTAAGTGCAGTGCTCCCTAAACAGTGTCAGGATAGCCACAGCAAGCCAACCTGTCTGTGCACAAACATGTGAGCACTGAGCGGCTGCAGCGTGTTACCTACACATGCACACACACAAAGGTCATTTCTGGAAGTGCAGCACATAGGAGCAGGGCTTGGCCTGACTGGAAGACATTGTTAAATCCTGTAATAATTTAAAATGTTCTCAAAATCCACCTGTGCATAGTTTCTGACTGGAAGATGACATGTTCAGGAAAACCCTGACAACTGCTAGCCTTAGCAGCTTTCACAGAGAAGATGACTTGAACTGCTTCTTACTGTCTCTTTATGGACTCCTGGCAACTACCATGGTTGTCCCTCCCCACAAGTGGCTCTGACGCAGAGGCATGCAAAAAATAACTGGGAAAAAATAAAATAAAAATTAAATTAAATTAAATCAAAAAATGACTTTTGGGCAGGTAGGAAAGGCTAGTGGGGAAAAAGCAGGAAACCATCAGAAGAAATGTGTATAGAACAAAGGAATAAATCTGTTTGAGAGGACTGTTTTCATAATGGAAGCCAGGTGAAAAACACTTCACAGAGAGGAATGCCTTTGCATGATTTATGCTAGTTCCTGATGTTCTTTTCCACTTATCTCTATTTATCTATATTATGCCTTGTTGTTGTATGATATTTCAATTGCTGTCACAAAGTAAGCTAATTTCATGTGCTCATGAGATATCCTTTGGATTCTCTCAACAGCGTACTACTTTCAGAAACTCAATAGCCAGAGTACAGCTAAGTGCTTCTTTAAAATAAGTTCAAAATCAATGTAACCAAGTGTTTTGTGATAATTTAGTGCATTGCTTTAGGGAGAAAATCAAATTGTTTCTTACAGTGAGCATTCAAAATCTATCTAGTAACTCTGGAGAGACAGCCATAAATCCTCTTTGAGAAGAAGTTCTCTATCTTCAAAATCCTATTACAGTAAAGCATTTATGAAAGCAGTACTTGCATAGTACTAGCTAATATATAAATATGTATAAAATTAATGCAGGGAAGGTTTTTTTGTGTGTGTGTGTGTGTGAGTGTTTTGTTTGTTTGTTTTTTACACAGAGCAGTAGTCTGGTAGTATTTGTTCACTGTTCATGTTTCTGATTTATATTAACCGAGGCACTCAGGGCATAAATAGTTTCTCTCTGTTCCTGCAAAATAACTGCTCTTGCTGACTTCTAATTCCAGGAATATTAATGCCTTGCAAAACAGTGGAATACAATCTAATTAAAACTTGTGGGGTTTTCTTTTCGCATGCTACTATGTTAAAGGAAATAATTTTCATAGTATATTAGGAAGGAGGAGGGCTGGATTTCATCTCACTTATACCGATAGCTCCATGAAAATAATAGAGTTATGACAGTAAAAATGGCAGTTGAGAAAAAAACTAATTGTTCACAAGATTTGGTCCTGGATCACTAACTTCAAATAGTGCCTTACATCTTGAATAAACATGCTGGTTTCATTGGCCTTCCTCAGCCAGAAAAACACTCTTGTATTAACATGAATAAATGTATCAGAACATAGTCTTTAGGCAGCTTATTTTACAGTCAATATTTACTCATCCATACCTACCTACTTCAGCATGATGTCTGCTTTTATCAGATGGTTAGTTGAATGCTTTGGCTTGCAAGCTTGAGGCAGATCTTTAAAGAGTTCAAAAAGGATTTTTTTAATAGCTTGTCAGTGGACATTGTGATTACAGTCACAAATCTGGGATCAAATCTAGCAAGATTTCAGGTAAAACTTACTTATTTGCTGGCGCTGGCCAGGAAGGCAGGATTAGGACCCTACTGGCCTGGATCCATGTCCTGGTCAGCATTCAGGCACAGCTTGAAACTAATGCAGGATTTTATACAGCAGCCAACAGAAGAAACAAATGCAGGATGTCTTTTCATATCACGCTTTCATGGGACAGTGTAATTGTTACCTTGGAATCGATAGACATTCCTGTTTGTCTCCAGCAGTATCTAGCCTTAAATAGTTGTGAAAAGCTCTTACCCTCACTGCTTAGCATTGTGCAAAACTCAGGAGCTATTTTTCTGCAGACTGATGTCTGAGGTTTGGCCTTTAAACCTTTCTTCTAATACTGTTTCTAATGTTTTTCTTCACCTAGTTTCCTAAGTTAAACAGCGATTGGCAGATGTACCTCCAGTTATTCATTGCTCCTGAATACTTTCCAAAAGGAATCAGCTTCGATAAAGAAAGTTGGAAGCACAGGTGGCTAGAGGTGTGGGGGAAGCAGTGTAATTTACTTACAGAGGTTTTAAAATAGCACTACACTTTTTCTTAAATGCTAGAAAGATTTAATGTTTCTGCACTGAGAATTCCAATTGATAAGGCAACATGGAAAAAAAAATAAAGGTGACAGGATAGAAGAGAAATGAGGAATAAATTGAGGAGGTGGGAAAATAAGAAGGGAGGATAGAGGAAAAAATTTGTTGTAGCTAAAGAGGAATTCATCTCTTTTCGATATGCTTCATCTTATCTCCTCAGCCTTTTTCTTTTATTATGTTTGTCCTCCTGGTATTTTTTTTCCTTTCTTTCTGTCTTCTTTTTCAATAAGAAATTAGTTCTCCAGTGGAGTTGCTAAGCTATTTGATGTTTTTAACAGTTATACTACCTACAAATCACTTTGGTTGTCCAGCAAGGCAGATGCTAGAATGCTCTGGAAAGTCCTCACTATGACATCCATGGATGATCAGCAAAAATGATAAAAAATGTAATACGGTAAAAAAAAAGATATTAGCAATACCAGAAACAATGGCATGAAGTGCACACTGGGAAAGTCGTGTACAGTTGAGTATTTTGAGACTTGTGATTCTTAAGCCTAAACTTTTATCAGATCAATTACAGCATTATTCTTGCTACGTCAATCAAGCACCCATGAGCTGTTGAATCATTACGTCTGGTCTGGATGCCCAATTTTTTAAGGTAGAGGTTGAGAAAGAGTCTTGGACACTGGTAAGACACAAAAGAATTATTTAAAGAATGTAAAACCTTATTTGAAAAATTAGTGACTGACAGAAGCTTTGACTGTTTCATTTTCCCCTGAGATGTAAAAACAAGACGAGATCACAGTCTTACATGGAGACAGCATTTACACAGAGAGAAGTTTTAAAATGGAAAACAGGGCTTACTTTAATCTTTCACAGAAAGGCATAGCAGCACACAGAAGCAACAAATAGTTTTAACAGGTTATTAACAAAACATAATTAACTTCAGATACATTGCAGATTCTTCCATCATTTAAAGTCTTTACATTAAGTTTGGATGCCTTCAAAAACATGCTGTTGTCTGTATGGATGAAGTAGCACGCCCTTCATTTTGCAGAAGGTTAGGTTAGATTTTTACAATGGTCAAGCCTTCAAAACTATGACTAAAGATAATGGTTCAGTGGGAACAAGAGAAGGTCCCCTGTAACGAACAATGTTATAAAGTCCCAACTCAGCACAGCAAATAAATATGTACTTAGCACAACAGTTCCAATGAGCTCAGTCAAAGTACGATCGTGCTGCTCTTCCTGACAGCTCAATATCCTACATTGGACAGGCATATTGTAAGAGGACAAAAGAGCTTACCATTTCAGTAGGGGGGCGGAAAAAAGAGTGGCAGAAATGAAGTATAATCAGGAAACACGGAGTGACAAGGAAGTCAGATAGGGATTACAGAGGAAATTAATATCAAGCTAGAAGCCAAATATGGCTCTTAACACAGTCCTGTTCCCAGTCACAAAGCCTCTTCTCATTGCACACTCGGTAAGTACTGGAGAGAATCCCAAATACTCACTGTTTATATTCCGAACCTTATGGGTGATAAAAAACACGAGTTAAAAAATATCGGGGAGCTCCCGCTTCTTATTCAAACTGACCTGATTCTGATTTGTGCATAAGACTTTCATTTGACAGAGGTTTATTTTATCTAAAAACCAAAGGACAAATCAAAGGGTAGAATAATTTGTATGTGGAGGGTGATGCAAAATCACCTTTTCAGAAGTATTCAGTGCATACACTACTCATCCAAACCTCTTAGACAAAATACTGAGCGCCTAGCTATTGTGCTCCAGTTCTGAAGAAAAAACGCATAGTATTTGAGCAGACAAAAATGGTAAAGTCCCTCTCTTCAGTCATGTGCACAGGATACAGCCTAACACTCCCATAAAAACCTCACAAAGTGCAAGAGGTTCCTTTGCATGCACAGTTGGTACCAGACACAATACACATCTTTAATTGCATCTCATCCTAGCTTCAGCCCTTATATGGGGCATGCTAAATTTTATTACAACAGGTTATCTCTTATGGTGATAACGATGGCTTAATTGATGACACAAACACTAGTAATATGATTAACTTCATCACAGCATGAACAAAAGTCAGTTTTACCTTCTAGCTCTGCGTTTATAAAAGTATGAATCTCAAGCAGAGATACCTGTCAGAATATACCATTAAATGACAGTTGCTGGAGAACATTATTTAGATGTATTTAGCCTACAAAAATTTTCAGTGCATATCAGGGTAACACATCCATATATAAAGTGAATTAAGACACAAAGGCCCATGATGAAGAAAACTGATAACCAGTGACATGTGCATTTCATTGGTCCACCTGTAAAGACAGTACAGTAGCTAGTAGTTTGTTTATTCCTTATTCCAAGTGCTTTTTACAAATGCTTTGACTTGCTGTGGCATTGCATACCTTGTTTTCCCAATAAAATCATGACAGTTGCTCAGTTCTTGGTACACCAAGCACTACCAAATTCATTCCATTCAGAATTCCATCAACTCTTCCTGTCTGTTGAGATGATCAGTGTAAACACAGACATAAGGAGTATATTTATTACTCATTACAGAACTTTGGTTTTGTACATTTTTTGTAAACGGTCAATCTAATTCCTTACTTAAGGATGAATAGACCATCAGTATTTTTCCCAAGTCTATGGAAGTTTTCTGAAACTGATGATCATGCTGGGAGAATTTATCAATTTTCCTGCCTTCTTCACTGACAGATACTGATTTAACAGTGAAGACAGGGCAACTGTTCTTCTCTCCTGCTTTCTCCAAGTTTGTACCTTCCACATTGTTCAGGTAGTATCTACACACACTTCTTTAGCATTTCAAGCACCCTAAGATTTAAGACACTTCTTATGCAGTATCTTGAGCTGTGGCAATAAGGAGATACTGTGTAAATGCTTTTCTTTCTGGAGATTTTGAGTTGTGAGTCTACCTGTCTGTTAATAGCCAGACATTTCTGGTAGGCTGTAGTGGTAGATCAGCCTGCCATTCTAGTAAGACTGTGGATGACCTGGCTTCCAAAATGAGTTCTCTAAGGCATCTGTCAGTGTGTTGGTTCCTAACGTTCCTGAAGAATTATATTTGCAAATATATCATGAATTTGATAGAGTCTTTGTAATGGGAAAAAAAAAAAAAATCTATACATTGCTAGCCAAATATCAAAGAAAATAATTTTTGTCCATAAAATTGCATTATATTTTATAATAGTTAATCTATATCTAAAGTTCACTTCCTAATTTTCCAATAACTTGTATTCATTTGTTGGTCAAGGCATTTATTCATTGCTTTGCTTTTCGTAAATGACTTTGAGTCTCTACAGCATCACAATATCATTTCATCATCATGTTTAAAATCAAATTTATGGCAATTTCCCTTTTAGCCTTTTAATGACATATGAAATCCCATTCTCTGTTGATAATGATACTTCTTTTAATATACCAAATACAATATGTATGCATTCCATTATTCTGTATTTAAAATCAAGCACACGAAGGTAATTCTGTCTTATTTCAACTTTTGACTTTTATAAAAGAACTGGCTCCTTATAAAATGTTTAACTCATTAAAATTTTACAAAAATCCATTAGTAGAGTTTCTCATTTTATCCAAATACTATTCATCAGCATTTCTAATTTCATTTTAATAGCTTCTCTTTTTATGATTATAAGAGTAATGTCATACACAGCTTTTACATTAGCATTAAAAAAGTCT
The DNA here is from genome assembly GCF_047663525.1 of Anas platyrhynchos. Taxonomy (NCBI): domain Eukaryota; kingdom Metazoa; phylum Chordata; class Aves; order Anseriformes; family Anatidae; genus Anas; species Anas platyrhynchos. The sequence goes on along the minus strand of NC_092589.1, from coordinate 32,132,639 downwards.
GAAATTGAGGATAGCTAGGTGGTTTTTTTCTATTCTATAAATATAAAAGAAAAATAATCTCATTTTAGTGTAATGTATTACTCCGTGTGAAACAATGCATTTTTATTCCAAACACTTAACTTGTATATCAGTCAGTATTAGTTTTAGATGATTAAAAAGAAGCAAAATATATTATTCTCTTGCATTGTATAAACTTTGAAATGTATAATTGGGAAAATTAAAAACTTTCTTCTTATCTTTACAGAAGAAAAAAGCAGAAAGATTAAACATATCTTTCTTGCAGGTGTTTCATTATAAAACAAGCTGTAACTTCAGAAACAATGCTTCAGTGAAGCACTATTTCACATGCTGTGCCCTTCAAACATATTTTAATTCAAAATTACTCTCTTTTTCCTCAAAAAAAAAAAAAAAAAAAAAAAAAGGAAACAAACACACTAAGTCTTTGTTGTTTTGTTGTTGTTTTGGGTTTGTTTGGGTTTTTAGTGCTATCATAATATAGCTATCACAAGCACATAAAATCTTTGCAGGTATAGTTAGAACTATATTAGGCCTTTTTTTTTGTTGCTGGTTTGTTTTTTGTTTTGTTTTGTTTTTTTTAATTCTATCATAATATTGGCATCATAAGCACATAAAATCTTTACAGATATAGTTAGAACTATGTTGCACTGTGGCATGCCCATACCAGTTCCAAAATCAAATAGTGCTTAAGACTGTCTGGGAACAAAATTCACTGGACACTGTCAAGCAGGGCTGAGTTTTATAGAATTTTTTCTTGGAATTTGCAAACCACACTACCTGAACATTAGTGAACAACAAAACACTGCATTGCTGTGGGAGAGGCGCCGTGTCACATCCTAGAAGTGCTTCCTAACACTGCTGAGTGAGAAGCAACAGAGCAGCGCAAAATGTTTTTGCTATACCAAGCCCTTGGGGTCCTACTGAATTGTTCTAATGCCAAAAGAGGCTCATGGGGTTTTTTGGACAAGATATTAGCAGCACAAAAGGAAAGCCTGCAGTATAGTCTGTGTAAAACATGACACCCATTTTTAAACTGCAAAAGCAGACATTTCCCTCTGAGATACTCTGATACAGCTTGTAAGAATGTGTGGCTCTGTTGCAATCTCTGGATTAAAATAAATGCCTGGTATTTCTTCTCATAAAACTTGAAAAGATTATACATCAATAAGATATAATATTGAACTTTATTATTAATAGACCACCAACATGCTTCTGGTTCCTATTGCAACTTCATGGTTATAAAAGTATAGCTTCCTAGAAATCAGTGATTAATGAGCTATCACTCTAGTATTTTTCATTTCTTCAGTAGTACCAGCACATGTGTGATACCATTCGATACGTAGTTAAACTTCCACCTCTGAGGTTTGTGCTTGGTTTTAGTGTAACATAAAATCATAAACTTTTAAGAGCAATGAATGCAGCTGTGTTTCAATAGGTTTCCTTAAAAATACCCAGCAAAAGAGACTGGATTTTTGTAATTAACTTGTTAATAACAAAGTAAATTAACTTGATTAAAGAACAAATAAAAATAAAAATAAAAATAAACACTTTTTTTATAACTGTTGAATAAGTATTTTGCACATTGATTTTTACCGTAGTTCAGTTCTAACCATGTTTATTATATTTTGTATGACAGATGGATTTCTAAAGTTGATTGAACTATAATAAGGTCTCAATAGGGTAAGACCTTCTACAGCACTGTGTTTTGAAATTATACCTAAGGAAGGGTAGGATATTACAGATAGAGAATTATACTGTGGTGAATTAATAAACTTCAGCTCTATGTATTGATTTAGTTCTGCTCGAGGACAGGGCAAAATGAAGTAAGATGGAGGGGAGTGGAAGGTGGATAATTACCAGAGAAAGACTGCCTGTGAGGGTGCAGCCTCTCTCTCTCTCTTGAAAGAGAGAAAACAGGAGACCATTGCAAATTCACAGACCGACTGTCCTGCAGCTGATGTCTCTGAATGCCATACGCTACCCTCATCAAAGATCAGTGTCTGGATCAACAGGTGAAAGCAAAAGATAAGCAGCCACCAGAGGAAGTAACATAATCTTTCTGGATTACTTCTGTCAACGAGTGCTCTGCAGACTGCTTCCATTCTTGCATTTAAGGGATTCACTACTGCAAAAATATGCTAAGCAAGAGCAAGCCTGCAATGAGGTGTACTCTGGGGTCTGCTGTCACAGAAAGCCAGTACAAGGCTGACATAGGAGCTGCAGATGCAGCAGACCTGCACACAAAATTACTTACTAGCAGAATATCATAAACTTGGCTCAGATAAAGTCACTCCTTAGAAAGTGGATCTGTTTCTTACCTCTCTGAGACACTGAATTCTACCTGCTAGGTTTTCTAATGCCAAACTGACTTACTCAAGAATAGCTAGGCTTGGTTGTTTTTTACTTCAAAACCTTGACCAAAAATAAATAAATAAATAAATAACACCAGGGGTATTTTGGTCATCACTTCTGTTCAAAATTAAATGTTGCTGCACTTCATTTCCTGATGTTTTCCATTTTCTGATAGTGCAACATTGTTCTTCAAAACAAGGTGAAAATTCCCTGCAGGTACTTTCCATCTGAAGTGGAGCAGAATGGTCAGGTGGTAAGGAAGAGGCAGTTAAAAATAATAATAATGGTAGGAATTGGTTAAGACCTGCTTCTAAACTTACATATTTTTCTGTATCATCATCTCTTAAGGGTAAATATTTACCCAGCAATAGATACAACAACTGTTAAGAATGGTTGAACAGGAGAATAGCCTGTCAGATGATTCTAAATTATATTCTTTAGATGATCAATGCTTCATCAATTCTGTAATAGTTAATATCATTTTAACCATAAATCTTTTTGACTCAGGTGACATAAACAAGGGTTAACTCCATCACTTTCTTGTGGCATTTTATACAAATTAAATCACTGCATTCTTGTTGTTTTCTAGTTGTGGAGCTCACAGGAGCTTAGCAAGTTTTCACTGCTGCTCTCTGTTCCCATAATACGTAGTAGCCAAACCCTCTCACCAGCTGCATGTGCTCAGCATTGTCCCTGTCTGGAACTGATGAGTGGATTAGACTTTATATCATCTTTCCATCATCTGAGGTCTAATGATTTCTTACATAACTATGAATACCAAGCTGTAAAAAGAAAAAATCTGCACAGGCAAAGTGCCAATAAAATTTAGTACCTGCAAACATGCAGTGACATGTTGACCAAGATCACTGACCCCCAGACAAATTCAACATTTGTTCACTCAGGAGTAGTTCTGCTGATTTTCGGTGGTTGATGGAGGAGCCTTTCACCTGCAAGGGTAAAAGCTCCTGATGTGGCTATTACCGTATGATTGGTTTCAGTAGAAGGAGCACCTTTATTTTCCAAGAGGCAAATAAGATCAGAATGAGACCTCATTAATTACATGGCTTGCCTATCTTGCTTTATTAGGGAGTTCCAAATTAATTTAACATTAGTTAATGAGCTTCTAAAAGAAGCTGTTATTCGGCAATTATTTTCACTTGTTTCAGCCTGTTTTCAGATTAGCCACATTTAGCAGTTATTCAGCTATTCTTTTTTTATAAGACCCACTCATTCAATTTTTACTGCTTTTTGGTAAAATTTTGCTGTCAATTAGCATGTGAATACTAATCCTTTTTCTTGATGATTTGACAATTTAATGAATCAGAGCCTGAATCTGAAGCCACTGGAAAAAGCCAATAGGAGTAAGAATGGTCACTCCTAAGGTGAAATATTCAGGCTTGCATCGGTAGACACCTAACAATTAACAAATTAAAAGTGAGGATGGAGAAGAGAGACTCACGTTCTTCATCACCAGCTGTGAAGGGCTCAGTGAGCAGTTCTGACTTAGAATGTGTTTTCCAAACCATGGCATTGCTGTAGGACTAGAGCTTTCTTATTTGTTAAGGTTTTTTTAGGAAAAGAAAACTTAATTCCATCAAGATCAGGTGTACACCTGATGTATGCCCGGAGGATGTCCAGAGCCTAACAAAGAAGCCAGGAACCGCTGGTCCTTCTGACGTGATTAATGAGAAATCAGCCTGCAGCTGTGCTCTCCTGTCTTCAGCCCTTCATTCATTTCTGAACAAGAACAGCCCCTTTTCAGGTATGGCAGCAAGGCCAAACTGTTCACGGCAGGAAGTGCTGATTTTATTAATGCTCTGTATACTGCAAGCAGAAAAATCAGAAGTGCCCCATTTAATTAGAAGTTCTGCCTTTTGGCATTGAAAAATTAATAATGGGCAGGACGATCCATGAGGTGGTTTGGTTTTGACTCAGAAGGGGCGATCCCAGTCAGTATTAACTGGAAAATAGGAACTAGCTTTGTATTAACTGATATAGAGAATATAAAGCTATGATCATTGGATTTCTTAGGTAGAAAAGAGCACAGAGGAGATTTTTCTTAACCTACGGTTAAATTATAATATTATAAATTATATAAATTATAATAGTAATAACATAACCATGATAAAGCTTTTACTGCAGAAGTGATATAAATGTAAATGAGTAAAAGTTTAATCAACAGAATAAACCCCCCAGTGCAGTAAGAACAATGTGAAACAAAGCGCTAAAAGTGGTTTCTAAAATTATGTAAAATATAGGTCTCAAGATATATATTCTGTCCAGCAACACAAAGTCGAGCTGAGTTTGCTAAAGACAACAGATTGCTAACAGACTTAGCTTTCTGGGGGTGTTAACTTCGATGTTGGCAATAAAAAGTATTAATTAGTGTTTTGTTTGGCTCCTGGTTAGGATCCCCAAATGTAGAGGCACTGGAGCAAAGCTGACCTGTCTCTGCCCTTCCTGCCTTTGCACAACCTGTCAGTTCTTGCAGTGGGTTTGACACTGTCAAGTTGAAACATTAAGGGAACAGATTTCAGCCAGATCAAAAGTGTTGATGGTTTCCATCTAATCCAGCGATGCTCATCTCTCTGCAAATTTCCATTAATTTGTATTGTAAAAACCTGGTCCAGTAGCTATGTCCTAAGAGACAGCAGCATTCAGGAAATTTCTTTATGATACTTTAAGCACAGTAAAGCAGGGTAGATAAAAGTAAGAGCTCAGTCCTGCAAACACTTCCCATCAGATACATGTAGTTGAGGACAAACCCAAATGGACAGCATTTACCCATTAACCCATTTACCTGGGCAATATGGAGCTTGCTTCTACTGGAACACCAGAAAGGTGAGTTTTCTCATGCGTTGTTTAGTGACTATATACCACAAATACACACATTTCTGCTAGCACATCCTATTATTGTTGAGTGCGAGGGAAGAAGCACTAGGTAGGTAGCATGACGCAGATTAGACTCTGTTCTTCCTAAGTCATCTTCATGCACAAGATGACAACCAACATATAATCACCACCAAAATCACCCTTAAACTGTACAGAAATTTCTCGTGGTTTGTCATTACTGCTGTGCAGGATGGTGTTCATATTATCTCACCAGCAGGAATTAGAGTAGTGGTAAGGATGAAGAACTCACAGAATAATAAAATAACTGGTCTTCTGACAGATATATTGTAGTCCTACATCTCCTTCCTCCTTTTTCTATGATGTGGAAATAGATTTTTCCTTTTTGAAAATCTATTTACTTAATTCTTGCTTCTAAAGGAATGGCAAAAAGACTCTGTGGGTTTTAAAAAAATTTTTTTCATCCTTCCAGCAATATGAGAACTAGAATTTGTAGCAGTCATGCAGGTTTGATGCTATTAGCATGTCAGTGGAACAACACTAGGAGAGGAAATGGGCAGAAAAATGAGGACATCAATTTAATTTAGTTCAGCTCTGCCAACGCTGCTCATGTTGAGTACTGCCTCAGTGAGAAATCCTACTGATTTTCGTGTCATTACTCCTTCAGCAAAGTACTTCAGGGAAGGAGGAGGAGGCAGGAAACTTCATTCCTAGATTATGAGGCAACAAACAACTACCCTTGCATACTGCATTGCCATGAGGCCCAAATTTGAGCATAAACAGTGATCAAAGTGCAAACTGGATTTTGCATTAATAGCAATGATTGGCACTTTAAAACTAAAGAACATTAACTGCCCTCCCTGCATGTTTTCTGCTTTGTTGGCCTTTTAATACCTGGAGTCATTGTCTTGGTTTGACCTCTGACAGTTTGGCAAATCAAGTTCAAAACAATCAGGATTCTACCCCATGAATTTTTATTTTTATTTTTTGAAATGGTGATCATTTTACTGTAAGCTGCTACATATTTCATGAATGCACTATTTTTTTCTACCTAACTCTACATACATTCTTCACGCAAACGAGACCTTAGCTTTCAATGTGTTGCAGCATCTTTCAGACCCACTACTGCATATAGCAACTGAGAAGTCTATAAATGCATTTGGAAATTGTAGTTGAATTGGTAATTTTCTGATTGTTTTCATTGGAATCCTGTCAGGTATATTTACTGTATTGAAGATTGGACGGCATTACAACGCTTGCCAGAAAACTCATTTTGTGAATGTCTTTCACATTTCAGAAGATGACAGAATCCCACGGATGAGGGAGGAAGGTAGTTCTGTGGTGTATGCATAGATGTAAGCGCGGCTATTCTGCTCCTTTGTATTGCTGCTTCAAAGCACAAATGAAAATCATAAAGTTCAAGAGTGCCACAAGAAAATGCAAGTCAGCAATATAAAATTTTAAAAGCTTTTTTGGGGGGAGGGGAGAGGGTGCAGGGAGGGTAAGCGGGAAGCTTTCAAAAGGATTTAATTCCAACATCAACATATTTGAACATGGGAATGTGATCCAAGAAATTCTGCTGTGCTTTCATATTTTGTTTTCTACTGAGTAGAAGAATAAAGAACTGTGATTGATACAGTTCTTCAGCCTAGCAGGTTTTTTTTAACAGAATGAGCTGTAGCAGTTTTTGTTTTCCAATCTTACTAAATTAACATTGATTACAAGAAGCAATGTTCAAGAAAGTCATCCATAGTAATTTCTTTCTTTGTACATGCTCTTAAAAGTGAAGTTATCCATCATTATTCATGCAATGAAAAGTTGCTCACAGAGTAGAAACAAATCTTCTAACACATTTGTGAAGCATTTTAGATGCAGGTTGCTGACTGTCTCCAAAGTAACTGCAGAAGCAGCAATCTTTTTTCCAAATCAAAAGTCTATTAATCAAGAAGTCCCTATTTACTTAGGTATGAACACATTTCTTTGCATTGGTATCTCCTCTCCCACTTGCTTGTATTTCAGAGATTAAACCATTGTCAGTTTAGTTTATCTCCAGAAGTGACCTTTCCATTTATCTTTGCCTTGAAGCAGCAGAGTACTCCAGGTAATTCCAGGTATTCTGAGATACTTCAGACATTAAGGGGCATTGCTCGGATTTGAGAAGGGAAGCAGAAATGGAGAGCTGTGCAGACCATCTCTTTGTGGACAGCTCAGGTGTACCTGCTTTGCTTGCCTGTGCATTTGTCTGGGTCAGATCTGCAAATTCAGACAATCTACAATTTCTTTCTACTGCTTCAGATGAAATCTGTGCAAGGCTATGTACTTAAATTTAGTGATAATCATCTCTCTGAGGAAAGAAAACATGCTCTGCCTAGACTGTTTGGAAACCAAAGCTTAATATACATTGTGTGCATTTTTTCCTGCCATATGTGTACATTCAAGGACATTTCATTTGCAAGATAAATATTATAGCCAGGCACTATACATTTAATCTACCTAGGGAGAAACTGAGTAAATTAGAAAAACAAGGCACTGCTATTTTGCCAACATCACTGTCATATACAAGGTTGCATAGAAAGCATAGAAAATGAAATACTTTAAAAACTTCAAATTACAATTTACATTTAAAACTGCTTAGTCACAGAAGACTAAAATCCTTGCTAGTCAGGCTGAGTCAGCAACAGCAGAAGGGAAAGGAATATGAGGCATTGCTCAAGCTGGGCAGTCAGACAGAAACCAGGGTGGAAAACACAGCCTATGGAAAATTCCAACACCACAAACATCAAAACACAAGCTCTGCAAAATGCATCACTTACAAGGAAACCCAGTTCACTGCTCTGATCTGCATGACGCATTGCATTTGACTGTGGATGTCCTGCAAAGAAATCCTGGCACTAATGCTGCAGGAAACAAAAAAAAAAAAAAAAAAAAAAAAAAAAAAAAAAAAAAAACTTTTCTGGTGCATACTGTGTTCCTTCCTCTAGGAAACAGATAAATACAATTACTGCTCCAAGCATGGCTCCTAACTTTGTACATAAATATTCCAATTCACACTGTATTAGTAACTTAGTGATACTTCTGCTACGTTGGGAGGACAGACACAGGTGATTAATTAATGTACAATAGTGGCTCTGTATTACCTGGGTTCACCAGCACTGCTCTAGAGGTTTGTCACTTGCTGACCCTCACTTAAATGCAGTGAGTGATCTTGGGAACCAATTTCTGTGCTTGGCTTACTATACATGAACACGGCTTTTGACCCAGACAGCACAATTGCTGAATTCTGTATTGTGCATAAAAGTATGCTATGAATAAGATTGTGTATGTACACGCAACACAGACACCTGTCTGCAGTGCATTTCAGAAGCCAAAAATCATCTTTTCTGACTCAAACCAAAGATCATCTTTTCATGTTTGAAGGAAGCCGAGCAAAGCCAAGCAACTGCCCTTCACATATTTCTATAAAAAACAGAATTCATACATCTCCAGGATGCACAAAGATGTTATTTACCCTTGAGGTCGTGTATGGCTACATCACAGCATGCAAGGACAGCCTGAACTACATGGCATTTAGTGCACTTGGTGGATTTCTCCATTTTAAATGAGTACATGGTACAGACTTTCTTCTGTGCCCAGAGATTTTTAAAGAATGACAGTCATGTTTCTCAATAGTCAGTGTAAATCCCAATATCAAAATCATGGCATTTTATTGGGAAAGGTTCCTGTAGTACAGCCTTAGGAATGCATTGCAGAGCAATGTGCATGGCGAGGTGGGATCTGAACTTTGCCAGTCACAACTTCATGCTGGCAGAATGGCCTTGTCTTGGTGCATAATGTCTCCAACAGGAGAGAAAATCCAAAACAAGCAAATATAATTACAAAAGTTTCACAAATATGTTCTAGCCTGATTTGTACAATGTGGTATGTTTCTTCTTCTCTGCGCATCTGTTCCACAATCATTCCGAGCAAAACTCCAAAGATCTGAAGCAGTAAAATGCTGATTTGCCAACAGCCAGGTATTTGTATCATTCTACCCCCTGCTACACACCACTGTGTCTGTCACTGCCTCCAATCATGGTTCTGCACTCAGACTTGCAACCTATGGCACACTGCTGAGAAGACCATTGCATTTGTGCCTAGACCATTTGAAACTGAGGGAAAGTCCTAAATTGTGGAACAAAAACATGTTTCCACACAGCTACAAAAGAGAACTTAATTTAGGATTACAGATTTAGGGTCTAGTGTTCTATTAAGGCACTAAACATGGATTCAAACCAATACTAATGCAAATCATCCTGTAGTCCACAAGTTTATACGTATGTACAATATTCCAATAATTACAGTAATTCAATAACACAGTAATGCAAGGAGAAATGGTTTTACACCAAAAAAAAGGGTAGATTTAAATTAGATATAAGGAAGAAATTCTCCACTCAAGAGGGTGGTGAGGGACTGGCACAGGCTGCCTAGAGAAGCTGTGGATGCCCCATCCCTGGAAGTGTTCAAGGCCAGGCTGGATGGGGCTTTGGGCAACCTGGTCTGGTGGGAGCTGTCCCTGCCCATGGCAGACGGGGTGGAACCAGGTGGTCTTTAAGGTCCCTTCCAACCCAAACCATTCAGTGAATATGGAGTACAGACCTAGAACTAGAAATGTTATTACTCGGTGTATATTACATGTGCCATGCCTTCACAGACATAGATACAGACATGGCTGCACAAATAATAAGGTTATTAATTGGCATCTGTGAAAGAGCCGTTCAGTACTCCTTGCTTAACGTGTCCAGTCCAACAAAAATGACATGGCATCTTGACCCACAAGACCTGGTAATTCCAGTCCCTGTTGTCCAGCTCTACCTTCTGTTTCAACTGCAGTATAATCCCTCCCCACCAGAAAGCTGTGATGCAAGTTGGTCAGCAATTTCTTATTCCAGAGAATTTACAAAAGTACTATGGTCATTTATACATCTGGATTATGATTCACACCAATGGATTGTCACAACAAAAAAGCGCCTAGAATCTAAAGGGCAAAGAGCTGAGCAAGGGAGCAGTGACTTATGCATTACCATAGCAGCCTGTCCCTTTACTTGATTCATTGTGGGAAAGGTTTGCTACTGATATCAAAGACCTATTTGTTCATGCACCACTGACTTCTGCTTTGCCATCATCCTGAGAGATTGCTTCAATAAATGGCCAGAAACAGCATTTACGTCACAAGTCACACCTGCTACTGTAATTACTTTCCTGTCCACAGTTTCCTGCAGAGTGGAGCCCAGAAGACTTAGTATCCAATAATGGATCACAATTCACCCTTGTAGAATCTGAAACTTTTTCTGGGGAAGTGAAACATCATACACAGAAGATCAAACACTTTAATTAAACTTTGGAAAAAAGTGTAGTGACTGCTGGGCAGAAAGCTTCCTACAAACTTACACAGCACATACTTCCCCAAGTACAACAGGAGATGCTTCCCAAATGACTGTATATAAAAGGGAATTAAAAAGCTAAATGTTACTGCATTATAGATAACCTATTCTGAAACAGAAGCACAAGTGGATATAAGATAAAAGAGTCCAACAGATGTGCTAAAAACACAAAATAGAAAGAAGTAACCATCATGGTCTTAAGAATCTCCATGTATCTTACTTGTGAGAATACATAAACTTTGATTCCTTTAAGAAGTAGAATCAAAGTTCGTGTTGCTTCTCCAGAGTGCCAGGAAAGCAAAAACAGAAAATAAAAAAATCTTACCCTCCCTCCAAGCTATCTGATAAGGCAGATCAGTGTTTCTCCCTGACTAATGCAGGAAATCCAGGTTATCTGCTGGTAGCAGGGGATCCATAATGATCCCCAAACAAGATACTCAGCAGGAAATGAAGACTATTCAACATGCTACCAAATCCTGATTAATCACATCCATGGCCTAGAGACAGTCAGGCAAATACAGTTAGAAGTTCAGGTTTTAATTTTAATTACCTTCTACAAAATCAGTTTGCCTATTTGGTTCCTAAGTATATGCTTAGCAAGTGGGTATGTAAGGGCTGAGAGAGTAGGATAATAAACGTACTATTTCATTATTGCTTTGACATTACAATAGGCACTATCTTTCAAGAGCTGGGGCACACAGAGCCTTGCAGCAGGAAGGTGCTGCTTATCTGCTTGGTGGGCTCGCCTCTCTCTGTAGATAGCCTGGAAACTTTCTGGCTTGCTGCTGCCATGGCCATCCCCTATGGCCATTTACAGATTTACAGATTATACATCCCCAAGATTCTCCTTCATATTTTATAATGACTATACATTTTATAATGACTTAACCACATTGAGAAATTCAGGTTGGTCCCAAGTTAAAATTACCAATAATTACTGAGCAGCAAATTTCCTGTAATTCTTTTTCTCTTAAGAGAATCATTAGGTAATATTTTAAATCAGAATCAAACAAATTACCATGGGGAGGATTTTATATGACCCTTCAAGCAGAACTTATAATTGTGAGATGCAAACCCAGAAAAATTCCAGTTTCAGTTTCCTATAACATGTTACTGCTGAAAAGAACAAAACTATTAAGAAGGATACAGAGTGCAGTTCCTGGGTACATCAGTCATCTTTAAAGTCATCTTTAACAACTCAATGTTCCACGGGAAGATTTGAGAAGCTGAATCTAGCTGCAGTTATCACTATAAAAAAAAGAATTGGCAATGCCGTGGCTGCCTTACCACCAATGGAGCTGTGGAAAAATACTGATACAAATGGTCTGATTACAGTTGTTAATATCGGGATCAGATAACCACTGAACTCTGTTGGCAGCAACATGTTATTTTCTCCCATTCCTCATTATCTATCTTTGAAAGCGACACTAAAACATCAGAAGGTAGAAGGTGACTAATGTTATAATGGCCTTGCTAGTCACAAACATTTTTTAATATGATACTCGGTTTATTTTGTCAAACTATGTTAGTACTCACTGATTTGAAATATCCATTAGGCTCAGAAGGGACACACATCTACAAGGAGATAACAGTTCTGAGCCAGGCATTATTAAGGTATTTGCTGCACCACAAATCAAAGGAAACACTTTCACTGAAGAACAGGTATGCTATTACAGCAACAGCCAAATGTCTGCCCCATCCAGGACAGAGAGGCATGAAGATGCTTGAATGACTCAAATGATCTGGTCTGAGCACAAAGGATCAGTTTAAAAAAAAATAATAAATAAATAAAAGCAAATAAAAATCAAGCCTAACAGAACAACAGTGCCCTTGTGCCCTTCCAGCATAACAATTCTCAGCACATAGATTACTCCACCAGCTCAGGTGAAATCAAACAGAAACTTAAGCCTGTTCAGTTCATACCAGATCTCAACTCCTAACCTCTATTGGTTGGAAACCATGTGCGAAAACCTGGGGGGGGAAATTAGGCTTTGCTCATCATTATTTTGACCCAAATCACAGCTTGTCTGACTTTTCATCCCTTTTGGACTTGGCTCCTTATCTGTTTTTGAGTACTGTAGTGCTAAAGTACTAATCCAGTTCCAAATACTGACCTGCCACAGCACTCTGAACAAATACCAAAGGGAATGTGTGCAGCTGCCAATAATACTTCAGTCACATTCACAGACAGATCTCTGTCATGGGTTTTTCTTTTGAGTCTCTGCTGTTATCCAAATGCTTTACAATGCTTGACCAAATTAACTCCTTACATGAATCTATGGACAGGTAACATGTACAGTGGCACTTCCTTAAATCTGAGAATGTGTCGTTTTATTCCTGCGTAAAGGATGTAAATAGGAACAGGGCATCCAAATAAGGAACAGTCCCAGCTAAGGATACCTTCTGGCAGCAACGTATCTCTAAGGAAATGTTTCTTCCTCCAGAAGTACTCCGCTGTGGAAAGTCACATCAAATTTCAGCCTTTTCAGATGAATCCCTCCCCACGTCGCTCTGAGCTCATTCACTGTTTGCCACCAATGTCAAATCCCTTTGAGCAATGTGCTAAACTCTGTTGTGTTTCTACACTTTTTGTTAGAGTGGGAGGAAGCTTTCCCTACCTTTAACCTTTCAGTTGTGTCCATTCTGAAGAAGAAAATGTCTGCCTTTACAATAGTAGCTGTGCTAACGTTTTGAAGGTTAAAGCTGCATATCACAAGATTCAGACATCTTTTCTTACAATTTATCATAGTGGCTTTAACGTCATCTTTCTCTTGCACAGTATGTCAAGGACTTGATTACTTATTGCTTCAATTAGCTATAAATCCAAACTATATGGCTAGATTAGATTGGATTTTGAAGAAAAAACTCTCCCATGCTTTCAGGTTCTAGGACTTAAGGTTCGATTCAAACCTGCCCCTTTGCTGAATGCGGTCAGTGTTCCCTTCATTTCAATGTTTGCAGGAACTCTCTATATCTTAATGATGAATCACAAAGAGAAAAAATGAGCCTTGGCATTCTTTCTTTTGCTTTTATATAAGATAGTTCTGAAACCTCACTTTAAATGTATATTTTTTTCAACTTGGTTGGGGATGTTTTCATGCCATTAAAAATTAGAATGTTGCTAGTCAGTCAAATGAGTCTTCCTTCCCATTTCTTTTTAATGTCGTGGTATATAGGACTGTAAAACAGCAAATAACACAGAAAATGGACTTTCCTGTCCCTGGCTATTCACCCCATGGCTTCCCTCCCAATAACCTACTCTTCTGGTTACAATTCTAGTCTGTGTTTTCTTGCAGTACATCTGGGAATCTAGTTATAGGCTAGCAAGGGAATCAATTGTGGTAGCATTTTTCTGGTGTGCTCCAAGCTATAGCTTTTCTTCTCTGTCAGACTGGCAGCTGGGCCTTTTATAGAGTATCTCACAGCTGCCATTGAGAGGGGGCAGTCCAGAAGTCCATTATGCATGTTTCTGTTTTTATTGTGCTAGCAAAGTTCAGACATCTGTCAGCTATCACTGGCGACGAGATACTCACTGGTCTGTTCTACAAAGTAGAGGATGAGGGATACACAGTCCTTAAGTCCTTAAGCACTAAGTAGTAGAACATGTGAAGAAATATTTATTTGGAGTACAGACTGGAAACAGCCCTCAATCATATAACATGAAGGGACTCTACGAGAATGTTTTTGTTCAAACTCTCTCCCACCTAACAGGATCTACGCAAGTTCCCATGCTGGTGTAAGGACTTGCTGTGTGCCAGTGACTACATGTTGAATGATCTGTTATTTTCTCATAAAATTGTAGTCCCTTTGCTTTACCTACATGCTATGTGGGTAATACTTTATTCACTTGTAATGGCTCAAGACCAATTAACGTTGTGGAGCCTAAACAGCTTTGGATACTAAAGCTCTTTAATCTTAGACACATGCAGCTAACCAACTAGAAGAACTCCCTGTGCCATGGAAAAAGAAGGTACAATGAGGGAGAAAAATGAGCAAATTGGTATCAAAGTTCCTTACACGACCTTCCTCTCCAGCAGAAGAAATGATGTGTCTGGCAAAAAAATGGGGTGCCGTGCCAGGCAGTCTCACGGCATCTCCTGGGGTCTTTTCAGTTCCCTGGGTTCCCCAGGTTTTGAAGAGATGGTCCCAAATGCTGATTCAGGACTATGCAGTCCCTATGTAGTCTCTCAGGTTTTCCTCATTCCTGGCTTCCTTTTGAAGTCTCTAACCCCAGAGTGCAAGATGACACATCATCTTATTTCTCTGTTGCAGAACAAGCACCAGAGTCCAAACAGAAAACCAGCTATGTGATTTCTCTCTGGATGAACAATCATCCCTTGGCACATGTGGAACTGGTAGAAATCTTTCTGACAATGTTTCGCCTTTAGGAAATGTGGTTTTACAGAGTCGAAAAGCTCTGCAAGGACACATCAGTATAGCTGATAATGTTTCCAGGCAGACAGGGCAAGCAGCCTGATAGTCTGCCTGCAGACACTCAGCCTTCCTATTCCTACAGCCTGGCAACCTACCACTTTTAGCCTGACAGCTTTCCTGGGCTCCAGTTTGCTTAGGTAGCTTTCCCACTACTATCACAGTCTGCTGGGCTACCACAGCTCACATTGCACTTTTCATCTCAGTTTTTTTATAATTTTTTGCCCAACAGGGCAACAAAAAGAAGGACTTCATGTAAGAAAACAAATTTTCTAGCAACACATCATTCTATACATTATGAGATTAATGGAAAGAAATGCAGGTATTCCAAGCAACAAGCTCAGTCAATAATCATCATGCATGTCTACTGAGGCTAGAGATTTCTTAAAGCTGGAAGGAAGAAGTGATTGAGAGCAGGAGGCTTTTTGGTTACAACAGAAAAATCTGTACTGCGACTCTTGTCTCTCTGACTCAGTGAAGGGACACAGCAGTAGGATAGCTACAAACACATCTCCAGTGGGAACTCTGGGTTACTGCCTGCTCCCTTTTCATCTCTTGGCTTTTTATCCATCCTACTTGACCTGACTCTAAGCTACTTTCTGTTCACGTTTTCTCTCATCCATCTGTCTCACCATTTCTCACTCCACTGCCAAAACCCTCACAGGGCTCTCAAACTCTCTCTTTGATCACTTCTTTTCCTGTTCTCAGGGGATCCAGGTGCACTAACTGTACTTTCCAAAATTACTGGGACAAATCCTTCTGTACCATTTCATCTAAGAAACCATAAATTTTTTAATTGTCAGGTTCAGGTACATGACATTATCTATAGTACCTACACTTCGGTTGATACATGCCTTAGGGTACTCTGTGATGATCAAAAATTAGAACATGATGAAAATTCATGTGGCAAGGAAGACAGAAGGTAAGGAAGACAGAAGCATGAAGAAAGGAGAAAAAACATGGTGCCTGTGTTTAAAAAGAAGAGCTACAAACCTGATTACCTTCTAATGAGTCTAACCTAATCCATCAGAAACATTTTAGATGCGAATGCTATACTGAGAATTTGTTAATATGTGCTAAAAGATAACTGAGCCAAATTTCCATTGACATGACTGGAAATGATGAGGAGTTTGCTGCTATGAAAGGAAGCCTCACAGGTTCTTAGAAAAGGTAGATTTGATGTTTAAACTAGAAGGAAATACAAGATTTTTTGGGTTTTGCCATTTCTATTTTTTACTTATGATGTCACTGGACAGTTCATAAAGATTGCAAGACACTGTACTTTTGTTAGCTATAAAATGGGAAGCTCTTACTTAGAGCTAAGCTCTTCAAATGTTATATTGGAAAATATTTGTCTATAATCTCCTAGCAACAGTCGGCAATTTTAATGATGTAATTAGACTTGGCTCTAGCAGGCCCCGTAAGGCTAGTATTTTATCATTATTGGTTTGAACTTCCAATGTAATGATAGTAGCTGTCACCATAAAGTCAAGGGTTCACAGTAGACAAGAGAACTACAAACTGGAAAATATTTATTAAAAACAAACAAAAAAGGTAAAGCATACAGAGTATGTAATTAAAATGAGATTATCAACACTTTGACAGAGAATAAAATTAAATGTTTGGAACCAGAGGTTAAATGATTTGTGAACTGAATCAAAGAATAACTATTTTACTTCTAAAGAATAAAAAGATGAAAAGACAAGTAACATTGCCACTACATACATTCTCAAGAATTTCAACATTTCTCAGTTTCTCTGTGGATTTGTTTTCTTTGGACTGTTATGAGAAGATGGTTTCTTGGTCTTGACCAGTGGCATCATCTAAATAAGGAATCTAATGAAGTTCAAATCAAGCATTACTCCAAGGTAACATCTCAATACCACATCTCAGTGCTGTAACTTACAGTACCACCATATCACACAAATAAAATGTCTTTGATATCAATCGATAACTATTGATATCTTTCCCAGGAGATCTTGTCATAAGGAAAGTCATATCTAAATAAGGAACTGGAAAGTAAAATGAAATAAAATAAAAATAAATTATCAACTTTGAAAAAGAAAGATGATCTGGAGAACTACAGGCTGGTCAGCCTCATCTTGGTCCCTAGGAAACATTTGGAGCAAATCCTTATGGAAGCACATGAACAACAAGGTGATTGGGAACAGCCAGCATGGACTTTGACCAAGCTGATTATTGTCTATAATTAAATGACTGGCTCCATGGACAAGGGAAGATTAACCACTGGTGAACAAGATTTTGTTCACCTTGACTTTATCAAGACTTTTGTTATTAGAGACTCCCAAAGAATTCTCATAACCAATCTGGGGAGATATGACCTGGATGAGAAGAATGCAAGACAGACTACCACACCTAAATGGTAGAAGCCAATAGTTAAAGGTTTAAATTGAGGGCAGGTTATGAGCAGTACTCTTGCGGATTAACACAACAGGAAATATCAGTTAATGTCTTTAAAACAGCCTGGATGATGGGACAGAATGCACTCTCAGGAAGTTTGTGAATGATACTAAACTGGATGGGGTGGTTGATAAGCCAAAGGGAAGGACTCCACTCAGGAGTGATTTCAACAAGCTGGAAAAATGGGCTGACAAGAAACTCAAAGTCCTGTATCTGGGACTGAAAAACAAAGTAGCAGTACAATCTGGGAACTGATATGTGGAGAAGGAGCTCTATAGAAAAGATCTGTGTGTCCTTTTGAACAAGTTGATCATGAGTCACTTTTGCAGCAAAAAGACTAACCGTGTCCTGTTTTGCTGCACCTTTGCAGCAAAAAGACTAACCGTGTCCTGGGTTGCATTATTAAGAAAGTAGCCTGAAGGTCAAGGGAAATGGCTATTCACCTCTACTCAGCACTCAGACCATCTTTGCATACTGTGTCCATTTTGGGGCTCCTCAGTACAAGAGAGATGTCAACAAACTGAAATGAGTCCAGAACAGGGCCAGCAACAAAAGCTGTGGGATTGGACACATACGGCATATAAACAGAAGCTGTTAGCAGGCTTCTGGAAAATTGTTACAGAAAAGACAGTGTTTCATCAGAGACATACAATGAAAGAACAAGAGACAATGATCATCAGTTGCAACAAGGGAAATTCTGGTTGGACAAAGGCAAAAATTCTCCACCACAGGAGTGGCTGCACATTTGAAAAGACTTCCCACAAAGGTTGTGGAATCTCCAGCCATTCAAGATTTCCAAAACTCGACCAGAAAACACCTGGTTTAAATTCTGAAATTAGCCTTCTTTTGAGCAAAAAGTCAGACTATACAATCACTGTAGACAACTTCCAAGCAAAACTGTTATATGAGTCTATTTTCCCTCTAAATGTGATCTAGATTTTCTTATGCCAAATTTAATCCAATTCATCATGCAGCTAGATTTAGCTTAAAAAATGAGTAGTCTCTGGGTGAAACTCAACCCTGTAAATTTATGAAGACAAATTTATCATCTCTGCATAGACAAAAATATTTTAAGCAAACAATTAAGCCACAGATATTTCCTAAGTGGCATTATGTCACAGGATGGCTTTTATAGACATTAACTCAACCATTTTGCTATACGCCACTGCCAATGGTGAAAACTGCATCATAAAGTCAAGTCTTCCAATATCACCAGGAGAAAATGAAAAAATTAAAGGCTCACCAAGACGTCAGTCACATTTCCATTTCCATTAAAATTTTATCTTCAGTCTTTCTGTGCCTGTACCTCCCAGTATCAGGTCCTTAAACTTCTGCCTCTGGAACAAATCATTCATTGACACAAGAGGCACAGATGGATTATAAGCAATTTGTACTTGAAGTGGAGGCACTAATGCTGTCAATGAACCCATGTGTTTTTTCTTGCCCTTCCACTACTCCTACAAAACACTCATAACAAAATACCTTGTCTTCAGTCGTGACCTCTCTGAGAAATGCTATGGTGAAGTGCAGAGGTCATTAACTGAAACAGAAATGTAAAAAGCTTTAAATATGCACTGACTCTCCTAAGGAAGCAAAGTAGCATGTTGCTTGGGAGAAAATAACAGCGCAAATGAAAGCAGCCTCTTTCTCATGTCAATGTTTTGATGGTGATTGTGTGACCAAGGTTGTTCTAAATGACCCTCTCTTTTTTTTTCAGATGGAATGTCCAGCATACAGCTAGACAAACACAAAAGACAATGGGTACACAACCAGCTGACAAGTCAGACTCAGAGGATTGTAGTAAATTGGGTTACATCAGGCTGTCAACCAGTCACTAGTAGGATTCCCCATGGCTCCATTTTAGGAACAGTTCTCTTTCATATTTTTACAAACAATCTGAACACAGGACTCAAATGCACACTAAGTAAGTTTGCAGACCATACTAAATTAGGAGGAACTGTTGACTTCGTGGAGGGCAGAGAGGACTGTCAGAGAAATCTTGACAGACCAGGCAATCACCAATTCCACGAAGTTTAACAAGCACAAGTGCCAGATTCTGCACCTGGGACAGAGCAACCATGGCTATACATACAGACAGAGGGATGAGAGACTGAGTAGCAGGCCCATGGAAAGGGATCTAGGTGTTTTGGTCAACGGCAAGTTGAATACGAGTCAATAGCATGCCCTGACAGCCAACGGGGCCAACCGTACCCTGGGATGCATCAGGCATGCCATTGCTAGCTGGTCAAGAGAAGGGATTGCCCAGCTCTGCTCTGCACTGGTGTGGCCTCACCTCAAGTCCTGTGTGCAGTTTGGGGCACCACAGTATTAAAAAGACATAAAACTGTTAGAGAGTGCCCAAAGAAGGGCTACAAAGATGGTGAAGGGTCTGGAGGGCAAGATGCATGAAGAGTGACAGAGGCCCCTTGGTTTGTTCAGCAGAGCAGGCTGAGGGGAGGCCTCATGGCAGCCTGCAGCTCCCTCACAGGGGAACAGAGGGGCAGGCACTGAGCTCTGCTCTCTGGGGACAGCGACAGGACCCGAGGAGATGGCATGGAGCTGGGACAGGGGAGGGTCAGGCTGGGGGTTAGGGAAAGGTTCGGCACCCAGAGGGTGGTCAGCACTGGGACAGGCTGCCCAGTGCCATGGTCATGGCCCTGAGACTATCAGAGTCCAAGAAGTGTTTGGACAACGCTCACAGGCACAGGGTCTGACTTTTAGGTGGTCCTATGCAGAGCCAGGAGTTGGACTCAATGTTCTTTGTTGGTCCCTGTCAACTTGGGATATTCTATGATTCTGTAATTTTATGATATTATTATTTGGAAAGTGAGCAGACAGTAGTACTAATTTCCCATATTATTGATAAATTGTTTTTGTTTATCTGAGACTGCAAAAGCAGGACAGATCAAAGAGAGACCTGTAAAGAGGCAAGTTCTAATCCATTCCATTTCCAGCTTTCTTAAGGCCTGTACAAGTTGTTTTGTCTCTCCCTGCTTTATCTAAGAAAATAAGGGCCTTAACAGTATGAACAAGTAGCAGTAATTGTGAGATTTCCCTGACAAAGAATCAAATTAAATCAATTTCTTTAACATCTGATATTTAGTGAACATTGGTTGCTATATATTTTTGAATATGGAATGTAGTAATCTAACTGGAATAAAACTCCAGAGGTCTCTATTTGCCAATACCTTTCCCAGAAGAATGAAACTTTGGACTCAAAGTTAGTATTTTATTTGCAAGGCATTTAGTATGAAAATATGACCAGTGTATTAACTTTAGTGTTGAAGAGTTCCTCAGATTTACAAACCATAAGGTAGTAGGAACACAGAATCAAAGATCAAGAGAGCCATATAAGATTATTGTTACCTTCTGCCTGACAACGAAGGCTGAACTAGCATGGCTGAGACCAAGATGATCAGACTAATACCAGATGCTACATGACTGCAGCAGATGCCCTTTCAAGGATGATTCCAAAAAATAACAGTACCACTGTAAAATTGAACAAGGCTGTGCATTTATGATTAACTTGCATCTGACCTAGCTTCTAAGTGACCTTCAAGGTTTTTAGAGCACCAAACAGTCTGTTCACTCATAATAAGTAAATAAATAAGCATTAATGTTCTTTTCCATCACTCAGGGAAACATTAACATTTACAGAAGGACTTACTCAAGGCTAAAACACCAACGCTTTGTCACAGTCCCAGGACTGACATCCAAACACTTAGGTACTGCTCACAACACTTCAGCGACAAAAGGAAAATGTGCTAATAGACTTGTACTGCCCAGATTGTATTGTGGGTAATATCTGTTCTAATCACAAAATTATTTATTTTCACAGTCAACAAATCACCCCATTCTCTAGACCCAAAGAACAATGAATGTCTATAGTCATTCCTTACTCATTAAATATAATTGAATCTCGATTTTGCTTCTGACAACTTTTTCAAGGTTATTAACCAGGTGAGTTCTAAGTGGGTTGTTTGTGCCACTCAATCCCTCTCTCGTTTTTCATTTCTGCTCTTGTCTGACAGTTTTACAGAACAGCAACTATCAGGATATCCACAGTAGAAGCATTGTGCCTTCTACGTTTTATTTTCATTAAAAACGCTACAGTTTAGAGCTATGTTTTAATTATTCACTAGAGCTGTGTTTAAACTGGGCTGACCATTCGGTTATTTTTACCAAGCTTCCACGTTTCTAATAGTTTGATAAAACCTTTTAGACACAGATCCAGGGTATTATGCATTTTGTAAGAAATGGCTTTTTCTTCCACCCACATCCTCAATGGGCAGATTAGTAATTCAAATCTGAATATTCCTAGGATAATCAGTATTCTCTGTTTTTAATACTCAATAGTGTCTACAGATGTTTCTTGTGCTCATCAGTGCGCAGTGCATGAAATTTGGATCCTAATGGCTATTAAATTCTTTGCAGGGGAAGGGGGCAGGGTGGGATCTACCATTGGCTAAGGTTATTCTTTGCAAAGAAGTATCTAATTCCCATATATTCATGATGACAAATCATCTTGGTTTTGGACAAAAATAATTAAATACAAAAGACTAGGAATGCATTCTCAAATTGGAAACTGTCTTCACTCCCACCAATCTCAAGCTAAAATGTGGCTATTTAAAATTTTGTAATTAACACTGAATCACAGAGCAGTGTTGGGCATGTTTTCAGACCCAGGGCCAATGAATAACATCTAAACTCTCTAAAGGTCTAAATCTTTCATTAGAAAGCATTCCTCTACCTAAAGCAAAAGTCTAGCTATACCTCAAGACACAAAGTTTGAGCAACTTAAAAGTAGCAGTACAATACTAACTGGATCTAATAAGAAGCCATTTGTTTTAGCTGTTCTTAGATGTGAGTTAAAGATATATAACCCACTTTCTTCATTTCCTAAACTTTCCAAGGGATATTTGTAACCGTGCCTCTTTGGCACTTTGACCATGCATTTCAAATGTTCCAGTGGCGAGGGTGGATGAATGCGAATGATGGATGGTCGACTATCTGATGGATAATGCCGCTACTCTCCATCCCAAAAACTGAATCCAACATAATTAAAGTTTCTTTTCAATATTCTTTTTTTCCTCTCCAATGCTCACTGCCTTCGATTTCCCCAACTATCATGATTGTTCCCAATATACAATGGGCACTATTTATCAAAAATGACATTTTCAGATAAAAGCAGCTCCCGAATACAAGTACATAGGCTACAGCCTACAGAGTTCACTTCCACTGCTTTGGCCAGCCTGAGCTTTCTAGGTAAACAGTGGCTTCCCCAGTCAATCAGTTCTTTTGCACTGACTCTTGTGTTTCTGTTGCCGAAAAATGTTTACTGTGAAACAAGAAACTTTCCCTCTAAGTTTGCAAAGCATTTAGTCAAGGGGGACCTTCTCATCTCCTCATTTGGTCACTTTTGCCCTTCGTTTGCTTTACTGAATCTCTCTGTCTTACCCAGGTGCCTGTAGAAAGTATATCACTCAAATGTATGAGTGGTTTTGTTGTTGTTTGTGTTCTTCCAGGATGGCCTGTAGGAATGCTACCAGCCATATGGGATTATTATTCCTGTGAACAGAGTAGCCCGGAAAATTATCATGAGCAATGCTCCCACTAAACAAAGTGTTTTCCTCACAGTCAGCTCCACTTTTTAGATTTCTCATAGACAGCATGACAGTATTGGACATTCCTTAGTGCACTAAGGGGAGGGGTAACCCTCCTGTTCCTCAGCCCCAACTACACTCTTGAAAAATTCAACATGTATTTCCCTAAAACTCCTGCAAACTTGTGGCACCACAAATGGATATGAATCCAGCAGATGTCTCCCAGATGCTTTCCCACCTTCTCAAAAAAAAATTTAACCACTGACTGTGTTATGCATGTCGAGAGTAGTGCTGACGAACACATTTGCAGCAATTACAAGGCTTATTTGTTATGCCTGTAAATAATTTGGTGGTTTTTCAGTCTGCTCTTAAGAGCAGACAGCAATTCCACATGTGACTCTTGGTAGTGGACTTAATATGCTGAATGTAAGTATCCTGAAATTTGGCGTTCTTCCAGGGGAATGCAGGTGCATCAATGTCCATTTTATATGTCCATCCACCATCTACTTCGGCAAAATTCCGAGTACCACTAAGACAGGCTCACAATTTTCAATGCCCAAAGCCATTTGAAAACCTTGAGGGATTAGGCACTTGGGACAGAGACATCCTGATAAAGCGATGGCAGCATGAAAACCGAATAGAAAGTCAGTTCTAAACTAAACCATTTTGGAGTATACGGAGAGAGCACCTTGCCAGCTGTCAGCCTGGAAATTTTAAGTGGGTAAATCTTTACACTAGTAGCAGATGTACTTCGCCATTTTGTTCTAACATCAAGGTAAGCTACTCTGTGTGACTGTTGTGCATCATGTGTTTATAGTACTCTTGGTCAGCTCTGAGGACAGCTGTACGTTCACAAAATGGAAAATCCTCAGATGTTAACAGAACAGCGTAGGTGGCAAGTTATTACAGCCTCAGCCTGCTCCCTGTTTGATTAAATATACAAGACTCACAGTATTTTCTAGCCAGAAGGTGAGTGCTTTCCATAACTCTGCAACAGGGATAAAGCTCAGACTTTAACAAGTAGACACTGCTACCAGCAAACGTAATGAGGAGCCATGGGGAAAGTTCAGACACATGAAAAAAGGAAACTTCAAGTTAAAAACAAAACAAAAAAAGTCTAGAATTGTCAAAATGTTGCTTTTGATTCAATAACGTGCCAGGATTTTTTTTTTAAAGCAGCAGTGCATGATTTTCCATCAATGTGTTTCTTTTGGTTAGACACACAACAGGCTGAATCCACAAAAGTTTACACATGATGAGAGCTCAGCTAAAGACTTTTAGGACACTATGAAAGCAGGAAAACACCATCATTACCCAAGCTTCTCCCTCCTGTGAGAGAAATGCAGGCTGAGGTACTACATGCTTTGTTTGCACAGGCAAAAATTTTGATCGGAGATGGCCAGAAAATATTTGGAAGCTTTGCAGCATTGAGATTTCTGTAATAAGGAGGGTAAAAAAGATATTTCCAGTAAACTGATCCATGCAGAAGTTCAACTTACTATCAAAAAACAAAGCTGCTTTTGTTTCCAGTAGCCCAAAACCTAAACATTTTGCCTCAGTTCATCAGAGAAGGCGAAAGGGAAATCAGTCTGAGAATGAAAGCTACTAGGGTTCTGGTTTTTGGATTTTTTTTTCCCCGATGAGAAACAGAAAACAGTTCAGCCAGCATTATATTTTAAATGTAAGTAAGATAATTAGTTGTAAGCTCAATCTTCTTTCTTTTAAAGAAAGTATTTTCTTATATCAACCATGCCTGTGCTGCAGCAAGATATAAGTTTTATGCTGTGGGCAAGATTATTTCCTGCCTTGCTAATATTAAAGCAGCCTTTAGACGCACAGCATGAAAGCATCTCCATTAGACAGTTTATCCAGAGAAGCATAAGCCTATCTACCAGAGATTTCTGCAGACTTCCCTTCATATTCAGAAATATTAGGGCTTGTAAATCCAGGCCTACCAATGAATGTCTGTCTGTTCCCTTGCCTAAACTACAAAAATCAACACCCTGCAGAGAGAGCAGGCCTTTCTGGCACAGCTCCTTGTGGCTTTTTACCTGAGAGACTTTCCTGACTGTTGGTGACCAGAGAAACAGTCATTATTAAAACATTTCTAAACACCTACCTTCATAAAACATGCCTAAAGCACAAGTCAAATCCAGAAGGGTCTGTCTGGTGCAACACAAGGCAGTGACCAGCATGCAATTTTCAATAAGTTTGGCTTAGGTTACTCCTGCAACTGATGATGCCAATTATGCTGCCTCCACATTCCCCAAACTCAGCTGATTCACAGACAAACAATTTTTAGCACTAAAATTCCTTTCCCCTCCCTCTTCTTTGGTAGCACGGGTTATTTGTTTTCCTTGCTCAGTGAATTCTAAGGATATCTAAGGATAAGGATTCACACTATCTGAGCTGAGCTACAGCCTCTGTCCCTACACACTTGTCTGTTCTCATAACGTCTTTGCTTCTTGAACTCTTCTCCAAGCCTCTGAGTCTAACCATTCCCTCATCTTTTCCACTTTTTCAGATTCACACTTTTATCATATTTGGACTAATTTAAATTCCTTCTCCACCAGTTCTCATTTCTCCTTTTCATTTGAGCCCTTAAATGTGTGCCAGTTTTGTGTTGGGCCTTTTGCATTTCTTTCTTAACAGCCTGTCTCAGCCATCCATTCTCACACAGTCAATTTCTCTGGGGATTTTTCCATGCTAGGACCAAAGAAAGCCAAGTATAATCTTCGGATTTGCTGCACAAACAGGTGCTGAAAACTTGCAATTTCTATTTGGTTCAGTAAGAAATGAGCCTATTAAAAGGCTCAGGATTTCAAGTCATTATTGCTTTAAATAAGATCCTTATCAGTAGGATCCTAAATGCATACCTGGAGGAGTGTAATCCTACAAAATCTGAGTATTCTCAGCTCAGATATAATTCACAATATGAAAACATAAAAATCAAAACGTGGGGGGGAAATATCCAGTAATCTGAGAATGCTATTAAAATTCATCATCTTGTCTGTTTTCCTTCTTGTGATTCTTTAAGTATGCAGTCCTCCAGGTGCTGTTTGTATTTACTGTGTCTCACTTCATTCATTGTTTATCAAGTGTTTACAGTTCAGATCCCTTTTGGTGAATTTTTTGCAACCCTGTGCTGCTGTCTGTCTTAGCTGTTCGCTACACTTGTGCAGATTTTCAATTATCTTGTTCTCCAAATACATGAATTTGGATGGTATAAAATTTCCCCTGGACTGTCAATAGCTTGTTTTTAAGAAATATTCACTTTACTTTTAAATAAACAAGAGCATACTAGCAACTGCTTTAAAGAAGTGAAAAGCACATACTGGACCTTTCTGAATGAGAAGTCTTCCCTTCTGCAAAACAGAAACATCCAGAACAAAATTGAGTAGCATCATCCCAGAGAAGAAATACTTTTGAAGGTATGAGAGAGCCCCAAAGTTTTTAGAAGCCAAAAATTACTGCCTTCCTCTGTGTGGTGTTTTTATACTTACAGAGAACCAATGTGATTTAATTATTAAGACCTGAGCATTGGAACCTGTGTCCTGGCTTTGGTACTGATCTGTTGAATCTCCTTGCCTCTGCTTCTTTCCTACTCTTTCAAGTTAATCTTTCCATTGTGTCCAAGGAGCTTTCTTGACAGCAGAGGTTAAGTCCCTGCTGAGCATTACAGAACCAGCAGCACATCTTCAACCGGGGGGGCAAATGTTCTACAGGGTCCTGAGGTTAAAAGCTTAGTTAATTTACCGTGCTCCATCACCCACCTTCTGTCTATTGTGTTTATTCAAAATGTAAAATGTAAAACTCATCAGGGTGGAACCCAGCAGCACCGTGTTTGTAGAAAGACTTTCAATATTGGTTAATGAGATCCTAAACTATATATAATGAGGACGGAGGTGTAGAATCTATCTACCCATAAAATATTCCAGGATGCCTGACTGCCCTTTACTCTTTCTTTGTTCTGTCCTAAAACTAGATCTTCACACCCTATTTTAATCAGCCCTGGACACACAAAGGTTTTCACGCATGCTTAATTTTTAGCATCATGAGTAACTTCAGTGTGGCTGAAGGAACTCACTGTAGTTATATGAGTAACACTTCATAAGACCAGGGTCTAAAACTTCATCTAAAACTTCAGTGATACGTGGTTTCCTCCTTTAATGCTTTTGTTCTTCAAATTACTCTTCAATTCTTCTGTTTTTCAGCTCTCATCAGTATCATCAGACGACCAGTGTGGGACTGATTAGCACATGAAGAAGCATCATTAAAGTCTAGCTTTATGTTCTGCATCTAATTTAATTCAAGAAGTGTCTTATAAACCTACATTTAACTTTTCATCAGATCAATTTTTCTCAACTTAGAGTTCAAAGGTTTTATCCCCCCAGTACTCATAACAGAAAATATTATATCTACAAAGCAGATAATAGGCACAGGCAGGGTCACTATTGTACATCTCGGCAGTTTGGAGGAATTTAGCAGCTCCGCTGTACGTAGATAAATACTTTCCACTACAATTCCCTCTCCATTGTCAAGGGGGTATTATTATTATACATTGCACTCATGTATACTGTTGTTTTGTGCAGGGTATTTGCAGGCCATTTGACAGTCATAGTATTTCCCTCTGGAGGTGACTGCACATATAGGACCCTTGCATGTGTGCTGTACTTCCCTGTTTCACAGGAACAAAGATGTTTCAGATGTTATATAGGAATATATTTGAAGAGGGTTTAAGTAAGGTCTAACAGTTTTAATCTCAAATGGATTTACAAGATTAAAAACTGGTTAGAGAAGATCATAAACTAAGATAGATCATAGGCTGAGATGAGAAAGGAGGTAAGAAGGAAAAGATAATCAAGATGAAGCACAATCAAGTGAGCTAGAGCTATAGAAAGGCAGTTCCCAGTTGCTGAAGCCCTAAATAAGAGACAGGCTCTTGTTGCTGCACTGCTGAGATTATTTGATAACGGCAGAGTCAGTGTGTTAAAGAGCAGAGAGAGATAAAGTCATTTTATTGGCAGAACGCACATAAAAAGGGAGAGCAGACAAACATAACCATCAAAGTCTTTCCAGGTGACAACATGGGTATAGTAAGACAGCATCATCAATAAAAAACACATACAGCATTAGGCAGGAACTGGAAAACTAACAGCATCTCCAGAACCTGGATTGGACAGCAAGAGATAAGGAGATGAGCATCAAGACATAAAGGAATTCAGAAGGAAACTGTGAAAAGGAAAAGCAGGAAGACTGGAAGCTCGCTTAAAGAAAAAAAAAATTAGAATCAGGGAAAGTGGAAAGGAACTTGAGGGACTAAAGCTAACGAGGCTTCAGGGGAAAAAGATGGGTAGCAGATGCTCAGAGAAGATGAACAGTTCGTAGGAAGCAGTTCCATGTATGTAATGCTATGCATGTACGTGTATACGTGGATACATACGTATCTGTCACACACTTTTAAGTAGGTATCACTACCTTCCTAGTGCAGCCAGAGGATGGCCAGAGCAGGCAAGCAGGTCACAGCAACACCGAGAACAAGAGAGGGAGACTTTCCAGGCGAAAGAAAAAAGCCTGTAGAGAAAGTAATTAGAGTAGGCTAACAGCAGGAAAAGTCATATCAAAGCGCCCTTTTTGAAGCAGTAAGCTGTTATTTAGAGGGGAATGTGAGTAACAGGTTTGAAGATGCTGAGACATTTGGATAAAATCAAAGGAAGAGGAGAGGCACAGATATGAACAAAAGGGATCATGGAAATAATCATCTGAAGAAAGAGTGCCATTCATGCCTGGGACTCCTCAAAGAGGTAGATAAATACTGGAACACACAGAAGAGAAAAACAGATAACGAGGAGGAAAAAGGTCAAGAAACATGCAGAGACTAAACCAGTAGGTTAGTGGAGGTACATGAATGTCATCGAAACATCAGTCAGGTAGAATATTTATACAAATACATTACTCTGTATGGGAATATAAAGTTTCTGAAGTTATAAGATCTCAGCTGTATCTGCTCAAGTTACTACAAACAGGAATACAAACTAGGAGAAAGCTGTGCCAGCCATTCATTATATAAGATCAGAGAACAGTTCACGATACAGCTTACTAATTGCTTTGGTGACTGACTCCTTTCAGAAATAATTATCTTTTTCCTCAGCATCTGCTCTATCATTCCAGTCTTCCGAGTTTTAAAATGTATTTATTGATTTCAAACCAGTTCCAAGTGCACCTACATTACCAGCAAGTGGAGAGATGGGAGTGCATGAGTGGTCTAGGTGCCTGCAACTGGAGCAGAGCCCACAAGTCATAGATCCCCATGTCCGTGATACCAGCAACTGGAGAGACTGGACAGAGCGTGCACATATTGGGCTGCACATATGTCAGGATATCATTGTTAGAAGTATCAAGCTGAACTAGCTGCTGAGAAGGGTAAGAGGATTGGGAGCCAGATCGGGAGAAAAAAAAAAAAAAAAAAAAAAAAAAAAAAAAAAAACACACAAGTCTGGAAAGAGCACAGGGTCTGAGTGCAGGCTAGTGGAGGAACCGAGAAGTACAAGCAAGTCACTGGAGAGACCGTGAGGCCTGGGCTCAGCTGAGACCGTTCACCCATGTAGGCCTCCGTGCATGAGGCAACTGAAGACAAAAGCATTCCAGGCAAATGGATAGAGTGTGCAGAGCATCCTCGCTGCGTGTCTGTGCCTGTTTGTGCTCAGGGGTCTGCGTACCAGCACCTGGAGTGGGGCTGGTGTGCCAGGTGCCAGCAGCTCGGAGACCTGGGGGCCAGGGCCTACCTCCTGGGCACAGCGAGTCTAAAACCAGCTGCTGGAAGGAGCCACTTTCTATATACACACATATATGTATATATAGATACACACACACTTTACCCTAAGGGATTTCCATTCTGACTAGCCAGAGGGGAACAGAAATGGACCCCAGATGCCATTTACTTTTGCATGAGTGCTGTGTTTCCTGGCTGTGCTGATCTGTGGGGCCAGCCCTATGTGTACATATGTATATCTCTACACATAGGAATAGGTGCTCACTCTTGCACATATACCTGGCTGTATCTGGGAAGAGGGAGATGCAGCAGCCTTGCCCCATGCAGAGACAGCTGCTGAGAGCATGCTCCCAGCCAGAAGTGGCAGCACTGCAGGAAGTCCAGTGCAAGAGACAAAAGGCACAAATGGTGGCTAACACAAAGGCTGGTGTCCTGCAGGTGCTGCCACCCATCTGGTACTAGAGCTATCACACACAAAAACAACGTACCTACACACAAACAGTACCCACTTCTTATGCCCACAGAACATCCTTCGTGTCTAATTTATGGTCAGAACATGTCTGTCTTTACACCTTATAGATCCATCTTATGAAACAGTTGGTTTCCTAGACTATGGTAATCTAGGATGGCTTCCTGGACCAGTCCTGATCAACATACAAAGCCTATAGGTCAAGTGTTATCTTGATGTCAAGCATATACAAAGTTTTTAACTCTTCCTAATATTGTTTCTTTCTTGTAATTTATTGAAGAACATGGAGGAGGGAAAAAAAAATGTGTAATCTCCACTATGTGCTTTCTGACCATCCTTCTTGCCAGACTTAAAGGCTAGTTAAATATTTGTCATGAAAACTAAGATCGTTTCATAGTTTCTGGTGAAAATGACTTACCCACATCTCCATTTTCTTTCTCATCTTCCAGCTTCAGCTGAATTCCTGCACTCTACTCTTTCTACAAATCTAAGATTTAGAAGCCTTGCTGACCGTTATCCTTGGCACTTCCATAGGCCCACATTGTGATCTGAACCAGAAAATAAAAGAAAAACTTTTTTCAAAAGAAAGGTCACAGTAGAAGAGCTCAACGCCGTGGTGAGATATCGTTTGAAGTTGCCTACTGAACTCACGCTCTCCCAGTGCTTCAGACACAGGGGTTATGTAGGATTTTTTAAGAAAAGAAACTCCACTGTTCAGAAGCTTTTTCCAGCTTTGATGACAACTCCTCTGAAATTGCTTATTTTTCAGATCAGTGGAGAGTGATACAGAAGGTCTTGGATCATTACAGAACATGAAGATCCTTACACATTTGAGCACATTGCAAGCGACAGCCGAACACAGAGCAAGCCCCCAACAACACTGTCAGCAGCCAGAGCTAAGAAAATAACATTCACTGGAATTTTCCTTTCTTACAGATGTTTTCTGACTTCTTTATTGACCCAGCACTCTGGTATGTTTAAAGCAGTCAAAGACGTATTACAGCAGCCCTAATGCTCGATGCAGAAATATGGGGAAAAGATCATCTAATGAACCACACCAATGGCCAAGTCAACAGCTCAGTTTGCATACAGCTGCAGAAGGCTGCTCTCTTTGCCACAGCATCATTCCCATCCCTCCATCCTACAGGAGGCTTCTGTAGGCCCAGAAGTCTGCAGCTGAAGAAGAAATGGGAAATGGAAAGAAGCTCACAAAGCATCCTTCCCATGGAAACAGAAGCTATCAAAGCTCAAGGCCAGCTCCACACACAGCTGTGGCAGCGCCAGATGATGAATATGGGCACCCCAGGGCCAACCCTGGGGTAGGGCTCTCACAAGCACCCTGCTGGCCTGCTACCTGGGTCAGATGTGGGAGCAGAATTACCTGCTAAGGATACCGAGCAGCAAGCACAACAAACCCCATGCTGTTTCTTTAACTCCCCCTGTCCAGCTCCAATATTCACAGGCTCACATATGAATGATTTGTTAGGTTGTGTGTTTCAGAGATGCTCAAGAAAAAAAAAGTGTGAAATTTTAGCCACCAAAATGTTAAGAAATCTTTCTTCTTTATTCTTGAAGGCAAGATTTAAAGACCTTTCCTTTCCTTCAAATGGTATTTGGCACATGACTTCTGACTGCAAAACTCAGGTCACTGAAATTTTGAAGCAGTGCTACTCCTTTAGATACTGGCCCAGCTGTGAAGTGGGTAAGTGAAAACAAACTGCTATGGCCACATCAACCACTACAGAGCACAAGTCTACGTGAAATACTCGCCCAAATCTTTAAGCAGAAGTTTGTTTCATTCTTGAAATGTCAAGCTGAAAAGCTCACCATAGGCTATGTCTAAAATAAGGCCAAGTGCAGCACAGAAGCATTATTTCTCCTCCAGCATGCCTTCAGAGCAGAGCACAAAGCACACAGCCTGCGAAAGGGCAGGGAGGTGGCACATCTGTGCTTCCAGTGTCTGCTGCGAGCACCTTGAAAGCCCTAGCCTTCGGCAGGCAGCTGTGAAGTGTGGAGAGAAGAGGACCACCTGTGTGAATGATATGAAAAGGCAGCAGCAGTTTAGTAGAAATGACCGGAGAATAACACACTGAAGAGCTGCACGTAACTAAGGTACAAAACCGAGAGCCAATGGAGCCATTCCTGGAAAAAGTGAGAGCACAATTCAGTAGCATAAAAGATTTCCATTGGTTTCAAGGCTATTACAATCATCTAGTCTGACCTCATGACATTAGCTTAAATTTTGGGTTCTTTTCACAGCACCCTCTCATTTCGCTCCTTTCCTCATTACTTCTTTTTTACTTTAGAAGCTCAACCAGCAGCTCACGGAACAGAACATTTACGCACCACTATCATTTCTGTTTGTATTCAAATAAGTTAAAAGGTGTTTTTTGTAAAACTTGGACCGCCCTGCAGCCTCTGGGTTTTCTTCTGCAGCAGGGAGATGGCTGTTGACTCACTTAATCCGCCTTCACAAAGGGGAGGGGTATTTGTTTTTTATTTTCTTTATACTTGTAATCTTCCCCTCCTCAAATTGCTTTCTGGGAAGATGATCAACAGAGAAGAGAGAACTGTGGCACCTTGTGATTGATTACAGCTTTTCTCCCGAGTTGCTCTCCTCATCTATTTCATGTGACATTTGCAAAAGCTAACGTGATGTTAAATTCATCAGTTTCCAGAGGAAAAAAATGTCTAGCAATGAGAGATCAATTTGTTTCATCAAAAATAATTCTATTTCTCCTCGGTCTATCTTGGGAAACATAATGAGTACTTTAATACACTTTCCAAAATATTTCTCAGATGCATTTCCTATGTTACATTGCAGAAGAGATTTTTGTTATCAGCTGGTATTGTTCCTGATCTTTTATCAGTCTGTTTTTGCCACATTCTTCCTCCAACCGTCTTCACAGACGCCTGTGGAGAGCACACACGCCCCCATTTACTGCACAAAGCCATCGGAAAGCTGACTGAAACAACAATTTATATTTACTTGTTTAAGTGCCGTGCTGCATCCTTCACAAAGGACGGTGCAGCCCGGAGCAGTTCCAGAGGCACCACAGGAGGGAATCGCCCTGCAGGCTGGTGGTTATTTACCACAAGCACACCGGTAAGCTGACCGTAAATAACTGCTCCGATGCTCAAGTCCAGGTACGAATTGTGCTGGCTCATACGCTGGCAGAAAATACAAAGTTAAAAACATATCCTGTACGTGTTTTGTCTTTTCCCAGTCCGTGCCTTGCAGCCCTGCAGGGAAAGGGAGAGCAAGCACACGCTGGTTTTGCCTCTGCAGTGCCCCGGGACAGCACAGAAGGAAGGGGTGCCTGCAAGCCCCTGCCTGGCACGCAGCCTGCCTTCACCCCCAGCTCCTGCAGGATACCTGGGGCTTTAGCAGGTCTGGCACAGGCAGCGTCTGCACTGAAACCAGGCACTAAAGCTGCCTAAAAACCCAATCTTCCCCCAGGCACACAGTCTCAAGACCATTGTAGAGGGATGGGTCAATATTAGCGGCGAGATATCCTCCCTGCTCTCACAGTGATTTGTGACCAAAGCAGAGCAACAGAGCATTCATGTGAACAGCAAGTGTGTATCTGAGTGCCCTCCACTGCACAGGCAGACATCCGTCAGCTTCCCGTCCATATAATACTACCGGAGTTGCCATAAAGCAGCCTGCCCATGCCCCAGCAGGTCAGCAAGCCTGGCCTCAAGCCCACCTGGAGGCCCCATAAGGCCACGGAGCAGGAGTGGCCACCGAGCCCAGCACAGCACTCCCTGCACTGAGCAGGAAAGGTCTTTAAAGGTTTTGTTCTCTTTATTGCTAGCACCCAGACCTAGAAGCTGCTCATTAGCACAGGAATCTGGTAACATTTAGTTCCTATTAGGTGGTTCAACAAATGGGCTCTGTTGCACAGAGGCACACTGTTTCAGATCAGTGTAGGAAAGGAATATTCACTCAGAAGGACACGAGCTGGCAAAACACCAGCCAGGGCCATACTCAGCAGCAGGACACATGAGTAAAAAGCAAGCTGGCCAGTATCAAGGGCTTGAGATGGAGACATTTTTATTTTATTTTATTTTTATGATATTTAATATTTTGGTGCACCCTGAAAGAAGGAATAGAGAGTTGCAGGCAGCCCCTTCAGCAGCCAGAGCCTCCCATGCAGGCAGCAAAATTGTCTGTGGATTCCAGGTAGAGCCGTCCAGACAGGAAGGCACATGAACCAGCAGGTCAAAAAGTCCTCAGCTGAAACCACGGAAAACATACAGCCACAAGACAAGTCTGAAGAAGAGATGAAGTCCAAAGACAAGACTTCCAAAAGCTCATGCCTACTCCCAGTCTTTAAAATCCATCTTGCAAGTAACTTCATCCACACATCTGGCTTTCCTGCCCAACCTTATTACTTCCCTTCTTCCTGCTGTAATTGTTTTATTTGCTGTTTTACCCATTTGGGGATCCCCTAATTTGTGCCCTCTGACTCTGTGCTGGTGTCATGGAATGCTTGCCTAGCTTTTTGGTGTTTTTGTTGGCCATGATGACTGGGTGGCTTCCTCTCAGTTTCCCTGCAGCCGGTCACACCTGCGGCTCTGCTTGAGAC
This sequence comes from Anas platyrhynchos, assembly GCF_047663525.1. Lineage (NCBI taxonomy): Eukaryota > Metazoa > Chordata > Aves > Anseriformes > Anatidae > Anas > Anas platyrhynchos. Next base: position 32,097,711 of record NC_092589.1, on the reverse strand, counting down.
CAAGAATAGAGACGTGGGTTTGTTACCAAGGCCTGCCAGCAGCCGCTTCTGAATGAAGCTGCACAGGCAAGCCCCCGGTGACTGCACTGCACACATCCAGCCGCAGCTTTCCAGGATGAGGAACTGGCTGTCGGGCTGATAACAAAAGATAGGGGCATATATATGGCTCAGAGCACCCTCTCACATCAGCTGTGCTTCAGTGGCCTCTTGTAGAAAGTGCAGACAAGAGCCACGATGGAGCAGACAAATAGTTGGCAGTTCTCTGGGTGTCAGAGCACCAGCGTTCAAGGCACAGCAAGAGCAGGTCAGACAAGTATATTTAAATAATCACCATCATTTTTTAAAATGCCCGGCTAAAAAACAGAAAACTGTGTTTTCCTTCAAGCAGGCAACTCACAGAGATCCCTCCACATCACTGTCACTGTAGCCCTAACCCAGTATCCTAAGCATGGAGTACCTCAGCAGGAAGAGCCACGAGGCTTTTAGATCCCTGCTTGCCACGAGGACGGGGCCACAAGCCACCACCACAGGGCATCTGACCAGCCTCGCTCAGCTGCACTGCAGCTGGTGTTGGGCAAGCAGAGGCCAGCACAAACTGGTGTGAAGGCAGCGAGACAGACTGGCTGCAGACTTGAGCTGCATTAAAGGAAATAGCTCAGAGCTAGGCAGCAGCAACCTGCAACAAAATGCAGTTACCAGATGTTTCCCAGGATGATCAGTGATGCTACAGCACAGGATGCTGCCTTGATGCCCTCCTTCCGGATGCTGTTTTGTCCAAAACTTTAAAAGGTGGACACAAAATTACCTCAATCTCTTGCCACACAGAAATAGAAGTGTGCCTCTCCCTGCTGCCAGGGAACAAGTACAGCAAACCAGAGCCCTGCGGGTCCCCAGCACAGCTGCTGGCAGGTCGCGTGGCACAGCAGTGTCCCAGTCAGATGCTGGATTATCCCAGTCTGTGGTGCTCCAGCACAGATCCAGCTTCAGGCTGCACACCCCGCATGTACCACTGCAGCTCCCTCTTATCTAAAATAAAGTGGTTTAAAAAAGAAAACAGAAAACATGCTATTACTTCATTCCTAATAGGTACAAGCTCTGCACTTGTTTTTCTTTGTAAGAGGAAAAAAATTAGATGAGCATACACTTCACTCTGTTCTTTTCCAGGATCCCTGCCCAGAAATCAGAGATAGAAATATATACCAGATCCAACGATTTACGGGAAAAATATATAAAAACACATTTCCCCCTCTGTGCGGCTTCCTGCATCTCCAGCACATTCAGCTATCAAAACTTTCAGGTGCAGGCTGTGCTAAATTGGCTCTCCAGGACTGTCTCCCTGCAGTTACCAGAAAGCAAAGCAGAGCCCAGCAAGGAGCGCACGCTCTTGGCCTGGCTCCAAAGCTGGGGAGGTCAGAGGAAAGGCTCACCTTGACTACAGGGAGATTGGACAAGGCTCAGGAAGATGTGCATACAAATAAATAGTAGGGGAGAAGGAAAAGAAAAAAAACACTGTTCAGTAACGCTGCAAGAAACCTTGCAAAAGCATTATGCAGCAAACTGAAAGTTACACAGCAAACTGAATACCACTGTACTATGTGGAGACCGGGGGGCATGTTGCAAGGAATCCCCCAAGTCCCAACATACTCAGTGCAGAGCAGCAGGATCAAAAACCCTCCAGCGAAGCCCACGTAAGCTGCTGTTCAGGTAGCCATGTTATGTGCAGTCCTGAACATCCGTCAGAAGCAGTTGCTGAATTACTCCCTCACAGCTGGCGCCCATCCTGCCCTGGGGTGAAGCCCCTCCAAGGGGCTGGGCACTACAGAAGTCTTCTGTGCTTTGTAGAGGGGCCACCAGGGCTGCTGCAGCTCCCCGGGCAGAAGGCTGGGGTCCGATCACATTCCTGCTCGAACCTGAGGCCCTGCCCTGCTCCATCACAAAAGAGGTGCTGTGCTGGATGGCAGCAGGAGTCCAGCTCCTGGTACCATAACCTGTCTTCAGCAAAAGCCATAAACTCATAATTACAGAAAATCAAGTACCAAGCAAGCACAGCATCCCCCAAGTTCTCCCAACTCCCATTGCTTCAGCTCAGGGACCTCCCGAGGTATGGGGGTTTCTGTAGTAACCCCTCAACCAAGTTTCTCTTTCCTCAAGAGGGGTTTTCCTTGGATCTTAAACTGCTATAAACCACGTTGTCCTTTTACAGGAAGTTCTGTGTGTCCTCTACCCTTCACTTGAGGAACCAACTTTCTTTTTGTTTAAGCTGGACTCCCATTAGCTTCATTTGATGCCCCTCAGTTCTTGAATTGGAAGGCACAGTGAATATTCAAAGTGAACATTCAGCTCTCTGCATGCCACGTATATCAGAGACACCTCAGCTGTCTCTTTCAAAACTGAAGAGTCCTGATTCACTTTGTCACAGCCTCCTACAAAAGATTTTTGTGCCTTTTATCATTCTTGCCATCCTTCCAAACCTTCCCAGCTCTACTACATTCATTCTGAAATAAGGAGACAAGAGTTTCACATGTTATTCAAGATGCACAAGAACATATTTACGCATAATGACATGTTTTGTTCCATATTCCTTTCCTTATAAGCCCCAACATTTGATTTGTTTCTTGACCAACAGTGAGTGAATTGACCTTTTCACAGATTTATCTACTAAAGCCCCAAGTTCTCATTCCAGAGACACTTTCCAGGATGAGCTCAGGTTTTTTTTAATAAAAAATAAGAAATGATGAAAAAAGCAACCAATTAAAAAAAAAAAAAAAAACAAAGAATTAAGCGGTTAAAAGTGGGTTGATTCTTTGTTCCCCACACAGATCACTTCATCATTGCCTACATAGATTTTTCTTCTGACATTTTATTACCCAGACACTGAGACTTATGAGGTCTTTCTGCAGTTTTCCAGCCAGCCTTCATCCTTGCTGCCCTTACCGTGCTAACTCAGTACCAGCAGCAGCAGCTGCTCCCAGTCACTTCTGAGCAGAGCTAATAGCACAGTCCCAGCACATGTTCCTCTGATCTCCTTCCACTGCAAGGACTGACCGTTGATCTTGTTTTCCAGCCTCCAGCCAATTATCCATCCATACCAGAATGGTCCCTCTGGTGTCACAGCTGCTTAGCTTCCTTAAAATCCTCTAACAAGGAAGGAGATTTTTTGAAATGTTTCTGACAAAGACAACCGTACCGCACAGATCACCTTTATCTAAAAGCCCGTTGACTTCTACAAAGAACAGCGACGCATTTGCATTTTTGCACAAGTGCAGATGCGCACCTTAACTCATCCCAAGTACATGACACTTATCCAGACAGCCTCTACTTCCTTTTTTTTTTTTTTTAATTATAGTTTCTACCATTTGCCATATCCTTACATCAGACTTAGAGGCCTAGAATTCCCAAGCCACTCTGAAATCCTCTTGAATTTGGTCAAAACATTTATCACCCTCAGTTCTCAGCGGCAGAGGCAGCTTGCAGCTAGGGGTCACGCGCTCTCAGAAGCACCCAACGAGAAGGGATCTGGCATGGGAAATTCCCCCAGGTTATTCCATGGAGAACACCACCACCACAAAGAATTCATTAAATTTCCTTGCAATGGTCTTATTTTTTAAGTATTCCTCTCGTACCTCACATTTTTTGGCAGGCTTCATGCTTTTGATATATTTGAAGGAACTTGCTAACTACTGAAATTTTGATCTCTTGTGATAGTTGAGAGAACAAAAGCAAAACTTGGACAAAAACTTCATTGACTTCTAATATATAACCTGCCAGAGCTTGATTAATTTTTGTTCTAACATAACTTCAGCTTCCAGGCAGGTTCTTCTTGCTTTTGGTAATCTCTTAGCCTTTGGGGAGCAAAAGAAACCAAAATGACTTCTTTGCAATCTCTTCTAATAGGTGGAACATCCTGAAGTCTTCGTGACAGCACAGTGGTAACATGCTCCCTTGTTTTTATGTGGTTATCCTACACCATGTTGATAACAGCTATAATGAGTCTTTTTTAGCCTCCCTTGCTCTAACAAAGACGTTGAGCCAAAGTACGCTATGGTCCTGATTAGTGTCTATAGGATTCAGGACCCACTGGGCACCAAGACGAGCACAGCCACCCCTCGTGTGCTTTCTGATCAACTGCTCCATGAACGAGCCATTGACGAGTACCTCAACACCTCGTTTCTACATTACACCTTGTTACCTTCACTCAATTAACAAGAGGGGGAGAAAAGTCTCCCATTTCTGTTGTTTTTCTTGTCCCTTGCAGCCTTTGTTTTTTCTAATGCACTGTGCTGGCTGCTGTGTCCTTCACCAGAGTTTTCACTCCTCATGAAATTCCTTTTCCTTGGGGCCATTAGCAGCCACAGCACATTTCTTCTTAGAAGCTCACTAGTTCCCCAGACAATTTATTGTGTTACTGATGCATGTCATGGTCAACAATGTAATGATGGACGTGTATTCACACTGTAAACAGAAACAAAGGTAACAGGAATCTATGGTAACAGTGGAGAGGCTGTTAACTGAAGTGAAGGCTTTAGAGTAGAAGACATGACTATAATGCCAGCCAAAGTGTATAAAATGAGTAAGGAGGGCAGGGAAAAAAAAAGAAAGTGGGTGAAACTAATCCAGGATTATATTCATCCTACTACCATAGTGCTTCTTATAGTCCCAGAGCGCTCACAGTTCCAGTCCATAGAAGGACCATAATACATTAGTCAGAAAGATTCAGGAATCCACACACAGGGAAAACCATTCCCTACAGTCTATTTTGTTAGGCAGGAGGGGGGAAAAAAAAAGCAGTTGGCTCACAACAGGCAAATATGGGGAAATGATCATCATCTGCTTCTCATCTCTTAAAATATTATTATATCAGTCATTTTTTTGGTGTGGTTCGTAATTCCTTATGATCAGAGAGAGACAATTTCCATCTACACAAACCAATCCAGTAATATTGTAAGATTTTATGACTGTGCAGATATTCCCTTATTCTGCAAAGATAAATAACAACAACAATCTTTCTGACCCATTTCTTGGTGTGAAACTCACCGAGCAATAATCCTTCCTCAACAGTCTTTTGCATGACATCCACGGGAAAAAATTGATTTACTTTTATGTAGGTCCCTAATGATGATGAGTTTCAGAGTGTTTGCTTCATTTTACTGCTCTTTGAGTCCAGCTGAACAGTTCACCCTCCACATATCCATAGAGAATAGCTTCCCTACCAGACGTGCTATGTTAACAGCAGATTATCTGGTGGAGAGAGTTTTCTTTTTCTTCAGGTTTTTCCCTGAGCATAAGGCAATCTTTAAATAATATTATTTAGGTACTCTGTGATGTTGATAATGCAAGAACTTTCTCTAGAAGATAAATCAACTTGCAGACGTGCATACCTGCCTGCTAAGCGACCAGGATTAAGGCATGCTGAGTTTGCCTACTGTCTTCATCAGGCAGCACAGCAGTTTTTCTGGCTCAGTCTGAAGGACCTACCCTTTGTTTTATTCCATCAACATCCTTACTAGTCTGGCCATGAATAAAAGACTGTGACATTACCATACAAAATGCTTGTCCCCAAGTCATAACACATGCACCCTTTCATAACACATTTCTTTTATTACTTGAGAGAGTTGTTAGCACCCAACAGCTCTTGAGTTATGCCACCTTGGCTGACAAGGCTAAAGTCACTTTATGGCAGAAAACGCGGTATAAACAAAAATATGTCCTCCAACAATTACAATACCAAATTCGGAGCCATGTAAGGGCCATTTTCTAGCATTTTCATTTATCTCTTTCAGACCACACTTTACAGCTTTACTTACAAATAAAATTAGATTAGACTTAAGAGATCAAAGAGAACCTTGCTGCTGGACAGATGTAGGCTAATTGGCAATGCCTTGACCCCCACAGGGGTCTGCAGTCAGCATGGTATATAAAGAGCTATTATAGTTAATGGGTTAGTTCTAATTGCACCTTGTTTCCCTCAACACCGCACTAAAAATATGCCCTGTGGAGACAGAATGTGCTGCTTGGTCATTCACACAAGACTTGGGCACTCGAGCAAACTTACATAGTGCTTACAGCAGGAATTAAGACATCAGTCGTGTGCTTTAGAACTGAGACAGTAAATACAAGGAAAGGAGAACATTACAAAGCAGCTGACTTTGCTTCTTCTAAACTTTTGCCTTCAGAGATGCCACAGATTTCTGAGTCAAATCCTCCTTCACACAGCCTATTACTTCCCCTTTATCTCTTTGCTCCTGCAGATTATTCCTTTCCAGAAATGTTGCATTACAAAAGAAAAGTATTCATAAGATTTTAAATGCCAACATCTTTACTTATATTCATTGCATATTCAAGTCCTATCTGATACAAAATCCACCACAAAACAGAGCACAGCCACAAATCACAGAGGAACTGAAAATCACTCTCCTTCCAATCACACCAGTCACCACTACAGCTGCTTGAATCTCTTCCTGGATCGAGAAGTACTAGACACCAGGAGAAACAGCATTTTTCAGGCTGAACCATTACCTTCATCTTGAGGAGGACTCCTTTACATCTTGAAGATGTCAGTGAAATATTACAAGAGCAGAACCAAGAGGCCAGGTTTTATCCCTAGCACAATAAGGCCACATCTCATGCAATTTTCAGCCTCAGAGTAGCAGCCTCTCTGCAGGTGCAGAGCTGATCTATTTCTGTTGTACCTTTTCCGTGTGCAACTTTCTTTTTAAGATAAAATGAACCCAAAGCATATTTCTGACAGCTTTATCAGCTCTACAGCAACTTTCAGGAACCAGAAAGAATGCTAGCAAACATGAGGTATTCATAAACACGGGGTTAGCAGCAAGACTCAGCCTTTAAAATAAAAATTTTCAGGCTATTGGTGATATACTAGAGCACTTTGCACAGATTTCAGATGCAGTACATACTTCCTTATGCAACAAAGCAAGATAAGCAGATAATGATCCAATGACTACCAAAAATAATAACACCTGGAAATGCAAAATAAAACAAGAAAGAAGAATTCATTCTACCAAATATATCTTCTCACCTTTTGAGGATGCATGCAAACTACTTGAATTAGTAGGGCTGTGAGGAAAGTAGTGAGATTAAAATAGATTAGCTTTTTCAATTTGAAGAAAAATACTGAGAGTTGCAAGACTTAGAGCTTGCCTCTAATCTTCTGTGGAAGTTAAGATACCATAAAACACAGCTTCCCCAGAAAATATCCTGCCATTGTGATTGTGCTAGATGTCCTACGTTTGAATACACAGCAACTGGACTGTTCAGTCCACTTGCTTCGGTGGCTAGAAGAGCACATCTATTTCATGCAGTCTCCATGTATACTTCCTTTCAACAGAAAAGTGCCACATTTCCCTACAACCATCAGTTTGCACTTCAGGCCAAAACCCATTGTAAATAGCTCAAACCCAGAAGCAAATACTGACATTGAATTTGAAATCTGGTAACTAAGGTCTTGCCATGAGCCCATCCATCTTAGTGATCAAGAGACACTTCCTACCAGTTTCTCTGTGGGTGGCTGTGAGACAGTATAGGACAGTGATAAAACAAGTTATTCTCATTCCTTAGGCTTATTTCTGCCATGGTTTCAAGAGCACAAAGCAACCATCCTCTTGGACTCTTCATTAGAGGAGAGCTGACACTTATGTCACACTTCAAATCCTACAGGGCTATTCCTTTCCTTCTCCCTACAATAAAGATAAGAAGAATCCCATGAGATGCTGTAAAATGAGGACAGAACTTTCTTCCCACCTGGTTAATTTAGAGTAGACACATTCCTTTGTGGTTTAACCCCTATGGGCTGCCCTGTATCATGTTGGGAAATCAGGTCCAAAACTGAGGGCTGAGGATCCTATACAACAGTTCAACATCCTATAAAAACCACAACAAGGCCATTCGAGGACATTCTTGTGAACATTGGTGGTGTTTGCTCCTTCTGAAGCCTCAGTTACTGCAGTGGTAATGTACCAGGAAATCCCAGACTGAGAACACCCAGTCACTATCCTGAACTGTGATAAACCCCAGGGACCTTCCCCAGCACTTCTGATGGAGCAGGGACTAATTGCAGAACAACCACCACACTTGGACACCGTGCAAGCAAGCATTCTATCAGTACCAGGCTCCATTTGGAGGAACAAGTCCTAAGAAAAGAACTCACCCAATAAAACACTGACACATAAAACACACCAGTTAAATCTGTCTAATTCACACACTCTCAAACACCTCCCAGGGAGGCTGCTGATTTTGGGCTTAGGCTTTGCATTTTAAGAAGTTACAGCTCAAAAAAAGGTTAGTCTACTCTTACTTTGTAACTCAAGGATCAGCTTAACAGATCAGAATCATTTTAATTTAAAAAAAAAAAAAAAAAATGCACATTTAGCCTAACAATCTAGATATTAAGTTTCACTGCTGTGGAATTTCAGATGACTGAATGAAAGTCTCCCAAATCAGGCAATGTAGGAGCTTATGGGCCCTGTCAAGGCCACAAATTTAACATCTCCAATTCCAGCCTAAAGTATCAAAAGGGCACTGGAAGACAGCATGCTTACTGAGCAACCTATTTTCTTATTCATCACACTAGGTCACTCTTAACAAGTAAAAGATGAAGCAGAACGGACATAACCAGCATGGCATCTTGCCTTTTAAAATATGCAAAATGGTAACGGCACTGGAAGAATAGTGTGGCAAATCCTCATACAAAATCATGAACTGGACTTCAGTAATAGGCAGCTGCCTTGCTTAATGACTTATTTAATACTAATCATATTTCTCATCAAGAAGGTTTGATTTTGTTTATTCATTTAAATCATAAATCAAAGACCAAATCAGGTGACAGCAGCTCTGGAGACGTTGTGGCCTCTTGCTCCAGCCTCTCTCTCTTGGTTCCCACTTTGGAATACAAAAGCTCATGAGAGTAGTTTGTGCTCCAGTTAAATATCAACTGCAATTATTCGAGACAGTGTTCTGGGAAGTTAGCACATGCAACTTCTCCAGTTATCTTTTTTATTTATTTTCTGTTCATGGTTCCTGTGGAAGAGCCATGAATATCACGCAGATGTGGTAAAATCTCTTGAGGAGTCCATCAGCACAAGATCTGGGGTTTTACATCATTTCCCAATCCCAAACCTTCCTTAAAGGGTTGACACCTGAGCTGATATAAACACATTTAGAGGGCAGATATCTCTTTCTTATTATCTCTTAAGACCAGACAGAAACAAGATATACAAGGATATGCAGAGATACACATAAGATCACTCCCCGTGTTTGCAGATAAAACTCCAGAATAGTAACACCACAGCTAAATTCGGCCCATAGTCTCCACATACAGCAATGAATCTTTTTTGCACTATTATTCCTTTCAAGGCTTTATTTTATTGCTGGTATTCAGGCTTGTAAATCAGTCCAGAATAAGTCTTGTGGGTGGGCAGAAGTGATCAATACAAAACAAAATGTTCATCTTGCCTTCAGAGCTACCTGGAGAGGAAAGCGGTTGTTGCTGGCCATGCAGGTATTTCGCTGAGCTGAAGAAATCCTCTGCAAGCCTCTGACTTCACAACCTGCCTCACCTTGCCACTTCAAAGGAACTTATTTGGCACACCATAAAATGTTGATTTTTCCAGGTGTTTCCTTAGAGAGAAGACATGACTGCTCTTAAAAGAGGGAGAAAAAAAAAAAAAAATCTCAGGCTCTAAATTGTAACCTTTCTTTTTTCTTTCTTTTTTTAAAGCAAGCAGGGGGTGTGAGTGGGTGTGACTTACAATTAGGCAAAGCCATAGTCACAGATGGCTGTCCTCCACCATACTAAAACCCTAATATTCACACCAAGCAATAAATGACAGAGTCTTTTGGACTCAGAAGCCTGTAATGAAACAGAAGCACGTTGCCTTTTTTCTCGCAGCCTCAAGGATTAGAGTGGATTCCTAACAAATCTGGCATTACGCTCTCAGCTGCGCTTCCTTGTTCTCCTGTGATGGCACACCAGGCTCAGGCAGCACGTGGATACAAGATGAGCCTTCCCCATACAACTCCACCCCAAAGCAAAGAGTGTTTTATGCCCTTGCTGGCTCCCAAGCAGATGGCAGCTGCCGGCTGGCAGAGGTGTGCTGGCTGAAGGACAGCTGGAGCTTCATCCCTCTGTCCCATCTCCCTGCCCCAGCTGGAAAGAAGCACGTGCTTCAAAATCACCTTCAAAATAGACAGGTTTCAAACAAATCTCTCCCAAGAGCACTTTAGTGTCCATAATATCCCATTCCACTAACATGCTTTATGTCAAACACCTTCCAAGGGAGAACTGTCTACAGAAGTAGCTCAGGTGGACTTTCAGCTGTAGATCCTTAGCTGGTGTAAACCAGCATGGCTCCTTTGGGACTGCATTTGGAAAAATAAGCCATGTCCAATTTCTACTGTTATTCCTTCTTTCAAAAGAAATAATCCCTCCTCAAAATGCTGCTCTTTAGAATTTAAGGCTGACATAGCCGGAGGAAGCACACACAAAAATTAAGTTGGAGAGAAGACAAAAGTACACAGGAGGGAGAGAAAGAAGAGTGAAATAGCATGCGAATCAGCTGCTTGATTATGTTTCTGGAGAAACTGCCCTAGTAAGCACAGCAAAGCTACGCTACCTATTTGTATCTTATTACATCCATGTCAGCATTGCCTAATTTATTGTGTACTTGAATAGCCACATTTCTATTAGTCTCTGCTCCACACTATCAACGTTGCTTACAAAATGCAAGTTGTTCCATTTCTCCCATGCATCAGCACCACCAATAGCCAGGAAAGAGAAAAAATCTGATCCTGGAGCAAGCAGGGAGACTACCAATTGACACAGCAGAACAAAGACAGCTTGAGTTCATTTTATTGCCTTTCAAGACAAAACAACAAATCTGATTTTGTTATTCATCTGGACTACATGGCAGGGATGTCACTAAGGAAATACAACTGAACACTACAGGACACTAGCTTATCCTACTGAGTTTTTCCAGAAGGAACTGAAATGAATTGTACTTGCAAAGAGCACAAGCACTACAGTCTGGAAAAGGCTTCAGGACCAGAGGATCCACTCCTATTTACCTTGCACTGCACAGCAGCAGACATTTTGGATGCCTGTGCAAAGCAGAATCAGGCCTTGAAGGAAATACCACATTGTCAGAAGCCAGACAGAGAGAGAGAAGGGAAGGGAAGAGGAAATGTAATCTCATTTCCACCGCAGGCTTCTACACATTAGAGCATAGCCCAAATGCTGCACGTGCATGATGGCTCAGATGATCACAGGGGACCTGGCAGGGAGTAGGAGGACAAAGAGCTGGCCCTCACAAGGTGGCCTTCTTCCACCAGTCACAAGACAATGACATTAATTAAAAATACAACAGCTGAAGTTCTTTATTTCTCCCTAGAAGAGATTTCACATAACCTCCAAGCCATTCCTTTTCCATTCTGCTTAGTTACCAAGATTCCCCTAAATTCAATAGAAACACCCAGTAGGTGCTCTCTCAAGTAAGTCCTGTGCACATTTTGTATGTGGTTTTTTTTCTACAAACTCTTGAGAGGAACTGGAAGACTGATTTTGGGGTCAAGGCTCTACAGAAGAGCCTGGTCTTTGCATCTAGCTCCTGAGCAACCTAGATGTGCAAAGGCAAACAGCCTTCAAAAACCTGGTCCTGCATTTCTTCAGCACTCAAAACCCTCCATAATCCTTGAGGCATGAGCTCCACAACTCCTGCCTGACTTTAAGAATATAGAGGGACTACAGCATTGGTTTGTTTTGTTTTGCTTCCTTCTCCTACTGAGCTGAACAAACTGTTCGGTATAATCACTCTCCAGAGGTTCCTTGCTGGTGGTCATTATCATCTTTTAACATTGTACTGCACCTGTTGATGTCCCCAGGCAACTGCAAAGTCACATTAGCTTCATTTTATGTATCGAGCACTGAGGCAAAGATGCTTACCTCGACACAAGCAGGGAGTCTGATAGAAGCAGCCAAGGCACAACACAAATCTCTTGACACCTACCCAGACACTGCTCCTTTCCATAACCACAAACTAATCCTTCTTCATTACAGAGCCACAGAGAAAACAAAATGTCACAACACATCTAAACCTCTACCGAGAGAGAGGACGAAGACCCCTGTGGTTTACCGTAGAATAGCAATTATGCCTCCTTTCCATGGTCCACTTGCAAGAAACCACTTCTGCAGCCAATTTAATGTCTCAAATTTACCTCTGCATTTAATCAATCACAAAAGACCAGATCATGCTGGGACAATCAGATGATGTTATCACTGCTAATGAGCACTAAGGAACTAAACACAGTTTTAAGTAGGTATAAATGAAAGCGATGGAAACTGTATGTGTTCACTTAGCAGTGATGAACAGTTATACAGCCTTCCCTCAGAGGCAGGCACCCGTGTCCAGGAATGACAACACTGATATCAGCAGGTGCTCTGAACATGAGGATCTCCTGGGGTCAGCTCAGCCATCCCTCCAAATTAGGAGAAGTATCACTGCTGCCAGTGCAGGCACACTGTTGTAAAACCTATATAAGCAAAATCAAAGCGTGGCTACTAGGGCTGCTTCAAAATCAAAGTTCAGTGAGAAGGCAGGAAGGTACATGGCTCTAACCCTGCCACTTTCCCATGTAACACTACCCGAGGAAATACATGCTCAGCAACAGGTAACAGAACGGTGTCACGCAGCATCCCCTCCACTGCATCCACAGTCAGTGGCAGAGAGCCCCAAAGCCACCACCAATCTGCCTCCACCACAGTAGGTTTGTGTCTGTAGTACAAGTGGAGTCTTTGCCCAGCTACAAAACTGAAGGACGGTCAATGCATCCTACAGTATTCTCCCAGAAAACTCACAGGTAACCATGCCCCTCTCACATGAGGCAGTACAGGAGGGACCTTTCCACTGAGAAAGCTCATCTTTGGAGAAGAAAGCAAGGACAATTGTGGTCCTCTTCCTACCAAAAGGAAACCACAACACAGAGATCACACAATCATTAAGATTGGAAAAGCCCTCTAAGACCATCTGATCCAACCTTTAACGTAGCACTGCCAAGTCCACCGCTAAGCCATGTCACTAAGTTCCATATCCACATGGTTTTTGAAGACCTCCAGAGATGAAGCAATCAATCCAGTTACAATCCACAGAGATCCTTTGGAAGATCACAAAGCTGAAAAACTATTTCCTTTGTCCCTTCTAACACCTTAAATTAAAAGCCCCTGAGTGGCAGCTTTCAAGGAGGGGAGGAAAAATAAATAAAAATAAACAGAAAAAATAAAAAGAGACCTGGTGTCTGTGTCAATTAATGACTATTACTTCTCTTTCTGAAGTGACCAGAAGGAAAATCTTGCTTATAAGAATCTATGCTGTCTACGTCCTTCTCACTCTACAAGGCAACACACTTCCTTAATATATGAAAACGTCCTCTCTCCTCCTACGATCTCACAGACCGAAGGGAAATGCATCATTTGATGTAAATCTTCAGAAGGAAACACAAACAGTCCCTGTGGAGAGATAACCTCTTCTTCTATCTGCATCTGTCAAGTTTGACTCGTGACAGAATTATGACCCCAAAATAACATTTTAATAAGTGTTTACATGCTACTGCTCCCCAAAGACTAGGCTGATAAAATTCTTCCTCAGAACTAATTACGCTTCAAGACAAGGCTGCCCTCGGTGGATGCGGCAGTGAAACAGGACAGAGCTGGAGCTTTAGCAAGTGCGGGGCTCCTCCTTGTGGATGTCTCACCAAAACTGTGCGTTCTGCACCGATTTCCACGAAAAGACAAAAGAAAACGAAGTCATGTGTCAACAATCCCGGAATTTCCACTGCCTACAGTAGTTACACTACAAAGATGCAAACGCAGAATGTCTCCCCTTCTCTGTGGAGCTGAAGATCAGAGCACTGGAAAGGTAACACAGCAGCAGCCATTTGACATTACCATTGTGTTCTATACAGAACGAGACCATACCTTGTCTTCTCAGGTGTAGAAGTGAAAGGAGAAAACACATGGAGGGCTGCCACACATACCCGAAGATTTGTGTAGGAGATACAACAGTCCTGGCAGCCTGCATTCCACCCTGCATCTTTCAGACAAATTTCTGTCTGGAGAAACCAGACCACAGGAGCAGCATGAAAATGAATGGAGATTTTAAACCTTTCCCTTTTAATCTTTTTTTTTTTAATAAATAAATAAATAGAAGAAAAAAAAGTCTTCTGCTGGCAGAGCTTTCCAGCTTGGCAGAGATGTGAAGAAAGATTAAGTCCAGTAGGAGAATCAAGAGATAGGTAGTGTTCAGTTTCTGAAATCCCCATATCAAGAGTCAGTTGATAGTTATTATTAAACATTATATATATTTACATTCATAAACTTTATATATTATTAAACATTCCCAGAACAATCCTGCAAACAGCAAGTGTCAAGCACAACCCCACTTTGAGCTATCCAGTACGCAAATCCCTTCCAAAGCAGACTCATACAGAGCCACAGCACAGTCTGCAGTTGCATGTTAATTCACTGGAACACCAAATATTTCAGTTTCATGTGTTTGAGGAATTAAAAGAGGTGACAAGATCAGTCCTCAACACTCAACCAGGACATATAACCCCCCCCCAAGAAGAACATCAGTCAGGTTTCTCTAGACTGCACTATGCCTCATAAGTTCATTTAGACCTCCCTGCTCCAATAGCAAATAACATTTTCTAGCCAGAATGTATGCCTAATTCACATCCAATTTGCTCTTTTACTAAAATGACCCTTTAGCTTCTCTCTTCCCTTCTCCCCCTGCCACTGTCTCCCTAAACACTCAGTTTCATTTCCCTAGTTAAACAAGAAAAGTTGTCTTAGTCTTTTCTTGAACATCCTGGGGCTGTATTAACACATGGTTTAGCCCGAGTTTATCTTCCTTAAAGACAGGGTGACCAGAAGTATATACAGCATCAGAGATGAGCATCCACAGAGCATTAACCCTCTTCTGTCTCTAGTGGAAATATCTTATCAGAAACATTCTACACTTACTTTTGACCCCATGATCTGATGGTTACTTATATCCTGATGTATATACATGGTCTTCTCCCTGTCCATAATTTCCAACTTGCAAAAGAAATTCTTGTGCAATATGGTGAATCTGGAACAAACAGCTCCATGTCTTTGGAGTCACTGTCCTCATGAAATTTACCAAAATCATCATTTTACAGTGTTCATTTGCTACTGGTGAGCCTTCAGCCTTCATATTATATTTAAAGGAATATCTTTCTTTAACCCACAAATGATTTATCTTGTTTGGATCTGTTATAATTAAGAAATCTATCCCTCTAATACTGTATTTTTACACTTCAAAGAGATTGTGTCCTCATCTCTGGAAACAGCCAAGGCAGGAGCTGAAGATACCCACTACCCTGAGAAACATCAGGGAGGAAACTCAGGGAGGGACTTCTGGCCCCAGTAAGTTCCCTTCTGGCACAACCGGTGATGCTCAGGAACCTCTGACCCAAAGCTCCCAGAACTCCACGACAAGATCTCAGTGCACACTCTGTCTCTAATCCCTCCAGCCCACACCTTCCAGGGAATCCACTTTGCTCTGCTTTTGGCACAAGGCTTGTTTACTCTGACGCTTACAGTGAGTACATTGCATTATCACATGAGAGTTTGAGTCTGAAGCGTACAATGCTCAGGTTCAGATTGTTTTCCAGGTTCTGTAGAAGTAAACACTCTGCTCTAAAAATGTCACATTAAAAAAAATAATAGTAATAATAATCACCCTTTGCTCTACCACCACAGTGGACAAAACTGCGGCAGTGCATAAGGAAGCTTTCTCAAACCAAGCTCAGGGCTGTCAGGTGTCATTACAACTTCAAATGCATATTTTAGCTACAAAACAGAGCAGGAATAGTCTTACTTAAATAGCAATCTAAAAAGGATCTTTATTCAAAACGCAGCCCATTGCCTGAGGAGCAGTAAGTACAGCAGAACTTGCCACTGATTTTTGTTGGTGCAGAATGGCCTGTCCTTAAACTACCCGAGAAAGCCCAACAGGAGGTCTCTAAACAGTTACCCAATTTCTGCGATCGGCTGTGCAAGCTGCAGCAGGCTGATGGAAATCTTCCACCCTGGCTGAATAACCTGAGTGAAAAAGACCATTTCGTCTGCTGATGATAGCGACAAGGCAAACAATTCCCTTTCAAACAAGATGGTACGGTGCCTTTCAGCTATGTAACGTTGCCATCTAGTGATCATCTTTAGATATAACACACCAGGGCACCCACCTGGTGCTCTTCAAGTCTCCCGGCCCCGTCCGGATTCACCTGCAAACCTCACACCTGCAGCCCTGCCCCGGCTGACAGAAGTCAAATCAATTTGTACCAGGCAGTGTTGGAGGGATACCTCTTCTGTATCTGCCATATATATATATATGTTCAGAGCAAATAGATACAAGCCAAATGCTGGCTACCAGTCTGCTGATGTAAACAGGTTATTCTCCTTAAGTTAATGGCGTTCTGTAAAGAGAGGGATAATAGCCAACATCAGCTGGAAGTCAAAAGTGAAACTACCAGTAAAGTGAATATTTTCACTCTTTCCATATTCAGATTTGAAAACTCAGCAAATAATCATTTTTAATCATTACTAACTTTGGCTAAAGAGCATTTTTCCATGACCAGAATAATACAGATACCTGAGACATGGGGGCAGAGACAACAATAAGCATCAATCCCCCCATCCACCATCAAAAAAAAAAAAAAAATACCAAGTGGAGAAAAAATAGCCAGGGAAGAGCTTTAAGTATGAAAGCACACCAGAATCCACTCATTGTGGAGAGCTTTGAAATATCCAGCAGTGCCAGCACTGGGAAGCCTGAGTGGCAATATTTGTGCAGTACTGGCTGTGTACCCAAGTCGCAGGATATCTTGAGAGGCATATAATGACAATATTTACCCTGCAGTCTGACTGCGTCTGACTCAGATGGTGGGAGTTTGGGAGACCCCAGATGGGCCTCTCCAAAACTTTACTGCTAATCTAAACCTCTGCTTTGCCTGGGCAGACAGCAAGCACAAGTAGCTTCACATGGAGAAAACAAAAGGCATCACTGACCTACATACTGCCCCTCCGCCAAACCCTAGGTTGCTGGCATACAGCAGGTTCTTTAAAAGAGGAAAGGTGAAAAAAACAACACTTCTCGAAACTGATTTACCATCAAAAGTAGAAGTCAGTTTCAGAGATGCATGATGGCTAGAAAATATCAATCCCTGCCGAAAATTCTTCATAGGGGTTGTTACCCTGGTGATTCTCTTCCACTTACTACAAACCACTAAACACTGCCAAAAGATGCCAGATTCTATTTTGTTCTCTAGGTGTACCAAGGTTTTGGAAGATCTCATTAAGAGTCAAACAAATTTATGGAATTTCATAATTGGCTTTAATACCATCAGAATGCGGCCAATGCCCTGTCACTCTGCAAGTCCACCGAAGTATTACACTGCCTTAACTACAATGTTGAATAGAACTGAGGGAAGACCAGATTGAGTGGAAGCCATGCCACAAAGCACTGTTGAAGATGTAATGTCATTGAAAAATGCAAGTGAGAGAAAGTTAGGTAGTAAAGTTTTACTCCTGACCACTAGACATGGCTTAAAATATATGGGAAGTCAGAACTAGAAAGGCCAAATCACCAACAGAACCAGCAGCGTTAAGTCTGAGCCATCAAAATGACAAGCCTCAAAAAGAAAGGCAGCAAGTGAGCGTAATATTACAATAATATAGATGAAACAATGAAAAGTTGTTTACCTGAAGTCTCGTTATTCTTGACTATTTGACAAGGCAATTACTGTCAGCATTTAGCACTCTCCCATGTCTTCCAGGCGATGAGGTCTAATTTTTCATCCTTTTGAGGAAGCTCATCACACCAGAATGTCAAGAATAACTAATGAGCTTTTTGTAAACACTCGGCGGAAAATCCATTTAGAGGGTCAGTTCTGTGTGCATACAGCCCCTTCCATGCAAGCTTCTAATTTGCTATCCTTCCTCCCCATAATTTGAGCACTTTAGCAAGAGCGTAAGTATTCTTCAGAAATAAATACAGAGCAAAAGTAAAATAAAAATAAAAATCTGCAGAAGGAAAATGATCATCTGTCTGCCTTTTCAACAAAGAAGTACTGAAAAACCTATAATTATCACCTGAGAAGACTCAGGAAGTCAAGTACTCTGAAGATAGCACAGCAACAGCTGTGGATACTTAGGTTACTCTCTCCATCCATTGTAAATATAAAAAAACTTCTCAGGAATAATTTTAGCCAAACAATGACTATGAGCCAGTGAGTGTACTGTCTGTCCTACTGATCTGAAGAAAGAAGTTAATTTAGAACCGAACTTCATACCCCTTCCTCTTGGTTTTGTGCTCCACTGAATGCTGTTTTATTGGTAATGTTTGAGTTCAGCTTTCTTGTGCATTTTGGTACCATAAGAGAAGGTTTCAGAACACTGCCAAGTGCCATTGGCTAAGGGCTTAATCCAAAATACACAACAAAGATTGACTATATTGCTTACGGCTTGCTGTTTCAAAACACAAAGTAGAATTGGTTTTCAACTGCACTTTACTCACAATTTACTACCCTTTCAGTTCTTGTAACTGAGTGGACTCTTTCTTTCAAGCTGATTTTTCAGACAAACCAAGTCCATATTTTGGTTTCAACACTGAATAAATTGCAACTAGAAGATAAAGAGAACCAAGCCTGCCTCCTCCCAGCTACCTATCTTACCACTAGACCACAGTCAAACACTCTCAGGACAGACCTTTAATATACCACATTCGGTAGCAACATGACCTTCCTCTAATCTGATTAAAATGAACTCAATGACACGAAATTGCATTTTGTAAGGAATCTGCTACCACAGACCCACTCCATGAGCACTTAAGAGAATCAAGCAGCCCGCAAGCCAGAGGCAGAACAACTTGATTTCTGAGCCTGAAGAGGGTTCAGACATTATTTAAAAGCGAAGTTGCTTCACTTGTCAAGGCAAGGATAACTCCTGACATGTGCACAGGGACAGTGATGACACTTGGGAAACTTCAGTCAATCAGGAATGCCCCTGTGCAGGTTAGGAGCCTCCAGGGTTTAAGCACTAGTTATACAAGTGTTTTGGGGTTGTAATTTAGGATTGAAGGACCTGAATTTATGCCAAGTGCAAAGTCAAGCACAAAATCTGACCTACACCTGGCCTTGTCCCTGCTGTGTCTTCATACAAAGAGCCTTGAGCTGTAAGGGGGGGTTCCTAAACCCATGGGACCACTAACACAGTAACTATGGTCAAGAGCTGCAGTTGGATCACTCAGAGTGAGAAGGAACTGGAACAACCCTCCAGCAACAGGAAAACAAAACAAGTCACATGCAGAAGTTATTAACCTACAGCTAAGTCTGCAAAACTGCATGAGTCAAAATTATTTCTCCTGCTCTAACAAGCCTGCTATGGAGATAGATTGATACAGAACCTCTGAGCCATCTTACTCTGTATCCATGGCAGTGTTCTGCAGATTTTAATGGCAATCCTACAATACCCTTTTCTTTCTGTTGTTGGCTCTGCTCAATACTTCACAGCCATTTTTGTTCTGTCTCCCCAGAGAGTTAAAAGGATTTAGTCTTTAACTTGGGAGAGAAATTAAACCTCTAATTAGACCAGGTGTGTCTAGAATTGCATCCCCAGGAAACCTAAATAATTCTACTTGCATTTTACAAATTTATAAATCATTAGAATGCAAAGCCTGTAAATAGCAATCAGTCAGAAGCTTGAAAGTGCACTGAAACACCAAGAATGAATGCATGCTTCCCACGCCAAAAACATCCCACAAAGCATTAAATTCCTGATCCAAAGCTCAGTGGAATTACTGAAAAGAGACCCATAGGGTTTTGGATCAAACCTGAAACCCTGCAGGCATACAGTGTTTAACAAGACAGAGCTGCCCTGGCTTGACAGAAGCAGCTCAGGAGCCACAGATTAGCTTACCCAATGAGTTAGATGAGCTTCCAGAAACCTATGTAGAGGCTTTGCCTAGAGGATAAAAGCTTGAATAAAGCTGGACCTGTTGGGCTAAGTGCCTCTGAACAAGAAACAGTCCGCCTGCAGCTCAGAGAAAATTAAAGTGCAAAAGAAGAAACAATTTGCTTAAGGTCACATAACAAAGTCAGAATTACTATATATGTTGTTCAAATCCACTTCTCTTGGCTTGTCTCCTAACCCAGACCATCTGCCTCCTGTACTGGAACTCTCTGCATTTAACCCAGGTCTATAGCTAGCACTAGTGCAGGGAAAGCAGGCCTTCCTGAGATGAACAGAGATTAAACTTGCTCTTTGCAAGGAAGAGAAGACAAGCCTGGTAGCAGGTGTACCTGTGAAGAAAGGCTACCCACGTGCAAGTCAAAAAGCCCTCCAAAGGCAGCACCACCTGTATCCTAGCGGGTATCCTCTGCTATTAGTTGGATTGCTTGGTTGTCCAAGGGGGAAAAAAAAGGAAAAAAAAAGCAAATGGCAATTATGGTTTACCCATGCTAATCTGCAAGGATGAAACCTGCTCACATTGATCTGTTAAGCATCCACCAATTTTCTCAAACATGGAACAAATGGTGGCGTGTCAGCAATTATAATAAAAAAAAAAAAAAAAAAGCCTTTTGAGGCATTCATCAACCTGAACATCTGGTGGGGAATTCAGAAGAGTAATAGCCCATATTAAGGTTACTGTACCAAAGGTTTGAAAGGGATGCAATTTCTCTGCTGTCTGTGAGATCTACTGAAAGTTATACATGAAGCATAATTACACACAATATACACTTCCAATAGGGAATAAACTTTTCTAACATTGGCCAACAGTGTGCATAACTTTCCCTAGGAACTGCCTTTACTCTGTTTCTTCATAAACCTTCTCCATGGGCAAATTAGCCATAACAGCTTGCAGGCATCTCAAAACATCAAAGCAAAGAAATAATAAAGAAAGGTGGCTCAGAATCACATGGTAGCTATGGACAAAGTACATGTGACTTATATTAACCAAAATGTTAAATGTCGAGCAAAATGAGACTTAGATCCTACTGTTTTAGACAGATTTGATACAGAGAAGAAAAAATATTGGGGAATATACTGTTAAAAGGCAGTTTTCAGAGTCTACTTCATATTTTGCTGCTAATTTAAACAAATAGCAAAATGTCTCACTAAAGACAGATACCACATCTGAAGTCTGTAGTAACCCTCAGCACTTCTTGAAGCAACATTCCCAAGGAGATCCACCTAACTTTAGCTGGTGGATCCTACTTCATCAATTTACCTTTATTTTTTTATTGAACTCAGCATCAAGTGTAGGGCTGTGGCCATGATACAATGCTAAAGTTTCTTTCTGAGAAAAGAGCAGTGACTTCAATTTGATGAAGGGTTGCTATAAAAACTCTCAAAGCAGATATTTTCATTACCATCCATCAACTTCCATTTTAGCCACAGACATAGTGCAGTGGAAGTATAGCCTCTAGTCCACCTTTCTTGTTTATTACTCACAAGAGGGGGGAACCAATTTAACCAAAAATGATGACTTCTTAAACTTTTCATAAGATAAAGTAAGACACTGGCCTTGACACAACTTGGAAAGGAAAAGAAATGTCATTGGATACAATTTTAGATAGCATAACTTTTTGTATGATCCTTCTAAATGTGACATCATAGATCCCACACACAATGGGAAACTTAAAATGGGATATACATATCTGTACCTATATCTCCTCAGCATATATAGATATACATAGATGTGTGTGAAACACCTGCTTTCTAGCAAGAACCTAGCTAGGATATTCTACTGCAATTACAAGTAAAACATTTGGAAAGTTAAGATAGCTGCAAATACAGGTGTGTCATTTTTATTTGCAAAATACATTACCTGCAATCTCTGCAGAGGCCTAAGACTGCCTCGTATTGTTTTGTCTCAAAAATAGCATGGTGGGAGGTTATGGAACTGGTCCTGAATCAGCCACGCTCCACCCCAGTGGCCTGCTGAAGTCCTAGCGCAGGAGAGCTGGCTGAATAAGCACCACTGATACCTCCCATGATCTCAACCAAAAGCATTTCCAATGCCAACATTAAAGTTTCTAAATGAAACTGCTTAGCTATAAAAAAAAAAAAAAAAAAAAAAAAAAAAAAAAAAAAAAAAAAATAGATACGGGAGAAAGGAGAGGAGATCTGTAGATTTTCTGTTGCGGGCATCTTACAATGTTAGTGTTGAAGATCTAATCCATTTGCTCTTATTTGGAGAATATGGCAGAGCTCCAAGCAGTGCCCACAAGGCAGCAACATCAGTGAGAGGGGCAGGCACAAGTTTTAAGACCTCCAGCAGCACCACACACTGTATGGTGGCCACAAAACGCTGGCGGAGTGTGAATACATCCACAAGAAATGTTCAAGAAAGCATACACAAGAAGCATTACAAGCTACTTGAATCAAGGACATAGCTTGACAAAGTCATGAGGCCAAGGACAACGTGACATGGGCCCACAAGAGGGTTCTGTGGCTTCTCATGGCAGGGTACCCTGAAAACAAAAACCCATATTTTATTTTAGTGGGTTCTTACGGACTACCTAGAAGTGGTGGACTTCAATGTGAATCTGTAATCCTAAAGCAGCTTTGAGGATTTAAGAATAAAAACATCCCAATTCAGCTTCCTACACCTTTTCACTGTATCACATATAGAGGTGTCACTCATTTTTTGAGCGGCAGACAACTGTGATAACTCTATCCTGTAATTCACCAATACAGGATACACATCACCCACTTCATCTTGCTCAGCACTGTACATACAGGGAAACAACTCAGGTTTTGACAGCCCTTATCCTGGCAGCCCTATACAGCCAGGCCATCAAATTAGAGCCCACAGGGCAGGTAAACAGAGGGGAAGAAGGCAAGGGCTGACCCTGCAACCAAAAGGAAGTTTGCAGCCTGGCGTAACCACTCTCAGAGAGCTCACAGAACACCACAAAAAAAATCCATAGAAACATATTCCTATATTCCACATTTTGTCACAGATGTTTTTAAATACATACCCAAAATACTTTATATTGTTTAATACATCACATAATGCCAGAAGGCAGGAGCACCTCACAAAGCACTGAGGTATTTGGAAATTTCAGTGAAGATCGGAATTTAGTTACACTCAATTTCAAAAGGTCACCAAGGCTTTTACACTGCAACAGCAAATTAACTGTTCTTGGGATCTTTATCTTGTCTGAAAAAAGTATATATCCTTCTATACATGTGTAAAAAACAGCTTTTTGTAATCCTTGACCTTTAGCAGTGCACACAAAGGCTGTATACACAAAACTACATTTGAGCCCTGAGCAATAGTTGATCTCTTAAGTCAGAAGAACAGCAGATACTTTCGCAGACCTACAAAGCATGCACATAAGCCATCCAAAGCGAAGCCCACCTGTACTTGCCTTAAAAAAGGACAATTTGAACTATATAAACTGATAGAAACAAATAATCGGGATTGTTTTAGTGACATAAAACCCATCTTCAGCTCATTATGCTTTTAGGGGTTAGACCAACTTTTAATCAGAACAAACTCTCTCCTGCAGGTCTTATAAATTGCCCAGATCTTAGTGTAACCTAATCCCAGGTGTAGTCCTGTAGAGGCTATTCTTATGTGTCTGAAATAGTGTAAGAACAGGTATCTTCTGAAGATAAAGAACAGAAATGGAAGCTTCTGTCCCTGTGAACATTAAGTTTCACACAGTGTTAGAGCTCCAGGAATGTAAAAAGACAGTTTCTTGATTACATCTGCAGTCAGACGAGAGTTTGGTCCCAAATCTCAGCCTGAAATATACCATATGCTGTGTAGGGCCTTCAGTAAATAAATAAATAGACAAAATTCAGTACAAGTCAAGCTTACTCTATGAGCAGCTAATGCAGATATGAGAATGCAGGACATGAGATTTTGCTTCCCACTGTGGCACATATGGTGCGGAAAACCTTGCAGAAGGTGGATCTTGGCATTTCACATAAAAGGCTGGTGAGCAATGTTTTATAATAATCCAGTAAAGAAAGGAGGAATTAATTAACAATATCCTTTGCCTCTTTTTAGTTACACTGTAGTTTCACCTGAAGGTCTTAGAAGAAAGCTGATACCCCCTGTACCGAACACTCTTCTGCTGTGGACTGACATCAGTCTGTAAACCTTGGATTCACCTCCAGGCACTCCTATTAATGTTCTGCGATGCCCCATATGAAAAATGCTTATATAAAGATACATGTTATTTTACTAAATGTCTCATTACTAAATGTTTGTCAGATCAGAGAAGCAATCAGTCTAGCAATACCATGCACTGTCAGAGTGGCTCTTGAGGAACTTGAGCCCAAACCTGAAACCTAATGACAAACAGACTTTGTTAGAGGGAGTGTGGTTAAGACTCTGGATCTACATTTTTCAGCTGGTCACACTCTCTAAAACAGGACAGACCAGTTCCCAGATATAAATATACCCACATCTTCAGAAATTTAGCATCCAACCTCCTTTTCCACGTAGTCATCCAGTACATTACAATTCAGGTACTGTTAATTAACAGAAAGAATACGGTTTTGAAATCTAATGGTATGACCTTGAATCAATAATGCCTCATGCGCAGAACATTCAGCATTTTTACAGGGTATTGTGAGACACAAGAGGCATTCCAGGGCAACAAACCTTTTGCCTTCATCCTGCTCTGCAGTGCCATCACTGGGCCAGGAACAGCAGTGACTACTTCCATCCAGGAGCACCAGAACAGCTGCAGCCCTCTGCCTGGAACAAGGGAGGCAGAGTAAAGAAGGTGAGAAGGGGAAAAGACACGCTTACCTTTTAGGAGGGCAGTCCAAACAGCAGTGTCCCAGAAGCCTTGGGGGTTAACCCACCTTTGAACCACAAACCCATCTGGAGGGAGTACTTTTATCATAATCTGAGCCCAAGGAGAGTGGTGGATGAAGGATAATTGACACCATGCCTAATGGACTAAACACTCCTGTAAAAACCTAAATGCTCTTATAATGCAGGAAGCTCCATGAGGTCCACAGAGGACCTTAAACTAAGCCTGCTCTCACATGCTTTTCTGAATAGGGATTGATTTAAACAAGTGTTTAAGTGTTTTTTTCTTAAAGCAGGACTTTAGGTACTAGAGAAATCAATAGCAGCATTTATCAGGAGAAAATAAAGATCAGTAACTTCTGATTCAAAACGAACACTGGGGGCAAACTAGAGTTCAGAGAGCGTCCTTTTATGCATGCAGAATTTCAAATGAATCCGTAACAGAAAGTTGTGTAATATAATTAGCTAATTCTTAGCATCAATCTTTCAACACCATTGTAAATCTTAAAATCCCCCTACAGCTAAAACATTGTCAAATTTCATTAGTCGTAAAGCCAAAAAATCAGTAACCTCAATGCTGGAAATAGACTGTTATTCAGCTGGTCAATAAACAGTAACTACAGCAGTTCCAGCTTTTGTTTGGGGATTAGTAGGTCTGATAATGAGAAGTTTACAAGAGTAATAATCCTGCACGAATTGTTTCTTAATGTATTTCCACGTAAAAATAGAAGTAACTGCACTAGTACATAATGTGTCCCAAACACATACAGTCTTGGAACAACATCTGGCTACAGTGAAAGTCTTCTGTAGCATGAATGAATTGGTTATAAAGTGCTGATACTCCTGACTTCTGTTTTTTTTTTTTTGTTTGATTGTTTTTAAAGTATATTTTTAACTCACAGACACTGACTACCCACCCAATGTTGTTCTCTTACCTGCTATCTCTTTCCTCTTCTCCACCTTGCCGCTCCCTCTAGCTGTCCCTTCCTAAGCAGCCTGTTTAAGGTGATTAACAAATCTTTAACAGCTGTAGATTGCATCTTCAGCAGGTGTTCCCTAGTAATCAGAGACAAGGAGGGCTTGTGGCATTGAATATGTTCCCCAGAAATAACAGCAGGAACAAAAAGAGTCTAGAAATTGAGAACTGGGATATTGGTGTTGCCAGAGATGATGGATGCCAAGATCTCCATGTAATGCCGGCATGTCTTGGAGCTCTTCTGTACAAAACACCTTGCAGAGACAGTACGCTCTAGAAATTATGCTGCAAACTAGAGATTACCCACACATTCTCCTTCCAGGTGCAAACAAATGACCTCTTCTCCTATATTTTCTGTGCTGCTTTAGGTGTATCCAAGCTGACAGAGTCCATGGGACAAAGCAGTACTAATGCTACACTGTGCTGTCACACACGTGCCAGAATGTTTTGTTTCAGATGTGGGTAGGATACAGCATAGATAAATGTCTATGAAAGCTGACAGCTCCAGGAGGACAGATGGACAAAATGTGCAAGGTTGTACAGAATTTTTTAGTAACCCTCAGCTAGGTTTTGCCACTGTTCATTTGCCAGAAACCTTTCTTTTCCAAGCTGATCCAGCCTCTCTTCTTTGCCTTTTATTTCCCAGCTGTGCTGTTGCTGGTCCTGAGGGACATCAAGGTGACAGCGACAGGGTACTGCTCTCAAGTCCAGCTTCTCTAGGAGAGAGAGACAGATGAGCTCACCCAAATAAGCTTTACTCTGAGAATATAAATTTCCATTTAGTCAGAAGATCATATGGTTTTCATGCCCATATATTTTCACTCTCCTGTGTCTAAGCCTGCCAAAATTAGCACGTGGACATTCTTCAGCCTCCTTGAGGACCTCTGAGCTTGCCTGCCTGCCTGATGCACACTCGTAGGATTGCTCTCCACACCAGGCACAGCACAAGGCAGAGTTCAGCAACCAATGTGCTACACACAGTCCAAGAGACACAGTAATTTCCCTCTCCTCTCCTAAAGTTCCTGCCCCTCACATCCCATCTCCCTGCAGCATGTAAATTGGCCCAGTCGATCTCATGTTCCTGCTGTCTTACCCAATTTATTTCCATCGTTTTAAGCTAAGTACAAGAGGTCAGTGAGGTCCCCTTTTATCACAGGAGCCTGCAACTCGGCACTTCCATTCTGTCTTGGGAGACACGGCTTTGACCCCTCTGTCTGAAGAAGGAATTAAACTTCCAAGTAAGACCTGCCCCAGGGTTGCCCCAAAAAGAAAAGAGGGAGACACCAGCATCATCGCTCCGGTTAAACAAGCAGAAAGGTGAAGCCCCTGCTTCATTTTTGTTCAGTGGGCTGGGGAGCAGGGATGGGGATGGCAAAATGTCTGGCTTCAGGGCACCATCTAAATCCTCTGGGAACCTGAGCCTGTATTTTAGGGAAAGCAACTGTAAAGAACAAATGAGAAGTCCAGTACTTCCCTCGTGCCCTGTAACTATCGATAATACCTAAATGTCGATGGTTTCATTCCCAGGACCATTGCACTCAGGTGAGAAGTGACAGAATTATGTACAACTAAAGGTACTTTATCAGCCCTCGGGATTTCCCCTCATTCAGCATCTCTGTCCTGTAACAGTGTGAAAATCTATCAGGCTTTTTGCTTCCTCTCTGTACAGAGAAATGGCTTGTCACAATACAAACAGCGACCTGATGCTTACAGGGCACGATCACACCACGTTTTGCTGAAGGGCATTTGATAGGTCTTTTCATATATTATTTAGGACTGAACTTTGCAATCAGATGGATAGAACCAAATTAATACCTGATGATAAAGCAGTGCCAGCCCCTCAATGATCTGATTCCCACAGCACAAAACTGGAGAGCAACACAAATTCCCCACCTGCTCCCCTCAATAGGAAGGGACAAGGAGCACACTCCAGTGCCTGTGGGAGAGCTCTTAAAGGTCCAACTCATCCCCTACAGAGGGATGCTGATGTCCCCACAGCAGCTGTTTCCCATCTGAGAATCTCCAAAGGAAAATACAGGTCTAAACTTTCTCCTCATTCCCAAATTAGCTGCTAATTGGAGGATTAATTTTATGCCATTCTCATGCAAACAACTTTATAGGATGAAGCAGAAAAAGATGGCTCCAAAAATGTTGAGCATGTGTCCCCGTAGGATGGCTCACTTGCATTTAAGGGGCCAAGAAAACAAACTCATTTTACTGAATACGTCAACAATTATTACAATTATTCACAGCATCAGAATGAATACAACTCAGATTATAATGGATTTCTTCACAAGAAGACTGCTGTAGTAATTACATAAGGCATTGTAAATGGGAAACAAAGTCAACTGTAAATTTCAGATGTTATTTTATGCAAATACCGCAGCTGTAGTGTTCTGAAGAATTCCATTGTGAGCTGAATTGTCCATTTCTGATGCCATGAATAAATGTGTACCAATTTATTTCTAATAACCTATTATTTATGTGCAATTTCTTTTGTTCTCTAAATGCTATGAAGCCATTTAGAGAAACCACCTACATGACAACTTACCAATTATCCATATAAAAACCCCATATTGCTTTGGATTAGGCACATGCATAATTAAATGCCAAATAACTATTATGTTCATATAAGTTAGCAAAAGTCTGCGAAACTCAGCAATACAGTGTTTCATTTGATCCTAAACAACCCTTTCTAAAAGGAAGTGATTTATGTAGAGCCACCCCAGGATGCAATCAAATTAGACTCAGATTTCCCATTAAAGAGATTAGTGGCCACATGTATCAATACTTAAATATGCAAATAACAGCCACCATCTTCAGGACTACCCCAAAAAGGAGACTCATTCTCTGCTTTGCTTCCACAGTGTGCCCAGTGGATGTGCATTCACCCTTGGCTGAATGTGGGGGCACGATGTGGTGCTTGGCAGCATGGCTGGAAGCTGGGGAGCTTGAGCCCCGTGTACCCATGCTGCAGGCTCTGGCTATCCTCCAGGTCATGCTGCAGAGTGTCAGCAGTGGCTCTCTGCTGCCCAGCACCTCCCAAATGCCCCCAAACAGAGATGCTGGCACTGCCAGGACACCAGCCTGCCATGCAACTTGCCCCTTGCCAGGCAGGGTGAAGAGCCCAAAGGCTTTTTCTTCCATGGATGTGAAGAAATGTAGTCAATGCAGGCATTTCAGTGAAAACAGACACAATGTGGAAAGCCTGTGACTTCATGAGAAAGAAAACAGAGATGATGCACTCCCTCCAGAGCCCACAGAATAACACACTAGCTTTTTGGTGCAAGCCAATATGCTCTTGCCACGCCACAACGAGTCAATCAAGACAGTTTCATTGTTGGGGCCATACCTATAGCACCCCAGAGCAAATGCACAAGAGCTTCTTGCCTTTGCAAGACTATAGAGCTCTTTGTCCTAACCAAGGATGTAAATAAACCACAAACGTGCCTCAGTAGATTCCTCAAGGCAAGCTGGGCTGTTTGGCTTGGAAATCCAGAACAGTTGATCTACAAGCCAAACAGCCCAGCTTGGCAAGCTGGAGTCCCCTGAGCAGTGAACAAGAGGTAAAGCACCCAAGAACAAGGTTCACAGTATCCAACACACTGAAGGGGAGTGGCAGAAGGAGAACATCACCTTCAGCTAACTTTTGGAAAAGACTGCAGAATTTAGCATATCTGCAAAACCACCTTCCGGCTTTCTTAGAGGTAGGCACAGATGGGAAGCGGGAACACATAGCCTGAAAGCACCTCTTGAGCTCTGGCATCCCTTTAGGCTCCAGAGATACAAATATATATATATATATATATTAAAAAAAAAAAAGAAAGTGACACTTCTACACGGTTGTCATCACCATGTATAAAAAGATATTTCCTTATTTTCAGAGAGGAAAAATTCTTTTAAGCTCCTTTCTTCTCTTTAAGCTCACCTGCTGTAGCATCTCATTAGCTCCTGTGCTCGGGAAGCAAAGTCTGGCACTGGCACAGGAGACAGCAGGGTGGCCGTGTGACATACAGAGGAGCCACCAGCAAAGAGATTTGCTGCCACACGTGAGTTACAGAGGCAAAGAGCAGGGTACGGCTGTGTACAGACAGCAGAATTCATTAGCACTTGTGTCCTTGTCCCCCCTACACCGAGGGAGATGTGCTGGAAACCACTGTATCATAAAACAGAACCTCATGTATATTTATGTAAATGAATGTAAATTTCATGCAAATTTAATCTGTGGGCAGGTAGGCAAGAGGAGCTCAATTGGCCCAAAGGGATTTCAGCCTAACTTTTCTGTTTTGTTTTGTTTCAATTCATTCTGTATTTATGTTCATTCTTTTACAATCAGATGCCATGTTTGATTTGATTTCTTTTTTTTTCCAGATGAACTGTTCCTTACTCAATGAATGTAATTTGCCATATTGATTCTTTTGATATCCATTTTTCTCTGGTAGATCAGCATTCATCTTCACTTTTGTACTACAAAAAGGCTGCAGCAGCCTCCCTGTACCCTAGTTAACACCGTCTCTTTTCTTCTTTTTACTCTCAATGGTTTTGACAACTTTGAACTTTGAACAGTTTTCCTTCTGAAACAAACTACCATTGCTTCCATTATTGCTATTCTGGAAAGTCTGTCATGCTGGCAAATAGCTTTGTATTTACAACAGTTAATAATGATACCTATT
Organism: Anas platyrhynchos; assembly: GCF_047663525.1. Lineage (NCBI taxonomy): Eukaryota > Metazoa > Chordata > Aves > Anseriformes > Anatidae > Anas > Anas platyrhynchos. Next base: position 32,067,193 of record NC_092589.1, on the reverse strand, counting down.
CCACTGCATTACATAGTTGTCTTTCCATATTAATGCATTTTTCATCTCTTCCTTTGCCCTTGGGCTTTCAGCACACAATTCATTTGTGGACAAAGCACTTGTATGGCCCTATTCTGTAAACTATTTAAAACATTGTCAGTGAAAAACGCAATGAGAAAGAGCCCTGGAGGACCCATCCCACATTGCACTGAAACTTTGAAATCACTCACGTAGAAAATGTACACTCTGTCTCCTGTGCTTCAGATTGCTTATTTAAAATGGCAATAGCCAGGGCACAGGGGCCAGAGAGGCATAAAATGCCTTGCAAAAGCAATTAAATGCCACAGAGAAACTCACATTTGATAACTGCAGAAGATTGTTTATTGCCTTGTTTACCCCTCCACCCTGAGCATTACTCTCCGTGGTATGACAACGGGAAGACTGAACAAACCACAACGCCTGTACACATTCATTTCTCTGATGACGTTCTGCAACGTGCACGCATTTCCCACTGGCATCACTCCACAGGTAGCTTTCGAAAGGCTTTTTGCCCTGCGTGGTGACCTCTGGCAGTGTGGGGAAGACACCCATGGCACATGTACAGCCGGCAGAGCTGCAGGTGGGGGGACAGGTCCACCCCCACCACCACCATCCCGTGACCGTTCACACCTGAGCCTGCACAACAGGCCTGGGTCACCTAGAGGGGAACTGATTCCTTCATATTTGCCCCACTATTGGGCTCAGAGCTGAACATATTTTTAGACAAAGAACAATTTATCTCACCTTTAAGAGTAGACCATATAGTGTCAGCCCAGAAGAGAAAATTTGAACAATTTCTCCGCAGGCCATGCATACCGCTGGTGTTAATGCTAGCCATAAGCTCGACCCTTGCCCTGCACACACCTGGGCTCTGGCTGCTGTCCTCCACTTCTCCCCCACAAAAGGCCCCACTTTTCCACTTTTCCTGAGGAGAAGTGAATGTTTTTTTCCCTTCACAACCTTCCCTTGGGGCAGTGAGGGCTTCAGGGCTCACGTTGGAGGTGGCACTGCTTAGCTCCCCACCCCACTTCAGGGCAGGTTAGGTGCAGGGAAACCCAATCTCCACCACTACTCTTTTTCCTACTCCAATTAACTTCCCCTCCTCTAAAATCCCTTCATAAGAAAGTTCTAGCCAACTGTTCAATGCTACCTTAGCGGAGGCAGACTTCACCGAGCAACACCCCAGCCACCTGAGCCAGGGCACCTCCTTACAGCCTCGCCATGTGAGGTGGCTATTTGGATGCTGTCGGTACGGAAACATTTTGGTAAAGTTTCCACAGCGATGCATAACTGGCTGCCCTGCGTCTGATACCAAAGGCACAGGAGCTCGCAAGTTACAAGGCAAGACAAACCCAGCAGCTCACCAGAAAAGGAAAAACAAATATGTGTATATATATAAGAAAAGGAAACAGTTCTCTGAACAAGTAACAGTCAGAAAACAAAAATAATTCCATGCCATAAGGAAAAAAGAGGGTGGACTGCATTGAAAAATGAAAAATGTACATGGCAGAAAATACTTACACAAAGGACAAAAGCAAAGTGTGGTCTGGAAATCTGCAGAAACTGTTTCAGACACTGTCTGTGCCTTGACAAAAGCCATGAAGAAGGAAGGCTGTAAGTGTCCCATTTGGGGGGTTAACTGGTTTTGGTAGTTTCTCTGTTGTTGTTTGGTAGGCTTTTTATTTTAGTTTTGGTGGGACATGGCCAAGGTCTAAGATTATCTCATATTTAATTTTTTCCTCCGGATATAAATATTTTGCCTACGGATATAGCAGAAATACACAATAATGAAACTATGACTTATTTACCTGCTGGGGGAACGCTAATGAGTGTTGTAGTAATGAAAACAGCTTCATTGGCTTGTAAATGCAAAGCAGCAGGGAACTCACTGGAGACCAACAGGCATATGTCAATAAGCTTATACTATTCACAAGTACACAACCCTCCCAAGACAGTAGTTTCACAGCCTCCTTTCATTTCCTGACTGCCTCATATTTTGAGCATAGTCAAAGAATAATTTTCTATCTTCCTCAAGCTTCTGAAGGTTTTGCAGAAGCCAAATGTTCTTATGAAAAACATTCCATTCAGATGCAAACTGAGTATTTGTAAGACTAAGCACAACACCTACACATTTCTACTGGTTATGTTTCTGTGAAGCTGGGAGAAGGGAAGTTAGTACTCAGGCCATTCCCAACACCAGCTGCCTCTCGCTTGGCTGCAAAGCTGGGTGGTGATGCCAAACACCTGGCATGAGAAGACCAAACACACAGGATGGTGGGCCCTTGCCCTGACCTCCCTACCATACTCTTCTTCTAGCACCTGAACAGCTTTGTAAGGAAAGCAGGGAGAGCAAAGGCTCAGTATCGTCACTTCATTACCTGCTCCGTCATTTAACTTGGACCCACAAGATCTGGTCTTAAAGAACCTTTCTAACACAGCCAAAACAAACAGGTTATGGCTGACTGAAGTAACAGGCTACAACTTAAACTGTGCCAATACTAAACACCTATACACTATTTTATCAGCAATTATGTCATATTATCCAAAGTGTGACAGCAAGTCGTGACAACTGTATTCTTTTACCAAAAACAAGGTAAATAACATTTTACCAGGGTGCCTTAGCAATGTGCTAGACATAGCACTGACACAGTATGCTTGCATTCATAATGTTGTTTCCTATTTCTCTCCTTTGCATCAGTCCTGACAATATCAACATTCAGAACAACCACTGATCAGTCTCATTTCAACACCATCAGTGTATGTTGCCAAGCTCTGCAGTGTGTTAAGAGCAGAACAGAAGGTGCTAATCACCAAAGGTGATCGTTCAGACAAAATTTAGATCAGTGTTAGGGCTTTTCCTAAAGAAACAACATTAGAATACAAGTCCAGGCATTTGCTATTATAACAAGATTGGTATGACTGTCTCACATCCCCCTTCATTATAAATCCATTTGGCATCCAGTCTAATAACCAGTCTACCCACAGAAAAGAATTATTTGATGTTCCTGTGGATGTCATACATGCCTTGTACTTTTAGAGCACTTCCACTGTAATTCAGCATTAATTATCTTTCCAATTAATGTACTGTATAATGCTGCAATATAAAATGCGTGCATTTTGTAAATGAGAAAATTGAGCTCAGTTCTGTCTGCTTTGATCCCATTTTACCTTCATTACAACTCAGTACCAGAATTCTTTTCCTTTTTGGCTGGGTTATTGACACCCTGAACACACGCAAGGGAGCCATTTCTTGCATGCAAAAGATACGTTTATGCTTCTCTTTTCCAAGAAGACCTCCAATTTCTGTTTTGCAATATCATTTTAATATACTTTCCTGCTTTATGATTGTTATCGAGCAGCCCATATGGGAAACGGAGGTGACAAAAATACTAATAGATTAGCGCTTAGCAGTTACCATAATATAGATATCATAAATGCTTACAACTGCTAAAAAATAGTAAGTGTGAAAAAGGTCACCAATACAGAAAAAAAAAAATCAAAAACTGTAGTTAGGGAGTGAAAATATCTCTTCTTTGAAAGGTAGATGATCTGACATTCTTTAAATGCTGTTTGTCAAAAATACCACTTAAAGTTTTACTGCTGAATACCATAATAAAAAGTAGAAAAGGGAAAACATTTATAAAATAAAAAATATAAATGGAAAATATAAAATCAAAATTGCTGTCTATATGTATGGCTGAAAGAATATATGTGTGCCTAGTGATTTTCCACAGTATGGAGTTCAATTTTTCTGTTGGGTTTGTGTTTTGTTTTGTTTTGGTTTTGTTTAGCTGCTGTTAAAAGCCATAAGCACTCTGGGCCACTGAATTTGACCTTCAATACCACCATCCGAAAATGTTTCTTTGCTTTTCTATCCTGAATGTGTTTGAGGGAGGTACAAATTTTCCCTTTCTCCAATGACATTTACCTTTCTTCTGTGTCTTCCTACCGCATCATTTTTAACAGAACAGAACCTAAAACACACAGAAAGCTGCAAACAAATTAGCTGCCCCTCACACTCAATAGTCTTCTACTCACTGTTCTTTAATGCTCTTTTAAGAGACGGTAATTAATGAATATGTGAATACATACTGAGAAGAGTCTGCAACTCAGACTGAAAGAACATAAGAATGCCATCTATAAAATATTCCCTCAGATGGCTAAGCGACCTTAGCTTAAATAACCTTGCTGGTCCAAGAGTGTAATAATTTAAGAGTAGTCTATTTAGCATCTTGAGATGGGATTTCCTCTTGAGCTGCCCTGGGATACTTCATGAAAATCTTAAATAGAGAAAGATGGCAGTTTAAACAGATAGGCTGGCTGTTACTAATCTAGTAGTTCAGGCAACCTACTTTACTAGGGAATAGTGCTCCCTTTTCAACATTATCCTCAACCAGAATCCTTTGAACTTCCTTCTGTTAACTGCTTAGCAGTGACATTAACCTACTGCTCCAGCAGGGCCTATTACACCTCAGGCAAATACATGACAAATACAACTGCTTCACGCCCCCCCCCCCCCAGCATCTACAAAGGACTTACATGGAACCTTGGATTTGTTTGGGAAGCTTCATCAACTTTAAACTTTTGCTCATTTGGTATTAACCCACTTCATTCTGGTTTGGTTTGGTATGTTCTGTTTTGCTCTGCAATCCTCACGGGTACCCCAGTTTTGGTTTATTGATTTTAAATGGTTGTTATCACAGCTGTAGATTTCAAAAGCAAATTCACATCTACAGACATAAAGTAACCTAGACAAACCTAGACAATCATGCAAAGTATTTCCAGTGTTATGCAAGTAGCACACTTCCTTTTCTCATATCTAAAAAGACCCTTCTTCCACCAAGCAAACCAAATGGTTACTGACCCTCCTGCCTTGATGCTGTGAAGAAGTCACTTACTCACATTCCTACCAGACAGGAACTTTTTCATTCACCTCCTTAACATCCAAAATGATTTCTCTGGAGTGCTCCAGAGTCCTCCTGACAATCACATGTACAAAACCAGATATTCTCAACATGTTCCCAATTTCTCCCCTGGGTGAGCAGCAAAACAAGCCACCACCAGAAGGTGGACTCCAACCTCCATGTCCAAGTTCCCTATTCCTTCAATTGCTCAGGATGAGATCTCACACTACCAAAAGAAAGATAAATATTTGTGGTGAAAGGGGGAGTCAGTTTCTACCTGAGTTCCTTTATTTTTTTTCTCACATTTATTTACACACAGAAAGTGGCAAAACCCAACAAAACTTTTTGAAATTTCACTTTAAATTGAAATATTATGAACTTCCAAATCTAAAAATCAAGAAACATCACTATTATTTTAAAAAATCTCTTGGAAAATCACTTCTGACATACTGAATATATTCCCAGTGATTTCAGCATGTTCAAATACTACATATATATTTCACGCGGGATTCTACTAAGTAACATGAAATCATGACAAAAATCAGTTTTAAAAAACAAGTGAAGCCAAAGAACCACAGGTCATTTAAGAGAAGCTGGTACAGTCAATATACTAACTGTATGAGTGAGGGTTGCTTGTGCAAGACAGCACGAACAGGCTTGCAATTGCACAGATACACAAAAGTTTCAAATCAAGTATTGTTCTGATTTCTCTTTGATTTCATAAAAGTGAATGAAAAGCTGTCTGGACACAAGATTATTCTATAGATTCTCAGGCCTTGCAGTACACATCATATTTTAACTTTGCTCCCAGCTTGGTTCCTTCTAAGCACACTTTGAATTTGGCATCCATTTCCTTGTTCTGAGCTTCAGTGAAAAGATTTTTCCAGTCTCCAACAACACCTGGAACATAAAGAAAAGTAAAATAATACCCTTGACAGTAAGGAACAAGGAGTATGATTTAAAACAAAACAAACAAAAAAATCCCGTCTCATCTTCTTTCAGGATTTTCTTCTTTCTTCTTTTCCTTCTTTCACTTTTCTTCTTTTAAGAACAACAAAAACAACAAAAATTAAATTTAAAAAAAAAAAGAGTCTATGACCCAAGAATATATTCTGCTGCTTTACTTTTGATGTCCTCAACAGAATATGAACATAAAGGGGACATAGGAAGCTACTGGTCTGCTTTGTGCAGCTGCAGAGTACTAGCAACAAAACCAGCAGACGTGAAAAGAACTCTGAACATTCAAAGATGTCACTTGTAACAGCAAGAGCTTTGTGTGCTGTAACCAGACATTGCCCTAAGCTGCAGTCTACTTCTGATCCAGTTTTGGAGAGTCCATGGCCTGAGGTTTTCTGAGTCTGCAGCTCTAGCCTGATTCATGGCTAAAAGATACAGCTCAACCTGTGCAGTGTCTGGATTCAACGTGCTGAGTGAGGTTTCTACGCAATACCAAGGGTTACTTAGAAAATCCAAGAAAAATCTGTGGAAGCACTTTGTCCAGGATACCTCCAGTACTCACAGAAGCCAAAATAAGACTCTTCTCTGTTTTAGTTGGTGCTCACTGCATACCATGACTGGAGGTTGTGCTACATGTAGGGCACTTCTGCTAATCACATTATACAGGGCTTTACTGAATAACTTTGGCCCTTGTGATGAAATCAAGTGATACCATCCTGAAGCACAGTCAATGTTCCTTAACTTCTAGCCCTGAAAATTATGCACAAAGATTAAGGATCTACTGATCCAAATTCCTGTCTGCCCAAACTGCAGTGCTACCGTTCACCAACCTTGCAAAATACGCTGTTTGTTTGCTGTAAACAAATTTACCTTTGCGGAAAAGAACTGAGCCAACAGCACCATGAGTTTCTTGAGCCTTGTCCTTCATTGCCTGGAAAGCGGCCCTGTCCACAATAGACTGGATCTGCTCTGCCGCTGGGGAGAATCCAAAGAATTCAGCTATCTGCTTTACACCAGAAGTCAGGTTCTGAAAACAATGCAGTGAAAGGGGAGTCATATAATTTGCTTCCTCTGACAAAGGAGCTACCCACTTGGGATGTGTATAGCTATCATCTACAAACAATATCTTCCTTCACAGTATGTCTTCTACATCATATTGGAGCTCTGCTTTCATATAGCCAGACTCAACTTGTTCCTAAACAGATACTTGGTGTTGCTCTTTTAGGAACCTGTGCCTATTGCTTTTAATTTCAGCAATTTTTCAGGGAACAGACTCAGATCTGTTTTGCCTGTCAGTACAGTGCCTGCTTTACCTCTTTCAGGTCTTCATATGTTATGATCATGGTATTCTCATCCTCAATGTGTTTGTTCCAGGTGACTGCATGGTCAAAATAAGATCCCCAGCCAACTGTGAAGAAGCAAAAAAAACATCAGTGTGACCTTCTTTTATCACTGGGTACTTATTTCTCTCTAACTGAAGAACCACCTTCTGTTACCCATCAGTTACATCTACGCAAGCAAACAGAACAGCCTGTCTGTTCTGCGGTACCTTGCTGTACAACAGAATGATGGAGACTTCCACTGGACTTTTGTAAGTGTAATGTAAATTTAAGTGGCTTCTGCACAGAAATATGAATTTCCTCCGTGCTTCCCCTCCATTTCTATATTGTCATTAAAGATAACTCTTAAAAGCCAAAGTTAGACATCAGTCTAAATCTAAAATTTGGGTTGCTTATGAGGTGTTTGGCCTCCTACATGGAAACAGCAAAGACAACAAACTGTCATTCCATTACTATTTCAGATCTGTAGCATTTCCTCCATCACTTGGTGACATAATTTCAGCCCAATACTGTTATCAAGCTTCCAGGAGACTCCCGCACACTTGCATGGAAGAGCAAAATACCCAGAAGCAAAGTATATTTTGGACTTTCTCCCCATTCTGGCATTCAGCTGCCTCCTTTATCATGAGGTATGGCCACCAGTAAGCTAATTATGAGACAGATGTTTTCCCACTGGTCCCATTTAGTTGTTTTTAAATATTTTCTTCTGTTCCTCCTTCAGCTACATTCAGTAACTATAGCAATACCTTTTCCATTCATGAACTCGGAGAAGAACTCATCCCAAGAGCTGTAACTGGGGACACTTGGCACATTGTTGTGGAAATGGAAAAATGAAACAGCTGTATCTTTAGGGTTTCGAAACAGCACTAGTATCTGGAGTAGGAGAAAGAGGTCAACAGTTGTAGGTGACATATTTCCCCTGGCAACCAAAATGAAAGTATAACCAAACATTCTGCAATCAATAACTTACTGGAGGCTACAGAATATTTTCACTATTAGGTAAGGCATTGAGAATAAATGTATAATGTGGTCATAATAAAGACCACTTATCACTTTTAAGATTTGCTTATGTTATGGAGCAATTGTAGAAAGGAACAACTGGAAAAAAATGTAATATTGTCAGAGAGTACTATCCCATAACTACCTAAGACCTGGGAAATAGCAAGGAAACATTTGCCAGCCCCTTGCTACAAAAATCTGTTTGATTCTCCTTCAGGAAACCACAGCTGCTACATTTATATCCCATTTTTCAAAGCATGGCAATAATGTACTTGAAATCCTATGAGGCAGCAATCCTCAGAGAAGTGTAAACACTTCTGAAAACATGTTATACATAAAACAGGGAAAAATATTAATGGAACAAGGATAAAACCCTCATTCCTTAACCAACTCCTCCCTTCCTCTGTGGTACATCTCCTAAATGCTATGTACCTGCCATTGCTCAGTGACTGAGAACCAGAAATATTGAAGTTTTAACAGCATGGCTCTGCATGGAGACAGTCAGTGTCCCAGAGATACTGCTGCCACCTTCATTCCCATCCACAACCATTGTTTTACACAGAAAAGAGCAGCATAAGAAAGAAAAGCATGACACCCCTGCCATTTCTGAGCACTCTCACAGCCTCTAGATCTGTTCTTGTTTATGCACCCCTAGGGTTACTGTATTACAGCAGGTGCTAAGCCAGCCCAGGACTAGTGAGATTCCCACTGTCTCCAAGCTGCTTTTCCTCAATGCCACCTGCATGGGTGCAAGAAAAGGATGCAGTCAGAGAATTATTCTTGCATGTTGGTACCGTCAGAAAAATTAGGCTTGTTCTTGCAGAGAGAGAAAAAAAAAAAGCCCACCTTGGCTTTGTTCTTGAAAATAGACTTGGGGAGGCAATCATAATTCAGATGCGTTGCCAAAATCCTTGGGGATGGAATCTGCTTCATCCTCTTTAGAAATAAACAGAACAATAAGTGAGAACAGGCTTATTACATGAGTGCAGCAGTGATCTGTGAGAGTTGCCAGTGTGAAGCAGAACCTAATCAAAAGGCATTAGTCATCCAAGATTATCCTTTTTCCCCTCTTGGGAGAAATATCTTTACTTGCTGCATGACTTCATTTTAATAACTTGCATGCGGGGGTGCGGGAGAGAAAGAAAACAAGAGACTTTAAGTGGTTCAGTAGGTTCTTTTCACTAACCTGGTATTTATCTGGATCTCCACATTCAATAAATGGTAGTTCTGTGCTTACAGGTTTAGTCTGGATGGTGGTGAATATCAAGTCATTTAAAATCTGGATAAGCCAGTTCGCACCTGGACCAAGAAACCCAGAGAACAAAATAAAAAACCTTATATAAGATCTCAAAGCCTTCTCATTACATGGCTTAATTCAGCATAATAGACAGTCATCAAATTACAGATAATACTAAAGCTCTCAAAAGATTATAAACAAAATAATGTTTTCAGTTAATGAGATCCTCAATGGCTTCTTAGCTGTGACCTTCTTGGCTCACTTACGATTGATATGTGGAAAGCACTGGGGGTAGAACTGACTTAATGATGCACTCAGTATCTTTTTAATATAGTCATAAAGCAATCTGTGACAGACAATAAAGGGAGCTTGCCTGACTTTTATGGAGAAACACTTGGGAAGGATCTTGGTAGGAGAAGGAAGGAGTGAGCAAGGAGTTTTGCTCATTCTGCAATGGAGGAGTGTCTGTCCCTCCCTCCTTGCACTGGGTCAAGGATGAAAGAGTCATCAATGCAATGCCACCACCCCAGTTGTGCCTGTTGTTGTCTCCATAAAGTGCACGCCAGAAGAATGCCGGAGGAGCTGCCACCCACCAGACCCTTTGGGAAGGATCTCGTGGCGAAGCCTCCCCACACGTGGCTGTCCGGTCACCAGCTGTGCTGGGGCAGCACACCTCCATGGCCAGCTCCATGCCCTCCTGCGGCTGCTTTGTGCTGCCTGCTTTCCTCAGCTTCCCAGGGACCTCACTCTGTGGATGCCCCACCAACTGCTGGTGGGACAGAGCGAGGGAACGGCGTGTTCACCACGCGTGTGGCACCCTCCCCACGTCCTTGCAGAGGGACTTGGAAGGCTTCCCGCTGGGGCCACGGGGATGGAGCTGCGGAGCTGCCTCAGCCTCCGGCATGCTGTTAGTCCCCTGTGAACGCAGCTGCCAGAGGCACTAACAGGGAACACAGGATGCAAACAGCGTTAAGCTCACGCATGCAGCTGAAAGTTATTCTCAGAAAGGAGCTCTTCCACCCGATGTTACATAAAGTGGCTCAGGACTGTGTCCTATTCATACAGTAATGTGTGTGCAATGCGTACACAGCATGCAATGTCTTATAATACACCTGAATTTATTTATATACCACCAAATACCATAAGATTTATATGTAAGACATTTTGTGATGTATATAATTTATATCAATCTCCCTTTTACATAAAGACCAATGCCAAAAGCATTAAAAGTCTCTATAATCCATGTCTCCATCTGCCCAGTGTTAACTGCATGTGCACAAACACTGATTTTATTTTAAACAAAAGCTACAGCTGATAAACCTAAAAGTCTTAGTCTCTAAATCCCATCTTGGCTTCTCAATGCACGACCTGTCCCTGGGAAGCTTGGCATCCAGGAGCTCCGTCAGCCTGCAGCCCCACCTCATCAATGTGTCTCTGCATCAGTCAGAGCTTTCCTCTCCACTGCACACACCTGAGTTGAAGGAAACATTTCATACAGCGAGACTTCACTGTAACTTAACCTTCATAGTCCTCAATAATTAAAAGGAATGAGGACACTGTTAAAGCCCCGAGAGACAAAGCTGTGGTGCCAAGCTTTGTCAATGGCCTGTCCTTATACAGTCCAGCAAAAACCCTGGACTCAAAACCAGCAGAAATAAAGGTTCCTTACAACAAAGATACATATTTCACATTTTACATCAGCTCCCTTCTTCTGTATTTGCCCTCTCTTTCTCTTGGCTCAGTGTTTTGTCTCACAGCTGCCGTATATTTACCCTAAACACTACAAGCTTACTTCTTAAGCCCCTAAATATGCAACAGTTTCTTTCCAGATCAGAACTTACCAAGCCAAAACCACAGGAACAGTATGTGCTCTTCACCTTGCTGGATGAGACCTTGGTTAAGGGCCCCCTGATCAGAGACCAACTTGAGTGCATCAGCTACCATGTTATTGTACTGAAATCCTTTCCTGGACCCACATTTTCTCTGACAACCCTATGTTTCTGCTGCTTGGGTCTCAAGGCAGAAACACTTGGAAATGATTTCCTAGATTGACAAAACCCATCCCTTTCCTATAAGCAACCATCTCACACAAGACATTTATAACACTGATCAAAATCAGCTGGTTGGTTGGCTGCTGTTTTTGTTGTGTTCCCCCCCCCCCCCCCCCAAAGCTCCTATTGCACCTTTCATCCTTTCTGCAGACCTCTGACTACAAGATTTCAAATCACACTATGTCACAGCCTATCATTTTTGCAATCACCAAACAAAAACCAATAGCAATACTGAATATAAGGATAATGCTAAGAAGCTGCTTCAATTTTGCAAGATGCCGTGCCCTGCTGCTTTCTGCTTCTTATAAGGAGTCTACTGCATAACTGTATTGCTTTTGTACATTACACTGCATTACATTACTAACACACTTTTCAGAATGCAGTTTATCATGCTGCCAGAGGTATCTTGCCCCACTGATACATAATAACTACACACTTTATTCCCACTTCTTCAGCCAAAAATAGTTGTGAATGCTAAAACATATTATCTCTTCAGAAACATAAACCATATTAAAAAACAGTAGACCAGACTACATAACAGAGACAATGAGCACAAAAACCTGCTGCCTCTGGTTGTACTACAAGTGCCCAATATCCCCCCACAATGTAAAACCATCCTCTGTTGGTTATTTTCCTCCTCATGGTGTCAGCTAATTAGTTACAGTATCACAGACTACAGAAAGTAATCTATAATGTATTCACCACATTTGGGGTAAGACACCAGCACCAGATCGTCCCTTCTGGCTTCCAGGTTCTCCAGGGCTTGGAAGGTCTCCGCACTGCACACTGTCACGGGATAAGGAGTCCCCCGGTAGGAGAACAGCAGATCCTTCAGGGAAAGGCCTTCGGACTTGGCCAGTGCTTTATTTATTTCATCAACAAAGGCTTTCCTTTCCTCAGCCATGCTTATCACCTTTTGCTGGGGATTGAAACTGCTGGTCTAATGCAGTTAAGTGCCTTTAAATAGGCATTTTTAAGGGGTGGAGTAGAAATACTTGGCATTATTTCTGCCTCTGCCTCTACTCCTGAAAAACCTTTAGAATTTGATACATTTCTTTCTCTTCCCCTTCCCACCTTTCTGGAAACAGAAACTGGGTTGATCTTGCCCATTTATCATCTACAGCGAAGGAATTACTTTAGTACTAAATCCCACTGCGAGCAATACTAGCAAGCTTGGCCACCAGGGAGAACAGAATTGGAAAAGAATTGCCCTGTAACAGCAGCAAGGTATTAAAACTAATCTTAAATAACATTAATAGGAAAAAAGAGCCTCACAGGAAAGTCCTTAGTAATAAAAGTCCCGAGAGATTTTGACAATAAACTCATCTCCATACCATGAATCAAGAAAAGAAAACAATGAAATCAAAACCACAGAACAAAAAGAACACCACCGAGGGGGAAGTTTTGCTACCATTTTGGTAGGTGTGATTGCTGGGCCGCTCTCCATCACCTATCAGCGGTCACGGTCATCCACAGAAGTCCTGGATGACTGGAGACTTGCTGATGCAACACTCATCTGTAAGAAGGGTTGTAAGGAGGAACCGAGGATCTACAGGTCTGTCAGTCTGACCTTGGTGCCAGGAAAGGTGATGGATACTTCATCTTGAATGCAGTCACGCAATGTATGTGGGACCACTAGGTTCATTAAAGCCAAGTGCCTGGCCAACCTCATCTCCTCCTATTACTGGGTGACCCTGCTGATGGATGAGGGAAAGCCTGTCCGTGTGGTCTGCCTAGACTTCAGCAAGGTCTTTGACACAGCTCAGATTGGAACAGCTCAACACAACACGACTCGGCATGGCTCAGTTCAGTTCAGCACGTCTCGGCACAGTTCAGCACGGCTCAGCAGGGCTCAGCACTGTCTGGCACGGTTTGGCACAGCTTAGCATGGGTTGACACAGCCTAGCACGGTTTGACACATATTGGCACAGCCGGGCATGGCGTGTGTTGGCAAGGCACGGATCGGCTCGGCACAGCCCAGCGTGGTTTGGCACGGATAGGCACTGCCCAGCCGCCCTCTCGTCGCCTTCCCTCTCCGTGAGGCGGGCGGGCGCGGCCGCCATTACGTGGCCGCCCCCCAGGGGAGGAGCGCGGCGGCGCCGGGCGTGCGCGGCCGTTGATGGCGGCCATGAGGCGGCGGCTGCTGGCGGGGCTGGTGGCGCTGGAGGCGGCCGCGCTGGGCGGCGTCCTACTGCTCTACCGCGCCATGGACAGCAGCCGAGGTGCGGGGGGCCGGGGGCAGCTCGGGGCTGGGCGAGGTGCTTGGGAGAGCGGCGCGGTGCCGCCGGACTTGTTCCAACTGCGGGGTTTTATATTTTTTAAAAGAGAATAGCAGAGGTTGGCCGGTGCGGCGGGGAGGTTGAACATCGCGCCTGTGCGCAGCGAGAGCGCTGCCCCCGGCTGAGGGGATCCGCCCTGCAGTGTCCGCCTGCTGCCCTGGGGCCAGCCGGGCCAGCCTGCGGGGACAGGCAGCCACTGCTGGGGCTGGGGGCACCAGCTCGCCCCTGCCAGCAGCCAGGCAGGGAGCTGGGCTCAGCTGCTCAAGTTCCAGTTGGTCGCAGCTTCCACAGCTTCTTACTACTCCATCCCAGTTCCAACACGTCCTTCTACTTTTTCTTTATTGTGTAGTTTTGCAGGGCAGGCTGAGCTCATCCAGTAGCTGACTGCACGCAGAAGGAGGCTTTCAGCACTTCATGCTAATATACTATCATTTTCATGATCTGTCCCTGATCTGCTGTAAATCATTCACATGACATAAAGCTGTCATTTCATGGTTTTCTGTTGGGTTAGTGCACCTGCTCGCAGGACGATTCAGTGAACACCTAAGGCCATATAGGGAAAGTAAGGTTCCTGCTATTCCTTTAAGTGTCTGCTTTGAGCATCCTTCATCTTCAAGTATAGCCTGTATTTGGTTGACACCAGTACAAGGAAGCTTAGAAAACACACAGGAGAAACCTGAGTACAGTTGTGATACAATTAAAAAAAAAAAAAATCAGATAACACTATTTGAGTGCAGCTATAACAAAGAGCTAGAACAAACGTAGGAAAAAAAAGTAATTAGAAAAATAGTGCATTTAATTAGTTGTCTTGAAATATGCTGTGTAAATTAACCAATTTATCTTTCTTGTCAGATTTCAGATACACAATGCAGAAGAGGTTTCCATCAATTCTTGAAGGTAGGCTTGTAGTTTGCTTCGAAAAGATGACTCAAGCTTCAGTTGCATCTCATGTATAAAACAGATTTTCTTACTGCTTAAAACGACCCCAGGAGAGATTGCAGAAGTGTTTACTGTAATGTGTAGGTGTGGCTGGAGTGTTGAATGGGTGGAAGACTTCCTCAGAAGTGGAAGACTATACACCCAACCAAACTAGCCATAAAGTGACTCACCTTTATACAGTTCTAATTTACAGCTAACAAATATATTCTTACTTTTCAGTTTATTACAAATCGAATGAGTGGGCTGGAATTCATGGCATAAAGGAGAATGACCAAATGGCATGGTTAAGCAACAAAAACTAAAAGTAAGAAAAACAGGTGGATAAGAAATATAATTATTTTAGAACAGCTATTGTAAAAATGTCCATATTAAGGTGTTTGGTTCATCTTTTTGATTTCTTGCCTTTGTACTTCTTTTTCAGCCCTTTGTGCCTGAACTGTTTCTTCCTTTTGATGATGCTTTTCACATCTCTGTTGTGGAGCCACCTGTCACGCTCTACTTCCCACTTGATCTGTTTGGCATCTGTAAGAGGGAAGATGAGACGTGAGAAACTGATGGATACTTCTGTACATTATGTGGAATATGGATAAATCACGTAGAACTTTACACTTGACTACTTTATCTATAAATGTTAATAAAGTGCAAATTGCTGGACTTGACACCTGAGAATTTTTTTTTCCATTTCACAATGTGTACCATCTCAAAATCTCCAAGTTTAAGACCACCCTTGCCATTGATTTGTATTTTATTAATGTTCCTGCGGAAGTATGCACTGCTTGAATGTTGCTGTTAATACTTTTTCAGGTGACACCACAAAGACTTGTACAGGTTATACAAAGAAAGATTTACATTTATGCCTTTACAAAGGTTATACAAAGAAAGGACCGAAAGCAGTACACATTTAATTTGTATTAATTTGAAGTTATTTCTAGAAAGTTACTTTTTCTTCACCAATCTAGCAAGGAAATATTTCCAATGAAGATATCTGTGCTATGTCTTCCCTTGACAAGGAGCCAGAATACTCTTTATCAGAGCAGAATTCACATGAAAGCCTGAGTAACAGCATATTGCCACTTCTTATTTACAGTGTAAAAGGAGCACACGATAGCCTGCTTCTCTTTTCTGAAGCCTTACTCACTCCAGCAGTCAGTTAATATTAGTTTTTTTTTTTCAGTCAAGAGAGATGCTTGGTACTAAGTCATGTCTTACTGATCTTGAGCGGCTGTCCCTATTGTGTGCTCTCTGACCTTGTATGTATCCCAGTTGAAGTGTATCTTTTTAAGTACAGAATCTGAACAGAAGTAGCAGCTTTACAGCTATCTGCTCTTCACAGCATGTACTTACCTGCATTATCTCTGTTAGCCATGGCATTCAATCCGATATTGTCAAACTTGGACCCAGCATTTTCATCCAGCAGATAGCCAAACTTTAAAAAGACAAATTTTATATTTTAGTATTAAGAAATATGTAAAACACCTTATCACTTTTTTTTAAGTACTGATCAAACTTGCCTCCTCTGCGGATGCCAGCATATTGGCATCTGTGAGTTTCCTCTTCTTTCCTCTGTTGGATCCTACAAACAAAAAGTATGATTCGTATGAGACAAAATTTCAAATTTACAATGATACTTAAACAAAATGTATTTTTTTTTAATTATTGCTATTGTTTAATAAGACCACCTAAAAGAGATGTTAGAAATCTTTACTCACCACCCCCTTAAAAGGAGAAAAAAAAAATCCAAACAGAACTAAATAGCACAATTCTATGCAATGTGTCAGTATCAAATGCACCCCCACAGGCTAGAGTAACTGCCAGAAAAACTCCATCCTTCCTTCAAATAGAACTCCTTCAATCCCCAATCCTTCAAGAACAGATTGTCATTCTGAATTAGGCCACCCTGGTTGGAGGACAAAGGAAAAAATTTGTTTTCATCTGTAGTTTATTCAAATCTGAAGCCAGATCCAAAAGTGTAGATAATCTACTGTATTGAACACCTCTGAAGCCAAAGTTTTCAGACTTATTTGCATTAAGTCTTCTTAAAAGGAAATAATGGCAGCGTTTCCTTACCTTCAAGCGATCCCACAGAATTCATCTCTTTCTTTCTCTTGGTCTTTTTACTGACAGACTTTGATTGGCTGTCATTCTTAAGGTCTGTCAGGGAATTAAAAAAAAAAAGTCAATTCCTTATTCTCATAATTCATGCATGATATTTAAAGCACACTCCCCAATAAAATATCTATTTAGATATATTTGTCTAGTGCAAGTCTTTATTTCAAAAATTTGTAAGTTTAAAACACAATGGACAGAATTATCAATTAAAAATTGTTCAGTGGTGTGTCATTCCTCATAACTTATTTCCTTAATATTTGTGCTGTGGAAAAATGATAGTAAGATAACAATATGAAGGCTAAAACATTATGTAAACTTCAAATGTCTGCTTGGTAAGCCTAATGAAGTAACAATCTCATGAAAGATTAAGGTGTAAACAGCTGTATAAATAGTTTACTGGTTCTACCTTCAATTGTCTTCCTGTGACCTTAAGACACCAATTGAAATACTCCATTAATCTGTGCTTTTCCAGCCACATAAAGCGCATTCTGAGTAAACTGCTTTTTAGTTGAAAAGATAATAAAACCATAAAGGTGCACCAATCAGTTATTGTTACAGAGATAATAGATTTTTTATTACTTTTGTCTTTTAAATATGTTAATACATAACTGTATGCATCTTGCATACAGTTATTTATTTATAAAGCTACATTTGTTCTGCCATTTTTTTCAGAATGAAGAAAGCATGATTTGTATGCGAACTGTTGAACCCAGATGCCTAATGCCCACTTTCACCTAGGAGACTGTGGCAATAAATTTCATTTCTCTTAAGACTAAATACTGCATTGTCCAGAGAAGGACTGGTCACTTCTTAAAAGCCAAACCTCCCACCTAGGTAATTAAATTTAAGCATGTAATTACATATCAGGTAATGCACTTTTAAAAACTTTTTCTTCTTGTTTTTGGTATTAAATGTTACTTTACCTAGGTTGTCATCATCATCAGACACATCCATAAATACACCTCCCTCTTCATCCATATCCTTCTCAAAGTCTTCTTCGTCCATGCTTCCTAAGGAGACCTCCTCATCATCCAGATCACTGAATTCATCTTCATCATCAGAATCATCCCAGTCAGCACCGGAATCCTCAGTTCTTTTGCTTTTCTTACTGCCTGTGTTTTTCTTTTTTATGTTACTAAAAAAATACGTAAAAGGCTTAGCAAATCATCTGGCCAAATACTGGTTGCATCCACATAACATTTATCTACCTGCAAACACTGTTAGAAAGCTTAAACGTCACTGCAGCTGCACTGCATCACAGTAGTAAATGTAGGATGAGAGCTAGTGAATGTATTATGCACTCAGGTATGTTTTCAACATCATCATATGGAACTGTTAACAACTAAACCATTTTAAGTTCTGGAGAGAATCCTATTCCAAAATAAACACAAATGTCAGCTTTAGTATTTTCTCCCTATGTGTCTCTGCTCCTTTTCACAAAGTCTTTGTAAAAAACACATAACACGCAGGTATTTCTAAATGAGGATGACACCTATATTCTTTTCTTTCCAGAAAGTAAACATTGCTCTTCAGACACTAGGTGCATGGTTGTTTTGTGTCTCCTATTTTTTTTTTTAATACACACACTAGTCTGGATCATAAAAATGTCTTGAAAAATAAAGTTTCTGTGTTGATTTTAAAGTTGCATTGCAGATGGTTTAAGTAAAGAAAAGGCTACTTAATCAGTAATGTAACTGCTGACCTCCTGAAAACTGAGCTGTATGATTCTGGATCCCACAAAGTTTATCACTCAGTTAGGTCCAGTTACAACCAATCCTTAGAGTAGTACCATTATGCCTCATTCTGCTTTCTTTTGTACTTGGTGATTCTCAAACAGAAACCTGAGATGATGAAAACCAAGTAAGATTGCACTTTGCTTACTGGGTCACCGCATTGTATAGATAAATACTACAGGTCTCACGCTTCAAGCCAATGTACTGTAAGCACCGCAGGATCATGATGCCCCATTCCAAGGGATGCAGAAAAGCAGGATTACCCAGCATTCAACTGCTATTGCCTTTTCTTTTTTTTTTTTTTTTTTCAAAGTGATATGCACAGTCTTTCTGAAAAACCTCTATCCAGTTTCTCAAAGTAAAACTCTATATGGGTATTAAAACAAGAGATGAAAGAATTGTCTCAAGGTCTTACCCAGCAAAATCAAGGTCATCCTGGCTAACATCAACAGCACTATCATCAGCTTCAAATGCATCTGGGGGGGGAAATTCAAAGAAAACAAAACTTTTTACTAAAAGAAATAAAAAAAAAGTGAAGTCTATGCAAAATACATTATTTTAGGTGTCATTTTCCTGACTAGTTAATAACATCTGCTTCAATAACAAAGGGCCCTGATTTCAGGGAGCAAAAGCTCCTATCATCAGATTCACTTCGGAATAAATTGCTCTTAAAAAAAAAAAGTGGTAAAAACGAGATCTGAAAAATTAGAACTGGTCTGATTCAGAGAGTAAAATCTAACGTTAGACTACCTTTAATTTAAGCATCTCAATTTAATGTCAAAAATTCTCAGAGACAGTTTATGTATTAGAAATACTAACAATTAAAAGGTAAATACAATTAGTGACAGGTTCTTCTCATAACTAGGACCATATTAATCATGTCACTAAGGAATACCCCCAGTATGGGAGCTCTGAATTCTATAAAAAACGTTATACAAAATTATAAGTGTTATTTAATGCTTAGGCTACATTAGGAAAAGAACAAAAGGGCACAAACTGCTATTTACGAGTTTATATTCAAACTCTGAAAACTTCCAGCCTGAGCTGAACAAGCTGAACGCTACTGGAGTAGTGAGAGAGAAACTTTCTACAAGACAGCCATCCATCTGGCCTGTCTCATGTGAGGGGACAGTATGACCTGCTGACTATAGTAGGAATAGGAATTGCAAAGACAGTTTTCTTCTACTTTCATATGACTGTATTTGGTTCTTTTATACAACACAAAACTAGTGAAGGATACATTAATAATTCATATAAGCACAAAATACTGGGACAGCTACTTCACGGAAGACTGTAACCTTACCCAACGCTCTTTCGAACTCATCATCATCTACGTCTTCCACACTTTCTTCATCCTCTTGATGATTTCGTTTCTCTCTCTTATTGTCCATCTTTGTATAAAATCTGAAATAACATAATTGCTCTCAAACACAAAGGCACAAGAGAAGATCTTTATGACAAGTTTTTTTTTAAAAAAAAAAAAACAGGAGATTGTTTCATGCGTATTTCCCCAGCTAAAAAGTGTAAGTTAAATGCTTCATCCCAAAACAGAGATTTGTATTTTCTTTGTTTTTTAAACTGTAAGCCACTACCGTAAAGTTAAAACCAAGAAATTTTACAGAGGTGATAGAAATCATTCTGAACATACTGAATTCATAAAAGGGCAAAAGGAAGATGGGAAAATCTGCCTTATATGTGTAAGTTCAACTTGAATCCAATTTAAAAAATAAAAAAGCAATTCACCCTTTAAAGTTATGCTAAATTTTCCCCCACAGCCCTTTGTGTTTAGTTTTACCTAAACCTTCAACTACTTTAAGCCACTTTCACTCCTTTGCTTACTATTAAAGAATACAAAATCCCACCAAAACAAAGAAGGTGGATTTGATTATACACAAGGTCAAAGGACTTTTTAAAAGAAAAAGTAAATTCAAAGACTGATCTCCCAAGGAGATACTCCCAGGTAACCAGCATTTTGATTTAATATGAATTACTTTTTGCCAAATGTGTAACACTTCATCTTAAGTATTACAGCTGCATTTTTACACAATGATCTGAAAGGAAAACCAACCATATAGAAAGAATCATAAAAAAATGCAGAAGAGTAGCTCCTCTGACTTTCTTTGCACTGTTCCATTTAAATAAGCTTTGATATTAGTAACAAACAATTTATAAAAATATTCTATTTTTTTAAATCTACTTCTGATGCTTAAGAATTACAACCCGCAAGACATTCATCATCACCCAGTGTTTAAGGTCTATTTATTATAACGTCAACTCATTTGATGTGTAGACTACAAACACTGGTTGCTTTCATTCAGAAGTAATATTCTTTCCTTTTGCCCAATTTTGAAATTATGTTCTAAGGAAAGTACTGTCATCACAAGTCACTCAAATTAATCAAAATTTGCAAACACTTGGAACACTAAAGAATACTTATGAAAAACTTTTTTTTTTTTGAAGGCAATGAACTCAAAAACAAAACTTATAACGAATGTTCTGAAATATTTCATTACCTGTGAAAGAACACTTCATCCACTGGGATTTTGCTTTCATCTCTGGCAAGGAATTCTTTACTGTTGACTGCAAAGGCCAAAAAGAATTGATATTACTTCAAGTTGAAATGATTGTTATTCATTTGAAAGCTGAAACAGCATTGCACAGACAGAAGCACACTGATATCCAGTGTCATCTGTTAAATAAAGCAACTTCATCACAAAACCACTTCAAACCTGTACTAAATGATCAGTTAATTTCTTCAATTCAAAATAAACTAAAGAATGCAATAAACAAACTGTATCCTCAAATGCACTGTAGGTAAAGCTTCTTAGTTTAAGCTTTGATAGCCCTAAAACCATGCACAATTATGGATACATCAGCTAATCTGTAGCAGTAAAACCTCTGCACAACACCACAGACCTGGAGTGACACGAAGCACATCCCTGAAAATGTTACGGATTCCAGCACAGAAGATGGTACCTCCCTCTGTCCTCAAGCAGCAACTTTCACTGAATTTCTAACCCTGATTTTTAACTAATAGTTCTTAATTACTGTAAAAATTGCGCCTAGACAAAACCCAGCCTCTTTCAGGAGGCAGGAAGACGCTAACCAAAACAACACTGCCAGAGATACCTTATGCTAATCCTAGCAACAGCTGCAGCTGTGGCATTGCATGAAGGAATCCATATCATTTAAGGAAGAGGTTAATGTAATTTACATCATTTTATAAATCAATTTTCTTATTTTTAAGTCACTTTTATTAAGCAGGATGTGGTTACACAATAACTTGGAAACAAAAAAAAAAAAACATTAACTACATACTACTACTGCAATAACTACTAGATAAGCTTACATTTTAAAGATTTTTACATTATCTTACGTATTAAAAAAAAAATAAAAAGGATTATTTGTAAAACTAGGATGCCAGACATAAAAATAGCATGTTTGTGCGCAGAAAATTTATTTTATAAATACGTCTATCTCTGAAGTTAGTACCCTAACAGATTGCCCTTCTAACTAGAAATACCATAACCTGGAACAAACTCTAAGGTTTTTAGCATTTTTCCCCAATGCTGTTGCCAGCTATAAGCACAATATTCTAAATTTTTCATGTAAGTTTGCAAATCTACTCTCTACCCAGTGAGTGTATTATCTTTTCTCATACAAGGGTATGCAGGGAAGGGTAGTCTAGCATGAGAGAAGATACAGAAAGCATATGCAGGTGATAGCAAGAATAGCACTACAGACAAGGCACACTGTTTGCAGTAGCTTTGTCCTTTGCTGTTACACATTTTTTAATGGCTAAGAGGAAGAATGACCTTAACAATGCCTAAGAAAAAGGAATTGTATTGATAGAAAGTAATTGACAACTAAAGGAAAAAATACAGGGAAAAGAAAGGTATTAGCAAGCTTTGATGTGTAAAGCCAAGTGGAAGTACAGTAGAAGAAAAACTGCTTTTGTACTCAAAGATAATGACTGAAGGAACTGAGTTCCTTTGTCTCAAGATGATTTAATGGATCCAAAGTTTCAGCTGTGGAGACTTCATGCACCCTTACATGAAGTTTAGACCTGATCCTGAACATCAGATACCACTCTTGATGGACAGAACTTGCTATCTGTTCTTCTTTTATTGCTAACTGAAGTGGTATGGACAGCACACAGGATGGATGCCCACAACAATCAGTCAAGAATTTCTTAACTATAAAATTATGACTTCTTATTCATAATCTTCAAGGGTAAGTGGCTGGATTACCTGCAAGAGTCCGCCTATCTGTCATAAACTGCTTCTTCTTCCGCTGCATTACCACACTGCTGGTGTTCTCTGTAGCAGAACAAAAAACACTTCATTACAACTGATACAAAGCTGGGAGGAGTGACTGATATGCCAACAAACATGTCAAGGGAAGGGATTCTTTCCCTCTCCTCAGTCCTGGCAAAGCCACACCTGGAGTGCTGCATCCACTCTGCACTGCCCAGGACTAGAGAGACATGGGTGTACTGAGAGAGGCCAGCAAACAGCCACAAAGATGATGAAGGGACCGGAGCATCTCTCCTGTGAAGAAAGGCTGAGAGAGCCGGGACCATTTAGCCTTGAAAAGGCCCTGGGGTAATCTCATCAATGCACACAAATATCTGAAGGGAGGTTATAAAGAAGGACCACTTGGCCTCCACAGATCCCTTCCAACCTCAACCAACATATAATTAGTCTTTACACATCCCTATTACTTCGTTTATTCCTGACAGTTCCACAGTTTCTGCAACTGATGATATGAGAGGCAGCAGTATGTGACTGACAGCTAAGGTGCAGACATCTCTCATGCTGCCCCAAAGACTGACGCCATTCCTCTGTTGCACCACGTGTACTCCAAATTCTTGACAAGCACAAACTGGCACTTGACAGTCTGACAGAAGTTTCATCGTCAATAATCAAGATTAAATGCTAATATGTACATAGAAATGTTTACCTTTGCCTTTATTGGGTTTGGGATTTCTGTACACAAAACGATCCAAGAATCTCATTAATGTGAAATCCTGCAAAGGGTCACCGGAGTACTGAATGTGATTTCCCTGAAAGGAGAAAAAATCGTTACAGTCTTCATTTTCAAAAGACAGCAACAAAATATAGTTAGAGGACTCAAACAGACCAAGATCATTAAATCAGAATTCAAAAGACAAGGACTTGGGGGATATTTCATCCTATAAGCCTGAAAGGTTGCAGCCTTTATACTTTCATAGAATCATAGAATATCCTGAGTTGGAAGGGACCCTTAAGGATCATCAAGTCCAACTCTTGACACCGCACAGGTCTACCCAAAAGTTCAGACCATGTGACTAAGCGCACAGTCCAATCTCTTCTTAAATTCAGTCAGGCTCGGTGCAGTGACCACTTCCCTGGGGAGCCTGTTCCAGTGTGCAACCACTCTCTCTGTGAAGAACTTCCTCCTGATGTCAAGCCTAAACTTCCCCTGTCTCAGCTTAACCCCGTTCCCGCGGGTCCTGTCGCTAGTGTTAATGGAGAAAAGGTCTCCTGCCTCTCGACACCCCCTTACGAGGAAGTTGTAGACTGCGATGAGGTCTCCCCTCAGCCTCCTCTTCTCCAGGCTGAACAGGCCCAGTGCCCTCAGCCGTTCCTCGTACGTCTTCCCCTCCAGGCCTTTCACCATCTTCGTAGCCCTCCTCTGGACACTCTCCAACAGTTTCATGTCCTTTTTATACTGTGGTGCCCAGAACTGCACACAGTACTCGAGGCGAGGCCGCACCAGCGCAGAGTAGAGCGGGACAATCACCTCCCTTGACCTACTAGCGATGCCGTGCTTGATGCACCCCAGGACACGGTTGGCCCTCCTGGCTGCCAGGGCACACTGCTGGCTCATATTGAACTTGCTGTCTACCACGACCCCCAGATCCCTCTCTTCTAGGCTGCTCTCCAGCGTCTCATCGCCCAGTCTGTATGTGCAGCCAGGGCTTCCCCGTCCCAGGTGCAGGACCCGGCACTTGCTCTTATTGAACTTCATGCGGTTGGCGATCGCCCAGCTCTCCAACCTATCCAGATCCCTCTGCAAGGCCTTTCCACCCTCATTCGAGTCCACAACTCCTCCAAGTTTGGTGTCATCGGCAAACTTGCTCAAAATACCTTCTATTCCTACATCCAGATCGTTTATAAAAATATTGAAAAGTACCGGCCCTAAAATGGAGCCTTGAGGGACCCCACTGGTGACCGCCCGCCAGCCTGATGCAGCCCCATTCACCATAACCCTTTGGGCCCTGCCCGTTAGCCAATTGCTCACCCATCGTATGATGTTTTTATTTAGCTGTATGGTGGACATTTTGTCCAGTAGGATCCTATGGGAAACCGTGTCAAAAGCCTTGCTGAAGTCCAAAAAAATCACATCAGCTGGTTTCCCTTGGTCCACCATACGGGTGATCTTATCATAAAAGGAAATCAGGTTAGTTAGGCAGGACCTGCCCTTCACAAACCCATGCTGGCTGGGACCAATGACTGCTTTGTCCCCCAGGTGCGCCTCAATACTTTCGAGAACCATCTACTTTTTTGTTCTTGAAATACCAGTATTTTCTACAAAAAGCATCTCTCTCGCTTTGTTTCAGTGATGAACTACCTTGCAATGTACTGTACTAATAGACAAAACATTTTTATTGACAAAAAGATTTACAGCTTGCAGCCAGGAAGTCAGTACTCTGTGTAATTTAAATGTCATATATTCAAATGAAAATAAAAATTCTAAGCAGGCATTGTGCACAATTAAATTATTAAAGAATTAAAAAAAAAAGGATTTGATTAAAGAGCAGAGCTCCCCACATTCAAAAAAAAAAACAAAACTTTAAAAAGATAGACGAAAACTCTAAACCAGCTTTAAGAATCATGTGATACCATGTTTTCACCAAGTTGATTACTTCTGTGAGCAGCCTCCTTTAGATAAAAAGGCTTTGATTCCATGAAAAGCTTTGTTTTCGAGTGTATGCTACTTACAGTGTTGCAGAACTTCTAATTACCTGCAGAGCGCAAGGAGGCTTTATGATGTGTTTTTTTAATGGTAAAAGACAGCTAACAAAAAAATCAAAGTTCAAAGCTACAGATTGATGAAAAGACTTACTTCTAGAATTGTTTTTGCAAACAGAGCCACAGATGGATGGTAGTGTTCGGAAAGCTGAAAAACACAAATCATTTGTTTATTTCTAGTCCAAAAATAAAGGCAAACATCATTCATGTTGTCATATCAGACTCCTGACACTAACACTATGTTTTAACACCACTCTGCAACTCACCAAATAATACAGACCTGCATGAATAGCACAAGGCTGATGTGCTCTGCCCTTGAACAACTGAGAAACACCAAGTTCTAACTTTTTACTTACATGAACTAAATACGAGGATCAACTATAGTTTTATTTAATGCAATGCTAGAAAGTTTTGTTAATAAAAACTAAGATCCAAAAGTCAAAGAAAATAAATTGTTACAGTTCAAATCTCCACCTAAAAGTTACTGTTCCCTCCTCTGGACTATCAGCACTGAATGTAGCATAAACAAGCTTAGAGCTGAACAATGTGTCCTTTAACCTTTTTGTCACATCACCCAGGTAGCTACTGCAAAAATAACCAAGTTAATTTTCTTCTCTTGAAGCAAGAGCCATACTAAGAAACACATTAAGTAGCAACACAAGAATGCCTTACCTTCTTCAGTTCCCAAAGGCTTGTACTTTCAGCACCACAGTAGAGAGGACTTCGGTGCAAAGGATCATATGAGACCCCATTCTTCCTGCCTGGGGGGGTATAGAGGAGATGAAAAAAGACTTTTAAATTTCCTCAAACAACTTTATGAGAGTATTATTTTCATTTCACCACAACAGCAATGCTGCCCATTATTCTTAGCTGGACAGGCCACAGATATGTGCATGGTCAGCACCGTCACTGTGGTCAGTTTTGGGCCCCTCAATATAAGCATATTGAGCTGCTTGAGCACGTGGAGAGAAGAGCAACAAAGCTGAAAAAGGAACCAAAAAGCAAGTGTTATGAGGAGCGGCTAAACAAGCTAGGGCTGTTCAGTCTGGAGAAGAGGTGGCTGAGGGGAGGCCTCGTTGCTCTCTACAACTGCCTGAAAGGAGCCTGCAACAAGAAGGGTGTTGGTCTCTTTTCTCAGGTGACAAGTGATGGGATGTGAAGAAACGGCTTTAAGTTGTACCATAGGAGATTTCGATTGGACATTAGGAAGAATTTCTTCACAGTGAGGATGGTCAAGCATTGGAAGGGCTGCCCAGGAAGGTGGTGGAGTCCTCACCCCTGGAAGTATTTAAGAGACATGGCACTAAGGGACGTGGCTTCGTGATGGGACTCGGGAGGTCAGGTTGATGGTTGGACTTGATGTCTTGAAGGGCCTTTCCAAACTAGATGGTTCTACGTTGCTATGAAAAGGTCATCAGGAAAGAAAAAAGCTAGAAGCAGGCTCAGAGCTAGACAACTTGTTTTAGCAAGCTTCAAGTGAAGGTGCAGTTACACATCGTAACACTGGCTACGTCGCTCTGTAGGTGTTTCAATTTAGAAGCAAGAAATCCCCAATCTGTTTACTACTTAGGCACAAGCACACTGAACTACATACAGAGAAAATAGCTAGGAGATTAACACAGTCTCTTCGGAAAACCAGAAAAATGATTCTGATTGCTTTGAATCAAACTTACATTTAAAAAAAAAAAATAAAACAATGTTTAAATCAATTTTACAAAAAACTCTTGGTCAACATGTTACTGAAGTTAGGCCTTGCATGCATTATAGTTTCTTGCTGATTTACCTCTCATATTCACATGATGCACCCATGAAGCTGCTGAACTCGCATTGTCTGGTTTACCAGAATTTTCTGCTATACTCCCCTCTTCTTTTTCTACTTCTTTGTCTGCATCTACAAATTTTTCCTCATTCTCTTCATCCTCTTCTTGATCCTTAAAGCACTCTTCTTCATCAGACTCCTAAATAAATAAAAAGAAAAAAGTTTGTGAACACCTTCTCCTTTCCAGTTTTATTCTGATTTGTTAGAAAGATGCATGTATTTCTAAAGTAGCTGCTCACAAAAACACAGGCAAACAATGGCCAGTATTTCAGCAACACAGACTTTTGGCCTTGATGTTTACTTAAAATTGAACTCTACAGTCACAAAGAAGGACATGTTTGGAAAAAGCTTTTTTGGACAGGAATGTTTACCTGCTTGCTTATATGGCATTTAGCAAAATAATCCTCTCTCCATAAAAGAAGGACATAAGACTTGCTAGAATGTTTACATCTATACAGATTCTTAATGTAATTATGATTGTTCAAGTACTTTCTCCCATAATGTAACCAAATGTTAGTAAACTCTGATAAAAATTCTGTTTAGAAAGGCAGTCCTTCCAGTAAAGGAGGAATTACTTGCAAAGGGAAACAGGTTAGGGAAAGGCGTTCATGAAATTAGCTCTTAGTAAAAGCCCAACGAAATAAAGAAATGCTGTACCATGTGATCCTGTAACTGGACCCTTAGCCCCGGTTTTACTTTCAGAAGCTCGGACAGAAGGTAGAGGGTTCCACAAATGAAGGGTGGTGTTTGCCCGCAAGCGACTTGAAGTAACCTCTTCACAAAGGCCTTCACTCGCCGTAATACTACATCTGCCTTCAGAGACTTATAGACAAGGTTAAGAAACATGGATGGCTTTGAGCAGGCTGCTAAACCAGGATCTAGAAGCTTCCTGTAGAAAACGCAGGAGAAAATACTGTTAATTGTCACGATGCACATAGAATAGTAATTGTTGTCAACAACAATTAGGTACATTTTTCAGACTGGTATCCAGAAGACCACATCCAGCTTGCTCGCCAATACTCCAAACCATTATGACCAAGCCCAAAACACCAATGGCTGCGTAATATTTTTAATCTTCAGTATATCACGAATACAGCTAGCAGTAAATGAAAAAAAAATACTAGAGAAACAGAGCTCAAGAGAAAAGTTTAAAAATTGAAGATGTATAAAGTGAGAAGGTAATCTATTCAGATGTTCAAAAAGTAGAAAGAAAATGGTTAGCAATCAGCAAGCTTCACAATGAGTCTAGGTATCTGTGTTGCCCAGGTATCTGTGTTAGCAAGTGCATTTTCTATTCTACTTTTTTCCAGCCCACCTGGCTCAGGAAGGCCGCTAAATGCATTGCATGTCCTGGGAGAACCTGAGCTCCCCTTCTAAAATCAGCAGCAATTAAACAGAAGCCTGCAAGGATCCTAAGAAGAGTCTAAAAAATCAGCCAGGACAGAAGAAAGTGATAGTTTTACAGCCCAAGGTTTCCCAACTTAACAAATTAAATCACCTAAGGATTTTGCTGACATTGCATTTTTTCATGAAAAAAGGATTTTCATTAAAAAAAACAGGATTGTAGGCTATTACATAGCTAAAACACGCTACCTGTACAAGTGATATCAGAAGAAACAATTATCATTTAGTTTCAAAACATATCTGGAATTAAAGCATACTACCAGAAAACAGCACAAAGCATAAAATCCTTCAGGCATGTTCCTAGGAACTACCACTGCTATGTTTTATCCCCATGTCAAGTAAAAGAAACCCCATATATTTTCTTCTAGCTCACAGAAAACATCAGAAACATCTAGCCAGCGAGACACAAAACTTGCAAGATCCTAAAAGCCAAGTACACATTTCTACAAGTTAAAATCACTTTGAATTATCAGGGACTACTTCATAAAATTAAATTTAGACCAGAAATCCAAACGTGCCACTCACTTGTATAGCGCTGCGTAGTACCTGTCCGATACAGTCTGCTGGGAGTCCATGACCTGAAACAGCAGCATCAGGGCTTGGACACTGGTGCTGAAGTTGACAAGATGCAGAACTTTAAACAAGGTGTTCATTTGCTCCTTCACTTTCTCATCGCCAGTCTCAGCATAAGGGTAAGCTCTGTTCACCCCGCTAAGAAGAGCGCTGAGCATTTTGGATTCAACATCTTTTTTCTTAATGCAGTTCCGAAAGAAGGAGAAATACAAAGTTATCAGCTTGTTAGCCAGCGACACTTCCTCATGACTGAGGACCATCTGGTTCAGAAAGCACATGGCATAGTACTGAGTTTTCACGCTGATGTTTGAGCGGTACAAAAGCCTCTCCATCTCACTGCACACCACTCCTTTCATATTTGGATGCTTGTAAAGCAACGTCTCTAAGAGATACGAGGCTTTGGTGGCTATTTTGTTCTGCGGGTCTCCCAGTTTATTTACCAGCTGAACGAGCAGAAATTTCTCCTGCTCGGGCTTGTTGCAGAGCAGCTCATGGGCAGCTGCCAGCGCTCGTGCTTTGGTTGCTGTCACAGAGTCGTGACTCAGGGTTTCTAAGGTTTGCACAAATTCTGCCACCTGCAGTTTCAGCTGATGCTCGAAGTACCACAGTATCAGCCTCCTGTCTCTTGAATCCCTGTTGCCACTTGACATCTTCTCTATGTTGTTAAAAGGACGCTGCGAGAAGGACCACAGTTTCCGAGTGTCTGGTAAAAGATCTGAAAGGAGAAGCTCCCTGAAAGTATCCAAAGCCATGAGGCTCTGCTGCCTGCCACCCTTTTTCTTGACGAGGTTTACCAAGTTCTCAACAAACTGCAGGCTGTGGACAGCGCTGTCCTGGATGAGCAGGGTCATGGCTGCCATCCTGTCAGGTAAGGTACCCGATGACACCACAGTTTTCATCCACGCCGAAGAGGCCCCCTTCTGATAGTCTGTCTTGCTCTTGTAGAGCTCTGTCTCGTGCTGGTACAGCTTCTGGGCCAAGGCCTTATACTTGGACAGCAGTGCCTGGTCCTGTGGCTCAGAGGAGAACTCGCTGGTGTATTCCAGGTCATACCACTTGCCCCCTGGCTTGATCAGGATCACCTGCCTGGCGTGAAACTCAAAATCCTCCTCCGGCCTCTCCTTCTGTGCCGAGAGCTGCTGCTCTGGGACCCCACCAGCTTTCTTTTTCTTGCTCTCCTTCTTGCTGCTCACTTGCTCTTTGCCTTTTTTTTCCTTTTTCCCCCCTAGCGGAGCCGGGGCGCTCTCCTTCTTCCCTTTCTCCTTCTTGGGGGGCTTCCCCTTCTCCCCTCCACCATCCTCCTCCTCCTCCTCCTCCCCATCCTCCTGCATGCAGCTCTCGGCGAACCTGTCGAACCCCAGCGAGCTGACGAAGGCCTCCAGCTCCCCTTCCTCCAGGTCATCGATGGCGCCCTTCCTGCCGCCGTCCACCATCTCCTCCTCCTCCTCGTCCAGGGCGCACAGCATGAGGAAATCTTGCTGCGGGGACACGAGCGGCCGTTACCGGGGGGCAGCCGCTACCGCCCGCCACGTGCTCCCGCTCCCCTCCGCGCCCCTCACCTTGGTGCCGCCGAGCCGCAGCACCTCGTCCAGCGTGAAGCCGTCCCCGCCGCCGCCTCTACCCCTATCCCCGTCCCCGTCGCCATCCCCATCCTCCTCGCTCCACTCGTCGCCGTCCCCCGCCTGCTCCTCTCCCGGCCACCGCCGTCCCCTCAGCGCCGCCATGGCCGCCGCACCGCCCCCCCCCGCCCAGGCGCAGCCGCGCTGCCGGCTCCCGGCGCGCCGCGGGGCCGTGCTCCGCCCCTCCCCGCCATGGCGGCGCTGTGGCCGCGCCGCCTGCTGCTGACTGCGGCTCTGCGGCTCGGCGGCCGCCGCCGGGGCAGCGCCACCGCGCTCGGTCCCCCGGGATCGGGATCGGGGTCGGCGGCGCGGCCGTGCTCGGGGGACGGCGGCGGCGGGGTGCTGCGGCACCTGCTGCTGAAGCTGCGGGCCACCGGGCCGCTGACGGTGGCCGAGTACATGCGGGAGGCGCTCACCAACCCCGGCCAGGTGCGGCGGGGCCGGGGCTCCGCGAGCCCCCCCGGGTCTGGGTCTGGCCCCGGCCCCGGTCCCCTCACCGCCTCCCCCCGCAGGGCTACTACACGCGGCGAGGCGGCGTCGGCGGGGACTTCGTGACGGCGCCCGAGGTCAGCCAGCTGCCGGGAGAGGTGAGCGCCCGCCGGCAGCCGGCACAGCCCGGGGGAGCCGGGGACGGGGCGGGCTGCGGCTCAGGCTGAGAGCGGCGCCGTGTCCCTGGCAGGTGATAGGGCTCTGGTGCCTCAGCGAGTGGATGGCCGCCGGCAGGCCCGCAGCCATGCAGCTGGTGGAGCTGGGACCGGGGACGGGCGCGCTCACCGACGATATCCTGCGGGTAGGTGGAAATAAAGGTTATTCCTCTCCTTTCTGGCTTTATTTATTTGTTAGACATTGGAACAGGCTGCCCAGGGAAGTGGTGGAGTCACCATCCCTGGAAGTCTTTAAAAGACGTTTAGATGTAGAGCTTAGGGATATGGTTTAGTGGGGACTGTTAGTGTTAGGTCAGAGGTTGGACTCCATGATCTTGAGGTCTCTTCCAACCTAGAAATTCTGTGATTCTGTGATCCGTAGGTACGCTGATATCTGAAGTAAGGTTTTGGTATGAGGGTGTAACATTCCCTATTGGGACTTGGTGAAGAGACGGCATTGCTCTAGTGACAGGAGAATGTGGGCTGGCCCCTGTGTGCTGCACAGGCACCTGTAACGGTGCAGTTGCCTCTGGATAGAAAGGGAGGGCAGGAGATCTCATTCATTCATTCATTCAATCATTCACTTATGGAAAGATCTCTTCCAAACTGGAACACCATCTAGGAGGGTGCTGCTGTGCCTAACTGGGAGGCCTTAGTGCAAGCAACAGCACGGAGCAGGGAGGACATGAGCACAAGAGTGAAGTTACATTCAGCTTCTCTGAGGCTTTCAGGGCTTGCTGCTTCTGAGTTAACCGTTCCTGCCCTAGCACTTGTGCAGGGCTGTCTGATAATGATAATACTACTAATTCAAAAACCAAACTTCTAAGGGGATTTAGTACTTCAAAAGCCCAAATAACCATAGTGAAATAAGCACTAGTGAGCAGGTTTTGTTTATGCAGTTTAACCAAACTGAACCATTTTTCTCACTGTTAGCTCTTCTGCAGGTAGTAGAGGAGCTACTCACTTTCAAGCTACTAACTTGCACTTCATGTCCTTATTGCTATATAATGTATGTGGTAGCTCTCCGACTTCTATTAGAAGCATAGCAGCTTTTATTAAAACTAACAAATTCCCATTCACCTTCTGGAAGAGCAAAACGCAGTCCTTTCTGCTGAGACTATTTTACTGATGAAAGCTAACAATCTTCTATCTTCAATATAATGTGATTAAAGGTTAATTTGAGACATATATGGAGCCTATGACTGTACCTAATAGAACTCATCTGCCTTTGTAGGTCTTCAAGCAGCTTGCCTCTTTACTTAGTAAATGTGACTTGTCCATTCACCTGGTAGAAGTGAGTCCCAAACTCAGTGAGACCCAAGCACAGATGCTGACAGGAGGGAAGGTGCAGTCAAACCCTGAGGATGAAGCTGCTTATATGAAAGGCATCAGCAAGACTGGAATTCCAGTTTACTGGTACAGAGGCATTCAAGATGTACCACAAGGTAAGGACCTTGAACATCTTGTTACAGCAATAGCATCCTCCCTCCATTTGCAGTTTTTGGTAACTGGGGACATGACACCAGCCTTCATAATGGGTAAAAAAGAAATTTTACATATTAGCTCCTACTTCATGTATGAGTCTAAAATGGGATCTTGACTCAGATCCTCATAGCCAAGTATCATAACTTCCTTTGGGGATAGCTACCCAATTTCATGTAGTATGATTTTTTTCTTTCCTTTGCATGAGACACCATTCAGTGGTTTTGTCTAAATAATGACTGAGGAGCTAATGTTGAGATACAGATCTAAAAAAATCATGCACTGGAAGCTGTAGCTAGCACCTCAAGTGTTCCCTTTAATGTCTCCAAGCTGGGAATAATAGTGATTTCCCAATGACATTAACTAGCTTAATGCACTACAATTTATAAAAAACATTCTAATTTTCTGCTGGAAACTGCTATGGAAGCATTAGTATGGTAATGCATTTATTTTAACCTTCCCACAGGTTACAGCTTTTACATAGCACATGAGTTTCTGGATGCCCTGCCAATACATAAGTTTCAGGTATAGCAAGAGGAATACCGTAAATGTGACCATCAACTTAAAGGCCTCTGCTGAAGAACAGAATTATGGTGCCAAAGGGAACACATGCATGGATTATGGTGATAAAATGTTTGTAACTAAGCTTGGACAAATAAGAGCTGAACCAAGCCTTATGTTAATTGTTCTTGAATGCAAAAGCCTTTTAGAAACCTAAAGACTTGTTTTTACTTCCATAAATAAACTTTTTTTTCCCTCTATTTCCTTATGCTACATTAATAAGGCTCCAATTCCAACATCATTGTATGTGTCACTGCCAACAAAGACAGTACACTGGATGGCTTTCATTTGAACAGCAAAATGTTTTCATTCACTTTCATGTGAATAGCAAAATGAAGTCTAGATATGGTTCAGAAGAACCTTTCAACTTCAATTTCATAATTACTTTATTAAAAGTTACTGATAGAATTGTTTTGGTAAGTTAACCAGTGCACTGTCCATAGAAGAGGCAGCATTCTTCTCAACAGCATCATTTATTCTGTTTAATTAAACCTGTACTTATTAAATCTTCAGACCCATTTCTACCGCAAGCATTTCTAAGGCAGTTTCTGGAATTAAATAGTAATGAATTATTGTTAATAGCACATTATGTGCTTAAAACTTGAGAAAATGCTTAGCATGTTAGTCCAATCAAATAAGATTCCGTGTACCTACTAAGAGTGTAAAATGAGTATTCTGGGCTTACTAAACAGAGAACAGAGAAAGGCTGGCGTGAGGTGTTGGTTGATATAGATCCAGAGGCTTCTGACCAGCTCCGATTTGTCCTGTCACCATCCAGTACCCCTGCAACAGAAAACTTTATTCAGGTAAGATTATACCAGTCAGTGTTCATAACTTAATCATTACTCTTTCAAGTCATGTACTACCTGTCAGTTACATGGACTGAAAGAGGAGGCTTTTCAATCTATTAACAAGTAAACAGTTCCAGTTTGTATTTTACAAAACTTCCACCAGCAATTCAACCTTGTGTGCTGTGAATATATAGCACAAAAATAAACTTGTACATCAAATTTAGCAAAATCAGGGCTTAAGCAGACACTTCAGAGAGGCAGCAAGCAGCAAAGAGTTCTGTGCTGCAGTTGTCATCTCACCATCTCAATACCAGCCCTGCCTAAGCCAGGTTCTCAACCTGCTGCGTACAGGTGCTACACTGATCTGTAATGGCAAGTGTCTAAGACTTTCTTTTCCTTCTAAAGTTCACTGGATTCTTAAACTTATAAAATGAAGTAATAGAGATGTAAACCACCTACAAGATTTTACACAGAAAGGCTCTTTTGAAGTGTGTGCATGGAAGAAGTGCTATTCTTTCATTGCCACAGTAATGCAGTTTCACCAATGCAGGTATTTTCACTTATTATAAAAACTCATTCCAGTTGACTCTGGGCTGTACAAGAGATGAAAGAAAGAGAGAACTCTGAAAGCACTAATTGGAAGTGGCCATTATCAAAAACTAGCTCGAGCAATAGGCAACCTGGAGTATACCCCTGGACCTCCACACCCAAATAATGACAACAGTTCCAAGAAGTCAAGTGTGAAAAGTTCTTGCCCTGTACCTGTTTGCTAATACAGGTGTTTTGATGTTTGAACTCTGCACTAGCCTGAGGAAACGAGAGATCACGTGGAAGTATGTCCCGAGGCCGGTGTCCTCATTCAGAGGCTTGCCAGTCGCATCGAAAAGGATGGTGGGGCCGCACTGATTGCTGATTATGGTCACGATGGAACCAAAACTGACACTTTCCGGGTAAGGCATTTTCCCTGAAGTACTGTGCTAAAACACTCAGTTATTTTCTCTTTCTCACTTGGATCGTTAAGTTCCTGTACGAAAGGTCTTGGGTGGACATAATCACAAAAACAACAGTGTTACGCTGCAGCCACAAAAGTGAGTAACTGATTTTTCATTTCATCAGTACCTGCAGGGGTTTCTATCATATGGGAAGGACAACTTGAGCCCTTGCTGCATTTACAGCTTTACTAGACCCAGTAGGAGTACAGCTGAGTGTAATCTTCCAATTTTTCAGGGTTTCCGGAATCACAAACTCCACGATGTGCTGAAAGCTCCAGGTACAGCAGACCTGACAGCAGATGTTGATTTCAGCTATCTTCGAAAAATGGCACAGGGAAAAATAGCCACATTGGGCCCCATAAAACAACGGGAGTTTTTAAAGAACATGGGCGTTGATCTCAGAATGCAGGTACAAACTGTTTACAGGCATATAACACGCTCCTAAGCAATGCTCTTAAGCAGAAACAGAGCTTCTTTTCAAATCAGATTTCTGTTTAAAACTACGTGTAGGTCAAAGAAAGAGTTGCTTCTCCTAGACATAAGTTATTCTGGATCTCTCAAAGTGAATTGATCATACTATGTTTAGGAGTACTTAATCTACGCAGCCAACTTTTGCATTAATGTGTGAGTTCTGCCAGCAAGCTTACAAGTTTTACTGAACACTGGTACTGCTATACTGGCATAAAAGACAGGATTGAATGAGAGATTGCAGGTACCCGGGAATTTGTAGGAACGCAGGGAGGGCTATAACCTACCTTTTTGTTGTAGGTGCTCTTGCAGAATTCACGCGACTCAGCAACTCGGGAGCAGTTACTCCACAGCTATGATATGTTGATGAACCCTAAGAAAATGGGAGATCGTTTTCATTTTTTTGCCTTGCTGCCTCATCACAGACTTACACCCCCTCACAAGGAACATAATCTGCAATCCAAGTCCCCCCTCCCACCTGTTGCTGGATTTGGTGAGCTCTTACTGAAGTAATATCGATTGCAATACCAAAATGTCTGATAGTGGCAGCTTCCAGTAGCAACCTATTGAATAAAAAGAGTAAAAGAAATCAAAGCCTGTGCATTTTTTGGTTTCAAGTATTAAAGCTTTTTGCACAGAAGTAAGCATTTGGAGTGATCTTTGAACTGAAAGCACGTGAAACATCATGCTTTCTCCAGGCAGTTTTCCTCACACCGATCTTTCACAAAGCTGATAGGGAAATCACTACACTTCAGGGCTTTGGGGCATTTTGGTAGAGCATGCTTCAAGGGTACAGCTAGTGCCAAATCAAACCTAGACACTGACCTACTTAAAGCAGTGCATGTAGAAATCGAAAACTCCACATCTGGAAATGGGTGTGCACAGAGGGGAGAATGAACATTTCATGGATCTTACCGTAGAGCTAAGGGAAGTATTCACTGATGCAATCCAGTTACAATTTGTCGGTGACAAATCTGCTCTGAGACTTTAACTGTATTCAGCAGAGGTACTTGCTTAAAACAACACGCCTTGATGCCACCGAAGATTCTTTTTCAATAAATAGACTGATAATAGGAAGAATGCAAAAACAGTTTTGTGTGAAGGTACCTGCTAACAGAAATCCCATAGCAGGGTATACACCTCATGCCAGACAGAGCCCCAAACAAATATGAAAAAAATACTGACTTTGAGAGCATCTGAAAGGAGGGGGAGTTCATGTAAATAAGGAGAACAAATGTGATAGGGAAATAAATTTTATTTTCAAGCTTATCAGAGGATATTTACAAACAACGGGATGTATAAAAATATAAAAGTACTTGACAGTGTCCTTTTGAGGCTATAAAATTTTACATGAGCTTTTTTCTAGCATCATCATAGCACTATTGAATGAACGCAACTTAATTCATCTAGGGATAAGGATATTAAACACTATAACCTACTGCTGTCAAAGGTTGCAGTAAATGTAGAAAAAAGGGAATAAAAAAAGTCAGCTATTTTCATCCATCAGTGAAGAAAGTTTACTTCTGGTGGGTATCTGATTTTTTGTGGTTCTTGTACTACTAGCTTGTGGCTTCTATTGTCTGACCCCACAAGTCTGCATATATTGTCAGGCAATCCACTCCAAAGGCCAACAGCTTTTTATTTTTTTTAAATACAACTTAAGAATAAATAGCGCATATAACTTCTTGAAGCACAGAGCAGACTTCATGGGGAGAGACATCAGCCAGGCCTTTTATTTTTTTTTAATTGTACCCCCTTCTTCTGCATTGTGCTTTTCAAGCAACTGAGCTGGCTTTTTTCCTCCCTTAAAAATAAAAGGAAGGAAAACCTGAAGTGACAACTCAGGTTCGAAATCTGAAGCTTAAAACCAAACTGTATCTACACTATTACAGTTGGAAGATAGCAATGGCTTCACCAAAATTTGGTCACTTGGGTGGTAAAAGTTAGAAAAAAAAAAAAAAAAACTGCTTCCCTTGCCACCTGGGCCAATACTAGACTACCAACTTCATCGATGATTGTTCTGTCTCTATAGATTAAAAAAATAGTGCCTGTCTGAGAAGAATCAGTCCCAAAGCTTCACCTTAACACAATGGCAAGGTTAAGGGACAAATTCTGCCCCTTTTGAATTCCTTTATATTGCTCTGACAGCGTGAAAGGGGAAGCATGACTCCCCAGTGCAGGAGTGGCACGGACCAGGCTGCCATCAGGCAAGTCCCCTGCACAAACCTGAGAAAAACACATGCTGGGAGAGAGGGCAGGATGGCAGGACGGGTGGGAACGCTCTGCACCTGGGCGGCTGTAGAAACTGCTATGCAGGCTGCACCAAAAGTTTTGTGCAAAGCTCGGTGTATCCTAACAGGGAAACCAAGCTTCAGCTTTAATCAACTCAGATACATACAAAATGTGGTAGCAGTTAGATTAAGGGCAACCAGAAAAGGAAGGGTGGGTTCAAGACCCAAACCTGCCCACAGGCACATACTTCCTGCAGCTGCTGCTGCCTTTACTGCCAGTTCAGTGACTGCAAACAGCTGCCAGCCCCAGAATTCTAAAATGTTACGGGTTTCTAACAGCTTAGAAAACATCTGCTCACCTATTTCCTTACCTGAACAACAGTAGGGAGAAAAAATAATACTCATCTACATACACAAAAAAAAATTTGTTAGGAGAGAAAGGAGCTACCCCAAGGTCACCTACTACCTTTGCAGTTCAAGCCTGTATCAGTATTTTAAAAAGTATTTTAAACCAAGCTCCAGTTAAGCAGCTTGGCACACCAGGGATACGTACAGCCAATCCAGCACCTTCCAGCGGCACAGATCAGTTGTTCCCGCACAAAAGATTTCAATTTTTTCCCATTTTTAAACAGGATGGGGAAAAAGAAAAAGAAAAAAAAAAAAAAAACTCTATCTGCTTATCATCCAAGGCTTCAAACCTCCTTGAAATACGAAGAATTTTGTTACACTATCCTCCTAAGGAATCATTTCCAAAGATCATTGCTGCTTCCTCTCAATTGTGCCACAAAGTCCCGTAAGTGGCTGGGAATCCATCAAGCAAAGCATCTGCAAAAAAAACTGAATTAGAAGTTGGTTTTGGATTCTTCTTTCAGCTCAGAACAACAAAGCTGAGCACAGTGAAGAGAATAGGAGGGGCTGCAGGTAAAGATTGGAAGGCAGAGCCCTTTCTCTTACAGTCCAGCTGCCCTGGCAGAAGCAACAGGTAATTTTGTCACACCTAGGTTTAGAACAGAATTAAGGTATAAGCTAGCAGGCTACGAACTAGTCCTGATGCAAATCCAGGGAACCTTAAAAAAAATTAGAAAAATACTATAAAAATTTTCAATTTAGTTATTGAAAAACAACAGAAGAAAGCTGCATGTATTTTTCCCTATTTTTCCACATCCTTCTGCTAGAAACTTTTTCCAGAGTGAAAGGATATGCTACATTAAGTCTCGCGCTCTCTCTGCACTGCTTGTGTGGTTTTAAGGCCAAATGCCTTTGGTGTGCATCTACAACATGTGCCAGCATTGCACAACAACACACTGTTGTGGCTTATTGCTCTCAGACAAAATAAAGGACTAGCACAGCTTTGATTGTCGTCTCTTTAGATTGTCAGTCAGCATTTCAAGAGGAATGTAAGAAGTTACAGGATTTTCTTTTTTTTTTTTTTTTTGGTATCTGGAAAAAGTTCAGTTAGGGCAAAGACAGACATAACGTAACTGTCTTAACAGCAGCAAATTACTCCTTCATCTCTGAAGCCATATTCAACCCTAAAACACGTTCTGCTATTAGCCAAGGTA
This sequence comes from Anas platyrhynchos, assembly GCF_047663525.1. Lineage (NCBI taxonomy): Eukaryota > Metazoa > Chordata > Aves > Anseriformes > Anatidae > Anas > Anas platyrhynchos. The sequence goes on along the minus strand of NC_092589.1, from coordinate 32,027,465 downwards.
TTCTGCACTGATTTCCTTACACAACGTCTTTTCACAATGCAGTCTAAGAAATGGGAGATGTATCTAAGTAACAGAAAACAGTCCTCTATGGCCTACTAAATAGGGATTAGGAAACCATTACAAAATTCTTACTGTGTAGGCTACAAAAAAAAAAAAAAAAAAAAGGAAAAACACGCAAACCATTCAATCTGTACACATTCCACTTCGGTAATGGCTCTGTAGCCATACAACTTGGTGTAATGTTACCCAACGGGGCTTATCTCACTGTCCAGTAACTACTCAGAGTTTAAGTCAGAGATGGAGTAAAGCTTGTTGGGTGACAGTCTATCCCCAAGTCAATGCAGGATCCTCTGAGACTTTGTACACTGCGCTGTGTGTACAACATTCAGAAAGAGCGACAGTTGTTCCAAAACTTATCTTCAGTTTCTGTCTGGAGTGTTCATCTGTGCTGGAATTCAGCAAAACAAATAAATCAAGGGTCTTCTTCCATGTCATCTGGGTTAGGAGCCATAATAAAATGCTGGGGGTACTCAAGGTTGTGTTCATACGCATGTTCTTTCCAGCGTGCATCATCACTCTCATGGGTAATGTAACGCTCTCCGATGCGTGTTTCAAATTCTCTGAGGTCAAGCCAAGTCTGATAATCCTAAGGAATAAAATATTCAAAGAAGCAGTTTAAGAAACAGAAGTCCTATTTTCCCAAAGATAAAAATACAGAGACTAACTGCAGAATTTAATGTAAATAACCACAAGATACAGCCAACAGGATCTGTTTAAATAAAAAGAGCACATCAAAAAAAGAGTTCAAAATGAAATAGGCTAGTGTCCAAGGCTGTAACACTAGAAATTCTGAAAACTCTTTGTAGCAAGACAGATATGTGAGTTTTAAATTAAAACTAATGGTATACATACACATACATCAAGTGAAAATATTTCCAGTACAGTTTGTACTCAACATTAATTAGATTTTCCCCTTAATATCTTTTTTAATTGTGTAATGTATTTTAAGTTATTGAACAAATTCTATTTCAATTCTCTTCTAAAATGACTACAAACTATAGCACACACTAGCTTGTGAATTTCCTTCAGCATGGAACAATGCTTTTCTCTATCCTGTTTTCAGTGGGGCTCTGTGCATTCCTCACTGTCTGCATTCAGAAGCAGCAGAAAAATGGACGTGTCTGTTAGCATCAGGCAGGGAATAAGAAGGAAAGGGGAGGGAGGGCAAGGAAGGGTGAATAGTTTTCCCTGAAAACAAAGCCATTAAGAAATGGGCACAATCCTGGAGCATGGAAAATATTAAGCTAAAAACAGATATACTCAAGTCTCCATAGTTGTTTGTTAAGAAGCAGTAGTAGATACAGTTTTGATAAGCAGTTTGATAAACACATTGGATTTAATCCGAAAATCACTATTCAACCATTATAAGCATAGTGATAAAGGCAAATCATTTTACCTGTAACCACGGGTGACTAAGGGATTTGTCAACACTGAAACGTTTCCTCATCTTCACTTGAAGCAAATTGTTTATTAAATCAATGGCTGTCAAAGAAGAACAAAACAACTACATTCTTTAAATACTAATCAAATCTATCATCATTCACACGTTGCAGTGAAAGTGAAGTGTGTGTGTCCTACTGAACTCTTACAACAAATCAAGCTCCCAAATTTGATTTTTACCTTTGTTTATGTTAAACAAGGCCACAAAATAGGAATGGGGTAAACTTTTTTGTTGTTGGCATTTTCCCCCCTTTGATGTAAACATTGAAAGCTTTTCAGAAGCATCTAAACAAAGCTTGAGCATAATCCTATGTTCCAGAATTATGTAGGTACTTCCACTATTTGTATAATGATGTGCCATTTTCACATCTACCTGTGTTAATCATATATACATTAATAACAACAAAATTGGTGTTAGAGAGCTCTGAAGACCAACTTCGTAAACTTCTAGATTGTTCAAAGCTGACATTTAGATCCAGGTTTTGCTTTGCTTACTAATGTACAATACTGAAACTCCAGATTCAACTTCAATTTTTTAGATAAAATATGTTTTAGATACTCACTGAAGACTCATGCAAGATTTAACTTTCCACTGGGATTTCTGAGGGGTTTTGGGCCATTGATCCAACTCCCCAAACATGCTATTAAGTCATTACATCAATTATTCTTGCTAAATCTATTGGCTCCTTCTCTGAAAATGATTTAAAACATGGTATTTGACATTTTATCTTTCAGAAAAATATGCCAGCTTAAATTTAGCCATTCTGGCATAGCCAGCAGAACCCAAACTATTAATAATGTTTGCACTCCTGTCTCAGTAAAAGTTGTGGTTTAAGTATTTGAATGCATTGTCTACACATAAATACATAATAAAGTTTGTTTCTTTACCTTCGCTAGAAATTTCCTTCCAAGGATTTGGTGGGTACATAAATGCTGCATTTTGAATCTGATCATTTATATCCTCATCTTCATTAAATGGGAATGTACCACTAAGGCTCACATAGACAATAACTCCAACCGACCACATGTCCAGAGAGCGATTGTAACCTTTACTCCTGAGCACTTCAGGGGCAAGATACGCAGGTGTCCCCACCACAGAGCGCCTGAAAGATTTTTCACCAATGATACGAGCAAAGCCAAAATCACACAGCTTTACCTGCAAAAGAAATAGGTTTTGAACTGAGAAATCTCTGGCTGATGTCTGAAGTGTACTTCTACCCCCATCACATCCTCCAAACCCCCAAAGAGAAGTCAGGAAACAATTATTCTTTTAATCTTCACTTACTTGAGGGAATGGCTCTGCTGATGCTAGTAGTACATTTTCTGGTTTTAAATCACAGTGCACAATATTCTTGAAGTGTAAATTCCTCAAAGCAACAAGTATCTTTAAAAAGGAGATAATATTTTCAAAACAGAGAAATGCAATAATTCGTATCAACATAGTATATACGGGTTAATTCTTGAAGACCGTGCAAGTACTATTTTTTCCAATCAATAGGCTGGAACTTAAGTGGAAAAAAATGTGGAACTGATGGTTTTGTGTTGTGGTTTAACCTGCTAAAAATTTTTGATTTTCTTTTAAAATGTATTTTTCCCATCCCTATCTATCTTTTTGAATACCTAGAGTTTTGATGTGCATCTCTGGATACCCACAACCTTAATCCTTAGGATAGAAGAACAAAAAATTAGCATTCAAAATTCTTTCCAGGTTTATTCAACTACTTTTAGTAGGTGGGGCTGTACATCTCTCTCTTTCATAACTACACAAAAAATCCTTCTCCATTCCTACATAATTATAGAAGACATATCTAGCCTTTCATCTCCAGGAAAAATGACTGAATACCAACCTGAGTGACCATGAACTTAGTTATTCGTTCTGGAAGTCGACTTTTCTCACTGGAGAGAATCATCTCTAGCATATCACCATGCAGCTTTTCCATCACAACAAAGACCCGTTCTGGGGTTTCAAACATACATTCCAGGTTCACAATCCCAGGGTGATGCAAATTCTAAAATAAAGTAGTAGAGGTACAGAACTAAAATAAAACAGCATGAAATATTCTGAATTACATAGAAATAACATACCACAGATCAAAAAGTAGCTAAGTGGAGAGGTAGAAATTAAAAACAAAGTGTCAGAGGCAAGAAATGAGCTTGAAACATACACATCAGCCTATGAAACGTGCCATCTATCACTACTAAGACTAATTTATTTTAACACAACTTATCTATAATGATTACTTTTTAAAGTTGATACTGTTTGTAGTTTCACTGCAGAATATGCAAAAACACCACTTAGACTAAGTGGCCGTTAGCAAAAAGACAAACATTTTCCTTTTGCCTGAAGGACATGGCTTCAGTGGATTCCCCATACGCAGTAGATACCAATGCCAAGTTATCAACACTACCAAATGGTCAGGAGTTCCCCCAATAAGAAGATTCTTTCTTACAAAAAGACTCAGAAATCACACATACAGATTTAGACATCAATTTAGAGCACCTACACACATTACAAAATCTTAGGAATAGCTGATTTGACCCAAACTCCAAAACCATACTAAAATATCTTGGTACCTGGAGAATGGCTACTTCATTACGAAGCTGACTTTCCTGCTTAGTTGGAAACCTCATCTTGTCAATGACCTTGATAGCTACATCTCTTCCAGTCTTCCTGTGCTTTCCTGAACAGAAAGTCAATGTCAGACATCAAAAGGCAGAAATAATTCACAGCTATAAAACAGTACAGCAAAAGTTCCTTTCTGGAGAAACAGATCTATTTAGTACAAAAGTACAATATCACTATATTTGTATTTAAAACTGCAGCTGGCATGTGAGTAACTAGGAGTGATCAACCTTGATAGAAGGGCTGTGGATAAATTTAAACTGGCTCTCAGATATACGCATTGACGTTAGATGTATTAGTTGGAGGTTTTCCTTGTGTAAGGGACTCATACATTATGACATGCTACCTACTTGAGAATTTTGCCTCTCTTCTGTGTTTAAAAAAGTCTTCAGTGGTTTCAGTAAACACCTTTATGGGCTCCATGTGCACAGAAGTTACACCTAATATTCTGCAGGAACTGCAGGTAATTATGTGCCATGAAGAAGAAAAGGTTAACACCCAGGAGGTGGTCTGTTGTCACCAAAAAGCTCTGGAAGTTTATAGTTTAAATAAAGAGTTGATAATGCTGATAGTATCCCTGCTGCAGCCTGCACCAGCTACATAAGAATACACATAAGAATACATACGTAAGAATACACAGGATGTTTCAAGGGCTATTTGGGTAGCTGTAAATGCTCACTCAGCTTCCCCGTAACTACTAAAACTGTTTCCTCTCACATTCAGATCAGAGAGATTAATGGGGACACATGCTGGAAGACCTTGATAATTTAATACTACACTAATACAGATCAAGTGAACCTGTGTACCAAGGAAAAAGAAAGCAGTTATCTGCACAGTGACACATCTGGAGGCCATTTCAGAAGGGATGATGCACACAGCTACAGCACAGGGCGGCACAGGGGATTGATTCTGCCATCACAGCTAGAGGCAGGGCTTTGGAGAGCCTGGTGATACCTTGTCACTGACCCTGACAGGCCTCACCTGCTACTCTGCAGTCAGTACTGGTGGCCAGCGTTTAGGCTGGGCAGAGGAGCTGTTCCTGAAGGCTGCTGCATGGAGCAGCTCCTGTTCCTGCCTTAAAGGCTTAAAATCAGGCTTATCTCCACTGGAGGAAGTGAGGCAGTGATGGAGACATCACTCAAGGACCAGAAGGGTTAACAAGGTTACCAAACAGAAATAGCAGAAATACCATCAGAAAACAAACACAAGGTTGCAAGAGAACATAAAACAAAAACACTAAACTAACAAAACACTTAGCCACAGAAGCTAAAAGAACATGAAGAAAGATTTACAGAAAGGCAGCCTGAAAATTCCTTTCCTGATGTCAAACTATCCCACGTTTTAGGGGAAGTTTAACATCAGTTAGAAACTGCCTAGAATTTCTCCCCCCCACACCCCTGTAAGTCTCCATTTTTCAGACCTTTCAAAATGTGCTTAAATAGAAAAAGAAGAGGGAAACTATTCTCACAGGAAGAAACACCAGTTGGATGCTAGCTAATTTTTTGACTTACAGTTTGTAAAAGAGCAATGTTTGTCCAGAAGAGGATGGGGTGAGGGGGAAAACAACAAAGGAAGCAACAATGTTACCCTTGTATTGCTTTCAATAACAGATTTTGTTATTACTATTTCACTAATTGTATAAAGGTGGGGAGAAGACAATGCAAAGTTACCAGATACAGTCTCCCCAAACAGCAGCAACAATTAAGCGCTGTGGAGAGCCAGAAAAAAATGTAAGATTATATTCCCTTGTTCTTTCAGCTTGTGATTGTATCTTAAGAAACTGAGTGTGCATGTCCTATATGTTTTGAGACATCATTAAGTGAAAAAGATTGAATATGATAAAAGCTTTTTATATAAGTATTTACGTATGTCATTTCATTGAATTGTGAAAAATACCAAGCTGAGGTTTATCTAAAATGAAGTTTAGGAAGTATATATGGAGGTAAAAGGAAAACATTAAACTACTGTCTGCATTTATGTACATTCTTTTCATAAGAAAAGAAGCATAATTCAATTCACAATATGCTTTAGGAAATCCAAGCTGGGGCGCAGGGGGAACATGGCCTCTCAAGAATGATGTAAACTAGACCCTCAAATTGTATTTCCATCAAACAGTACTAAAGTAATAGAAAAAAAGTATTTAACTACAATATTGGCTCACAGAAAAATCATAGCCACAATATTTCCTGACTAGAAAGACAACATGATAGAAACAGAAAGGTTCCCACTGTTAAATCATTAGTTGTCCTTGTTTATTCCTTTACAGATTTAGTGTTGAGAAAACCACAAACCGTAGAGAGGCAATATATGGTATTTATAAAAAAAAAAAGAAAACGAAAAAGAAATAGAGTTCACACAACATATTTCTTATATTTCTTCTCGTCAAGCTTATACACTGTAAACACATTATATGTTGCAATGGAATGTTTTAAATAAAAAAGTGATAAAACTACATAAAGTCTAAAGCTGAGAACTCTTGACAAAGAATCCCTCTATTTTTTCCTGCTGACAAAAATTTGTATAAAATTGTCTGCATAAAGTACTGTGAAAAGCACAAACTAAAACATGTTTTTCTAATTGCTTTCCTCGACTTTTCTCAAATATCTATAAAAATACCAGGTATACTCAACAGCCTCTTGAAATACATGACTTCTTACACGGTATAATACAGTCCACATGGGCTAAATTCAGACTAGAGATTGCTTTGTTTTTAAATGTGGTCAAAACACAAAAATCCCAAACTGATTTTTTTTTTTTTTATTTAGAGTTTTCTAAAAACTCCATCAAAAAGTAAGAAATACTATAAATAAAACCTCAAAGACTTAACCACAGTAACCCAAAAAAAACTTCTAACAAGCTAAACTTCACCTAGACATTCTAGATACAGCTAGGCAATTATGAAAATCATAAGCAGTCACTCTATCTCAAATAAATGCATAATGGAATCTAATATAATTTACCTCCATATACTATACCAAACTGACCGGAACCCAGCACTTCATCAGCAAATATTTGGTACACAGAGCTGATATCCTAAGGCATGAAAAGAAAAAATCACAAGTTATCAGGCATAATCAAAGCACTCACGAGCATATTACTTACTACAGGCTAAGCTGTTCTTAAGTTTTACAATAAATTACGTAAAGGGTACCATCATTAGCCCAAATAGAATGGGGAAAAAAGCAGAAACTTTCCTGGAGTGGTTTCACTTAACCACATCTTATACAGGGACATATATTACAACCAACCAGCTGTGCTAGGTAAGTGGATTACTTCCCATTAGGTATCTAATGCAGACTTCTGTAGCTGCAGTACCCTGGGGTGTTGCTTCCTCCTTCAGATAGTATTATCAATTACTTTAAAATACCCAGTTAAATGAACACCGTTATTATTACAATGCATATGACTCACCACATTCTCCTGGACCTGGCAATTTGAAACAGAGATGCTTAGGGATAACTCTTCTGTAATAAAAGATATAACAAAATAAGGAAAGTTAGGCTTTTGATAGTGAGAAGGAAAAAAAAAAGACCTTTATTGACTTCTAACCCAGTCACAGTGAAACGATTTTTTACTGATGTTTTGCAAAAACATCATACTTGGAAACTCAAATTTCACACATTGATTGGATGAACAACCCTGGGAGTTTAGCTGGGATTAACTGTTCATTTCTGTCATATCAATGATTATAAAAACAGTATGAGTGTGTACAAAATACAGAGCTGGAGAATCGAAAGCAACAGTGATGTGGCAATCGCATCAGAATTCAATGAACTACTAAGAATTCTGGTAGTAATTTAAAAAAATATAAGAGGACCAAGTAGATCCTCTGTAGTCAAATGAATGTGGTTACAGATTTTCTGTAGCTTTAGGAACTGATGTATAAGAAAAGGAAATAAATCAAGTAAAGCAAGTAACAGAAGACTTGATAATTTAGGAAAACAGTAAAACCCACAATGTAAGCAAAGTATTTCATGGATAAACTACAGAAGCCTTTCAATCCTGGGAATTTCAGAGCACATCTTGAAAGTATACCTTGCAAATAAAAGCAACAGAAAAAGATGTATAATTTATTTTCAGCCTACAACTGATGTTGACAAAATTTTCATTCCAGGAGTAACATTAGGATGCACAGACAAGAAGAGACGCATGAAGGCAGAAAGAATCTTTTTCCTTTGACTTCAAGATACAGGTCAAGCATTTCAGAAAATGGACACCTACTACTCATAATGCTAATTTTCAAAAAAAAAAAAAAAAACACTACTTCATATATGAGGTGAATACAGAGTACACTACAGATTTACTAGCACTTTGAAAAGAATCTTTATCACCCTAAGAAGAGCTTTGTGTTTTAGAACCGGTTTCAGAGAACAAAGAAAATGTACCTGATTTTTGTCACCTGTACCTTACCTCAAAGAAGGAATTTACAGACTTAAGAGAGCAACAAATAGTAGTTCTCAAAGGCACTCTAAACACTGCATCTGAACTACCAATTGGAACTACAGCTCTGCATATGTCTAGTGATTACTGCCCTCTATTTGAAGATCACAGAATCACAGAATTTCTAGGATGGTCAAGTCCGTATTGTAACGACAACACAGAGCACAAGGGAAAACAAAGAAACAAAAAAACACAAAGGCATACTAAAAAGTGACTAAGGGCAAATTGCAGCAAAGTTGAAACAAGTCAACTATTAAAAAAAAAATTAAGATACGCTTTTTGAAACTGTTTAAGGGAACAGCCTGAACCCTTCTCCACAAATGGCTACAGAACACAAAATACCTTCTTCCTCACATTAGGTACAGATTAACTTACTCCAAGCTAGTTTTTTGAAATGTCCAAATTGCACACGAGTAAGGACTGAAATGCTGACATCTCTGAAGAAAACAGTAATGCTAGAATTCAGCATGTAATTTATACCATGTAATAGCTTACTGAACTGTTCCTCTGCCTTTAATCTGTCTGCTCCCTTTTCAGCTCAGAAACGTCCTAAAAAGAAACATCCTATCCCAAACACCAGGTAAAGGGTCAGAAAGGATTCTTTCTAATGGGTCAGACTGGAAGAGTATCCTCATTACTAATTGCTTGCTGGCTAGAACATGGTATAAATTGACTATCTTGTGCCTCATGGACGTTTTGACACTACAAATTGCAACTGTGTTTGCAAGACTCTCATCAACAGTAAGCTTTAGGTTTTAAAAAACAGGTATGTATGTGTTTGAAAGTAATATTTCCCTATCAGAAGTGGCATATCACTTAAGTTCATGGCCTGTTTAAGACACCTTCTTGCAAATGTTTCTTTGCAATAATTAAATAGAAATACCAAGACTACCATTTCATAGTTTACCACTGCAGACCATGATTTTCAAAAAGTGCCTTTACCTACGATTAGCATTTACATGAACTGAACTGTTGCTGATGCAGAATAATGAGATACCAGAGAGAGGAAAACTAATCTCAGGATTTCCAGAAAAAAAATATACATCACCAAAAGAAGATTAAGGAATAGGTGGAAGATGAAAGGAAACTAAGGAATGAAAGCATAAATGCCTATACAGAACGTGCATGGATGTTGTTGCACGGAACAAAGAGATGTCTGAAGAGAAAGAGCACAGTGTGTGCTTCATAGAGCCTTGATAATGAATATGATCCTGCGCCAGAGAAAAAGGATAGCAGGGGCACAATATGAAGATTTTTTTTTAAAAAAAAAAACTACTACCTGCAGCTCAACATAAGTTCTTTCAATCATTTGCAGTTATCACAGTTCAGCACTAACTCCTTTCCTTCTCCTTAGCTACAGACATTCTGCGATTTTATTTTCTAAACATAGGTGACAATATCAAATAGCATCCAATTTATGCATATATATCATCTAAAATAAATATACATATGGAAGTTTATGTTAGAAATATCTAAACTATAGCCCCTTTTTACAACCAACAACAACGTGTGAACTCTCAATGCTCCTGTGATAAAGGTTTTATAATGTGCATTCATAAGGGAAATCCGATTCTTAACTACTACTTCCTGCTACAACAGGTAAGAGATTTGCCCATATACCCTCCGCAAACTTGAGTATCACTTCTTAGAAACTGGTGGAAGATTATGGACCCAATTCAGCAGAGAATAGACAAAAATACTCCATTCTTCGTAAGAACTTTTCTGAAAAGGAATCTGTAATTTACAGCTTCAGAATATGAGTAATAGCGCCTTGTCTGCCTGCTTACTGTGATCTTTTCCTTGTCCTGCTGCAGTGCAAACGCTAGCTTGAGGAGTGACTGGCATCAAAGCCTGACGAATGGCTTTCTCCCAGCCCTGAGCTACGTCAAGTCCAACTCCGGTGGCAGCAAGAACAGGACTGTGATGACTGCTGCCATTGTTTTCGCCAACAAAGTACACCATCGTGTCAGTGATGATCTCAAAACAGTATGGGTTGCTGCCCTGCACCACGTTTGAAAAATCTCGAGGCTGAGTCACCTGGAGAATTTCTGAAAGTGGAATCTCCTGAAGAAAAATATTAAAGATGAAAAAAAATGAAAATGCATATAATACTTAAATACACTGATGTTCAGAACTTAAAAGTGTTTGCAGACAAATCAAAGCACATGCATGAAAATACCAAAACAAACAAAAAAAACAAACAAACAAGCTTTGTAACTGATGTCAAACTGTGGACAACCATCACCCTCCCACAGCTTTCTAAATTCCTGTATACATGCCTAGAAAGACTGTCAGCCCCACCACAGTGCCTTCCATACCATCACCATTCTCTTTATAACCTGCATTTATATTCAGCACGACACACTCCACACCAGCATACGAGCGATGCGCAGCTATGGAGTGACTATTTCCCTCCCCCTATAGTTTATACAGCTTAGCTAGAGAAGAACATGACAGGGAAAAAAGTGAAACAAGACAACATTAGGAGGAGGATGTGGTTATGTAAGCTAGCCAAAAAGCACTGCTTCATGTATCTGAATTATTTTTGGTAAAGATTCTCTTTCGTATAGATCTTAACTTCTTTCAGCTCCTCTACCTTGCCAGCTTAAGATCGTGGTACAAAGCAGTACAGAGAACAGATCTGAAGGAAAAAAAGGTTGTAAGTTGACACTAGTTGGAGAAGGACATTCCACATGTATGGGAAGGCGTACAGGTGCACATCACTTGCAAGAGTAGCGAACAAGCAGGTGAACACCAGGCTGGCATTATGGGGTTAAAAGACAGCAGCTGATTCAGATGAAGAGCAAATAAACACAGAGGTAACAACTGGATTTTCTAACAGCAAAGACAAATAACCTAATATTTAAGCAGTAAAAAAGGGGCTCAAAGGGGCAAGTAAAAGGACTCAAAGCAGTGACAGGACGGAGCAACAAGCAAGGAACATATTTTACCAGCTGTGTTTTGAACGCACAGGGCAATACAAGGATCAGGGAGGTCTGAGAAGAAGAGACTGCAGTGGTCAAGATAGGGATGAAAAGGATCTGGGCAAGTTTAGCTGGGCGTACAGAGAAAAGGCTTGATCTTAGAGATGTTATAAGGGAAGAAGCTGCAAGATTTGGACCCCACCTAAAGGTGTAAGACGAGAAAGGGAAAAATCCTGTTTATACATTTCAAGACATTTTCTGAACATTCCACCACTGAACACATTAATATATTAGCAATATAACATACTCATTGCTAAGCTTCATTTATGCCAGGCTGCACAGTAAATTTTCCTCTAAATCTTACTTGTAACTTTTAGTTGTACAGTTGGGAATTTCATTTTGGGAACCAGAAAATAAAATATTTAAGCATGCAAACTTTCCCACACTTCTTACAGAATGCAAAAATCCTAGCCTTTAAGTAGACACACAGCCAAACACATCGCCTAGGAATTGCGAAGAAAGCTCAATATGCAAGGCAATTCAGGAGAACAGAACATGTAAAACATCAGAAGAGATATGCTCGAGGATTAAAACAGGAGCTGCAAGCAGCTTCAGAAAGTTAGTCTTGGTTCTTCCCACTTACGAGCTTTGGCCAAATTTTGACCTGTCACAGTTTTGATTAAAAAAAGATACGGAAAATTGAGGTAATACTTAGTATATTATTCATTGGGACATATTTCAAGTCCATAAAGCACCTGGAGTAAATCAAGTGCAACACAGTTATTACTCATCATTAAGTACCTTGTAATATTTTGTTCCAGATTCATTTTGAAACAGTGTGAGGCATTTGCTGTCCAGTCTCCAGTAATGTCTTTTTCTCTACAAAATGCACAGTACAAAAAAGAATAAATCACTGACAGGACTTTATTTATCCAATTATTTAAATTAGAAATGCTTTAAACAACTATGATAATCAAGTAAAGTTAATCTACAGTTGCATCTTAGGCTAGACACATGAAAAATACTTTTGAAATGCAGGTTTTTTATGATTATTTCTTAAAACTCAAGAAGAGGCTCGCAGAAATATTTCCACAAACCAGAAAAAAATATAACTTACCTTACTCTGACAGTGGTGACAACAATTGTTACCTCCTACAGCAATCACCTACCTACACAAGTTTCACTCCAGGCATATGTACTCACAAAACCTGAATTATTTTCATTCAGTAACAATTATGGGAGCCATGCTTTCTCCTTCCATGCCCTCACAAGATCTCATGTATTTAAGGACTGAGCAAGCCTAGTAAGTCCTTAATCATTTTGTCAACACAAAATTCTAGAAGGTCAGAAGTGCACAGTGGCAAGAAAGACAAATTAGAAGACTCAGGTGGACAAAATATCTTGGGGGAAAAAAATAAAACAAAAATCAAGACAGACTAAAATAGCCATTTTTCAGAAGTCTCCACCAACAAGAAGTACCTTCTCCACAAAAAAAGCAATATGCTTGAGGCACATAACTGTCCAATAATCTTAAGCGCAGGAACATTCCTCAAAATAGAAAAGCATGTGAAAGCTAACATAGCCATATGGATCCAACTTACTTTGCTTGCACCATGTTCATATAGTTAAAAACATTATTTTCTGGAAGAAAAATCAAAGACCCCTAGCTCTGGCCTACGTTTACAACATTTAGAAACTTAATACCTTCATTAAAACCAAATGCAGAGCTTAAGTCATGGTGAAGCTAGGACCACCTGTAGGAGTTCAGCCAAGAAAGCTTGGACATGAAGAGATTTAACCTAACAGAATTCCAAGCCAGCACTGAATAGAAGCTGGGTGAAAGGATAAGGGTAAACCCATCCTTTTGACATACATGTATATGTGGTGGTTTTTTTGAAACGTAAGTCAGGGAAGACCTGTGGAGAAGAGTGTTTATGGAACAGGTTGGTAAGTACTTGGGGATTCAATATATGCTTATACTGCATACTGAGAAAGGAAGGGCTCTGAGCAAGGAAAACAAGAATAGAGCTGATGATGTGGAAACTTCTCCTTATGAAGTGTAAAATACATTGTTACCCATGGTCAGCAAGAAGTATAGGGATATTGCTGGTAAAACAAACATCTTTGGAATAGATGGAAAGCTAAAATCATATCAGGAATAAGGAATAGGCTAACAGTGCTGAGAGCAGAGTGATCAATTAATATATCTGATGTTGTAATGCTTAATACAAAAGCTTCCTCCCATTAGAAAGCTCTCTCAAATCTTGCCTGGCTGAAGGTACCTAGCTTTGGAACAGAATACTCTGTTTCATTTATACCACCTTTTTGGTAGCTATCATCTAGGTGGCAGCCAAACTGACAAATAAAAATTATCAAACTAAGGTAAGGTGTAAAATCTGATCATTGAATCCACGGAAAAAATGTACTGACTGTACTGAAAGATTAAATCAGATCTGAATATCACGTCTACCCTGAACACTGCTAAAGCTACTCATCTTCTGTCTACCACCTGGTCCTTATTTCATAGCCAGCTGACTGGAGTGCTTATTAAGGAGGCTGGGCTGAAATATGGTAGATATTTACTTTGATTTGTGATAAATACACCTGGTTATTAGAAAACTGTGCTTTCAGGAGTTGGTTTGCAAGGCAGCTTTCGACAGACCACTTGTGGTGGTCTGTCTAGTTGACAACCAAAACAAGTAAAAATACTGCAGTAACCTGAGCTGACTAGTATCACGCCCTTAAGCTTGACTGCAACATAACTGAAATAAACCTTGCCTCTCTAAATTCCTGAAGTCTCCTTCTATCAGACTCCTGCATGGAGACAAAGAATACAATGCTGCTTTTCATGAACAGTTCCAATGTGACAAACTGGGTGTCATAAGCTCTGGAAACTTCTCGACTTCATATTTTTCATTCATCTACTGAGATGAATAAATTCACTCTCTCCCATCAGACAGCCAACTATCCTTCCTTATTTTCCTCATTAATATACAAAAACAAGGAACTTGCCTAAGAAGGTTTAAGAGATCATTACTGGTAGCACTGCAAACCAACATAGTCCTTGTGGAAGATGCTTGCATACCTAAGGACATGCAGCCAAGCCACAGATCTTTATTCCACTGACATGAAGAGAAATAGCAGGCTGGGGGAGGAAATGGTGTTCAGTAATACTTCTAAATAGAATTAATGCTAGAGGAATGAAGGGCTTCCATATCTACATATTACATTTACTCAATACCTTGATAATTAGAATATGGTTAACTGTTTAAGTACTCATCATTTTATAACAATTTTCACCTTTTCATGTAATTGAAAAAACTTCCAAACAGAAAGAAGATGTAAGGAAACAAATTATTCCAGTTTTGGGAAAGCTGAAATCTTAAAGATGCTATTCATTTGAGACAGTTCAGAGATGCTTCTCTTTCTAAAATGAAAAGTACTGAATCACCCCACGAAGGATTGTGAATGAACTACAGGTGCACCAGAATTCTTTCTAATGAAAACAATTGCTAAATTATGTCAGATGATACCGTAAATCAGCACATCTAGATAAATAAAATACACTGGTTTAGAGAAATAATTTAAGTTAATATAAGAAGAATCAAAGTCACTGACCAGATTGTCTCTACTAGTATAGTGGACCATCCATCCTTCCTTCACCATTGTACTGCTCTTCCTCTTTGTATGCTTGATGGACTGTACAACTCTCATGAGAGGAATATTATTGCTTGTTGAGGGACTAAAAAGATAGAACAGTTAATATTTAAATTAAAATACAACAGTATTGCAATTATAACAGTACTTGAACTATTGGCTAAATGTATAAAACAGGCACCTTCTCTTCCCAACTTTATCCCACTGATAGATGAAATTGATAAGAAATCTGGGCTCCCATTAGCTGTCCAAATGCAAGTATTGCAGTACTTAAGTGGCAATACAGAAAGACAAAAAGAAGCACAGTGGAATAGGGATAACCACAGAAATCATCCTCTCAAAACAATTAACTGGCCACTTGATTCTTAGCCCAACATGAAAATGATTAACATCAGCATTGTTATTACTTTCTCTTGCCTATATCAACTATATTATTATTTCATGATATTACACTAATAAAGTACACTTTCTCTTTATGAAAACAAACAGAAGTGCATTAATTCAAATCATACTAGAAAGTTTTATCAATGTTCATTGATATTAACTTTCCTGCAGGCAAGTGTATGACAGCCTAACATGTTGAAAGTCATTAAACAACAGGTGTTGATAGCATTCAGGGTAGAATATACCACCACATTGCCTGCTTAGCACCACAGCTCCTACATGTGGTGCTAGCCGAATGCTTTGCAATCACAGAAAATCATATGACAAATTCCAAACCAAAACATAAGAATGCTTTAAGATGGCACGCAGTTATACAGTAGAAGTGGCTGCCACAAGATGCTGAACGTGCTGAAAATTTAAATTGCTTCAGATGCAGTTAGAATTACATGGAAAAATCCTACCTAGAGGTGGAACACAAAAAAAAAGATGCTACTTCCAACTCAGGAAGTCCTTGAGCTATAAATCACTGAAAACTGGAAAGGTATTGTTATATGTGCTTCCTGTTCTTATACTCTTCCTTAAATATTTGCTATGAGACACTGGGCTAAAATCACCCTTGTTTGGCCTACTACAACTGCTCTTCAGTTTTTAAGAATGACTTAAAAAAAATCAGGATAACACTATTCAGAACAAGAAGTTTCCCAGTGACATGGTAGAATTCACATCACTGGAGGTTTTCAAAATGCAACTGGATAGGGTGCTAGATAATCTTATCTAGGTTCTCTTTCCCCCCCAAAAAAACATATAAAAGGTTGGACCTGATGATTTTTCAAGGTGCCTCCCAACCTGAGCTGTTCTATGATTTTATGAGAATACAGAAAGTAAAGAGGCCAAACCTCATCAAATGAACTACCGCTTGTAGTGTTCACGGGCAGACTGGACAGGGCTTTGAGCAACCCGATCTGGGGAAGATGTCTCTAGACCCCCCCTAGGCTGAAGTCATGAAGATCTTAATCATGTCTTAGCCTTAAAATATGACTTAGCCTAAAGCATTTTACCATGCTTTAATAATCTGGCTTATTTCCTGAATAGCAGTCATAGCATGGTACTTTCTCAGTCAGAAAAGACTACATTATTTCAATTTATTTATTTTTCAGATTTACTTGGGACAGGATAACTTTACAAAGCAGTTTCAAGTAAAAAAGACAAACATTAAGCAGTACAACTAGACTACTCAGAAATGTTTTATTCAAAGTTTTACTTCAAATATTGAGGAAAGTGCATCCAGAGCACTGAAATCCACTTTATGACTTACCTGATGGTTTTGACAGCTTCCTCATCTTTGTCTGCATCAAGGTCAGATGGATCCATAAAGAAGATTTTGTCCTCTGGAGGAGAGGGCTCCTCGGTGTCATCAAGACCCCGGCTACCATCACTGTTCATTTCACTGCTATCAACCTCCATTGGCATGTCCAAATCCTGGCCTGGGCTAGCAGGTTCTAAAAGCAACACAGGATTCAGATATTATTTCAAATATACAATTGAAAAAAATCATCTTCTCCAGTTCCCATTTATGCAAGTAAACATAATATTGCAATATGAATATACAAAATCCTCAAGTTTTTGCTAAATGATACAGAATATCCCAACAAATGTTGTCAATTTGCTTTTGCTTAATACGAGGGCAAGAGAAAGCCAACCAAAACAGCAGCCATATTGAAAGGGTTTTAGTGAAAATCTTAATGCGTACATCCACATCTCACTAAGTAACTCTGTTCCACAAGCGACTGGTACAAAGTGACCTCTTGATGGCTAGAGACGATCCAGGCAACTAATGCCTATGCAGATCAAATTCTTCATCAACAGAAACTCAACTCTACTCTCACTGCCCTTGCAGCCCATAACAACAAAAGAAAGAAAAGAGGGTGCTGTGGTACTGTAGAAGAGAAAAGCAGAACAGGTCTTATTCACATCTGACTCTTTGCTGGCACTTTAAAATTACCTGAAGTTCTACAACTTGCACAGTTGAAAACTAAGAATAAAAAGATATAAACACTTTCATCCACAGCCCTCTGTTGTTCTTGTTTGTGTCTGTGTTTTTTTTTTGTTGTTATTTTTTGTTTGTTCTTTTTCTGAGAGCCCCATTTAACAATAGAAAAAAAAATAAAAAATTACCCAGACTTTAGTCCACAAGAGAAAAAATTGTCTGAAACTGTAGTTCCCAAATCACATACCCTAACACCTTAGCACCACAAGGGTGTTGAAAACAGGCTGCTGCAACAAGTTCAACATAATAGTTCACGGCCACCAGTCTCAAGACCCAGGCAAGAGCCTTGAAGCTGGAAAAGGCAAACACGACGGGATATGCTGTGCAATTACAGCGGACCCAATGACACACAGGGCTGCTGCATAAGCCTCTGAATCAGGCTCTGCAATTCGGTGTGATCTGCTGGATATTACCAGTTTTATTCCCCCGAAAAATTACAAGTCCCAGGATTTTGGGCAGCACAATCACAGAATGGCTGAGATTGTGAGAGACCTCTGGAGCTCATCTATTCCAACCTTTCTGCTCAAGAAGGGTCACCAGGACCATGTCTACATAGCTTTTGAAGAAGAAAAGGAAATCAACAAAATTTCTGTCTCACTGGGCTCTCTCCAGTATGTTAATGTCTCTCCTATGAGGAGAGGCTGAGAGAGCTGGGCCTGTTCACTGTGGAGAAAGGGAGGCTCGGGGGATCTCATCAATGTACAGGAATCCCTGAAGGGAGGGTGCAAAGGTCAGAGTCAGGCTCCTTTTGGTGGTGCCCAGAGACAGGACAAAAGGCAACAGGCACACAAAAAAAGGAACACAGGAGGCTCTATATGAACATCAGGGAACCCTTTTTTTTTTTTTTTTTTTTACTGTGCAGGTGACTGAGCACTGGCACAGTCTGCAATGAACAGTTTCCAGTGAACGAGATGATTAACAATAACTGTTAGTTTTTGCACATTAAGAAGATTTCTCAATTTTTCATTTTCTATGAACAATCACAATCAAGCAAAGCATACTATACTTGCCAAGACTGATTAAGTAAAATCAAAGCCACCAAAATAAGTTTTACAGTCAGTCTTTTAATTGTCAACAAACTCAGGTGAAAAAAAATGGGAAAGTAAAATAAAAACATGCAAAAATATTCAAAAACGAGGGCGTCAAAAGCTGAAATGTTAAATGTTTCTCATCTTACCTCCATTGAAAGTCACCTCTCCAAGACAGTCTTTAGGCACTTTAGATGCACAACGTTTGTGACAATTGAATCTGCAATCTAAAATAGAAGATAAATAAGCTCAAGATACCAGGATTTCACTCCTCTTCAAGCAGACACTAACATACAATTGCGACTTCCTTCACAAGCTTCAGTCCAGATGCACATAACAGAAGACAGTACTGATGAGATCACTTCCAGAATTTATGATCTTGTCCTGATGTCTCATGATTTGTCCAACCACTGTTTATTATGTCAGCACTTCCCTTCCCAGTACAAAAGATTTTACTTCTATAGCTTTCCCTCTAGTTATTTTTTTTCCATTATGATGTAATTTTCCCCATCCTCTCATCTGTTCCACACCCTTTTTTTCCATTGCTACTTGTTTTAAATGTCTCATCTCTATCATGTTTCCCCACCTGCTGCTGAAGACTTGCAGCCACCATAGCCCCTAGGATCACACTCCTATACCACGGAGCAGGTATGCTTTGCAGTAAATCCCCAAGTTCAGTTCCCCTATCATTCAGGCTACAGATTTGGCCAGACATCAATGAAGTTCCATATCTGCCTGCCCAAATCTCCTTGGACACGTGGCTGACAGAATACTGCACATCCAGATCTGGCCTGATGTGGAGATGGAATATAACTTGGATGTGTGCCATTTCTGCATTTGAGGTATCAGATGCTGTCTTCTCAATAGTCCAGCACCCGTTAGTAGCATTACAGGAATTTCCTTTACTAGCAGCATCACTGTAATTTTCAACTGTGTATCCATATCATGAATT
The DNA here is from genome assembly GCF_047663525.1 of Anas platyrhynchos. NCBI lineage: Eukaryota > Metazoa > Chordata > Aves > Anseriformes > Anatidae > Anas > Anas platyrhynchos. The sequence goes on along the minus strand of NC_092589.1, from coordinate 32,007,910 downwards.
TTAAAGCTCCCTAGTGTCCCCACAGCTGTTTTCAAAGCAATAATTTAGCCCATTTCTGCTATCCGGAGAAAGTTCATCATGCTTTCCCTGTAAGTCCAAATAAGAAAGACATTATTCCTGGTTTAGTAGCTGAGTAGCCAAACCCTGGGGCCAGCTGCAACCTGGTTTAGCTTCTGAGTGCCTAAGAGGAAGAATTCTAGAAGACTAATAAATTGTCCTTTCAGTAGCAATGTTAACAGTCCATATTATTGAATACCGTTACTTCGCCAGTCTGAAGGAGGCTGGAAGAAATGGAGGAATTTCAGATCCTCCCAGGAAACTAGACAAACTAACTTATTAGGACTGACTTACTCTTGATGTCCAGAAAAATTTTTCAGTACTGCAGTGCAACTCTAGTCTAGTAAACAGCCACAATCCCTAACATGGTTTTAGCCTACGGCACTAGCACAGTCCCAAACAGTTCCCAGACCTAGTTCATAAATTAGAGCATCCCATGACATTGTTCCCAACAAGCCATCCACACGCAGCCACTCAGGGTTGGGAGGCTAAGATAACTTGGGCGTGAGTAAAGACCATTTTGTCCTAGTTGACCTCAGTGTCCAGGAATGTTCCTGGGCACATTTAATTTAATATAAATATAGCATTAGCATCCCAAAGATCATCTCACAGTCTAGAGTACAAGCCTCGATGAATTTAAGAAATGCAGGGCTCTCAGAGACACTCAAGAGAACATGAGACTGTTGCAAGACCCCAGACTTTGGGAATCTGAGCAAGGAAGTCAGTGGGAAACATTAAGAATCTGAATGACAAAGCAGTATAAAAATATTTTGATTGACATCAGTTACCAATATATTAAAAATACATATAGGATACAACTGCATAAATTAATGCCTATTAATATACTTATTTCTGTTCTCTAAGTTTAATACTTTTCTAGCCTCGTTTTCTATATATTAACAGTTTTCTGCCCAGTGTCATTCACTTTACTGAAAATGAAGTGTTAAGCCCAGTTTTACATAGCTTTATATACAATCACAAAAACTGTGTATGGTCACTGGCATTTAAAAGTTAAAATTGCAAAACATCTTTTACAGGCTTCATTATGACACATGTCTAAGAGATAGCGCAATTCAAACAGTTAGGGATGCATACTTCAAGTAGACTACAAGACCTGCAAATTAATAAAAACAAAAACAGAAATAAAACTACTCTTTCACATACAAAACAGCAGTATATTTAGTCAACAGAAAGATACCACAGCTATAAGCTTACAGTTTTCGCTCTAGAGTGACCTCTTTCAATATGTTAGCCTCTGGTACTCACATTTGACAAACTCATATGAGAAATTAAAAGTCCTTCCCATATTAATATTTAGGATTCTTCACTACAGCTTTCTTTCCTGCAACAAAGCTAACATATCTGTACAATCCAGTAATGAAGTGCCACAAGAAAATGCCTTAATTATGTCCTGGGAATTTCATGGAAGAGTCTAAGAGCTGAAGCCATGCATCTTAACGTATGCTAAATAAAAAATATACAACTGATGGAATCTAAGCTACTTCAGGAAAGGTACCTAATCTTCATGAAATTTTCCAAAATGTAATAATCATTACCCTGTATTAGAATAATATAGGGAAAAGTCTTTATTGATGAGTCTAGAAGACAGACATTTATCAAAGAAAAGGATCTCCTGTTTTTATTAATACTTCATAATTATCCTAAAATTAGCGTTCCCATTCTACATGTGATTAGATCTCATTTTTCATAAAAATGGAAATAGAATGAGCAGTCTACTCAGATGAAAAGGATGAGTGCTGTAACACTCTTAAGAACATGCAACTTTCAAATACGTATACTCCTTTATTTTGCAGTATACAAGCTTCTAGCAATCAAAATATATGTTTAAATAAGTTCTATATAGAAGACCTTTACTGAAATTCATTGCTGTGGCAGAAAATTAAGCGCTTACCTTTACACTGCATTCCTTGGCGAAAAAGGCCCTTGAGGAGCCGTTTGCAATACTGGCATATGGTGGGACGAGTATAAGAGTGAACAGCAAAGGTGTGAGGAACCTTCACTCTGCAAAGCACCATTTTTTCCATCCAGATGGGACGGCCACTCCAAGAGGGAATCCTTTTACTAGGTTCTGGGCAGCAGCGCTAGAAGAAAGAAGGTATGCAGCATGTGAATCAACAGAGCTCCACTTCAGAGGGAAAGCAGGGGAGAAAAGTGAGGTGCGGGTGGGACAAAGAGTTGGCACTGAAAGTGATCAGATAAAGAAAGCAAACCCTGGCCAAGAAGCTTTAAGAGGACATTTTGATAAAATAAATAAAAAAATAAAAAAAAAAACACCAGATGGAAAAGCCTTGCAAAGTTCAGGAAAGTATGCATGAATCTATATTTCCACAGGAACTAAAATGCCAAAAAACAAGGCCAAAATTCAGTCTTATGACTTTTTTTTTTTTATTAGAGCAACCTGGCCACATTCACAGATAGCATATACAGACCCCCAAATCGGGGATTAAATGGAGAACTCTGGAGGTAGGCAAACTAGGAAACCACAATTACCTCACATTACCACTTTTCAAAAGCAAAGTACTTCGTGCCTGGATAGCTTATTAAGTTAGGCAAAAATATTTTTTAAAAAATTAAAAGTATTTTGTAAAGTCAAACAAACAAATACTCAGTATCTTACTGAACTTTCAAGCAGGATAAACTTACAGTTATCTAGATCTAAAAAACTGTAGAGGAAAACGTGGCCCCACACATGAAAGTAAGATTGCTGGAAGATTAACAGCAATTACCATAATATACTACTGATAATCTAAGCCAATAGTAGAAGCCAGATAGCAAGGAGTTACTGAAGAGGTACTAAATAGGTATGCAGAAGTCATATACACTAGGAAATTCCATGAGAGGAGAAACACTATTTTATGTTCACTGAACAAAATCTTACCAATAGTCATAAACAGCAGCATTAATATATTTCATAACTCAAAATTAGACTTCTTAGCTCAGAGCTAAAAAAATATGTTCTTGAACTAGACAACCTAAATAAATTATATTTTAAATTATTACAAGAACATAATAGTTATACTGTAAAGTAATAGAAACTTAGATAAGTGGGAAAGGCCAAGTGTCAAAAGCACACCTTTTACCCCTTGGTAAAAGCTGCAATGAAATTAGTGGATCCAATAACCATCTGTCCTGTCATAGAATCACAGAACAGGGTTGGAATCACAGAAAAGGGTTAGAAGGGACCTTAAAGATCACCCGGTTTCAACCCCTGCCATGGGCAGGGACACCTCCCACCAGACCAGGTTGCCCAAAGCCCCATCCAACCTGGTCTTGGACACCTCCAGGGATGGGGCATCCACAGCTTCTCTGGGCAGCCTGTGCCAGTGCCTCATCACCCTCTGAGCAAAGAATTTCATCCTAACCTGTAACCTAAACCTCCCCTCTTTTCATTTAAAACCATTCCCCCTTGTCCTCCCTGTGTTATAAGTATATCCAATAATGTCTTAGCAACCATAGCACCCATTATAACAAAAAACCATTACAGATGATGGCTTTACCACAAGCCCTTCATCCCCTGCACCCTCCTTGATAGGGGCTGGTTTTTCAGATTCTCTCTGTGAAATGTTTAGCAGCATATCAGGAACATTCTCTACTCTCTCAACATAAAAGCTTATGGTTTGTACTTAGCTAGCTAAATAACCATTCTACAATGATACAATAATTACAGAATGAATATGGATTACAATGAAGGCAAGGTATTTTATCATTCCCAAAATCAAGGTTCTCATAGTTCACATAACCACAAGTGACAGACTAATGACAAAATTATACATAAGTTATCTCTTCCTTCCAGTTTCATTTCTCACAGCAATAGCATTATCTGTAAGTGTCACAGTCTGAGACTCACCAGAGATTTAAAAATTAACTAAAACCAATCATACCGGTCAAGCTCAATTCTCTCCTACTGATTTTCAACCACTTAAAACACCAACTAGTTCCCCAGATGTTAAAAGATTTAAAGCCAGAAATGGTTTCCCCTTTCACATTACGTACTTCTTCAGAGGCAGAGGCCGTGTATTCAGCTTGTGCTGGCCTTGGAACTGAAAGCCCTGCTCCTGGTAAAGACACATTAGACAGACGCCTCTTCCTCACTCCACTACAGTTATTTGGGATCTTGAAGGCACATCGCTTATGGTAGTTTAACCCGCAACCTGAAAGAGACATTTTTGCAGACAAAATTTTAAAAAAAGTAACAGAAATAGTAACAAACTGTTTTTGATAAAGGGGATCTTTAAAAGTGGACCCAAAAGAATGGTAAAGACAGAAACAGATTCTGTTAAATTCTCTGATTTTAGTGTTCTTGATGCAATTCACAGAAACGGTTTTTGCATAGCACGCTGGAATACTGTTTTCTGGTAAGCCCAGCCCTAGAAACAAGGTGCAAGACTCTGAGGCAGCTGATTTCCCTCCTCACTTCTTCTCCCAACAGAAGGCTTTCACCACTCCCTCCCTGTGGAGCAGAGGAGCCAAGGAGCAGCCAGCGAGCAGGCAGGGTTGGTACCTGTCAGCAGTTGCAGAACACTCTGCAGCCAGCTGGACAAAGGCCATAAGCAATGGGATTCCCCTTCGGGAGTCTCTCCAAAGTACATGCTCCTTGAGCAAGGAACAGGCGTTTGTCAGCTAGCTATTATTTCAAAGCGAGACAAGAACAGTTGTTAAGCCGTTTGCTTGCCCAGGGTCACATAATTTGTATTAAAGCCAAGACCAGAACTGAGGTTTCCTGATGCAGGAGGATTTCCAATGCTACGTTTTGAACAAGATGCAATTTCTTCCTCTGCATCTGTTACAAATATACACAACAAAAATGCAGCAAAAATCAGACTTACCTTCACATTTCAGCCCTTGTCGTACCAAACCCCAAAGCATCTCTCCGCAGTAGTCGCAAAAAGTAGGAGCCTTGTAGGAGTGCACATAAAGCGCATGAGGACGAATCTGGAAATCTTCAACTGTAGCCAAAGCTTTTAAAAAATTGCAGTAAGTTACAGTTCTTGCCATAAGATCAACAAGGATTTATGAAAAGAATAGATTGTTTCAAAAATGGCTGATTCAAAGAACACTAATAAGCCATTTAGACGCCAGCATTATTCTGCATACCATTTAAAAATGCATTCAGAAGATTACATAGTTTTCAGTAAGCTTTTTTATTGAGGAAGAAAATCCTGTGGACTTTGCAGGCTAATGGCCACAACCAATCAACAGTATGAGTCACAATAAAATAATTGCAATCATCAGGTTGTGTTTTTTTTTTCCTTTCATGTTGAAAGCCTCAGTAAGTCAAGAAGGAAAAATACAACAAGCTTTGTTAAAGGTAAACAATTGATGAAACAATTCAATTTTCAAGTTGTTTTGTAACCTATAACATTTTCAAACAAAGGATAGTTCCACAGGTTCTTTCATATTGTAAAGGATTTTTTCAGTAAAAGTTTATTAGAATGAACTTGATGTGTGTCAGAATGGAATTGCGGATAGTTTCTGTGGAACACTGCAAACTTCACTAGTCCTGTTCTTTTTCTTAAACAAGCACAAATATATTTTGTCCCATTGTACTGTTTTTGTCCTGTTTCTTTGTAATGTAAAAAAAAAAAAAAAAAAAAAACAGAATTTATGCTATCATTACCTTACCCCGTTGCCTTTTATTCTTTGACTAAAATATACACTAATGCTTCATATCCAGATTCCCACATCTCAGTTTTAAAAACCCTACTGAAAGAGATTTATGTCCTCAAAACACCTCAATTTCTGGTGATCTGTCTCTGTTTATAAGGAAACTGTCAGATCGTCAAGAAGAAACACACACAAGTTTTCCCAATGTGCCACTAACCAGAAGCAATGAAAAGCTCAAACTGAGATGATCGATTATTAAACACACTAAAAATGCCTAGGTCCTGAAATGCAGCCAATGCACACAGCCTTCGAACTCTTGAAGTCACACTTTATCGACCCAAGTAACAAATCTAACCCCACGACAGCCAAGACATCTCTTTCCAGAGCACAGCCTCAGTCTGGCACTTAGTCCTCAAAGCCCGAAAGCACTGCTCAATACTAGGCCAGCTGTTATTTGTAGCTTAACTAGCTACCAGTCTACATCTGACTTCTGGTTGACTTCAACAGGGTATTTCCGAAACACACACAACCAAAGTCACTCAGGGTTTGCTAACTAACGTTACTGAAGACAACTACAAGTTAATACTGCCAATGCTACAGACTTCATTATTTAAAAGAAATTGTTTTCAACCACTACAATGACCATTAAGACTGTCCTTATAAGTATGATTTAGCAACTACATACGTATGAAACATTTTAGTCATATGAACTGTCAATGCAAAAGCTACAGAACGATGACAAATCTAAGCAAAAGACCAAGAACATGGTTGGAAAAGCAAATACTGAACCATATCTGCATTTCAGTTTCAATAATTACTACATCTGAAGATTAAAACATGAAAATGATAACAAAACTCAGTAATGAAGCATCAGTACTGCATGGATTTTTTTGGAAATCTCTACCCCAAAACAGTGACCCTGTGTGAGACTGCTTAGCCAAAAGAGTTCAAGGCATGCACGATACTAATATTCCATAAAAACCCGTTTTCTTTTAAGCAGCCGAAGCAAGTGCTACTCCGTTAACAATACCTACCAGAGAGAACAACCTCAACAAGATCTCCTTCGTGTATCTCTTCTGCTGATGTAATCCGTTGCAAAATATTATCTGAGTTCAGGTCATGCCGGAAGAGGAGAATTTTGTCATACATGCCAAAGAAACCACACTCTGGGAACTGCAATAGAAAGCAAACTCTAAATTAACACATGCTTTGTTAATCCTACCCACAAAATGATTTATTTTTTTTAATAACTCCAGAACTCGAGTGTTTTAAGTGTTCCATGGGGGAAAAAAAAAAAAATATTATCTGCTTGACATTTTTGAGGAACTGAAGCACTTTCTGAACTGAAATGTAGCATTAAACGAGAAAAAAATAAAACAAAACCCAGTGATAAGAACTTTTTCCCTGCCTCCCTCCCTCTCTGCTAACCAACAGTGAAACTTTCGCAAGCCCGAAATGGAAAAATGCTTGGGCTTTTTATCTCTCAGACATGCGTAATCAGTCTGGCACCTGAAAGCCAACGCAGATTTCTCTAAGGCTGCTTATCACCACCTGCAACCCTTATTTCACAGACACTGTGATCAGCCAGGCAGTCAGCTCCAGCCACTCCAGCAGCACCTGCCACTCTTCCATTGAGGGGCAAGCCAAAGAGGCTCAGTGCTCGTGTCCTGCAACAGTTGAGATTTGCAGATGCAAAGAAAGGAGAACTCAGTTCATTCCAAGGGCAGAAGATAATATTCCCAATTCATATAGGGAACAGATACGCTATACAACATGCCATATTTCCATGACGTTCCACTAAAATGACTCTCATTCTGTATTTTCTCCACTCTTTGAATGTGATTAATACACATTAAAGTGACAAGTTTAAAAGTTAACAGACAGTTCACAGAGAAAAAGAGCAGGAACAGAACCGTGAGAGCAACAAACAGCAATCAACCAGCTTCTCTGGCCTTCTTCTGTTCAGACCAGAACTCAATCTCGAAGTGTGAATAAACACACAGAAGGGCTAGACAGAAGGCAGGAAGAATGTGCAGAAAAAATATGGAATAGCACACAACACATTTTCTATTGATTAGGTAACAAACAGACTACAGCTTGGTAATTTAGGACTGGCATCGTAAGTAAGAGGGTCTAAACTGCATGAAGCTTGTGGTATGTCAATTGTCCTTTGCTAAAGTAGCCTTAAGACTCATTTCTACCAAATCAAAGACGTAATGAAGGTATCCGTCATGGCCATTGTTTTCACACTCCCTTCCCACTCAGAGAGAAAATAATTTCCTCTTTCCGGCAGCAATTTTATCCAAAACATTAATTTGGCCTTCTCTGTTTTGGTGTGCACGCCCTGCACATTCACATCAAATATTCACAAGTGTTCTGTGGGATGCAGAGCCCTTGAGGGGCTGTTTGCCATTTCTTACAAGAAAGTAAAGGACTCGCTTACTCTCCAACTGCTGCATGGGCTCCAATGGCCCCTTACACTAAATCACTACACAGTTTCCTCCAGCCCCATTAACAGAAAAAAAAAAAAAGTTAATCTGTATCTCCAGTAAATGAGTAAAAAGTTAAAAAGCCTGTGTGCCTCAATTAACAAGAAAGCAAGATGTATTTACAGTCTTTGAATATGTGCTGTGAGGTTTTATTCCTTGATTTTATACACGCTGGTTAGCCAGGTATCACACTTCATGCTAGTATCAACAAGAGAAAGCTATCACATCAATGCTATAATTCATTTAATCCTCAAAATAGCGTCTAATTATAGTATATCTTTTGCACTATGTTGCTGAATATCTTAATCCCAACAAAATGGAGAGAAAGCCAACCAGACTATGCTATCTGCCTGCAGATCAGCACACCGCTCCTTACCGATGCTGGTGGTTAACTGCAGCTGCCAGGGCGGACAGCTAACTGGTGACTCAGAGAAATAGTATGAACTATTGCCTCTTTGTACTCGGTTCACAAAACCACCTACAAATCACAGATTTGAAGCAGCCCCTGTGACACTTCACAGGTTTAAGCCTCCTTCTTCTGATAAAGATATGCCTTAATTTCTTGCCTGCTGGCTCCTCCACTCCATGGACAGGAATGCAACACCCCTCGCCAGCGCCTTCACCAGAAGGATAAGTGTGGAGTGCTGGCCAGCAATAACCTTGGCAATTGACACAGGGTTTTGGTTGTGGGGGTTGTTTGTTTGCTTCAGGTGGTATCTTGTAACAGGATTTTTACACAAAGCTTAAACTACGCTCACACTGTACACTACCAGACTTTTCTCTCTTGTAGTGCAGTGAAGTAGAGCTTTTATAGCTGTCTTTATGCTGTTGCACGAAGCTGTTAAGGAGGAACACTATCCAGCTCCTTTGAAGTGTTAAGAGCTCCGAATGTAAACTTGAAAACAAAACTCAAAGTGGAATTTTTTAAAGCTTGTTTTATCTTACCGGATTACATGGCTATTACTTTCCTGCCTAAAAGCCCAAACGATCTGCGCAGTCACTCAGAACACATAAACTGCTAATCCCCGTACCACTTTGTTTCCTAAAAGCAAAAAGGAGGCCGTTCCCAGCGTTAGCAGTTCCAAAAGAGCATCTAACTACAGGAAATCACTTGCGGGAAGTCTACGTATGCGATGGCTTGTGCCAAATTCATCTCTGGTACACCAATATTAACTCACATAAAGAGCACACGTGATCCTTGTACAGGGGTGGTACCAGCACGAGTAACACTACTACTGCATTACTACAGTTACACCGAGCAAAACAACGGGCATATCTAGAGTGCTCAAACGCAGCATTGCCACATGCCTGCTTTTCCTTGATGCGCACCGGTCCGCTGCTCTGTTTCCCCCAGAAGAACACAACACCCAGCGGCCAGTATTGCTGGAGCAGAACACGACTGGGGTTTCTTTCTAGCTTGGCAGTAACCGAAAGATCCTTCTAGTTCAAGTTCCAGGACTTACTTTACAAAGTTCTGGACCAGTCGCCAAAAATTCACACTAGGGAAAAGCGTAGGCGGATATTGTTTCAAGGTCCAATATCTCATGACCCGTCATAACTCAAAACAAATGCTTCAAACTGCTGGAAGTTAATCCCAAAGTCTAATGGTGCAAAAACACCCATTACCTTGGAAAGCCTCCTCCTTCGCTGCAATCACTCCCATCTCTTCTCCTGCATCCCTACGCAGCTATCTGCTCCCACTCTTTCAAGTCATGTGCCAAATCACATTGTCACACAGAGAACTGGGCTCCAACCACATTGTAGGAGATCTTTCCCTCGCCAGACGCCTCAGTACAGACACACTCGGACTACTGCTTGGCTAGGTTTTGCAGCACACAAACCTATTACCACACTGCAGATGCTCACCTGCCCTGCACATACGGTCTCTGTGCCCCCGTACTCCCCCAGCTCCCATTTTCCTGAAGGCCTGGTGGCTTCTCGTGCCCCAACTCTATTACACTGCTGACTTGTTTAGCTCGTACGGAGAAAGCAGATGGCAAGTCAAGAAGGCAAACCAACAGGGAAAAAAACATTCAAGCACAGCCTGATTATGAAGCAAGATCTGGATTAATTTTAGACCCATTCAAAAATAAGCACCATGAACTAAGAATACAAGCTTAACCTGGGGGGGGGGAAGAAGGTTCAAGTACTGATACCTATTACACCAAATTATTAAAAAATGGATCTCTGCGACTCTTGTAGTAATACAGATCAATTGTAATATGATCCTTGTAATAGGATGCTTCTACTTCTCAGTATTTTATTAAATATAACATCTGTTAGCAGTTTAGAAATCATCTCCAGCTCCAAGTCAACGCCTCTGCCACAAACAGGTTAGATAGCTCCCCATTACTACAACAGTGTCCAAACCTTCAGAAAACAGCTCATACTCATACCACATGTTTTGGTCTCTTCACAACATAATTTTAAGCATTTTAAAATGAACACTCTTTTTTTCCCCTCTTCAGCAGCCATTAAAGAAGAGCTACCTATCCAAACTACTGTCCCATTAAAACCATTCAGCCCCATTAAAACCAAAGTTTTTAGGTATATCAATAATACAAGTATACAATTAATCATCACTTGGTTAGAAGAGTCTACAGCATTATTTGTGTTTTTCCTGTCAGGCTTATTTCATTATCAAAACAATACGTTTGGACACATCTCCCCAGTTTTTGCTTGCCTCCTTCAAATGTACTTCATCTTCACAGAAAACTGGCTCGTTTTCTGAAGAACCCAAGGACTTCAGTCATATTCCAGCTATCAAAAACTAAATCCCAACCACTCTAATTAAAATGATAGGCAGAGCTATCAAAATAGTACAAACATACTGCCAGGATCATATTCAATACAGATCATTCAAACTATTGACCAGGGAACACCGTGTACCAGAACTATGACATTTAGAAAAGCAATTAGAGTCTGAAACTACAGAAACAGTAGAAAGAATCACAAGAAGGTGTAATATGCAAAATTTAACTCCTTTTGAACACAACTACACTTGCAGCGACTGCATTCTAACACCTTACAGAGGCTGAACAAATAAATATGAGTACACATTAGGCACCTGCCTAAATAGCTATTAACAGATTAAGGCTGGAATTCCGGCAAGTCGAAGCAACATAAAGCAGGAAACAATCGAGGAATTAACAGCAGTAAGAAAGCATAAATATTGTTGAGAGAAGAAATTTAAGGTAAACAACGACACCTTAAAGACTTAGCATATAGAGAGAAAGATGACGAAAAAACAACACGGAAAGAAAAGTGAAAAAGGGAAGTTTCAGAGTCATGAAAGTAAAGATGTGCAAGTTTAGGAAAAAGGTCACAAGATATCCTGCAGATACTGATGCTGTACAAGTAATAGTACAGAACAATCAAATGTCTTTCATTTGTAGCTATTACTTTAAGCAGGACAAAATAAATGAGCTAGAATAAAGCACTTTTAGCACCATATGCTGTTCTACATAATTCTGTTTGCGGACAGCAGGGCATCACCACATGTTGTGGTTTTTCTTGTCTTAAACTAGTAAGGCCCATGTTCTACTTGTCTAGAACAAAGAAACAACATGTAAAGACAAGATTAAGAACTTGTCTCTCTAATATCTGATCACTGTGCACGACATACACTGTCCATCTACAAGTTATGCTAAAGACACATTTGTCTGCTTCTAAACACACTGTCTCTCTTCCCATCTGTTCTTGCTTTGCTTCCTTTGCAGACTTTCCCTGAGAACTGTATGCCCGGTGCTTCAACGGGCAGCAATCTAGGTAAGGAATGAACAGAGAAGAGAGATCAAGACTAGAATGAAGAATCTTCACAAGCATCCCTACCAAGTTTACAGTTGACTTTTTTCCCTGAAGACTTCTTTCAAGCATTCTAATAATACCATTCACACAGCACTCCCCAAATTTCACTTTAAACTTGAAAAAATCTTTTCTTGCTCCTCTCCTGATGTTTAGAACATTTTTAACAAAACAGAGAGACACATCAAACGTTTGCATTACCCATCTCCCTCTCCCTGCATATGTGTCTGCTGCTTCTTTAGTTTCAGTTCTGCTGATGCTACTTTTAAATACCCTTCTGCAAAACCTGAACAGGCTGCACTGAACAGCAGCATCTGAAACAGGAAGCACCACTGATCATCAGTACTACAGAAAGACTGACACTAAATGCTAGGAAAAGGCATTAGGTAGGCACAGTACTTATTTCCTAACTCAGCTGCTCCCCAAGACAGGCTTTTGCAAGATTTTTTTTTCCCCGGTTGATTAATTTCCCCGGAAAAAAAAAAAAAAAAAAAAAAAAAAGGAAAGGCATAAGTCATTTTTCTAAAGACTTCTGAGGATGCTGCAATTACTTTTACAAAGGTCAAAATCCAGCCCCCTCAGAGATCAGCTGCAAGTCCTAACCAACATGTTTGATATCAGTTGTAGCCTCAAACAGAGCCAGGAAGGTAATTCAAGCTCCCAAGCAACCGAGGGTGGTCACATCTCCCTCAAACATTTTTTGTTCAAGGCATATAGAGAAATACAAGACTGAAATATGATTTGAAAGCTCTATTAGAAATAAGTAAGAAAAATTCCACTTAATTCTAGTAGAGTTAAGATAGCATTCAAATAAGAAGACAAGCTATGAACAATTCCAAGTATAAAAAAATATACCTCCTTTTTCATTAAAGAGGTGCAACAATATATAGATACTGCTAACAAGAGCAAACCCTACAGCTTCCTAAAGCTGACAACCAGGAACTGGTCAAGAGAAGACAGTCTGAGCCAGCCACAGAATGCCAGAGAAAAGGGAAGCTTTAACACCACCAAATCCCAAAGGCATGCCCAATAGTTTCAAGCTTGCAACTGGAGAAAACAGGCAGCCATATGCATGGCAGTACACAGAAGAACATGGTTTACAACTTCTTACATAAATACGAGGTTTATATATTAATATTCATTTATTTTATATGCTTGCAACTGTCACCAGATCAAAGAACAAAATCCAGGCAGGGCACATTACTATCCAATAGAGGGAGGATATTGCCACTTGTGCACTGGCTGCAAAACTCCTCTTGAAAGATGAGCCAGCCACACATAAAGTTGTTACCCCACACGCATTTCCTGATCAGTTTGCTGCCTGCAAGCATGCGCTCATTGAACAGTCATTTTTTGGTAGCATCACTTGCAGGAGAACATGCACTGAATCAAAGCCAGATGGAAAGAGGTAAACTGTGATCCTGAAATCGTTTTGCAGCAGATTAGGCTCAGTGTGTAGGAAGTTTCTTAAGCTATAACAAGAACCTGAACTAAACTTTTAGCTGAGTCTGCTTAGAGAACAGAAAGGGAAAACAGCACTAAGTGTGAATATATTTGTTTTTATCTTTCTTCAAGACAGAAGACAGGAAATATGCAAATGCAAAGAGAAGGAGTTGATACAGAAAGAAAAAGCGGCCCCTAAAATGGCTGCAAAAAAGTACACCTAAGACACATAGTATGAAAAAAAAAAAAAAAAGGTTGACCCAAATAATTTGTCTGTTTAGAAAGGAACTAACACGCTGAAGTACATTGTGGTAGCCCATAAAGCTATTATGAAATCAACTTGCTTGCCAACTAATTTGTAAACATATGGAAGATGCAGTAAGTTGTGAGATGAGGGAAAAGATATGCCAGCATATGCAAAGGAGAGTTTACACAACATTTGCATTTACTTTCTCTCAAGCTATTAAGTGAAAAAGAACCATCTAATAAAACTAATTAACCAAAAATACCAGCCACTACAATGAAAGACATGAGGAAAGCAATTCCCTACAAAATTATCTACCTTTGACTTCCTTGAGGGAAAAGAGTAATTACTTCTTATTTACACTAAACACTGTTAACCACTTTTCAGGCTGGTTAGTAGTACCTAGCCTACCTAACGTAAACACACGGATAAAACTTGGATATAAAAACAAGAGAGATGGCATTTCCTCCCCAGAGAGTCAGAACGATGCAACAGCCTAATCAAGATACATCTTAGAAGTACCCTAAGATGTTTTTATGTTTTGGTCAACTGTCTTCGAACAAAGAAATGACACTGATAATAGTCCTCTCATCAAAGAGCAGAGCACGTGCTCCATATATGGAAAAAATCATACAACATTAGCTGCTTAGTTTTTTTTTTTTTAAATTATTAACTAAAAGCAAAAGTAAAAGCTACTAGCATCATGCAACTCCACAGGCTTGTGGTGTACTTCTGTAGCCACAACTGGTCCTTAGGTTACAGCTGGCTATACTGTACCAAGACCATCCATTAGCAGCAGCAAGCACAAACTGAAGCAAGTAAAAACCCAGGACACCGGTGACAATTATGGAAAGGAAAAAACACTTGCCATATTCTGAAAACTAATCCCTACAAGAAGTTGACTTCTACACCTTCCTTTATTAGATTTCAAAAGCAAGAAGGTAACAGGAGGGCTTATTCCTTCTAAAGCAAAAGCTTCTGCCTTGGGAGTCAGCTAAATTTGTGTGTAACTGCAACCATCTGCCATGGATCTCTGCCCCTGTACCAAACTTCTCAGCACATTCCAATTCCACCTTGATATTCCTAGCAGTTTCTTAGAAAACAATCACTGCCAACAGAAGAACGCAGTGCTGTTATACCATACCTTCTGGTAAACTATAGAGCACACGAGGTCTTTAACAGCAGAGAGGGACAGGTCCTGAGCTTCAATGGTGACAGTCTCTCGAGTGAGACCGATCTGCAGAAGGAATGAGACCCCGTGCACAGAGCCCCTGGAGTTTGTGAGGCTCTGCGTGCTGAAACTGCCATTGGAGAGCCGACTGGAGAGCCCCGACTGGGGACTTGAAGACAACGTTGGGGTTTGTTGTGCAGCAGCATGACACGTGGGTGGGGAAAACTTCTGTAAGGATGGGGGAGAAGAGTCGTTTGCTGACATCTGACTTGCTTTAAACTGTCGAGATCTGCCTAGTAGTCAAATTCTAAGAAAAATGTTGTCAGTTCTTGGTTTTAAATTAGAAGTTAGGAAAACCTAACTTTCCCTTTCGTAGTTCAGTAAAATGCCCCTGACCGGTAAAACATGTTAATTTTCCCTTTCATCCTGTGCAAGCCAGAGAGTAAAATAATTTCAGCTGGAAGTTACTTTAAATTAAAGGTTCTGTTCCACAGTCACAATCAG
Source organism: Anas platyrhynchos (assembly GCF_047663525.1). NCBI lineage: Eukaryota > Metazoa > Chordata > Aves > Anseriformes > Anatidae > Anas > Anas platyrhynchos. Next base: position 31,992,573 of record NC_092589.1, on the reverse strand, counting down.
CTGATCAAGAGCAGATTGCTTTTCCTTTAGCACCAGGTCCAGACAACAGAGGCTTACACAAAGGCCTCAGAGAAATACATCAGCTCTGCTGTTTTATACTTGTCCTTCATTTCTGTATTAAAAACAACAACCAAAAAAATCTGGAAACACCAATGGAAAAAAATGTTGGTAAACTCATTAACAGTGTCCTTTTTCACCTAATTCCCCAGGCTGTATCTTGGATGCAACCTCATCTTCATGTAGACAGCTTTTCAGAACAAAAAAAGGGAAAACTGTATCCTCGGGCAACAAACGAAGTCCACATATATGATGAAATCTACTCCTCCTTCAGAAAATCTCTGAATTCACAGGACGTTGTTAACTTGGAGATCCTCAAAGGTATCTGATTTCATCCTTGTGAAATAGTTTAGCTCATGAAACGCAGGAGCAAAATTTCTGAAAACGCAATCGCATTAAATGTAATCTCTAGGTTCACCCAGATAACCTCCAGCATTTTGAAACGTTGTACTCTGCCTGTAGGGAAAGAGATACAGTTATTTCACATGAAATGCAAGGAGTTGCACAGCAAGGCCGTAAGCGGTCCTCTGAAGCAGCAGGATAACCAATTCCTTGCGCTCAAATATGGGGTAAAGTTGTAACATTTTGTAAGTATAACTTGAATTTAAGTGTTCTCCTACCGTACAATATGCAAATCAGACTTAATGCTGACTGATACATGAACACAACTTTTAATTATCAGTAATACAGCACAGCAAAGCTCTTTGGTTGATAACAGCAAAAAAAAAAAAAGAAAAAGATATATATAAAAAAGGGTGGGGGGAATAGACCATAGGTCTGCTCTGCAGGTGTATGCTGAAAAGCTGGTGGGTAGAGAAGGAATTTTATTAAATACACTGAAACTTCCAAAAAACATAACGCCAGGAAAAAAATCCTCTATGTAAAGCGTACTCAGGATACATTTTAACACTTTTATTCAAAGTAACTTAAAATCATCCTGCACAAACTCTTAACTGGAGGAAAATAGCACACAACAGAGCATCAGTTCCTCTGAAAAAAATCGTTTAGTGTTTACATGTTTAATAAAAAAGAAAGTCTGCCACAACCTTTTAAAACAAATCATTTTGTGACTGGATTCCGGATTAATTTTTTTTTTTTTGAGTTTCACAAGCAGAGATTCCAACTACTTGCTACAAGCTGCTGCGCTGATGCCGTATTTGAAGCATTTGGAAGGAAAGACAAATGCTCACACACGCTGTCCACTCCAACTACAGAGTTTCCAAACGGTACCGAGCAGCTTTACCCGGACCCCAGTCACCTCTGGTAGTGTGGAATGAAGGAAGTCAGATTTGCACTTGGTAACTTCGGCAACGCTTTGATTTTCAGTTATAGGACCAACAGTTCAAACACATCAAAGCATCCCGTTATGCTTGCCCTTCACGGCTAAGCCACGTAATTTCTTTTAAACTATTCCCTGTCCTCATTTACTTCTACAAAGCCGAGTCGAAACAGGTTGATTACTATTTGATTACCATTTCAGTTCTGACAGGAACTGCTAACAGGGGCTCCAGAGGAGACCCCAAAGGGCCACCCCCCGGACCTCGGGCAGCGCCCAGCAGCACGCGGGGCTCTGCGGGGCCGCCACCGGCACCTGCGGACACCCCGCAGGCGGCAGCGGCGCGGAGCAGCCGCAGGCCGGGCGCCGACAGGAAGCGCGGGGGCAGCCCCCGAGCCCTCCCCTCAGCGCCGCCGCGCCCCCGGCCCTGCCAGCAGCCGCCCGCCGCCCCCCTGCCCTCCGCCGTTTCCCCGCGGCAGGGCGGCGCCCCCCCCGCGCCGGGACCTTTCCGCCGCCGCCGCCCTTCCCGGCCCGGCTCCCCGGCTGCCCGGCGCCGCCGCTGCCCCCCTAACGGTCCTAACGGCCCTAACGGCCGCGCCGCGCGCCCCCCGCCCTCACCTGCGCGGCCCCGCCCGCCGCCGGCTGCCCCCGGGGCCGCCGCTGCCTCGCGCGCATCTCACCCGCCGCGCGGCCCCGCGGCTCGCCCCGCACACGCCAGGAGCCGCCCGGGGGGTGGGAGGGGGGGGTGGTGAGGGGGGACGCGGCTGTGGGCGCGGGGGCTGCCGGGAGCCGTAGTCCCGCCGCCCCTCTCAGCCTCTGGGCCGGGCGGGGAGGCGAACTACGAGCCCCGGCGCGCCCCTCGCCGGGCGGGCGCGCGGCGCATGCGCGCGCGGCCCCGCAAGAGTTTCCGTTACTTTCCTCGCCCTGTGGCGGCGGCTGCCCCGTAACCGCTAACGGGGCGGCGGGGGGGGGGGGGGGCGCTGCGCAGCGCCGCCGCCGGCTCCCCTCAGGGGGCTCCTCGGGGCTCACCTCGGCCGGGCGCGGGTGGCGGCCCCTCAGGAGACACCCGGCCTCGCCCCCGGCCCCAGGGCTGCGTCCCCCCGCCTCGGTCGGGCATCCAGCCCGTCCCCGCCGCCCCGGGGAGCGGCTGAGGTGGGGGCGCCTGACCGGGCCCCCAGCGGGCAGCCGGGGGGCACCGTGGGCAGAAACCCGGAGGGTGCCGGCTCTGGGCCCGCAGCGCGCTGCCTTCGTCTGGCGCTCCCGGGGCCTGGCCTGAAACCCGCTGGGGCTCGGTGCAGGCTCTCCGCTTGCTTCAGCCTCGTTTGCATCAGCCCCTGCTGCCCGGCAGCTGATAGGGTCTGTAAGGACGGCTGTGTTCCCGCTGGAGACGGCTTGTTTGATAAAGAATTAGCCTGCAGCTTCTTGTTGAAATGTGGAACTACTTTAAACCCAAAGTGCAGCAGTTAATAGCTGATTCTGCTTTTAACTGGTTTTTGAATGCTAAAAAACACCCTGGGACTTTTTAATGAAGGCTATTCCATGAATAGAGGATGTTCTTGCCAAAGCTCTGCACAAGATAACTGAGCAATCTTCGTTTCCTTTTTCCTCCTGAAGTGGGACTCCCACACACCAACACTATAAACACAGAGCTTGCCTCCATAAACATGATTTCTGATGTTTAGCACAGCAAGGAGTCCTACTCTAGAGCTTCTAAAGTGCAGCAGGCTTCTCACAATCGAAGTAACAGCCCTAAAAATAGCCAACTGCAGGCAATACCAGATGGATGTTAGGTATTACCACAGACACTGGGCAACGATTATACTTCTTTGTAGAGAAGCTCAGCTTATATCATCCACTAGGGTTGGTGCCATTTAATTTGCTGCTCTAAGCCAGCAGAGCTGCTTTTTCATAAATTAGAACAGAAGACGGATTAGTTAAAATCGATTTATTCTAGAACAGAGAAAAGCATCAGCCAAAACATAACAGCTATAAGCATTGATGTGCTGGTACTTTATATTAATGAATGCTCCTAAAGCATCCCAAAATGTTCTGTTCTTACAGGGCTCTGACTAAAAAACACACCCGAAAGCAGCTCTGCATTTCAGCATCTAACTATAGAGAAGCACAAACAGCTGTGTACGTGCCCAGCTGGGTCTGTGACCACGCAGCACAACGTTATGACAGCATCAGCCCCGACTGCCAATGGACAGCGTAAGCGCCCCATTTTGTAATTGTCGTGACTCTCATAATCAGCGATTTCCTGTGGGTTTCATCAATGTTCTGCATCCGTTTCAGAGCCCCCATCCCTCCTTCAGATGGTGAGCTTGTTTTCACTGCTCAGAGCTTTCCCTACTGAAGCCAGCTGCACTTCACAAAGTGCTACCTCTTACATGATAGCAGGAAATACGCATAGCTTCTGCTGTGCCTTGCTGTTAGAAACCCTGCTTTTCATTCCAGACACACCATACCTGCCATATAGAAAAGCCACATTTGGAATGACTGTTTTATAACCCTAAAAGCCCATCCAGTTTTTTCCCAGTTTGAAATCACTGCCTATAGCATTTGGATGCTCCGTGTCTGTAAACGGAAACTTAATGTATTCGTTTCTGTTCACCAGCCTGGTGTTCAGAACATTTGCATATCATCTGACTGGGTTACAAAGAAGGCAATGTCCTAGGAGACTTGACTAGTGCATTTGTCTGAGAAATACCATAAGCATATACTGCTGTGGTTATTTTTCACTGCTTTTGACACGGCTCTTGCTTAGCGAATGTGCCCATTCAGAATCTACACGAGCATCTGCAAGCATTTCTTGCAGAAAGAGGAACTAATATCTATCTGAACAAACTGTTAAAGGGCTTTTTTTTCTTCCATACTTTTTTTTTTTTTTTTTCCCAGTTCATGGTCTCCTTTCCCCACCCCCATTGTAGGAGAACTGAACAAGAATTAGGAGTTCAGGTTTGGTTTGGATAAAATCCTGCAATGTGGATGTCTCTGTGTAATTACCTCATCGTCTCGGTTTGAGCCCTTAGCTGAACTTTGTCCTAAAATCTACCTTCAAAAAAACAGTGGAAAGTTTAGTACAGGCTTAAAAACACATTGAATCAAATTTACCCTGGCATAAATCCACTTAAAACTATATATTTATATTATTAATTATATATAATTGTCCTTTGGGAGTTCACGTACCCATCACGAGTTTAAAGAATGGTCTCACAAATCCTTACGCCTACCAGGTGGGTAGCCTCACTCTAATCGCATCCTCCTCCTCTACCAATTATGAGACAAACACGAAGTTATTTCCCTAAATAAGTGTTTAGGGCTCACCCGCACACTCAGTTTACTAAAACATTGCCTCAAATACACCCACGGAGACAGGCGCTCTTAAGTCTGAAGCACCAAACCCGAGGCTTTCACAGCCTCAAAGAGGCCCTGTTCCAAAACCCACAGAAACCAGCAGCGGGTGGGCTGACTTCGATGAACAGCGGTGGTTCAGGTCCATGGGATGCACATGAGCACGGCATGCACCTCCAGGCTTGCGTGCTTCCATCTGAACCCCAGCCCTGCTGCCCTTCTGCTACGGCTTCTAGGAGCCACCCACTTGTTTCTGAACAGGCAGCAGCCAGGCTGCGGACTCTGGAAATCCCAGCCTGCATAAGCCACCCGCTGCCATGCCACTGTGGGGAAACCAGCCACAGCTCGGGCACAAAACCACCTCCTGTTAGCGAGACTGAACACACAACAAAGCACGCTTGCTCCTCTCCCTGCCGTGGGCCTGTTAGCTGCAGAACCAAATGTCTCTGGAGGGGCAGAAGGTGCAGGAGTTGCACCGGCTCACAGAGATGGGTGTGTGGAGCCCACAGCCCTTGGCAGTGCTGTTCCCCATGCTTCTCTCACTGCTGCAGCTGCTGGGCTGCAGGGGAGAAGCAACACCCAGGTTGCATTTTCACAGATAACATATGGTTTTCTTCAAATAACCTACTTGTTTTTCCTCCAAATGATACCTTGTTACATCTATTTGCTTTTCAAGCTAGTAAACTGACTAGACACATATAACAGCTAACTGCTGAGCAATTTGCTGACGTCTCTTCAATTTGGTAGCATGGAGTAGGACTAAACAATGCATTTTTCCTTTATAAATCACTGGAAAACAAAATGTTCATCACCTGTGGTTCCATTTTTTAACTTGGTGTATTATTTTTTAAATAGTTCCATATTTCCCTTTTCAGCTGTGAACTGCTCTGATTTATGCTTTGCTTCAATTTATTACTGTTTTTTGCCTCCTTGTTCTTCTGCATATCATTAGACAGAGAACTCTTGGGGGAGATTATGAATGGGAAGGGAGGGAGGTCTCCCTTCCAAATTTTGAAAGTAATACAGACCAAAATCTATCCTGAAGTTAAACACATTATGTTGTTTGGCTGGATAGGGACCAATTTAAGAACAGACAAAACTGCGTTGCTGAAGTGAATGTTAGTATGGCAAGTTCAATTAAGGGAAGAAAACTGTGTTTCAGTGTTGTTATGCTCTCTGTGGCAATTATAGATGTTAATCAGCTTTGACGTTTCAGTCTTGATACAAAGCATTCATCTACAGTGAAAATAAAACACATACAACGCATTCATATCAGGTCCAGACTGATTTTAATCCAGATATATTTGTATCTTTATAGTGAGATTAAAAAAATAAATAAAGTCAACACTGAAAGTCAAGGTATCAGCTTCCATTTCTAATTTTGTGTATGTTGTCTTTTGCAAAGCCAAAAGCAGTTTCCATCTAAAAATCCCCCAAAAGGTCTCCAGCACACCCTGCATTCAGATTCAACTTAACTGATTCCCCTGCCAGGTTTCTAATGTTCCCATTTCCCTGGGCCAGCACCAGAACTCACTCACATGAGCCAACCTGTGCTTGACACATTACCAAGTTTGTTTACTTTTAGAATAGCTAACGGGGCAGATTTCAGTTCAATGGGAAGCGGAATCACGGAGCACTGTCCCCATTTCTTCTTAGCTTTTGTGCTTAAATTTCCAGGTTAATGACCTTGACCAATTCCACTAATACTTAAACAAAAAGCAAACAACCTGTTCCTACCAAAGAGCCAACAGCAAGCATGACACTGTTTGAACTATCAGGTTGGGGGAAGGGGAAAAAAAGCTTAAAAACATCCTTTTCAGTACCTTTATGTATCTGGTCTGGCACTTACCCTTTTATCTGCATTTTCTACAGAGGTGTGATCAACGCAGTCTTACACCGACTTTACACTTGCCATGCTTGTACTCTGTGATGGAATTGTAGCCCTCAGTGGGACCATGGTCCCCTGGGGGAAGACATTATTAGCTAGCCCTGAAGCTAGCTCAAGCTATATTCTTGGCAAATTTCTGCTGCACACGTTGTGTTGTTGGTTTTTTTTTGTTTGTTTGTTTGTTTGTTTTTTCCCGCTAAATTGCTTGAGAACTCTGGCACATCAGCCCGAAATTTTGTCCAGCATCAGGGTTGTGTAGTCAACCACAAGAGCTAGGAGTGAAGGGAACAGGCTGTTGTTCTGTTGTGCAGTCCTGTTAGGGTCAATGTCATCTTGGTAGGTGGATGGAGCACAACTTCCCATGACTGGTCTCTGCTGATGGGGCTTTTGCTTAAGGGTCTGTTGATAGTGTTTGTAGCCCATGCTGGTCTCATGTGGTGATCTCAGTGATCGCACATTTCCCCTACTCAGCGATGACTTGGTTTTGCATTTGGACTTGTGTGAAAATTGAATGCCACTGGTATAAATTTGGCTACAGCCAAATTCTTAGTATCAGCTTACCAGGACGTTGAATCAGCAGTAGACCTATCACCACCAGCCAGTCCATCAGTATGTTGGGCCGTGGATCCACTGGCTTTTCTAGGAAACTTGTGGAACTGGGGTCAAGGAGCTGCAAATCAACAAATGGCTTTAGTTCTCCAATAGCAGCCTCACAGGCACTTCGGCTGCTTGCAAAGCCGTAGTTTTCAGGACGGGGCTCCTCAGTACGATGCTGAAGAGCAGCAGGATGAGCAGCCCTGCTCCCTCCTTCATTTCTGCCTTCATTTTGACTTTCTTTTCATTCATTTTGTTTGAGCGTCAAGTGCGAACATTAATACAAGTGTGCAAGTTGTGGATTTTGAGTGGAATATCTGTGATACAAACATCAGACGCTTTGCACGAGAGCAGAGCGAGGCTGCTGACACCGCCAGACCTGCAGGGCTTGGGCGCTCGGAAGCCTTTTGGTTGTCTCCAACCCTTTGGGCTGGCCTCCTGCCAGACATCACTCGGCACACATACCGCTAGCAGGAGCTGTGGCTGTAGGCCCAGCAAGCACCGTGAGGCCAGCTAGGCGCAGGTACAGCCACTAACACCTCGCAGCTACAGCCGTGTCCCCAGCAGCCCCCCACCACCTCAGGACACCGCGGGGCTCCTCACACCGCCCCGCAGAGCCCCCAGCCCTCCCCACCACCCAGCCGGGCACCCCCGGGGCCGGCTCCTCCTGCCGTGGGCACCCTCCTTCCTCCTCCTCCTCCTCCTCCTCCTCCCCTTTCCCCCGTCCCCTCCCCGCCCGCCGCAGCACTGCCCCTTCTCCTGCGGCCCGGACGGCAGGAGCGGGATGGCGGGGCTGGCCGGGGCGCTGTGCCTGGCCGCCGCCGCCGTCTCCTGCCTTCCCGCGGCGCAGGGCCGGGAGAGCGGCGCGGGCTGGACGCTGCTCAAGGTGGGTTTAACCTCCCCTTCCTTCCCCTCCCCTCCCCTCCGCCACGGACCCCCCCGGGGCGGGCAGGGCGGGCGCAGGTGTGAGGGGAGATGGCGCCCGGCAACCCCCCTCCACCCCCTCATGGCCGCCGGCGGGGGCAGGGGGCGGCCGGGCGGGAGGCTGAGGGGGGGCTCGGGAAGATGGGGCCGTCCTCCAGCCCGGCCCTGCTGGGGAGAAGAGAGGGGCACGGAGGGTGCTGGGGGGTCCCGGTAACCCGCTGGCGAGCAGAGGGTAGCAGGGTGTGGAGCCATGCCGGGCTCCCGTGCATCCACAGCGGTGTCTGGCAGTGAGGAAACCTCGCTCCGTATAACGCTAAGGAACAATCAACAGGGGTAAACCCTCTGCTTCTTTCCCCATGTGACAACTCTTAGTGCCCGATTATGAAACACCAGCATAGATCTTAATGAACCAAATCACGAGGGACGCAGCAGACCATAGGCTGGCGGATTTCATTGAATTGAAGTGTACGTCTGTTCCCAAATGGAAATCCCTTCCTTAGGGCCCATCCTCAGGTGGCTGGAGAAGAGCTGAACCCAGTGGTCAGCCACAGCTGGCACAGCTCCACCACCCCAACACAGCGTTACCTCCACCCCTGAGTTGGAGGCCAGGACAAACGGGTGACAGCAAACTTCCTTCATACATTTCCACTCACCTCCGCTTAGTTGTCCATCTGTTTTCACTGTGATGCCATACAATGAAGGGTTGGTGGGTGGTTTTTTTGAAGAAAAAAAGAAATCAAGAGAAACTTTGTCATTCTCTTCTAAACATGTTATCTCTCTATATATAACATCTGCCTCATATATAGAATCTATATGCCTATAATATACCCAACAATATATATATACATAGCCCTGGTACTTCTTTCTTCAGCCCCCTTAACCCACACAAATGCACTCTTTACCTCGTTCCTTTCCAGCCAGGCAATCTGTTTGCTAATGATGTAATGCCATCTAACCGCAGAACCATAGCAGCTGAACTCCTCAGCCCCTGCAGACACTAACCAAGAACCACTTCCTCTTTCTCATCAAATTCTTGTCCCTTGACAACTCTTTCTCCTTCTCCCTAAAGGCACGTATGAGCCAGAAGCTGAAAGTCTTAAGAGCATACAGACCATTCCCTCCTGCTGCTGTAGCTCACTGAGGAGGAGGAACTGGGTCTAAACTTACAAGCTCTTAGAAACAAACTTGCATTGGCACTGAGCAGAAACATACCAAAACCAGCAAGGGAAGCGTGGGCTGCTAGAAGAAGTAGAAGTCTTGCAGCTTTGTACTGCTTAGTACAAAAAGTTTAATAGTAACCATGCCATAAATACATCGCTGTGCCTCACTGCCGTGGCAGAAACATGGATCGAGCAACCCTAAGGAATGAGCCCCTTACGGATCTCATTCTGTTATGCTTTTAATTTGTGACCATCTTTGCAATTCCTTTTGATTCCCAAATTTGAGCAGATTTCCATTATAAGGAACGCAAATTGTTTCTTCTCTTCTGAAATATTTTCATACATTTGTACTTAAATAATAATGTTTCTTTGCAAAGTGATTCCATGGCCACAGCCAGCAGGCATGCTCTACTGCACTACAGGCTAGACATGATTCAGCATTCTCATCAAGCCCTGCACTTATTCAAATGAAGGTATATTTTCAGAACATCCATAATTAATTTGTCCTCCCACACTTCTGAAGTCTGTAGTTGATTTTCTCTCTCCTAAATAGAACAGCTCTGTCACTGTCTCATCTGTGCCTTTTCTACATTGGTGTAAGTTCTGCTATATTAAACTTTTAGTCTTTCAAAAATGGAAACATTTTATACATCTTCTACACTTTGAAAACTTGTAGAAGCATATCTGATGAAATGTTATCTTTTTAGCCCATTTCTAAATCTGTTAGTGTTAAAAATGTTAACTGCAAATCCTAAAATGTAGTGTCCTTACAGCCTTAAAATTCAGTTTTTAACTTAAACACTGTATAGAAATTGGCATTGTAGAACTCAGTATCTGTGTGTGTCCTCCCCTACTTGATTTCACCAGTGAACTGAGGTGGAAAGTACCTCACATAGATAACAGCCAGGAAGAGAGAGAAGAGTTGAATTTACAAGAGTTTACAGTGAAGTCTAGGAAATACCTGTGTTGGTGCCTGCTTTGCCCAGCATAGACAAATGAAGTAGAAAAATTACCAATAGTGAGACCCCCCCCAAAAAAAACGTTTTTTAAAGACAATATTTATCTGTCAGGGTAATTAAAAGATTTCAAGGTCAGTACACTTGCTGACCAGGTAATAACGAGTTTCAGCAGTCATTCCAGACCACTGTGAAGTGGTGCACATGAGTAAGTGGGAAAGGAGAAGGAATTTTCTTTTCTACATCATCTTTTGTTAAGATATTCAACGCTGGCATCTATGAAAATATTAACTCAATGCAACAGCAGCCCAAAAGTAAAACCTGTTAAGCATTTGTAAGACAGGAAAGGAATGAAGTAGAAAATGCTGTTATCCTGCACTATAAGCTATGGTGCTCTCATGCTCCCATTTCTCTCCCTTTCCTCTTTTCAAAAAGGATGAGGTACACTGAAGGACAGCACGTCTGATAACCACGTATGGCAGTTCTGAACAAAGAACCAATGGACTAGGACCTTCCACTGGGTGGGAAGACTAGAAGCAAGTCCCTAGGATAGAAATGAGGAATGGATATGATAGGAGTATCCTATGATAGAGCCTGAAATATGAACCACTAAAAACAGGAGTTGCTCAGGAATCTCCTGAGAAGACAAATGCTAGAGACCGGGTAGGTTCAAACCAGGCAACCAAAGGGGCATTTGGGATATGTGCTTGGGTCTCCCCCCTGGCATTCAGCTACCACTCCAGGACATCACAAGGCTCTCCCACATCCTTGCTGCACCTGCCAGCCCCCATGAGGATGTCTCAAGTATTCTAGGGTTCTCACAGATAGCTCTAAAGGTCCACCCTTAGACAACAGGAAAGAATACAGTATTGAGGAGGTAGCTAGCACTACTACCTGTTGCCACAGGGGACCAGCTGCCACTTCAGAGGTTACCATGAGGCTAAGAAAGCTGATGCGTGCCCAGGCTAGCTCTGAAGGAGCTGCACTATGCTGTGTAGTCACACCAGTACCACCACTGTGGGCAGAGGCCACAAAGACGCAGCCTCACTCTTTCTGGAACTAAGGTAGCTTATGCATTTCTTAGCAGTAATGCACCCCATAACGTACACAGGCCATAAAGCTAAATATTATTGCTACTAAAATAAAGCTTGTCACGCCCGTCACAAAGGAAACCTTATTTGAAGGTCACATGGTTGAGGGCATGACTGTAGAATACACAGAATCAAGATACCTGAAAAGAGAACCCAGCTAGGTGCTGAATTTGTATTGCTAGTAGGTAAAAGTTTCTCCTGTTTTTAATACTAGTGTATTTTACATGAAAACCAAAGATAGAAAAGCCACAGAACTTAAAAAAAAAAAAAAAAAGTCTTTTCTGTCAGTAAAAGCTTTTTCTTAAATAGCTTTAAGCTTTATTGTCAGAAAATTAAGAAGCCCTATATACTAAACTATTATAAAGTATTATAATAGTACTAAACTATTATAAACTAAACTATTATACTATATTATTTACTAAACTGTATTAATAATAATATATTAATATAATAATAATAATAATATATTATTATTTACTATACTATATTTACTATATTATTTACTAAACTAAACTATTATAAACTATTATAAACTGGAGAACAAGTCCTACGAGGAGTGGCTGAGGGAGCTGGGCTTGTTCAGCCTGGAGAAGAGGAGGCTCAGGAGCGACCTTATTGCTCTCTACAGATACCTTAAAGGAGGCTGTAGCGAGGTGGGGGCTGGCCTGTTCTCCCACGTGCCTGGTGACAGGACGAGGGGGAATGGGCTGAAGTTGTGCCAGGGGAGGTTTAGGTTGGATGTTAGGAAGAACTTCTTTACTGAAAGGGTTGTTAGACATTAGAACAGGCTGCTCAGAGAAGTGGTGGAGTCACCATCCCTGGGTGTCTTTAAAAGACGTTTAGATGTAGAGCTTAGGGATATGGTTTAGTGGGGACTGTTAGTGTTAGGTCAGAGGTTGGACTCAATGATCTTGAGGTCTCTTCCAACCTAGAAATTCTGTGATTCCGTGATTATCTGATGTAATTTTGAAGAAAAATGATTTTACAAGTCACGTAACAGTTAGAGAAATCTTTCCTTCTTCTCCCTTCCGCAGTATTCTCACCAGCCAAGAATTTTAAATTCTGACGCTATTCAAAAAGTTGCAGAAAACACCAATGTTTCTGAAATGTGGGAAAATGATCTGCGCCCCATCCTGATAGAAAGATACTCAGGATCACCAGGAAACTATGCCGTACGGCAGGTAAGACAACATTTTTTGAAAACCTCTACGAACGCCTATTATTTATATTCAGATAGTGCCTTCAGTGACAACGTAGGGGACACAGGATGCACCTTATCACTATTCCAAGCTATACTGTGCAGTGCCTACAAGATACAGCTCGCACTTCAGCTATCATTACTTCCTAGGACTGCATCACAAAGTGAAAGAAAATCTGGTTTTAGGTTCATGTTAAATATGTTTTTTTAAATTTAAAAACTTGCCCCAGTTTTGGTAACCAAAGTACAACACAATGCTTTTCCTTTCCCTTAAGTGACCAGGATTTTGGTCACTGGTTCAAACACCCTGCACAGGGATTAATTAAGTGACTTCCCCACACACCTCTCTTCTTCTGGAGCAGTCCTGTGCTGTTACACTCCCCTGTAATGTTGCCTTGGATGGATGGAAAAAAAAAACAAAAAGGAATAAAAGGGATGAGAGAAGCCCACACTGGCAGGCAGCCTCAATGGTCAACACGACAATCCACAACACTAGCCCTGTTGGCACAAGAATGTCTGCACATTAATATTGGGCTAACACAGATACACTGCACCAAGCTGATAAGATCTCCAGCACATTGTGTTTGAGCCACAGGGATTTAACACAACCAAGCCCTCCTGTGTACCCTGCCCACTCTGAATTGCATCAGTCAGTCAGGATACTACAACACTGGCACAGCTGAGTTTACTTGAAAGTGCTTGCAACATCTCACCAGCCTTCCTCTACCCTTGGAGCAGTGACTCAACAGCTCCAAGACAGCCCTAACTACACTAAGTTCATTTGCCACTCTGCAACTGGTAGACTGGAAAAATGCCGCTTTTTAATGCTGTGTGTATCTATAGATTTAGTTCTGTGGTTTCCTTAGTGATACCCTGGAAGGTAGCCAAATGAAAGGGGAAAAAGTAAGAAAAAGAAAACAAAAAACAGCACAGCCTAGACTAGAAGACCAAAAATCAGGTTCAAAAAAGGATCATCTTGTTACAAGGTAACAGCATATACTAAATTAGACCTCCACCAAGGAAAAAACACAACAGAATATGCAATGGGTGACCTTTCTTTGTGAAGACACAGAAAAAGTATCAGATTCCTTTAAGGGAGAGGGCTAGTTCCAGTCACAGATAGAGCACTCTGGGAACTTCACCCAGGCTTACATATTCCTCTTAATCCGTAACAGAAGTCCTTTGCTCTGCCTACAGATAGTGGATAGACCATACAATGCCATAAAAGCTTTTGGAAGGTGACCACAAGCAAAATGGAAGTTTGTTCCAGCACAAAATTTATGGCAGCGTTCCCTCTGACTTCACTAAGAACAGGACAAGTTTTCAAAGTCTATTTTCTTTTTTCCCCTTAGAGGCTTTTGTGAATGTTTATTTAGAGAGAGAGGAATCTGCCTTGAAGAAGCACTCTGGGGACCCATAAAAATAAGTTGCTCAACAGAGATGGCCCTCTAGTAAGAGTTAGCCAGAACTCTGTACTAAGTATAGCTAGCGTAGTTAGAGGTATTCTCTTACGGTAGGAAGTTACCTAAAAGGAGTGATCTCTCATACAGATTTACAGTCTTCATTTTCATCAAGGATTTAATTTTTAAACATATGAAATGCTTCATTCATTCCTTAGTTTACAAGAACCAGACTGCCTTTCATAGCCTTGTAAACAACTTTGGGCACTTGAATGGCAGTTTTCTCATAGAAGTTAAAAAAAAAAAATTAAACCATAGTTTTATTTATATTGCTATGTATCTATACATAGTAATTGTCAAAATTGTCAAAAACAAGTTCTCTGCAGCCATGTTTGACACTTTAGGACAGAAGCGAGTTTAGATTTTAATAGGCAAACATTAAATCTATCCTGGTTACACCTGGAAAAGACTTGCTTGGAGTCTTCAGAGATCAAAATCTCAACATGTCACATGGATGGGGAATCATTCAGAACTCACAGATTCCAAATACAAGAGACCAAATGGAGAGATGAAAAACATGCAAGCCAGTCAGAGAGTAGGCTAAGGTAATAAGGATGGTGCTTATTTTATATGGTGACATTAATTTTTTTTTCCCCTGTAAAATTCACCCATCAGAGCTTACAGAAATAAACTTATGTGCCGCTGTGATAAATTATCTACTGATAATTTGTCTGCAATGTCTTTTTTAGCAAGTGATATTCATCTGGTATACTTTTTTTTTTTTTTAATTAATTGCAGCACATCAAGCACCGTCTTCAAAGGTTACAGGCTGGTTGGGAAGTTGAAGAAGATACCTTTCAGAGATACACGCCGTATGGATATCAAACCTTTTCAAATATTATCAGTACTCTCAACCCCTCTGCAAAACGCCATCTGGTACTCGCCTGCCACTACGACTCAAAATTCTTTGCACCGCAATGGCACGGGAGGGTGTTTGTAGGAGCAACTGATTCAGCCGTGCCTTGTGCTATGATATTGGAGCTGGCACGGGCCCTGGATAACAAGCTTCAGGCAATCAAGGTAGTTTGACTGTTTCATTTTCATGTGTTTTTGCAATAGCAATAGACCTGAGGGCATTTCCATGTTGTCTCCTTCTGTGCCTATAGTACAACTCCTGTCAGCTTCAAGAGGAACCAGAGACATGCAGCTACTACTGCTGTAAATTGGCACACTAAAACTTGATATGGAAAGTGTGACTATCTGAAAGTTATCTAATAGATACTATATAAAACCAATAACGTGAATAATGCAAGTTTCACAGACTTAGGTACAATCCTACTTAGTACATGAAAAGCAACAGACTCCTACTGAGAAGTTGCTGCCATATCCAGTACCAAGGCTTTATTTCTTTCGCAATCTTGCATTTAACAATGCAAGTGACAATATCACGTTATCAGTCTCCTACAGTAGGAAAATCTGCTTCAAAGCTCTGCCATTGCTGGGCACAAGAACGTGTTGATCCTACCAGCTCTACAAGCTATTTCACACACTCATGAGTGCCATCTAGTGGTTCCGTACTTACTATTTACAGAAGAAGAATTCCCAAACACCAACAGTGCTTTCACGGGAAAAGTTTTCTCAAATGCTTTATGAAGCATTGGAATACACTCAGCTCAAGTATTATGGTTACCTGTCTCCAGTTGTTTCCAGAAACTGATTTGGTACCTTCTGACATTAGAATATTTAAGAATTGAAAGATTAAGAATATGCCAAGGTTTTTAGTCACAGAACGAAGCACTCCTGTAATACACACGTAGAGCTTCCATTTAGAAGCAGCTTCATTTAGCAAACATTTGCCTGCTTGTTATTTATGGAACAACCCGTACGCTGATTTAAGGACTGGATCTTTTGGCAACTAATACATCGTTTCATGATTGTTTAATCACGTAAGATGACAGCACTTGACAAAAAGGCAATCTAATTATTTCACACAGGCTATCGTTTGTACACTCCTGTAACAAAATACACTTTGGGATCCATCTGCTTAATACATTAGCTGTGACCTTTTCGCTCTGCTCATAGCAGCATAACAGACCTTGTTATGTTTTCAGCCAAATCTATTTATACTTCGACTTGAAACCGTGATCTTTACCCTGATGTTTCTCCAATTATATAGAGTAAATTTAAAATTAAAGGGCAAAAATTCCTCTTTACATTATCCAGACCTGGCAATGTGCTGAGCAGTAATAATAACTAAAACTACTGCTTTCTAAAATTCAAACGTTGTTAATGCAGTTTGCTCCAAAATGTAATGCGAAACAACTGGTATCAAAGATGCTCCATCTAGTGCACAGGACAAAGGGCAGCAAGAAAGCATTGCCATTAGAAAAATCCATACATTACTGTAAGCATAATCAATAATCATCTTGCCTACGTGAGCGACACTTTATAGAGGTTTTCCTCTATTGTTTGTATTGGATCAGCTCCAGCGAGCTGGGAGGTGTAGCCCATACAGGACACGACCGTTGCCAGCAACCCCACCTTTTTAACCACATCATGCAGTTTCACTTGAAGTGAAATTAATTCATAGAGGGATTAAAATATTCACAGCAACTGCCAAGAATACAGTTCCTGAAACTGTTCATGTGCTGGAACTGAACTGGGTTTAGCCATGCTGTTGATTAGTAAGAAACGCTGCCAGAGCAAACAAGGCTTCAGTTAGTAAATAGAGAGAAAAGAGGATCCTATATCGAGAAGAAATTTCACACAGATGCCTCCTTTATGACCCTAAATAATCATATATATTCTCAACAGTTTCCATTACTGTGCTATTTTCAGTTGAAGAGGAAGGGTGTATCCATTCCACTGTCTGTGCTTTGGTTTTAGGGTATAGTTACCTAGATGGTTGCAAGTCCCCGTGAAGGAAAAGAAATGATCATTCTTTTCACGACTAACTGCTCTTTTTCCCTCAGTGGAACAAACTTTACATAATTCACCTCCACTGATGCATAACTACAGCAGAAATATTATTCCTTTGTGGCACAGTCATGCGATGTTAGTACTCACAGCAGGTGTTGTTGCTGACATGTCTCTCCCGTTATCTGAAATGGGGTTTTGGCTACCTGACTTTGCAAACCTGTCTCAACATACTCAGCTCACATCCACTGAAGTCAGAAATTAAACTTTTAACCAGAACCCAATATCATACCAGGTTGGAGACATGTCACTGTGCTGGATAAATAATAATGATTGATGACTACCACTACCACACTATAACGTGTTTAACAGCCATAGGAGGCTTTGCACAACGTGCCCTGAGAATATACCTGCACTTAATGCAGCTTTTATGACTACAGCATGTCCTTTACTTAATGCTATAGCCAGAAGCAGTTATGTTGTTTTTAATTTCTTCCAACAGACCAGCTCAACATCAAGACCAGACCTTTCACTTCAGCTTATTTTTTTTGATGGTGAAGAAGCTTTTGTCCAGTGGTCCCCTTCCGATTCCCTCTATGGGTCTCAGCACTTGGCTCAGAAGATGGTATCTACTCCACATCCACCTGGCTCAACAACCACAAATCAGCTCCAGGGCATGGTAAGTGCCCTACGCCTACATAATGAGTAATAATAAGTTCCAATTCTTTAATATTTAATTTGGAAATAACTGGCCTAACTCCTAAGAAACATGAACCTCATCACAATTAACAGAAGTAAACTTGTGGGAAATTTAGGAGATGATAAAATATAGAAATGGCAAGACTTTTTCAGGTGGATCCACTTAGATCTTCTCCATGCAAATATACGGAAAAGCTTTAGAAAAATCAAAATACACAGATTTATCAGAATACAAGCTAGGATACCCATCTCCTTCAACAGAGATCACTCAAAGCGATTAGGAAAGAACACAGAACTTTAGAGTCTTTGAAAAATCTCCCCAAGTTCATCTGTGGTTTCAGACCCCTCAGCACCAAGCTACAATAAGCTCTCTGTGTTGCCTTTTGATTCCTACATTTTGTCGTCTCCTCCCCTCTCCCTCCTGCCTTCTGGTTTCCCAACTCATTGCTGAGACACTTTTCTTCTGTCCCTGTATCTCGTGACTCATGTCTTTCCCTTGACAGACTTTGTTGTTCTCCAGGGAAGAAGCAATTTCCTCTTCCCCCCACCATAGCTTTTCTTTTAAAGGGATGAAACACACACTGCAAAGAAAGCAGCACAGCCTGTTTCAGAATGAGGAACAGAGAAACGCTCTTCCTTTTTTTCCCTTTTTCCTCCTCGGAAAGACAGCAGGATGCATTAGTTTTGAGTCAGGTTCTGCTAACGAGTTCTTCTCAGGCACCATGGTAGAAAAGCCAGGTCTTGGGCAAGAGCCAAAGACCTAGTCATGACCAGTACAGGAACCATGAGGTGTCATTAATGCTGCTGGTGGTGGAGCGATGTAAAGAATTCTGTATTAAAGATTCTTTCCTCTGTAGGACCTGCTTGTACTACTGGATTTAATCGGTGCACCAAACCCAGTCTTTCCCAATTATTTTCCAAACACTATCCGATGGTTTCAGAGGCTTCAAGCAATTGGTAAGGAGAGGGGCATGGGCTCTTGACAAATCTAAAAGCTTATTCCTTATGTTTGTAAGGAATGAAGCCATGTAAATTAGATTTTAAATTACTTTTTCTGGTTTACTGTTATAATATTTAAGAATGTAAATGTTAAATTTGGTGCATCTGAAATATTGAAATCTTCATGCAGGTTTAATTAATAAACATCTGAGTAAGACTCACAGACACTTGGAAGCCATGAAACAGATTCTACTTCTTACTGCCACTTTGTGACTCTTGCAAACTACTTCACATCTGTTTCAATTCTCACTTCCGTAAAATGATGGTAATATCACCAGTCTTGAGGTCTTCTAAATACTAAACGAATGCAAAAGACTGTCCCCAGCTCTTTTTCTTCTTTGACGGGAAAAGCTTCCATGTGAGAGGAAAAATAATCCCCATGTGCTAATATGCCTCACACTGTCCAAACACATTAACAGCCACTTTCATTGTGAATTTCAGAGGAAAAGCTACACGGCATGAATCTGTTGAAGAATCACCTTGTTGAGAGGCAGTACTTCCAGAATAATTTACATCGAGGCTTGGTTGAAGATGACCACGTTCCATTTTTATTAAGAGGTAATGGCAGCTCTAATACCACTTTAAAAACATAAGTTCAGTAACAAATGCTCCATTTAGAAAATAAGCAAGGGCACATGAACCTGTTTTTCAAGCTTGTGTGTCCCCAGGTTGAAGCTTCCAAATCCAACATTATGAGGGTCAAGAGTCACAGCTTTGAAAAACATCGCAGAGCAAAAGCAGAGATAAAACATGCCCTTCATCATTTTGCATGAGCACAGCTCCAAGGGCACAGAAGTAATGGCAATTTCTGTCACCAGTACAGCATCCTACAAAAATGGGTAACTCTGCCCCAGTGGGATATCACTGCATGCTACATTATGCCAGTTACTGGCCAGTTATGGCTAGTCACTGTTTCTAGAAGCAGTGAGACACTTCACATCTTCAAAGACTACAAAATTCTCTAAAGACCTTTTGTCAAATTTATATTAAATGATCACAATTACCTGTTTAAATCTGAAGGCACTGACTCCTGCAAAAACTCATATTCAGATCAGACATCCTCATTCCCTATAGCAAACTGAGATTTCACAACTTGAAATCAATCCTGAAAAAGAATTGACAACTTGAAAGCTTGAGGGGTGGGAAAGATGTATATAGCAGCCAGCAAGAAGAGCAAAGGCCACACTATGTCTGAAATCCCTCCTGGCATTAGGCATGTACCTGGAAGTGGAATTTCCTACCTGAGCATCTCTCCTGGCAGACACCTACACTACTGCCCTCTGACTCTACATTCATTCTTTTCTCTTGGGATGCAAAGAAAGGGCAAGCAGTTACACTGGTGCTACAGGTCAACAGCTAAAGCACTTGCCCAAATGCAAGACATGGATTTCATCTCCCCAATTCAAGCACTCGGTATAGCGACTTCAAAATGAATGTGGGCCAAAGAAGGGTACTGGATATAGTGCATTCTTCTGGTCGAAATTTCCCAACACACAGCAAGAACTACAAGAGTCATATTGCTAGAGAAGGGTTAAGCAAAAAGGAGTGTGACATGAGTTCAGTGCAGAGCGTATCTACCTAGGAAAGGAGGGAGATCCCTTCCTATCCAGTCCTTAATTTTCCTGTTGCTTATTCTCTCTAACTACTGAGTATTGCAACATGTGCACACAGCTCTGGAAGCAGGCACAAGAGCAATCACACCTCACTTACTGTCCCGCTCATTGTCTCTTCAGCTCCATCAACCTTTCATTTTTCACAGCAAGGCAGGGCATGGGTCCAATGAAATCTACACAGCTCACACATGCATGTACAGGGATATAAAAAAAAACCTACACGAGGGAAGCTGATAAGGGACTACACCTCAAAACCTTTTATAATAACATAAACAATGCCTAGTGAATAAAATATTCCTCTGTGGTATTTGGCTGAAAAACTAGAGAGGAAAAGCAATAAAACAGGAAAGAGGCTGGAGACAACAATGCTCCACCACTGCGCCCAAAGAAGGATCAGGAAACTGAAGACTGATTTAATTCCTTTTACAGAAAAATTGCATCACGTGTCAATGCATCAGTGACTTTTTATATGTATATACAGTATTACAGATCCTTTAAAGTGTAAATTCTTTTATCTGAGGATAATAGTGCTTCTACTTGCTAGAAGAAAAACACAGTAATACTGATTTACCACTTAGGGAAAAGACTAAAAACTGCCTCAAGAAAGTGCTCGATCCTAACGCTGGCATGAGAACATGATAATCAGTTTGGGTTTGTGGAGCTGCAGTGGTTTCTTTGCCCTTCCCTAGCTACTAAACACAGTATTAGCCACTACAATGCATGGAATCTTAAAAAGTAAAAAATAAAGAAAACACAACAGGGCAGGTGTCACAACAGTAAAACTATTAGCTACACATGCCTTAAAAAAGGAGAAAAAGCACTTAAGGGAAAAGAGGATAGTATCAATTTTAGGAAGCACACGATCAAACAGGCTGCAGTCAGTCACAGGGTTCAAAAAAGAGATTGTAAAAGGAAACTGCAATGACACACATTCCTCTCCGAGGTAAGTGTATTGGGTAGTGACCTGAATATCATTAACTGGTCACGTATCAATTTGATTAACAGAACTCCTGCAGTATTTTTTCTTCAAATATCACTATTTTCCTCATAGGGGTTCCAGTCCTCCATCTGATTCCGTCTCCTTTTCCTCAAGTATGGCACACCATGGAGGACACTGAAGAAAACCTTGACAAAAACACTATCGACAATCTCAGCAAAATCCTGCAAGTGTTTGTACTAGAATACCTGAACCTGCAGTGAGATACTGGCAACAAATCGTGCTCCATTTTAAATGCTGTTCACCCACCTTCACTTTTGCCGTTTAATTACATCAGAGAACACTAAAGCGAAGGAAAATACGGTGGTATTTTCTGCTAGACTGATTACTGATTCAGTTGTTCCTGGCTCAATGTTCCATATAAACAAATAAAAGATAGCATTAAAAAAGAACTAGTTTCAGCCTGGAAAGAATTTGATCTTTCCATGTCTTACCTCTGAATAAACAAAACCCGAATTTTCCCACATTGTTATCACAGTTTTTATGTCACATATTAAGATCCCTGTAGGAAATGCCTCCAGACATGTGTAGCTACTTTAAAAAAAATGTGCAACCAACTTCTGCCGTCTTCAGCAAGAGAAATTTATAACACTTTGTTAAAAGAGGGAAAAATCACATTAAAATAATACAATACAAATTTGTTAAATTGTAATATTACATGACAGTCTGAAAATGAAACTGAATTTTTGTTGCTCAAGATGAAACAAAAATGCATTTTGTTTTCCCATTTTACCATTTGTGAGAAATGTTTCTATTGTGCATAAAACTTCTGAAGTAGAAAACAAATTCTAAAAATTGGTCAGATGTGTTTCTTTTCAGATAAATATTACTGTACATTTGTGCAACTACATCAAAACTATTTGCTATCCTATTCTCCTCTACTTTGGCCTGTGAGAGTAACATTCTCAATTACTATCTCTGCAGTTTGAATACTCTGAGCAGTCCTGTACAAGTTCCTGTAGATGAAGATAGCAAAATGGCTGTATACAGAAATATTAATCAAGTTTGTGCGGCTAATTTCAGTTTTAGACACTAACTCATGGCACTTCAAACTTTGAAAAATTCATTAGGTACATGCAATGTGCGCTGCCACTCTGGTTCTTCAAGTATTTGAACGTTAACTTAAAATAGGCCTCACTATTAAACATGGGATCAGAGGGTTGTCCTAACTGGGGAAAGCCTAAATTTTTCAACTCAATAGAGTTAGTTGAAAACATAATTGAAAAATGTAATTTAAACCAATTGTCCAGCATGCCAGTTTTGTCAGAAACTTCTAAATGCCTGAGCATGCGGTACTCCTGAGTTGTTAACTCAGTTCAAAGTGGAGATACAGGCTGCTGTAATATTTCGTTGTTCTCAAAAAAAAAAAAAAAGGCATTTTTCTTTTACCTTTTCTTTTTTTTTTTTTTTTTGGACAGGAAGAGGGCCCTCTCAAATACATTTGAGCCCTAGGAAGGGTTTCCTTAAAGAGACACATAGCTATAATTTTTAGACATCATCTTAGCAATTTAAACGATCATTCATTTCAAAAACTTAAACTGCATTTACAACTGCTGAATGTAAAACGTACATGAGCCCAGTACCCATGTGACTAGAAATCTAAGACCCCAAATGCACAAGAACCTGAAGTCCTTTATCAGTAAAGACATGATATAAGACAGGTCCTCACTGCTACTAAGCCAAAGCAGAAAAAGCAGGTAGGAAGGAATCCACATATTTGGTAAAATACCCGGGAAAGACAAGTGACAAGAATAGGACTGGTATCTCTCAGTTTCAACAGTGTGTATCACTAAGTGCATCTGCAGGATCTGGGCATGCACAGTACAGATAATCAGTTCAGAATTCAGACAGGCTTTATGTTAAAAGTCATCTTCCCTGTTGGATGGTGGCAGCAGGAGACAGAAATCACCAGAGAGATTCTTACCAGAGGTTATCTTAAAGTTATGCAAATCAGCAGGATTTGTCACATCTCAAGTAAAAAAAAAAAAAAAAAAAGAAAAAAAGAAAAGTAATAGAAAAAAAATATCAATCCACCAGCCCTTAAGAGGCTGTCACTGGCTTGTCACAGTCCTAAAGGTGCATGTATTACCTGGGGGAAGGGAACAGAACAGAACGAACTCAAGAGCCTTTTTCCAGCTTTACTCAGTAGGTAAAGCTGGAAAAAAAAAACCACCATACATTAGTTACATGTAGTATAAACTCTAGCTCCTTTTATATCAGGACGATGCAGTCTGTCACAAGAAATGTAAGTGTGCAGCCCTCATTCTCTAACGCTCGATGCATTAGCTTAGGGATATGGTTTAGTGGGGACTGTTAGCGTTAGGTCAGAGGTTGGACTCGATGATCTTGAGGTCTCTTCCAACCTAGAAATTCTGTGATTCTGTGATTCATTTACCTACAAGCGAAGCGATCCTACGCAAGCACAGTTGGAACAGGTTAAGGGAGTAACAGTGCTGAATCCTGGGGTAGGCAGAAGAAACAGCGAGTACCAGTCCTCTTTCTCTTCTAGCTGGGACAACATTCCTATCACCAGGAACGAAGACAGCATAAATTAGCAGTTCTTATTCACCATGTTTCAAATAAACATTTTGATTGTGACCACCCAGCAGCAAAATACAATCAAAGGCAAAATATGCTTTTTGAAGGACCCAATCTACATTGGTAGCAGACCCAGCAAAACACTTCATTTCACACAGCTGCTCTTTGAGATTGAAGTATCACCTGAGAGCACCATTTAAACCGTAGCTATACATAAAAAGATAACCACAACATTTTGCAGACAAATTACCACTTTTTGCCTCGTCATTCAAGGATGACACTGATTTTATTTTCCTCATATAAAAGGAGACATTTTACTCTGTGCTGATTTAACAAATGTTCTGAATATATTCATTACAATAAAGCAGCTAAAAAGCTGTTCTAATCTCTAAAAGAACCTTTATCATCTGCACATATGATACATATATATATAGTAAACAATCACTCCAAAAATAATTTTGTAAAAGTGATCATATTGCACTCAGAATTCTGGAATTCCGTTCTTCCTTCGCATTTTAAATCACAGATCAGCTTCATTTTTTGTATTTTTTTTTTTTTTAACAAAATGAAGCTTTAATTTTCTATTAAAAACAAGTAGGCATGCAATCAATATAATACAATATATCCGAAATATCACAAAAAGGGAAAGTGTTTGGTTATGAAACGAGTAAGGAACAATTCTCAGAGGCCACATGAGAGTAGTAATTGTAAACATTCTGCTGGCTCTAAGGTGTTGCAGATGTTGCAGAGAGTGCAGCCTAGTTCAGCACCCACGAGATACACAGAAACTGTTCAAATGTTCTGTACTTCAGCGAATTTCCATGCAGCAATGGCACATCCAAGAGGCTACACATACAGACAGAGCAATGAAACAAAGGTGGTTACTGAGCGAACGGTAACCTCGGATCACTGCCATTTTTCAATGGAAGTTTTCCAGGTCTTACATACTCTAACAGCAGCGAAACTATTCTTGTTGCTGCCAATGAAGTACAGAACTAGATCCCCTATTTGTACTGTAACCAGTGGCAGACTGGACACTACCCTCAGCCTACAAAATCCCAGCAATCCCATCATGCAGAACGTCACCTTGATTTGCTTGCAAGAGTGACAACCTTCCCCACGTGTCAGAGCAAGTAACACAGGCAGTAGACAAGGGAAAAAAGAAAAAAAAAATCCTCAGCCAACATGAAGAGGCTACAGATGTTGAAAGTTCAAATGAAGGCTGCTTCTTCTCATCTCACTTTTACAGGAGAAAAAAAAATTCTCTATTAAACCCATTATCTTCAGGTAACATCAATACACTTGGAGTCCCTGAGATAATGTAGCTCTCTAACTACCTTGGACAAATGGAGAGACTAACTTCGTATATACATCAACACGGTGGAAGCCAATACAGAGCACCCTGAGTTGCAAGTGAAACAGTAAGAATGGGCAACCCATTCCTGAACAGCCAAGGGATGCAGAAGAAAGTGCAGAGAAGGTACTGACTAAGGAATTAAAAGATACATATTGCAGGGGAGGACAGAAAAAAACATTAATTAAAGTATTTCTAAAAGGCCTTTCCCTCTTACCACTGGAGCAATGAAGAAAAAGCAACCAGAGCTAAGAGCTCTTTGAGAAAGGTTGTGAAGAAGCATGGCCTTCTGGATGCATGGCAGAACAATAACGTAAAGGCGCAAAGAGACAAGTTAGGGAGTCTTCTTCACAGGGTGCCCCAGAGGTTAAGCACTCTAGCACAGACAGTTAAGAACTGTCAGTGATCACTGACAGTACGCTGGATATAAACCAGGCATATAAGTAGATTATTTTTTTTCTCCTGAAACTACAGGAAAAATACAAAGAGGAAAAATACAAAGTCACAATCAATTTGAAGAATACTTTCCATACTGAAAAATGAAATACTGGCTTCAGAAACAAAACAGAGATCTGTTCTGTATCTTAAGTAGGGTTAATTGTAAAAAAGAGGTGCTTGTAAAATCTTAAGTTTGAAATCCTTTATTTCCCACTATATTGCTAAGTAATTTTGCAATTAGATCAAAAAGAAATATCAGAGATGGATATGGAATACTTACAACTAGAAAATGGTTGCTGAATCATCGGAATTTCCATAAAGGCATCAACAAAAAAAAATGTAAAAACATTGTCTCATAAAGTTAATTAGAATCTGAAGTACCAGATTGTCTTCACAATGGTCACAATTTGAATATTGATGGATTTTTGCAGCCCTGGAAAAAGTAATTGTGACTTTGCCAAAAGAAGACTTAATACAGCAATCAAAACATCCTTAAAAACTGAGTATTGCATTTCTGCAATTTCTTATTCTCTCAGCCATTCAACATCCAATAAGCAGTTCTCATCTGAAAAAACATTACCCGGTCACAATTTTACTCTCTTACAGAGCTGTGCTATATCTTAATACTTTCTTGGGAAAAAAAGGAAAGTGAATTAAAAGCTGAATAAAAGTAGACACACTATAAAAGCTACCTGTAAAGTATTGTAAGTCTGGAAAACATTTGTGGCATTACACAGGCTATTGCTGACGCAAAGGAAAAAAAAAAAGCAATTTAACCATTTCATGAATATGAACAATGCACTTGTTCCCAGCCATTTAGAATGTTCTGACATTCCAAATGTTTATAAAAATTGGGTAATAAAAGAATTAAGTCAATACCCTTAAGTACAATAAATAATGGTGTTTATTATGGTCGAGGTTGACCACGAGTGTTTGTTCCATATCTGCTTGGGACATTTGTAAAACCAGTTCTGAATCCTTGCTGTGCTCCCATTCCTGGTATTCCAAATCCTTGACTGAGTACACTGCTGTAGGGTGCGGATCCGTGATTAAGGCCCAGTCCATAGGGCCTCGTCTGAGTGTTTAAAAGGATAACTGGATTCACATTTTTGCCTGGCGTATTGAAAGAAAATTCTGGTGGTGGGCTGCTGGGCTTAGCTGGAGTAGATGTAATAGGGTTCAAGTTGTCAGCAGCTTTCAAAGATGGCATTGAAATAATGTGATGATCTGAAAGGTTCAGCATATTGTTTGCAATAGGCACAGATGATAAGGTAGGTCTGATCCAGTCATCTTTGAAAATCTGAACAGTCAAGGTAGAGACCAATGCGTATAATCGGTTAGTGACATGAGCAAGTACCATTTGTTCATTTGCATCTCTCCGAATTCGGACATGTACTGATCCAGCCTAGAAAATGATAAAAATAAGTTGGCTGTTAACTGTCTCTTCAGTGAAGCTTCTCCACATTCATTCAAGAAGAGGTAAATCACCCTGCAGAGAACTATGCAAAGACCTTTCTCAGGGGAGACCACTGACTAAACTGGAAAGCATATTAAATAATTCCATAATCAGGGCAGATTTTGATCTTTGCTAGTGTGTTAACCTCTTACAAACACATCAAGATCATCATTCACAAAAAGTTAGAGTCTTGAAACCAAACTATGAAATACAACATGCAATGCAGGAAAACAAAAGAAAACAACTGGTTAAAACAAAGTCCAAAAGAAGAAAAAAATGCAGACGAACTCCACATTCCAAATTCAGGAGAACGCATAATCACTGTGCTGCTGGAGAAGACAGAAGACAACATGCATGGGAGATGCACTCAAACTGGGACCATTAGCAAGAACAGAGGCACTGCCCTTACAAAACAGACTAAGAGCTTCTCCTGATGAAAATGCTAGGAAATGGTAGGATAGGTTGCCCCTGCCTACCTCTCAATAACACTATCTCCTTCACCTTTAACTACTGCTGCAGAATAGAACAGAGCACAAAACCGAACCCCTTGCTTCCTATTTAATTTCGTATCGAATAAAGAATGTGGTTCACAGCTTGTGCCATAAAGAGCATTTTTATATCGACTGGGCAGCTGACAGCATATCCAAGTCTCTGAAGTTTCTACTACAGTCTGGATGCTGACGAGTAAACACAAACACAAAGGTCTGATCAATCCAGAAATGCTGTAATGCAGTATTTTGCATGACAAAATAATAAACTGAAGGCAATTTGCACATTAGCATGACAGAAGAGTCCCTCCACTTTTACTTTTTCTAGATCCCTCAAAAAGTAGCTTACTGAAACAATTCAGAAGTAGAAAAAAAAATCTAACAGTCAATTTTCTGGCTGTCAAAACATACCTGCATCAACTCAGGAATGACCAACTTCTGTGTGACCATTCCATATGACAAAAAAACCTCCATTTCTTTCAGTTGAGCATATTGCTATAGCTGGCTTTTTTTTTTTTCCCTGTTCCCCAGAAATGCTTAAAACACGATTCTATCACAGACCTTTTGCACCTGAAGGTTTAGTTTTCTTCTCCCTTCAGAGAGGATTTACACTAGCACATGTTTTGAAAAATGTCTTTACTATTGTGTGGGGTTTTCTTCCTTGCCAAAATACAAGAGAAATTCTGAAGTTGCAAAATACATGCTATGATTCAGAGCTGCAATACACAGAAATAGTAAGAACCAATAATAAAGCTTTAAAAAATATAAGGTGGGGGAAGAGAAGTTTTACAGTAAGTCACAGGGAAACACTAAGTACTGACTGGATCATTTAGGGTTTTGTTTGTTGTTTTTGTTTTCTGTTGTTGCTTTTATAAATAAAAAATAAACATCTTAATTAATTTAAATAAAAACCTAAAAGTAGTAACCAACACTTTTTTAAAAGATGATAAAGACATAACTTACCAAATTGCCAAAACCTAACGTCCAGAAATGCTCATTTCTAACTTCCAAGACACCATCCAAGGTTGAAACCTAATTTTCCACAAATATACAGGAATATTAAAATAGTTAGAACTGATGTTTCAAATTGTTTTAGTGATATACTTGTTCATGTAGATGAGTAACAGCATTCTCAGTAATGAAATAAAGCCTCCAGGCTGCAGAATGAAACAAGTCTGTTCATGGTGCCACTAATGTTTATTTACTGTATTTTGCTATCTGTAAACATCCAAATCCATCAGAAAATTGGATTTAAGTAACTCAAATTACTTAGGTAACTTGGTAACTCTTGCTGTCTGACTGCAACGTTTTCTCAACTTCACATGCTGTATGGAAAGTGTTCTTCGCTTCTTTTTTTTCCCCCCAAATCATGTTTGTAAATATCTTCTTAAACTGAAAACAACAACAACAAAAAACACACAACCAAAAACCTGCACTGCTTTAACAGATGCATTCTATACACCTGTATGACACTTCGTCTTAGTTAATAAGCTCCACATTTTCTACGTGCAGAAAAAAAAATATTGTAAATTCCTACTGGATTTTCTTGGACTACTCTCTCACAAAATCTTTTTGTATTTCTGAATGCTTATTTAACATTGGCTGTGCATGCCGTGTCACGTATTATACACCAACTTACCTCTCTAAGAAGTTTATCTAACTGGCCAAACACATGAGGTGGAGTTGTCTTTAAACACATAAAAAAAAGAAAAAAGTTACAATAAAGATTAATCAGTGCTGTTTAAGTAAGAGATCCTTTAAATCCCCTCTACCTAAAGACCAATGACATTACATAATAACATTTTTCTAAGTTCATGATACCTCCTTCTACTGCCCTTCCTTTGGCCCTTTATCATATATTCTCCTTAGAATATCTCTCATACACATCCTTAGAACAAACAAGGACATTTAACAAAAATGAAACAAACAAATAAAAAAATATTGTTTTGCAACACTGCCTTACCTGGAGTAATACTTTCCCACTGTACACACTCATAGGATACATGGTACCAAAAGTCATCAAAGCAATTGCTATAGCTGAGGCTGTGTCTACAGCATAGTAATTGCTAGAGAGAAAGAAAAACAATACAGAAAAACAGGTACTTAAGGTATTGAAAGGTATAAGGAATTTTTCTCTTTTTTTTTTTTTTAATTCGTTAACATTATGTATGCTAACCTTCATCTGAACTACAGATCTTTGAAAAATGCCAAATATATTCATGCAGCTGCAATCCCAAACATACATAATACAGCTTTTGATGAAATCATTCCTTTCAGGTAAAAAAAAAAATAAAAAAAATGCAGTTTCCCACAGAGAGGACATAAAAGGAACTCATCAAACAACTATACATACTTGATTTCGATGAGCATATATGTAATGCAAAGAGCTAAAGCTCCAGCGATATCAATCAAGACAAAAGGGTTCATTCGTGGTAGAAAGATGCTGCTCAATCCTGGGATGATTCCACAAATACTGTAAAAACAAAACAACAAGCAAGCAAGCAGTGGTCAGCTAGTCATTCATCAGTACTTCAAAACCCGTAAGAGTTACACACTTTACTTCAGAATTTGACATTAAGTACACCTTGCAGTCACAGCAAATTATGGCTCTGAGGACCCTAGAAGCCCTTCTAATTCTGTTTACACTTAACATTATACAATATGGCTTGACATTCTTATTTTGATACTGGCAGCATCAATACTCAAAAGTTGACTAAAAGTAAACACTTCTGTTATCTGACAAAAATATTTTGCAAATGGTGTTATCTTGCATTCAGATAACAGGACAGCCTGAGAGTTAACAGGCAATGAATGAGAAACACTGAGTCAGTGCCTGGAAGACACAGACCCTCCACTTTCCTGATAGACAGGTGAGGAACTTCCATAGCTATGCTTCAGCAAGAAACCTATCTCACATGGCACATTCAGGCTGCAATCATCCCAACTGCTCGCCCACCCCACCGAGTAATTAAAAATAAATTACTCTAAGATACACTGATCAGACAGGTAACAGTTGTTGAGAATGCAGTTCGAGTCTGTACCAAACAAAGCTAGTTTCTGACACCTCATTCAAGAATTACATACAATGTGCTGAATGCATTCAAAAGAAAGGTTACGTAGAAAGATGTATTTCTACTAAGTTGACACACCTGAGAAACGATGTTTGGACTAGAGTCCATACACTAGATCTACAAAATTAAAGGTATTTTAAAAACTCTAAAATACAACAGTTCATGTCTCAGTATGTGTTTAAAATTGCTATTGTACACAATTAAAAACAACATTGCCTTCCAGAAGCTAACAACTCTGAAAAACATTACATAGAATTACCTTCTACTGAGATCTGCAACATGCTCCTGAAGCCAACTTGTGCTGGCAGCTGCAAGGGAAAGTTAATAAAATGACTACAAGTAAAGCAATCCATTTCAAAATTAAGTTTTGTTTTAAGGGAAGGACTTATGACACCATGAATGAATAGATTTATCTCAACAGATTCACTGTTGCCTGAGAAAAAGCAAAGTCTGACTTCTCTAGGCAGCACATAAAATGCCTGTTTCATATAATAACCTAAACTGATTAAATACAAATGTAATTGCAGTTTATATTTTTTATTATCTTTATATTAGATAAAGTATAATACATATACAGTAATAATATCTAAAACTTAATCTAAACTATATTCACTGAAATGAAGCATTATGCACACAAAATACATGGAACACAATGGAAAAAAGAGGACCTCTCACAATTTACTAGTTTTCACAATGCTCAACAGTCCCCCAACAGCTAGTGAGAATGATCACAAGTCTACTTCACAGTGAAAAAGTTCCAGGTAAAAGGGCCATTAAGATGAATTACTACATTCATTTATTTTTAATCCACTAATAAATCAATAAAATGTTCTTAAATTAACACCTGAAATCTAAAAGATGACCTTCACTGGTTGAATTTACAGGACAGAAATTTAAGGATACTGCAGAATTTATCACTCAGTTTACCAGTAATAACTAAATACTGAGTCACGTAAGCAAAACAGTGATGAACTTTGGAAAGCAATTCAAAACTGCATTAAGTTATATCTATGGAGATTATAATAATTTATAACTGCTAGTTAAGATAGTTATCTGACTAGTTACACATTGATAAAATAAGAACATTAAAACTTTTTCATAATTCTCAGTACAGATCAATTTATCACATACCTTCAGAGACATAAGCAAAAGGCTTATTCCTAATGGAAAGCATTGTAAATAAGTTGAAAAAGAGAGCCACGAAAGTACCAACCAGCAGTCGCCCCCTAGGGAGGAAAAGAAAAAAAAAAGATGCATCTTAATTTCACATTACCATTACAATACATGAAATCGAACTGTAATTAATAGTAACAGTATCAAAATACTTTGCTTGGTATCTCTCACTGAGCATGAAAATGAGAGTAAGATAAATTAGCACAAGGTCTAATAACTGGCAGCATATTAGCATTTTAGGGGGATATATGAGATCGCCAAACACCATACATCATACTCATCACATTAAGCTGAACACAATCTTCATAGTTTTGAGTAACTGTTCTTACCTAATTGCATATATCTGTGTACAAACACAGATATACAAATATATGCAGGTATACACACACATTTGTCCTTTGAAGATACAAATACACTGTCTCCTCAGCCTTGTTTCCTACAGAACTATGCCTTACGTTCCCACCATTTCCTAGGAGAATTACAACTTCACCATACATCAACACCTTCTCCTCCTTTCCCCATGTTCTTTGCAGTTGTCCAATTTGCAATACCTTTGCAATACGTCCAATTCCCTAATGGTCCCGGTATCCTTCCCTCAGCATACTAGGCCTCCTAATTTGTGAGTTAGCAAGAGGCAGCAGAGGCTACAACTCTTTCCAAACTATGAATGTGCTCAGAGGGCAGTCAGCCAGACTGTACTCTATGTTAAAAAGTAACTGCTGAGCTCACACAGTTTTTCCTACAATGTGAGCAGTAACTTGGCTTTCTCTTCTCTGCTCAACCTCCAAATGTTTAAAAATAAAAAAATAATAAAAAAAATCATATTAATTTACTATCTTCAAATGTTGTCAAATTATAGGGAGACAAAAACTAATAACAAATGCCTAATGTCCTCAAGAAACCACATTAAAACATAGGAATAATTAAATTACCAAAACGAGCAACACATAGCTAAATCATTATTTATGAAGAGATACGGATTACATTTAAATTGTACCTTAAAAGAAACTGTTTCCAATATAGCTTGTGCAGCATTCAAAACAAATAGCAAGGTACCAAAACCAATTTGGTGCTGAATGAACTTGTTATAATAAATATATGCTAGAATAACAATTAGATATACAAAGGGACACTGAAAAGCCTATCATTGTACATGTCAGAAATTTCTTACGTGTGTATCTCAGGCTGTTCCAGAAACCGCTCTGCACTACAAAAACAATTGAAAATGCAAGTTACATTCATGCAATAAAACCTTGACACCTGAAGCATACTTTTTGTATTCTGAAATGGCTAATTATCTGCCATTCATCAATAAAAATGGTGGATACAGCATCAGAAAAAATTAATTACTCATTAAGCACACTAGTTTAACCTGTTGCTATAATGAAGGAGTATATAATCTAGATTTTCCAACCATTTCCATACATGCCACATCGGTGCTAGTAAAAGGATGCTTGTAAATGAACATGCCAGAAAATACTGCTACTGCCACCAGTGCTGGTAAGCAAAACAAACACAGTTTGAAATCCCTGACTTGGAGCTTCTCACTAAGCAAAGCTAAATAAAACAGATGTTAGATTCTGTAGTGGAGATACAATGCGTTTTTTTTTTAAATGCACCAGTAAAATACAAGATAACCTGCTGCTGTAACAAAGAAAAACCTAGCATAAGTTTTGGGAATTCCCTAAAACTGATGCTAGAAAGCCTGGAGGCTCATTATCAAAATTCATTCCAGTGGTGCAACAGATCTACCTATATTGTAACGCTACTAAGTTGTTAACATATCCCTTTATAAAGAAAATCCGAAGAGGAGAAGGGAAGGTAAACTCCCTCAGTTTTAAATTCCAGATGTCAACAAAAGAAAAATTCATTTTTAAAGAATTAAGTAGTTTTTAAGGCGAAATACCATCTACATTTGGAACAATTTATATGTTAAATTAATGCTTTACACACTGTTGAGAACTATTTAAGCTGATACTTTAAACATTTGGATCCTTAATACATTATGAAATTGCTTTACTTCATGATATAAGAGAAGGTAAACAACCCTTTTCTTTATAGGTTAACTTAAAAAGTCAAGAATTAATGAAGTCCCTAACAGTGTCAAGAAAACAATTCCTAAAAATATGGAGTCTTTTCCCTGAAAGTTGTTTAATTACATTTACCAGATCCTATTATTTTATTTAAGGTCTCCATGTAGTGTAATCAATATAAATTAGCAGTAGGGTTAAGCAGGATTTAAAAAAACGGATTTTTTTCTACAATGTATCACTACAGATAGCACTTGTGGAACCCATTTGCTTTTGCTCAACACGAACTTTCTACTCATACAAGAAAAAAAATGCAAAGAAAGAAGTACAGATCCTTACCTTTCTTTCAGTATAAAAAGAGCACCAAGCTGTGCTAGAACCGTAGAAGCAAATACAGCTAGAACTTCAAACCTCTCAAACCTGAAATTTAAGAATTAAGTTTAGAAACAGCGAAAGCTCAACAATTCATCACATGCATTCTGGTCTGTGCAAGAACAAGTGGAACAGATCTGCTATTTCTAATTCTTTCAAGTGGAGATAGATGAGGAGAAACTGAAAGGTCATGGAGTAGGCATAATTTTCAATTTCATTAAAACAACATTCCAATGATCAAAAACAAGCCTTTATTCTGACAAAAGACCATAATTTTCAGCTTAAAATTATGGATTTCTTAATTCTTTTTGCTGTTCCTGCCCTTTTCTCTTACTGTTCTGCAACTCTTTTTTACACAACCAATCTTGGGTCTCTAGTATTCACGCTCATTACATACACTTTGTTTGTCATGGCTGTTAAAAAATACAGGCAAGGAAGACCAACAATGAATCAAATGCTGTATTATCTAATACTGAATCTTGTTATTAGTACTTACCCAAATGAATAGGCTGGACTAGGCTTCTTCATCATTACCCAATAGCTTATTAGACATGTTATCAAACTGGAAAGAAAAAAAAAAAAAGGGAGAATTACACCATGATAAACAACGGTTACCTTTACAAATTATAAAATTGTTTGTATTTTAGTTTATAGTTTGCTACTATAAATTAGTACAAACATACACTTCAGCCACCAGAAAAATGAATAAACAAATCTTAAGTTTGTCTTACAATAAACTCAACCCATTCACCACTATCACAATGTGGGTTCCAAAGAACCCAGAGGTGGTGGGGTTTGGAAATGAAACTCTGATTGCAACGGCATCTCAGCTGTCCCCATAAAATAGGCAGCAATTAATTTAGCAAAATGGTAAGTCAGTCTAATTCTTGACAGGACAAGGAGTAATGCTCACGAGATAGAGCCCACAAAGTTCCGCACCAATATGCAAAAGAACTTCATGGTGAGGGTGACGGAGCACTGGGCCAGGCTGCCCAGGGAAGTTGTGGAGTCTCCTTCTCTGGAGATATTTAAGGCCCGTCTGGACGCCTACCTGGGCAGCCTGCTCTAAGGAACCAGCTTTGGCAGGGGGGTTGGACCCGATGATCTTTCGAGGTCCCTTCCAGCCCCCAACAGTTCTGTGATTCTGTGATATCAAGAGACAGCCCAATGCCGTACTTAATGGCATGCTGTACTTCCAAAGGCTACCACCAACCTTCTTCCACACAGAACGTCACTCAGCCTAACTCAATATTCCCATAACATCAAATGCAATGCAGGCCATTGAAATTCTGAAACACAACAGCACAACCAGTGTTTATTTTGCATGCGCTCCATGAATTCCTAAAAGGAAACTGGAGAACAGGAGGCCAGGACTGAATCTGACTAACACAGAAAGGTGGTATGAGACAATCCGTTTCATACTGTCTGGTATCACACCTGTTAACGAAGAGTACAAAGGAAAAGCCTATGAAATTAACAAAGCACACACCCAGTAAACACTAACTTACAGTTTATGAACTTGCCTAGAAATACATAACCTGAGAAAGGTCATTAAAATGAGAAGGAACGCACTAAGCAAGATGACAGGACTGTCATATTTGTGTCACTTACTCAAAAAGAGTAGAAAACTTTCCATTAAACCCTTCCTATAAGGATATATCATGAATTAGATTTAGCACTCAAGAGTAAGTCTTGGGCTATGCAACGCACGGCCTTTCTTTTCCACAGTATAACATATCTACCTGTGTAGCCAGAACAGATTTACTTTTTTGGCTACATTCATCTCCACACGGCTCTCATGTAAATGGCCATTCTCAGACAGCTACAGGTCTCTTGCTTTTTTCTTTCCAAGTTTTTCTCTCATGCTGA
This sequence comes from Anas platyrhynchos, assembly GCF_047663525.1. Taxonomy (NCBI): domain Eukaryota; kingdom Metazoa; phylum Chordata; class Aves; order Anseriformes; family Anatidae; genus Anas; species Anas platyrhynchos. The sequence continues at coordinate 31,956,662 of NC_092589.1, read as the reverse complement.
ATGTCTGAAATTCACATTATTTTTATCCCAATGGTACTAGACTGAATTCTTCAAGCGTGAGTCTTACTTCCTCTGCCTATTTTTCCACTATTGACCCCTTCAGACAATTTTTTTTAAATTGATACTCATGGAATCAGTGCCGTCTGTGACTTTATGAAGCCCTTTTTTAATTAACAATGACGTTAAATCAGACGGAATCAAGGAGCCATCCCCACAGCTGCTGAATAATCACACCCTCACAATCTGAACCACAGCTGCTTGGAGTACAAGCAAAAGCAGAGGAAATACTACTGCTTGTATACAAAATAGTAGTCATATACTCAGTAACACTGTCATAAATTTCTGGTAAGATGACAAAAATGAAAGAACACAAAATCTGTTTTTGCAGCAGAATTACTGAGCATTGCTCACCCTTACAGCAAGTTAAAACTCCTGACAGAGTTTACTGTTAATCTTCTAGTCTATTCCCTATTAACCTAATACATCATAGTGCTAGGGCTATACCATCTTCTCCTAAAATTAAAAAATAGTATTCTATACAAATATGAAGTACAATGCCAAAAGTTTCACTATTTCGCTATCAGTCAGATATAGTATGGTATTTAGCATGAAAAATAGTCTCTGTGAATAGCTGATCCATATTTTTCTATAAGTTAGCAAGGAAAATAACATGATTTAATCGTTAAAAAAATGACTGCGTTTTTCACAGTTTATTTCCCAGTCACTGCTACCAGCCAGCATCAGATGAGAACTGAATGTATTTAATGTCTTATTACCAATATTATCAGAAGTGTGCAGAATTTTCACACTTAAAATAGCTTTAACATTTTGTTAGGGAACAGAAAAAAATGCTATAGGTATCATTCAATAGCAGGCAGGAAAATTACAGTATTAGTCTCTAGAACCTGGTCTAAACAGACTGCAGCTGAGATTCTATTTTAACAACCTTATTGGAAGAACGTGGGATCTATCTCTTGACATATTCTGGAATAGAAATAGCATTATATACTCTTTGTTTCCTGAAGTAAAAACCAAGGGATACTTCAGAAGCAATGACTGTGGCACTTGGGAGATGTTCTGAGTGAAGCACCAGATGATAGCTTGATGCTAGGTTCCGTTTCATGTCGCTAGGCATGTGCATGTAGAAATCCACAACCGAATGGATTAGTTACTAATCACTGCCCATACAGTTATGGTGTTTATCATCATCTGCTTATTGTGATGTACAGTTTTATACTCACATAACATACATTTAAACCAGCTAGTGTTTCATCACTGATGATTCTAAATAGAATGGGTTTGTAAATAAATTTTGTATGTATGGAAATACACAAAGACAGGCACAAATGAACTGTAAGACTAAATGGGAAAAAAACTCACCTGAAAAGATCAAAGATTGTCAAATATGTGTAAGCAGTTAAAGCTGTTAAAAAAAAAAAAAAAGCAAGTATTAAAGCTTAATACCATTTTTCAATCACTTATATTCTTCTCTTAAGTCCCTCTACTGCATCTCTGTGCCATTTTCCAGATAAACAAATCATCTCTGTTGATACTTCAAGTCTGTCTTATGTATGTGTATGTAATATGAATGTTCTAAACACACAATGCATTTCACTTCATGAACAGGTTGATTATGGCAATCTTACTTCTAATAAAGCACGTAACAATGCCCAGCTATATAAGGTATTCAGCTACCAAGAATAAAGTTGTGACGAAGAATTTAAGATCAGAAAAGTCAGGAGACCTTCTAGTAATACACCCTCCCCAAAGCAAATCTCTTATGCGTATTATTGCAGGAAAAAGTATGTTCAACAGCATTTCTACTTGCTTTGTTTTCCATCCTATGTCGCAAAGTAAAAATATCGGACATTCTACTTTCAGTACTGATGATAGGGAGCATCTTGAAGCCCCTCTAAAAAGTAGGACATAATAGAAAATATTAAAAAGCGATGCTCCTGAAATTGAAGAAGACTTTAGCCACACTACAAATGCCTTCAATCAACTGCAAGTGAGGATCTCTCTACGCCACTAGTACTACTTATATAAGGAACAGGTTTGAAAAGTAGTTTAGAAGTCTACTTCCTGCAATGTTAAAGAGGGTACCACATAGAAAAAAAAAATAAATATGAGCAGGTCTGGAAAACCTCGCACACTTAGAAGACATTTCAACCACTTACACATGTCTGCAAGAAATGCTTCTCAACTGACTGTGGGACATCAAAAGGAGGCCTGTCCAAACCTGGCTGTGCAGTCACCTAACTCCACTATGTGCAGCGTTTTTTAGCACACTGGAACTTCATGAGTGAAGAAACATGTGGTAGTTGTTCACAGCTTCAGTGCAAGAGAGCCACCTACCTATGCTGTTCGTAGAGCTGCACCACATGAGCAGGAAGCCAATACATACTAAATTTATAGCACCAAACAGCAAGATCTTCCAGGACTGTTGACGAGAATAAAAACATATTTACATCTTCCAAAGTGTACAAGACAAAAATTTAATCTATCTTGTTTTAAAAAACAGCATTGTAGTATGTCATCATGCAAGCAGTCTTCTCCCTCCATCCCTCCCTTCCAGAAATGTGCAACTCATTTAGGGCAACAATCTCATATTCTGTTTTTATTTTACAGGTTGTCCCGAAACTCATTTTTAAGCATCATTATGTGTTAGGCTTACAGTATCTTTTTGGTCTGAAAAATCACACCAATAGAATATTTGCATTTTCTTATCACACACACCATGTGACTTTTGAAGACAGAATTATACAGCTTTCTATTTCCCGCCCTTAGTCCTGAAGGAACAGCCAAGAGACTGAAGTGGGTTCCCTTCTTCATTCTTGAATTTAGGACCCGAAAACATTTGTGCATCTCCAGCTTGCAGCTCTACTGAACACATCAAACATAAGTACAATTCTGTGGGAAATTAATTAAGAGGGACAACCCACAGTAATCCAACTTCAAAGAAACTACACGGTGTATTAAGGCTAATAGTAAGACAATACTTCACTTGCAAATTCACTACAAGGAACATAATGCCACAAAAAACACACATGAAACCCAATAAAGGTAATTTCAAGGTTGTTTGTCCAGCAGAAAGGCACGTTACTTCCAGTGCCTTGTTCTTGCAAAAGTAAGTCCCAATGGTACATATGAAACTTGAGGTCAATTTTCCAAAAATAACAGAACTTACACTTACACTGAACTACGCTTAAATTAATAATGTATTTTAACTTGTCACAGCTACAGTTTTTATTATTCTTTTTCCAAAAAAAATAAAATACTTACCCTTCTATCTGCTGCAACCAGCCTAAATTCATGTGTTAACTTTCCGACCAACGATCTCTGTGATTTGCGGAACAGATGTATTGTCCCCTTAAAAAAAAATGAAGTGTAATGAAATATTTTACTCAAACCATACTGTAAAGTAGCGAAAGAGGAACCTTAATTTATGAACCACCTCTGTAAAAAAAACCTTATTGGGATACTTTGATATAATTAACTAGACATAGCCTCCAAACATTAAATTCAACAATACTTCTTGAATACTTTTTTTTACATTCTACATGTGATGACAGAATGACGAATGGCTTAGAATCAAGCTTCACGTCGACACAGACTGGACTTCAAGACCCGAAGAGGTACCAACAGGCTGGCCACCTGAACAGGCCCACTCACCTCACACCCATGCCTGTCAAGGCAGCTGTATTCCACACAGCGGGCAGGAACCTCTGGAGATCACCTGCTCCAACCCCCTGCAAGCAGGGTCATCCAGAGCACGCTGCGCAGGATGGCACCCAGGCAGGTTTTGGATGTCTCCACAGAAGGAGACCCCACAAGCTCTGCGGGCAGCCTGTGCCAGTGCCCTGCCACCCTCACAGTAAAGAGGTGCCCTCTCTTATTCAGATAAAAATTTAATTTCATACTGATGTTGCCACGTGCAGATAAGCGCACACCTTCTGGTGTTGTGAGTTAAAAAAGCAGCGCCACAGACCCCAAGCTCGGCGTCCTTTGGGTCCCCTGCTCCCCTCCCCAGGGCCACGCAGGGGAACCCCGGCCCCGGAGCCTGGGGCACAGAGAGGGCAGGGGGCGGCCCGCGGAGCCCCCCACAGCCCCGCGGAGCCCCCCGACCTCCCCCGGCCCGGCGGGGCGGCCCCCAGCAGCCACGTCACCGCGGGCCGGGCGGGCAGGGCAGGGCCGTGCGACCCCCTGCGGGCCGCTCCCAACCCCTCCGCGCTCCCGGGGCGAACCCCCCGCCCCGCCCGGCAGCGCCCCGCCGCCCGCCGCCCCCCGGCCGGGGCCGCTCACCATAGTCCTCCCCGCGCCGGAAGAGAGGCGCCATGCGAGGCCGGAAGAGGCGGAGGGGGGAGGCCCTCCCGTCGTCCCGGCAACGGGCCGAGCCCCGCGCCCTGCGCCGAAGCGGCCGTGACGCACAAGCCGGCCGACGGGCGCTAACGGCCGCTAACGGCCAGTAACGGCCGCAGCGCGGCACCACCGGGGCTGAGCCCCGGTGAGGTTCCCGGCTACACGGACCGGGAAAAGCAGCACTCGGATGTGGAGTGCGGTGCCCTCCCGGAGTGGCAGTGGGGGGTTACTTCATTAGTAACGCCTCAGCAGCTGGTTTTATTAACGTTTTAGGGTATTTGTCTCCAGAAGAGGCAAAAAGTGCACTTAGACAACTCACAGAAGGAACACCACAGGTTATAGCACAGCTGACGCTTCTAGTCTGCACCTAACAGCCTTCACCAATACCTTACAACTGACGCCTTTTACAAACTACTGAAGTGAAATTTTAAAATAAAGTCACATTAAAACATATGGTGTGCACAATATATATTTGGGAAAAACAACACACTTTGCTCGTTCACCTTGCAGCCCTTGGAAACTCCCCACTTCAGTTCCTCTTGCCCCACCGCAGCACCTGCACTAAATCACTTACACTGGTTGTGGTGGATGGATTTTAGTTCGATTTTATCTTTCTGCCTTCACCACCACATGCGATCTTCTCTATTGTGATTACACAAAGAAAACTGACTTAAAGGAGGTTGTGTAACTCTTACCCGTCCCTGAGTAACGTGCACTCCTTGTGGGAAAGAGGCTGGATTTCACTAGTTTGTAAATTATTTGGAAATTAAAGTATTAAACACAGCAGGAGTGGATAAAAATGAAAAACCCTCACATTTACTGGCAAACCTAGTACATTAAAATATATTTCAGATGGAAATCTCTTTATGTACCTGCATCCGATGATAGGCAGGGAGCCCTGTCTCACACTAGCTTGGCTGTAATGGGAGATTTGTCTTCTAAGGAGTCTAGCATACTCCAATGAGATCAGGGTATGCTACTGAGTCTATAATCCACAAAGATCCAAATGTATCAAGCACGGGAATGTTGGTGTAAGCCTTGTGGTTCTTCACTACATTTACTTTAGCATCTTCTCTAAAAGAAGGAAAGTATTTGGATATCTAACATACACACAAAATGACTAATTTTGATGCGAAAGCTCCTGTTTTCCACTCTAGTTTAGGAAGACTAAGAGAAGCATGTGCTCAGTCTCAACAGACTTAAGAGGTAGCACTTGTTTGCATTAGTCTTAAGAATTGACTCACATCCTTTAGAAACTGAGTTATTGATGATTTAGTGTTCCATCATCTGGCATACACTTTATTTTTTAAAAAACAGCAGTAATTTTATAGACTTCAGGTTTAATGCAAAGGTTCTTAGTTTTGGACATTTATCTGATAAACAGACAAGAAAACAGTAAGAACGGGATAAATGCAACATTTTATTGTGAAGCTAAAGCTATGTGACTGCTCATCATGCTTTTTTACATCACTTATTAATAAAATGGTGTTTAACATTTCCAAAAACATTCTTAAAGGAACACTCTGAAGCAAAAGTCCTTCAAAACAACAAAATACAAGAATTAACCCCATCCCAAACAGGAGTCCCTCAATGGTATTTAATGGGGGCAGTTGTTTTGTCTCCACCTTTGGTTTTTGTCTCTTTAGTCCAGATTGCTGAAAAACATTGACTAGCCTTCCACATAGATTAAAAAAAAAAAAAAAAAAAAAAAAAAAAAGAATCGTGGCAAGAAGAACAGTTTGTGTTCCCAGTGTCTATGACAGGCATTCAAGTATTAGATAAAGTATTTCCCAGTTCTAACGGCAGAAAATAATAAAAGTCCTGCAGATCTGAGAGGCAACACCTTTAGCATCCTCAAAGAATATACCTGTATAAACCATCTACTAATAATGTTGATCTTTTCTCAAAGCCACTCCTCTGAAACAGAACTTTTAAGAGTGCTTCTTATGAAGACAAAAAAAAAAAAATCTTACAACTGATTACCAGGTGTCATGTCAAGAATGTGCAAATCAAAAGAAGAAACTGAAACATTCTGATTTGACCCACAGGGTTTAGCCAATACATTTAACCCCCAGAGGAGTGTTTACCTTGCCAATTATTGCTGAACTCAGGAGGTAGTTATTGACAAGTTACACAGTTTTCACCAAAACAGTTAATTTACAAGAGAAGGAGTAAGATGTAATACACATTTACTTTAGATAATCCTGTCTTTGCAGGAAACTAAAGTTTACTTCCACATCCTGTTGAATTATAGTTACAGTATTTAGAGGAAAAAAAAATCTACTGGTCATCTCTTAGGATGACCAACAGTTACTCCAAGCATGGAAATTCAAGTAGATGAAACAACATCCTTCAACAGTGAACAGCAGCTCAGGAGAATCTAACAGTGAAATCAGCAACTGCCTCTAATTAGCACCATGATCAAAGTAACTTCTTGCATGTACTACCTGCCTGCTACATTTCATTCTATTTCTGATAGCTGGTAGAGGACCCCGACACTAAAAATATAGGAGCCTAAGACTGCTACAGAATCAGTGAAGGTCTGTAACCTACAATAGTGCCAGTGCTTGCCATCTCCCAGAGCTGCCACATGCAGAAGCATCACTAAAGCGTTAGAAAAGCTAAACTTATCTTAGGCACAACTACGCATTATCCCTGTCTTGGGGAGGAAAGCAGTAGACAAATCTAGGGCACGAAGTTTCACCACAGATGGTTAAGCAAGTCTTAAGTAGAATGGTGCTTTCCCTATCAGTTGCAGAACAGATATTTCAGTTAAATTTGGCAACATATCTGGCTTCAGTATTCCCGGTGGTGCCTTGTACTGAAGTTTCACAAAGTGTACCCTGTAGCAGTGCCAACCCGTGCTAAAACCTGCTTGTTTAGAATAGGAAAAAAACAAAACAACAACAACAAAAACAAAACAACAACAAAAACTTATTCTACACCAGAAGGTAAGTTTAATTGTCACAGGAAGTTGTATGCATAAAAACCATCATTTTAATCACATTCAAGAGAGTCTAACAGTGTAATCAGCATGTGCCTCTAATTAGTGCAGTGACAAGCACTTCCTTCTCCATTCAGAGATTCCATTCTTCTCAGTTTTCAAGTGTTGCTATCACATTTGATATCTACATAAAGCAATTTGCAGGGCCGTATTCAACAAAACTGTATTAGTGCCTGACTTTCTGATGTAGTCAGAGATGAGCATTCTGCCCTGAAACCTCTTCCTAATGTACTGAACTCCATAAATCTAAGAGAGAGCAGAATAGACTATGTGCATAAATATCCTAGTTCAAGGTTTCAGCTTCTATTTCATGTTCCATACTATTTTCTTAGCCACATGAAGAGAACCAGTACAAGTTTCATGTACTCTCCACAAGAGTCAACATTAATAAAAGGGACATCATAACACGAGATACTCTCATTTTAAGGAAGAGCATAAATACAGTGCTTCATATTTTCCCCCCTACTGTTTTGCCACCAGAAGCAGTAACCTGCTGCCTTAGCACATATTGTTACCAACATGCAGAAGCACAGCACAGGCATTTCCTGCTTAATAAGAGGCAAAGATGTGTAAGGAAGGTTGTCAAAAAACAAAAGGGGCTTGTTCTACTTTTTTTTTTTTTTTTTTATTTCCCCTTCCCTCCAATCAGTAACTATTAAACTTTACATCAGTAAAACATATGCAGAGGGCCAGACGAGCTGCTTCCTAATCATCTCAAAGAAGTAGGTCAAGTCACTCATTCATTAGCAATGGGCAGGTTCAGGGAAATGAAAAAAATAAAGACAGTTTAGAGAGTTAATGCAATCCTGCCCTTTATAAAGGTTAAAAACATCCAGGCTGCTGTCCTGATAATCCTGTGCTAATTCAAAATTATGTATTAGAACACAATCTGATTTTATGGCAAATATGGTTGTGAAGTTCTATATAAAGATACCACAGATTTATGGATTTTTTTGTTTTTAGATCCTTTATACATGGTTAATCTAGCATGCAGATGAAAATCACTGTGTTGGGAATTAGTATATGTAGCACAAGAAACCAGAAAATGTGATGTAACACCTTGAGGGGAACATAATTATTATTCAAAGACACTATTCAGAAAATAGTGTAAATGTGATTTATGAACCAAATGGCACTTGGCCATGGACTTAAAATCCAGCAGCTGTGGGGCAAATTGATGTTGCAGAACAAGATTAAGTTCTTATTACTGCATTTCAGGAGTCATTCATAGAGCTTCAGGTTCAGCCATTAGGCAGGAAACAATCCAGGCAGGATAGGTACCAAAAAGCAGTACAACATCACGCAGAGACTCCTGACCCAATCTGGTCATACAAATGAGACTAATTTCTTTCCGAGGTAGCAGCTCAGACTTATGACCCTTCGTGCTGCACGCTACTGTTTTAGCAGATGGGAAGCTCTGCCCCTACTCTTCAGGTACCTATCACATGCCAACACACATATTTGAAATCAATACCAGTATATTCCTCAAAATTAAATGAAGGAAAATTGAGTTTGATAACGAATATTTAAGAACACTGAAGGTAATGATTCTGGTTTTAGAGGTCCCCATTTGCAAAGGATCTCAGTGAAAATTTACAAACTATACCAATGGGAAGACTGGGGGCCTTACTTAGCTTTTTGGCAGTTGGTAATAAAATAGTATCTGTATTTAGCACTACGAAGTCTATGACAAATACATATAAAATCAGCCAGGAATCTTAGACAAAGATACTCTACTGAAGGCAGAACTAAGGCAAAGCAACCAAGACATGAGATCTGAGATACTGAAATCTTTTAACATTTCTTACTTCTCCAGGAAGGTGAATCAGGGGAACAGAAATCACATTTCATTTACACCAGCCATACATTTTATAGAGTCATACCCTTAGAAGGCTAGAATTGGTTTGGTTAGACTATTTCAAAAGGCATACTAGTGTAACACAATCTTCTCTTATATTAAAAACAATGAAATAAGTTAAAAGCATCCCTGGTTCAAAAAACAGAATACCAAACATATTGCATGTGTGTGTCTCAGAATTTTTATACAGCTTCTGCTATTTTTTTTTTTTTACCTAATACCACACAGTAAGCACTGAGTCCTCTGCTGGTATTACTGTATTTGCACTGCATCAGCTTTGTCTTTTTCACATATATAAAATATATTATATATAGTCAATTTTTCAGATGAGTAGTCCCAGAAATATTTAAGACTTACTCCTACCAATAAAAAAATAAGGAAAAGCTAAGAACAAAATTTCCTGTTAAGAGCAAGAGCAAACAAAATAAATAAATCAAATTAGTTAAAACAGCTGTAAACAATATGCAACTTTGTAACATCACTAAGTTTGGAGAGTTGTCTTTTTTTTTTTTTAATTTTAAAACTGTTCTAACAAGGAACTAGTATTCTGCCTTACAAACATCTCAGTGTTTAATTGATGCAGAATTTGTAAACAAGATGTCAGGCCTTTAGAAGTAAAGGCAAGGATGTTTTCCTTTATTACAGTATTTAAAGGCTATCACTTGTGTTTTTCTAAAAGCTTGTCATTTATATAATAAAAAAACAAGTATTTGTACAAAGATGCAGTTTCTTTTAAAAAAGCAGATCAGTCGAGTGTTTCATACTTTAATACATAATCCAAAACATATGAAAGCTATAAAAACATTAATGTGTGCCGTGTATTAAACATGTAGCCTTGTGTTTTAATGCTTACATGTGTAGATTAAAAAAATTATCACAATGGAAATTTTACTTTCAATTACTGTAACCAGACCAGACCAAAAGACAAAGTAGAAACACATTGTTTCTCAAACTTGACAATTAGCATCACTTACTCTCTCAGACATCAGCTGGGCTTCAAGTCATACACCATAAGCGTAAGCTAACATTCTACCAATGGAAGCGTTACAAAATGCATGAAGAGAAAATGCTGCCAGTAAATGAATGTCTTAGTCTATTTTTTATTTAGTCTTTTTTTTAAAACAGTTTGAACTGGTTTTATATGCTTTTTTGCTGTTCTGCTATCAAAGGTCTTTTTTAAAACTGTTCTGTGAACAATGCAGTCACATTACAACTAAACAAAAAGACAAATAATAACAGACCAGCTGCATTTTACATTTTAATAATCTTAATCTCCCAGTGCTGTTCTTCGTCTTTGCATAGGGAAATTGTTTTATTTGGCACATTAAGGGTAAAAAAAAGTCAAAAACAGCCGAAGTTTACAAAAATCCAACCGTAAATTAGTAGTTGTCAGGAAGAAGAAAGCCAGACATTAGTGTGTCATGGCAAAATTAAAAACAAAGATAACACACAGAACATAAGGAAAAGGTCATCCAATGATAAATATCATCAGAGCCCTCTAGCTGAAACAAAATACACATATTATTGTTCAAACTATGATCAGATTGCTAGGAATCTTATCCCAAGTCCTATTGTGCTCTTACTTACAGTGTGTAAATCCTCCCTAAATGGTAAGGAGGCTTTGATGAACACATTTCACATTGTATAATTTCTTCTTGCTCTCAAGTTTTAATGCAGATACTTAAAGATCTGTAAAGTCCTGTAAACTGTTTGCTTTCCAGTAGCCTGTACCAATTGCTCCTCAGGCAGCACTTTGTTTCACAGCAAGTCGTGTTTCACACTGTGGTATCTCCAAAGTCCTTGTTCCAGCGAATATATGCTTCCAGGGTCTGAGGGCTCAAACTGCGCTTTATCTTCTTCAACGACTCGGTGAAATCTGATAATTTGATATTTCTCATCTAAAAGAAAAGCGAAATACCTCCAGGTCACAAGTGGTTTATGCCCTTCAGTTTATTCACGAAGTAATTCAGTATTCACTTTTAACAAAGAATGTTCTAGGGATGCTTCCTCTGATCTGACACATAAGTCTTTTGTAAATTAAGATTATCAGCATTTAGAGTTTTATTGTAACATTTGGTAGTCATGTCAGACTTAATAGCATATGAAACTGTGTTACTACTTCCTATTCCACTAGGTGGTGCAAGCCAGTGCCTATTAGGGCACAGGACTGAGTGAAGAGTAGTTGGACATGTGACTTTTTAAAGTCTTTGTGGTAAAGCTCTGCAGACCAGGAGAGTAGGTGGAAGACAAGCAAAGTGCATGGAAGAGCAGTCTCATCGTTAAACGAGTATTAACATTACAACTGGTGAAGATCCCCCAGGTTTTGTTGGGACTGGAGTTTCCAAACTATGGGAGGGAAACTTGCATTCACAAAAAAGGGACTGTTCTTCCTGGAAGAAATCCTTCCATCTCTTTGTAGCCTTAGCCATGCTCTAAGGCTAAATGTAGTAAGCAACATGGAAATTAAGTTCTTCAGAGTTTTCCCTACGTAACTGTGGTTTCCATGTACATTTTGAAAAGAAAATTTTATATAGAGGACTAATCTCTTCTTTTTTCTTTATGTTTATAAATAAAAACATATCTGTTTTAAAATCACACAGAGATTCTTCCTAAGATGACTTGTCTTATGTAAAGCTGCAAAAAAATAATAGTTTGATGTAATAATTCCAGGAAGGTTTTGGGGGAGTAACACCAAGAAAATGAAAGCCAGCCATGCCTCTGACATGATCTGAAGGGTAACATGAAGTTGCAATTCAGTGAGAGAAAGATAGGGCAGTTACCTGAAACTATGAAAAGCAGAAGCCTATTATCAGAAAGAGGTGCTCTTAAGTGTGATAACCAAAACCATGCAAAGAACCTCGGACATCTAAGCACAGAGTTTTCTTCTCAATCACTATTTGACTACATGACAAATGCCTGCTGAGGATACGTTCCATTGAAAAGGGGAAACAGAACTGCTGGAATAGCGTACCTCACTGGCAGACATGTTCTTCACCTGTTCTGGTTTTAATTCTGTAAAAATAAAGAAAGATCATTGAGTTTCACAGGAAAACTCATCACTTCTGTGAGCTAAAGCATGATAGAAGTAGTTTAACCTGAAAAAAAACCAACACAGCTATGACTTATACCTCCCTGCCTCAACATAACCTCCTGTACAGAAATGTGATATTTCTCCTCTCCTTCCTCCCCATTTATCAACTCCTATCCAGGCTCCTCCCACACTGATTCATTGCAGATATTGTACAAGGCGTTAGGCAGAACTACTTCCTTCCTCAGAAAGTACAGGAACACCATCCAAACATAACAGCTGTCCTCCACCATTTTATTCCTGGAATCTACAACCCTCCCCAGCCTGAAAACATGCATAATTCTCAGGGAACTGAAAGCTACCATTAGCCAAGCATATAAAAATCAAATCAGGCAGCGCATGTAAGATTACATCTTGCCATACACAGTACGGGGGTTGGGGGTGTTCTGATCATTCTATCATTCTTCACCATTCTACAGTTTTCTACTTGAAATACTGTTATGGTATCAACATATTACAGCACACTTTTTGCTCTGAGAGCACAGGAAAAAGAAACATAGATGGGATTGCCAAGGCTGACATAAAAGACATTTAAAAAATGTTTTATTTGGAAACCAGGAACAGGTGGAAGAAACATTATGCAGTCTCTTCTCAAAATGGACTTGCATGGGAATTGATTTGCCAGCAAAGTAAAGCCTGCGTACCTTAATGCATACATTGTTAATCAACCACTCTAAATTAACATTTCAAAGTCTCCAAGGGCACTGAGTTTTTGCAAAGCCTAAATATAAAGCCATCCAACTTACCTCGGATAGGACCCAGTGCTGCATCCTTTGCTAACGCAGTTAAATCACTCCCAGAGTATCCATCTGTCATTCTTTGTAAAAGCAAAAAGTAGGGAGTAAGGAAAAATAAAAAGCTTTAAATGCTTAAGTATTTTAATTACACATGGTTAACATGTTACTTAATCAGAAAAAGAATACTATTAAAATGTTGGTTTTGCGAGTTCAATAAACCACATTAATAAACTACAAGTGCATTCAACTTAGATGATTTATATTTAAAAGTCTTCTCTAGCTTAAATTTAGGTACAGATACTCAAGTCCTGCATAATTTGCTAAGGAAAGTAAAAAGAGCAGCCAACTAAGATTTGCAGATGAAAACTAACCCCAAGAACGTTACTACTTCTGTTACAAGAATGTCCTACCACCAGTTTGTCGTGATTTGCTGCAGGTGAGTATAAAACCAAAAATCAACTGTCCTGTAAATCAATACAATGAGAATCCAATACCACGCATTTTGATGATTTGATCAGGTGACCGGTTTTCTGAATAAAACTTCTGGTTGACACTGGAGCCATACAAAGGGTAAAAGCAGGCATTACTAAAAATCTAACAGCGTTTGGGTTTGAAAGTGATAGTTTCACAGTATGCCTTTTGTGGAAAGCAACAGCAGGAGCTGACTAGTGGATGCCAGAGAAGAAAACATTCTATTAATTCAGCAGAGTAACAAGTCTTAAGAGCAGCACCTTGTTGCTTAGCAAGCTGCAGTACAAACAGCATTAATTTTGGTGGAAGACCTTTTTCCAGTGTTGAATACTCAGTAAGATAGACTATATTCTCAATGTACTTGGCAAGCAATTCTCAGGATTGGCAGTCTGCATCTTAGTAGAGAACCGAAACTGCCTCCTACAGTGTACACAATGGAAAACAGGTCTCTCTCATAGCCTAAGTCTAACTCGTCAACTTATTCCCATGTTGAAGCCTTAAATACTTCAAAGATTAAAGCTCTCCACTGAACTGAGAAGCCACAAATACTGCTAATACAGGTGAAAAGAAGTAAGGATTACCTAAAGAAAAGAAAAAAAGAAAAAACAATTTATAGCAGTGACTGGCTATAACGAGAAGTCAAAACCAACACAGGTTCCTTGAAGGAAAGCCATGCCTAACTTACTATCGTTTTATGACAGTTACCCACCTAGGGGTGGAAGGAAAGGCAGTGAATAGGTTTTGGGTGGGTTTTAGCAAACAAGTTTTTGATAGTCTCTCACAGTATCCTTCTGGACATCTGTTACACAGCTATATAACTACATGATGCAACAGGCAAACACTTGGCCAACAGGTGAGGCTCCAAGAGTTACAGTAAGTGCGGTACAATCGGGTTGGCAGCCAGTCAGTCACTAGTGGGGTTCCCTGAGACTCAATTTCAGGGCCAGTTCTCAATTTTTATTTTTTAAAACCATTAACTTGGGACTATTCAGTCAATAACTCCTGGGCACAGGAGCTGAGATGCACAAAATAAGTTTGCAGACAATACGAAATTAGGAGGAACCCCTGATTCCCTTGAGGATAGAAAGGCCTTATAGAGACATCGTCATAAATTAGAGCACATCAATCTTAACAAAATCCAGCTAATTCTGGATTCTATATCTGGGATGATGCAATCCTAGATGTATGTATAGGCTGGGGGACATGTGGAGTGCAGGCCTGCAGAAAGGGACCCAGGGGTTTTTGTTGATGGTAAGCTTAATAAAAGTCAGCAGCATGCCCCTGGAAGACAAAAGGGCCAACCATATCCTGGGGCATAAGCACAGCATAGCCAGCCAAGTCAACAGAAGTGATTGTCCCACTACACTCTGCATTGGTGCAGCCTCACCTGGAGTACTGTGCACAGCTCTGGGCTCCACAGTATGCAGATATAAAGATATTAGAATGTGCCCAAAGGGCACAAGAAAGATGGTGAAGGGTCTACAGGGTAATAGGTACGGGGAGCAGCTGAGGCCCCTTGTTTTGTTCAGCCCCAAGCAGAGCAGGCTGAGGGGAGGCCTCATGGCGGCCTGCAGCTCCCTCACGAGGGGAGCGGAGGGGCAGGCGCTGAGCTCTGCTCTCTGGGGACAGCGACAGGACCCGAGGGAACGGCATGGAGCTGGGACAGGGGAGGGTCAGGCTGGGGGTTAGGGAAAGGGTCTGCACACAGAGGGTGGTCAGCACTGGGATGGGCTGCCCAGGGCAGTGGTCACAGCACCAACCTGCTGGAGTTCAAGAAGTCATCCTATGATTCTAAGTGTTGGGACAGCGCTCACATTTGGGTTAACTCTTAGGTGGTCAGAAGTTTGACTTAATGATCCGCGTGGGTCTCTTCCAAATTGGGATATTCTACAATAAATTTCATAGCCCTGCCTTCTGGAGATAACAATGTTATAGTTTACAAGGAATTGCAGAGGAGAGAAGGAAGTTCACAGAATCATAAAGGAGGTTAAATTCCTGTTTCTTCTGGAGTGGAAAAAAAGATGAGATGGAACACACAAGGCTCTTGACCTTGGTCTTTTGTCTAAATTCTTCCAGAAGAAGTGTACTTAAGTTGCATTTGTAATTTGGTGTGTAAATTTGCAGTTAGAATACAAATCACTGCCTTCTTCCTCCAGCTAGCTATCACTGCAGCCTAAGTATGGCCTCAGCTAGCATCCTTGAATTACAGAGTACTTATTCAGGTGGATTATACGCCAAGTTTCTGTAACATTATTAAGAGGCTGACAAATGCCACACCCAATAGTGTGCTCGCCTCTTGTGTACTACCACAAACAGAAACAGAGACTGAAGTACATCCACTTGAATATTTGGTTACTCACAGTCAGTTTTTACTCCTTCCTGCCCAAGGCACTTTACCTACTTGTTAGTCTACCTTCCTTCACACCCACTACATTTACTTCTGAAGATGGAGAACAGCACTACTGTGTCAACATTAATGATGAAAAACAAAACACAACACCTAGCTTTGTCATAGGAAAGGCCTTTAACTTGCATTTTTCCAAACATACATGAAATTGAGAAGAACCTAAAATTATCCAGTGCTTGCTCTGTTATGTTGGTAATATCTTTAATAAACCCAGCAGACAACCAAATAAAAGTTGCTTTTGAAATGCATGAGCAATGCAAAACCGGTATTTGCATCATGGAGGAGAGCTGGACTGCCTGAGGGATTAGTGAAGAGAAGCATCTCCCTCTCATCTCCACAGAAAGAAGTACAGAACATCACGTTTCAACATCAGAAGCCTAGCCAGTTAGTACAGGGAAAAAACAAGCACATATGTATACAATGGTATAGGAAAACAATTTCCTACAGCCTGAAACCTTCCTAAAATACATCTAATGCATTGACAGTAAGTTTTATCACTTTTGTATGATCAACAACATCAGTTACATTTCGAATGAATAAAATAGTCTGAATGAATTTAGTAGATAAGTATTTATTTAGTATAGTTACAGAATTCTTACCTAGCTAGTTGTGCCAACTCTTTTTGGGTCAATGGACTTCCTTGCTTGCTTAGAAGATTTCTTAGCAAAATCAACCTTGTCTAAAGAAAAAAAAGAAAACAGATTTTTATGTAAAAACTGATTTTTATGATACACAAAATTGCAACAACAGAACTATCTGTTTGTCAGGTTAGCTTTTGCGCTTCACTGGTTTAAACTCGCCTATAGAGCTTTTGTGGATTAGACTGTACACGATAGTCTCCCCAGAGGAAGAGAGAGGGATTTGCTAATAATGAGGACAAGGGTCATGCTTGCTCTAAAAAGGCACTAAATAATAAGAATGTTAGAATCCTCATCAAAAGCCCTAAATTGCTGTTCAGCTAAAAAATATTAAGAAAAGTACTTTCATCTTTTGCAGTAAACACTCCTCTAGCCAACCAAACCTGCTCCTGCATGCCATATTTCAGACTTGTCAATGCCTGCCTGTATGTAAGGCAACACTGCACTAACAAAGTAGATACTAACAGATTTGCTAATATCAAGGGTAGAAAAATGCAACTGATTAATGTAGTTGCCAGAATTAAAACACAGTGTATATGGCCAAGCTGGGTCAGAAATTAAATTTAAAAAAAAAAAAAAAAAACAACAATCATCCATTAGGGCTAGTTAAGGATAATGTACAAAATGCTTTTTGGGGGATTGTTTTGTTTTTCTTTCAAACACAATTGATCTAAAATTGAAGAAAATACATAGAAACCAATACTTACTTCCTCATTTGGTAAAGATACATATACCCGTTTAGTGAATCGTCTAGGAAAAAACACATATATAAATACAAGCACTTCTGTAGTTTTGTGGTGCATACAGATCTAGCATTTGGTTTGATAGATATGTCAATTTCACTTACATAATCTAATTCTAGAGAGTAGAACTACAAATTAAACAAATAACATGCATGAGCTGCTGGTGTCACCTTACTCTTCTTGAAGTCATGAAACTCCTTCCAAAGAGAAAACAATCTAAAGGTAAATATATCACTGACTACCAGCAAAAATAAATAAATAAATAAATAAATAAATAAATAAATGAAGCATCCCCTCACAGGAGGACTTCTGAATTATTAAAAATGCAATTCATTTGTTCAGACAGTGCCTATTTTCCTCAACCAAAAACGAAGAGAAGCAAACACGAGAATTTGCAGCAAAAAAAAGTCCTAAGGCAAATCTACAGCAAGATCTTCAACCACAGGTGACATCGAAAGTCCAATATTTGCACGGAAGAAATACTAGATTTCATTCATTACATTTCTTTCTTCAGGCTGTCATTTAGTTCCAAACACAAAAGAAGCAGTATGTAAGATACGTGAGAGTTAGAAAATGCTGACTTAGTCTCCACAGGCACTGCTGTGTTAGACAACAGCAAGACTGCCATACTTGTGCAGATGTATCCCAAAAGAGAAGAGACAAGCACCTCTTTGAGAAAGTAAATAAATTTTTTTTGCCAAACAATTTTGCCTAATTAGTCCAAGACATAGAACAAGCAGGACACTAAACATCAAAACCTGCTGTTCATAAAACAAGCATCATATGATTGCCTTCAAAGAAGAGAAGAGACGTTTTGATACCTGAGAACAGCATCATCAAGCTCCTGTGGCCTGTTTGTTGCTCCCATCACAAGTATTCTGTCCTCTCCAGAAGACTGCACCTACATAACGCAGAAAGGCAAGACAGCTTTCAGTTAACATCATATAGTTAGCGACTTGTTATGCATTCAGTGCACTGATGGGATTTTACTGTTTTTAAAGGCAATTAACTTGGCCTTTATACAAATAATATTGTAAGGGCATAATAATAAAAAAGTAAAAAAATTTAATAAATTGTGTATACCAATGATCTGCACTGGTCTGTCTGAAATCATTATCACTTAAGTCTCACGTTACCCCTTAACAAAGTGCACTTTTATGAGGCAGATCCCTTAAAGAAAAAAAGGATACTAGTTAAAACTCATTTAATTCTCTTTTATTTACCAAAAAGAAACATGTAATTGCAAACAAAGATTCACCTCTGCCTAACCCTCCCAAGTGTCCTTGCTCTGTAAAATCATTTGTTCTCAAAGCTCCTTTATTATAGCTATTTGTTATCCTTTCCTCTCTTTTCTCTGTTCGATCTATTATTTCAGCTCCAGATTACTGTCTCCTACCTTTCAACTCAGACCAATTTTTCCAGAATATTGTAGTACGCAGGCAAAAAACAGCAATAAAAAAAAAGTTTGCCAACCAAGGGGGTGGTTTGGGAATACTGGAGAAAAAAAAAAACAGCAGCCAAATAGAATTTGTGCTTCATCTGCAACTTGTACAGGCATCTACTACATTAGCCAATTCTGCTAAATCAAGCAACAACTAGGACTAGATACTTACGCCATCAAATTCTATTAAAAATTCTGTTTTTAGACGCCTACTGGCATCATGTTCACCTTCTCGTCTTTCACACAGAAGGCTATCAACTTCATCTAAAAAAAACAACAGAAGAAATACACCTTAGTTATGCATACAACACTGAAGTCTTCGTAGCCCCTTAAGTTCTTTCACTAATATAGGGCTCCAGAAAGAAAGATCAAATCTTTTTTTCTGTAGGAGACAGACACATCCATTTTTAATATATAAGCAAACATTAAAAGCTTGTCTAATTTTCTGACTAGATTTACCATGCTGCTGTGTGTTGTCATTTAAATATGCAATACAAACCATAGATCAGATAAAAAAACCTTGCTGGATAATAAACTGTAACTCGGGACAAGCAAGGCCTATTCTTATGTTTGAAGTTTAACGTTAAAATGATCTTGTTCTGTAAAGGTAGTAAAGGCTGTGTGTTCTTGGTGCTATTTTTTCCCCTATCGGCACTAAAATAGCAGCAATCTAACATGTTCTGTTGGAACTGATTAGCCAGCAGATCATAACCAAGACGTTGCCTTTACACTACAGAATTACCCCAAGTAGTTCACCTGGCAATTCAAACTTAAGTCGTCAAAATGTTTAAGGAAGTACACAAAAGGTCAACAGCGTTTAATGTCTTACCAATAAAAATTATAGAAGGCTGAAGTTCTCTTGCCACTGCAAATAGAGCACGCACCAGTTTCTCACCTTCACCCACCTGAAACAACAATAAACTGTTTTTTAGAAGGAGTTTAGAAAGCGTTTATTAAAAGACCCCTAACACAAGGACTTCCCGAAAAAAAAAATATTCTGACAAAACAAACACACTTAATCCACTGGTACATGCCTAGCTAGGTTACCAGTAGCTGAGTGTTTTATACACTTTTTTTTTTGTCTTAAATATCACAACTTCACTTATGATTCCAGTTGGGACATCAAGAGGTTTTGGTACCTAAATCGTGAGAGATCTTAGACCATTATTTTCTTAAAAGAGAAGAAAAAACAACCACCACTCCTCCGTATCACAGCCAGTATCATCCTGAACTGCAAAAAAAGCCTTTGACACTGAGTTATCACAAGCACAAACCACTGTTTTTACTTCACAAGTCACTTCCCTAAGGACTTCATATTCACTATATGCAACCAGTTCAAAGACTTGTCAGAAGTCCTGGCCTTCTTAAGCCCCAACTATAGCACATGTGTTTTCAGATTAATACAATTTACTTACATATTTTGAAGTTAGGCTTGCTGCACTTATATTGAAGAAAGTGGCATTGGACTCTGCAGCAACTGCTTTGGCCTAAGACAGAAAAGAAGTACTTTTTAAAACAAATTGACGAGACCTCTGTAGCTCTCACTGATATTCTTAATAGTCCTTTGAAAACCCCCTACACTTCTCTAATCACAACACCTCCACAGCCAACTACAACTTGCTTACTGAAGAATACCAGTCTCCAGCTTCTCTCAATGTATCATGAGAAGCTACTGAAAACAGTTTTAACTCATTTAGGGTGGTAATTTAGGATAGCAGTTGAGTCAAGCCACGTTAACATTATTATTTTTTCCTCCTCATCCCATCTATACAAAAACTGCTTTCAGAGGAAAGCTAGAAAAAAGAATCAGTTCAGCCAGAATGCATTACCTTCTTCCTTAACAGCTTCACCATGCTCAAGAAGTTATGGTTCCCTAGTTTTACGGGGCTTTTTTGGCAGGGGTGAGGGGAGGGTTGTGGGTTTTGTTTGTTTTGAACTGATTACCAATTGAGTTCCAATAGGTAAACCTAACAGAAGAGCCCAAGTGAGCCGCTCAGCAGTCCTGCTCATGTGTTTCATAGCTTCAGCAAAGGCAGCGTGCAGCTGCAGCTTGCCACGTGATGCGGGAGGATGCGCCCAGCTCAGCTGCACCAGGACACACAGTGTTCCCTGGCTGCTGCACAGCCATTTCACTCCAGCTCCCTCAACCCTGCACGTCAGGCTGTAAAACAAGGAGCCAGGCAGTTCTCCAGCACTTGCATTTCTCACACAGCGGTGTGGAAGGCAGACAACTCCTTTCTTGCTACCGTGCTCTCTCCCCAGTTCCAAAAAATACTCATATTTCTGCTATGTTTTAGTGGAGAGCAGGCTATTTTTAAGTGCTGCTTTATACAAACAATTAACCACGTTACTTTCATTCTCTCTGAAAATAAAATTTAGACATTACATTTTTTCCACATACACTGCTGGAGGAGCTCTGCTAGAAGTTCTAACAGCGTTCACAGAGCAATGTACAGACATAACACCAATAAGCTTCCAGTTAAAGCACAATATATCTAAATTTTTCCATAAAAGATGGCACTTTAAGAGTAGTTCTAAATTATGCAACATAAAGGTTACTTGGAAAAACAAGTGCAGAAAAACTGAAAGCCACCCCACATGGTTACATTCTAAGCCCACCAACTCTTGCATGCAGTAGAGTTTTCTCACCAGCATTGTCTTCCCATTTCCTGGTGGGCCAAACAGCAACAGTCCACGTGCAGGAGCTCTAAGTCCTGTAAATAACTTTAAAGATACATAATCATAAATTACCTTGGAAGAACTGAAGTGCTAGAAACTTAGCATAAATATATAAACACTTGGCTAGATCACTACATGGAGAACTCGTGACGATGATTTTTAATTTTCTTTTTTTTTGTAAAACTATGAAAAAAATCTGAGTTTTATTAAATAGCAAAGGAAATCCTAAAGTCTGATTCTAAGCCTTACCAACATTAACAGTCTCCAATTAGCTTAAATCCTAGGATCACAATTCTGCTTTATCAACAGTGATGATTGTTGCATCCAAAAGCAAGCCATTTAATCTCGGCTGGGGGATGACAAAGAAACGCTGATATACCTTTATAAGAAAATGACTAAAGATTAAGGAATGGCTTACACTGGCAATGATAGCAACAGTTCTCCAGCTGTATGTATTTTTTAGGGAATTTCTACATTTTATTACTGACTTGCCCTAATGCAGGTGCCTATCATCTCTCACACAACGGTTAAATTACACCATGATAATTCTGGGCATGGACACACTGTGAAAGGAGCATAAGAGGCAGTAATATATTCCCAAAGACCAGCCTATCAGGCTAAAGCAACAAATTCCATGTAAAAATGTGAGGCAGTGTGCACATGCAGGTGTGCAGTAGGAGGGTAAAAGCAGTGCTCCTATTAACTCCATATAGAAGAACCACTTCATCTTTTTTTTTTTTTAAATGAACATCTTGAAGACTTACGCCTTAACCTGAAGGTATTTAAAGTATTACTTCACCACCACCTACTCCCTCCAAATTCCACTGATAATCTCCTCACTCTCACTTCGCACTGGATTCATTTTTCCTACGCTACGAAATTGCACATATCATACCTCCCATCACAGAAAGCAAGTGCACGCTTTCTCACACAACGCATCTCTTCTGTTTTTTTCTGTAGCCTGTTTTACTACTTTCAAGCGTCTCAGAGTTCTGTTTTTGGCTTCACACTCATTCCTCCATTCTAGCTTCCAATAATTCCAATAAACAAAGAGAACGGACAGTATGGAGGCACTTGTATATACACCAAGTTTGAAGCCCACTGGCAACAGACACTCCTTTCCTCATTATCCAACATCAGAAATGGTTCCATTAACAATTTAGTGTTTCCATAACATGACCAACCAACATGGATTTTCTCTATTATTTCATTATAAACAGCATTGCTTGTTGTGTTTGATCCCTAAAAACAGGGCACAGGAACACGTTAACATGGTAACTAATACATACCACCTGCACCACTGATTTATTGAGCACTTTCATCTGGATGACTCTGTATTTCTGCTTTCCATGCTGCACACCATTACATGCACCCCCTCCTCACTCTTTTTATTAGGAATTGTTCTTTCAGAGTTCTATCATTTTCAGATATTCCAGACCAAATTTACAACTCTCACCTTTACCTTCTCCTATACAGTTAAGCTACAACTGTTATTTATCACTGAGAAACACTAAGCTTTTGAAGTTTTTATTAATAGACTAATATTAAATATGGTCTGAACTAATTGCTACTGTTTTATTGGCATCTTATTGCTGAAATGGTTGCCATCGCATCTCTAGCCAGCATTTTCATTCACCTCAACTTTTGCTCTCCTACAAAAATACTGTTAATTGGTTTGTTTAAACAAGAATGTTGAGGTTAAAACTAAAGTATTATTTAATTGAGTAAATAACCCCCCTATAGTTGCCACATTTACCATGTTTACTTACAAGAAAAAAAAAAGCCTTTTTTCCTCCAGGGAATGAAGTTTAAGAATTCATAGGACTCTCTGTCCTTGTTATATCTCAACCTACAGCAACATCAGATCCACTGCTAACTAAACTATTATGAAAGAGATCTTACTGAAAACAGCAACTACTATTGAAGGAGTCATAACCATTCCAAGGCTCACATTTCAAAGTCCTTCCCACCCAGCTCATTGTACTGGCATTACTGAACAACCAACTTTACATACTAAAGCACTGTAATAACAGAGATGGTATAATGACATTTGCCTTCTGTGTGAGAACACCTGAGCATGCATATTTAATGCCAAAGCTTTTTTTCCCACAGGTCTGGTATTCCTCTGATGCAACACCAGCTTTAAGTTTCTTCCCCACCACACTTCAAATCCAGAAACTGAATTACATGGAACAGGAAGAGCAGAGAGCAACTCCAGTCACCAGCCAATGTTACAAAAGACTCCCCAGAAACAAAGAACAAATGGCAATTTCACTTGAATAATCAGCGCTGCAGTAAAGCACTGCATGCAGTCTCTGCTAGAGTTTCTAGCAAGTGCAGCAACTATAGGAAACCATTAACTTCACACAAAAAAAGCTCAGAATTCCAATGCAATATAGGCTAGACCTCAATCCGAGTAGTCAAAGTAATTGGGGTACCACCTACAATAAATTAATCAAAAGCCTAAATAACTAATCTCCACTCAGCCAAGTAAAAAGCAAATCTACCCTCAGATGTTATACACCTCAATATACTTGTTCACTGCTATGCTTCCTTGCATCCTTTCCTGCTGTGAATAGGCTGTTCAGATTATCCAGAGAACTGACCACAATAAAAAATTAATATTTTCTAAATCTGATAATGCCATGAGGTAAGTCACCTATGTGATCTCCCATGTTTCACTCTTCCAGTTCTGAGCTTTGTCCTCTACACTTCCACACAAACAGCTATAGTTATCTGGAACAGTCAGCCTCACCAATTTTCAGGTGGTTTTTGTTTGTTGTTGCTTGTTTGTTTTGAGTGGTGGGTGTTGAAGCTGTTCCTTGGTCACTTTCTGCTACACTGACTATAGATAACGACCATAACCAGCAAAGATAGTGCAACAGAATCACCACTTTGTGTGTTAAACAACAAATTTCATTGATTCTGCCAGAGCAATAACAATACCAAGCTGCTTACCTCAGGTCTAAGAGAAGGAAGGATAACAATTTCTTGCAAGGCTTGTTTAGCCAGTTCCTGTCCTGCGATATCATCAAATTTGACAGCTGGCCCACTAACAAAGAAATGGAATACTAATTAGTCTAACAATGAGATACTCTTTCCAGCTGCAGCTGACTAATTTAATGTATTTGACGATTTATAAAGAACTATTTTGAGGAAATCTACATCTTACACTGTTATGCATTTCAAAAAATAAGCATTTCATATGTGAATTTTCTTTCATCTTACAAGGTAACAAAAAAAAAACAAAAAAACAAGAAGTGCAATTTTTCATTTCAAGAGCACCAAGATTTCATTGAATGAAAAACTGGCTTTCTGCTCTGAAAAAGACTACTGATCTTCAGACTTACCTATCAACAATTTCATTCAGGATAAGATTGGCAAGATTACTGTCC
Organism: Anas platyrhynchos; assembly: GCF_047663525.1. Classification (NCBI taxonomy): domain Eukaryota; kingdom Metazoa; phylum Chordata; class Aves; order Anseriformes; family Anatidae; genus Anas; species Anas platyrhynchos. Next base: position 31,931,842 of record NC_092589.1, on the reverse strand, counting down.
ACATTTCTAAATATCTTCATGTCTTTCTTTTTTCGAGCAGCTGGGGTAGGAGTAGAAGGCTTATTTGTTCTGCTATTTTTAGGAACAGCCTTGGGGGGAGAAAAATAAAAAAAAACTTAATACTTTTTAAGCACATTGTTTCAGATGCTAAATATCTACAAACAAGAATTCCTACTGCTGCAATACTTTGACAGCAGGCCACTTAAAAGCCATCAGGTTATAGAAACAGTAACATGTAACCACATTGATGTTCTTGTCTGCACATTCTACTCTTTGTTCTACTTTATTGTAGGGGTAGGACAGGGTGGGGAAATAAGGAGGAAAAGGAAACAAATAGGGCAAAAGAAATACAGCATTTTTCTCTTACTAGTACAGAATTTACTTTTGTATTTCAACCATAATTTAAATTAAATTTACTTTTCTATATGGTTGCAATAGGCATGCATGTTTTGGAGAAGGAACATGTGGGCAAAAATCTATAGTTCTGGACCAAGAGATTCCTTCCTCCCATCTTCTACATAACTGGCAGTAACATTTATTTTTATCCCAGCTCAGTTTTCCTCAGCTTCCCATGCAATTTTCAGAACAAAGTATTAACGCTTCTATTGTCATTACAACTCAACTCCACTTGCCCACCTGGCCACCCAATGCCCCCTGATTTCTAAAATCCACTGTGCAGCCTACTTTAAAAGGCATGACCAAAAATTTAGGGTTTTAGTCATTTGTTTTTCCTTAAAATCTTGTTGCTATCACACCACTACAATGCTGCCACAAAAGCAATAAATGCAGGGTTTGTTCTTGATTTTACATCAGCTCCCCCAGCATATATCACTCTATCTGTTGTCACCATACCTTGTGAGTTGAAGTTGTAGGGTTTGCTGCTGGTCTAGACGCAGGAGCAGTCGATATCCCACTGTAGCTAGGTGTTCTGTGGTGACCTGAAAGGCCTGTGGATCCAGTTTTTGCAACAGTTTTTGAACGTGGAAGGGAATTACTTGTGTGTGTTAAGGGATCCTTCTTTTTTGGAACTGCTCCACTTTCTATAAAGAAAACCAAATGTTATTAGAGCATTTTTAGCATTTGTACCTTCATCATCAATCCTAACTTGAAGATAGTGCTGTTGACAGATAGTACACTACCACACCAGAATAACACAAATTTTTGAAGATATTTCTTACTTTCAAGGATATATTAACTGTAACTTCATCCTAAAGTTTAGTTGTTTTTTTTTTTTTTTTAAGGAGCTCTCAAAACCCAGCTTACAAAAGCTAGGGACACCCAAGTTGTGTAGCAAGGAAAGAATAGCATCTCTCTCTTAAGACAGAAGTCATCAGAATGCCAGCCAGAAGATTTTTCTTCCCCAGAATTTCTATAAACAATCATTATAATAAAACAGCAAATTTCAAGCTGTTTGAGACTCAGACTGTTTGTTCCTTAAGTGATGTTAGCAGGCTAGTTACTTCAGGCACTAGCTAACACTGTCTAGCACCTTCCACACACACAAGTTTCACTGTAGAACTTGAAGTTGGGAAAATTAAAATAGCTATACCTGGAAGCAACTACTAAAAGCTTTTGCTTACAATTTTGTTTCACTTCAGCAATCTCAAGTAGTAAACTTGAATGGACGGCTTCCCTTCCTACACTTCAAATAAAGTTTCAAGATATTACACCACTGAACTGAAACATCACCACTCATTCCATTCATATTTATACTTGCTCCAACCTTTGTGATGGAGCAGGAAGGTCTTTCATTCTTTCATCTGGGGATGTGTAATTTAACGTACTGGCCACAGGCGATCAAGCTACCGAAGGCCATTTTTGGTCTAGAGCAAATGAAATGGCCTGATTTCTACGTTCTCTGCCTGGGATACATGATGCAATAAGGTCCATTGGCTCAGAACTGGCAAGTGTAGAACATCGAGAGGTAAGAAGCAAGCACACAGGCTGGTCAGGCGAATTGTTCATGATTTGAGTGCAGCTTCTGATTGCCTTTTTGTGTGCTGGGAGCACAGTACTGGACTCTGTACAGTACAGTACTGTTGTCTGCAGTGAAAACTGTAAACACTGCCTTATTTTATATCCTTTAAAAGGGATTAAGAAACCTTATGATTAGATAGAGAAATATGGCATCAGAGGTAAGGAAGCTCAGGACTGACTTTAGGTGCAAGTTTCTTCCATATGATTTTAGAAATCTGAAACTCAATTGGTCTTGTTAAACAACTGGACAAAAAACTGATTTTTAAGGTGATTAACACCTCTATGAAGAATTTTTTGTTTACAAAATTGCAGTTTAGTGAAAAATACTTTAAGGTAGAAAGCCATACCACTTTGACAGTTGCTTAAAAACTCAAGTAAGAATGCTTCAAAGAGTTACCATAAAAAGGCAAATTAGTTATTACCATGTTTTCAGCCTCTTTAAACTAAGTCATGTATTACCACAAGCAAATCCTTACAGTCTGCAGTTGTCCATGTGATGGATTACTTGGCTAACAATCTTCTAAAACCTTCTCTCAGTAACAAATCTACCCCTTTGGAGAGTTAAAGAAACTCTGCAGGGGTTATCATCAATAATGCAGATGCATCAATACACAAAACACAGGGGAACTTGAATACATTTAACTATTATCTTACAGGTCTGATGTTACTTCTTCCAAGAAGCAGCTACCTGACCAAATCACACACAGATTTGGAGCTGATAAATTCACTTAGCTATTCCTGCACAGTAATTTCCAAGTCAAAAGCTCTTCAAATTGGGCATGCTTAGTAACTCAAGTTCAAAACACAGCTTATTAATCTGTTAAAAACCCTAGCTGCTTTTGACTTGCCCAATTTAATCAAAAGAAGGCACTTTTTTTTTTTAAGGTTCCATTTGCACAACTGGTGTGAAGTCAACATGGGAAGGCTTCAAGAAGCTAAAATAACTTCTCTATTAACTCCTTCACCCTAACATGTTGCTCAATTATCACCCTTTTCCAGAACTTTCCCCACCTATTAAGATGAATACAGGCACACATTGCCATTTTTAGTATCACACAAATTGCACAGATAAAGAGTAATTCAGGAAGCTGGAAACACAGGAAGAACAAAAAAGGGTAAAGAAAATTTTCAAAGTAAATTATAATTTGTTTCCCCCAAAAAGGGAAGTGTGAAAGGTTTAAAAATAAGTGATTGTTTTCTCTACTTGTACCTGCAGGAATCAAACCCACTAAGCTCACATATATTCTGTGGTCAATCCTCCAGGGGAACACAGAAAGAAATGCTGAAGAACTGGACTTGAACACAGGCATTCAGTTTCAACTCCGTAGGCATACTCTGCTTTATAAACAAACTTTCAGTGAAGGGGTAAATAAAAAAGCATGATCAAACTTTTTCAAAATGAAAGGCTACCTAAGATTACTGATTTATGAAGTGTGAGGTGTTTAATCATATATGTATGCCACTTGTCAGACTGATGGCCCCTACAGCTTCATTACGTAAAATGTCTTTTGCTGTAATTTCTTTCCCTTATTTTTCAGCTACATACTTTTAAAGCTAATATATGTTGCAAGAGGCCATAAAACCTTTGTAGTATCCCTAGCAGCCTTTCACCAAATGTTTCACTATTTCATATAAAATTGTAAAGAAAGCCCTAGAGATCACAAAAAGAGAGCGTTGTATTTCAAGTGTATTTAAATCATGAAACAATTCTATTGTTTTTGTACATAGTAAAACTATTGCTTTACATATTTAAGGGAGAGTAATTGGAGACTGAACATTTTACTTTTTACTCTCCCATTCTTGACTGGACAGAGTAATTTACTTTAAGACTCCTGGCAAATGCCACTAGATCATACAGAAATCACTATCTGATCCTGAAAACAGCCCTGCAATCTTAATCCTCCATCCAAATATATATACATCAGAAGTCACAAACAAGCAAAGAGCATAATTTTTGGTGAGGTTTTCTGCTGGTTAAACTGTGATAAGCTGTAGGCATACATGCCTAATTCCAAGCTCCCTTACAGAAAGGAACATTAAAATTCATTTACTATATTTAACTGTTTTTAAAGACAAACCAAGGATATATTTGAACAACTTTAACAGAAGGTTGGTTATACTACACCCCTGGAAACAAAGAAATAATCAGGGAAACCCAATGATCTCTTGAGGTCCCTTCCAACCCCTACAACTCTGTGATTCTGTGAAGCATGCAGCTCTAGCTTATTTAATCAAGATAACAGTATGCTCCGCATTTCTAAAAGCAACCCAGTTATATTTTCTTTTATGTATCTAAAACCTATTAACACCTGTCTTAATGAAGAAGTTTCTGCTGTTTTTCAAGTCCTTAAACATCAAAAAAAAAGTTAGCATAAAAATGAGCAGCAGCAATTCCAACACTGCAAAACAGTTTCCAGCCTTTAGTTGTGATACCTTGAAAATCATCAGGGAATATTCCTCAGGAATTCCCTGCATGTGGCTATTGATAACATACAGAGTGACTAAGAAAATTTCCTTTGTGGTCTGTGGACCCCAAGTTGGGAAAAAAAATGGACTGGTCTAGAAACGTACGTAGGTATTATGTATATATATATAAAATTAAGAAGTATAGCTACATGTTTTCTGCAAATACTGCATAGCAAAATTCATGCAGCAATTCCAAGCCAATATTATACAGGATTGACATTTACAATATCCCCCAAAATAATAATTTCTTCAAAGATAGCATTCAGATTTTTCAAGTATTCAAGTAATAAAAAACATAGAACTTCAGCAGCTAACAAGAACCTGTTCCATATTTTGAATGGTAGCGTAACTACACCACTCAGGGGTACAGTTGTCTTCCTTTCTCAATTGGCAGAGCCATGTCAGCCAAACATCTACTACCAGGTTATGGTGTTAAAACCAATTTTATTGCTATTTGTTTTCCTATTTTGGGAAACTCCTTAAAAAAAGTAAGTATTAATTGCTGAATTTTTGCAACAACTCAAAAAACGTTGCCAATATATGCACACCATTAGAGAGATACTAGCAAATCTTACCAAGTGAAAACTAAAATAAACACTAGTTATTTGTGCCAAACTAACTTTAGGATAAAGAGAAATATCACACCTTTGCTGACTGCATATCATGCTGAGATTTATGGTTGAAGTGTAAAATGGTATACTGGAATTACTCCAGCACTAACAATCTTGTATTGCCTTTAGCAAGATTGGTATAATCTTCTGCACCTCACTTAAAAACAACAACACTAAAAACAAACAAACACACACAACACAAAGGAAAACAAGCATGTCTGAAGAAAGAGATCCAGCTAAATTGTTTTACATTTGATTCAAGACAGCTATGAGAACAAGAATGATGGATATTAAAATATAAATACTTATTCCAAGATAAAGCTTTGGGTTGAAGCTACTTGTTAACACTCCTAAGACAAGTTACTGTATAGTCTCCTGCAGCTGAAGGGCAGGTGATATGGCTGTAACGTAGTTTTATAGAACTCCCATAACATACATTTTCAAGAAGAATTTCCAAGTGTTCAGTTCAGTTAGAAAGTGGTGAATGAAGACGACAGGGATAGTTAGTCACATTTGCTAGAATCAAGTATGTTTATCTAGAAGGCGGATAGAAATAGTATCTTGAAAGAAGCAAGAATCTCAAATCATTAACACTCTGGAAATGTAGGAATTGTGCACTATAAAAGTAAAAATATAATACCAGGCAGAATTAAGTTGCAAAAAGATGCTGTAGGGAGTCCCTGCTTTAAGAGCAAATGAAGGAAAACATTTCTTATGTTTCAGTCCTTCTGCAAAAAGGCCCCTTCTTGACATTAAAAACAAATGACTGTACGTCATACCTCCTGAAATGCTAGACTTATCAAAAGCCCAGCTTTATTAGGCAACAGCACAGGTAATACTTCACAGAGACAGAAAAATGAACCTTACACCTGACTCTTCTGTCTTAGTACCTCTGCTTTCTCAGTAACCCAATCCCAAGTGACCTGCTAGTTTATTTGTTATGTTTTTTCTAAGGATTTATTGTGTATTTTGCATTCTTTTAAATAAGTGCAGCTGTCAGTGTGAAAAACACCATCCTTAATACAAGATGCATTAAGGAAGCACAATAGCAAAACAATTAACAGACTGAAGCAGAACTAATACTTTAAGAAGTAAGCACAGCACCGACATAAACAAGACTCAGAGAGAGAGAGGGAGAGAGAGAGGGAGAGAGAGAGAGAGAGAGAGAGAACGCAGCAAGAACCTCTTAAAAAGAATTCACAGGACAATTAATAGGCTGACTTTTCCAGCCCTAGCAGGGATCTAAAAGCTGCAGGGAAAGTTCAGTACTTTGGGTAAACATCTGGACTTCCATGTTATGAAACCAAAATTTAGCTTTTGCAAGGTAAATGGCAAATGGAAATGGAACAAGCCTCCAGACATCTTGCTGAAATTAATCACTCATTCTGCCTCCTCTCAGTTCCCACCGAGCTAAGTATATGAAGGATTCTTGGTTAGCCTACATTCCTGCAAGAGGGACTCTGCAGCACCCATCTGACACAGCCTTTAGCTTTTCCGAAACCAAGAGCAGGCAGAGTGTTAGAGTGTTTCTTCATCTCCAGTAGATACTAATTTTTTTTTTTTTATTTTTTTTTTTTTTTAAACTGACAAATGGAAGTAACTCAAGTAACAGTTCTAACAGGAAAGAAGGTTCAGGCTGACCTTCTTCTGCAGCATCCTGTTCTGAGATTATGTTGAGAAAATAAACAAAAAAAATCAGAAGGAATGAGTTTTAAGAAAAGCTGTTCACATTGAATCAGATGGAGCATGTTATCAACGTTTGTGTGTACGCATATATTTACTCATTCAATCTTTAGCCAATCTGGTAAAAGTAAAGTGGTTTTATCGGATCGTTTAAACTAAAGTTTTCTCAAGTTTGGTCTATGTAGGGTCTACGTAGAAGCTTACAACAAAGAACCACTTTTGCTACATCTTTTCTACAAATGCCGTTTTGACAAAAAATACTGTGTTTTGTTAAGCACCTTTATATCACTGCATTCATAGTTCCACTAGTTTAACTCCTCATACATCAGAAAGAATAAAGCAAACACTAAGACGACTTCAGAACTAGGAATGGTGCTGAAAATAATAATAAAAAAAAAAAAGCATGTGATTTACACTAAGCTTCAAGTTTAATTACTTGAAAACCTGAATACTACTCTTCACTCAATAGACAAGCTTTGTGAATTCTGTTGCTTCTTGGCTCACTATTGCACTTAATTTCGCTATGTTATGGTCTACTGTACAAATTATCACATCCATGATCTCATAGCTCACTGCTGGCTTAAAACATTCCTTGAAAACAATTCACAAACATCACAGTAACTTCACTCCTTGTACACAGACCAACAGAGATTTACTTCCAGGAAAGGATAAAAACATCCTTCTAGCACAAGCATTTTTCCCCTTTGTTTTTAACTGTGTATCACTTTGCCAGCTTAAAAGTCCCTGAAATGTAAGGAGACTTAACACAAACGCACATTCACTCTCACAATATCATAAAGGAAGAGCTGCTTATGTAGGCACACTAAATAGCCTATATATCCTACATTGATTTTTGACACGTTCTAAAACAGGTTTAATTCCTTTAAATAAATAACATGAGAAGTAATTTTCTAAAATGTGGTCTTTGTACGTAGTTTTGGATTCTAATATTTGATTTAATGAATTGGAAACAAGGATAGTTACTTTAAGACAGAACTTCATACTACAAAATAAAACAGTGTTGTCAAAGCCATAGAAAGGATGTGATGTATTTAATGTAAAACCTTTACAAAAACAGAAATATGAACCTTTTTTTTTTTTTTTTAAGTCTGAGGGGCCAACACGCAGCATAGCATATTTTTCCTCGTAGTATACCAAAAACTGAACAACATCCCCTTAATTGTTAGGTGCTGGTAAAACCAAACCCACCTGACTGGAGATGTCCATTGCGGCATGCCAGGTTAGTACTGTCATTATAGACCTCCATTTGCGGCTTGGAAATTTGCAAATCTGCCTGCAGCTTCTCTACATAACAGACAGAGGGGAAGGGAGGAAAAAGGACAAAATAAACAAACAAAAACCAAAAATGAACCAAGAAAACTTATGTATGTCAAACACACAAATGTCAGCTTCGGCTTTGTTACACTCAGCATAGGGTTAAAGATAAAAAGTACTATTTCTATCTATTCTACATGTTCAGCAATGTTGAAAGAAAATTCTGTCAGTATGTACATGAACGAAAACTGCTTAAAAAGTAGTAATTTATGGTGAAGTTCATTAAAACTATCTTTCCAGTTTAGTGATTGTAGTTACTTGCCACAAGCTGTGATCAGGATTAATTCAAATTTCATTTACTAAGATTTGTGTTGATAACCCGGTTCTCGAAGTCCTCCCCACAGTCTTACTTTTGAAGACTCCTTGCAGTTGTCATTTTTCTACATATTAAATGTTTCACTGAAGTAGTAATAGCCAATCTATGTTTTACAGAAACCTCATTTATTCAATAAAAACACCATGTAGACACGATAAAGATGTCTTTAAAGACTTCTATTTAGAAATATAATTGAAAAAGGAAGTCAATAAAACTGTCACGCAAGCTGTGCTCTCTAAGAGGATTAACTGCAGAAACATCTGAATACAAGATTTAAAAGACTAAAGATTAAGGAAAAAGAAATGAACTTGAACTCATGATAAACTAGCCGAAGCGTAAATCAAAAAGGTACAAGGCTGCAAACCCCACTGAAACAAGAGTTAAGTCTCAGGTCTATTTGTTCTGTATAGCTCACCAGTCCTGCTTGTACCACTGCAGTTGGGGGAAAAAAAAAAAAAAAAAAAGGAAACCACCCTAGACCTTGCTTTTGAGCTCCATTACAAGATCTTCCGCCTTTATTTTGCACCCCCCCCTTTTTGTAAAAACAAAAGGTAAGGTTGCAAGGCGTACTTGGTCAGCAAGGTGCAGGAAAACAGGTGGCCAAGTAGAGGAGGGAGGTCCTCTGGCAACGAAGAACTTCTGCAGAAGAAGCTGAATTCTACTGAGAAAGTTTACACTCAAGAATGTAAACTCCCTGACTGGAGGGGGGACTGCCGTTCAGAGCTTGTCAAGCATAGAACCAGTAAGCAAAACCACTTCCTTAAATCTGCTTCTTTATCTAGCACAGTTCTCTTCCCAGACTGTTTGATTCCTTCCTTCTTTTGCAGATCACTCACACTGCAGCTTTCCCAAAAAGTACCTTCATATCCAGTTGTTTAAAAGATTACATCCAACTAATAACATCCAAAATGAATGACAGGTAGTTTAGAGTGAAAGGTTAGCAACCACAGGCAAGTATGAAAATCCAAACTTCAGATTAGTACAGGCACCCAGGGTTTATTTTCTGAACTGTATGAAGAAAGCTCTAGTGAGTAAACATAACAAAATCAACTGGCTTGGGCAGGAATTCAGGAGATCCCACTTGCTTCACTGCAAATTGAGATTTGCAATGCAATCTCAAATGCAATCTGAGACTGGGGTTTTACTGCACTTATCAATTGCTATATCCAAAACAGTTGCATAGATTTAGGAACTCCAAAACGGCAACAACAACAAAGTAATCCAGAAGTTGCCCTCTTTCAATTCACATAGTGTCCTCCCATCACATTACATATTAGCATGCAGTTTTGTTATTGCACATAAAACAACATCATGCAATTATATCACTTTTCTTAAGAGGCAGTGTAGCTGCAGAGCCCTCTGGAATAAATAAAGCTATTAAATATTATTCCAGGGGATTAATAGGATACTATCACCTTTCATTTTAATGCTTTTTTCCTATGTCTCTAGGCATTAGGAAAAAAAAGGATAACAATTGTTTACAGAATCTCATTATTTCTCCTTAGTGATACAACATTGGCATAATCCTAATAAATAAACACCACTGCAGCTGTAATCTTATTCATGCAACATTACGTTTAGCAATGAGTTCAAGGTAACTGATTTCTAGTAAGAGAAATCATGACGTAACACAAGCCCAAAGCAAAAACAGCACCTCCAAGAAGCTAGAAGAGCCCCAGAAGGTGTCCACTAAAGCTCACATCTATACCATGTGAAGAATTATTACCAAATAGGATATTGGTGGAAGATACTGGAGCTATGTGCCACACAGATCTTTCAAGCAGAGCACCTGAAGCTACACATAGTACACCGAAATGTACTTGTGCTGACAAAAATCTGTCCCCTCACAGAAAATCTCTCTGAAATTGAAGAACACAGATGGTGCAAAACACACACAGCTTTAAACTTGAGTAGTGTTGCGCTGGACATTGTGATTATCTATCTTTATGAAGAAAAAAACACTGAGTTTTTGTATTGACAGTGGAAAACAGATAACAATTCTAATATGGGTGACCAGCCATCCAGGAGCAATCAGATCTATGAAGGCTATCAGAGCAGGATTTCTCTATTCATCTTAATTACTGCACAGCTAGCATCCCTTAAAACACTGTACACTGAGTCTCTCTCCAGGGCCCCCACCAATTCAGTGTGGTAGCATTTGGAAGCCCCTGACAGGCAGCAGAACTCACTGAACTGCCAGAGTGCCTGAGTCACCCTGAGGTCCACTGAAGCCTTCCTGGAGTACCTTCAGCTTCAGCGAACAGAACACCAGACACTAATTTACAACAAGATAAAATAGAGATCAAAATAGGAATGCCAAGACCACCACTACCATCAGCAGTGTCATGTAACTTAAACTTACATTGATGATCCAACGCACTTGGAAAGACAGAACAACGAGTGCTTGTCAGTGACAGTTATAATCCATACAACTTAACTTTCATTTTCTATATATTACCAATGTCACTGAGCTTGACTTAATTGAATTTTATTTAAGCAATCTGCAATCACATCTTTGTCTATCAAACAGGGTATCTGACATTATTGTCTACTTTAAACATGTCTGATCCTTCTAGCTAATGCAATAAAAGACTTATTTCATTCTCCCTTAAGAAACAGGGAAAATCCCCATAACAAGAGAAAAAAGTTTACTCCTTGATCTTCAGAATTAAGAGCCTCACGAGCCTCAGGTTTAGCTCCATTACACAGGCACCTCTAGGCACCACTGGAAAGCTTCCAGATAATTTGTTACCCACCACTGGAAAGCTTCCAGATAATTTGTTACCCTAAGTAGCAAGCTCAGAGCTATGTTTAGACCTATACATGCCATTCAACTCTAGATCACCTTAAATTTCCACAAATTCCTGTAAAATGACTTGTAAAATCAAGCATGTATTACTCAAGTAGATCTATAACAATCAAGGCTGTAGGGATTTAAGTCAATTGGAAAAATCTCTCCAAACAACATGTTTTTCCTTCATACATGACAGATGATTTCACTTGCTCCTTCCTATCCAAGGTTTGCTCCCATCTATTTGCTTGAGGCAGTTTCTTTGTGCACACTGAACAAGAGCCTAAGCTGAACAAAGTACTAAGCCTCGAATAGTGTCAAAGTAAATAAAATAGGAAATCATATTGGACAGCAACTTATGCAATAAACACTATTTTACCTGCTTACCTTTCAACTTGCACACTGAATGAAGAATACAAATAGCATGTGATCAGACTTTATGGTGGTAAAGATGAGGATACCAGCTTGACCTCAACTGACTTCAGGTTCATATGCAAAGTTTACCCATTTTATCCTCTCAATCAGAGCACAGCAAGTGAGCAACTCTTCTTCGTAAATGCTACTGCCGGGACTCAAGCAAGGATGAAGCACTACCCACAAAATTTGACACATTATTACTTCAAGGTTCAGAGAACAGTGAATTGAAGGAATCAGTTTCTTGCAATTAGGATGTCAGCAACAAGCCCTGCCTTATTGAATACTGCTAGCATGCAATCGTTTTCAATTTTTTGTTGCTTAGTTTCTGTTACCTCTGGGAGTCAGCCCCAACCCTAATGAGCAAAATAGCAGTTTGTAGGTGAGATGTCTTTTCTGCACATACTAAGGTTCTACAGACATGCCTCCTTTATTCCACCTTCCCTTCGTATCTTGACAAAAAGAGCTAAGGACACCAGGAACTCAACAGAAACCAGAAGAATTCACTTTGGCAGAGATGTTATGACAACCACGACAATCACCACTCACAAAGTATAACCACAGAAAAAAAGTAAGTTTTCCTGTCAGCTCTACATGCTGCTAGGAGAGGCCGGTAGTAGAACTGAGAAGACCCCAGTGCAAGAATAAAGCTACAAACGTGCAAGTTAAACAGTGTTTTTGTTAGTTCTACCCTAACAGAACAATATATAGCCTTATTTCCACTCTACTTACTGAACTGGAAGCATCTTCAAACCTCTCAAGGTAGAGGATACAGCACACAAAGCTGTGGATTTGTGAGTTGAAGGGAGGGCTTTTCTCTGTTTATCATAAGATGTCCGTAAGATGTCACTGCCAAGACTGCCTGCTTTACTCTCTCCATTAAGAGCTTACATACACCACTTAAATTCAGTAAAGCCCAAACTATGCAACATTATGCTTCTGAAAAGAAGTAATCTTACCTGCTAGGTATTAAATAGAACACTACCAGAAAAAAAGATTACAAGAATTAGGATTTCACAACCTTATGGTCTACATAATGCTGAAGAATTATTACTTATGTATATATGTAAGTACATATGAACAATCAGGATATTTTTGTTTGTAAATGTGACAGCAAAACTAAGAGGAATAAGACGTTACACTTGCAGAAGGTGCACTTATCACTCATGATCAGCAATATATCACAAGTTCTACTACAGTTCTGACACAGAAATCCTAAACTAACTCCAACATCTGTAACACTCGTCCAGTTTACAAGTCAAGCATGCTGTGGTAAAAAGACTTCTCAGTTACCTTTACACCTATTTTCTAAGGAAATTTCAGAACTCAACAGCATTGACAAATATTACTTATACTCAGCTAAAAACCAAACTTAAGAGAGCCTACACAGAGAATGACTTCTTCACTTTAAAAATCACAAGTCATAGTTTAGAAGAACGCATTACATCAACTTGTGCAAGTAATGAAAAACTTTCCAAAGTCATGAATTGTAACTGGTACCTAAAAGCTGCAAGCGATCCTTGGCCATTGCCAAATTTGTCATCATTTTAGATTGCAGACGTCGAGCTCGTTCACACTGATCACCTTACAAAGAAAAATCAATGTTAAAACACAATTTGGCAAATTAACCTATTAAAGAGCTACAAAACTGACATCCAGCCATCCCTTTTCTCCCTCCCACCCCTTAGCTAACCCCTCCACTAAGAAGTGGCACTGCAAAACTAATGAAGCTTTTTATTTAACCAAATTTAGTTTGATTAAATAAAGTTTTCAAGTTAGTTGTCACTGTCTCTTTTACAATACCGCTTGTAGAGAGGTGTGAACCCGTTCTCTGACACTTCATGCTGACCTAATATATGCTCCTTTTCACTACATTTTTCTAAACAGCAGTCATATAAATTAAATTTTCAAAAAGCTTGAAAAGTGACTGAGAGGCAAGTATAATTCAAAATCATTCATTTTGACAAAACTAAGAAACTTAAATTCAGTTGACCGTGTCCCTTTACATTTCAAAAGGCATAGAATTACAGGCAACGATATCACCACTTTAAAAGTGGTCTGTTCAAGTCAAGCTTTTTTTTTTTCCTCCTCCCAATTCTGCAATTTAGGTTGTATCAAATGCCACTGGTGCTGTTCGATAAGAAAAATGTCAGCATATACTGTTCACAAGCATTTCTAAATATACCTGAGAAAACAGCAGTCAGGAAAGCAAAACAAAATGTAAGATTGCTTTGCCATTTTTTTTTTATACATATATATACACATACATATATATGTATATATATGTACATATAGAGAGAGAGAGAGAGACACACAGACACACACACACACTTATTTTGAGGACAGAGGTTCTTACTGAGTCCTTCACTACAGCTACTTCTCCATGGTGCATATTTCCTTCTAGACTACAGCTTAAAATGTTTCCATATACACAGACTTTCTTCCTGTGTTGGAAGCGTTCTGATATTTTGGCATAAGCTATCCAGAAATACAACATCAGGCCATTCCAAATGACAGTAAGTGAAGACATGAACTACTCCACTACTGTCAGTTTTGGAAAACCAAAACCTAACTCTTAATGGGAATGCCAAAATATTCAGAAAGAAGGTATTTTACTTAAGACTTATTTTCATGAACTGCTTATGACTTTGTACAACACAAGAATATTTGGAGTAGGAGTCCCATGCATTGCAGACCAGAATGTTAAGGTAGCACAGACAAACGGACCAGTGTGCACCTACAGCTGAAACAAAAATACACCCATATAAATTCATACAGCAGGCTGTTCCTAGCACCTCCCATATTTAGCGGTATCGGTTTCTTGCTTTGAGGAAGCCATAAACCAGAATTAATCAATAAGGCAAATCTTTCCCACAAAACCCAAAACTGGCTTACCTTGACCAACAACTAAGACAGCTATTCCTTTTTCCAGTTCTTCAATTCCCTTCTTATACCATTCAACAGCTTGTTCCTTTTGTCCTGCTTAAAAAGGAAGTGAACCCATTATTTTGCGCAGCGAACTGAAGCTCAGGAACGGTTCCATCTAATTGTGTAAAACAAGTAACATGAAGGAAGATATATTGGAACAAAATTCTATGATTTAAAGAAACATTTAAAGGGACACTGTCAACTTTGTAGCTATGTAGTTTCAAATAAGCTTTTCTATTATAAACAGGTATTACACCAGCCTCAAATCACTTTTGCCTGATTTAGGAATCCTTCTCCATCTACCTTAAAGAGATCATCTCACCTAAAAAAAAATATATATATACATAGAAAAATTAAAATAAAATAAGGTATCCTACACATATTCACAACAGAAATGGTAAAGTTAACATTATTTTTCTTTCTGGAACATCAAACCAAGCCATGCCTTTTAATCTTCCAATGATATTCATCAACACAGTAACACTGGAAGCATGGAAATTCAGGAAGGAAACCAATGAGCCTGAGATACTCCCCAAGTGAAAGGAGATACCTTTCCTCTGGTTAATTTTGTACAGCAGCTCATTTGCCACAGCAATATGTCTTTGTTCATCCTATCACGAAACTGCTGTATTGCAGGTGAACGTCAGCTTCTCCGTGAAATAAAACGCACATAGCACTGGGAGCACGCCAGTGTACCAACAGCGTCCAAAAGGGAAATTACAGCACATGCAGCAATGAGCACACCCACACCGAACCCGCACCACCTGGCACCCTGAGATCAAGTGCCCTATCACAAAGATACTCCCATCTACTTCCCATCCCTCCCTTTCTATAAATACTCTCTATTCAGGATATATTTCACTGCGCACTGAAGCATGCACTCTTAAGGTAGCAATGTCATAACTGAGCGTGCTTTTTCACAAAGGAATGTAGCACATGAGGTATCACAACTTAAACCTGACTAGCATTAACAAGCTACCAGTACTAGGAAAAAAAAATGAAAAAATATACCTAGAATGAAATCTTGGTTACCCCCTTTTCAGAAAAGATAACAAAAATATTCCTGAATACCAGGTACCAAAGATTGTGTTGCTTCTGCATTCAAACCTTTTCGTGACTTCACTCCCAAACCTATCTTCTATGAAACTGCAGTGCCAGGAAAATATTTAAATACATTTCCAGAAGCCTCTTAAGGTTTTTCTCTTCCTCCTCTGCAGATGCAAAAATCTTTTAGCAACATTTGGCAAGTTACCATGGGGAGGCAATTCCTTACTTTGCTCTTTTAACAACAGAAACCACAGGAGCAGCGCCTCCCTAGAGCTGCGTACATCACACACCTTGGGAATCGCTTTATTTTTGCCCTCTCCCCACCAGTATCACATATCCCGACTGCTAAAGAGCACTACTGAAATGAGATAGCAAAAGCTGTGACTTTGATCTCCTCCGCAGCCTTTTTTAAGTTTCCCCCAGTCACCTACAGAAGCAGTTTCAACTGCAGTGTAAATTCAGTGCTGCTGAAAGCCATCAGAAATCAAACTGGAGACGATTCCAGACACCTTTGCTATTGCCTGAATTGCTTTGCTATTCTGAAGAGCAGCTGAAATGTGCCCAGCACATCGTTAAAATCCCGCTTCCACCTTCTAGCTGGAGTTTTGAAAGCGAGACAGCCAGCCGAGCTGCTTGCAGGGGCCGTGCTCTGGGTCCAAACGGAACAATTTCCCAGCTCTCACTGATGAGGACATGAAACGAGTCTCTGATGTGCCAGGAAGGAGTTAGTTTTCTTCATAGCTGCCTGTCCGCAGCTTTGTTTTGGATTTGTGACTACACCAGCGCTGGCAGCGCTCCAATGTTTTGGCTGTTGCTGAATGCTACTTGCACAGCCTCAAGGATTTCTTCTTCTCACTCTAGTCCCTTGGGAGTGCAGCAGCAGAATAACCGACCCAAACTGGCCACGGGGATATTCCGTGTCATATAATGCCACACTCAGAAATAAAAACTCAGGTAGGGGAAGAACAGGGCTGGTGTATGTGTAGGGGGCTGACCTTCATTGCTCAGAAACTGGCTAGGCATTGCTCTGTGTGCAAATACGTCGTGAGCAATTGCCTTTCCATCACTTGTTCCCTCCTCCCCTTTCCTTCACTCATGGAACTGCCTTCATGCCAGCCTACAGGTTTTCTCACTTCTGCTCTCCTCTGACCCTGCTGAAAGGAATACATGAGCAGCTCTGCAGGTGCCCAGCTGCTCGCTGGGGTTTCCATAAAACTCACCACAGTTGCTGCTGCCTCGGTGTGGTTACCCAGAGAAAAATGAAGTATTAAGCTTGATTTTGAAAATACTAAAGCAAAAAAAGACAAAAAAAAACAAACAACTCAACAATAATTTAGGAGTATAAGTTATCAGAACTGATATGATAGCTACTGAAGTATGCACAGCCTCCAGAACAGCAACAACTCCACGTAACTGACAGGGTATTAAGCAGTCCAGAAATCCCAATGTTCATATACTATACCTGGCATATTATTTTCTGTTGGAATTTATGAAAATCTATTTAATTAACAAATAAATTAAAAGCTATGCCACACATTCCAGTGGTACAGCCAATAAAAACAGATAAACAAATAACAAGGCTATGCACAAGGCTATGCATTAAAACAAAGTGAGCTCCTTCTCCATGAGATGGATACTGCGTTTGCAGGGTTAAAACAGCTTTGCAACCGTTTGTGCTAGCAGCAGAGGTTTTTTTTTTTTGTTTTAAATACATGACCTGTGCACCTAATTCCTATGTGACAAAGTATCCATGAGGCAAACCACTGACAAGGCTCAGGATCTGAAGGTTTACCCTTAGAAGCACCAAGGTACCTGCTGTGGCTTGCATCTGCCAGCTGAGCGCTTGGCTACTTGGCACTGAGATGGCCACGGCCACCCCTGGGGCACGGCGCTACCTCACCTCCTGCAAGCCTCAGCGCCCCGAACCGCGCATCTCCTGGCAGCTAACCATGATGCACATGACGCTCTTTTTTTTTTTTTTTCCCCCTCCCCAGAGATTTCCACCGCCACTCCCCAGCTGTGGAGGCACCGCCAGACTCACACACTGGCTTTTATGGCCCCTGTCACCGAGGGCCCCTCACACTGCTCCAGCCTCCTTCCTCCTCCTCCGAGCCGTGCCGGGAGCACCCCGAGGCCTGCCGCTGGGCACGGAGCTCCGCCTCACCTCTCTCGTCCTCGTCGATGCGCAGCGCCAGGGAGATGCACTCGAAGGCCCGCTTGTGGCAGGCCCGCACCCTCTCGGCCGCCCCCCCGGGCTCGGCCCCGCCGGGCTCGGCCCCGCCGCCCTTGGCGGCCATGAGGGCGCCGCGGGAGAGGCGCTCGCAGAGCCAGGCGAGGAGCAGCCCCAGCTGGCAGGCCACGAAGCGCAGCAGGGCGAAGGCGGCGACGAGCGGGTAGGAGAAGTAGTACAGGCTCCGCTTCTGCGCCGACGGCGACCGGGGGCACCGGGGGGACCCCGCTGCAGCCGCCGCCCCCGCCGGCGGCACGGGGGGAGCCGGCCCGGGCTGCGGGGAGGGGGAGGCCGCGGAGCCGCAGCCGCCTGAGCCCTTCTTCTTCCCTCGGCCGCCCGGGGAATTCATTCACCGCCGTCGCCATGCCCCGCTGCCAGCGACTGACAACAACCGGCCATGGCGGCGGCGACGCCCCGACGACCGCCCCCTCCTCCTCCTCCTCCCCCTCCTCCTCGCCCGCCCTTGCCGGCGCGCCGCGGGCCGGGCCACAATAGGAGGCGGGTACAGCGCCGCGGAGGGACTACAGCTCCCAGCATGCCTCGCGGCGCAAAACAAGGGCGCGGCACCGCGCGAAGCGGAGCGAGGCCTGACGGGAGCTGTAGGCTGGGGGGAGGGCGGGCCCGGGAGCGGCCGCCCCACAGCGAGGTTTTTGTTCGTGTGCTCGCGGCCACCACACGCACCTCGGTGCCCCAGCAGCACCACTGACAGCACTGCGGCACGAACTTGCCCTTCCACACCCCAAAACTGTACACAGTGATCCAGCCTGGCCCCAGGGCTTATCAATATGGGAATCAGCTCAGTGCAGCAGCGGCGCCGGGTTACAGCAAAGAATGGGAGGGGCAGGAGAAGCCTACAATGAGCGGGACACACCAAGCTGAAATGACTGCTGGCCCAAATGGCTTAATCTTTCACTAAGTTATTATTAAACTACTCGTGCCTGCTGATGCCACACACAAACATTCCTAGTAAAGAAAACCACCCCTGATAATATGCATTACTTTTCTCAAAGGAGGGCAGCTTTATTTTAAGAATGAGTTCTGTCAGCACACAAAGCATAGAATTAACATATGCAACAACATATTCGTGACACTCTCAGCAAACCCACCAGTGCAAAAAAATACAATAATGTTCACTAAGTATTTTACTTTCTGTATAGTAAAAGAATGACGTGTTTCTATCAAAAAAAAAAAAAAAAAAAAAAAAAAAAAAAGTGAGTTTCAGTGCATCTCTCCTAATGGGTGAAGTGCAACCAGTACAAACTCTATATACCACAGAGACGTGCTTTGGCAACCCTTAACACTGGAAATGGGAAAATTGGTGCACAGAACTTTCTTTCTGAGAAAATTCGGAGCGGGACTCCAGTCCTGGTCCGGGGTGGCATCCCAAGCAAGCTGCTCCAATACCTTTCCAGGGACACAGGTGAGACTGACTGACCTGCAGTTTCCCAGATCCATCAGAAAATTGTCCTCACCGCATTGTAGGAACCGTTTGGACTGCTCGTGCCTGTTCGAATTGCTTACCCAGCAGATGTCTGGGTAATTGAAGTCCCCATGTGGGCCAGAGCTCGTGATTGTGAGGCTACTAGCAGCTGCTCGTAGAAGGCCTCGTCGACTTCCTCCTCCTGATCTGTGTGATCGCAATGAGATCGTGGCCCTGTGTCCGAACGCAGACCTTGAGCTCATCCTGTTTATTTCCCACGCTCCGTGCACAGGCACTTTAGGGAAGCAGCAGGTACAGTTACCCCGGGGGGATGCAAGAAGAGGATACTGGACGGGGGATTGGGAACGCTACCTTCTCTGAGGAGCCCTCAGACAATCCTATGGGAGAGCTCAGAAGTTTTTCCCTGTCTTCAACAGTGGCAGTGGTGTGAAATGTGTTCATCTGATCCGCGGCAGTATGGAACAATGCTAGGGCTGAATGGTATGATGAATGGGACCTTCTGTCCTACAGACCCTTCTATAAGCACAAGTCTAAGAAAAACAGAGTGGTTAATGTACATGTATGTAGTTCTTGTACCTTGCAAAGGAATGTTTTAGCAATTCGTGTCAATAGAGAGCTTGAAGGGAAATGTATTTGTAGGCTTTTACTTGAAGTCTCTGATACCTGGGAGGGTTCAGAATAGCTGCTAACTATTATGACTATTGCATGGGACACTATGCAAGTCTCTGGTATCTGGCCAGGAGACTAAGGAGACGGGGAAAGCTGAAGAACGACTAAAAGACAAAGCTTGCAGGGGATGCTGCACAAGTCTCTTACAGCCAAGCTGGACAAAGGAGAAGGACCAGAGGGAGGAAGACTATGAGCCTTCAGCATGAGAGACCCCCAGAGGAACCACCGGAGACTGTTACGCATGCTCCAGTAGGAGAGTTTGGATTCCGGAAACTAATTATAATAACCCTGTTTATTTTTTAGAAGCAGTAATGAATATGTGTTAGCCTAGGAGCATAAAAATCAGCTGCTTGATGTAACTGGTGTGCGTCTTGGTGGAGCAGAGATTCCCGGCGCACCCAGCACTGTTTGCTCTACCTCTATTCCTTTAATAAATTGTAAACTTTGATTATAGTCCTATTTTGAAGACTGAGCCATTTATAACAGTAGTGAGGACTTCCCCCAGCCCTTCTCTGTCACCTTTAGCTCCCCTCCCTTCCCCCATCAAACCTAGTTTAAAGCCCTGGTAATCAGCCCAGAGAGCTTGCTCCCCAGCACACTTGTGCCCCACTTGCCCAGTCCTGGTCCCCAGATTTTTGCGCCAGGAACATGATTCCACAGAGCCTTCAAGCCTTTCTGTAGCTTTAAAGATGCTGGAATGGTCCCTGGCTTAAGAAGAACTAGTTCCCCGCCTGGCACTACGAATCGTTGCTTAGGGCTAAAAGCTGAGGCTCTTGTCTGTTACGTGGACGGCCAGGGAGACTCAGCCTGCCTTCTCTGAGTTCGGTGCTGCCTAGCCTTAACATTTTCAGTACTCAGTAGCGTCCCCCAGGCTCTTGTATTTTGAGAGGGATTGCACTCCCCTTACATCATATGGGAATCCCAGTTTTCTGTCTCAAGGGTGAATGGTGTAAGGCACTTCTGAATCATTGCAGGTTGTCGTTGTTGTCCATTGCCGTGTAAATTAAGGTCATGCAAGTACCTTCTACTGTTTCTTCTTCCCTTTCATTTGTTGTCTGGTTTCTACCAAATATTAACATATTTGGTGAAATGCCTTAAAACAACATTACTTTTTAATTAACAACTTTTTTTTTTTTTTTCCTCCAGGTCTGCCAGTAGCTGACAGAGTAGAAAGGTGTGCTTCTCTCTCTTTTTCGTATAGAGTTAGAGGCAAGCCTGATATCCAGCCAAGATGGACAAAGGAGAAGGACAAAGCCTGGGAGGAAGACTATGAGCCTTCAGCACGAGAGACCCCCAGAGGGACCACCGGGGACTGATAGGCATGTGCCAGTGGGAGGGTTCGGAATCCGGGAACTAATTATAATAACACTGCCTTTTCTAGAAGTAGTCATGAACATGTATTAGCCTAGGAGCAGAAAAAGCTGCCGCCTGATGTAACGTGTATGCGTGTTGGAGGAGCCCAGACTCCCCGCGCACCCAGTGCTCTTTACTTGCCTTGTATTAACCCCATAAATAAATCTCATAAAGCTAAGTTGACTCGGAATTTATAACAGTATGATGAAAAGTGTTGCACTCCATGTTGGGAAGGGGAGAGGAAAATGCTCATGTATACGTGAGAATTGTACTCAGACAGCTGATTACACCTTTGCATACACCTTTTAAGAGAAAACTTGAAACCTGAGAAGCAACAGGCAGTTTTCTACGTTTCTTGATATGATAACATGATATATGATATAGGTATGATATCGAAGGATGATATCATACCTGTAGTCTGCTGCAGGCTGAAAAGTAGCCTGTGCCTCAGGTACCGTTTTATGCCTTTGCTTTTGCTACTACATCCCTGTAAGCCTTCAAAGGAGAAATGAAATCATCCTACCAGAAGAAACACCGTCCAGAAGACACTTGAGTTTTTAGGGCCTGAATTCTCACTGAAACCAAAGGCAGGGATCTTACTGACCTGAAGAAAGAGGCTTTAATCTCTCCTGGCTTGTTTACTCCTGAAGGAGCATGAAAGAGATGCGTGTCCTTGTATGTGAAGAGGAGGTGAAGGAACAGCTAGTGCAAGGAAAACACAAATCCGTTGCGCCAGACTAATAGGTGGCTGGCTCTGAGCTGGGAGACTGCAACAGAAACACAGAACTATCTAGGTTGGAAGAGACCTCCAAGATCATCGAGTCCAACCTCCGGCCTAACACTAACACTAACCAGTCCTCCACTAAACCATATCACTGAGCTCTACATCTAAATGTCTTTTAAAGACACCCAGGGATGGTGACTCCACCGCTTCCCTGAGCAGCCTGTTCCAATGTCTAACAACCCTTTCGGTAAAGAAGTTCTTCCTAAGATCCAACCTAAAACTCCCCTGGGGCAACTTTAGCCCATTCCCCCTCGTCCTGTCACCAGGCATGTGGGAGAACAGACCAACCCCCACCTCTCTACAGCCTCCTTTAAGGTACCTGTAGAGAGCAATAAGGTCACCCCGAGCCTCCTCTTCTCCAGGAGGAACAAGCGGCTCCCTCAGCCGCTCCTCATGGGACTTGTTCTCCAGACCCCTCACCAGCTTCATTGCCCTTCTCTGGACTCGCTCAAGCACCTCGATGTCCTTCTTGTAGAGAGGGGCCCAAAACTGAACACAGTACTCGAGGTGCGGCCTCACCAGAGCCGAGTACAGGGGGACAATCACTTCCCTAGCCCTGCTGGCCACACTGCTTCTTATGCAAGCCAGGATGCCGTTGGCTTTCTCGGCCACCTGAGCACACTGCTGGCTCATATTCAGCCCACTATCAAACAATACTCCCAGGTCCTTCTCTGCCAGGCAGCTTTCCAACCATTCCTCTCCCAGCCTGTAGCTCTGCTTGGGGTTATTGCGCCCCAGGTGCAGGACCCGGCACTTGGCCTTGTTGAACTTCATGCAGTTGACCTCAGCCCATCGGTGCAGCCTATCCAGATCCTCCTGCAGAGCCTTCCTACCCTCGAGCAGATCGACACACGCACCTAACTTGGTGTCATCTGCACACTTACTGAGGGTGCACTCAATGCCCTCGTCCAGATCTTCGATGAAGATCTTAAAGAGGACCGGCCCCAGCACCGAGCCCTGGGGAACGCCACTAGTGACCGGCCTCCAACTGGATTTGACTCCATTCACCACGACTCTTTGGGCCCGGCTATCCAGCCAGTTTCTAACCCAACGAAGCATATGCCAGTCCAAGCCAAGAGCAGCCAGTTTCTTGAGGAGAATACTGTGGGAAACGGTGTCAAAAGCCTTGCTGAAGTCAAGGTAGACCACATCCACAGCCTTTCCCTCGTCCACCAAGTGTGTCCATTTGTCATAGAAGGAGATCAGGTTCGTCAAGCAGGACCTGCCTTTCATAAACCCATGCTGACTGGGCCTGATCGCCTGCTTGCCCTGCAAGTGCTGCGTGATGACTCTCAAGATAATCTGCTCCATAAACTTCCCTGGCACTGAGGTCAAACTGACAGGCCTATAGTTTCCCGGGTCTGCCCTCCAGCCCTTCATGTAGATGGGCGTCATGTTTGCTAGCCACCAGTCAATTGGGACCTCCCCCGATAGCCAGGACTGCAGATAAATGATGGAAAGCGGCTTGGCCAGCTCCTCTGCCAGTTCTCTCAGTACCCTCGGGTGGATCCCATCCGGCCCCATCGACTTGTGCACATCCAAGTGCTGTAGCAGGTCGCCAACCATTTATTCGTGGATAGTGAGGGCCACATCCTGCTCCCCATCCCCTTCCGCCAGCTCAGGGTACTTGGTATCCGGAGAACAACCAGTATTGCCACTAAAGACTGAGGCAAAGAAGGCATTAAGCACCTCTGCCTTTTCCTCATCTTTTGTAACAAGGTTTCCCCCCGCATCCAGTAAAGGATGGAGATTCTCCTTAATCTTCCGTTTTGCATTGATATATTTGAAAAAAGATTTTTTTTTGTCTTTAACGGCAGCAGCCAGGTTGAGCTCCAGATGAGCTAAGGCCTTTCTAATTTTGTCCCTGCACAGCCTCGTAACATCCTTACAGTCCTCCTCAGTGTCCCGCCCTTTTTTCCAAAGATTGTAAACCCTCTTTTTTCTCCTAAGCTCAGGCTGCAACTCTCTGTTGAGCCAGGCCGTTCTTCTTCCACACTGGCTCGTCTTTGGGCACGTGGGGACAGACCGCTCCTGCGCCATTAAGATTTCCCTCTTGAAGAGCACCCAGCCTTCCTGGACTCCTCTGCCCTTCAGAACCGCCTCCCAAGGGACTCCACCAACCAGTGTCCTGAGCAGCTCAAAGTCAGTCCTCCGGAACTCCAGTACAGCGGTTTTACTGGTCCCCTTCCTGGCCTCGCCAAGAATAGAGAACTCCACCATTTCGTGGTCACTCTGCCCAAGACAGCTTCCGACCACCACATCTCCCACCAGTCCTTCTCTGTTTGTGAAGAGAAGGTCTAGTGGGGCGCCACCCCTGGTAGGCTCACTAACCAGCTGCATCAGGAAACTACCTTCCACAGAAACCTCCTGGACTGCTTTCTCTGGGCTGTGTTGTGCTTCCAGGATATGTCAGGGAAGTTGAAGTCCCCCATGAGAACAAGCGCCGACGATTTCGCAACTTCTGTCAGTTGCCTGTAGAACTCCTCATCCGTCTCCTCATCCTGGTTCGGGGGTCTATAACAGACCCCGACCAGGACGCTAGCCTTGTTGGCCTTCCCGCTGATCCTAACCCAAAGGGACTCAACCTTGCCATTCCCAGCCTCGAGTTCCACAACATCGAAAGATTCTCTAATATAGAGAGCCAAACCATGTGCTGCCTGTCCCTTCTGAAGAGCTTATAGCCAGGCATTGCAGCACTCCAGTCATGAGACTGGTCCTACCACGTCTCCATGATGGCAACCAAGTCGTAGCCTGCCTGCTGCACGATGGATTCCAGCTCCTCCTGTTTGTTACCCATGCTGCGTGCATTGGTGTAGAAGCACTTCAGCTGGGCCATTGCCCTATCCCCCGGCCTTGCCATTGTTCTCCCGGCACAGCTCCTACAAGCCTTGAGCGAATGAACGGCTGTGCGAACGGCTGTGTGGTGCTTAGCTGCCGGCTAGGGGAAACCATGACAACAGCAATGTAGTCATGTAACCAAATTGAAGCCAAAACTTTCAGTCCGGTCCTTGACCTGAACAGGGAGTGAGGATCCGTATCCTGGCATTTATACATGATAGTTTATGTGCAGCCAAAGTAAATACTGCAGTCGGAGGTCATGGCGCTAGATTTTTAAAAGTCCGGCATAAAGAAGAGATCTCAGAAAAGCAAATTTAAGCAACATTAATGTCAAGCAAAGTCTTTCTGATTGCTATATTCTTTATCTGTCGTGACTAGACAGATGAAAATCTATGACGACAATTTTGCCTTTTAGGTCATTTTCTTTTTTATTTTATTTAAGTTTATTGATCTTATTTTAACAGGCTCTGTACTAATTTTCCTCACAGAATGACTAGCAGAAATATGAGCCTCAGATGCCTTTTGTATTTAATTCATTAGGTCAACTCTAACCACTAAGCCCCTTGTCAGGTTATTTCTATTAGTGATAAGGAGCAATTGAACCTTAAACATTGAAACCTAGGTTGATGAGCCTATTCCACAAGGTCTCATGACTCCACACATGTGAAGTGAAATCTGCCAGGTGGGGATCATTTGACCTTTGCTATAAAGGAAGCATGAGGAGTATGGGAAGACTTGCCACTCTAGGGGAGTATGAGGTTCAGGTTACTTAGGGTGTTTTTCTACTGTCCTCGTGAAATGGAATCCGTGTTCCTAAGTAGACTGCTTTTTCCTCGTGTTTTCTACAATCTCTGTGAAATAGTTTGGGACACTCTAAGAGCTAGTAACATCGGTGGTGACTACTCAGAATGGGAAAACCCTGGGGGTGCTACTTCCCAATGAAGTTGTTTGGTAGTAAGTAAAATTCAGAAGCTGGCAGGTAAGTGCTCCTGGGTTAAAAATTTTATATGGGTTGGGGAGCTTGAGAGTTTCTTTGACTATGTCTGTAACACAGCCCTGAGTCCTCCAATATATTGATGTTATCAAAACTAGCATCCGCTACTAAGACTAAAGAACAATATCACAGATTATCTTCACTTAATAAAATTTGCTTTCCACAGGTAGCAATCGTTTATGGCACCAATTTGGTCAGCTAGATGTACAGAACAGGGAAAACCTTAAAACATCTAAGATATTGCTTATCTTCTCAAAATGATGTTGCGATGTGATTAACTCCTGTCCCTCAGGAGACATACAGTATGGTATAATTGCCATGCTCGTGCAGTCTGGCTTGTCAAAGATATAATCACTTATTTTTTTTTCTGAGTGTATGAAAACACAGCTTCATATAAAAGCCTGCCTCCTGGAAGTGAGATGTAAAAATGAGGTGAAGTTGGCAAAGCATAAAGAAGCTAGATAATGCTTGTCAGTTCTTCTAAAAAATTAGTTCTTATTCTTGAATGTTTACTTTGAAAAGTAAGTATGTGCTGAAAGTTGCATGTTGATTGTTTGATTCTGCAAAGCTATCACATCTGTGCCTGAATTAAGTCCTAGTTACAAAGGTATGCCTCTGCGCTAAGTGGGCAAAGACAGTGTAGAAGAGAATAAAGGGGATTTGTCTGATTTTATTTTTTACATATTTTTTTTGTCTGTAACTGTGGACCTTGTTTTTTTTATTATCATTATTACTTTTTTTTCCATTTCCAGCTTGGATTTCTTGAATGCTTCTCATGTTCAGCTATGGGGGATAAGCAAAACACAACTACTGAAAAGCATATTTGCACTAAGATTTAGGATTTGTCTCTCCTGTCTTACGTTGAGGTTCATAACCAACTATTTTAGGTTTAATGCCTTTAGGTTCTCATCCTCAGGCATATATCTTACGAGTGCATGGCATAGATCTGATGCATGCCACTGTACCAGTGCCTTATTTCTCTCTGATAAATATAGACTCTAAAAGTCTCTGTAGATATTTAAAATTAAGTTGCCGTTTACAAAGAGGGGTTTATATTGACTTGATTGCGTTTAAGACTATGGCTGGTCCACTTGCAACTACCTCCTAGTGGACATCTAGCTTTTAGATAACTTTTTTTTTTAAATTCAAGGAAAAATTGATGGGTAATTAGATTTTAGTATTTAAGCAGCACTATTCCACATAGCTACAGGTATCTTGGAACATGGGTTTTTCTAAAGTTGCTGTCACGTGATCCTGGGTCCCCAGTTCCTGGGTCCCCAGTTCCAGGGTCCCCAGTTCCTGGGTCCCCAACCTTTCCAGGGTCCCCAGTTCCTGGGTCCCCAACCTTTCCAGGGTCCCCAGTTCCTGGGTCCCCAACCTTTCCAGGGTCCCCAGTTCCTGGGTCCCCAACCTTTCCAGGGTCCCCAGTTCCTGGGTCCCCAACCTTTCCAGGGTCCCCAGTTCCTGGGTCCCCAACCTTTCCAGGGTCCCCAGTTCCTGGGTCCCCAACCTTTCCAGGGATACAGGTTAGACTGACTGACCTGCAGTTTCCCAGATCCATCAGAAAATTGTCCTCAATGCATTGTAGGAACCGTTCTCCTTAGTCCTCCGTTTTGCACTGATGAATTTGTAAAAAGATTTTTTGGTATCTTTAATGGCACTAGGCCGATTGAGTGATCAGGCCCAGTCAGCATGGGTTTATGGAAGGCAGGTCCTGCTTGACGAACCTGATCTCCTTCTGTGACAAATGGACACACTTGGTGGATGAGGGAAAGGCTGTGGATGTGGTCTACCTTGACTTCAGCAAGGCTTTTGACACCGTTTCCCACAGTATTCTCCTCAAGAAACTGGCTGCTCTTGGCTTGGACTGGCGCACGCTTCGTTGAGTTAGAAACTGGCTGGATAGCCGGGCCCAAAGAGTCGTGGTGAATGGAGTCAAATCCAGTTGGAGGCCGGTCACTAGTGGCGTTCCCCAGGGCTCGGTGCTGGGGCCGGTCCTCTTTAACATCTTCATCGAAGATCTGGATGAGGGCATTGAGTGCACCCTCAGTAAGTGTGCAGATGACACCAAGTTAGGTGCGTGTGTCGATCTGCTCGAGGGTAGGAAGGCTCTGCAGGAGGATCTGGATAGGCTGCACCGATGGGCTGAGGTCAACTGCATGAAGTTCAACAAAGCCAAGTGTCGGGTCCTGCACCTGGGGCGCAATAACCCCAAGCAGAGCTACAGGCTGGGAGAGGAATGGTTGGAAAGCTGCCTGGCAGAGAAGGACCTGGGAGTATTGGTGGACAGTCGGCTGAATATGAGCCAGCAGTGTGCTCAGGTGGCCAAGAAGGCCAACGGCATCCTGGCTTGTATCAGAAACAGTGTGACCAGCAGGGCTAGGGAGGTGATCGTCCCCCTGTACTCGGCTCTGGTGAGGCCGCACCTCGAGTACTGTGTTCAGTTTTGGGCCCCTCTCTACAAGAAGGACATGGAGGTGCTTGAGCGAGTCCAGAGAAGGGCGATGAAGCTGGTGAGTGGTCTGGAGAACAAGTCCCATGAGGAGCGGCTGAGGGAGCTGGGCTTGTTCAGCCTGGAGAAGGGGAGGCTCAGGGGTGACCTTATCACAGTCTTTGGGTACCTTAAAGGAAGCTGTAGCGAGGTGGGTGTTGGTCTGTTTTCCCACGTGCCTGGTGACAGGACAAGGAGAAATGGCCTAAAGTTGCACCAGGGGAGGTCTAGGTTGGATATTAGTGTTATATATGGAGTGGTAATTCGTGTCAAGAAAATGGTTTATATTAATAAAGAAGGGGGAGATTTGGGAATGTGGCCATGGGGGTTGGAAAGCCCCGTGGCTGAGATAACATTAGACTCTTAAGGAGGAGGACATCAGGAATATAAAAGAGTTTAGAGGGAACAAAGAAGGGTGATTCATGAGACTCCATGCAGTCTCTGGTTTCTTGTTCTCCAGCCCTTAAGGCCTGGATGTTTCTGGGTGTTTGCTTTTGTTGTTACCTTCAAAGTTGTTTAACCAATGAGAAGTTGTTTTGAAAAGAACTGCTGTGGAGAGAAGGGTATAAGATGGGAGCCTGCCCTCAAGATAAAAAAAGGCAACACGATGAAGTTACATTGATAAAGAAGCAGGAAAAGGAAGTGAAGAGGAACAGGCTGGCAGAATGGAGACCAGGACGGGAACAGGCACATTGATTGCCTCATGAAGATAGGTTTGGCCAGACTCAGCAAACCGCTCAGAGACAGAAAGTCGCTGGGAATAGGTGCACTGGAGCTGGAGAGAAGCTCGAGCTGAGAGAAGCAGACCTGTGCACACAACTGCCTCTCGCTGGTAAGCAGTTGCGCATTATGGGGAATCATACGTCCTTAGGAACAAAGACTGTCCTGGTAACCTCACAGCTTATTCTCCTTATTAACAATTGGACAGTTTATGAGCCTGAAATATGGGACCAAACTGAGGTCAAGGTGTGGGACTCTGCAACTAAAAACGACAAGGTTGCAGTGGTATTGCTCGGCACCTGGCGAGCAGTCTCTGAGGCATTAAAGAGCCCTGTGGGACCACAGTCAGAAGCATGTGGTTTGCCAGATAGTGAGGGAGCTGCGGGCTCCTCTACTGATCCGACTGCTACACCATGGGCCCCTCTGCTGCTACAGCCATCGCAGGCCTTTGCTGTTACGCCCCCTGGTGACCTGGACTTGCCTTTTGACCCACGCCTATTGGCCTTGAAAAGGAGATGGATGTGCTTTTCTTCGATCCGGGAAGAACGGGATACATAAGGCCTGAAGACCAAGTTGCTTAACAACTTAAAGCAAGACATATTGCTCAAAGGGAATGGAAAATGGAGACTTGTATGTAATCAAGAAAAGGAGTGGAAAATGGAGCCTGTTGAGTCGTGGAACTTAAGGGATTGTTTGTTACCTTTCCTGATTGTACGTATGCATAGGCATACTTGGGTTTAGTATGTCAAGCAATGTTCTGTATATTTAGAACGTTTGATGTTTGTGTGTGAGTGTTGGTGGAGCATAGACTCCCTGCACACCCAGTGCTGTTTACTTGTCTTTTATACCTTTTATAGCTTTTATACCTTTTAGAAATATTTGTTTTATAAGTATTACAAAATTCAGATTGAGTTGAGACCTCATTTATAACATTAGGAAGAACTTCTTTACTGAGAGGGTTGTGAGGCATTGGGATGGACTGCCCAGGGAGGTGGTGGAGTCACCATCCCCGGAGGTCTTTAAAAGACGTTTAGATGTAGAGCTTAGGGATATGGCTCAGAGGGCTGCTTAGTGTTAGGGCAGAGGTTGGACTGGGTGATCTTGGAGGTCTCTTCCAGCCTAGGTGATTCCGTGATTCATCACCATGAAGCACCATTAAGTTACATTAGAACCTAAGCGACCGAGCGCGCGTGGCTCCCCTCACTGCCGGTGCCGGTTACGGTCAGCGGGCAGCTCCCTCACCGGGGGCTGTGAGGGGAGCGGACCCCGCCCAAGGCCGCGCCCCTCGCAGCGCCCGCTGGGGGTAGGCGGGGCTGAGCCTTGCGCATGCGCGCGGCGGCGGCGCGGCAGTTTCCGTGAGGCCGAAAGGAGCCGCGGCGGGCGGGGGCCGGGCCCGGCGGTGCGGGCGGGACGGGGCCGTGCTGGGTTGGGGCGGCCGCGGCCCTGTGTGAGCCCCCTGCCCGCGTGTGCTGCCTCCCGGGGTGCCCGTGCATCGAGCGGCGCTCGCGTTTGCAGCCATGGAGGCGGAGCAGATGATGGAGGGGCAGCCGCAGGTATTGCGCGGGGCGGGGCGGGGCGGGTGGGGCCGGTGTGCGCCCCGCTGAGCCCCCCGTGTCTTACAGGTGCCGGAAAACCCCCACGCCGAGTACGGCCTGACCGAAAACGTGGAGGTAAGGGGGGAGCGGGAGTCGTAACCCTGATCGACAGTGAGGCTGTTGGAGCTAAACTTAAAGCGTAATGTCCCTCAGGGGGAGGCGGCAGGTTCCTTTGTGGTAGATGCTGCCGAGGTGATGCCTGAACCAATGAGATTTCTCTGGGAACTCTCCTGTGATGGTTATCTGTTCTGTAAACATGTTATGGCACAAAAAGCCAGACAGGCTTTTACGGCAGGGAGGGGAGCAGGAGCATTTGATGGCATTTCTAAGAAATTATCAAAGGGAGGAGTTCCTTTAGTCCTGCTGTAAATAAGGATGTTGGATCTGAATAGTTCAGGCTGGCTTTAATTACTTACCCTGAGAGTAGACACAATCCAGCGTGGCTGCTCCTGGTAGCCGCGTGGGTTAGGTGTTTGTTTACTCTGTGATGTTTGTTTCTTGCTCACTAGGAAAATGCCTCCTGTCTTCCTCCATTATAACCTCATACTGTATGCTAAGATGATGCAGAAACTTCTTACATGTCCTTTTTACTGATCTCCCTGAGAACTGTTTGCCTTGATACCTCAGTTTCCATTACCAAATTGTAACCTTATCCATTGGTTGCATTGGTTGTTGTGTTGAAAACATCTGGTTCACTGGCAGTGGTAGGGTATCCTTTCTTTAGCCACAGTTACCAGTTTCAAGATAATTCAGTGGCTTTTGACCAAAAGGCTTGGAAGCATTTTGTGTATCTTAAAGTATTCATCTGTGCTTCAATAGAGTGGGGTCTCTTCTGTCAGACTAAGGCTACATTTCTGATCCTTTTAGCAGTTGTGTTGGAAGTGCATGTGTGCAGGAAATACTCGACTGGGACTGCTTATATTAAACTTAGGACTTCCTAACATTTTCTCAAAATGTAAGAATTAAGCAGAAGGCTCCTCTGGTTTAGGTTTGTTCAAGGAAAACTGCGCACTTAAAATCATTTCTTTACATCTTTTTTAGAACTTAAGTGAACTTGCAGAAAAATGTGTATTGTTTGCACTTGTGCTTCAAAGTAGATCTTGCCACTGTTACCAATGCTCATTTACTTCTTACTCCTCCAGAGGATAGTAGAAAATGAAAAAATAAACGCAGAAAAGACATCAAAGCAGAAGGTGGATCTCCAGTCGTTACCCACGCGTGCCTACTTGGATCAGACGGTTGTACCGATCTTGCTACAGGGACTTGCTGTTCTTGCAAAAGAGAGGTAAGATTCTGAAGTCTTCCGTCTGTTCTTAGGAAGAAGGTAGGTCTCAGACTCAAGCAGTATGTAACTTTTTCTGATCTCATACCAGATATGGTCTTGTTAGCATCATGGTTGTAAGAGATGATTTACAACAGGTTCATAAATACCATGGGTGAACACAGCAGGATGTGCTTCTCACTTAACAGAAGAGTTATTCAGTGAATTTCTTATCTTCCAGTGAGGTGTGCTACTGCAAAGTTTTTGGAGGGAGAAGAATATTTTTCATTTATCTTGTCATGTAATTCACCTTATAAGGGAAGAAGTTGTTCTAGTTGTGAACAAGATTTCAATAGTGTTTGATGAAAGAGTTCAATTTGCCATTCAAAAGAAAAACAAAGACGAATGTGGCCTGACGTGCATCTTAGTAAGATTTAAAACACTTTTTAATGGATGAGGCTGACCCTACTGTGTCTGTAACACGATAAGAAGCAAACTGATGATTAATGTTTTCAGTAAAGGCTCTTCTGCGAGGTGCCCCATATTTCTCATCAGTCAATGGAGAGGTGAATTCTTCAAATGTAACAAACAGGTGTTCACCTTATCCAAATGAACTTGTCTGAACTATTGGTAAGTCCTATGGCATATGAACCATTTCTCCATTTTGCTGAAATACCATCAAAACCTGGTGCGATGACCACAACCACCTCACTGTACCTATAGCCAGAAGAGCAACCAGCAGTGTCTTAACCTCAGAAGGAGTTGTGAATTTGAACTAATTGTGCAGGCTGCAAAATAGGCAAAAGAGCATTTAGGAAGGTACACCCTGCCCCAGAGGCAGGATGCCCATCTTCAGTTGCCAGCTGTGGGAGTTGTCCTGCAGACTGAATGCCATTTGGGAGGCATCAGCACCACTTTTATGAGTCTCTTGGTGTTCACTAAAGGAGTCAAAAGGCACCTGTAAGCAGGAGTCCAAATGACAGTCTATGTAAATTTCCAAAAGTCTTCTGGCACAGTCTGTCACGAAAGGCTTTTAAAGAGAGTAAATTGTTGTGGGACTAAGGAAAAAGCCTTTATATGGATGAGGAACTCGCTGTGCTATACAAGACCTAGGGTAGAAGTAAACGATGCATTTCCATGGTGAACAAAGCTCAGCACTATAGTCAAGGAAAGGATCATTTGTAAAAATTTGAAAAAGAGGCTGATGCCAAAACTTGCTAATGATGCTGGTGGAGTTTTTACAGAACATGCTGTTCTATTGTTCTTCAAAGTTGACCAATTTGTAAATAATTGTCTGTGAACTTTATAAAGTGACCGTTACCCTTGTGAAAAATATCTTTAAATTGTTTTTTATGTCAGTGCATTGCTTAGTCAAAGCAAATTCTGAATGCGATGATTTAGAAATCGAACGGGTACAAACAAGCATGTTGCTATTTAAATATATATTTTTCTTAATTTTGAATATTAAGTGTAATTGCAATTCTCCTGTATTCTAGTACAGTGTGAAAAAGTAAGAGAAAGGAGTGACAAGGTGGTGAGAAGTATGGAATGACAGCTGCGTACAGAGTGGCTGCACAGACAGTGCTGTAGCCTGGAAAAGAGATTTCTGAGTGACAATGTATTAGGAATCTGTTAAATCATGAATAGCATGGAGGCGATGGATTGCAATGGATTATTACTGTTATGTAATCTCTTCTATACGGTAATCAGATTAAGCTACCAGGTAGCAAATCCAAAATGAACAAAAGGAGGTGATTCTTCACAGATCACATAATTAAGCTACATAACTTTTTGCTTCAGGTTGAGGACTTACAGAATTTAATAAGGAACCAGCAGTTCTTTCTTAAAAACCTACTGATCAGATGTAAACTGGAAACTTACTGGGTTTGTCTAGGTAGTTGGCCATCCCTGAGTCAGTGCTTCCAAGTGTTTGAGAGGAGTTAACGTTGCTTTTCACAGAAGGTAATTAGTTCTTCAGTTACCTAGTTTAATATAACAAAAAAAAATAATTACTTCTTTACTTTTCTTTACAGACCGCCAAATCCTATTGAATTTCTAGCAGCGTATCTTTTAAAAAACAAGTCACAATTTGAGGACCGAAATTAACTCCACTAAAGTGAGGACAATGTGGCTGCTAGACTGAAATGCTTGTTGGTCGCAATTTATTTTCTGCTGTAAAAATCCTTTAGAAACATGACGTCTTTTTTAATCGCCCAATTTGCTTTACCTTCTGAGTTATTTAATAAAGAACACTTTACATTTCATTTGTTCACTTGTTTTAAACTAGCTGGTAAAAGACTTTGAAAATAAAGTACTGAAACTGCACTATTGGATGAACGTCTGAATAATTCCCGGGGCATACATCACCCGAATGCATGAAACAGAAAGCAACAATTGGTTATGGGAATCATGCTGGTGATCTTGTCTATAACTTAATTTGGTTTTATTTAGCACCCTTCCTGTGCAAGGTACCTAAACAGAATGCAAACTAATTAAAAATAAAGGAGGATGGATTGATTAAGTAGAGAGAAGGGAACTTGCAGATCACTTGCAGTGTCCATCATTTTAGGTGCTTCTATTAATGAGGTTTGCTGTACAGCATTTGTCATGGATCTCCCATGTGTGGTGTGCTGGATTTAACAGTTTAATATAGAAAAAAGTCTGAAGGGACTTAAGATTCTGTAATTTTGTTCTGTAATTCAATTATCTGTACTGCTAATCCTAGTTGGTGCGTTCTTTCTTTGTCAAATGTAATCCTGATCTAACCCAGTAAAATACTGAATCTCCTGGGTTGTTTTTTTTTCTTTAGGTTTACTAATGTGGTTTTGTTTGTTTCCCATTCTTAACTTATCTTCTGAGATAGAAGTAGAGATCTTAAGAGATAGAAAAAAAAAAAAATGGGAAAAATACCCTGAAAGCTATGAAAATAGGAATATTGTAGCTGGCAAACAGGCTCACAAGGTTGTTGGCAATGTGTGCAGGGACTAGACAGCCCTCAGAATTCCTAGTTCTCTTTTCTGAAATATGTAACAAGGAGCATATGTTCATTAGCATTTGGCATTAGACTCCAGAAATAGATTAGTATAGGCCAGCTTTTCATAGACCACAATGACCATAATTTGTCTGATGGTCATCAGAACAGTAAACTTGGTTTCTGTGAGTTGTTTATTTAATCAAAATCCTGATTTTTATTCAAATAAACTTCAACTTTGACATCTTACTGTTCAGTGTTTCTTACTTAATTGATTTAATGTAGCAAACATAAAACTTTATAAATTAAATTACTGCTGCAACAGTTAGAGGTTTTCCTGTGTAAGATTAAAGACTGCATAATTTGTTTAGTAATCTATGCATAAATTGACAAAAGAGAAGCTTAGAACTCACATCGGGCCTGTGACAAGTTATAGATATGTATTGTATTTGCAGCACTAGTGGCAGAATTAGTGTAGTCCAAGAGGAGTAAAATTGGGAAGCAAAAAACGGAAAGAACTGTAAACCCAAACCTGTTCCTATTTTGGAAAACACATAAAAACTGTGGAACGAGGTTACTAATTCTATCGTGTTATGGTGAACACAGTCTCTGTCAAACGCTGACACTTAAAGACACTGAAAGAAAGGATTTTAACAGTGTTTTGACTTACTGGAATGAATACTACCATTTAAGTGAAGATGAGGAGACACCATAAAGGCTTGATACTGCTATTTTTATTGCTAAAGCAGCATTCCAGAGTTTGATCTGTTGGTAACAACATCTCAAGACTGTAAGACTTGTCAAATCTGAAAAAAAAAAATCTATGCTGATCGCAAATTTCTATGTTGAGAATTTATGCAAGGCCTTACAAAAAGAAGGAGCTCAATTATTAGTTTTCCACAGACAGAGCAATTTGCTTAGAACATCCAGCCTTGCCTGAATTCAGAACGCAAATAGATTTCTCAGCTTGCATTAATATCCTCTAGGAGTTGCACAAAAGCTTGAAAACACTCTGGCTTTCTGTACAGCTCTTGGATGGACCTAAAATCCCTACGCATTAGTGCAAGTCTTCAGGTGAGCTGTTCCTGACAGCAGTGCACCAGCTATTCAGCTGTCACCAGCACTGTTGAGTACACTGCTTTTGTCACCTGCTGTTGGTGTACCTGCTGTCTGGTGCGCTGGTTGTCACCTGCTGTTGTTTTCCCATCTAGGCTAGCTCAAGAGAATGAAAAAGCCAGGCTCACAAGGTGATGACGTTAAAAGATTTACTGATCGCAGGGTTCCATTCTCGAATCCTGAAACATGTTGTCACCGGAAGATGCAATTCGACTTGCCAAATATTTTTTCATCTCCAACTTATTATCTCCAAAATCAGTACAGCTTTTAGAGCTATCTATTTAGTTTTCTGAAGTTGTGCAGCTATTGCGAATGCAGTTTGATCAAAAGAATATCCAAGGCTCTCTCCCCATCAGACTTTCTAGAAATAAAG
Organism: Anas platyrhynchos; assembly: GCF_047663525.1. Lineage (NCBI taxonomy): Eukaryota > Metazoa > Chordata > Aves > Anseriformes > Anatidae > Anas > Anas platyrhynchos. The sequence goes on along the minus strand of NC_092589.1, from coordinate 31,895,438 downwards.
AACTGCTTTCAAACAAATGAAAAATTGGGAAAATTCTGACAGTTGCAAGCAACTGAAAATGGTAGGTTGGAAAAGAAACACGAGAACAATCCCTACGTGTAACAAACTTGATAGAATACAGGTTCTGATTTACTCATGTCATTGTGCTAATTATGTAACAAATTATTCCTAGCCAAGCCTTAGCTTGTGTTCCCCGTTCAATTTAATGTAGTCAAAATTCATTTTAAGAGTGACTACATAGCCTAGATCACAGGAGTACAGAATGCCAGATGTTATAGCAAGAGGTATTTTACTATGATGAAAAGAGCATCAGCACAGTGTCTGCTACTGTTCGCTATTCAATTAAAGTTTTAAGTGAGGACTTAAAATATAAGTAGTGTGTGAGTAGCTAGAGGGAAGCTTACAGCAGTACCACTGTGACGTTGACCTGGAATGTGCCAAACCCCTCTTCCCAATGTGCTTTTGTCTCTCTTCCTGGAGCTGGCTTTGCAATTGAGTGTGATAAACCAGTCTCTGTGAGGAACTTAAAATGTTCAGTTTATTGGATCGTTGTGAAGTTTCTGCTGGAGAGCATGTGGTCTTCCTTTTTCTGTGGTGTACCTAGAGGCATCTGTAAGATGGATATTATCCTCTTACACGAGCTGAGATGCTATTGCTTACATGGGAAATGGTAATGTTTCCCTTGCAAGGGGTATGAAGTTTGGGGGGCCTGCTTTTAATACCTGAAGGAAGGACTGCTAGGAACAGCAGGTTCCTTGGGTGGAGAATGACAGCTGGAAATGACAGTTTGGAAAGAGGAAAAATAAAATAGAGTAGCAATGATAGGTTCCTGAGAAGGGAAACAGGAAGTAAACGTTGTGAAAAGCATGACAGGAAAGAACACAAAATGAAGCATGTGCAATGGGACAATGAGAGCAAGGAACAGGACAGCAACAGACACAGAAAGCTGGGCCAGCTGAAACCCTGTTGTGCCTGCCACCCACGCTGAGCACAGGATGCTACTCCAGGAAACCCTGCACGCTAAGGGCACTCTAAATGGTAAGTTGTTCTTGCAGCAACTGCCTTCAGGCTTTTCTTCCAGGTAAGGAAAAAGCTGCCAGCAGAAATACACGTGAGGTGGTTGTCTGTGCTCAAAGGGTGTGCTGACCTGAGGAATCTGCCTGTGCACTGTGTCTGCTCTGCCCTGCACATCAGAGAAAAATGATTGAAACTGATCTAACAGGCAAGTGCTTCTGTTCTCTCTCCTACAAACAGCGCTCAAAATAATTGCAGACAAAGCAGGAGTATCTCTCAACCTAACTCATGTCCCAACAGCATTCCCTGAAAGCTGAGGCCAGTTTCTCAGCCTGTGGCTAGAACATTTTCCATACCTCTGAGTCCTGAGCAGGTGGAAGCCGAGCGCTGCCTTCTTTTTACCTGAAGAGCTGCCTGCTTGTCTGTTTCTGCCTCTTTACGAGCTGTTAAACAAACAATTCATGATCAGGACGTGATCGTTAAAAGTTTATGAAGAAACCACAAATCGGAACACTAACCACTGAATGCTGCTTATGCCCACCTGTGATAGGGAATGATGGAAAAAATAATCCTCCTTTCAGCCTTGCCAGTGGAAACTGGAAATTCCTCCTGTGGTACTACAGATGACAAGCTTTGGCAGGCAAAAGTACAAATTGAGGAGGATGTCCTCCAGTTTCACTGGGCTTTGAATGGACAGCGCCAGTTGGTAATAGAGGACAAATTTTCACCAGAAAACAGGCTACTGTAGTGTTTGTGGCATGTGCCACAAGCAAAGTATTAGTAAAATAGCCTTTGTTTTCTATGACCTGCTAACACTGAGCTGCACTTATTCCTCTGCATCTACAATGATATTATGTTCATGTTATGTAAAGATTTCATCCTAGTCTACACCTCATCTACGCTGAAGGAAGTAAAGGTTTATGAGAAAAGCAAGGGAGAAGGAAACTTAAAAAGAAAGCATAAAGAGGAATCCATCTCAAGGTGATGGACAACGATAAAACCAAGAATTATTTAAAAAGGCAAGCTGAAGAAGAAAATAGACAAAGCAAAACAAAAAAAAACACTACATAAAGAAATGCAGTAAAACCAGAAAAAAGTCACTTAGAAAAACTAGTATGCTTGTAACCCAAAACAAACTCAGAAGGCTGTGAGAAGGGTGTTTACTTACCAAAACTGTAATATGACTGTAAAAATGGCACAGAAAACGGCAGCAGAGCTCTGATAGATGATCTATGACCTACAGTAAAGAAAAGGCAAATAATTTGCTTGCTGTGATTACATTAATGGTGTCTCTCAAGAGTGCATGTGGGTGTATTTGAATGTCTAGAAATACACAAGGCGCTTGATTATGTGGCATTGGTGCTTGCCTCTTCTTATACAGAAATTGTAATCTGATAGCAATGTTTTTACTCATTACGCGCTCTAGATTACCACTTGGAAATTCTTATCTTTCAATTTTAAAGGAGAGGAATTGCTTAGGGAGGTGGAAGCTTTTCCTCTAAATGGTAGAAATAAATAGCAGATAATTAAAAAAATAATAACCTCTAATTCCTCTGAAATAGAATTCCTTCTAGCAGCCTCCTCAAGCTGTTTTTGGGGGACTGTGGGACAACAGTGCATCGAAAACTTGAATTATCCCCTGGCACGGCCTTTTTGGTAGGTATATAATCACAACTCTTACTTTCCCCCCCACCCAGAGTAAAGATTATACGTTAGTTTATTGAGGTTTTAGTAGTCAGGTCAGGAAATATTCTCGGTGCTGAAGTTTGTGTAAAAGATTTGAGAATTAACTCCCGTTTATAAAAATGGGAATTTTAACGGCCAAAATAGTTTTACGTTACCTCAGTAAGGCAGGATAATGCTGCTGGTCTCGGCAGCGGTTATAATTCACATTAACCTCTCTCCAAGCGCTATTTCTAAAATAACAACTGAATAATAAAGACAGGCAGAGCAGTGAAGGCCACTGAAACCATTCAACGTTTGCTGGGCTGTTCAGTCCCCGTTTCCTTGTCAGATATGTTGTTGTTCATGGGACACCAGTTATCGCCCCCCAGTTGCGCTGGGAGGCCCGTGCCATGGGTGGATCCTCCCTCACCCTGCAGCACCAGCCGTTCTGGTGTCAGGCCGGTGCCTTTGTCCCTGCATTTCCTTTGTTCTGCTTTCTGACAGATAACAGCAGCTCCGCGTTTTGCACGCGTGTATGGCCTCGGCTGGAAGGCTTTCCGAGGCCGTGCAGCGGCACATGGGATGGCAGAGGGGGAGGATGCGTTGCCTAAAGTCGCCTTTCCCCTTCCCCCCTGTGGAACCGGCCGCGCTCCCCTTCCCAATTCCGCCTTGTGAGCTGTTTGGGGCTGAGCTTGGCGTCTCCATGGCAGCGCTCCATTCACCGGGCCGACACAACATGGACGGGCTGGGGCAGGAGGGATTGAGCAGGGGACAGTCAGAGGCACGAATCGCCTCAGAGAGCTGCCGCGGCAGCTCGGGCACGGGGAGCTCCGGGGCGCCGAACACAGGCACGGGGCTGGCTCCCGGTGCGGCGATGGCAAATACACGGGAGTGAAGGGGACGGAGGGGCAGGGGCGGGGCACTGCGATAACGGTAACGGTGACGGTGACAGTAACGGTAACGGTAACGGTAACGGTCGCCGCGCGTGCACGGTGTGGGGGGGGCAGGGGGCGGGGCTTCCCCTCAGCCCCCGCCCGGGCTCCCCTCAGCTGACCCCCGCCCGGAATCTTCCCCTGCCGCTCGGAGACACGGCCCGGCCAATCAGCGCGCCAGAAGCGGCAAGCAGGGCCAGGCTCCCAGCCAATCCGAGCGCGGCTCTCCCTCCCGGACCCCGCCTCCTTCCCCCTCGCCCCCCCCCTCCCCCGCGCGTCGCCGCCGCTCCCTCCCGGCTCCGTCACGGCGCTGGGCGGGGCCTCCGCGGCGCGGCGAGCCAATGGGGACGCTCCTTCGGCTGCGGCGCCCAATGGGGGCGCGGCGGCCGCTCGGCCCCTAGCGCACGGCAGCCGAGCGGGGCCAAACCCAGCGGCGGCCGCGGCCTCGTTCGCTGCGCGTCCCCCACCCGCCCGGCGCGGAGTTGGCGGCGGCGGCGGCGGCCCCGGGCTTCGTCCCCGCGCCCCCCCCCCCGGGCCCGCGCGGGCCCCGCTCCGCCCCTCCCTCCCCTCCCCTCCCCTCGCCCTCCGCCCGCCGCCCCCGGCCGCCTCCTCCTCCTCCTCCTCCTCCTCCGCCCGCCGGGCCCGGGCCGCTCCGGGGGAGGACGGGGAGCAGCAGCGCCGCCGCCGCCGCTGCCGCCGCCGCCGCGGCCGGGCCCGTCCCCCTGCGCCTCCCCCGAGCACCATAGGCGGCTCCGGCAGCAAGATGTCCAACCGCGTGCTCTGCCGGGAGGCCAGCCACGCCGGCAGCTGGTACACAGCCTCAGGTAACGGGGGTTTGGGGGAAATTTGGGGGGTGTCGGGGCAGCGGCTGTGGAGCTGGGCGCTGCCAGCACGCCTCAGGGCGAGGGGTCGGTACCTGGCTGCAGGAGGCGCAGCCCGGCTCGGCACAGCCATGGGTGAGGTGCGAAGGAAAATAAACCAACGAGGAATGAATGGTGAAGGGAAGGGAAGGAGCCCCCCGGGGTGCTCGTCCTGCTGCGGGAGGGGCCGGGCCGCCGGGGGTGGCTCCGCGGGCTGGAGGCAACAATGGAGGGGGCCTGCGGGGCCTGGCGCTGCGAGCCGGGCTGTGCTGCTCCTCGCACTGCATCGCCACGGGGCTCCCAGCCGGCTGCAAAGGCAGGCAGCGCTCCGTACAGCAAGCAAACAAAGCCGTGCCAAAGGTGTATTTAAACGTGTGCAAGGGTATATGAAACGTGAAGGCTTCGTGGTAGAACTTCCAAGCTCCTTTGTGCTATTTCCATCTTCGTTTATTCGTATGGCAGCAAAATGCCTTGCACAGAGGAACAGCTAAATGACCTTACATACACTTCTGTGTTTTTTTTGTACTGGACTTCATACCAAGATACTGCAAATGAAACAAGATCTTTAGTTTCTTCATAATTCATTTACAAAGCATACGCACTGTGCTTTCTTCTTCTTTTTTTTTTTTTCTCTTTTTTCTTCCCCATACTAATTCAGTGCACAGCTCCGTGAGGCTGCCCCATGGTGTGTGTGTGACCTGTTTGGCCAGTACGACCTGTCTGCAATGGGGCAGCCAGAAGCACCTTGCTCTGGTTGCTTTTGGGCTGCCTTCTGGTTACTGCTCGTCAAGGAGGTGTGAGGTGGCTGCCCAGGCACCTCCAATGCAGGAAAACAGGAAAAAAAACAAAACAATATTAAACTGAATCATGTTGTAACAAGTTCTGGTGACTGTACTTGTAACAAGATAAATGGTAACTGTGGGGTGTGTGTGGTTGGGGTGGGTGGTTAACGTTACATAGGCTGGAGCTTTGGGAGGTGTTATTTTCCTGTGTAGGGCTTTCCTTAAACAAGAAAACAGCTCTACAGGAAGAGACATCATAAAGCTATCACGTGCCATCTGCACAGGGTATGAGAGATCAGGAGCCCTCCCTGCTCAGCGAGGGGACTGCCCGGTGTGTGCTGCTGGTGGACTCGTTTTTGAGTGCCCTTTAGGGAGGGTCCATAAAAACTGAAGAGGGAACAAAGGAGGGCCAAGAGGGTATCTGTTCACCATAGATGTGATGTAGCATCCTGTATTTTAGCCCAACATGGGCTTGTTTCCTCAACTCTGCTGCCTGGGGAAAGTCTGCATTCTACCATGTGGTTTCAACCTACGTAGCTCCAGGGATGCAGCTGAGGCGGGGATTCGAGTTGGAGCTGTAATAGTTCTTGGGTGCATTCCTGTGATTCTCCAGGGACTATCTTGTCAAGTCTTCCTACCTACTCTCTTTGTGCTTACCATCTAGGCCCAGAAGTGATTTATGGGTTTTATATATAAACCAGTTAGCATTTAAGCTTCCCGTTTGCAGCAAACTGTTCTATTTCTATAGAGCTGAGCTTGCTTACACAGGGCAAGCAGATGCTCTGGAAACCCTCATCCTGCTACATAGCTAAGATGACTGTATTAGCGTTCTCCGCCTGCCCAGAAGGGCAATAAGAAATGTGATTCCTGAAGCACGTGTTCAAAATCATTACATCTGAAAGCATTTTGAAGAGGCTGTGTGAGGATGACCTCAGTTACATGGCAGCTCATCCGGAGGTGCCTGGTACCCGAGGGTGGAACTTCAAGCATCACCCTGGACGTTTTGTTGGAGTCCTGGAGTGTTTTTTTCTTGTTGTTTCCTTGTAGAAGGGTTTACAAGAAATACTGTCCCTTGTCTTTAGAGGCTGATCATTTTTGTGGGGCAGCAATTGCTTCTGCTGAAAGGAGGCTCTCGTTCCCCTTTCCATTTTCTCCAGCGATGGGATAGGCACTGCCGAGCTGTTCTGCACTGGAAAACATAAACATGCACTGTGCTCTAGTGAGAATACATCACCTAATTACATGATGCTAATAAACTTCTTGGAGCCAGTGAGACTGGCTGCGTAATTAAGCACACCCAGGCACATCTGCATGTTAGCATGTCATGACTTACTGCAAGTAAACAACTTGGTTACACGAGGGAAAGTGGTGGCCCAGGTAGAAAGCACTCCCGACTTGTGCTCGTTGCTGAAGTTGCGGGGGGCTTTGTAGTGATGGTATCGCTTGGCTTCCCGCGTGTTCTTCATCCAGAACGCCTTGTTGTAACGGAGAACTTGCTTGGGAAGGTTCTGCAGTTGAGGCTGTTGGCAGTCTTGGCTGAATTTTTCAGACCTTCTCTTGTAGAAAGAACTCTTGGTGTGGGGAAGTGCGTGTTGATGCCACAGCAGTCTGTGTAGCGTGTCAGTGGGCTTCAGATGTGGCCCTGTGGAGGTCAGCTCGGTCAGACAGAGAGAGGTGCTGCTCCTCCTCCTCCTCCTCCATAGCAGTGAGAATGGGAAGCTCTACAGGTAAGCTTCCAGACTGAAATAGTGATATGACTGTTGCCGATAGTAGGCTACTGGTCTAAATAACCTATTTTCTCACTTGCAGGCTTTGAGCCATGTGTCTGCTTTTGAAAAAAAGGTTTAAAATGGTTTGTGGCAGGCCACTGCTTCTCTGGCACAGCAACCTGGTGTATGGCAGCTGCTGAAAACACTCTCAGAAATGAGAGAAGCATACTCTGGAAACGATCAACCTGTTGCACTGATCTCACATAGAATTTTTTCTTAAAATATCATCGCTCTGTGGTGAAAAATATTACACTGATTTATTTTTGGAAGAGAATCCTGCTGGGGTAATTCAACCACCTATCATCCAGACCTCTTGAGAAATTGATTTTGACCAGCAGGGGGAAGGAGAAGATTAAGGACAACATGAAACAAAAATGGTATCATTTCCCATGGCTTCAAATTCGGGACAGATGCATTCCTAGATACAAAAGGAGCAGCTAAAGTGTAACAGGCATGGCACGCTGTCCTGAATATGGGCTGTTTGCAGGATGGTGTGGATGCTCTCTCTCAACTTACTCCTTCCTGCGAGTAGGTGCTGTAAGCATTGAGCCAGTTCTGTGTGGAACCGATCCACGCATTGAAGAAACAACAACAAATATTAGCGTGTGTATATCCACCTCGCTTTTCTCCTTACTCTGTGCACAGCATGCCATTACAAGTGAGATATCACACATTAGGGCACTTAATGTGCTCGGTTAAGTGCCCAAGGCAGCTGGCTTGCCTCACCTGCCTCCTGGAGGCGCTGACCAAGTGCTGTAGCGCTGCTTAATGGTGTTTGGGAAGTCCTGTCTCAGCCTTTCCCTGTCAGTGGCGTGCTGATACAGACAAACACCAAGGGTTTTAGCAAGCATTTGCAAATCACACAAGCAAAATCCAACTGTGTGTGAATAGCAATACTGCACGGGCTGAAGTTGGTCCTGCAAAACGAGTTTGTCATTGCGTTAGGTATGGTTTATTTCTCTGATCTCTGTGACTAAGCCTTAGTGGTCAGAGGTGTGCTTTCTGGTAGCCTTTGACCTCAGAGAAAGTCAATTTCCATATGCTTATCAATGCAAACGTCAGTTGTCAGAGTAATTGCTGTACTGGCTTGAAAGGCCGTTGCATTTACTGTCTTCCAGAGTGTTTGGTGTGATGAGCCAAGCCAGTGTTCTGTCTCCACACAGATCATGTTTGAAGAGAGGTTAAACCTCACGGTAGTCATTGCTGCTGCCTTGGCTTATGCGCCCCAGAGGAAGCCGAACGCACAATACACAGTAGGTATATAACACCTTCTGCCCTGGTACAGTTGCTGTCCTCTCACCAGGCTTGCTGCCCACAATTTCAGGGTGAATGCTGCTGCTGGGATGTCTTCTGCTGACCCTCAGAGTTGCGGCACCCTACGTCAGCTCAGCGCAGAGGCGCTCCTTTGTAGCGTGTTGGGTCTGAGCCTACACAGATGCAGGAAGGGCGTTGAGGAAGATGGACACTGTTTCATGCAAGTTTTTTGGAAGTCCTTACCTCTGGTGTGCCAGGAGCCCTGGCACATTCCCACAAATTGGAATAACTCATCAAGGCTCATTCATAAACGTAATGTAGGAGTAATTCATCACCGTGGTGTTTGTGAATGGTCTTGAATGAGTGGATCCAGAAAAATAAATATAAAATGCACGTGAGGGTCACTGAAGTGAGAGGGAGCAGTGACCTGTTGTGAGAACTAGTGAAAGGAGCTTTGTGCAGGAGCAAGGTTGTTAATTCACTGATCACAAAATTGTAATGTTGTGATATTAGCTGGGGCGTTTCAAATACAGACAAGCACAAGTGTTCTTACCTTGCAACAACGAACTGCACTGTCTTGCAAATATATAAATTATTTGCTTTGCAAGGTTAAATAATAAGCATTATGTTCTTCTCCACTTGGCCTTCTGTGTTTTTTTAAGAAATCCTGTGGAAAGTGCGTCATTGCTTTATCTTTCACAAATTGATCAAGGAACACAACATTAATATGCAGACTGTATTATTCAACATTGTATACTGCAAAAGTATACCAAAATAATTTAAAATTTCCGGGCTATTGTTTCTGGATGAGTCACTTAAGTACACTTGGAAGCAAGACACTCCAAGTAAAGAATGTGGATTCAATTTTTGCAGTACAACTGAAAGTGAAAAAGAGCTTCACATTTGGCGTGCTCCCAATGGTGTTAAACTAGGCCTGCAAGTATCACCTAGCGAATACTTTGACAAATTCAGATTGCATTTATCACCTAGGCATTTTCTCATTAGAGCCCAAATTGCTTTGATGGAGCTACAAAGCAGAAGGGCATTGGATCTCGGAATGGCCTAACTGGGAAGGAAGGAAGGTATTTCATAAAGCCGTGGAGGTGCGTGTTGGCCGATGCTCATAGCGGATGGGAGGCAGTGTTTGACTTTATTTCCCAATAGCTTTCAGCAAAGGCAATTGAAGAGCTGGTGGAATACAGGAAAACTGGGACAGGCTAGTGGGAACTGCCACCAAAGCAGGTTTCAGTGCTTTGTTACAGCTTCAGCTTTATATTCCCTCATTCAAGCATTACCTGCTGTTTTATGTTCTTCTTGCAATGTGTGTAATAGGAGTTTGTGTAGCCTGAGTATAATCTTCACTTGTATCTTAATGTTTTCTTTTTCAGTTCTGTAGTTTGCGTAAGTAAGCTTCTGCTTTGCTTTTAGGCTGATAGCACTGTTTCATCAGCATTCAGGATTGGAAGAGCCTATATGGCAGCAGCAGAGAATGTGCTCATCAACAGGAATCTTTGAAAATCATTTTCTATTCCTGACAAATCCTAGTCTTTGTACATACAAAGCTTGCTCTTTATTCAAGGATTTGGCCTTTGTTGCAGTTTAGAAACTGCAACATTTTTTTTTTCAAGTTCTTTTTTTTTTTTCAAGTGGGGCCTGTGTTCTGTAAAACTACCATTGTATTTTCTTCAGTTTTAACTATGATGATAAACTTGTTAGCCTTCTGTCATGTTTCAGATTGCAGTTTGCCTGCCAAGTCAATTAAATATTATGTATTCCTCTTCAAAGTTGAGGAGCCAGCAGTTATGAAAGTAATTCCAGTGATGAAAGTAATGTGTGCTCGCCCCACAAGGTTTTGCTATTACTTACCTCGCTTTTTCTAACACCCCCCAATTCCGAAGACTTAAAAAGTATATCTGCTGTGATATTCATTATAAATACTTCTAAGCTGTAGACTTCCTCATCTATGGGTAAAGGTAAAGCAAAGATATAAGGACTAAGGTGCAGAAAAAACTGTTGGTTCCTGTAGAGTAGCAGCTAATTAGATGAGGACCAGCTGGAAGTGTGTAAGCTGGGGACAGGCTCTGCATTTTGGTTATTCGCCATTTTCTGAAAACAAAGCACAGAACATTTAAAAAAAAAAAAAGTCATTGCTATCGTTGTGCTTGCCTTGCTGCAAGTGCTGTGTACGTGCAGCTGAGAGATTCCGAGCAGGTTTCCCAGGTGCTGCTCAGAATTTTGGTTGAGCTTTATGCTTGTCCAACAAAAGCAGCGTTCACTGAGAACGATGGTTCAGAGCAAGCACCGCATCTGGCCCAGCAGCCTGGACAGGTTTTGCATTGCTCTGGCCACAGCAGCCACCATTACCGAGCTTCCAGCGTACTGCATTGCCACGTGGCACAGGAGCGCTTCAGTCTCATCCCACAAGGTGAGCTCGGCTGTGGGGAAGATGTGCTAGGTTGGCTTAGCCACAAAGCCTGTACTCTGACAGCTGTAAATTGAGGTGATGAACCAAAGTGCCTGACTGCCAGGTGTCTGATTCATCGGATAACATTGGCGTGTATTTAACATGGAAGGATTCCTTCTTGCTTACTGCAGTGGGTGATGCTGATTGTAAAAACAACGTCTTTTTGCCAGGAGATTTGTACAGAATCTGGCTGTAGCTGTCTTCATAAATCTGTCTGGGTAAAACTTGGTCTGTACTTGCAATAATTCTTGATTTGGCGTAACTTCTGCTAGCTTCCTAAACAAAACAGGATGTGAAATATCCGCAGATAACTCAGCATTCTTTAGTTTACAAGCCTGTATTTATAGCTAATGTCATAGGATTGAAATCAGGTCACAATATTATGTTTTAGTGAAGCTTGTGTTTTGTTGTCTAATCTATCGTACATCAGTGGAACATCTTCTATTACTGCATTAATGCTGAAGCGGTAGCATAAATGCCAGTGCCTAAAAGTTGACTGAGCATGGAAGTTGCATCCATTTAAAGCTTTCTGTCCTACTAGCCTTAAAAAAAAAAACAGTGGTGCTCAGTCTGCTGGTTTCCTCAAGGTGGGCTTTCCACCTACTGCTGAAGAGGCAGGGACCTCTCCTGTGTCCCACCGCTGCCGTAGTTTCAGTAGGCAGCACTATTCCTCCTCCCTGCTCCTCAGCTTAGGAGCTAACTACTTCACTTGTCTCAAGGACTATTTGTAAAGGCTTTATTCTAGTTCAGCCTAAATCTGCACATGAACAAAACTTAGTGCTCTTCTTGAAGAAGCTCTTCATCTCCTTTAATGTAATTCCATATGGCAGAGCATACCTACTGTGGTGATGTGGGTTTGTTTATATTGTGTAAATTTAATTAAAATATTTTGACTTATGCCTTAAGCGCTGTCATGTTTGATAAATTAGAAGAAAAGCCTTTCCAAACACTTGAAGTTGATGCTACCAGTTGTTTTTTGTCCTTAGGTAATTTGGTAACAAGAAAATGCCAGTGTTAGGCTGTCCCTCATGAAGTATTTGCAAGAACAGGAAGCTGCAGGTAGGCTGGGAGCTCTTGGGTTGGGTTTAGCTAAAAAGTCACACAGATGTGTTGTACTCTCTGTTCTGCCTCTGGGTTACTCTTCTGGAGAAAGTAATCAAATCTCTTATTTCTGCTAACTAAAAAATGAACTAATAAAAAAAAGTGTATCTGCTCATATGGAAACTTGCATTAGGGATCTAAAAAGGCACCATAAAGTTGCAGCAAAGGGGAAGAAATCTGAAAGCAGATTGATCTGGTCTTTAAGGAAATCCTGACAGAAGTTTCGTCCTTTGGGTTATACAGATAGGTTAGGTATTTTATTGCCTCTAGGAAAAAATGTTAATTTGTCAATCTGTCTGTACTCACAGACTAAGCAAGCCCTGGCATTGTGCTCTCCTACATGGCCTTACTCGGCTGTAACATCACAAGCTTGGAACACTCATGTGCAATTTTAGAAAATGACAGAAATTCTGCACTCGGTCTTTAAACTATTCACAGAGTTACCTGATTCGTCCTAAAGATAAATCGCCTTAACTGCTTTCTTCATCAAAAATAGCTGCTCGAGAAGGAGCAGAGGAAGCCACGTACCCTGCCTGGCTCAGGGAGTGTCCTGGGGCGCTCTGGGGCTGTCCCAAAGGTTCTGGCATTTCTGCTCTTGGGCTGCCACCGGGCCTCTTTCAGGGAGAAGGGGGAAGATGGGGCAGTTGAAGTTTCTGGTTAATGGATATTTGGAAAAGTTGTCTCCCAAAGAGCTTTTTTCAGAAAGTACTAGTATGTATTTTGGGAGAATTAGAAAGTCATACTTTTTACAAAGTCATTAGTATCTTCCCTGTTAGCTGTATAACAACAGTGCTGACTGGAGTAGAGTACTGCATTGTTAGTCTCCTAGTAGCTTGGAAAGAAGATGCAAATAGATCTATCTATTTTTCATTATCTTCCCCAACAGCTTCCATTTTCTAAGTTGTCTCTGTCCTTATCTCCATTGCGTGTCTCTGCTGCTTGTAATTTCCCCAAGCAACAGGAGCAGTAGAACAAAATTGATGTTTTTTTTTTATATTTTCACCGTTTCACAAAGTTACTGCATTACAGCAGTGACAATGGCTACTCCATGCTGTTTTTTTGACCTGTGTATGGGGTTTATATGGTAAAGTTTTGGTAGCAGAGGGCTGTAGGGGTGGCCTCTGTGAGAAGAGTCCAGCAGGTGCCCCATGTTAGATAAGGGCCAGTTCCAAAAAGGACCTGCTGCTGGACAGGGCCGAGCCAATAAATGATGTTCATCATTCCACATCAAACCCTCATTCTTTGCAACCACAAAGGAGGGTCCCACCCTTCCCCATGAAATGGGGGAAACTTGATAGGAAAAAAAAAATTGGTGGCTTAGATTTCTTCCTCCCCTCCATCCCTCAGCTTCATCCCTGAGGAGTGACTGGCTGGCTCCTGCAGAAGCTGCCATCTCTGCTAAGTTCTGTGCAGCTATGGGCAGCTATTTAGACAGCTGTCAACTGGAGATCTGGTCAGTTTGGAACATGGCTGTGAAATAGTTTCAGGGATTTAATTTGATTTTTTTTTTTTTCCTGGCAGTTGGTGGCCTTACACCTGCACAGGGAAGATGCATGTGGTGCACGGTGGAGGAAAAGCAGCTTACTGTGTCATAAATTACACACAAACTCTGCTGACATCCAGTTCTGCCAAAAGCACAGAGTGAACTGAAAAAAGTGTATTTTTCTTCCCTCCTTGCTAATAATAGCCTGTAACAATAGCAGGTTAATGATTTTTACTTGGAGATTTTTGTATTCTTCATATTAAAGAAAGTTGTGCTGTACTTAGCAGACTTGCTTCTTCAGAAGTAGTTTATGTCAAAGCTTTCTTTGTAATGAAGAATACTAAAAATGTGCCTTGTAATGTTGTATTTCTAGAAGGCCTTTTTATTCTCTGTTCAATTAGCTGACAATGATACTGCCGTTTGTTGATGGACAGAATTTAGGAAACAAAATGTTGGATGCTGGGTTGACTGATTACCCAAGCTAATGTTGCCAGGAATATAGGTACCTGTAGTATATGTTGAGTGATCAGAAGTGGTTATGGAATTAGTATTAGCACGGTGTTTCCTCACTTTATCCACTTGGTCTGTCTGCTGTGCATTTACAGTTTTCCAGGTTACAGTATGTAAGTATGCCATCTTTCCATATTGGCTTCTCCTGGCAAATGTTGTCTCGACATTTTACTTCTGAATTTGGGGAATATGACTACCGGAAGAATAAATCATCTGTTAGCCTCCCTTTTGAGATCAGTAGGCACCCTTTCTAGATGTGCATCTATCCAGACAGCATGAAACAATGAGGATTTGTTATGGATGTGCAATAAATGATCTTCAAGGCCTAGGAGGTTGAAGCTTTTCTAGTATGAACTTTAACATTATGTGCATGTCGGTTTTTACCCTTTTTTTGTTCATTCTTAAGGTTGAAATATGGTGTTTGAGGTTTAAGATGACTTCAAATCTGTTGGACTGTATTTGTTAATTTTGGAGGTATTCTAGTTTTTTTTATGGCTTCAGTATTTCCTTGTCTCTTCACAGGACCCCAGCTGAATGCACAACTAGAAGGCTGGCTTTCTCAAGTACAGTCCACAAAGAGACCTGCTAGAGCCATTATTGCACCGTAAGTTTGAACTTTATTTTTGGTGTTTACGTATGAGTTGAGTTGTTAAACAGTTGCTTATTCAGAGTGATAGTTGAGAATGGGTGAAGACTTGCCTGTAACTGAAAAGAATGTTGTGCGGTTCCTGAATATTTCAAATCTGCAGTGGAAGTGGCATAAATCTATGCACGTTTTGGTATATGATTAATTTCCTCTTACAGGTGCTTGGAAGACATACTATTTCCCTAGTGACCCACTAAGACAGGTGGAATGGCAGCCTTAGATGACAGCTCTTTCAGTGCGCTTGTAGTACAGAACTGCTATGCATGGTAAAAAAAACAAAAAAGCAACAAAAAGAAGACAACTTTGCAAAGCTTATCAGCTGTAGTGAAACATTTTTCAGCAATCCAAAATGGCTTGCTTTTGTGTTGGAGTTTTTTTTAAGTTTTTGTTTATTTTGGTCACAGGAGAAACAGGGACAGTCTGAATTATTTAGATGTCATTAAATTTAATTCTAGTAGTTGAGATGTATAGGAAAAGTATGTTGGTTGTTCCAGTTCATTATGAGTAGGAAGGAAATGCTAGAAAAAGTACCTTAATTAACTTCCTGTTTTTCCTGTCGTAACACAGTGTTAACATAATGGCAGAACTATTCCTTACTAGTATTAAATCTGTGGAAGAAATTGTCCCAGGTCTGCCTTAGTCTGTCACAGGAATATCTGTAAAGAGCCCTTTCAGATGTGGGTTAGGTAACTTGGGTTCTTTTTCCAGAACTGCTGGATATCTTTCTATGGTCTTGCCACAGTGCTTCATTCACCCATGCCTTTCTTGTGAAGTGGGATAGAGCTAATAACGTTTTGTGAAAGACTTAAAAATTTTGCAACAGAGGCAGCCTTTCAGAAGGCTCTGTTGGCATTGTCAAATAATTTACCTTGCTGATGCACTTGATCTCAGTTGCTGTTTTTGTACCTAGTGTGTACAATAGTACTGTTCTGGAGTAAAATCCAGGAGTAATTTTGAGGATGACTTGCTCCAGGTATCACAGGTATGTATGTGAATGCACACGTACATGCAAATACAAAATACTCCAGCAATGCCAGTGGGGAGTGTGCATCTTCAAACATTCTGCGTGTTCCAGGACTTGTAGCACACATCACTTTCAATGTCATTCTCTAAAAATGTTGTTTGGAAAGCTCAAGTTGAGCTGTTGCAAGGTGCTGCTGAGCGATCATGAGCTGTTTTCTACCACCTGGCCTGGAACCTTGGACAGTGGATGTTCTTTAAAGATCTTAAGTTTTGGATGTTGTGTTTGAAACAAGTAGTCAGAATAATTACAGGTGTTTCTGGAGCAGAGTTGTAACATGAGGCAAAATCTGTAGGTGAGAATGATAGGAAATAAGAGCATGTCCTGTTCTCTGCTGTAGAAGCTGCAGTGCTGCATTCCACTCCTTCCCATGTGCCCGTTTATTCTGTTGCTGAGGTGCTCTTCATTGACAAAACCGTTTCTGTACTCCCTTTACCTGCTGTAACATGTGGTTTGTTTTTGCCAGACCCTTCTGTCCTTATTCAGTCACCAGAGCGTGGTCAGGAGAGCTTTCTCCAACAGCTGGCTGTTACCATGTCTTATGGCTGTGCTCTTAGGGTTCCCATGAGTTTCTGGTAGTATGTGGTTGGATAGTCTGCCCACTGGTATCTTTTACAATTAAGGATAGGTACTTCGATCAGGAAGCTGACATACCAATCACTGCCAGTTATTTAATGAATATATCCCATGTAGAAGACTGTAACGGTGCTTTCCAGCTCTTCCATGAATTGCTTTTTCGATCATTCTTGTTATTTTTAGTTGTTTGGGCATAAAGATATTAACATTTAACAATAGTTAAAACATCATATATGTTGTACAAAATGTTAACGCATTAAATATTGATTTGCAGCCATGCAGGATACACCTATTGTGGATCTTGTGCAGCCCATGCTTACAAACAAGTGGATCCTAATATTACGTAAGTATTGAATTTTTTCTTTAGAAAGCTTGAGATGATTCTTAATGCAATTCTTCTTGTTCTTTGTTTTTATACCTTGAAGTACTGATTTTTTTTATTCTTTTTAGTCTTTTATACATCTATTACTCCTTTTCCACCTTGTAAATGCTCAGTTTGATCGGATCTTACAAAAGAAAAAAATTTGCAGTATTTTTGAAGAAGAAAATATAAAGCGATATTGTCAAAAATTCTTCAGAATTGTTGACAACTACTTTGGAAGGGAGGGGCCAAAGGTGTTCTTCTAGCAAATAACACACAATTTACTTTGATGCTCCAATGCTTTTATAAAAGTCTGAGCCTTGTTTATTTAACTGGTTGCAGGGTGTCTTTGTTTCTCTTTTGTGGTTTGTTTGTTTGTTTTTGTGGGAGGTTTGTTTGTTTTTAAGTATAACAATATTTGATCACAATTCTGCATTGGTTTTTCAGTGCAGGATTATGGGCTGAATGCTACCAGGATTCTCTTCTGCTGTGGAGAAAAAGTGACCATTGTGTGTATATGATATTTGAAGTCAGTGAAAGTTATTTGTTGTAATAATTTTAAATGGACTTCTGTTACTAATAGCACCACAGTTTAAAAATCTCCAAATTAAAACAAAACAAAACCCCTCTGTAGTCTGTGCCTGCCTCTGAAAATACCAAGTCATTTATTCTAGAAATAATTAAAATTCTTACATATTTGGACTGCAACATTTCTTTAAAAATGTCTCCAGTATTTACTTGGAGCGTGTATTTGGCAGTGCTATCATAAAAGCTGTCTGTGTTTATCAGTTGTTTATGAGAAAACGTAGTACTCCCCAAAGACATTGTTTTGTATACATTCGAAGCTATTGTAAACAAAGTGAAGATAACTTACACTGTGACAGAGAACTGGTTTCTCTAAAGCTTTCAGACCGAGTTGCATTCCCCAGGTTCAGTGACACAGTGAGTTGACTGAACTTTCTGGATCGTTTGCTGGTTTACTGCTTTGAATGTTTAGAATTTGGCAGAGTATAATTAATCTTTCAGCCAAAGTTTTGAACACTTGAATTTTTTGTTTGTGTGAGCACTGTCAACAGCTTTAGTATTTTAATATTGATTGCTATAACATTCCACATGCAAGGGGAAAAAAAAATCTTTCCATGCATCCCATTGCTTTAGCTGAGTGCAGAAATAACATCTTAGGATCCTGATTTGGAAGAAGTTGAATTTCCTACAGATCTTCTCAAGTCTTGTGGCAGGAGAACTCTAACATCTAATCAAGAGCTTGGAACTGATGACTTGATGAAATGATACAATGATGATGATGGGTGAAAGCTTCCAGTATCAGCTAATGCTATGAAAGTGTGGGTCCAAATCCCTGTCGTTAAGGCAACAGCCTTTGGGAATAGCCTTACGTCAAGTTTTACCAAATCCCAATTTAAGCCAATCAAATAAGTGAAAGGCTCTATAAAGATGCTAAATCGATAATCCTCAGTTTGGGGGTACATGCTTGTAGTTGTTGACAGTGATGTGTAACTGCAAGTTGAGATGGTCCATGGCAAGAAACCAAAAATCTATTGTAAGGGGCTACAATTCAGCCTTCAAATGAGTCTTCTCAATGGCTAATGGATTAGTGCCCTCTGCTCTGTAACCTGTGTAAGAGGCTTAAGGCTACGTGACACATTATTGAACTGATCTCAAATCGCTTCTCAGATACTGAGCAAGGCTGGGTCATTGATTGATCCGTGGTCTCATGCACAGTAGAGACAAACTCTACCATTAACCACCGGGTAACTGCTGAAAGTATCACTTTGTACGTCAGCGTTTTTCTGAAATTTGTTGCTCTGAACCAGGTCTCTGTGCAATTGCTGTTGTCTAAATTCTGGGCTTTTTTGTTAATCGTTGTAGCCGAAAAATTTTCATTCTTGGGCCTTCCCATCACGTGCCCCTTTCCCGATGTGCACTTTCCAGTGTGGACATTTATAGAACACCTCTGTATGATCTCCGAATTGACCAAAAGAGTAAGTGCCTAATAAAGCTTACGTGTTGTAGACTGCTGAGGCTTTAGTACTAACCGTGGCAGTGCAGTGCTGAGGACCCTCGCATTGTTGGGCACGTCATGGCTTTTTTGTGGCATACAAATGTAAAACTTTTTACTCCAATGAAAGCTAACTTCTGGAAGATCCTGGTGGTTGCAGGCATTGCTATATTAAAATCTGAATGTGTCTTTTGCTCCTGCATGTAAAGAACTCTCAGTCTCTGCTTATCTTTCCCGTTATGAGTGTGCGCCTGATGGCAAATGATCTTTAAAAGGGATCTCAATTAAAAAGTGTTACATTTGAGTAATAGCCCCCTACACACCTCTTCAACTGTTCTGTACAGTATTCTGTCTGCAAAGAAGATAGCACTTGAGTTGGTTTGAGTTTATTTCTAATGATGGAACAACAAGCTAGCTGTGTTTGGATGCGCTATTGCACGTGACTCTTTCAAAGTAGTGAAGTACTTAGAGAACTAAAACCTTTAGTCCATGAAACACCAATCTTTCAGACTAAGCTTAGAACTGCAATGAAGATGATCTTGATGTTTTAATATTCATGCATTTCAAGGCATACTTAAATAATACACTAGCGTTTTTGGTAGAGCTAATTAGCCAAATTTGTGTTGCTATTTCATTATGGCTGTGATGAATCAAGCTAGTTCAGGCTTTCTGCACAGTGCCTGCAGACATTACCGTAGGTAACAAATGTTTCAGTTTTTGTAGAACTTCTTCATGGAATGGAGAACAAAGCAGACGTCAAACTGTTCAGCAAGTGGACTGTTCTCCAATGCAGAGATCACTCTGTTTGCATTTCACCAAGTGCACTTCAGAGGAGGAAAGATAACCTATAGGTGTGGATTACTTAGTCAGTTTTTGCTGTCTCTAGACCTCATAGTTCAGTTAATGGTAAATTTGATTAAAGAGCAATATGTCTAGCAATGACTCAGCTAATCAACTCTTTTTGAAACATTATGATGTAGTATGGGAAAATAAGAATTCAATGATTAGACCCATGCATGCGTATCTTCAAATGGTTTATTCTGCTGGTTAGATTTTGTATCATAACTGAAAATCTTTCTGTATACTAACTAGGCCACTGATTTAACACACTTATTTGTGAATTGAGTAAGCTATGTCTGTGTCTCTGACTTTAATGTAATTTTAATCCGAAACTGATTAAAAAAACCCAAGTGGTTTATGTTGACAACTCTTGGAGGCAGGTAACTTGATTTAATGGACTTGGTTTTGATAATGATGCACTGTATTTTGCTTTTATGTTTGGAGGTAAAAATAACTATTTTGATTCATTTCAGTTTATGGAGAATTGTGGAAGACTGGAATGTTTGAGCGTATGTCTCTACAGACAGATGAAGATGAACACAGTATTGAAATGCATTTGCCTTATACTGCTAAAGCCATGGAAAGGTACTAGGGCTAATTACTACTTGTCCAAGAGTGAGCGCTAGGCGCATTAAACTGCAGTTGAAACATTGAAGGTACAGTAGGAAGAACTAATACCCTTTATAGGGATTTTCTTACTGCAGTCCCTCATCTCCCAGTAAAAAATTTGGGGAGGAAGGCCTAGAGGTGAAGACTTGTTGCAGTAATAGAAACTGTGAGTGGAACAAACTCCTGAATAATGAAATTGGAACACCCGTTATTAAAGAGTTTATACGTTTATATTGATTTAATAGAGTTAGTATTTGACATTCTTACAGGACTCTTCCTGAATAGCTGAGTTTTTTGCCTTTTTGCAAGGCATTTCTGAAAATTTTAAATAGTTATGGGTGTTCCCTGTGCAAGTTTAAATTTGTTTGGATCATTGACATCAGGGGTCTGTCTACAACTGCTATTTCAGATGAGTACTTCAGAAAAAAAATACGATTATTAAAAGTAGTGTTTTTTTGTCAATCTTTTCATTTCCTGTCTTATTTTACTTTTCCTCTATGGCATTTTATATTTCTGCTGGAGTATCAATATATATCTGGCTGCCATCTTGAGCATTTTCACAGCTCTTGGAAAATACCCAACATTTGTGCAGCGCTTACAGAGAGAATTTCATTCCTTATTAATTAGTTCCACTGCATCTTCTCTTTTTTTTTTTTTTTGACCTGGTGTTTTCACCTTGCAGCAAAAATAGATGCTGTTTTGGGGAGGGAGTTGTTTTGTGAAATTGAAGTAGTTTGAGGCTTTAAAACAACTTCATAGTCTGATTTTATCAAATTATTTCTATTTTTAGTTCAGTAGTGTCCTTGTAAGTCATTCTGCCATGTGTTAACAAGCCCTAAAAAACCTTAAGATGCCAGTTAAATTACAACCTTTTTTTCTTTTGCTTGTAAGCCATAAGGATGAGTTTACTATTATTCCTGTGTTGGTCGGAGCACTGAGTGAGACAAAAGAGCAGGAATTTGGAAAACTCTTCAGTAAATACCTAGCTGATCCTAGTAACCTCTTTGTGGTTTCTTCTGACTTTTGCCATTGGGGTAAGTTTCGCATCCCTTCATTATAGTAGTACGATAAATATTGTGTATTTCTTTTTAAAGAGTGTCTTTTGTAAAAAGTATTTTAATTCCTTGTAAATGTAGCTTTGAAACGTAAGCACCTTTGTAAAGCTTAAAAAAAAAAGTCTTTTTAGATTTGGAACAATAGATTAAAAAATAATGTAACATCTTTTCAGTATAGTGGAGGAAAGAAGTGGTGAAGGTGTATGGTTTATAAGCATCTCTTCACTGTTGGAATAAAATGTATCTGAAGTTTCTTGCTTTTTTTTTTTTTACCCTTAAGCATCTCAATGGAATTTGCAAAGCTAACTAGGTAAAAAGTCACTGGACATGGCAACATCCCCCTTTGCTGGAAATAAGTTTTGTATGTTTTATTGCTGGGTAAGATAGCAAATGGAGTATTTCTGCCAGTTCACCAGAGTTACCCCAGTTCATCTTGGTGGCAGAACTTCAAAAGCCTTGACTTCTGTCCTTCTGCTTTAATGCTTTGTTTTCCTTATAAGTGTGACAATAACTGGAAAAGGATCTGCTTCAGAAACATATGTTTGATATTACACAACAGACCTTCTTCTCTTTTTTTCATGGTCATCTTCGGTCATCTTATGTAATTAAGTTCATATTTTACTCATCTTTGAACTGTGGAATAGCTGGAGCTATATAAGAATGACCTGTGCTCTGTTGTGGCTAACAAACCATCTAGAACTGTTAATTGAATTGTCATGAACTTCTTCCTTTAACCTTTATTTACAGTGGGTATTCTTGTGCAAACACAAGTAGCTTGACTCCAGAGTTTTCTTTTGCCTAAAGAGGGATAGTTTAAAAATAAAATAAAATGCTGCTTTACTTGTTAATTTATAGAATTGGAGTCCAAGGCATTAACAGGCAATTAATAAGTGGTACTGCAGTGTCATTTCTACATAGCAGGTTTTTCTTTTCAAGTACAGCTGCCCTTCCCATGTAGTTTTTTTACTTCAGTTCTGGGCTGCTGCTTGGATGATTGCCCTAGAATTTCCTCAGTGGAGCTAAAAAGTATGAAATAAATGAGGATTACTACTTACAGATGTTATAGTTTCAATTACTTTGTAAGTACTAGGGAGTGTTTTAGCTACAATTTTTCCCTTTTTTATTTTATACATGATTTTTGTTTCAAGGTCAGAGGTTCCGTTACAGTTACTATGATGAATCCCAAGGAGAAATTTATAGATCCATTGAGCACCTAGATAAAATGGTAAGTTTTCAGATTTGGTGGAACTAACTAACAGATTTCTCCTGTACTTGACATTACTTTGAACACTTTAGAAATTTCTCTAACAAAGTATTGCAGATTAGTGATTTTCATGAAATGTATACTTTTCCTTTGCTTACTAGAGAAAGAACTTAGCTGTTGTTTTTAGCTAATATCTTCTGTTTTACTGAGTGTGCACAGTCTGTTGTGGGTATAATCTAGTAAACATCACTTGAGAATAAATGCATGTTCACCTACTTGAAATCCGCTAGTGTAACTGAATTTCTGTCCATACACCTTCTTGTGTTTATGGGAAGCAATGAAAATTATTGAGTATTGTGGTAGTTCAGACTCGATAGCTGTGATAACTGCATATGGAAAGAGCACTGTCATTATGTCAATGGTTTCAGCATCGCTCATTTTGAAGAGGGCAGTCTCTAGTGGATTGTGTTCGTTAGGAAAATGGAAGTCCCTGTTTCCTTGGGAGCAGTTTTACCCCCCCCCTCCTTCTACGCTGTAGTAGGTGGTGGGGAAGAGTACTAGGCTGTACTTTGTTCCAGGTTTGGCAGAGGGCTGGAGGGAATGCTAAGTGCACAAAAGAGCATGATGCCAATTTTGTTGCATTTTCTTTGCAATCAATCACAGGAGCCAAGGATTTTTTTAAATGAAAAAACAATTGTTAATTTTCAAAACTATATTTAAACTACGGAAGAGAAGCAATTCTCCTGGAAACAAATGGCTTTAAAATTCAACTAAAAATATCAGATCATTTCTGTAACTTTTGTAAATCTCTTGGAAGAGACAGCTGTTGTTATTTAGGGCATGCTTTTTATTATCTCCTCCTCTTCATGCCCCCCTCTCCCCTCCACTTGTCTTGAAGGAATAAAATAATAAGTCTGTTGGAGAAATCTCTGGATTTTTTTTTGCTTTCTGTATCCGTATTAACATCTTCAGTTTTCACCACTCATTGCTGGAATGGAAACAGAATAAAATTTGCCTTTGTTCTACTTCCACCAATTTTAATAATTCCCATTCTCAGTTGAGAGGTTTCTCTCTGTTATGAGGACGAGTGTTTTTGTGGAGTCCCAGAATTTGCAGCTCTGTTTATTTTGTAGGAGAGCAGATTAAGGTGCATTAGCAAACATTGGTTTTCTCTTGCTAATTTCTGCACTGAAAGCTTGTAGGAGGACTGGACTTTGGCATTTAATTACTCTTGGTGAATACATTGCTTTGTGCTAAATCTTACCTTTTGTAGTTACTCAGCCAACAGGAAATGACACTTTTTGTAACACTGCTGAAAATGATGCCTACTGTACGTGGTGTACTAACTCTAAAAGTACTTTTTTTTTCAGTCTCAAAACTAAACATGCTGCATGGCAATACGCTGTTTTTTCCCCTGTGGGCTAATACCACGCATATGTGGACATATGATTCCACATCCAAATTCCGTGCAGAGCAGGTTAGGCTTGTGAGTTTTGGAGATTTCTTTCTAGCAGTATTATGTGATCATTGGGACATGGGGCACAATGCCACAAAGATCTCCCTGTCATGTTCTGCCAGAGGAGTTCATTCAATTTTATGTGTTTTGCTCAGCTACCTCCTCTTTCCTTAGATGAATGTTAAATTTTTCTAATGTGATTTGGCATGCTAAAGAGACTCATTATTATAACCACCAGGCTTCTCCAAAGAGAAAGTAATGTAAATCCCCTTATTAGGGGACAACAGTCTCTTACTTACTTAGACCAGACCTTAAGTGTGTGTGAGATTTTCCTAGCTAGTGCATAAGCAACGCGAAATGTTCTGGGCATTGAAGATTTAGTAATCTATTACCACCGTGAGGAATTTCATTTACTTTATTTTATTTAGAGCCCTTAGACTCAAGCATAAAATATGCGGAGTAGTAAATACTGCTGGGGAAGCATCAGCTTCTCTGTGGCAACTCCTGCTGCGAGCTCGCC
The DNA here is from genome assembly GCF_047663525.1 of Anas platyrhynchos. Taxonomy (NCBI): domain Eukaryota; kingdom Metazoa; phylum Chordata; class Aves; order Anseriformes; family Anatidae; genus Anas; species Anas platyrhynchos. The sequence goes on along the minus strand of NC_092589.1, from coordinate 31,871,299 downwards.
GTTGCCCTGGAGGTGCCTCAGTGCACCCTGCAGCGTGACCACAGCCAGGGTACGCGTCCTCCTGATTAATGGGGGAGCCTTGGGGAGGAATCCTCAAAAGAAGAGCTGCAGTGAGGTAGCTGATGCACAACACTCTTTGTAAATCACAGCCTGATACTGCCAACTTCTTACAGAAGAGCTGGGGAGTGTTCCCTAATAGATCACTGAAGAGTAATTATGCATTGATTATGGCTAGCCAGAAAATGCAGACTGTGTGCTTCAATCCGCTCTGCCAGGTTGCTCATTTTCTATCTAGCTGTGAAACCTTCCACCTCGATCAATTCAATGGGAGGTTTTTCTTTCCCTGAGTACTGAGAGGGGAAGGGACATGGGGGAGGATAAGGCAAAGAGCTGTGCAGAAGCAGTGCGCAGCCTCGCTGGCTTTTGAGGTGGCTCCAACTAAATGCTGAACTCGAGAGGTTTCTGCGGTGCTGCTCCGGTGTGTTAGCACCTCCCATGGTGCTTCAGCCCAGGAGGAAATTTTAGCTTGGGCATAATCCAAGACAGTGAGTTTGTGCCTTCCATTCTTTACTGTGTCCAGCCAGTGAGCTTCCTTTTGCTTGTTCATCTCCTGGTCCCAGTGATTCATACATGCAAGGGGAGTTGGACTGACTGGTGCTGAACATAAGTTTATTCCCAGTTCCGTAGGTGTGCTACTACTAGTTTTTTGGTATTTAAGTATGAAGAAGCAGCTGAGGTATCCGGTTGCAAACTTGAACTTCTACCACCCTTTGACTGGTTTATAGTGTAAAATAAGCCTGTGAGGGGTGTCTCTAGAGTTTTTGTGAACTGGTAGATACTTGGTCCTGGAGGGATCATTTTGTAGACTGTAAGTGCTTTTAATGATATGATATGCAGTATGCTAGGGTATTGCAGATGCCACTTATAATGTCTGGGTAACTGAGCTGTGCTATTGCTGTGGGGTGCCATAATAACCAGATGATAAGCTACAGAGCTGTGCGATAATTTGCATCTTTATCATGTGATTTTTTTGTCACGTATTTTAATACAGCTGAACATGATTCAGAACAGTTACATTGAATACTGGTAATTTCTGACTAGCTTCATACTTCTTTCCGGAATAAACAAAACACAACCTGACAGAAATATTCCCTTCGTTCTCAAAATCATTTTAGACTGAGAAACAACCTGGGGAATCTTTGCTTCTTTGCCAGAATTCAAAAATTTTAAATATATGTTAGTTCAGTACAGCTGAATGCTGACAGGGTAATACCACTTTCCTATGGCTTTTCTTAAATCCGTGGTATATGGAGTTCAGATGATATTTGCTGGGATGAACTGTGTTGTAGCTCTAAATGTTTTGCAGTGCTGATCTGTGCATTGAAATAAGCTTACAAGGCGTTCTGACAAATCCATGGCCATTCACTTGAGGCAAATGCTCAAATGCAAGTGCACGGTGTGTTCTGATGACTTACAGCTATAATATACGCCCCTCAATTGAGCAGCCATTCTTCTTTGTTTAAAAAGCCACAGGAGTGTTTACTAATGGATAAAATATGTCCTTACGAGCTGCTCAGTATCTGACGAAGTGCCTTATGCATGTTTGCTCCCACTTGAGAATACAGATAAGATTTTGGGTCTGCTTTCTCTAGCTGTATATTGCCATGTGCTGTTTACAAGCAAGTGGAAGGTTCAAAGACATGTTTCTTAAATGTCTTACAAATGCGATGATGTCTGTGTAATCACTGCTGGTCAGAGAATAGCTACCTGTGTTTTTTGGCAATCGTTCAGGTTCTGTAGGTCTGGACTGAGTAACAGCTGTAGTTACCAGCCAGGGGCCCAAACACCCTGTCCACGACCCTGGAAGAACTGAACTCTTGCCAGCAGTTGGTCAGCATAGCTCGGTTTTATTTCTTCGATAAAATCGATCTCTTTATGAAATCATCTGATGTCTGTTTTTATTTAAAGCTACACAGAGGTGGTGGTTATGGTTGCTGTTACCTAATCCTCCCTGACTCTCTGGGGAAGCTCTAGCTCCTCCGTGCTAAGCTGAGATCCAGCCTGAATAATTGGCGTCTCTGCCAGATCAGCCGACGCCCTTGCAGAGTATTTGAGAGGTTTCACTCCTGAGGTGGAGACTTCAGACAGACTGACTGCTTCAGGATTTCTCCTTTTCTCACCTACACTTCCCTAAAAGCAGGGGAAGGGGTTGGGACAATCAGAGAAAGAGAAGCCTTTGGAGAAATTCCCTCTGATCTTGCTTTCTAATATTAGACTTCCTATTGTTCCCATGCAAAGTGTATTTTTTATGGTCTCTGAGGAAAACCTCTGTTTCTTAACTACATGCAAGAGGCATAGCTGTCTGTTGTACAGAATTAGTAAGTGTCTGGGGCTCATTTACCTGGTGAAGGGGATTAATCATCTTCAGAGGGAGGAAAAACAGCAGAGAATGGAGGCTAATAAAGCTAAAATAGCAAAGCCATGATGAAACCCAGACAATAATTAAGTTAGACCTGCTTTAAACTACTTTAATCGTATTTGCTTTGCTAGATGGGGATAGAGCAAGAATAGTCTGTATCTGCCAGTTGCAGGTTTCTTTTTGCCTTTTGAGAATGCAAATGTTTGTATGCGTGGAAAGCTTTATTTTGTACCAAAGTGTTGGCTTCAACAGTATAACTAACTGTGGGATCATGGGTCTCACTAAGATGGAAAAAAAGCCCGTCTAGGTGCGACGGCCTCATGGAACGTGGGGGCATCGTCTCCTGGCTCATAGGGTTCTGTTGTGCACCATTGTGGTTAGAGATGTTCTGCATCTGCTTTTCATGCTCCGAGCAGACAACCAGCCTGTGCACAGGTCAACTGCCTTGAATGTTTGATGTGTCCAGGGTACGTGTGTATTGATGGTTTGTCAAGGGTGTTTGGATATCTGTAAGTCTGAGGCAAGTGCTCTGTAAAGATCCCTGTTAATAGGGAGAAGAGATGGAGGAAAGCTTCCTTCTGCATTGCTCTTTTTGTAAACTTGATATTGGAGTGCAAAATCCTATGAAAGCAGGGCATCTGTGGAGGTGGGGGTCATCTAGTCTGCCGGTGGAGCTTTTTTAACATCGGCTTCGTTGATGTCTACAAGGATAGCTTCACAGATCTTCGGATCATTGACAGCTTTGGAAGAGTTCCTGCACTTTTTGCTTGTTAGGAGATGGCAACATGAAGACTACAAGCTAGACTCTCACACACTGAGATTCCCTTGATACCCTTGTTAGAACATAGAGGGTTTTTACTTCTCAAGTGCTTTATGTTGTCATAAGTAGGTGATGCATGAACACCTGCTTATGTGTGAAGTAATCACGGCTATCAATTCTTTTTCAGGGTATGAACATTATAGAGCAACTAGATCCTGTATCTTTTAGCAATTACTTGAAGAAATACCATAATACAATATGTGGAAGACATCCTATTGGCGTATTATTAAATGTAAGTAATTTTTGATCTGTTCCAAAGTACAACTTCTAGCAAAATATTTGCGTTTGTTTTAAATGTAATATTGCTGGAGTATTCCTTAGCCCTAAAGTGGCAAGCATTGAATTAATTTATTTTTCCCAAGTGTTCTCAGTTTGGTTTCTAATTTCCTCATCTTGCACATAGGCAAACGCTCTTACAAGGGCAAAGGTTTTCAGTTGCCTGAGGGAGATGAGGTACCGCGTTCGTTTTGAATTTCAGTGCAATAGTCATTCACTTTCTCTTGGCACTTAAAACAAAATCCATCTCCATGAAGTAGTACATACTGCTATGAACCAATACTTACAAACAGACTTTATGTATGTATTTGTTCAGTATTGCTGTTAGCTAGCTATCATAGATGCCTTGTGATGTGTGACAGTATTTTTGAGTTTCTACAAATATGATGAGAAATTGCCTCTAAGTATGAGTGCAGTGCACTGTTAATCTGAACTTAATTGCCATAAATTTATGAGTAAAGTGGTACTTTCTAGCTACCATATTCTGCTCTGGTGATGCAGTGCAGGCATAAACCTGGCTTAACTTAGTTGTTTAAATTGGGTCACAGTTGCTTTACTTATGGAGTGCTGCAGATTCATCATATTGCTTGAGTGAATCTCTACTATATTTTTAATGTCATTTAAGTCTAAAACATGAGGCATGTTAACCTTTTTATGGGGGAAAACTTAATTCACTGGAAATGTATGAACATTATCAAGAGGAATCTTTTAAAGTGAGCCCTCTAAAAGTTTATATGAGCAATACCAATATTGGGGATGCATGTACCAAAATTCAGTACTATGGCTGAACGCTACATAAATACCCAATTCTTAACCTCAAATAATGATTAGTTAGGCAATTAATCTCAGCTAAACTGTTGGTTTCTTTCAGTTTTCACACTTAATATACTTGATACATTCTTTTTCCTTAACGGAAAAAATGCTATTGAGGAAGTGTTAATAGTGGTGTTTTTTTCTGGTTATGCCTGTTTCTGTGTAAATTCCCCAGAGATCCTCTGGAAACCATGCTTTTAGTTCTGTTTTGAACAATTGTTTGGTATAGCTTAATACAGCTCCATGGATATACCTAGTGTGGTGTGGGGAGCATTGGTGGATGAAACAGCACAGAAATGGTTTAGTTCCACAAGTTACTCAGAGGTTCTTGTTTTATTAAGGGAGTGTGAAGGAATTCCCAGGGGGGTAGTGGGAGGACTGAGATCTAGAAAATGTCATGAAATATTTCACTGATCTTTTTTTTTTTTTAAACTCTCCTCAGGCTATCAACGAGCTCCAGAAGAATGGAATGAATATGAGCTTTTCATTTTTGAATTATGCTCAGTCAAGCCAGTGTCGAAACTGGCAAGACAGCTCAGTGAGTTATGCAGCTGGAGCACTTATGGTCCACTGAACCTCTGAATGCTCAGGGATGGCACCTGCACACACTCTGTATACGGGGTCCCAGCCTAGCCCTTACAAAGATACAGTCCCTGGTCTTTGGGTATACTGAAACCTCAAACTAATAGAACTTTCTTCTTTTCTAGTAGGTGTAGTCCTTCCTTAGTTTCAACTCATTTAAAAATGCTTTCTTGTTTAGGACAATGGAAGGAAGGCTGGTATCAAAACATTGTGGGTTGTTCTTTTTTTTTTTTTTTTTTTTTTTTTTTTTTAAAAAAAAAGGTAATGGCTCTGAAGGTATGGCGGCAGACAGTCCTTAAAAATGCAACATGTAAAGCATTTACCATATCCTAAATTTGCACTCTTTGCAGACCTGTGCACATGTACTCAGCTTTCAGAATAGTTTTGCAAGTTGTAAATGGAAAAAGGGGTGGAAGCTTTTTAATAAAAGAAAAAAGGAAAACAATGCATTTATAAATGATCCTGTATTAGAATATAATAAAACTCCAGTATAGTCAGTTACTACCCGTGATGTACAACAGATATCTTCTATTTTAGTTGCTAATAAAGGGCTACACAAACCAAAATAGTCTGATCTAAACTTATTGCTTTGTGTTCTGTATGTGGCTGCTTGTCATTAACATCCTGTATCCTCAGTTCCTAGGCTTGATAACTCAGACATTCCGTAAAGTGCTTTAGAATGTATTTGATATTCAACATGTGGTATGACTACTTCATTTAAAGATTTCTTATCTTAAACCTGCACTATGAGTTCAGCCATGCAAAAGGTTTTTAAAATTCTTTTGTATATTCTAATTTTGATTTACAGTATTATCTATAAAATATTATCTTTTAGTATGTGATACACTTCTGTATCAGAAATGCTCTCAATGATTCTTACGCTCAGTTTGGTTATTGAAGGGGAATGGATGCAGTATTTTTGTTCAAAGTGACTTAAAACGGAAAACAAACAGCTTGAAGTGATGATTCTTAAGAGTATCTGTGACGCATCTGTAGTCCACAGAAGCCATACAGTGCTATGCTCAAACAATTAGTCCTCAAAGATTTAATTGAGAGGGGAAGGTAAGGCTTCTCTCCTGTGTCCTGTCCCTGTCCCCCAATCTCCCCTCCCCACCCTTTTTTGTTTTTATAATTCTTTGACTGGTGGTATGAATAGTTTCATGTTCTTCAAACATCATCTCATCTTCGGCATCTTCAGAGTTCTTGAACTTACTGCCTGCCAAAATACTGGTGTGGTTGTCTGAGCTATTATCATTCCCAAAACGTCCTTTCATTCTAATAAGGAATGCTAAATAGGATGGCAGTACTGGCTCATTATCTAAATGGAGATTTCTTTCCCTGATATTTGACCTGTTGTCAAGCAACCTCCTGTTACATTCAGCTTTTCTGGGTAGCAGAGGGGAATTTCAGAATCCAATTTAGATTATCTTTGAAAGCTGTGGGAATTGCTGCATGCAATGTCTTCACCTGAAAGCATACTGAACACTTTTTTTTTTTTTCTGTTTAAAAACAAAACAATCCTTTCAAGAGCCTCTGTTACAAACAGGCACTGCTTATACCACTTCTGTCTTCCCTATCCCAGTTGGCCACCATGTTAATAATGAGAGGTGAACACCACTTATGGAATGAACTCCTCTGCAGATGTTCAGAATCTGTCACAAATGCCAAACCTCCTTGCATGGTTGTTCTTTTACTTGCCTCATTGCTCGGTCTTGTTCTTGAAAATTCCCAGGAGCAGACAGGAAAAACAACTTTGAGATTGTTTTTGACAGACCAGCAGGAAGGCTGTACAAGTAGAGCTGAGTTGGTAGCCAGTCTTTATTAGTACTCATCTGACTGTGCCTTATTAACAATGATTTGGTGATGAGAGTTATTTTTTTAATCTGTGGTGGATACAAGCTTAATTACGACTCAGATTTCTTTCAGTCTTAATGCTGAATGCTTAACTTTGTTACTGAAGCACACAGTTAATTGGAAGAGTTAAATATATGCTTTCTCCCTAAGGTAAACGCAGTAATAGCTTCTGAATACAAATATCTAAGGTGCATCTTAGTTCTCGAAGAGCCTGTTAATAAGAGCAAAACATAACTGCAAGAGCTTCAAGGAGAACGGTCAGCCATTTCACTCAGTGCCATGTTATGAAATACCTTACAGTGAAAGCACTTCACATGTAAACGGTGTAATGTATTTCAAAATAAAGTTTCTAATTAAAATGGGAATTTCTGTGCCTACTAATAATACCAGCAATGGCAGTTCAGAAGCCCCCTTGGAAGTTTGTGTTGTGACGTCTGCCCGAACTTCAGGATTTTATTTTATTTTTTTTGGTAAAAGCTCAGAGCAGAATACATCTGGTTTTAAAGAACTCAGTGTTGGGGATCTTAATGCTTTGGGGTTGGAGGGAGTTGACTTCACCACTGTTTCCTGGTGTTTCAGTTTAAAATGCCAGAAGGAAAGGCAACAAAGAATAAAGGAGCTCCTGACAAGATCTTCACTGAAGACTCCAGTTTCCACTATTGTCTTTACTACAGATTTTGTTTTCACTCAAATCCACATTTGAATGCAACTTTTTCGGACAAACAGTATCTGCCTTACACAGCAGTGAACCTTCACCATCCGGTTCACTGCTGTGGAGGCTTTCTCTGTGCATAGAATTACTGGGATTTAACCCTCCTGCTGTGGTGTGATGAACCCATCCAGGAGGGTGATTGTTTTCAAATTCTGACACTTTGGAAAAATCTCCAGTATGTGAAGATGATCAAAAAATGTTTTTTTTTTTTCTTCTTTCCTGTGTTCATGTTATTTACAAAAGGGCTTCCTCGAGTGTGTGTGTGTTTTTTTTTTTATTTAAATTTTGTCTTTATAAAAGGTGTTTTTAAAAATTCTTCAGCTTCCTGTTGTTGCAGTTAAATGGAGCAGTATTTCTTCCCTGGCCTAGGTTTTAGTTCAGGAGCACAAGGAAGTCTCAGCATTGAGCACGATGTGCAGCAAAGGCATTGGGGATTCATTTGATGTTTGCACATGCAGCCCCATGGTGCTTGGTACCATGCAGTTGGTGCCGGGTTGGTTGTCCTCCCCTGTTTCTCCCCCCCTCATTTAATGGATTTGTTCCCTCCCCCTGAAAAAAATTAAAATCCTCCCCTGCATGAAAGGAAGCTGTGCTTTCAAATGGCATCCTGTTATAATTTGCAGGTGTTAGTTGCCTGGGCTGAAGTCAGTGTGCTACCTAGCATCTGATCTGCTTTCAAAAAATTGCCTAAACTAATATGTTCATGGTGAAATAGCTGAAGTTGCTTGTCTAGTGACCTTTTGCCTTCCTACCTCTATGAGAAACTTTTTGAAGTTGAACCTGAATCTAGCTGATGAGAAGATCTCCTTTGTGATGAAACACTGAATTTCAGTGACCAGTTCAGTGCACCTCAAAGAGGAGAGGTCTTTTGGGTTTGGGTGTGCAGTGCAGCCAGGTAGTCACATGTCTAGGTTGGAAGAGACCTCCAAGATCATCGAGTCCAACCTCTGACCTAACACTAACAGTCCTCCACTAAACCATATCCCTAAGCTCTACATCTAAACGTCTTTTAAAGACCTCCAGGGATGGTGACTCCAACACTTCCCTGGGCAGCCTGTTCCAGTGCCTAACAACCCTTTCAGTAAAGAAGTTCTTCCTAAGATCCAACCTAAACCTACTGTGGTGCAACTTCAGCCCATTCCCCCTCATCCTGTCCCCAGGCACAGGGGAGAACAGGCCAACCCCCACCTCGCTACAGCCTCCTTTAAGGTACTTAGAGCAATAAGGTCACCCCTGAGCCTCCTCTTCTCCAGGCTGAACAAGCCCAGCTCCTTCAGCCGCTCCTCGTAGGACTTGTTCTCCTGACCCCTCACCAGCTTCATCGCCCTCCTCTGGACCCGCTCAAGCACCTCGATGTCCTTCTTGTAGCGAGGGGCCCAAAACTGAACACAGTACTCGAGGTGCGGCCTCACCAGAGCCGAGTACAGGGGGACGATCACCTCCCTAGCCCTGCTGGTCACACTGTTTCTGATACAAGCCAGGATGCCGTTGGCCTTCTTAGCCACCTGAGCACACTGCTGGCTCGTATTCAGCCAACTTTCAACCAATACTCCCAGGTCCTTTCTCTGCCTGGCAGCTTTCCAACCACTCATTCCTAGCCTGTAGTTCTGCTTGAGGTTGTTGCACCCCAGGTGCAGGACCCGGCACTAGTCAATAGATGGTTGCAAAACCTTGTGGCTTTGAATTGGTCTGCAGTGATGAGCTGGCTGTAATCTTTTTGTACTGCAAAATGTCATGCAAAATCTGTTACCTCTATTCTAACTCTTCAGAACTTTTTTCTTTCAAGGTTGTGGGGTTTTGGTGTCTTTTTTATTTTTTTTTTTCCTTATTTGATTTTATCCAATTCTGGGAACAATTTGTCTGTGCATACTGCAGACAGCTTCCAGATGCCTGGTGTCATTTGGGGTTATCTTATTCAAGTATGAGCTGTGAACTTAGTATTTGCTTCTTCCTGTCATTTCTGGGTGCCTGTTCAGTCCCTGATGCAAGGTTTGAGATCCCTCTCCTGTTCTACCTCAGGAATGAAAATGATACGGTGGTGATATTGCTAAATTCAGATGCAATTATCAGCTAGCTTGCTTGCTTTTTTTAGAGACTTTGATCTTTTTGAGGAGAGCAGAGAAAGATGAGGAGAACAGGCTTTGGTGGGAAGAAAATGGTTGCAGCTTGTCATTAATGTCAGCTGGTTCACTGTCCTGTGCAGCAGCTGGCATGCTGCAACATTGCCCCCCCTGCTGCAGTGGTGGGCAGTCTGTCACTGCTGCTTCAAAGAGAGGCAGCATTGGATTCAACAAATTGAAGCTCGAAGGTGAGAATCCTACATGGATACCTTCAAATTACAGGTAGGTAAAGGTGCCTGGGCCTTTGTGCAAAGGTGACTGATGGGCATCACCCTGCAACACCCGTTTCTAAGTTGATGGTGGCTGTGTGTGGTAGATTTGAGAGGAAAATAACCATTTCAGCCATTGCCATTGGTGGTAAATACGTACTCCCAACAAACAGTTCCATATGTGCTTTCCAAAGCTTGTGAAAGCAAAATTGCATAATTACTCTTTTCAAACAAATTAAAATCCCAATCTCACTTTCTGTATTTAAGTCCCCCTGCAAAACGACTCAGGGCCACAAATCCGTCAGCAATGCCAGCATTGCAGCTTCAGATTTCCCTGGTACAGTATCTGCTCTGCATATGGCAAAGACCCAAATGAAAAGAGAAATATAACAGTGTTAATATTAAGGGCGGGAGAGTTCCTATTTTAACTTTTCAGATCTTCTCTGTGGCAAATTGTAAAGCAACGACAAAACAGTGCTCTTGCATCAAGTCTCTGCTTGGGTAAAAAGTTCAGATTATTTTTTTCCTGCTGATCTGTGGGGCACATCCCTGGGGGCAGGTCCTGGGATGTGTTGGCTGATGCTCAACTGCTGACTCAATTACTTTCCATTTATCTCCAGAAATTGTTACAAAGGTTTGGACAGTGAGCCTCTAAGCTCAGCTGGGGTGAATTGCTGTTGAGTTCCTGTTTCTTTTTTAATGCTACATTTATTTTTTTTTTCTCCTTCATGATCACAATTGAAGGAGACAATCCTGTCAGTAAGGATTGGATGGCTGGGGAATGGATGGCTGGGAAATGCCAGCCGGTGTCACGATACATTCAAGGAGAAATGATGCTTTCTGCACTGGGAAAAATGTTCTCAGTTTGTGGGGCTGAGAGCTGACAGTACCGCTTTCACCCCGTTCTGGAATAAATGACCTTGGTTATTGCATATGAGCACCTAGTGCTGGCAGTGTTTAACATTTGTCCATCAGGAAAGTTACAGCGGGGACAGAGCAACACAACACACCACCTGTGTGTGTCTCATGCATTGCCAAGCCAATCTACTGTCCAAAACGCTGGGGTTGTATGGAAAAATTATTCCAGTAAAGTGGATAACATGGATTGCAGCAGACACAAATGTACTTTATGGAAACTTAAAGAGTATTTTTGTGTTCACTTAGAGAATGTGTGGATGTATACATGTAAACCAAAAAGACACATAAGCAGTTTTCTGCTGGGGGTAGGCATGACTCCAACCGTGCTCGCCTCCTGAGGAGGGCCTAGACAAGGCTGGGGGGGAGGCCGTGCCCCAGGAGCATGGGGCGTGGGTGGGTGCTCCACTGGCCAGGCCCAGGCCTTCTCTGCTAAGTGAAGGTGTCAGCAAGGCTTTCAAAATCCTGCCTTTGCTCGCTGTGTGACCTTCAGCACAAGTCTTAACCAAAGCCTGTTCTGCAGGCAGTGTCTTGTTAAAGGCCTACGGGGCCCAGGGCTGCTCCCATCACAGCACAGCCCTTGGGCACAACATGGGAGGTTGCTGCTGCCATGGCCTCTCCCGGCCCCCACCGCCCCTCTGGCCTGTGGGCTGCCTGCCCCCATGCCTCCTGGTGGGCTGTGCCCGAGGCTCAGTGTAAGGAAATGCTCATGGCACCAGTTCTGCCTCTGAGCAGCGTTATAGGAATTGGCAGTTCCAGGTGCATGCAAGAAATTGCGCCGCCATCACCTCACAGAGACCCAGCTGGAAGGAAGCAGCCCATTCTGATGAGCAGAATAACAGCCTTGCTTCTGCTGTTTGCTTAATGCAAGAGTGTGGGAGAAATCTCAAAAAAATAATAGCAAAAATATAATAGCGCTTGGCCTATGCTTGAGCACTTCAGTGATGTAACTGATGCTGACCACAAAGGGAAGGTTGAGTGCCCTGCACCTTTCTTGGAAGACAGTGAACGAATATTAAATTACATTAAATTTTACTTGGGGGAGGGGGCCCTGGTTAACACTAGGTGTCAGTGTCGTGCTTCTCTGGGCTTCCGTGTGTCTGGGGAAGAGTAGAGGCTTTTGGTGGAGAAATGTGCAATGTATGTCCTGACAGAAGTTTGCAGTACTTTTTGCCCTTGCTAGTCAGTAGCACTATATTATTTGTAAAACATCAGTGTTTCATTTTCTAGTTTATCCTAAACTTTCTGGCTACATCTAAAAGCTCATCTTCAAGCTGTCCTTTTACAATACTGTATTGAAAAAAAAAAAAAGGGAATAAAATGCCATTTGAGATCTTTACCTACTGAGTTACCTCTGTCCCAATCCACACTAAACATATGGCAACAGCATCCATGACATACAAATATTTTAATTGACAAAGCTCATAAATAATCATACAAAGTGCAGCAATGTTGCACCTCTGGTTGGGTGTCTGGCCATGGCCCCTCGTGTGTTTAGGGAGTCATGCACAACTGCTGTGGTTTGTCTGGTGTTTCAGAAGACTGCTCTTCAGTTAGGGGCCAGGTGGGAGTTTGCTAAAGGTTGGAGCTGCCCTCACCCTATGGGTTTGATGAGGAAACACAGAGGCTTCCTGTGAGCTCCAGCGCACGAGGCGGTATGGGCAAGTGGTTAGGGAAGCCATCTTGTCACCGCACGAGGCAGTGGCAGAGGTGTGATAGGTTTCATCAGTCTGAGCCCAAGCCCTGAACTGTGCCAGTCACAGATCGTGTGGGTGGGCTGCTGACAGCTCCCCCCGCTGCACAGAGCTGGGGACAGGGACGAGGTGCTCTGATTGTGGCTGGAGACAAATGTCCGTGCCATCTGACCCCAGGCAGGAGTTTCATTTATCCCATCTGCCAGTAGATTTTACAAGATTATTATTTTGTTGTTGTTGCCTTTTTTTTTTTTTTTAATCACATTGCTAGCTTACATTTTCTTGACAGATAAGCTTTGAGCTTTTCCATTACTAGAGGTACTTTTAGCTGCTGAACTCATCTTATCTGAGAGAGAGATCTCAGGCTGGATCCAGCTCATTTTATAACCAAGCAGTGCTCCAAAATGAAGTCAGAAGGTGAGGGACTAAAAACTAGGCCTGGAAGAGAAGAAAGAAAGACCGTGTCCGCGTTTTTTCCAGCTGACTTCAGCTGGAGCAGCGTTGGGTCAGTGAAGACGTTTCGAAATCCCTGTTCTTCCCTTTCCGTGGCCGAGTTGCTCTTTTTGCTGGCGAGCGGCCGCCCCCCCGGCCCTGGTGCCTTGTGCCCTCCCTGGCCCTTTCCACACGCACACCGCTGCCGCCTGGCCCTGGGCACCGCCCTGCCTCCAGCCGGAGGGAGGCTCGGGCCCTGTTGGTGCTACCACACGGCTGCGTCTCTGTAGGAGCAGAGGTGACATGGGGCAACAGCCAGCCTGGCGAAGGTCTCCGGCAGCTCACTGAGCTGAGAAAAGCAAAATCTGGGGCAAAGCCCAGGCTGGTCAGGGCGAGCAGCTGGGTCAGCGTGTCCTGGCAGCGGGGCTGGACGCTTGGCCATCCGAGGCCTCGTCACACCACGCCTGGCAGGTTTCCACCAAGGGAAATTCTGCTGTGTCTTTGGGCAACATATCCCAACCTTTGGTTGGTGTCACGGTGGAGAACTTTTTCTTCTATCCAGTGACAAAATTTGGGCTGACGCAACCTCACCCATCCCACTGTGAAGGAAGTGCCATCTTCATCTCCACCAACACATTTCAAATACCGAAAGACTGGCCTGACCCTGCTTCCTTCAGCCCGTCTTCACGTGACAAGGTCTCCAACCCCATCACCATCTTGGTGTACCCCAGTTTTTTAGTGTTCCTCTCGAATGTGGGGGATAAAAAGGGGACGCAGGGCCCAGGTGAGATGAGGAATAACTGCAGCCCTTCATCTGCTGGCTGCACCACTGCTGGTACAGCACAGCTGGGTAGTTACGTAGTCACTGCTCTGGGGTATTTTTCACCAAGGGATTTTGCAATGCTTTGTAAGGATGGTTTAGGAACAGCTCTCAGCCCCTGCCCTCCTGGGATTTTTCAAAAGAGGTTGAAGCTTCTTCAGCTCTCCCATCAGATCAGAAGGATTAAGTCTATTGTTTCAACTGCCCTTTTCCTTTCGGCCTAACAGACAAATACATCACCTCCTGCAGTGTGTGACTCTAAAAAGAAATTTACAGGGGAGAAAGGACCCCCTCGGAGATGGGGGGATGTGCATGGATTTAACAGATAAATGAAGTGTAATGAAACCTTCAGGTTTCTCTTACACATACGGTTCACAGAAGGGATTAAAGTTCTTCTAAACTGTGATATAAATGAAACACAATGTTTTTCCTGATGATTTCCCTGAGCAACATAGCATAGCCACAAATCCGAGACTAATCTTGATTTCATCAAAAAGCAGATTCCAGCTGGGCGTCTGCTCCCCCAGATCCCTGTTGGTGGGGGTGCACAGTCTGGAGGAGAGCACACCGGCCTTCTCGCCCACTTCTGTGCTTGGTCGAACACCAAGCTTTCACCCAAGCAGGGATGCGTGCCTCAGTTTCCTCATTAAAAGCAGTGGTACTTGACTTCCCTTAGAAGTCGAGCAACACAGAAACATCAGTGAGCTCCACCACAGCTACCAAGGTCTTTTTTTTTTTTTTGCTTGCAGGCATTTGGAGAGATGGCAGTGTCACACAGTGTGACAGTCAGGATGTCCTCCATGCCACCTCTGGTTCAGAGTGCGCACACTTGAATTACCCTTGGCAGACCTTTCTCTCATGTGTCCACAGAAAGCCTCTGGCACGGTGATTTGCAGTCCCTGGCATGGTCCTGTCAGGGCTTTTCTGCCCTTCCTGGGAGGGAACTGAGTTGGGATCTCCAGTCTGCAACTTAATCCCGTGTATTGTCTTCCTGCCCCAGCAGGCTGGTTCAAGACGCTTACCTCCTTTGTACTGACCCTTTTTTAATACAAAACCCTTTATTGTACCTCTACTCAGTTTCCTCTTCCTTCCAGGAGCAGCCCTACTTCTCTCCCTCCTTTCCTGCACCGTGACTTGTTGCTCTTGCTACGTTCCTCCAGGCTGCCAGCACTTCCCTGAAGCGCAGCATCCCCAGTGGCGTGGTATTTCTGCTGAGGCCAGACTGGTGCGAAAGGGGGGAGCATCACCTCGTGGTCTCGCACATCTTACCGCTGCGTGGTGCCACCCCGCGTGATGCTTGCCCTCCCCACAGTATCGAGGTGCTGTGGCACAGGCTAACTCCCATGTTCAGCAGAAAAGCTGTGCAGCCAGGTGTTGCCTTGTCAAGTGTCTGTTCATCCAGAAGCCCTTGACAGGCTTGCACTTTCTCCTGTCCTTGTCAAAGCACCTGCTGTTTTTAGATAGTTTCTCCAGTTTGGTAAGGTTGTTTTGAATGCCTCAGCTGTCCCCTGGGTACCGCTAGTCCTTCCACCCTAGTCATCACCTGCAAAATTAATAATCGTACTCCAGTGTCGACTCTCAGTGTCGAAAGCATTAATGAAGACAGTGTATAGTAAGACGGGCTGGCTTCAGTGAGAGCCATGCTTGATGCACCCTGCCAGTCTGACCACAGGTTTCCTGGCTATTTGGACTAGCTTTCTGACTGGCTCTGAATGTACCTTACAGCAGTGTCCCCTCGGTTCAGTCACTTCCCCTTGCAGGCACGCCATGTGAGGAAATAACCAGAGCTTTCCTGCAGTCAGAGCACGTCTGTTGCTCATGTCGAATGACAGCTTCCACTTTTATCCTCTGGCAGGAGGAACCTGAAGTGGGTTTCATTTTGTTCCTCATTAATCTGTGTTTGCCATCACTCATCAGCTTGGCATCTTTCTTGTCATCAGGTTTGTCCTTCCAGTGTTTTTCTGTGCGCTGAAGCTAAGCCAACTGATCTCTGGTTGTCTTGCTCATCTGTCCCCCCTTCATAAAGCCAGGCACTACATCTGCCCCGCTCAGTGCTGCGTGACCTTGGTCACCCTTCCCAAATTCTCAGCCTCAGCCTCCTCTGAGCTGGCCTCTGTCGGTGGTGGAAATACCTACAGTGACCTGTGCTTAGCACAACCGGTTTGAAAACTTTTGGTTTACATAGATGGTCCCTTCAGGTAAACTGAGATAACTTCGTCTTCTTTCTAGCACCCTGAAATCTTTTGGTGGCAGTCCTGTCACCTGTCTGACCACACCTGACTCTTCCAGTGGAAACAGAAAAGAATCTATTAAGCACTGTCCTTGGTGGCATCTTTAAGTGATTTAAGTGACAGAAACATGGGAAGGCGAAGGGCCCCCTGGTCCAGCAAGCCCCGTCTCCAGTGGCTGTCAGGTACAACCCAAGCCCCGAAACTGCATGGATCTCTGCACCTCGCGCCCCAGCGAGCTCCTGCTGTGAGGCTCCCACCCTGTGCTGCCAGTACCCAAAGGTTGGGCTGAGCCTCTGGAGAGCTGGGAGCTTACATTTTGTATTCCTGTGCTATTGGGGGTTTCCTGTGTGCTGATGGCTCTGGGGGGAGCCTGCAGGTAAGCAGGCTGAGCAATCAGCTGAGCAATGCCATTGCTGACCCTATACAGAGCTGTCTTCTGAAGTCAGAGGGAAAGGCGCTTTATGCAGGGCTTAACCCTTTCCTGCAACAATCCCAATTTGCTTGTCACTTGCCATGGATGCGTTCCAGCTGTGCTGTCTCCCACTCTCCACATTTTTCTGCAGCATTTGCAGCGTCATCCCAGACGAGCGGCCCTCAGAAATGTCCCCGAGCGGTAAAAATGGGTTAATCATGCAACCACCCCTTGTTTCAAGCGCAGCAAAGCATTATACAAGCAGTCATAAATGCTGATCTTTGAAAACAAGAGCAGTTTCCCATGCAATTGTTTAGTTCAGCCCATGTACAAAGCAAAAATTTTCTTGGAATTCTACAGAATTGTTATTTCGTTTTAATACTAAGTGGTCCTTTAATGACTGTTAATCTCTGACAGATGACTCTGTCCATCTGGCACTACTGAAGAGTTCAAGAGTCTAATTTATGTGGAAAACTTATTTAAAATTCTATATTAATTAGAAACAACTAAAACAACTAATCTTTTCAGCCTGGGAGTGCACGATGGTGCCAGAGCACCACCAATAAATTCCTTTGCCAAGAAGTGGGAGAGAGCTTGCAGACAGAGCTGCCGGCCTGAGCCATTTTCCTCCATCCATAGTTGTGAAATATTTCTATGGGAAACAAAAAAAAAAAAAAAAAAAAAAAGAGGGAAAAAAAAGAAAAAAAATACGAACAAAGCACAGAATCCCTCATGGGCAGATGGCAGAGGCTGGGCTCGTGCTGACGGAGGGCATCAGCCTCGGTGGCGGGCAGGAGGATGGGCGTCCCTGGTGGGAGGGCTCCTGGCACAACACCTGAGGGGTCAGCAGGGACCTCCACCACTGATACCCGCCCAGACACACAGTTTTATGTTCATCCAGCCTGATGTAAGGGGCTGAAGCTCTTGCCAGCCTCCCAGCAGCTTGGGGTGCCAAGGGCATCACCTGGGGTAGCAGTGAGGGAAGCTGAGCTGGGTACCAGCATGAGGATCCCAGTCCCACGCTGGCTTGTGGGATGATGTGATGAATCCCCTCGGATTTTGGGGTACTTGGCTGGGCTGCTGCATCGCTTTGGGGACCTGAAGTCTCGTTTGGAAGTGATCTCATGTCTAGAAAATTAAGGACAGCTCTAAGCAACTCCTTGTCTATGACAAAATAAATGTTTATCTGTTATTTTTTCCTCTTTCGGCATGATAAAACACTCACCCTGAAAAGGAATATGTTTTTTAAATTTGTACTGGAATAAGAAAACATTGTTCCATGTCAGTTCAGAAAAAGCTTTTTCTGTCTGCAGTGGGCCAGACTGTCTTATCTGGAACCACAAAGGGGATGAAGATTGAGCACTGTTTCGTGCTGAAGTAAAAATATTATTTTGTCCTGAAGATCAGAACAGGCTATTCGGTATCCCTGCAGCATGCAGATCTATATTTAGAGTGACAATGCACAAGGTTTTCTCAGCAATGGTAAATCTTCTTCTACAAAAACACGGGGCTAAAATTAAATTCTTGGACAAGACAGCTTCACATAAAAAGTGTTTTCTTTTTGGACACTTCCAAGTTGGGTTAGCCTCTTAAATCCATATGGAGAAGTCTTAGGTACTTTATTAAAAAGGAAACTAATCAGGCTCTTGCTATGCGATAGGATTATTTTAAAGGGGATAATTTCATTAAGTGTGTTTTCTGATGACACTTTAATCACGGAGCACCTGACAGCAGAAGCACAGTCTCCATTGAAATTAACAGGGCTATTTTAAAGTCTGGAGAACACATTTTATTTCATTTTAAGCGCTCTAAGTCTATTTTCTACCAGACTGAGGTAATAGCTGGGGGCTACCACACTCAGCGTGAAGCCTCCCTGTGCGGCGGGCGTTGAGGGAAAGCCATCAGGTCTCTGTCCCACCAGCCCCTGCCTGCATGATTTTCTCTGAAGCCCTTGGTGAGTTGCAGGGCCACGAGGCTGCCGCTCAGCTCGCAGTCGCGAGGCTACTGAGGTGGAGTTTGGGACCCGCAGCTGGGTGCTGTATGCTTGGCACAGCAGAGTTAGGCTGCCATCGGGGTTAATGGCTCAATTTTAAGTTAGTGGTTTGAACATGTGCTCAGGAAATGAGACACAAGGGTTTTAAGCCTTTCTCAGCTGGAGGATGTTCAAACCCACATCAGAGAGAATCAGCAAGAAAGAGCCTGGCTGTGTGGCTGAGGGATGAGCGGCTGTCCTTGGGGCATGGAGGGCAGGTCTGCTTATGCATTGCACTCGAGTCTTTGGCTAAAAAGTGAAAATAATTTTGGGAACACAGACCAGAACCTCAATGGCCTTCTGAGTCTCGCATCCTTCTACCTGGCCTATTTGTGCTTTGCAGAGCTGTGCTTGGCCTCTGCCCCAGGGAGGTGCCTCCTGGCCCTGCAGCACATGCTGTGAGCCGCTGCCGTGGAATAAAACTGCCCTGGTAGAAACCAGGTGCAGACAAGGCCCCATGGCTTCAGGAGCGAGCATGAAGGCTGGCCACGTGTATTTATGTATCACAGCCTTTATTGTGCCTTCATCTGCCGCCTTTATGGTAAAAACTACAGGCACTTCGCCTCACCGAGGCAGCTGTGCTGAGCTCAGCATCTCCGTGTAAATACGCAGCTGGTTGTGTTTGATCACCACACACTGATATAGAAGCTGGCTTACAGTTCTTACCGCTGGAAATATCAACTCTAAATGGCTACAAAGAGAAGACAAGCTCATCCCATAGCTATTGAGAACGAAATCCATACACAGAGCTGCTATTCTGGTGCTGCAGGTGTGCTCTGTGGACATGAGGAGCTTGTCTGCAGCTATCATGGTACCAGAGGGCTCCGAGAGCCCCGGCACCCACAGCCTAGGGAGCACAGGGCAAGCCCAGGCTTGATTAAAAGCAATAATTCAATTTCTAGCTGTCAGGAGCTAGCGAGAAGTTGGAAATTGTAACTTGGTTTTGATTAAAGGGTTCAAGCAATGCAAAAGGTCACTGTTATTTTCTTTCTTAATCCCGTTACTATAAAACCAGTCCCTTTATATGAAGGGAGAGCCTGATTTGTGATTTTTGGACATGTGCAGTTGGCAATGCTGTGAACAGGACTGCTCTGGAACAAGATCTGTGCATACTATCAGTTAGTGTGTGCCTCACCATATGAACATTTTAGAAATTAAGACCCTGAGGTCCATTTTGCATTGAACCCCCCAGGTGTGGCTGCATTGGACCTGCTGTGGAGATGCTGCCACGCATTCGTATTTGTGCTGCAGCACCTGGCATTCCCTGTGGCATCCCTATGGAAAGAGATGCTTTCCCAGGGGCAGCAAGCTCTGCCAGGCTGGCAACACAGGGCTTGATGCTCAATTCATGACAAAGAATGAGAGAACAACCAATTCTCTGGTAAGCAAAGCTCATTCTACCACGAGGAGTGCTTTAAACAGGAAGGTAGGTCTCATACCTTGCTGTTTGCTGCTACATCTGTGTGACATTTAACTGGAAGTGTCTTACGCTGTGACTAACAGCATAAAGCTCAAGCTTTCAACCATAGAAACCAACTCTGAGGCTTGAACACAAGCGCAGCCGTTGTCAGCACAAAGTCACATTTAATATCTAAATGGTTACGGAGGAGTTTGTCTGAGCAACAAATGTCTGAGAAGATGTGCCCCCCCCCCCCATGCAATAGGTCTGGTTTAACTCCCTGTAAAGGGATGTTTTGCCCTCTGAGCATGGGGCGGGGATCCATGTCCTCCTTTGAAGTTGTTTTCAAGTGCTTTTGGCAAAGCCGGTAAGTGTGATGTTTTCTATCTTTGCAATAAAATTACCAGCTGCAGAGACCAAAGCCTTTCTCCGGGAACTGCAGAAGTGTGCAAGAGGCTGCTCCCTGCTGGGTGCCGAGCCCCGTCCCCACAAACCTGCCCTGTCTCGCTGTGAGCCGGTCATGGGCACAAGTGGCAGGCCGAAGGACGTGGCACCCGCTAGGCTGGGAACCCCAGCTGGGGCCGAGCCCTGGTCCTGGCTTTAAAGTCTTGTTGTCAGCAGCGCTCCCAGCCCCAGCTGGGCCCAAAAGGGAGCTGGGCCAGGGCCTTGGGTGTCTGGGGCCCTCCTGGAGCCAACAGCCTCAGCTGGCGGGTGGCTGGGCTGGTGTCACACAGCACGGCACGGGCACTGCTCCGCGTCATGCTGTACCCCCTCTCCAGAGGCGGCCCAGACCAGCTCCCCTGGCTGATACAATATCAAGCAGTAAAAGGAGCAAGCAAGATAGGCAAAAGGCCACAGCAACGAAGTTAGCGGTCAATTTTCCGTGTGCACTGCATTGTCCTTTCTTTAGGGCAAGGAGCTTCCTACAGCTCGAGTGAATAAATGAGACTTCAGCACAGCTGATAATACGGATCACGGCTAGCTGGCAGGGCCAGGAGGTATTCACACATACAGGAGTTCTGAATATAGCTGGAACCCAGATATAACGTCTTCAAACTACTGCTGTGATACATAATCCATCCATACGTAGCACCTCAGCTGTGGTGCCACAGGAATGGAAGATGACAGATGCGGTACTCATTTTTAAACCAGGAAACAGATCAGCGATCCCGACTTCCACTCAGGGACATGGCACAGAATAGACGCAGTCACAGACAAACATGGTGTGGTGGTAAAGGGCCCGTACTGTGCAGAGCAAAGCCATGCTGTTTCTTGGAAGTGTTTGAGAAAGAATGAAATTGAAAGGGGGTAGAAGGAGGATCGTTTTATGTGTTAATAACTGGTTGAATAATAGAAAACAAGGTTTTCTCAACAGAGAGGGGACATCTGGGGAGACCTTGTAGTGGCCTTTCAATATGTAAAAGGGGCCTACAGGAAAGCTAGGGAGGAACTCTTTGTCACTGAGCAGAGTGATTAGGACCAGAGGTAATGGCTTCAAGCTAAAATAGGGTAGGTTTAGATTAAATGTAAGGAAGAAATTCTTTACTCCAAGGGTGGTGAGGCACTGGCACAGGCTGCCCAGAAAAGCTGTGGATGCCACATCCCTCAAGTGCTCAAGTGCTCAAGGCCACGCTGGATGGGGCTTTGGGCAACCTGGTCTGGTGGGAGCTGTCCCTGCCCATGGCAGGGGGGTGGAACCAGGTGATTTTTAAGGTTTCTTCCAACCCAAACCATTCTGTAGTTTGATGGTTGTAAGACCAGGAATTTCTTGGTAATCAGTGCTGGGGCCCAGGCTCTTCAGCACGTACATGTACGATCAGATGTGAACAGTGGGGCAACAAAATCCATTGACTACAAAGCTGTTCAGACAGACTGTGCCCATCTGATTTCAGTCAAGGCTTTCAAGACACATGGTGATTTATAAGTAGATTGCTAACAGTGAAAATGCACAAAGTCATAAAAAGTTCAAGATACACTGAAATAAAACCCAGGTGCAAAACAAATAGCAGCTACAACCTGGATTCATAAATAGTCCCATCTATGTCATTTTCAAGTAAAATAATATATAAACCTGCTTGTAGTACTATAAAGCAGTACTATAAAAAACTGCCTATTGTAAATTATTCTGCCTTTTAAGCTGCACAGAGCTGGCCACATTGGCTGGCTGAAATCCACCACCAGCAATCATCTTCTTAGCATTTAATTTGGACAACTTCACAGATTCCTAGAAATAGAGGCTGTAAAGGGGTGGGTGTCTGAGACCAGCCCATCACCCTAAGGCTGCATCAAGTGCATTTGCACCTTCCTTCCCAGACACAAGATCCTTCTTCAAAGACCTGCAGCACTGGGGAGCCCTCAGACTCCACTTTAATAACTTAATCCTATTATTTATTATAATTTTCATTGTGAATATAGGAAACAGCTTATTCCTTTCCTTACAGCAACCTTAAATGTATGTAAGGACACAAAAGTTCTTCCTTACTTCTTTGGTCTTCTTTTCCTTTGGCCAGAGAACCCAGTTCGTTCAATCTTACTTTATAAGCTTTATTTTCTAGATCACTAGTATTTTGTGTTGCTCTTCCTTGGACTTTCTCTGTCTGCAAGGACATAAACTAGAGCAGCTCAGGCAGTATTCCAGCTGAGCTGTTAGCAAGCACTGAGTAGAATTGGGTGGTCTTTTCTTATGTCTTACAATCAAGACAAAAAGTCTTGCTTTTACAAGAACAGTATTTGCCCTCTCGCCACCAAAGCAGCACTGTTGATAGAGTTCAGCTTATTAAGTTATTTAATTAATCCTCTCACACTGTTTTCTGGAGAAAGCTTCATACCTTCCTATTGCTAGCTGTGATCTGTGTCTCTAGAGACCCATGCACTTTTTATTCATTAGCTAGTAATAGAGCAAACCTAGAAAAGATTCCAAAGAAATCCTGTCTATATATTTTGGATTTTAACAGTGGACACCAGTGGCTACTTGTTGGCAAATATGTGTAACCAGTTTTTTATTGGCCTGTGGTAGTTTTGTGTAAACCAGTGATTTTGAAATTATTGTCTTTAGGCTTTGGTAGGGGCTACATTTAGGTAGTTTCTGAAATGTAACAAAGAGAAGTAGGAATATTTTCAGCAGTTGCAGCTTACTATGGAGCACTCTGAGCTTCCTCATGGATCTATGTTAGAAAAGAGTGAAAACATCTCATTCAAGTCATGCTTCTTTAATTTATAATGAGAATATCAAATGAAATAGAGACAAGAAAGGTCTGGCTAGAATCATGGTATGTAGAAACTCCTGCTTTTGTCCTTCCACAAGGCCTATTATCCCTGTTGCAGTGGGAAATAAAACTGGTTTAATATTATTTATGCATGGCAAATCCATCTTGGCTGATACTCATCTTCTTTGTCTTGCAGATAGCTGCAGTTTGTTCAACTATTTCCATCAAGAGTTTTTTTTTTCAGGGACATTTTCCTTTGGCCACTCTCTGATTCTTTGATTTGATAATTCTACACTTTTTAAAGTAAGCCATCACATTTTCCATTTTCTTATCTTCAGGCCACCTTGTTTGCCCTTTGAATGTTTGCAGTGATCGCATTGTTCGGAGGTTATTTCTTCCGGGTCTTCAGGATCACAACTTGAAGTCTCTCAGTCCCAGCCACTGCGGAAACTTCTAAATATCTGATTAATTTCCACCTCGTTCTTTGCCTGTTTTAGAATGAAAACTTTATTCTCTGCAGCTGATATTGATTTATTTGGGTACTTGCTTATACTTAATATTTTGTAGTTAGTTTTAAAAGGCCTTTAATATTGTGACTTTCTTCATGTTGTCTCACAACAGCTTTCTGCCTCCTTTAGCAGACTGATGCTTTGCTTGGTCTTTATCTGTTAATACATTTCTGCTATCTTTGATGCCTCCTGCTAGTTGCATCTCAATTTTACCTTTCACCTTTCTAATTTTATCAATACAAGTAGTGCTATTGGTTTATACTCACCCTCAGTAATCTGACCCACTGTCCACTTTCTACGTGCTTCTTTCATACATTTAAGGATTGGAAACTCTTTCAAAGTGCTCTCATGAAATCAACTTAACCTCAGCCCCAGAAACGAAGTTTCTGGCCAAGTCCTCTACATAACAAGGAAAAGCACACAAAAATGTAGGTGACAAGAAATGCTAAGCTAGGGAAGGCGGGACAGGGAAGAAGCCAAGCAATCACCAACATATTCTCCTTCCAGGATGAGATTCATGCTGGAAAAGTCTGCTCAGCAGAGCATTGCGAGCAGGGGAGATGGAGACAGCACACTCACGAGAAACAATCCTGTTTGCATGTTCTACAAAATGAAGCTTTTGCTTACTCACATGCAGCCTAAAATAAGCAAAATGAAAAGGTCAGAAAGATAATTTCACAATTTTCCTAAACAAGATTCAGTTAAAAGAGGCTGTAATAACGAGTTATGGGGATTGACAAGACAAACGACCTGTCTCATTTCCTAAGCATTATGCAATAACTGAACACAGGAGATAAATGCAGCCTTTACTCCAAAACCACCTGGAACAGAGACCAAGGGCCCTCAATCCACAATCAAAATACATCCCCTGTCAACAGACGTCGACCTGGTGGAAGAGCCACATGTGTTTTAGGCAAAAGTTGCATATTTCAGAGCGTAAACCCAACTGAGATCAAAGGAGGAATGATGAGTGTTCCCAGCCAAACCACATGCAGCTCGCAGTCTATTTGCCACACTTTTTACCTAACAACGACATCCAGAGAAAGGACAAAAACTCTTCATTGCTTCAGCCCCCAGGGGTTCTTCTTTTTCTTCATAGGCCTCAGGATAAAGGCCTGGTGATAGCTGAGTGGCAAAACTTTTCCCCAAGTCTCTCTCAGGTGGCCTGAAAAAGACACTAACAGATCTTGTGAAACTCGTGACAAAACGCGAATGCCAGATGTCATCCTGGGAACACGGCTGCTAGGGTCAGGGGGCAGCGTGGAGAGAATCAAATCCCTCCCAGGAGGGATTTGAAGGCCATTTGCCTTCTTCTTCCCACACTTAAGCCCAGAGTGAGACAGAAGAGAGCTGGAGCAGACATTTGGGGGCATCAGTAGCTGAGCACAGACCTCTTACCCCAAACTTTGTCATCTCACAGCTCCTATTCTCCTCCCCTATGAAGACAGACAAAGAGGTGGGGTTGTTCAGCCTGCAGAAGAGAAGGTGCTGGGGAGACCCTACAGTGGCCTTCCAGCACCTGCAGGAAAACAGGGGAGGGACTCTGTCAGGGAGTGGCATGACAGAACAAGGAGGAATTGCTTTAAACTAAAAGAGGGCAGATTTTCATTAGGTATTAGGAAGAATTAATTTACTTTGAGGGTGGTGAGGCCCTGGAACAGGCTGCCCAGAGAACTATGGGTGCCCCATCCCTGGAGGTGTTCAAGGCCAGGCTGGATGGGGCTTTGGGCAGCCTGGTCTGATGGGAGGTGTCCCTGCCCATGGCAGGGGGGTGGAACCAGGTGATCTTTAAGGTCCCTTCCAACCCAAACCATTCTGTGAATCTATGATTGTATGATGCTTTGATTCTGTGATTCTATCAGATTGTTTTTTTCTATTTTGTACTTTTGGTAGTGCTTAAGGTTACACCTCAAAAGTTTTTTGTTGGCTCTACAGATCCCAGAACTTCACGTTTTGTGGCAAAGACCCAGGGCTGTCTGCTCTCTGTGTTGCTTACAGGAAATGAATATTCACTTTCCTACTTTCCAGCAATGCTTAAACAGAGGAAAAGCCATCCCTCAAAGCAAACCCATCTCTTTAGGAGGAAAGCCAACCGTACCACAACTACGTTTCATTTAAGTTGAGTCTTAGAAAGCTAAGGGAGGAAAGGGTTTGAAAGAAAAGACAAGCTATCAAGTACTAGTTCCAACTCTTATCTACAGCTGCATTAGAAACAATAAAGATAGAAAAACAATAATCTACCACAGCATTAAAGCCCGCCCAATGGACCACAAAAAGAGTGGCACTAAACCTCAGTGAGTTATACTGTCTTTCCTCAGGGTGGAAATGTCACCAAACATGAGCCAAGAGTAAATCACTTAGCAGAAAGGATGCTGTT
Organism: Anas platyrhynchos; assembly: GCF_047663525.1. Lineage (NCBI taxonomy): Eukaryota > Metazoa > Chordata > Aves > Anseriformes > Anatidae > Anas > Anas platyrhynchos. The sequence continues at coordinate 31,845,467 of NC_092589.1, read as the reverse complement.
CCAAATGTTTCCTGTGTAACCTCTAGTTAAGAGCGTCTCAAGTCACTCCCCCAGAAAAAAATAATAAAATAAAATAAAAAATCAGTCATTAAACAATCTGCCAAGAGAACAAATTATCTGTATGGAAGAAGCATAAACATTCATTAAAGGAACTATTATGTTGCTCAGAAGAGGAACTCAAAACACCAATAAACAACCTGGAACATCTTCCTGAACAGTAATCAAATCAAGCCAGAGCTGCACGCTCTACACCACATTGAAGAAAAACATCTATCCCCTACTCAATAAAACATCAGTTCAATTGTCTTTACTCAAGTGCACCTCTGGCACAAAACATAAATCTATCGCCTCTAGAAACACGCACTATAAAAAGAAGACTCTCTCTGAAGAGCCGCGCACTTTGAATTGCTCACAAAGTGACACTTTTTACAGAAAATAAAGAGGAGCCAAGTGCCAACCCCCAGGAAAACTACTGAGAACCAAGCTGCCCACAGCCACTAGCCCTGGCATTGTCACGGACCCAACATGTGCAGTGGCTGTCAATATCTTCAGTCTGTACCACTTCCACTTGTCAGGCTTTTGGTAGAGACTTGTCCCAAGATAAATGGATCAGACAACTAAAACAAAATAAAATCCAGAAAGATATATCAACTCTATCCTGTTTTCAGATTAATCCAAACGCCTAGCTGAGCATACCCTCCTCTGGGCATGGTGCAACCAAACACATCCCTGTTCCCAGGCTTGGTGTTGTAACCCCCCTGCCAAGCCAGATGTCACTCAGACCCACAACTCACGGCTCATACAGAAGTTAGACACTGAGGGGACACACGTGTGCAGAGTATTTTCATTAACATTAATCACATGAGAAGTTTCTAAAGCAGCGCCCTTTGGCCTTCCCATTAAAATCAGATGTCTCACATCTCATGTGTCAGGACAAGCCCTGGTTAGGTGTGCCAGCTGTTACAGGGTTTCTCCGATTCACACAGCACCAGCTGCTGTTGAAGGCCAGCAGACTCCGGATCTTCTTTCACGTGGCAATTCCTTCACTCCCAAATAACGTGCTGGAAATTTGCCTTGGAGATCTAGGTAAGACATGACAGCAGTTGTTGGCTAAAATGATGCTGCTGACATGTTGGTAAAAGAACTTGCTTTAGCAAATTCATTTTTAACCTTCTCATTGCAGCAACAGGTAAATGTCTAGCTCTTAAACCCATGCTCAGAGCAGCTGGCCTCCTGGTTTAAGGCTGAGAATAACCACGTGCGTCAAAGTAGAAACTCAGAAACGCTGAGGTGGGTTGGAAAGAGAAATGCAAGTGGCACCACCAAATACCATTCTTTGTGCCAGCCACAACCTCTACTTGTTGTTTAGATGATGGCACATAGCAGACAAGCCATGATACAGAAAAGTGTGATCCTGTGCAGGTGAGTATCTGACCTGGCACCAGGAGGCAGTTGTCACTGGTGGAGGGTTCATGCTGTGGAAATGTGAGGGACAACATGAGGCTGGAGTTCGGTGTTGCTCCTCCTCTGGGCACAGGTGAATCTCCCAGACCCCTGCCTGACTCCTGGCCGCCCACCGATCTGTTTGCATTCGTGTTTATAGCAGCTGCATCAAATCTTTTCCCGAGGCTGCAGCCATCAGGAAAGCTAACGAGGTGCCTCTGACAGGATTGCTTTCACGAGACTTTACAAGGTGCTGGTAGAGTTGTTTCCTGCTGCAAAGGACAGCGTTCAAGCAGGACATGAACTCTCCCATGGAAACTCATGACAAACTATTGAGACACTGTGATGCCAATAGAAAATAGACGCAGGATGCAGGCAGACCCTGGGGGTCTGAACAGTCCTTGCAGAGCCGTGTTTGCTTCACAGTGAGCTTGCGTGTCCCGGCAGGGTGCGTTAGTGGGGCTTCACAGCACAGCCAGGGCTCCAGCACGGCTCTTGCAGCCCAGGCCCACAGCCCCTGCCAGAGCAGGCAGCTCTGCTCTTGCCATCACACAGGGTGTCCGTGGTGGCTGAGCACTTGATCAAGACATCTGTGCATGGCTGACAAGAGGAGAGGAAACCAAGCCTCGCATGTTTGTCTTGAAGGTTCGTTAACCCCATTGCCTCCACACTCCCAAGGGTCAAACCAGAAGATCCATAACCCATGAAATCATTAGCCCTGGGCAGTAAATGCTGCTTCTTTGAGATTTTTTAGGTATGAGACCCTGAAAGAACTGAGCGAAAGCCATACACAGCATCTGGTAAAGTTAGGGTTTCCCCTAAGGAAAAGCTTTTCTCTTTTTGAATGATTCCACAACCTCCTTTGACAAAGAACATCCCCAAAACATGCAGATAACCTAGGCCATCAAGGAATGAGTCTAAATGAGTGATTTTTGCAAAAAGACAAAAGCCCTCCCAAGAGAAACAGATAAATCTGTGTAGCGCTGGTATGATGCATACTTCACATTTCTGAATTTTAAAAAGGGCAAAACACTTTCCGTTAGAAAAAGTCATAAATCAGAAATGTAATTTTTAATAGAATTATTTTGTTTTGCTCATTTCTAAAACAGCCAACCTATTCTTTCCCCTCATGAAGTATATGTATTTTAAAGCTGGATACGTTTCCAAAAAGAGAAGCTTATCTGATGTTCTTTATCATGATAAGGTTTTAAAATATAAGAGGTTTGGAACATAAAGGCCAGACAACATGTAGCAAAAGCAGGTTGAGAGTAAAATAAAATCTGTCTGCTTCTCCAATAGTAATAGCAAACGATCCAAAGTAGACATCGAATGTTATCAGCCCTATCTAGCCTAGTAAAATGAGCTCATGTGACCAATACCCTAAGCACTACCATGCTTTCCAGAAAAGATAAAAGAAAAAATAAACTTTAATTGATATGGGAAGGACAGCAGATGTTTGGACTTACTAAGAGAGGAGGCAAAAAGTCTTACAAAGGAAAGGTGATTATTTCCAGGCTGTCCTCAAGGTCAGCAGGGTGAAGATTTGAGATTAGGAAGTTACATAAAAAATGGGCCTTTAAATCACCTGTATTGGTCTCACACCCATGGAAGTTGCCGTGGAAAAGATTAGAAAGGTTACTCAGTAATGCAAAAGCTAGCTGGCTAGATGGTGAATTTCTCAAAGAATTTGCCTGGCTTCCCCCAGCAAGGACACCTGAGAAAACAAGTAGTTGTGCTGGAGGTAGCAGGGCTGGATGGAGGGAGAGCAGTGTGCACAGGTCACAAAGTCTGTGCCTGGCCAGTCCCTGAGCCTCTATCTGAGCAGCATCCCCACATCGCACACAAGTATGAAATCCATGTTGCAGTAGTTGCCTCCATTTTAGGACCCTTCTATCCTGAACCAAGTTTTCAACTTAGTCAGACCAAAGATACTGAAAGGAATTCCAGAAGAAGTCTTGCTCAGACAAAATTGACTTGATATGTGCTGAAGGGCCATCATGAGGCACCCAGCCTGGAGCTATCTGCTTCAGCTGACCTTAAAGCCCAGCCTGCAGTGATGTGGAACAGGGATGTTTTGCAGAATCTCCCTGGCGACAAGCAAAGACTGGATATTTCCAGCTGGCTGGGTAGGAAATGGGTATACAAGAGTCAGGAAAACGCGTTGCTCTGAGCAGGTGCCCCAGGAGGGCTGCAGCAAAGGAGAGGTGGAGAAGCTCTACCTAGCCTAAAAAATCTCAGACTTACAGGCATGGATGGGGCTTCCTGTGGAGACATTGCAGCTCAGGATAATTTGTGCATAAGTTTTTAGGATCTTTAGGAGTCAAAGGTGCCCTTTGTTGCACCTGCCTTGTGTCCCTTTTCACCCTGTTATCCTGGAAGAAGTAAGTGATGAACTGTAAGTTCCCATGCACAGGTGGATCCCTGAGGAATGCAGATATGCAAGGAAGGGCGTTGCATGACCCATGCCATTAGCTTCAGTACCTGAAAGCATGTGGGAGCTGAAATCAGTGATGTGCTTCAGCCACATCGGCCCTCGCTGAAAGCTCTTCAGTACAGAGGTGTGTCTCTGAACCCAGCCCAGGTTCAGAGAGCCTGAGACCGAGGCAGTGAATCTCTCTGGAGATGGAGATGAATGGTGGCCAGTTCTTTGGAGTCCAGTGTGTGATGTGAGACCTATCAATGAGATTATTCAGCCAGTTTTGTGATCAAATTCAGATCTGCTAGAGGAAGAAATTTCTACTCCAAGGTGAATTCTTACATTTTGAAGCTTGTTTTCATTCCAACTTATGATGAAAAGTCAAAATCTAAACAAACAAACAAAACCTAGAATAAAAATTCTAGGTTCCCAACTAGGTTTGTCTTTGGGTATGTCAAAGACATAGAAACAACCTTTTAAGAGCATTTCTGACATGAAAAAAAAATGTAATATAACAATAAAAGGGAAATGAGACAGCTAAAAAGACATTGAGAGTTGTTCAGCAATCTCCTGTTTTCCTGCTAAGCAATTCCAATTTTATTTATTTTTTTAAATTTTGCATCAGAACTGATACATTCCCATTAAACAACGAGATTCCAGGGAAATAAATTTTCCACTTGTTTTGAAAACAGTGTAGGAATTCATAGTCTTTAGTGGAAAATAAGTGATAACCGAGAGTTCTTACCAATCTGGTCTTCAAACTTGTATTTAAAAATATTGCACAGATGAAGCGAACTGTTTGGAAGCAATTGATTTGCACTGAGCAAACCCCTGTTCCTGACAGCTGAAGCCATAATTTGGATCAGATGTCCGTGCAATTCGCAGCTAGGGGATAGATGGAGAATTGTTGAGATTTGCTTTGAAACACATGATGGGGAGCATTTCAATTGTCAAGATTCTTGTAAAGTTGAAGCAGGGTAGGTTCCTGCTGGCTAGATATTCATGAAAAATAGCTCACTGCAGAGGAATGGAGAAAAATGAGTGGCAAAATGCAAACCAGGGAATATAGCAAAAGCTTGAACAGGAAGCCCAGTCCTTGAGAGGCATTTTGACACCCAAACTATAAACCTATCTTTAGTGGGATCTGTTGTCCCCACATCGCCGGCCACGGGCGCCTTCGGAGCAGCAAGGGTCTTACTTTGTAATGCACCAGGAACGCGGTGTTGTTCCCTGAAGCAGCACTGTTCCCATGCTAAAAAGAGAGGCACAAACAGTTAGAGACAGTCTGGAGCCTGCAAATGAGAGACATACAGCCTTTGCTGGAATGTGCGCTGACAGCTGAGCATCGCTTGATTTCATAATGGTCTGGGATTTTCCATGGCACCTCGAAGGGTTAGGTGCCTGCACCCTGCTGGCACCAAGTGGGGCCATGGCTCCTTCCTTTCCTGGGCTCCTTTGGCCATCTTCAATGGCAATGAGTGAAAACAGGCAAACATACAGACAATTCTTTTCTCTGTTTTTTCTTTTTCTGGTGAGGTAGTGCTATTTTCTTCTGACATGGGCTTGAATGTCACCTCCAAAAAATCCTCATCCAAGCAGAGTAAAAACATCCAAAGAGGAGTCTGGGGCAGCTCAGCTGCCAGGTGCCCGAAATCCAGGGGCTCCCAGTGTCCCTTGGCTGGTGTGGCGGGCTGTGGTCACTGCACCGTCCTACAGCTGTCCCCAGCCCCAGGCCTAGCTGCTCCGTCACTCCACAGCCTCCTGGCAAAGCCATTCACTGAGGGTCTGGCAGGGAGGCAGCCAATGGGTTTCTGCAGGAAAACATCCTATATTTAAAATCTGCAGGAGGTAGGAAGTCTTCCTCAAAGCTTCCTTCAGCATCCTACCACACGCATCACGGAAACCACTGCAATTAGGAAAATGAAAGTTCTCTGTGGAGGAGGAAGTTCTTCAGCATTTGATTTGTAACAGTGACAGATGCCAGTCACTCAAGAAGTGGCAATTTATTTGATGCTTTTACAATAATACAGGAGCATGGAAATCACAAAAGAAAGTCCTATTCAGTCCATACTGCTAGTGCTATATTAAGGAAAAAATGTGTTCACAAACCCAAAGTAAATCCAAGTTTAGTTTTGCAAAGTAAACTCAGTACTGCTAGCCCCTGCTACATTAAGCAAAGAAATTGTGGTCTTGAATTTCAATTAAATTAGAAATAAATTTGAAATAACTTTTTAAATTTAAATGACTTTTTTTGCACAATGACAATTCTGGTTTTCAGCCAACTCTAATTATCTTGCGAACTTTTCCTGCTAGAGCTTTCCTTTACTGCTAACCCTGCTTTTCTTTCCCCCATGAAGCAAAAATTGTTTGTCTTACTGATAGAAATAGAAATTTGGTGATGCCGTGGCTGGATGTGCGTAAAACTTGGTTTTTAGTAAGTTAAGACAAAACCTGAAACATAAGTATGCTAGCAAACAGAACACAGCAGGTGCTTAGATCTACAGTGAGATGATCCTATTAAATTTTGCACCAAGAAAGATAAAAGAATCATTTGCCATTGGATCCATATTTTGAAATTAATGGACCCATGATAATACGTTTATATATATATGTATATATTAGCAGAAATATGTGAAATATGTATTTTTGTGACCTTTTAAAAGACTATGACGCAAAATCAATAACCCACACTAGCTGAAGCTATTCAATACAATAACATATTCTAGAATAGACTGCTGCGTCTTTTAATCCTGTTTTTGGTAGTGTATAATTAATTTTCAGTGACTATGCTTATGCTGCTTTTATACAGAAACCTGGGTCAAGAATTGTTATTGAAGAACATAGCTGAGAAGGTTAAAAAGGAAAGAAAAACACACCTATACAATATATCTTCTGAACATCTTTCACTGTTAGACTCAAAGCAAGTAGAAAAACCTGTATGTATATATATATAAATCTAAAAGAAAAAGCAGGATAAAAAGGAGATAAGATGAGGTGTTTGAAAGAAAGGTGTTAAAATTGAAACAAAGGGAAAAGGAAATGTCAAACAACAGCCAACCTCAGACAGAGCTATACAAGTAATTGATTAGTGCCTTTTTCTTTTTCAACAAAACAAAAACTAGGCAAAATAGCAGGGTTTTGTTTTCCTTTCTTTTTTAAATGATATATTAGCTTATGCTCTGTAGTTTTTAAGCTCCTTTACTACTACTATTTGTCCATTTTTTAAATGAAAACATTCTTTTGAAATGCATGATTGACTTCCGTGGGCTAATCTTTTCTCTTCATTTGCTTCTTTTTTTGAAGTGTTGAACTGAATCTGAAAAAAGCTTCCATATTGCTCTCCCTGAACTGCTTTAAGCTAAATGATTTACAAAGTATTGGCATAGTGTCTGATGCCAAGATGTTTCCAAACTCTAGTTTGGTTACATAAGTATCGCATCCCTCTACTTTCCACAACCCCACATTGTTGACATTAAATGCTCTCTTAATAGTGCTATTATTTTAAGAAATCTGATTTTAGCTGCTCTCAGGGTGATAGACTTTTCAATAAGTGGCAGTCTGAGAAAAAAAATATCTTCTGAGCTACAGTATCAATGTTTGAAGAATGACCACGAATTCTGGAAGAGGGAAAGAAAAATGGAAATGTCAGGATGTCACTTGAAGCATGTGAGACATTTCTGCTTTGTGTTACCAATGCATATTGTGTTTTAGAAGTTTCTAAAGGCAAATGCCTACTCGGTGGGTGGCAAAATCACAGAGAACTCTTCCCAGCAGAGTACAGAAGGAGAGAAGGAGAGGTGTCTGCTCAGCGCCTGCGTCAGTCGGGCAAGTGTATGGAGCCATACGTACTTTTATCTTCAAAAGCAGGGTGCGGGGGCATTTCGCGTGCCCCGGTACTTTGTCATGCATCGATTCACAAAAAGCCTCCAACCCTTTTTGTGAACTTTAGTAGATTGTTATGGCACATTATCAATTTTGAAGCTGCTGTACATGTGTTGTTAATACGCTATGGTATTTGTAATTGAATACGACCTCCTATGACATTAAAAATTCGACTGTCCGTCCCAGAAGACATCCACATGTTTTCTGAGGGATGAGTGTGCTTCAATAAACCTTTTAACCAAGAACATATGCCCAATAAACAAAAAGCTTTTATTGATTTCATAAATAGCAAGACAATGTCAACTCTGAGCCAAGCAAACTATTGCACAGCGTATGTGTGCGATGGAGAGCGGTAGGTATATGTCACGGAGCCCAATGCCAGTCTCCTGGTCTTGGAGCTGGGACCAGCAAGACAACTGCTTCACCCCTCAGCTCTGTGCAGGGCTGCAAGTGAGCAGCAGCAAGGGAGGAACAGGCAAAAGGTTGCTGCGATCACGTCCTGCATCTTTCCTTCATGTCCCTTTCCCTGCACAGTCATTGCATAGATACTCCCTTGACAGATTTTCAGTCATCCTGCAGTCCTTCTGGTTCTTGTCCTGTTGCATGTGTCTTGTCTTCAAGTCTTTTAGTCATGTTTGGCATCTCCTGGGAGCGATTCATGAGACCAAGAAGCATTTCTACAGAGGCCATGCCCAGGCAGGGGTTACCAGAACAGAGAAACCACACAGTTACATGGCATAACAATGTTAGCCAACTGCCAGCATAGATAAAATGTTATTTTCCCTTTTTTTTTTTTTTCAGTTTTGGAATCTAATTTCTTTTTGCTCTTTTCATTGTGGGGAGTGCCTGAAAATGGAAAGGCTTTTTTCCAGCTAAATCTCCTGGCAAAGCTTCTTGTACCATTGTATTATGTGCCCTAATTTAATGCTCCTTTGAGCTTTACTGGAGATGGTCTGATGATGATGATTAGATGACATTATCTTTATACTATTGTACAAATCTACTGCAGTTCACTGGCTTTGTCACAACACCTGATGCATTTCAGGAGTGTTTTTTTTTTTCCTACCTCTTTTTTCTCTTCTCCTGATACATTTTTACAGTCTGGCTGGGAAGAAGCCAACAGGGATGCTCTTCTCTGTGGAAAGACCCTCAACAAGTTGTTACAATAGAGTCTGATCCTCTGTTAAGTTCTTCCATGAGCTCTTTGGCGTATGCCAACAACATGCCAAGAAAAACTGGTCAAGTCAGAGCAGTGTGATGAGGCAGACCAGTCCAAGTACAAGCTACAACCTCGTGGGATGGCTGAGGCAGGGCTAATTGCAGCAGGTGTTCAAGTTTACATGTACATCAGCATGACATCATTCACACATATTTTACTTTCAATTCTTAACAAAATACCAGAGTTCTTTCCACTTATTTTGAGACAAAATATGAGCTAAACTGAAAAAAAATAAAAAAAATGGGGAAGGGGGAATGGACAATATCACTAAAGTATTTATACAAGGAAAGAAAGAAAGAAAGAAAGAAAGAAAGAAAGAAAGAAAGAAAGAAAGAAAGAAAGAAAGAAAGAAAGAAAGAAAGAAAGAAAGAAAGAAATGTTGCTAGTGCGTTTCTTTTAAGTTGCCTATAAGGTTTCTTCTTCCCTATTCAAATATTCTTGTTCTTACATAGTTGAACATAGTTGAAGAAAAAAAAAAAAAAAGAATTTGCATAAATAAAACAAAATAAGCACAGTGGAGAAGGCCCATCTTGTTTCTGTTATTCCAGAAGCTGCTATAAGCAGTGCCAGCAATAATGCCTCTGCTTAATGTTGCTAACACTTCTCTGTTTTATTTCTTTCTCTGTTTTCTATACCTGTTATCAGCCTAAGACTGCTTAAAAGAAAGGTGAAATGTTTGGCAGTTTTGAGGACATCACATTTATGGGAAACAGAGTAAATTCCGTCCCCCCTACCCCCCCTTGGTTTTAGGAAAATCAAAATATTTTAGTTAAAATGCAGTCAATCATAGCAAAATAATTCAAAAACTAATTCAAAGAAAGATACCAGTCTTTCTGAAAACGAGATGCAAGGAAAAGTAATGTATCTCCCCTGACAGAAATTTCTCACATCTTGTTAAAGTGAAAAAAAGCCTCCGTGTTTTAGATCTATGAGTTTGCACTTGGCAGCAATTTATCCTGGTGACAATCCCCACTGAAATACACTGAAACATGTCCAAATTTCAAGATGACTTGTAGACTCTTTAGAAACTTCTTGAAATTTGCCAGCTAATTCTCCAGACACCTGTCTGCAATGAGCACAGCCTAGGCCCTCCTGGCAGGCTGAACACACTTGATCTCCATCAGCTGGGCGAACAGCACCCATCCCACACCTGCAAACTCAGTAGGATCTTTCTCGCCATTCTCATGGGTTTTCCCAAACATCTTTGTGAGGGCTGTCTCCATCCCTCCCCAGCAGGCAGCAGGTCAACACGGAAAACAACCTGCTACTTGCAACACTGCTTCATTAGCTGAGCAACAAAGGCACCTTCACTTGGTGTGGCTCTGCAGATCCTAGCTGTGCCAGCTGCTGTCACTGCACCACTGTTGGCTCCAGATGCACATGCTCGTCTTTTTCTGCATTCACGTTAGCAAGGGATGTTTAAATCAGATATTCCCCCCCTTCCCCTCCCAAAGGCTTCCAGTTACAGTGTTTTAATTCCAGAGTAATGAATTGGTTCCAGATCCTATTTATCCCGTGTGCAGATCAGTTCTCACTTACTTCCCAGTGCAACCAGAAGCTAGCTATCTGGTAGCTATGTGTAGTAACCGAACTACAGCTGACGTACGTAGTCAGACATCTGGCTGGGGACTGAACAGCCACTCTGTGTCTATGGCTGTCCAAGAAAAGTAGACATTTCTCTATCCAGCTCTGTCTTACAGCAAGGAAAAGACACGGCTCATGCTGAGTCAGTGCAGCAAGCCTGCAGGTCAGTCAGCTGCTCACTCGGTAACGGTTGCATTCAGTAGGACTGATAGAAGTTGTATTAAAATCACGTAGAAATCATGAAGATTTATAACTTCATATATGTTGAAATCCCTGTGTATTTGTAAAAGCACATGATACTTTGATATCTAATGTACAAATTCAGAATGTTTTGGTCAGAAACTATTTTTTTTCCCAAATCTTTCCTGCATATGCACTTGTTTAAGTGTAGGTTCTAGTTCCAGAAATTTAATTTTAGTCCACTGGCATACACATCACAGTTCTTATTACAATTAAACATTTTTAGAGTTTCCCTGAAGCCGTAAGGAGGCATTTGCTAACTTTTCAAAGGGCATGAGTCCTGTATGCTTGCCAATATGTAGAACTTCTAAGTTACCGGACTTGGCACATGGCTTGGTGCAGGGAAGGTTGCTTCTCTCTTTTCACTGACACCAAGTGAAAAGGTTCTCGTTGGTTCTCATTCTTTATGTAGGTCAGCATGTCAGCTATAGTTGTCCTCTAATTCTGCCAGAATCCTGTTGGTCTTATTTGAATTCTCTTAATAAAAGCCATCAGCTTTGACTTTAACTCTAGATAATGATAACAGTACTTCTAACTTGAGCTAACCTATGTGGATCTTGGAGAGAATGGCAAATGCCACATTTCTGAAAGACAGCCCAGATCCAAAGTGCTCCTAAACTGCAAGTCTCAGTCTCTAAACATGGGGGAGATACAAATTAAAGAAAAAGTTGCCATAATACCCTAAGTAGAGGTCAAGTCTCCTTTTCTAGTGGCCCATGCCAAGTCTCAATGTGCTGTTGAGCTGTGATGTTTTGGACCATGCAGCTGATAGGGAGATGATGGAGGAAAGCCATGGGTCCCACCACTGTGACCTAGCAAAAGGCTTGGGAAGAAGGGCTCTGCTCTGCTCAGGTGTTGATGTAGGCTAAGCCTCTGGGAAGGGCTGTTGGCAACGCCATTGTACACCGGAGAAAATTTGCTTACAGGGGACAATATAAGCAAATCTACTACTCCACTACTACTCTACTACTCCAGAGGTCCAGCATTTGATTCACAAGCTGTTTCCTTCCTGTTCCTTCCACTCGCCCCGCTTTGCTCCAGACCCATGGGGTTTAGTGAAAGGAATCAGGCAATGAACCTTACCCAGGCTCTGTGCTATGGCTGCAGGGGGCATAGGATGCAGCAGAGCTGATGTCAGTGTGAGGTGGAAAGGGCCTCGGCAAGGGCTGGGGCAGCTTGTGCTTCCCAAAGAGACAGCAGGAGGTGTGTTTCTTCTGGGCACCCTCATGAGACATGCCAGGAGCACATTAACAAACAAACAAACAAACAAAAACAATAATAAAAACAGCATAAATTTGACATATCCCTTAGCTACAGTCAATCCTTTGCATAGGCACGCTCAGCAACTCTGGAAAGGCAACAACGAGAAAGCAATCAAGTGCTTGAAGTGCAAAACATAAAGATTTGTACTTCCTGCACAACAGCCAGAGCAGCTTGGCAAAATGGAGGTAAAATGTGTTATGGCCCTTCCATTACCACTGCTTGTATACCAGCTTGCAAGCACACAAAAGGGAAATGCTGAAATAGAAGAAAAAACAAAGATGCTTAAAACATAAGTAAGAACAATGGCAAACTATTCCTAAAAGAATACTGCCATGGGGAAAATAAAAAAATATGTTTCAATAGTGAAGTCATAAAATGAGTGTGGCTCATACTGTCTAAGATCATGCCAGGAATGTGTCAGCCTCAGAAACTGTGCAGTCAGAAATGCTCCATCACCAGCACAGCCAACTTTGTTTCCTTGCTTTGTGTACCAAGGCATATGTATGGGCAGAGCCATGGAGCACTGCTGCCAATGACAAGGTCTTGCAGGGTTGGTGATGCACACTTCCTTCAGCTTAGTCCCATGTCTTCTATTTTAAGCAAGTAGCTCATAGCACTGTAGCGTTTGAGATGCTCATAATCCTGAACACACTAGCTTCCTTGCAGGCCAGGGAATTGTGACTCAATGGAGTGCTATGGTTGCCATTTCACAAACCAGGGATGGAAGAAAAAAGTGACTGAGCTTTTGCTCAAAGCTACCTGTGGAGTAGTTTAGACTGAACTTGCTCAAAACTACCTGTGGAGTTTCAGGCAGACCTGAGAAGTCAATGCAGATCTCCCAAGTGCTGGGTAAAATATTGAACCATTCCTTCTCTTGCTAAATTTCTATTGTCTGCTTGAGTATATGCTTAAGACATGAGCAAAGTGTGAAGAAACAATGTGAGAAAATGCATGCCCCCAGGGTGTCCTCTCAAATGGTACTGATTAAATCCAATACAAAAGGGTAGCCAGTGACTAGTATAACATTTGCTTGAAATATAAGAAAAGGCCATATGAACCTTGCAGAAGTCCATAGGACTTCTGAGCCCTATGTCTTTCCTCTATCCTAGAAGTCTTTACGAGTAATTTCAACGAATTTACAATGAATTCATGGAGGGAGGGGAGAGACATGTAGCAAACAGAGATTAAGAGTATGTAAAAGAGATGGTAGGGTAACTGGAGTATGAAAACTACAGACATGTATGTGGAAAAAGGCCATAGTGTTTGGCGTTGGCTTACAGTTCAGCAAACTGTCCTTTTGGCTACATGTATGTTGCCTGGTATCCCTGTAGAGAGCACTCCATGCCAGGTCATTTTTGGTCTAATCCACAAACAATTTTAATCATGTTTGTTACACTGATGCTCTGTCCTCACATCACATGCTTTTTCTTCCCCACATCTTGCCCTTGTGGATGTAGCAGACACTGCTGTCTCTGCAGTCCATGACCAACCCTCCTTGTGTCTCCCCTCCAGTTCATGCAGGCACTTAGATGGTGGGCTGTAGACTTTTAGCTGTAATGACAACAATCTACATTGCCTTTTTCAGATTTTGGTATAAAGGTAACACATTGGTCTGGGTACATTTTATTACCCAGATTGAGTGTTACCCACATTCTTACTGTAACTGCCAGGCACAACTCGTTCTCATTCTGCATGATGCTTTCATAAGGGTCTGCCTACTGTGTATTAGATTGCCAGAAAGTCAGTAGAAATGGCAAAGAGTGATTTTCCAGCCAAGTGTTTAGAAGTCACAGCACAGAAAGATGTGGTGTCCTGTTACTAGATCAGTGCCAGTATTGTAAATGAGCCAAAATTAAAACAAACTATGAGGATGACAAAATACACGGATAAGGAATTAGAGGTATAATCAAGGAAAACAGCTTCCAGAGGACCAAGTAAAACAAGACTGTGCTTTCCCAACTTGTACATCGCACAACCTTTTCTGTCATCACTGCCCTATTTAAATTAAATACTGTTATTTACACGTAGGCTTGTACCTATAAGATACCCTTTGCATGCGACAGTCCACCTGATTACTTGATCACATAACTTTTCTCAAATAATCTAATACCATACTACATTTACTGTTGCTGCAGAGATCAAATCTATGAACCATTCAATGGAGTATGTGAAAAGCTGAACTTAAGAGGCTGGGCTGGTAGGGGATAGTGGTTGCATTGGTGGCTTCGTGCCTGCACTGATTTTCTCTGTCTTCTGCTCCATATGACAGGTGGAGGTGGCTGCGTATTGTTAGGGGCTCACGCTGTTCTGGAGAGCACTTTATTTATAGGTTTAATCCCAACTTCTTCAATAACCTAAGAAGTGAACAGTCCTTCTGGTATGAGCAGTACAGCTGCATAAGCTAGTGCTTATAACTAGAACAGAAGTGGATTTAATAGATCCAGCAATGGCTTCCTCATGTTTTTCATAGACCCATGCATTTCAAGGCCAGAAAGAACCTAATTCATTCTATCTGAGCTCCTAACTGAGGCCACTTTATTTTATCCAAGTACTCATGTATTGAGCTTGATAATTACACTGACCTGAAGTATGCCTTCTGGAAATGCAGCCATTCTTAACTGGAAAGCATTAAGCAATGGAGAATCAACTGCTTCTCTTTGAAATTGTATTTTATGACAGTTGCCTCCAGTTTTAAAAATATATGACTTTTTTTTTTTTTTTTTTTTTAAGTTGTCTGGTTTTGAATTCCAGATACAGTTTTTTGTTACACATTTTTCTTATAAGCTGAAGAGTCATTTAGCACCAGGTACTTTCATATGTATAAAGACACTTCTCAATCTTAAAAAAACAAGTAACTTTAAAATATTGTTAGAGGATTTTTTTTTTTTCAGACCAAGGATCATATTATAGCTCATTTCAGCACTTTTAAAAACATTCTTTATAAAAACATGATTGGCAGATTTGGAAACAGAATTCCCCTTGTAACTGGCACCATCACTTGTAAATACCATATGGATTTAAAAGTGCCCAAAGTAACTCAAAGGAGGGAGAAAAAAGTTGAGAGTGTGAAACCAGAACTCTTTTCTCTTTCATGTGGTCAGGAAATGAAGGTCCTCATCTTACAGGGCCTCCCGCTAGGTCTCATCAAGTCAAAGCAAATTTATTTGAAACAGTTGCTTACACTTGCTTTAGAGAAGTAAGTGAGGTGCTGTTCTTACAGAGCTTGTGAAAGCCAAGCTTGCAAAGGACGATAGGAAGCCAAAAATCAGCAAGGGGCTTTTCTGCCAGGTAGCAGGGAGGACATCCAGGGGCCAAGAGTCAGCTTAACAGATGGGGGCTCAGCAGCTCCGCAGAAGTTGGGGTTGGAATGACAAACGCATAGTTATTCTTTGTGCTCTGATATATGGTTCAAGGAGACATTTGTCCTTCATTGTTTGCACTCACTAGATTATCTCTTTAAAAACTTAACTAACAATAACATGTTGATTTCATGAGTGTTAAATCTGTTTTAGAAACTGCTAAGGGCTTCAGAATGGTGCAGTAGAACATAGTCAGTCTTTAAAAATAAATACTTTCTGGCAACATTTGGCCACATCTAAGTTGGATAATGCCGTAAATTGCTCCTAGGTGCATTAAAGGGCAACTGTTAAATTGCTGGAGTGATCTCTGGCATGGACTAAACCAAATAACTCTCAACTGGGATTATAAAGCACGGTTTGGCAGTTAGTGTTGGCAATGGTCTCTTCCACATAGACAACCGGCATGCCTCCGCCCTGTTTTGGAGGTTAGGAAAGTTTAATTGTACCAATACAGGCAATTTCATGCCAGCTGATCTCTGTGCTGGAAGACAGTCCAGAGCACAGTTAATTTTGCAATGCAGTTCACAACTAACATTTGGATATTTGCTGAGGGCAGACCAGTGCAGGAATAGGTTCAGGAGTCTGCGGGCTGCCTGGAGTACCATCACTGAAAGATACGAGCTGTCCTGTTCCTCTCAATAGGCTGCTAAAGATCAGATTCGGTTTGGGATTGCAATCCACATGCCCGTATTCTCAGCTGCTTCACTAATGTTTGTTTCGGCTCTGATCTAGATGAGACTTAAGCAGTTGTCCAGACCAAACAATTTACATCAGTGATACAGCATTATCATCTTAATTTAATTGCAACTTCTACTTTAATTGTGGTTTGTCATAATGTCCTAAATATAAGGTTCAAGAGATTATATGAGGTCTTTAGCTTCATTCAAGTCTTGTAATTGTGGCAGACTAAACAACTGAAAATGGAAAACAAAATAACTTGAAAGACCAGCAATTTTTATATAAAAATGCGATTATATATACTGTGATTATGATCACAAAATATGGTAAAATGAAAATGCACAAAAAGCATGAAGAATTCCATCCAGTTACTGAAACAGATGTGTTAGTAATGTTCAAATAACAGATGGTTCCTTGGTAGCTTCCCTACCTCAGTTTAAAAGAAACTGCCACAGAATTTCGGAGACTCACAGCATGGCTGAGATTGGAAGGGCCTTCTGGAGCTCATCTCATCCAGTTCCCTGGAGGTGGCTGCCCAGGACCATGTCCAGGTGGCTTCTGAAGATCTTCAAGGAGGCAGGCTCCACAGCTTCTCTGGGCAACCCGTGCCAGCACTCTGTCACCTGCACAGTGAAAAAAAAACTGATGTTCAGGAGGAGCCTCCCGTGTTCTGGTTTGTGCCCATTTCCTCTTGTCCTGTGGACACAGTAGCCCTGGTGTGGCCCCACCAGTGCAGACTAGAGAG
Organism: Anas platyrhynchos; assembly: GCF_047663525.1. NCBI lineage: Eukaryota > Metazoa > Chordata > Aves > Anseriformes > Anatidae > Anas > Anas platyrhynchos. Next base: position 31,828,638 of record NC_092589.1, on the reverse strand, counting down.
GAAGGGTCCCCTCCCTCAGCTCGCTGGCAGCTCTCCTCCTCATGCAGCCCAAGACACCATCGTCCTTCTTTATCACACAGGTACAATTTAGAGCTGGCTTACCATAAAGTACGGATTGTCAGAACACTGCTAGCACTGTGCTATCACAATTTTGAGTGTTCAAGGTACTGTGTAACACAGATGTCCATACTGCAAAATCCAAGACAATTGTCTTGTTCATCACACTGAATTACTCCATGCAGCCCACAGTCTTCCCGTGAGTAAGGCCTTGGGCTACCCTGGTTTGTCCCAGGCTACCTGTGGACTTCTAGCATTGGAGCACTGCTGTGGCTCAAATTCTGCCTGTAGATTCTCCTTAGATATGGAGAGCCATCAGAAGATAGTTTGGATATTGGAGTGGCTCAGAGAAGCCAAAGTGGGACTGCAGTCTCAGTGCAGAGCCAACAGCCAGAATGAAACAGCACAGACAACTAGGAAGATGGGTTCTTGGTGAGAAAAGAAAACTTTCCATGCCTCCCAGTTATACAAAACAATTGCTAGATGTTCGGCAAGCCACAAACCTAAAATATTCAACAAACTTCCTGTTTCTGAACTTGTTGACCATTGTAAGAGCTCAAGAATCAAAATCCATCTAATCAGCATAGTTGGAAACAGACCCTGCACAGGCAACTGAGGCATAAACATGTCAACGCAAGGACCTGGCTGCGCTGCTGGCTAGGTAACGTACTCTACCCAGAGCACCCAGGACACCACCCTGCTCTGTCCAGGTCCCATCCCCACCATGCACCCCTCCATTTCCATGGAGAAGAAACTCAGTCACGTCAGCTGGGAGTTGCGGCACACTGCAGGCAAGTTCCCAATTTTAACAGAACACGCCAGCCTGACCCAAATTTCAGCGGGGTGTGCTGCCAGCACAAGCTACCCAGGAACCATGCTGGGATGGCAACAACCAGCACTGGGTGGCAACTCCTGCTGCTGAGCTGCAGGCATGAAAACGCAACAGAAAATGCTCTGCCTCAATTGCTGCATGACCAGGACATGCTGCATGGCCACTAGGGGAAAAAAATCCCCAAAATTGTTAACAATGCCTGGCATTTCCCATTGTTATGCCCCATCTTTAGTTGTTTATAACTTTGCCGGCTCTAACCATACAGTCCGCTGTTTCCCAAGTTTGGTGTGCGCTCAAACTTTTTGGAAAATGTCAGCCAACAATTCAACTGTTTTTGAAAGAAAATAGCAAGAAAATAGCTAACCACAATAAAAAAAAAAAAAAGACATTTTCTTTGAGCTGTTCTAGCACCCCCAAGCTCTGGAGCACTCACATGACATTTGACAGGAGGTGGCCTTCACATCTGGGACGTGCCAAGTGAGAAGTCTTTGAAAATACTTGGTTTCTGGTGATCAGGAGAAACATGTTGGCGTTTGTAGCTGATTTCCCAGGAGGGACTGTCTGCAATGATGATGACCCAACTTCTGGTGAGCAGAGAAACTGCAGTTCAGTGCCGTGGGGACTCCGCGCTCACACCAGACACCAGATGAGGAAGATTCTCTCATGCTCCTCAAGCTCCCCCTGCTTTTCATTCTGTGATTTTGTCTCAACGGCCATGAGTGAGACAGTTGAGTGTGTTTCCTCACCTTCTTGTAACTTTCAGTGGCTAGAATGTTTTAATGCTCACAAACTGGAATAGGTGGGGCAGTGTGGGTGTAAAGGCATCTTCCCTCTCTGCTGGAAGACCGGTGTTCTCAGGGAACAGAACATGAAAACCAATCGACATGGTAAGAAAGTCACCTGATAAAGGACGAGCTGTTAAAAGAGAAAAACAGTGGTCAGGCTCTGATCTTCTGGCAGATTTATACCAATGCTGTTCATGAAAAAATAAAATGAAAGGAAAACCAGTCTCAAAATATTATGTTTCTCCCTCCTGTTTGCGGCCTTTTGTTTGTCACAGTTTTTTATATTTATCTCAGTAATGACGCAAGCACAGTATTAAAAATAATTTGCTGCAAAACCCTGTGTGCACTACAATGAAGTTAATCCTCCGAGAGATTCCTTCCTCCTTGTTGACATCTGCTGGGGCAATCTGACCTCTCTTCCTCCAACCCTACCTTTACTGCCTCTTCACTCAAATGGTATTTGCTTAAGTGAGTATTTCTCTGCATTTGTTTGATGCCAAGTAAGCATACATAATGAAGAGCATTAATCAGTAGCAGACCACAGATTTTATAGCACGAAGGTTTGCCAATGCAGATTTCTTTGCAAGTTGCAAGCACTGACTCTTCCATGCATGAAGGCATAAAACTGGATACTGATTTACTTCTACCAGGATTTGGTGACAATTTTATAGTTTTCTGAGATTCTCACACTTCCATCAGTGTTAGGAGTACAAACAATAGCAGTGGCTTATTTATTAAACTTCACAGGCCTGGTTAATGCATGCTTCTGCAGTTCTAATTGCTTCTCTATGCTTGCTTGCACAAGTCACAGAACAGGCCTTCAGAAATGTAGTTTTTATTAACCACATATAGTTTGGTTCCTGCTCTTTCACTGCACCATCTGTGACGGAAGGAAAATGAGTATGTTTTTCTTTCTCTCTTTTCTTATGCTTGCAATTTCACCCACTGGAATAAACATGCGATGCAAAGTGGCGGTAATCCAGCCTCTTATGTCAAAAGATGGCAATTCCTGCCACATAGTGAAAGAGTACTTGTGACCGAGAGGGAGATGTCTGGATCAGATTATCAACTCTGTGTTCTTGCAGCATTCACAATTACATGAGGATAGTGCAATAGAAAGGACCGTGAGGAAATGAAAAGTTTCTTATTCAGCACAGGTTACATATGATGTAAAGCAAAGTAGCAACAGCGGCTGATGGGTCCCAATATGTCTCAACACCAGCCCAGCTGAATTCACGTCAGCACTGGAAGAGGCTTTTTCACAATTGCACCAGTGCACAGGAAATTTCTAAGTTTTAAGGAGATCTAAGGAGTCTCCTCAGGCAAATCTTTATATTACTGTATATTCTCATTCCAAACTTAATCCTTGCTAGAGATTAGCTATGTGCCACTGCAAGGACCGCACACCTAGTGATGTGCCACACCCAAGCTCTGCATCCTCTTGCTGCAAGTGCCAAGAGAGCAGCCCGTCTCTCCCTTCTGCTGTGCTCCCATCCTGGCCTGCAGGAGCTCCTGCAGGTGAGAAGCTTCTCCAGATGGCAGAGAGGCAGTCAAGCAGAACGATGCTGTTCTTACCCTGTGTTATCAGAGCAGGGACATATGTGACGTGGTCAGGAGGCACAGCTGCATCACAAGGCAGGCTGTGCCTTGGGAACACCACCCTCCAGCTCTTCTGGGGTTCTGCAGTGGGCCACGATGATTCTTGGTGGCCTCCTGAACTCAGGGAGGAGATCTGTAGTAGTACAAATCCTAAATCAACAAGCCTTTAGATTTATAAATGACACTTTTTTTTTTTTTCCTCAGATGACCCCTATTTATAAGTTTCTACCTCTGACACACCTCATTTCATACATCCTACAATTCAGTTCTCCAGAAGAGTTGGATTCCTCCCTTTGAAGATAAAACAAGCCAAGAGTTCTGAAGTTTTATCAGATGTGCAAACAGGCTTAGAGTGTACATCTTCCCCCTGTTCAAGTATTTTTTTTCAACAAATACTCCCCATGAAGTATTTACTGCTGAGACATAAAAAGCATTCTGCATATCTGTAATTTACTGGAGGAGAAAACATCTGAATTCAATGAAATGCATTTTATAACTTGATTGTACTGGCTCAAGATAATTTCAGGGCAAGATTCATTACTGTCTGGTGCTCCTTTGGGCTGGTGAAACCAACATCTGCATATGGCCCCATAGGAAGCATAAAGTTTTGTTTAAAATTAAGTTTTAGTGATGCTATACAACACATACTCATACCACATGCACCTTGACTTCTCAAAACTCATTGACGTACATGTATATGAAGAACTTTTCTTTCGCTACACTGCTTTCACCTTCTCATCACAATCCATGATGGGATACTTAGGCGAGGAGGAGGAATTTTCAGGGAAGATCCATCTAGCCGTTGAATGAAGTGGATGATCATGCAGTGTTTATTTCAAACAATGAACATAAACGCTCCAGTACTTGATTTAGGGGAGTGTCTGTCCATGAAAACGACTTCAGAGCTCTGACATAGCAAAAGTGGGGTTTAGTTCTGACATATTTGTCTAGATATCCTTTAGAGCCAACAGAGAGAAACAGGCTTTTCTAGGGTATGATTCATCCTTTTTCTCCACGAACTGGAAAGGGTTTCTATCTGACTAGCTCACTTTCTAAACATTAGATGAATTCCCACCCCATTTGTCCTCCACCTTAAATGAGTAGGACTAGGCTCATTCAGCTTGAACCCAGCCAGACAGGTTAAGGGGGAAGCTACCAGCACTGTGTTTCAGATCACAGATTCCTCTAGCTCTTACACCATCTCCCCACTAGTTTTAGGTTGAATCCAAATTGTACTTTCAAAATGAATCCCACAAACATCCCCAGCTACTGAGCTTTGATTTGCTTCATGAAATAGCCTCTGAGTCCAACATTGTTTTTCTTTTGGATGAAGCTAGGCTTCGTTCAGAAGATACGTGCCATGAGTGTGCCTAATGTCCTTCTGTTGCTAATGTGTCTCCAAGGCACGGGGATCAGACTAGAGGTAGCTTGAAGTAATTCCCCCTGAAACTTGCATATTGTGCGTGCTGGGTCCATATCACTTCTACCACAGATCCATTTCTTTTGGACTGCACTTTTTCCTAACTCAGACAGAGCCTTAAATTTCTAAAATCTTTCCCACAGATACTTTCCTCCACTGGTGATTTACAGCCAGGAACTGCTTCTTGAACACAGGTGCCTATGCCACTAGCCATGATATATACTGTTTCATGGTGAGCATACCTGGCACAGCTCTGCTCCAGACCAGCTCTCCTCTTTATGCACAGCTGGGAGGTGGCAAGTGCCAGAGACCGGCTCCAGCAGGTAGCTCAGAGGCAGACAAGAGACTTCTATGAGGGAAAAGCGTTCAGGCACATGGCTGACAGCCATAAGATGCCACATATCTCCTAGGCTGGAGACATGACCTGTTTTACTTACAAAGGTGACCCTAGTGACTACAGCACTCCACAAGGTAAGGGAGAAAGAGCTCATGGCAGAAGAGCTCTGTTCCTCTGAGCGTTACCCCATGGGACAGCCCATAGAGCTGAACAAGTGCCTCCAGGACCACAGGACAGTCCGTAGGCTGGTGGTTTGCTCAGCCTCTGCAGAAAGAGAACCCCCTTAAACAGAGGAGGCCCTCGAATCCCAGCCTTCCTCATCTCAGGTTCACATGTTCACCACTCAGACACCAAATAAAAAGTGAACTACTGCCACTCCTGCTCCGTGAGGGTGCCTTCTCCAGCATTTTGTGTGGCATCCAATCTCTTGCTAAGCTGGATCCGACCACTTTCTCAGTGAAGCTCCAGAATTACACGGATGGGTGGGGGTTGGTCTGTTCTGGTGACAGGATGAGGGGGAATGGAGTGAAGTTGTGCCAGGGGAGGTTTAGGTTGGATGTTAGGAAGAACTTCTTTACTGAGAGGGTTGTGAGGCATTGGGATGGACTGCCCAGGGCAGTGGTGGAGTCACCATCCCTGGAGGTCTTTAAAAGACGTTTAGATGTAGAGCTTAGGGATATGGTTTAGTGGAGGACTGGTTAGTGTTAGGTCAGAGGTTGGACTGGGTGATCTTGGAGGTCTCTTCCAACCTGGACGATTCTGTGATAGAATTCAGATCGCAGAGCTGGCACGCCGCAGTGCCCTGTAACATCGCTTAATGTCCTGCCAGCCCTCACGCGGCACCTCAGCGCCTTGAAAATCCTGACTGAAACAACGCAACCAACAAAAACAATCCCAATTCCCGAGGTGCGGCGTTAGTTCGGCTGCCGACAAAACCGCTGTTGGGACCGGCGGCTTTCGGAGCGGCAAAGCTTGGAGCTCGCTGGCCCCACCGCCACCTTCCCCGGGCCGCTTCAGGAGCCGGGGCTCCCGCCCTTTCTCGTCGCCTCAGCGCGGCCGCGGGCGGCCCCTCGCCAACCGCCGCCCGGCCGCGGGCTGAGGGGAGAGGGGAGGGGCCCGGGCCGGGCGGAGGGGGCGGCGGAGCCCCCCGCGGGGCGCAGCTCCCCTCGGGGCGGGCAGGGGCGCGGGCGAGCGAGGGGCTGCGCCCTCTGACGAGCCCGGGCGATGGGAGGCAGCGCGGCGGGGCGGGGTGACGGCCGCCGCCGCTCTAATAAGGGCCGGGGCTGGCGGCGGCCGCCGGGCGTTGAGCGGCGGTGCCCCGCGCCCCCCTGGCCGAGCATGCACTGCCTGCCCGGGCTGGTGCCGGCGCTCAGCTCGCTGCTGGGCGCCCTGGCGCTGCTGCAGCTCTCGCTGTACCTGCGGGTGCCGTCCCGCTACGGCAAGCACGAGGAGCGGCTGTGCCGGCCGCGGGGCCGGCTGCCGGCTCGCTGCGCCTGGTTCGTGCAGGAGCTGCCCTCCTTCCTGGTGCCCGCGCTGCTGCTGGCGCTGCGCAGCCCGCCCCGCCTCGAGCCGCTGGGCTGCCGCCTCCTCTGCTGCCTCTTCTGCTGGCACTACTTCTACAGGTACCCCGGGGAGCGGGCCGGCCGGGGGGACGCTGCTGGAGGGTACCGCAGGAGTTTGTCCGCCTGCCTCCTCGTATGCCGGGTGTGTGTTGTGCCCGCTGCTGCTGCTGCCGCTGCCCCCCTGCCATCTCCCGCGGGGTCTCGTCAGGAGTTTGCATGCTGCTGCTTGTCGGCTGGTGGTCAAACCGACTGTCCGCAGGCGGAGAGGACAGGCGAGAACAGAATGTCACTCCCTAGAGAAGGGAGATGTGACTTCTGAAGCGAAACCTTCCTATTTCCTTTATCCCAACTCCTAGTTCTCTCTTATTTTCTATTTTCCCAGAAATATAAAACTTGCATGTGACAACTGAGCAAAACTGGTTATTTGCGACTCAGCCACGATCAATACATTGAAAATCCAGCAGCAGTCTCACAACAGCCAGCTTAGGGATGCAGAACTTAGGATGTTGAAAATAAAACGGGAAATGGTTTTAAGGGCTAAAACACTTATTTTACAGTTGTATTCATTATCACTAAGGTGGTCTTTGCTATACTAAATCAGCTGGAGGATGCTACCTGTCGCACACCAGGCTCCCAGAAAACTAGATGTATTAATTGCATGTAGTCCTACTAAATTTAATTTAATGCCTTCTGCTCTTCTCATGGATTTCTGCTCGTTTCAGAAAAGGAAATCAATGAGCACCACTAGACAACTGAACGAGACGTTACCCTACCGGTGTGCATGTATCTGAGACAGTGCCTTCTTTCCCAACATTTCTGCTAGACTTAGGCAGAAGCCCTGTGTTTTCGTACTTCTTTTTCCTCAAACAGTTTGGAGATTCTTCTCATCTGTGGCCAGATTGTACTTTTTTCCTTGTAAAAATAAAAGCTCTCGTTTAACCAAGTCTACATAACCACCTATTTTGTTTCTAGCATTGCATGTTACTCCAGTATTATTCTTACAGCATGCAGCCTCTTCTCATGCAAACCTTTCGGGGATTCTTTTAAACCAATTAATATTCAAAATATTGCATTACATGCTAGTGCTCTCTCGTTATGTAGAAGAGCAACAAAACGAGAAAATGAGGAGTTTTTCTGCTTACAAATGTTTCACTAGTTTATGGTATTTGAGAAGAGGTTCAGCACTTTGATATAATATCCATAGTTTATCTAAATTTTTAAAAATTATCTTCATTAGAAATGAACTAACAACAGTTTTAAATAATTTAATGTTTAAACTCGACTGCAAATATAAGTTAAATATGGAATTGATCATTAATAAAATTACATTTACTTAGTGGATGTAGCCTATTGCAGTTTTTCTGACTTTAAAATTCTGAAGTGAATAAAGATGTTCTGGTTTTAGTTATAAAATTATCTTACTAACTAATCTGTTCCTACTTTTGCTACTGATCATCTGATATCTGCATTTAAGCATTACTTTATGTTTGTATGCAAATAACCTCTTTGTAAAGAGAAGCTTCTTCATGTATTGTTGCATATTTTAGCAACAACTTTGTCTCTACAGGAAAGCTTTTATTGTTCCTAATTTTGTCGGATCTCTTTATACCAAACATGCATGTGGAATAGAAGTTTTAAACAGGTATGCCCAGAAGGACAATGTGGATTATTAGAGAAACAAACTTTTAAAGACCACTATAGTAGCCATTCTGCCTTCCTCTATGCTGTGACCAGCCACACTGCCTGCACCAGTAGGTTGTGTTTGACTGAAGCACCTAGTTCAGAATATCTTCAAGTCTTGATCCGAAGACCCCAGAAGATGGAGAATCCATCATTTTCTGTGGAGAATCTGCTGTTTTCTTTGGTAGTTTAGTCTTGTGAATTCTTTCACTATCACTCAATGTGTTTAAAATGTTGTGCTTGAATAGGACTACTCTTGATTTCTTCCCAGTGTTGCTTGTTGCTTCTTGCTCTGTGCTAATTTAAAGCACTCTGTAGTATCCTTCAGTATTTTCTGACCGTGGTATCACTTATACAGTAATCAGATCATCCTTCAACCTGCTTGTTACAGAGCTGTCAGGTCCTCTGTCTGCACTGGTGTGATCCAGATAGTACAGGAGCACATGATCGTATTTCTGATGAACTGGCTAATGCACATGATATGGTGCTTATGAAAGATTTATGTTTTTATGCTGGCTTTCTGCCAGCTACAGGGGAAGGGACATTACCTGATCTGACACAGAGCGGTGCAGATACATGGTACCTCATCCAGCATGAAGTTTGTCAGGATAAAGTTACCTTTTCATAAATTTAGGAACAGGTTTAAATGAGCATAATGATTTTGTCCTGCTGTTGCATGTGGTGTCATGTAGCTGCAACATTTTTGATTTGATCTGAGGTGTCATACCTAAACCAGATTTATCACAGCACTGAACCACGGCTGAAGGCCATCAATGCAAGGCAGTTTTTCCCTCCCTGGAAACTATTTTCCTCTTCTCCTTTCCTACATCCATTTTAAAGCGAAGACCTCAGAGCTGGCTGTAGCACCAGAGCTGTAGGACCGTATCTAGAGACCAGCACCTTCCTGTTCCCATAGGCTATTCCCATGCTTACAGCCCACAGGATGCCTTCTGCTCCAGAGTGACGCCGGGAAGCCCTGTGTTTCCAGGCTCCTTGGAGCACCCCGGAGCTGGTTCTTGCTAAGGTTACAGTCCCGTTAGGGACACTCCTTGCTTTGGAAGTCATTTTCTGAATGGGCTCAGTGCTCCGTGCAGCTGCCCGACCCGCACTGATGCTCACCACTCGCCTAGAATTTGTGCCATCTGCCGGCTTTTTCGGCGGCGCTTTTGTATCTGCTGCCAGGTCGTTGAGGAATAGGGTGGAGCGTGGCAGGGACCCCATAACCCTTTCCTAGAAAGTCCCGGGGTTAATGCCGGGGGCTCCTGGGGCGGGCTTCGCCGGAGCGCCCTGCCCGCCCGGCGGAGGTGCTCCCGCACCCCGGGAGGGGGCGAGGCGGGGTGCCAGGAGCCTGCCCGCGGCCCCACACCGAGCCCCGCAGCCGGAGGAGGATGCCAGGAGACCTCCTTCGCCCTCCCTCCTCGTGGGGATGCAGGGCGCTCTCCAGCCTTCTCGGCCACCGCTAGGCAGCAGCCTCTCTCTTCGTGGCAAGCACGAGATGGTGCGTTCCCTGTGGCCGCCGGCAAGAGCTAAAAGGCACTCTGCGCCTGCTGGTTTGGGGTGGGGGGAGCAAACGGGGGAATCCCAAATGTTCCCCCCTCCCCCCAAACTCCGTTTGTCTGCTATCTGTGGCTGGCCAGCTTTCTGTCTCTCCGTGTGCGCTGTATTACCGCAGCATGGTGTGAATTTAATCAAATCCAGAGGCCCTACGGTGCTAAAGAAAACATCCCATAAAAATCTGAACTTATCACATCTGGTTTAGGTAAGCTCACAGCTTCTTCACTTTCATATGGAAGGGTCTGTGATAGCAGGGCCTCCAAAACTGATGGGCTGGGAAGGCAGAGAAGAAAGGAAGAAAGTGAGAGAAGCACTCACTTAATGCCAAATCTGCCATCTGTATCTGCAGTCTCTAGGAAAAGCTGTCTGTGAACAGAAAATGATGAGTGGCATGAGATGTATGTACCAGAATAGTTCTTGTCATAAATCACTTTAAAGGACTGTGGTTTGAAATGTATTTTGTAATACAGCCTTTCCTGCGAGAGGGGCTGTGTTGGTTCAGGAATGCAGTGAGGATGCCAGCTGAAGTCCTCAGGTGGTGTTGGGGTGGGTGGGGAGCCTGTTCACTGCATTTCCATTTTGCATCCCATTCAAGAACCAAAGTGGGGAAACAGAATATAAGAGGATGAGAGGGAGCTATCACAATCAAGTTCCATATAAACCATAAGGCTGCATTTCTCTTAGAACTCAGACCAGGCAAGAAAAGAGTAAGACAGAGTGGCGGGGGAGCAGAGGAGATGCCAACTTCAACAGTCAGGGAGAAAGTCTTGTCTTACGGAGCTACAAACATAATCCTTTACTCTGTTAGTATAAAAAATAAATAAATAAATTTGTTGTTTTCATTTTGAAGTGTGTTCTAGCAGTCTGACAGGCATTAGGCAGGCAGGTCTTTCAGAGACAGCTGAATCCTCAACCTCCATTGGTTACAGGTGACCCATTTGGTGTGCCTGTACTTAGTTTTCTACAGAGATCACTCTGAAAAAATCAGGGAAAGCCAACTTTCATGGCTAAAGAATGGGAAACCAGGAGCATTTGAACCCTGCACAAATTCTTTATGCATCTCTTGGCCAGTACTCCTCCCTCCAAAACCAAACTGGGGTTAGAAAGAAAAAGCTGCTCCCTTTCCCCAGGCTCTGCAAAATGGGCTCATCCAGTCTTCTTAAGCCTGCCTGTACTGCCTGGTTGGTCAGGCATGTGCAGCACTCACCTGGACACACTTTTCTTTTTGTCCTGTAGGTGTGCCTACTCATGAACAGTGAGAAAATTGGCTCATGATTTTTAGAGGTATTTTGTACTCATTCATAATGGGGTTTTATTATGTTTTTTTTGAAACACCAAGTAGATAAGCAGAGATTAGATTAAGTTTAAACTGTATGTTTCTAAGTAGGAGACTCCTGGCTAATAGCAGATATAATCAGACCATATAATAGCCACCAGCTTCAATCCAGAAATTATTTTTTCCCCAAAGAAATACCTATTTTATCTTTTGTTCTTAGAAAGTCATCATCATTGTCAAGAACTAAAGATATTTCAATAGCGGCCTCTTGAAACCTCTGCCATTCATCTCCCAGCACATAACATGCAGGTATTTGACAAGTAACAAGTACAATTCTCTATTTTGCTTCACCTTGATCCTTTGCAGTAGATCCTAACCACGTGCCTTTTGGCCTTCACCAGCTGCCCAGTAACACATCTGCATTCCCTCTTCTGTTTGGGCTTAACTCTAGATCTGGTAGTGATATCCCTAGAGGAGGCTGGCCATTCTCTCTGCCTCCTTCATGCATTCTTTGCTGCTCAGTCAATGAGTTTAACTTTTTGCAATTCTTCCCAATGAGTTTCAGTAATGCCAGCTATATCCAGTTTCATCTCATCAGTGAAAATATTAGATTTCTTGCTGTTTCTACCCAGGTTCCTCAAATTAGCGTGTAAGTAGTCAACCAAAACATCTCAGCATGCTTTGTCCCAGAAGTGTAAAATGTTCACATATCCAGGGCTGCTATTGAATTTGCTTCCTTGCAGTCTCCTCTAGCATTATTGAATACCCTCATAATTATTCCCTTATAACTGAATACCAGCTGATTGCCTTCCTCACGGTTAGTACAAATAGTCTCATCTATATGTTCCTTTTCCATTGGAAAATGGCCTAACATTACAGACACCTGCAGTTGTTGCCCAGCATAAAGCGTACCCACATCATTTCTCCTTTTATCCCTTGGACTGGAAGAATTTCTGCAGAGGTATTGTAGAATCACAGAATATTGTGAGATGGAAGGGACCCACAAGGATCATCTAGTCCAACACAGGCTCCACACAGGACCACCCAAAAATCTGTGTCTGAGAGCGTTGTCCAAACACTTCTTGAACTCTGGCAGCTCAGTGCCATGACCGCTGCCCTGGGGAGCCCATCCCAGTGCCCGACCCCCCTCTGGGTGCAGACCCTTTCCCTAACCCCCAGCCTGACCCTCCCCTGTCCCAGCTCCATGCCGTTCCCTCGGGTCCTGTCACTGTCCCCAGAGAGCAGAGCTCAGCGCCTGCCCCTCCGCTCCCCTCGTGAGGGAGCTGCAGGCCGCCATGAGGCCTCCCCTCAGCCTGCTCTGCTCGGGGCTGAGCACACCAATGGCCCTCAAGCTGCTCCTCATATGTCTTCCCCTCCAGACCCTTCACCATCTTTGTAGACCTTCTTTGGGCACCCTCTAATAGTTTTATGTTCTTCTTTTATTGTGGTGCCCCAAACTGCACACAGTACTTGAAGTGAGGCCACACCAGAGCAGAGCAGGACAATCCCTTCTCTCGACCAACTAGCAGTGCTGTGCCTGATGCACCCCAGGGTAGGGTTGGCCCTCCCGGTCACCAAGGCACGCTGCTGCACTGCTGCCTCGTCTGCAGCTTGCTGTAGACCAAAACCCCCAGATCACTTAGGTGACTTAGACTTATCTTTCTTCACATCTTTTCAAGACAGTGTGCCTGCTATCAGTATATTTGTACGTGATGCCAATTAATCTGTGATTTTTTTTTTTTTTTTTTTTTTTTTTTTAGTTTATAATTGAGGTTTTCTTCCGAGATAGACATTACTGTGTGCTGTTCTCTTGCTCTCCATTCCTTGTCATGTCCACCCCTCCTGCTGTGCCACCTAAGGCAGTAATTCCCAAATTTGTTTGTTCAAGAAGGTTTTTGTTTGTTTGTTTGTTTTTGTTTTGTTTTGTTTTGTTTTGTTTTGTTTTGTTTTTGCGTGTGTGTGTTGCCCATCATCACAATTTAGCACTCCAGACTATACCTGTTGTCTTGCAGTCAATCAGCTGGTTTCATATACCAAGTGTCTATTCTGTCCTCTGGAAGGAAAGGAAGGTATGGCACATGCAGAGCAGATCACAGAAGTTTTTTCTCCTTGTTCCATCTCTGCTACCTGGAGCAGGGCCATAGCTAAAATAGTATTTGTGCTTCCTCTGAAGCACCTCAGTCGGTCACTCCCGTTTGCCTGTCACTGATAATTAAAGGCTCGGTGGGTGCTCAGTCCCTGCCGCTCTGGAGAGAGCTGTTCAAATTGCAGAGACCTGAAGTCCCAGCCACGAGGCAGTCACCAAGGCACAAGTAGGTCCTTCTGATCTCACCCAGGTGGGCTTCCAAACCTCAGTGAGGAAGTTACAATGCTCTGTACCCCGGGAGTTTAAAGCCTTGTGGAAAGATACATGCTGAGCATTGAACTCCACTGAGCTTCAGTTAGACTGAAGAGAACGTAAAGATTTGTATCTGCATTACCAGATTCCTGCTGTTGATATTTGAAAAGCAGAATTGTAAAGGAGTAAACTAAGAGAAAAAAGGCTACACTATATGCAAGAGTCTTAGTAAATGTTTTTACTTTAAAATAATATTCCTTCTACCAAACAAAGAAATTACTTGTTTTGATCGTGGAAAGTCTGCAGTATCCCTTTATTAGGGCTACTCTTTTAAGTATCAAATAAAAAGCATGGGAGAAGAGCTAAGGTTCATTCCATACACGCAGCAGAAATTTTCACAAAACCCTTTGTGTATTGAAAAGCTTATACACTTAGGTCATTTCCTAGTTCTGGGGATCTCAGGTAAGAATAAAAACCTGTGAAACAGCCTTGTACTATTCTGATTATAAATATGTACACATTCCAAACACTGCATCTATAGGACTGCCGGTGGTGATATTCATGTTATCTCCTTCAAAATTAAAGTCATTTTGGTCAAGTAGAATTATACTTAAACTATTAATCAAATAACCATTCTTATGTTACACACCTTGAAGTGCTGTTCTCTTCTAGATGTTTATTTAAATGTGGCAGGTGAATTGACCAGTAGTCACCCACAGTTGATATTTGCCATATATACCATTTTGCTTACAACTGTGCTAAATTTCACCAACCTAATCCAACACTTTTCATGTTAGGAGGCTGCTACCCAGAAAAGTCTTTGGAAAATGTCCCTGTATAAAGGTTGTCTGCAAAGAGATGTGTTGTCTACCAGAGGAAGTGGGTTTGCCTGTCTGTGACATTAAGGAGCAGATCACTTCCCTGGCAGGACTACACTGAAGCAGATCCCAGGGCCGAGTGAGGGCTCATGTCACTTTGACATGCTGGTGAAGACAACTTGGATTGCCTTGCTATAAAGCCAAATCCCTTTAAACTAGGCCTTCGTGCCACCATCTGAATAAGCTAGCTGGGCTACTCAATGCAGTCTAATCGCATAAGGGTGTTCTCCTGGTAGAGATGCACATTGAAGCAGTGTGACCGGCAGGACTAGGGCAGTGACTGTCCCTCTGTATTCAGCACCTTGAGTGCTGTGTCCAGTGTTGGGCCCCTCACTACCAGAGGAACATTGAGGTGCTGGAGCGTGGGCAGAACAGGGTGACCCTGCTGGTGAAGGGACTGGCAAACAAGGCTTGTGAGGGGCAGCAGAGGGAACGAGGGCTGTTCAGTCTGGAGAGGAGGAGGTTGATGGGTGGACTTGTTGCACTCTACGGCTGCCTGAAAGGAGCTTGCAGTGAGGAGGGGGTCGGTCCCTTTTATCTCAAGTGACAAGTGATGAGACACAAGGAAAGGGTCTCAAGTTGTGCCAGGGGAAGTTTAGGTTGGATATCAGGAAGAATGTCTTCACCAGAAAGGTGTCCAAGCATCAGAACAAGCTGCCCAGGGAGGCGGTGGAGTGGCCATCTCTGGAGGTATTTAAGAGAGAAGTGGATGTGGTGCTTAGGGACATGGCTTGGTGACAGAACTTGGTGGTGTTGGGTGAGGGCTGGGCTTGATGATCTTGAAGGTCTTCCCCAGCCTGGATGATTCTGTGATTTTGAGTGCTCTACTAAGTGATGCAGAATACTTCTGGAGAATGTTGTCCTAAGCAGACCTTTCAGGGACTCCTGTCACACACCTGGGGCAGGAAAATGCATGCGCATCTATAAAACTTTTGCTGCTCCTGAGAACAATGAAGGGGAGAAACAAAAGTTGTGTTTACATTATGCTGTTGAGTTCTTTGTGTGTGTTTGCTTCTCTTTATAACTTAAAAAAAAATAAAAATCATCAAAGCATTCGTGTTTTCAAAGTTGGCCTGGGTTAAGGTTACTGAAGTCAAGAGATGTGTCTCTGGCTGTTCCCAGCAAAAGCAATTTAAAGTTGGCGGAGTTGTTTCTGGGAAATGCATTTGTATTTGTTCAGGGACATAAAGTTTGTCAACTAACATCTTTAGAGTCTACTTGTGCTGAGCAGTTCTGGTTCATCTGAGGCTATAAGCAGGACCAAAGTGTGCGAGCCTGCAATACAGCCAAGTATTGTCCAGGCCAGCACTGCAGGGGCAGAGCAGCGCTTCTCATGCAATTCAGGCTGGTAGGGGTGAAAGGGTTCCCTGTCTGGAGTCCTGTCAGCGAGGGATAGGAAAATACAATTTGTCTTTAATGCAGAGAAATAAAAAATACTGTGAGGCTTCTGGTCAGGGTTAGATGGCAAGAGATAGAAAGGTCAGGTGAAAGAGCAGAACAGGAAAGGGCTAGTAAGAGAAATGTTAGAAACAGAAAGGACTGAGAAGAAATGGAACAGAAAAATTGCAAGAGGACAGTATTGGGGTAAATCTGGGGAACAAAGGACACTAATACTGACATTTTCTATGAATTGAGTGTTTCACTTAGCAATTTTATGAGATAGAAAATCTTTCGATGTAGTATTTAGTTTGGAAGGGAGCAGAGCTGGCTGTGACTCAGTGTCAGCCCATGACAGCTCTTTTCATTACAAAAAAATAAAAAAATAATAAAAAATAAAAAAATCTTCTGACCATTTTAGTGTGAACACAAACTCGGGACCTCACCTGGACATTTCAGATTCTGTTCCTCTCTGTGTCTGTACTGCCATGGATGCCATGAGGTCATGCAGGTTCAGGAGTAATTTGGATTACTACCTTTCCAAATGAAAGACATTCAACCAATGTTTTTCAAAATCTGAACCTAAGGATTTAGAAATTATAACTTCCAACTTCAACATTTTTTACTTTTTTAGAAGTAGAACAACTTTTTAGGTATCGGCTGTAGACATTGATCAGGTTAAACTGCTGATAGAAGGCTATGGCTGAGATTCTGACTTATAATGGCAGGATGCTGCCAATTACAGGAGCGGAAGTGTGGGAGGTATTGAAAACTAATCAAATTGAACGTACTCAGTACTCCTCAAGACATGTCTATGCAAATGTGAGTCTCCAGGACATTTTAGCACGGACCTGACTTCCTCTAATTTTTAGCCGTGCAAGTTGGAGTACCATGTTTTTTGTTTGTGGTTTCCATATTCGGTTGCTATAGTCTACTGGTTAAAATGATTATACTAATCAACAGCCCTTCAAATGCAGCATGGGCTCCAAGAGTTTAAGTGTTGCAATAAGCAGTTTTTCTGCTTTGTCATCATAATGATATATCTTGGCCTTTGAATTTCTGTCTTCCTTCAAAAATCAAGCTCATCCTTATTGCTTTTGAATTAGTTTGAAATATAGACACAGCTGAGGACAGAGCTTGGTCTGGCACATGGAATTTAATGACGCACCATGTTTTTAATCAGACTAATGCAAGACATTTGTTTTAACTAAGCTGACTGTGCAAAGCTGTCAGAGATGAAAAATAATTTGAAATGTTGTAATTGTTCAGTTAAATGTGTTTTTGAATGTGTGCAGGGAACAAGTCTGTTAAAAGGCCTGAAATTTTCTTATGAAAGAATTAGGCTCCAAACTTAGAAAAAAATGTATGTAGTGTTTCTGGTCATTACGGTTATGAAGAAGACTTTCCCAACATGAGACAAGCCCAAACTGCTGCAGAAGTTTATTGCTCAGTCTTTCAGTTTCTCAGAGCATGTCATTGCATATTAAGAAACAAGGAAGAAGATGACCCAGTGCTGTACTTCTGAACCCTGTGGGCAGTGGCGAAACAGTCAGAAATCCTTCTACCATTAGCCTGCTGCATGGTGAAAGGCAGAAGCACTCTCAGCCGAGGTAGGGCCTTAAACTGCTTTAATTTATGACCTGAGTTTTCTCACAGGTCTTCAGGTGCTTTTTTTTTTTTTTTTTTTTTTTTTTTTTTTTTTTGAGCAACACATAGCTCACAATCTCAAACTGCTTCATGTAGCTGAATAAACAACACAGATGTGTCAAGTCTCCAGACTTGGGGTGAGACTCTCAGGTGGCTGCTGGCTGTCACCAGATGCACTCATGACCTTAGGTCTGTTTCTCAGTCTCCTGTAGTCCCCAAGTGTCCCTCCTGCTCTGTGAGCCCCTGTCACAGACACAGCTGCTCAGGCTGATCAGCGAGGCAGCTGGGAGCCTGCTTGCCTTGTGTGGGAGCAGTGAGCACACTGCCTCTGAACACATGCTCACAGGTCCCCAAGTGCGGACGTGCTCCCCAGGTTCCTGGCCTGTTCCTCCTTCACAAAAAACAAGTGCATGGGCACTTAGGACAGGGGGAGAGCAAACCCAGGAGGTCCTCACCTCCACAAGTACCAAGCATTGCTACTGGGAGTAACAGCCCATCTCTGCTGCTCTCTGCCATAGCAACCGTGTAGACCAATGCTGTTATGTGTTCAAATTACGCAAGAGTTCATCAACAACTGGCCCTATGGAGGCAATGCAAAGCCAAATGGAATTGAGAATTAAGTAGTTTAGGAAGCACAACACATTTTCATGGACAAGTCAGTGTAAACTGTACTAATACTGTGTCATGGCTGAGTCATTTCCAGCTACAGGATCTGGAAAATCTGTTGTAGAGGGGTCAAGGACCTGTTTGGGAGCCCAAGAGAAGCAATCCTGTTGCTAAAGATATTCAGTCCTAATTGCAAAGGGAGAGGAGCAAAGGTGAAAGAACTACAAGACAGAGAGGCAGAGTGCAGTTGTTAGGTAGCAAGAGAGACAAATCTTGACTAGAGGAAAAAAAATCATGAGAAACTATAAGGGAGGCAAGAATCTGAAGAAGGAAGGACAAAGAAAAGACAAAGTCAGGAAGGCTGGAAGAGCAAAATGGAGAAAGAGCAGGAGTTTAGGCTTAAAAGAGGACAAAAAGGTCCTTACTAGACTGGAAAAAGCCAGTTAATAATGTTTTAAATACTACTAGCAATGTCTCTTGCAACTCTCCAGGGGCTTTCTGAACAGATACAAAGGCTAGTGTATGTCAGTGGGATACAGTCTGACCAAGATGTAACTTTGGAGGGGGTTAACTTACCAACTGTCTGGTTTTCCTTGGTCATTTCTCAGCCCCATGTGGGCCACTTGTGGGAAATAATTACACTTTCTCTGATAAGTGCAGTTGTAAGAGCACAGATTTGTGCATCCTTAGGTTTTGTACCATTTTTCATGTAGATGTGTCCTTTTGTTCTTCTCACACTCTGAGCCTCTGTGAACTCTTTCAGCTCTCCGCTCCAGTGGAGCAGGGAGTTTTTTGAAGTGCATAGCACAGTGTCTGGTTAAGTTACTCTGGCACATGTTTCGTGCCTTTGGCAGGCACCCATAGTTTAGCAATAGGAACAAAGTGATCTGTCTTCATAAATATCAAGTGGTTATTTCTGGAGAAGAAAAGAGTGAGATACCTTGCTGAAATATATGCTTTAGCTGGCTGAGCCTTTGACACACTATTGCTTAGATAAAACAACAAACACTCCCTTAATCATTATGTACTGCTGTCCTTTAGATACCAGCAATTAGTAGAGGCAAGCATGAAGTACTGTGGTTGGTATCTGCACGTCTGTCTTCACCGCAGTTCATCTTTTCATGTTGACCCTAGTCCTGTCTTCTACCACTCATACAATTTTAAATCTGGACCAAGTTTAGTTAGGGTTTCAACTGAGATAGCTGGCCTGGCATTGGGTTCAGTCTGCAGCCTGAGTAAGAGGTTTTGCTCATGCTAGTTTTTGTTGTTGCTGTTGCTGTTGTAGAGCTAATTCCAGATCTCATCACTCCTCCCCAGCTCTCTCTCACCAAGATAGCTCCAAGTTCCCATTCTTGTACAGTTCCTGGCCATATAGTCCTTGAATTTTCTTCTCAGTGCTTTGACCTGTATGGACAAAATTAGCACAGGAAAGGCCTCCACGAGCTCCAGTGTCCTGTAATGACCAAGTCTGCAACAGCCCAGAATTGCAATTGCAGGGTAAATTACAGAGAATAAGGAAAGATGATCAGTCTAAGCATCATTCCTGATGGGCATTTGTCTGACTTGTCCTTAAAAACCACCAGTGATGGACGTTCTTCCAACCCTCCAGCTAATACTTCTTTATTTTTTGCAGCAACTTTTAATGAAGTTGTAAGTTGTTACAATGTCATCCACAGGTTTTCTGTCAGGTGAAACAACCCCGAGTGCTTCAGTCTTTCCACATAGCTCACATTTCCTAAACCACAGCTGTTTTTCTCTGGACTGCTTCTGCTTTGTCCCTGCATGTTATAAAGTAGAGTTCAGCTGTACTTAGTATGCTCTAAGTTCCTACTAACACCATGCAAAGGGGAAAGATTGCTCTGAGTGTCTCCGTCAGCACTCCTGTTTCCACATTATGTATTTTATTGCCTTCTTTACCACAGGCTGAGCTCACGCTGTTTGTGCCCTACCAGCATTCCCTCTACTACCCATACAGTTTTCCAGTTTGTCTTACATCTGGTTAGACTTACCCAAGTGTTTTATTTTATCATTGTCTTTACTGAATCAAACCTACTGTTTTAAAAATAGGAAACCAATATTTCAGGATTGTTGTTAACTCTATTCCTCACTCTTGGTGTGCTCAGCATCTACCAGAGTTGTGCTAGCCATAAACATATTAAGAATATTCACCTTTTCCCAGAGGCATATCACTCACGAAAACAACTGAATAATACCAGAAAAGTCTTTTACAGAACCTCTCTCAAAATACCCTTTTTATATTGATAGTGAACAACTGTTAATGATCCCTTGATACAATTTAACAATCAATTTCACTGCCACTTAAAATAACATCTTCTATATCAGGAAACTCCAAGACGCTTCTAAGACTGACGTGTAAGAAAGTATAAAAAGTCTTGCTAAGATCAAAACATGGAACAACTGCTGCTGCTACCCTCCCTTTCCCATAATACATGCAATTTATGTTAATTCCTTCACTAAATAAACCTATTTTAAGAAAATAGGATTACCTAAATTAAATATAGAAATAAATCCTGCCTCCTGCTATTGTAGGTGTATAACACTCCTGGAGGCGGAGGCTGTTGCAAATACTAGAGTTTGTTTTTTTAGACAAAAGGTCCATCATGCTGTACGTCGTGGACTCCAGTACTTTGCTGTGTGGTCTTTGTGGGCAAACTGTGGGTCTGCGTGGGATGGTCTTGATCCCAGCAGGGATCTGTACGCAGGAAATCATTCCTTTGCTTTATTAGCTTCACTTTACCTTCTTTGGCTATTTTGAAAAAAAAAATAAATCCCGGTCTTTCCAGTGAATTTATCCAGTTTGGCAGAAGAGATAGATAGAGACAGCTGGTTCTAGGATACTAGCTGCTCCAGTCACTTTTGGTTATGGACATTCAATCCATTTTCCCCAATTTTTAGTCCATCTTTCTTTCAGATCTCCTTTCTGCAAAAAGGAAGACATCATAAAAATTTGCTTAGTTAAGAGCAAATATAAATAAAATAATATTTCACAATTAAGGGTATTTAAAACCAATGTGGGATTTCTACTCCAAAATGGAAACCTGTGAGGAACAAATATATCAATATAAATGTATACTGATTGTAGCTTGCTGATGGACTGCGGCTGGCTGGCACAGCTTGCTAATGCACCAAGCCCAAGAATTTTGTTCTTGGTTTCCCTTTAAAAATGCATAATAATTGAAGTGTGGCACTTGTTACCTGCTAAAGCCAGTAGAAAAGATCACAACGATTCAATGCTTTTCACGATTCAATGCCTTTTCTAAACAGTGAAAAGGAAGAATTCCCCTTTGTTGGTTCTGACTGGGTGCTGGTAATCACTGGGAGATACCAGATTTTTCCAGTGACAACTTCAGAAATAATGGCAGAATAACAAGAGGATAAAGGAAGTAATTCATACACAGACTTGCAAAATGCTTTTAAAACCTGGCTGCTGTTGCAATGAATTTAGAAAAGCAGAAATGTGTTCCTTGGAGTCAAGCCTACACAGTTCTTCCTTACTAATTAAAAACAAATACCCATTATTAGGTTCTGTTCTTTATTTATTTATTTATTTTTTCTTTTTTTTTTTCCCCCAACCACATGTATTTTATTAAGTGAAGCACATCTAATCAATCCTGCATGCACTGATGTGAAGAGGACTCAATTTCACCCCTACACTGTAGATGTCCTTCTTACTTTTCTAACCATATAGCATGCCTAAAATTTGTAACAATAAACCATGTGCTCCCAACTAGTACTAGATTGTCAGAATGACTGACTTTACGCATTTACAGTGTTGAAATTGAACGTTACATAGCTCACATTCCTCAGATTTATCTGAGGAAAAAACCTCACTGCGTAATTTTTTTAAGCAATGATTGATAGTAGTGTAGAAGCAGCATTTTATTCTTAGCCATTCACATCGGATATACATGCCTCTGCAAATTATTGTAGATCTTTTCCTAAAATCCCACTTTATTCAAATGCAGTCGTAAGCAGCTGAGCTTTTCTGATCCAGCACCAAGAATTCAACCTGAAGTCTGTATTAAACTGTAGGCAAGAAGTCAAGCACAGTTGCTGATTCCCTTTGACTGTCAATCTTTGACGGCGCTGGCTTCTGCAAGTGCTGCCATCCATGGTGTCAGCCTTCCTGGGATAGTGAGTATCACTTGGGAGCTCTGCTCATAAATGCCAACGTTAAGCAATTGCTTTTCTATTCTAGGGAGTTAACTCTGTCGTTTTTAACTCGCTCAGTTAGTGTGTGATTTTCTCAGATGAGACGTGAGACACTATTAAAACCCTCAAGTTACCACACTGGCTTAGAGCAGAGGTCTGTACCACTTGGTGCCCTGTCTTGGTAAAAGTTTTTCAGAAGAAAGCGCATTAATTGGTGGTCGGTCACCCAGGGGAGATGCTATCCTCTGTCTCTCTGTATTGGAATATGATTTATCCACATTTATCCATAGAAAAATGCATATGCATTCCAAAGCCTTAGACTTTTTCTCCTCTTTATTAAAGGACCTGCCTGTGTCTGTAACCTGTGGTTATCCCCCTTCTTCTTCCAGTCCTACTGAGCTCTCTACTTTTTTTTTTTTTGTGTGTATGTGTGTGTACAATGTTATTATGAATATTGATTGCATTTGAACTTGCTTCCATTCAGTATCATGAGAACTTCTGCACACAGATATTCAGCTCCACCAAATAGATCATTTTCTATTATTTCTGATATTTTTTTATCTCCAATATATCTTCTCATTTTAATCTTCAGTCCAAATTCAGCAGACCCAATGGTCCAGTATAGAAATCTCTTCCAGGCCTCTTCTTATTTTGCCACTCTGAATCCTTTTCCATTTCTGCTGTCCTTCCCTCAGTCAGTGTTGCCCAGACTTTGCATGCTCCATTGCCCTTTCTCTCAAGAACTCCTGAAAGTTCTGGTGCCATCTCTGGTGCCATCTCTGTCTCAGGGTTTCCTCAGTCCTTTTTCCATCCCTTAGTCAGATGTGTGCCCGTGTTTTTTCCCCAGGAAAGGTGAGTGCTCCTTCCAGAAACCTTCATATAGTCCTGAACCTGCTCCTAAGAGAGTGCAAAGAAAGAGTGTCCCTACAAACGGGCTCCAGGGTGGATGAATTTTCTAAGTGGGCCACAAATAACCCAATAATTAGAGATTGAGCAAATTTTTTTAGACAGAATACTCAGCAACAAACCTGAGGTGACAGGTTTACTGTTGTTTTTTTGCAGCTGGACTGTAAGCTTGTCAGTATTGTGTATATCTTTCTTGTTCCTTCAGTTATAGCAACCAAAACTTTGTTCAAAGATTTTTGGAAGAACGTGGAATTGCATGTGGTTTTGAAAGGAGAGTGAATTCCAGCTTTGTGTTAGTCATAGCTATCTGTTAATCTGCATGACTGAAGTAAAAAGGGAGTTCTTGCTCCCATCACAATCACTGGACAATTATTTAAGATGAGTCTACAGGACTGGGCCTTGGGCCAGCAAGTGATTACAGCTCTATGATGGTCCCAAACGCTTGCAGCAATGCAGGAAGGGGAAGGAAGAAGGCGTGCCCTGCAGCAGGTGGTCAGCCAGGGCCACACACAGCCTCCACAGGCAGCTGCAGCTAGACCTCAGCTCCTGATTTTACAGCCTTCCAAACACCAGGAGATGATGTGGAACTGCAGTACTGCAGTCAGGAAATCTGACGTCTGTCCTGGACCTACGGCAGGTATTGCCAGAAGTTCAGCAGCCCAACAGGTGTTCCTGCATGCCAGCATTGTTGGTGTGCGTGTCGCCTGGGTCATGGCCAGAAATGATTCTTGAGGCTACGCCAGAGCATGTCTGACTGCACACTCCTCCTTAACTAAAGGGACGTTGTCCACCCTGTGCCATACAACTGGCTCCTAAGAACCTGTGTGCTTTCGTTGCTCAAATGTTCCTGTCTTATTGACCTTTGGGACCTATTGCAGTCCATGGGAATGAGGAGGAGGTGCAAAGCAGCTTAGGGTGGGATGTATGAGGAGAGGTGAGGAAGCTCTACTGTTGTTTGTGATACCAGCACAATGAGGGAGGGTTAAATTACTTCTGTTTCACTTTTGAAAGTATTTGTCCTTTTGAACTGATAGCAAGATTGCCTACTGCTTGAAACTGACATTTTAACTATCACATTTGTTTAAATCCCATTCGGGATAACTGAAAAAAAAAATTGAGTTGGCACATGAAAATGAGCTACCAGATTGTGCCCTGGTGTTGACTGTACGTGCGGAATAGGCTCAACAGTCTTCTGCAAGTATTCAGTGAGAATCTGTATGGTACAACTCAAAAATAGTAAAAGTTAAAAATTGACTCAGTGAGCAATCCACAAATAATTTACGGGATTGGTCTCAAAAAGAGAAAGTATGTGCATATTTTTAGCACAGACCCTTCAGTAGCAGACATTTTTGCAACGTGTCCTTTGACATCCAGGAGTCTCCAGAATAATTAGAGGCTTCATGCAGGGCATCACAGTTAGCCCAGGTAGAAGAGATCCATCTTCGTGGATGTCTTCAGCCTTCACCCAAGTGCTCAGGTATGCCAAGGGCATCAGCAGCTCCCCACCAACATGGTCAAGTGACAACCTATAGCAAAAACTCCTGTGTTGTTAGTTGGCCATGCAACTAAAATAGCGTTGAGGTTACAGAATCACAGGGGTTAGAAGGGATCTCTGGAGAAAATTGTGTCTACCCCCCTGCTAAAAGCAGGTTCCCTACAGTAGGTTGAGCAGGAAAGCGTCCAGACAGGTACTGAATATCCCCAGAGAAAGAGACTCCACAACCTCTCTGGGCAGCCTGTTCCAGAGCTCCATCACCCTCAGTGTAAAGAAGTTCTTCCACATGTTTGTGTGGGACTTCTTGTGTTCCTGCTTTTGGCCACTGCCTCTTGTCACACACCTGAAAAGAGCCTGGCCTCACCCATTTGCCTCCTGCACTTTACAAATATATAAACATTGGTCAGATCACCTCTCAGTCTTTTCTTCTCCAGGCTGAACAGTGTATCTTGGGGCTTAACGCGGTTGGCCCAGGTGTAAAATAGCTCATGCACACTGGAAACACCTCTGGTTTCTAGACTGAAAAGCATAAGCTGCTGCTGCCTGAACTACTGCACCTGGGCCCTGGAGAAGAAAAGACAGCAGCAGGATAAACTCCTCCAGTTAACAAGATACTGGAGGAGGTCTGAGAACCCACTCTAACTGGACTATGGTAACATTGGTGAAAAGATTTCCACCTTCCAAGGAAAGAAGAAGAAACCTCTGGTTTCGCCCAGTTTGAGTGTGAACCTCCACAGTTTTCGAGGGAGCTGGACTAATACCTGTGAGATGAAATTGGATGCAATGTCAAGTCATTTTCTCTTTGAAACCTGTTCTTCTGGAAAATAAATGATGGAAAAGGAGATGAATAATTTATTATTCATTCATTTGAAAGGAAGCTGTTGGCAATGGTTTAGTCAGATGCAATGCCTTTGGCCAGTAAAGATAATAAAGGACTAAAGGATTAGTCATCAATATTGCACTGAAAGATAAAGGTCAAATTTGTCATTGGTCTAAACCCAAAAGGCCATTTTTTTGATCTGTTAGTCTAAAATGGTGGCTTCTGATCCTCTTTTGATTTGCGCACTGCAAAATAATTTCAGCAGAGATGCAGACTCTTCCATGTACTACTTAATCCTATTAAATATCCTCACTTTATCTCAGCTGTCTTTTCAAAACCCATCAGGAACAGTTTGTGCACCCTCAGGTAGCTGTGTGGCACAAGCTGACAAGCCCTGTGTTAAAACAAAGGCTTCTGGCATTGTTCAGATACAGGGAACTGAGTCTGGCCTCTGGATTAACTGAAGCAGATTTGCTCAGAGAAATTGCTCCACAACGCAGATTATTGGATGAAATCCTGAGCTGGATTTTCAGAAATCACCATGAGTCAGGATTTTATTGATGCCAGGATTTTATCCCCTCAACAACAACAACAAAAAGCTGGCACCTCCTGGCTCCCCTGAGGTTGTGCTTACACTGTGCACGGAGCTTCCTTCTGTCCTCCTGCATCCACGGCACCCCTGGTAGGTAGCTTCACGTCTGATTTTTGCCCTCCCGTTAATATTGGATGAACAATCTTGCGAGCGCCTGTAGCCTTCGTACTGCCACGGCACATTCAGGCAGTGCCATGGCAAGCAGCAGCTTCACCAGGAGCTGAGATGAGGAACAGAAGCGCGGGTGGGAACTTCTGTCTGTATCAGCTAAAGAAATTAGGAGATTCTCAAACATACCTGTTTTGGACAAGGGGCCTCACTCCAATCTGCTGTGTAAACTCCCCTCCTCAACTCATGTTTCTGTACAATTTGCTTTCTCCAAGTCTCCACCTGTGAGTGTCCCACTTCTCATAGCTGTTCAGGTCCAGTTTGCCAGAATGATTTCCATGGGCAGGTCTGATTGCTAAAGCTGGCCTTGCCTACTCCAGCACCTCACTCCTGAAGGACAAAAGCAATAGCTGGTAACAGTACTCCAAAGAGCATTCCTTTCCATGCTTTATTAAGTGTGGCTTATGCTACCACTGCCTGAAAAATATTTTCTGTACCTCTTAGCTTTCACTGTATTTAGAAAGATTTAGTACTTGTGCATCATAGCTGTCTTAATTGCCAGCAATTTGGCTTATCTTGCTCTGGAAAGCAGTGAATACATTAACATGTTGTTGCTTGTACTCAGCTTACTCACTTTTAGACATGCTTAATAAGATTCAAGCTAGATTTATAGTGTTATGACATTTTATGCCTCAGCTTGCTGAAGTTGATGTTGGCAACCCGGGCTGTGGATTGCCTACCACTAGAGTTTATATACTGCGATGATAAGCACCATCCAAAGCCTGAGAGGCCAAAAGAAAGACACGATGAGTGTAGATTTTATCGTGTACAGAACTTAATTGGACAGGTAAGAAAATACTTAACAGTCCTGAATGTAACATCTCCACTCTCCCAAAAATGATATGGATTGCCTACAGTGTCAAGAGGGGTATGCCCTCCTCAAGTGGAGAATGTGTGATGACGAAAGCCACACAATCACAAATTATTTGCTCCTACGAATGTTTATGCTAGTGTTAGCACAGCCTTTGTCTAAGGAAGCTTTGGTTGCTGGAACTGCATTAAAATCTTGGTGTTTAGCATATTAAACAGAAGTTTTTAGCTCTTCTTATTTTAGAGAAGGGTATGAAAGCATGGAGGAGAGGCAGAGACCAGGGCAAAGTGGCCCTCCCGTGCAGGCAACAACATCACTCTGCCTCTAGGTCGAGGTGTCCGAGCAGAACAGGACAGAGCTGCGGTGTGTCGGAGATGAGTGGAGATCCGAGAGTGGAGCAGGAGGAGCTGGGAAAGGCGATTACACCTCAGGTTACACACCACAGGGGATGGGAGAACCAGAGGGGTCTTGATGTTGCCTTCAACTCCACACCCCCCATGAGCTAAATCCCTCAGGGATCATTCCTGGTGGTGGGATCAGGAATGTCTTCTCCACAAGGAAGCTCCTCCAGAGTGCTTGTGGCATGTTTGGGAGACTGAACATCGGTGTGCCCGTGTGCTTCCACAGCTTCCTTTGCTCAGCCCTCTGCAGTACGGCAGCAAAGGGCAGCCAAGGTCTTAATATGAAAGTGCTGTTTGTGGTTTGAGTTCCTCGTGTTACCAGCAAGGGAGAATGAAGGCAGAGAGATATTCTTGAAGCCACAGAGACTCTGGATGAGATTTCGAGCTTCCCACCCTGTGCTCAGTCCCAAGGGACCAGAAAAATCTGGGTATTGGCAGTATTTCTTGTTCCCATTTGTTGTTGGTCTTATTTTGTTACAGTTGTTTCCCAATATTTAATCTTTACTGACTTATATATATATATATATATATTATGTTTTGTTAAGGTTTTTCTTTCTACAGCAGAGAAATTGCAAATACAATGTTACCATGTAATGTGCTGACTTTGTTTTCTTATCTACCTTAGGACATTTATTTACCCCTTCTTCACTAGAGGCAGACCTTTCCCACTGCAATTGCTTTTCTTTGGCACGTTATTCTGTATCTATAATGGCTTCCTCCAGGGGTACTACCTGATTTACTGCGCTGAATACCCAAACGATTGGTGCACTGACATCAGATTTACATCAGGTAATTACAGCTGCAGGATCCCCAAGATGTAATCTCCAAGCAATTTGTCAGCATTTTGAATTACGTCCTAATCTTCACAGAACATGTGAGTCAAATCAGTTGTGATGGAAATCAGCATAAAACCTGCCTGCTGGCCCGGATAAACTGAATGTGCAATGACATTTTTTTGCTAGGCAGCCACCTCTGAAGGCACGATGAAGATGGAGGGTCTTAGAGCACAGCCTCAAATCTCCAGCCTTGTTTTCCTGACGCCACCCAAGAGCCTCCTGCTGCTGTGGGTTGTGGATATGCTGCCTCAGACCTCAGCTGAGCAGGGATGTGCCCCTGCTTGGCCAGAAATGTCCACCAGGCAGTGGCAAGAGTGTGCAAGGGCAAACTGTGGCTTTCTCTCCCTGCTGGGGTGGTTTGCACTTGATGCAGCCATTCTGACTGACAGAGGGCAAAGCCCCAGCATAAATGAGGCTTTAGAGACAAAGGGCTCTTTTTTCTCCTGTAGGGCACATGGGAAGATTAGAGATCATGCACAGTCTGTTTGTATGTTAATAAGGTTCCTTTCTGTTCCCTAACTTAAGAATCTAGCTACATTTCGCCCTGTAAAAACCCTGAGAGAATAACTGAGCAAGAGCACCTAGGTGGCATTACACATTTGGTGCTGCACAGGAGATGATTTTTAAATGCACACTTTGAAATGAAAATCAACATGGAGGTCAGAGGAAATGTTTTGGGTATGACAAGTACAAAGTAACCAAGGTACTTTCCATACATTGTTTTAGGCACTGGATGAAAGTTCAGCCTTGTGTCACAGCATCACATGTTAAAAATCCCGGATGTTGTTTAGCAACAGCTCCCATACATATCAAAGTAAATGCCCCATTGACTAATTTGCATAATAAATTAAAAATATATTTAATGAGGGGAAAAAAAAAAAAAAAGAAAAAGAAAACATTATTAGCAGCACTTAAATAAAAACCAATGTATTCTTCCTCTGCAGATTCTTCCCAACTTTCTGCTGCTCCTGGAAGCGTTGAGGTTTTACCAGTACTTTTTGCTATGCTTCTTAGCACCCACCACCTCCATTTCATTCCTGTCAGACATGGTTTTCTCAGTGTCTAATGTGGCATGAAATGTAGGGCATGTCACCTGCAGAGTTCCTCAATCAGATGCCTCCAGTTTTTCAGCTAAATGGAGGCTGATCAATGAATCTCGCCGCCCAGAAGCTGTCAGCAGCCATCAGCGAGGGAGCGACTGCTCCGTGTACATGCCCACAGCTCTGTCCATGCGGCCTCGCTGCCGGTGGACTGAGCTGCCCTGGGATGTAGGTTCCCTTCCCTGCTCCGGTGACATGCTGGATAAATTTGTGTTCCCTGGGATCCTCTTTCCCCAGCTGTAAAGTGAGAATAATGAAACTTGCCTACAGCTCTGCAGTAACGTGCACAGCTGTGGCAGGCTGCCATCAGCGTGGATGTGGTATGGAGCCTGCTAGCAGGCTATCCGCTCTTCTTCTTCACTTTTCTCTGCTAAAAGAGATGCCTCGGGAAGAAAAAGAGCAAGCAGCAGCTGACAAGTCGGGAGAAAGTACAACAACAGGGGTCTCTTAGACTGGCAGGCAGAGGACCCTTTTTTTGTCTCAAGCTAGCCTTCCTGGCTACCTCAGCCAGAAAATTCTGGCTACCTCAGCCACCTGTCCCTCAGCTACCCAAAATATGCCTCTTCCTCAGGTCCTTTGCCTATTCCCTTAACTTTCTGTTCAGTTGCTGTCAGGATCCTATTAGTTATTGCAGTTTCTCTCCAGCTTCTCTCTGATCCTTTCTATCCCTGGCCTCCTCCTTCTCCCAGCCCCCCCCAGTCCATCCCAGTCCTTGGCCACCTGATATCCCTGGGGACTGTCAATACGTAGGTGCTGCTCAGCCAGGGGGAGCCAGACCTTAATGACTGATCTTCTAGATCATTAATGCCTGCACTGGTGGGACCTGATAAGGTCAACTGTACAGCAGCTGAAAATTGGCAGCAGGCTATCCTCACATCTGCTGCTCCAGCTGGTAGCACGTGGTAGCACCACGCTCTGCTCCCTGCCTGAGGATGGGACTTATAGATACACCACAGCACAATGGCAAAAAGCCTGAGGAGCAATCGCAGTGCCCACAAACCCACGTGCAGGGATGCTTCTTGACTTTTTAGCCTTTCTTTTCGTAATAGCTTCTTGAAAGCTATCTTCTCCATGTCCTTCTTGAAAATGGAGCCTTGACCTGCCCTCTGGTTTTGGAACGTTCACACATCTCCGGTGCACACACCATCTGCCCTTCCCCTCGATGTTCACTGACTGTGCTGCTCAGTGACTGTGGCCACCTGGGAAGTTCAGCTTTTTCTCACAGCACCTGAAAGTGCTCTGATCGGACTGACAGAACAGTCTGCTCAGGGTGGTCATTTTTCTGTGCATAACTGCTCTCCACACTGAAGTTATCCAGCGTAGGGGATCCCACGGCTGACACAGAGATACACGGTTATTTTGTCATCCATCATTCATACTTCCCCAGTTCAGTAGCTTTTTCAGTAGCAGCACATTTTTGACTTGAAAAAGAATCCACCCACATCATGTTAGGGCTCATGTCTGTGTGCTCCAAAGATAAACCTCACAAATGTGCTTGAATTCCTTGGGTAGGGATAATGGGACAGACCAGAAGCTGCCTTTCTAACCCATTTCTCATTTCTCTTCCTTAGGCCTTCTCTTATTTCTGCTGGGGATGGGAATCAACATTCACAGCGATCTCCTGCTGCGCCAGCTGAGGAAACCTGGGGAAGTTACTTACAAGATTCCTCAAGGTATGTTTTTGTCATTAGGGGAAGTAGTGCAGCAGGACAGATGACGTTTTCAGGTTGAATTTGTGGCAAAACCCAATAAAAGCGTAAATGCCAGTATTGCTCAGGTACTTGCTGCAGATGCTCCCTGAGCAGCAGGAACGAGCATGAGCTGGCTGCAGACAGTCGGCAGGAAGCAACAAGAGTGTCTGCAAACACAGCCTGTGAGGAGAGGTTGTAGGAAACAGACTGGATAATTTAAAGAAGATTGAAGTGGGAGATAATAAGAGTTTTTAGCCTTGTAAAAGGCAGCTGCAAAGAAGGAAATCTTCTGGTCCAGGAAGAAGAAGCAGTGGACTTCTTACACTGCAAAAGGAAGATTCAAAACGTAAACTTCAGGGAAAAAAAGTCAGAGCTATGAACCAGGAAATGCCTGGCTCTGTAGAGAAACATGGACAGCGATCCAGGAGGTCCTGCTTTTGGAGCTGACTCCTGCTGGCTTGCTGTGGATGCTGGTATCTCTCCCGCCTGCCTCCAATACTGACATGACCCTTGTAAATATTTTGATTAGCAAGACTGAGATCCAGATTTTGCATTCCCCAAAGGTAGTGGAGTTGCAAAATATTTTTAGGGCCAGAAAAGAATTCAATAAATGTTAATAATTATAATTTGTATAATTCTAATGATGGGCTTTCTTAAGCCCTTCTCCAAATGGAAATAAATGATTGTGAAATGCTGGAAACCTCTGGTTTAGAATTACCTCTGATTCTTATACTTGTACAAGACTCTCCTTGTACTTTGACATGGCTCCACTGGCTTCACAGAAGTAATTTTAGGTTTCTGTTATGGGTTCTGAATAAGGAAGGCAGGGTGTCTGTTGCTGACTTCATGGGAAGGAACTTTCCAGGAGGGTAAAAATCACATACTTTGTCTTTTGATGCAGGGGGGCTGTTCACCTATGTTTCTGGAGCCAACTACTTTGGAGAAATTGTGGAGTGGTTTGGTTTTGCCATCGCAACCTGGTCCCTACCAGCCTTTGCCTTTGCCTTTTTTACTCTTTGCTGCATTGGGCCACGTGCTTATCACCATCACAGGTACGACAACCCATACTGCTTCCAACAGTGCGCTGTAGCTTGCTCTTGGAATGCACTTTGCAAAATGCCAGGGAAGGGCAAAGGAGCAGGGCCAGAATTCAAGATAAAATCCAAATTTAATGCAATGTAGAAGAAGTGTATTGGCCTGTCTGTGGCTAGGTGAAAGTACAGCAGCGTGCTGGAAAACCTGTGGAGTCAAATGGGCCTGACAGTCAGTTAATGTAGCACGAGTTGCATCACTGCTTCCCCTGCATTAGGGCATCTTGTCACCGGGCCTGGTAACGTGAGCCTTTCCTGAAGGTTCCTTGCACTCTCTGTAATATTTTGGAGTAGACAGGCTCCTGTGCTCTGAATTCCTAAGGTTTCTACTTTAGGTCTGCTACAACCTTAGCATTATTATCAGCTTGCACTTAATTAAATAACCAGATACAAATATTTGGGGAATATTTTTTTGCAGAGTAACACAGAGAGATTGCAAAGCAAAGTAGTTTGGAGGTGTTATAAGATTCCTCAGCTGAGCTGTATTGAAACTGTCCACTTTTCTTGCATGTATGCAGTTTCACTCTCTTGCTTGTTTTCTTTCAGGTACTATCTCAAGACATTTACGGACTATCCAAAATCAAGGAAAGCCTTGATTCCTTTTGTTTTTTAATGATTGAAATATGGACACTGTGTTCTGTTTTTATAGGGCTTTTTTTTTTTTTTTCCTAGTTTTAAAGTTAGGTCTGATTATAAATAATTATACAAATGATAACCTGGGGTTATAACAGGCAAGTAGATCATTTGGAACTGAAGTTCTTGTTTTAGTTATGGGGGAAACTGCAGGTAGCTGTGGGCACAGGGACTTCCCAAGCAATGTACTTGCTTTTCTGTGGAGTTCTACTTGTGGAGAATGGGTATGACTCCACTGAAATCAGAGAGAAAGCACTGGCCGAAAGCTGATGAAGAAAAGTAGAAAGTAAGCCCATGACTTCAGGTGAAAGTCCTCGGCAGCCACTCCAACCTGCAGCCCTTCTACATCCTACCCCCATGCCGTAGCCCTCATGCTGCCAGCACTGCCCTCCGTGTTCCCACACCTTACACTGGAGCAGGTGTCTCCTTTGTCAGGAAAATAACTCAGCCCATTACTTTGCACCTAAAAGCGAGGTTAGCTCCCGGAGCCACAACGCGACAGGAGGACACCTGTGCCAGCACAAGGCTGGGGCCAGGTGCCGTGGTGCAGAGGCACCGTGAAATATCTGGAGATGCAAGCACCTTAAGCTGGCACTCACAAGCATGTCTGTGTTACTTCCTTAAGCAATGCCCTCCTCACCGCCAGATGATTAATCTTTAGCCATCAGGATTATTTTTTTTTTAAATGTACTTTGTTAAAGCTGTTGCAGCTCCATTAGGACTTTTGTTTCCCCTCTGGCAAATCCAGAGGCCTTTTCAGAATAAAAACTTTGTCCACTCAAAACCACTCAATTTTTATTCATAAAAATAACTTGAGATGGTGATGTGTGACAAAAAAAATACAACAAATAAAAAGCTCTGGGTTGAAGAAAATGTTCTCTGACACTGGCAGTACATTTTGTCTAAGAGGAACATTTTCAGATACTCCTATTAGGAAATGATACAGAGATATTATTGAATTTCCACAAAGACACAGTATGTCTTTTCATAATTTCAGAATATAGTTAGGAATTTTCCAAAAAATGTCAATAGGAACAGATGTCCCAGAGGATGCTGATAGTTTAGTTACTCTTTAAAGCATAAAATCCTGCTAAGAATTATGCTGAGTAGCTGGAAAGAAAAAGACCAGACCACACGTACTAAACATATTACATACTGCTGGAGTAACCTGATTGACTGTATGCAATTTTCTCCAAAACACAATAAAATGTATGTAAAACACAGAGCTGTGCTAGTCTGTGATTTATTGTTTACAGAAACAAGTCTCTGACATTGCTTACACATTCCTGCCCACATTGGGTCCCTTCTTCTGGGCAAATCCTCGCTGCTTTGCTAGTATTGTCCTCATTGCCCCATCCCTGGAGGTGCTCAAGGCCAGGCTGGATGGGGCTTTGGGCAGCCTGGTGTGGTGGGAGGTGTCCCTGCCCATGGCAGGGGGATGGAACCAGGTGATCTTTAAGGTCCCTGCCAACCTAAATCATTCTGTGGTTCTGTGATTACTGTGGATCAGGGGCCAGCAGAGGCTGGGCCCCACTGCACTGATCCCTGTACAGCACACAGCAGAGACAGATGCTCCTCACGCCTGTGAGACAGAGCTGTGCAGGCAAAGGTGAGGGCAGGATGAAGTAACGCACAAGCAGAACTGTTGTGGCTATGGATTTCACATCAGCACCACAAACTTATTTTCCTTTTGTTTCCTTATTTAAATCTGCTGTGTGGAAACGCATGGGGAAGGGGACTGTAGCCTTGAGGCTCTTGTGCCAGCTTTGATGTCTGGATGGCTCCTCCCTGCATTTTCTCTTTCCCCTACGCCTCAAAGTGGTGAGAGAGCAAAAGGGCCATGGGTGCCCGTTCCCTAACTGCTGTCTCCTCCATCTATTTTTGAGTTTGGAGATTGAGTAGTGATCAAGCTTTGCCTCACTTTTTGCACCAGAACAGTGTTTTATGCAGACTCCTTCATCCCTCTTACCTACCCCTCCTCTTAGAACAGGATTATTCCCTGAATTTATTATCTCTTGCTCTGCTCTATCACTTTGAAATGTCTTTACCCACACCCTGCTGGGTTCCTGTCACCCTGGTCCAACATTCAGCCTAGGTTTAACTTCATCTTGCTACTCTACCTACACGAGCTTGTCCCATTCATACCTAAGGAAGGTCAATAAAAGGGCCATTTTCTCAACAGGATTTAAATATTTCCACAATATTTCCAGTTGGATCATTGCTACCTGCACTGCTGTCCCCAGGCCCAGACACCCACTGGGGTGGGAGAACTGGCAATGCTCCACAATGGGAGCTGGCCCACCAGTGGCCATCTGCAGGCTGGGGCCCTATCAGCCCATCACTCCATGGCATTTTTGGAGATCAGAAGTGATGCATGTGTGCTTTAAACCACCCACAAGCAATGGTTGATGTTAGTAGTGATAGAGAGGAGGGACGGGCTGTCCCCACATGGAGCTAGCTCCCCAGTGGGGCTGGTGGGGGGCATGATGCTCCCCATACATTTCTTTCATCCCATATTTTTTATAAGGAGAAATACATTCAGCTCGTCTCCAGGAGAAAAACATTGTGGACATTTTCATATTCCCCTGCTCAAGCCTCTGGAGGTTATGTGCACATATTATGATTACAGAGTTGACTATAAAGTATTTTGAAAACCAGCACTTTTCTGACTTTCTTTGCAATGCCCTTTTGTTCTGCCAAAAGCTAACACAAGTGTCCTCTGCTGGTAAGCATTTACAATAATAGCTCATTCCTTCCCTCCCCCTTTTGCAATAATATTTTTCTGTTTGGTTTCCTCCCATCATTCATATGGAAGTTTTCATTTCTCTTTGAGGAACAACTCCGTTTCAGTGCAGCTCCCCTGGAGAGGGCCTTCCCGAGGACAGCTCTTGAGTGTTGCAGACCTGTCGTACGCAGAGCCAATCGCCCAGCCTTTGTCCGTGCTGGCAGACTGCTGGGAAAACGAATCCTTTGTTCCTAGGACTCTTGTTAATTTAATTATTTTTGTATTGTTCAAATGCTGTCTTCAGAATCTGACTTTCTGCAAACATGCACGATACCGCTCTGGTAATACACAAGTGGCTTCCCCACACATCTGACAGTTTCCTCTGTGAAACACATTTTCTGCACCCAAGTGATCAGACAGACCACTTATTGATACCGTAATTTAGATATCTAATCTCTTCTGACAACTGAAAACAGAGTTGAAACACTGTTCACGGGGAGGCAAAGAGGAGAACAATTGCACTTGCCATTTCTTATTCCCATCTCCCTGTGCCACACACACTCCAGGCTTTGCCTGGTTTCCGTCCATGCTTCAGATGAGGGGTCACCAAAGACAATAGAAAACTGGCTCCAGGCAACACAGAGCTTTTGTTGCTATTGTTTTAAAGAGCATATTTTACACAATACATTTACTCAAAAGGCAGAGCCCCCAGTTTTGGCCCTTGAACTATTGTCTTTAAGAAAAGCGCTCATCTGGGAGCTGCACTTCTGCTCCCATTACTCTCCCAGAACACGAAGCTTCTTAGGCTTGGCCAGAAGTTCTGCATGTTTCTGCAGAAATATCAAGCCGTGATGTGTCCTGGAATCACAAATACCAAGGGACCCTCACAGATAGGTAGAGTGCTCTAATGGCTTGCACTCAAGATATCTGTTTGTACTCTTGACATTGTCATTGATTCACTGAGGAACTTCAGCAAGTTATTCACCACTTTTTGGGTTGTTTTATTGCTTGTCCCTGGAAATGGTCTTGAGGGCCAGGATTAATTCCTATTTTATGTGTTTTATAGTACTTGGCAAAATAGGCCATTAGATACCAATGTAGCACAAATAAGATACAGCCTGCTGCATATTCTTGGGACACAGGGTTATTATAGTATTGCAAAATATTCTGAAGATATATAAGATGTCCAACTGGTGCACTGAGATGTATCTTGAGATATTCTAATAAGGACAAAGGCTAACACATGTCACCCATTGAACCTCAGGATCACCTGCTGACAGCAGAGAGATTGCCTGCTTGCATTTGAATCAGTTGTTTAATTAAAAAAGTTTTTAATGCAAATCACCATAATCATTTAAATCTGAGCGTAGTCCTGGAAGCCTCGTATCCTCTCATCTGCCACCTCTGGGGTCCTCCTGAATAGGCCTCATGTCTCAGAGCTGGCTTTCTAGGGACTTCTCCTCTCAAACCCAAACACTGCTATCCCTGCAGGAGTAATGTGATCTAGGAAACACAAACATCTGACATTAATTCAGGGCCAGAGCCTGCCAGATACGTTCCTCATGAGCTGTACCATACACTGTGAATAAAGGCATTGATGGCTAATGAGCTGCTTGTGTGGTTTTCTACAGAGGTGGCAGGTTTGGGCTCTGTGGTACCAAAGTCAGGCATCAAGAAATGTCTAACGGTAACACTTAAAAGAGTAAAGGAAGATATTCAGGCCTGGTTCTGGCTTATGCTACCACAAGTTACAAGTGCCTGTTCAATGCCAGAGTGCTGTGAAGGCCTGAGGTATAGATAGAACCCTGTCTTTCAGAGCTGCACGTTTGAAAAGTAAAAGAAAAGGACACAGATTTCAAAGGCACATTAGATGAGTTCCTTTGCATATTCAGAAGAGAACAGACTCAGAGCTGAACTGATGCAGTGTCTGGAACAATTCCACCACCAGGCCTTTCTGCTGGGTGCCAGCGGCCTCCTGCAGAGGCAGTGCAGACTTCAGCTCCTTCAGACTGTGAGTCATGGCACCCTAGCGGGAAGCCTGCAATCCCACTAAGGATGTAGGGATGATAGAAGTACCTGCAGTGAGCCCGCATCCATTCATTAATGACATTGGCCTCGTTTATGGCCAAATGGGAGACAGCTGCGTTTTGGCAGTGCGACATGCAGTGTCATTCCCAGAACCAGGGTTATCCCATCTGAACACCTCTCACATCCCCTCCAGCACCACAGGCACCTGCCAGTTTACTTGCCTAAATTTCCCAAATTTTCGTGAATGGAGAGACAGGTAGTGTGCTGTACCTTCCATAATTCATATATAGCATAGGAAAAGCAATGTCTGTTTTGGCTGAATTTTTCATGTTGCAGCCATGAGGAAAGGCCCATCATGATATGTAGACACATTACATGGTGCCTGGTAAAAGATGGGCATCTTGCAGAGGGGTTAATTTTAGTGGGTTCACAGCAGCCTCAATCAGGCCTGAGCCAAATTTGGGAGGAGGGGCCTTGCCCTGCCTCAGGTGTTGAGAGAAGGAGCAGCTCCACAAGCCCCTGCATCCCCTTGCTGATCCCACCAGACCTCGGGAGCGAGACTCCCCCTGCCCACGGAGCGCTTGGTTTCCCACCTGCGAAGGGGAATTCATCCCCCCTGGTGTCCCCTGTGGAGTCTTCATCCTCATCCTCCCTGGTCACATCCCAGCCACAGCTCTGGATGCTACACCAGAGAAAAGGCCCCTCTTCCTCTCACCTAGCGTGGCTCGGTACCTGCGAGCAGCCCCAGGAACATTTGTTTCCTCTGATGGAAATTCCAGAAACAAAGCCAGTCCCCCCCAGCAAGAGAGCAGCTTGCAGATGATTTGGAAACCTGCCTGAGCCAAATCAGCATCACTGCTATTTGACCAGAAAAAATCAGGTTTCAGACCTCTGCAGGAACAGAAAGCTTGTCCTTTTAGCAGTCACACACTTGGACAGTGTTTATGTAGAGGAAACCAAGAAAGCATTCACAGTAGATTTCTAGAGATGTGGGAAGCTGGCTCTGTCAGCCCTATGGAACAGACAATTTTAAAATACCAGCAACTACCACTCATGATAAAAAGCTGCTTTAAAATGCATTTGCATCAATGGAGCCTCCTAATCTAAACCCTCTGCTTCCTCGGCTGGGAATTCAGAGCTAGCCCTGTGGTAGGAGGTAGGAAGCGCGCATTTCAGCACTGAACGTACTAATCCTGCCTTCTGTGCAGCGGGGTGAAACTTTATCATCACGCGTCCTGGCAGCCTCACACAGTAAGAAATGTTTCTGAGGGTGTTAGCTGAGCTGTGTCAGGCAGACAGCCTTCTTACGTGTGATACAACTTTGGCTTCACAGCCAGCAAGCTACAAGCCAGAGCCCTGGTGGTTACTAGCATATCACAGACAAAGCCATAAACAGCAAAATGTGGGGACTATCCCACAGCTGAAATGGATGCCCTGGAGCTGTGGTAATGGCATTGGACTGAAGTCAGGCTTGGCAACTGGTGCTTCACAATACATCAGATGGCAAAATCCTCCCTGATTTCAGCAAGGCTTTGGTTTCAGCCGCATTTTCTCCCTTCATATATATTAGTGGCCTGTATCCAGTGATTTTCAACACTGTTCCTATCCAGCATCCAGCCATGTGTTAGCCACAGCAGCTCAGGCAAGCTTTCTTTTCATAAAGTAGTATTTCTGTTTTCCCTTGCTTCTGACTGAGATGCCATTTCACAGGTATTTTCAGAATTTCTTCTCTCCCTGTGTCTCAGTCTCTCCACGCATCTCTCCACCAGCAGGTCATGGGGGAGGTGAGCACAAGGGCGGGACACCTTCCTTGTACCCGTTGTTATGGGGCAAAAGGGTCATCTCCCTGAAAGACTGTTCTTGCAATCTAAGCATATTCTGGTTATATATATCTAATCAGTCATTAATTTGTAACTGATATCGAGTGAATCCAATCCACAACTTCTGGCCAAGCCCTGGCTTCACAGTGCAGCTGGTGCTGTAGCACTGCGTTTCCTTGGATTTTCTTGCTCTGAGCCCATCTTATCTGAGGTCTACTGACACTGCGTCACTGCTGTTGCTCAGAGAACATGATGAGCCTTCTCCAGCCATTCCCACTCCCCTGGGCAAAGCAGGGATTGGGAACTGAGTAAATGGGAATTTGAGTAAAACAAACGAACGGTTTTGATTATGCCCGAATTAGTAGGGTAATTAATGTGTTATACAGGGAGACGGATGTTAAGAGCAGCGGCGGGTCTGCCAGGGCTGACTAACACAGGACGGCAGTTTTTACATGGATGTTTCTGACAAGGGCAGCACACTTCCCTACCCAACACACTTTTGTTTGGGGTTTTCTGCCATGCTGAAACTCTGAGAGGAAAAACAGCCAAGGAGGGATGAGTCACGGCCGTGCCGGAGGCCTGGCGACGACTTGGAGGTGGAGCTGGCTCACAGGCCCCGCGTGGACGACTCAGGCAGCGCTGGAGCTGGAGAGTTTCCCAGGAAGCCCTCCTCACTCACAACTGCAAAAAAAGATTTAGTGACTTCTTCTTGACATCCTTTAGCACTTTCTCTGCCAAACAAGTCCTAAATGTTCACCTTTTTCAATCGGATTTAATCATCCCTTAGCGTGAGTGTTCAGACTTCTTCACAGGATCATAGAAGAGGGCTTAACCTCTGCCTTTATGCGATGGCACCAGGGCCTGCTGAAAATGCCCGGCCTGACATATCCTACAACTATATGTACTTTGGTTCACGTCTATATTGCACTGGGGACTCATCATAGTGCTATGATTGATTAATGAGCCCACATTTTTCCTGAAAAAGTCAAATTTCAGCCCCAGCTGTGGAGATCTGGTGGTGCAGGGGTGAGCGGGACGGTGAGTTAGAGGCCAGGAGAAGGGGTGTGAGCTGGTAAGCACAGCCCCCAGCTACACGCCAGGGGAGATATCTAATGGGCAAGGACACAGCTGTGACCACCCTTGACACCTGCTCAAGGTAGGACTGAGGAGTTGTGGAGGTTTCACCCAGCCTGGAGAACTGCTCAGCTTTAGCAATTTATCCTCACAAGAAGGAGGTCTCAATACCATCCTCCAGCCAGAGCTGTTGTGGGAAGCTGTTGTGGGAAGCAGGTGCACCCTTCCTCTCCTGGGGCGAGTGAAATGTCCTCCTTGTCCTACTGGAGATAGTCCTTCTGTATGAAAACATGCCACCCAGCTGCTACCAGAGGAAATGCAGAAAGTCCTCAGAAACATATCCAGAAGATCTCAGACTCCTTCCTGCACCCAGTATATGCAGCTGAGATAGGACACAGATTTTTTCCCCCTCTTCCTTGAGTTGAGGGTGATAACAGAAAACATGATACTTTATCCTGAGTGGAAAAGGGAAAAGGAAAGTTGTTTGGGGCCTGTTCCTCTCTGAGGAGCAGACTAAGGCAGCCAGCCTGAGTAACATCTCATCAAGAGCACATTTTCCGAACAGGACAGCCAAGCTGGGTAAGGGCTACATGTTACCAGCTCCTGATGCTGGGTTTGAATCCTTTTGGTATTTTCTCTTCTTTTCCTTCACTGGGAGGATTTCTCAATCACAGCAAAGTGTGTTTGGTGATGTTTTTGTCCCTCAGCCTGAGGAGATGTTGACAGACTCATTTCCTACCAACTGCAATTCTGCAATTGCTTAACATAAAGTGTTGTCATGAGTTTCTCATATTGAGCATTACGAGCTCCTAACCTCTCATTCAAATGATCTGTTGAAAATATCATGATTGTTTTATTGCTATAACCACAAACATTAAATGCTGCACATTTTAGGCCAAAAAATAATAAAAATAATAAAAAAACATTTTCTTCCTTGAAGTTACCATGAATAAATTGCATCTTTCAATTTGAGAATGTGTTCACACATGTAGGGAATTAATTATTTCCAGATAAATTCACTTATTTTCAGTAAATGACTGTTATTTTGACTTGCACCAACAGTTGTTAATAAGGCAAGATGAGGGAGAGAGAGAAAGAGAGAGAGAGAGCAAGAGGAACACGTGTCTCTACCAGCTGTTGTTTCACTCTTTCCAAAAAGCATGAAGAAGTTGTTGGCAGTCATTACAAAAAGATTTTCTTTCCTCCTTTTCAAGCACAAGTATAACAGCTGTTGCCTCTGGCAAGTGTAATTTTTGCCTGATTAATGCTCATCCCATACAGCATTTTTATAAAAGACCAAACAAGAAAACAAAAAAAAATGGTGAAAACTGCAATGAATCAAACTCAGTTCACAAGCTTGGAATACCGGAATAAGAAAAAGAGCACTTTAGCCACTTGAAGACATTTCACAAATTCAGAAGGAAGGGCAAAAACAAACAAAATAAATCCTGCAGGATGCTGCTTCAGATTTCCTACCAGATCGTTTCCGTTGCTGTATCAACAACTGCACTTCTTTTCCCACTTGGCTGCAAGTCACTTTCTTGACAGAAACCTTACTTATTTGTTCTACATTTAGATTTGAGAAAATGCCCATCCCGTGGCAGCTAAACAGCACAGTAGGGCTGTCCTGTGCATGGCTGGTGGTGGCAAACACTTGCAACCTCAGTCTATTTCGGAAATACAGCATCTCCTCAACTGAGCTGAAGAAGTAGATGAAAACACATGATTTTGGTAGTCAGCACAGCTTTTTCTTATAATTGTTCAATGTCATGGCCACAAGTGCAGTCTCCTCACTGGAAGCTCTGTCAAGGCAGCCTGGATAGGACGGCACCCAGCAGCACCTACAGTGCTAGCCCCACAGGGCAGCCAAATCTTTGCTGAGCAAACTCCCCATCCCTGTCACTATTTATCACAGGGAAAAGTCACCTTCTCAGTACAAGAAACCCCCCCGGCTCCAATTTTTCTTTATTTTTTTTTTCAGCCAAGCTGCTCAATTGCCTTCTTCAGCACTATCTTAGTGATATAATTTAGTGGAGGACTGTTAGTGTTAGGTCAGAGGTTGGACTCAATGATCTTGAGGTCTCTTCCAACCTAGACAATTCTGTGATTCTGTGATTCTGTGATCTCCAACTCTCCTCAGTTGACCAAGGGATTTTAACAATGTATGTAACCCCTGCTGTTTAGTTCCTTGTTTCTCTCCTTTTCCTTATGAGGATCTCACCTTTGTCCCTGAGTTTGTCTCACTGGTACTTTGCATTGTATCTTGGCAATGCCCTAAAACGCTGCAGGCTGTGGTGAAACAATTTGGATCAGCTCATTGCAAAATAGTCTTAAAAGAGATTGACTATGATAAAGGGCTTTGAATTCCCTTATTAATAATGCAGAAGGTTAACCACAACAGAAATCCTAAGTAGATACTCCTAAGTACATTCAGAGGGATCAGGTTTATCAATCTCCAGGGTTATGTTTCTTGATTACAGTAGTATTTTTTTCTGGCAGGCAAAACAGACAAGGCAGTCAAAAGCAAATTCTAGACCTAATCCTCCTTCACGGGGAGCTGATTTCATTTCATAAAGGGGAAGCTGCAAAGCAGCTAGGATCTATCACATACACTAAGAAATAAAACGCTTTGTGCTTCTTTGGGATGGATCACATTCACTCAGAAAGGCGGGGGTTTGGGAGGAGGACTCCCACTCCTATGATTTAATTCCAGTTGAAGTGAGAGGAGCTCTACTAGCATGCATACTGTAGCAGTGTCATTTGTCATCCCACCAAAAGTCATGATCTTTGCGTGTATATGACTAGGTAAAATCCAGAATTTGTTCTCATGCAGAAAGGGGCATTCGAATACTGAATTTGTCTCTTAGAGTTCGAAAATCTATGCAACTTTATTTTTCAAAGCCAAGACCCAGTCACAGTGCTTATTTTTAGGTATAATTCTTTACTGCAATCAATGGCAAATTTGGACTAGAAGTCAATGGTGCCATCTGGCCCTTAGATAGATCCTTGTACATTGTTAGCTTTGCAAAATTAAAGGAAGGTGATGTTGATCATCCAGAAAGAGCAGCTGCTGTTGGAGCTGTTCCTTGGATAGAGTGCTAGTCAGCTGCGAGCTAGCAATTCCTCCAACACATATTTAATCTAGCAGACTAATTTTTGAGCACATTTCTTAAGAGGCAGCAGCCACTGCAATGAACAAACACACA
This sequence comes from Anas platyrhynchos, assembly GCF_047663525.1. NCBI lineage: Eukaryota > Metazoa > Chordata > Aves > Anseriformes > Anatidae > Anas > Anas platyrhynchos. Next base: position 31,785,120 of record NC_092589.1, on the reverse strand, counting down.
GACCCACCTGCTGCCTACTTTTGAACAAGTCTACTCGAACTGGTGATGGCAGGGACTGGGGTACCTGGCCAATGCTTCTGGCTCAGCGCTTGATCTGCTGGGTGAATTTTAGCACGGTGTTTCTTATTACAGCTGTTTCCCTTCCAGTTTGTCAAGTTGCAAGCGGTCTGTGAGACAGGCTAAGTATAATCCTATCATTGTGTGAAGCCTCACAAAACAGGACTCTGTTCTCAGCCAGCACATCTAGGCCAAACTTGTTGACCCTGAATTTTTTTATGTGGGTACATCTGAAAGGAAGAGGAGCTTAGCAGTCTGTCCCGCAGAGGCAGGGGCATGCTGAAGGGACAGGGAGACTGCACAGAAACCTGGGGGCAGTTTTTTTTTTTTTCACTGAGCAGGTGCTACACCTAAGTCCCCTCCTCAGGCAGCCCCCAGGACCCCTAGACAAAGAAGCAACACCCAGCAAAGCACTGCCATCCCTGCCAGTGAGGGGAGCTGCCCCGGCCATAGCAGGGGCATGGTCACAGCACAAAGCACCCCACAGGTGAGGGCAGGAGGGCAAAACATGGGGGCTGGCCTCTGCAGCCTCCTGTGGAGCCTGGCTGGGCATTGCCCCATGTCTGAAGGCTACCTGGGGAGACCCTCGACCTGGTGGCACCCAGATAATTTCCACGACGCCACTTCCAGAACACGCTTTCTATCTTTGAAATGGTGGAGTGAGAGAAGCTGAAAGGACTATTTATTCACAGTAAATCTTTGTTCCAGCAGCTAATGAGCAGATTCAGCAGACTGAGTGATGTCTCCTCCTCCAAATTGCTCACACCAGAGGTCACAGTGGCTCGCTCAAGGGCACCGGCTTTGTGTTCACTGTCTGTGTTTGCAAGAGGATGGATAACCTTTATTTTTCAGCACATGTGGGTCATATCCAACAAGGTGCTGATCACTTTCTGCAAGGCGCCGAGCACCCATTGATAAATAAGGTGTCTGAGTACCTCTTGGGAGGTGATCAGCATCTGGCACGATCAAAGGCTGCAGGGCTGAGCTGCCCAGACAGCCCACACAGCAATAAATTAGAGCCTGTAGTTGCTGTGCTGGCAAATGTATTCATCGCTCACACTCAGCAGTGCTGCTCACACAGCTGGGCACATTGACATGAAAGCTTACCTGTACAGGAAAATCACTTGCACTCTCAGACATTTTCAGGAAGCAGTCTGTTGCGGATGGTTTGAGGAAACACGGATATCCTGTGCTCCCCTGCGTGCTGCTATGAGGAACTTCTATTATTTGCTTTGTCTGCTGAGGGAGGAACTGCTGGATATTGCACGCTTTTTGAAAAATCTCTACTTGACAGTCATTTCAACATATGTCCATGTTCCCTATGAAAAGCAGCCAGTATGATTTATTTTCCTTTTTCAGCTTGTGGTTTCCAGCCTTCAGATTTTTGCTACAAAAGTTTGGATTTGATTGCTTGCAAGTTTTCTAATTTACACCTTCTGGTATTTTGGCCTAAAGCTGCACATAGAGATGGCAACCACCAAAGAAAATGCCCAATATCAACCATCTCAAATTGATTTCTTCCCAGCTCAAGCTGTGGTAAATCAGGGCATTCCAAGTTTGAACACTGTATAAACAACCTTACACATACTGTATTTGCACTGTGATAATGAACTGTAGACAGCAGAGCGACTTTGGTGCCAACGAGAGAACAAACTCCCCTCTTAATTATCCCAGTGTTTTTATTTTAGATCTCAGAAAACATCTGCAGGCTAGTTTGCAGCACCTCAGCACAGAAGCCCCCTTCTCAGTTCCAGTGCACTGCCTGTTGCTATTGTGCTGCATAAACTGAATTAAAAAAAACCCTCTACACCAGAAATCACAGGGGAAATGTATTTCACAGTTAGATTTTCAGGATTTTTTTTTTCTTTTTCCGCACAAGCCCATTCTTGCTTTGTTTCAGTGTGAACAATGATGAAGGTTTGACAGAGCTGCAAGAGAGACCAGAAATGCAATCTCAAACCTGAACAAATTCTCTTGTCAGGAAGATCTTGATTTAGGAAGTAATGACCACTGGGATTTCCCAGCAAAACCATGGGCATAAAACCCCTTACACTTGAACAGCACGATTAATTCAGCCACACTGCACACGTGCTATGCAGGATCTTCTATTCCTTTCCTGTGCATAAGAGCATCTATTATCGACACCGCAAAGTACAAACCCCACTTTTTTCAAGCTGTCAAGCTGTGCAATGCAGACGAAGTGCTGCTGCCAGCATGTGAACACTTTGCAGGGAGGTGGGTCCTTCCATTGTGTGACCTTCGCGCCACATAAAACGGGACATCATTTAGCAAAAGGGCTGGGCAAGTGAAAGGCTGGTGGAGAACTCAGGAACTTCTTGTGCAGTCAACTGAATGCAAGCTGCAAAGAAAGAAACACGTGCTGGGAATTACCTGGGGTAAGGTGCAGCCACGCTGGCACATCTTACCCATCGCTTGTTTTGATGAGTTGGTCATTTTAGACACAGTTTAAGCAACTGCCTGCCTCCCAGCCTCTGGTGGCTATCTACAAGTGAATCCCCTTCCCTGCACTTTGCCTAGGTTCCCTCTAATGCCGGAGGAGAGACCCAAGGCACCCCTGCTGACCCAAACGGGTGCTGTGGGATCCACGAAGCCTCCCAAAGTATGTGCTTCAGCCTTTGGCAACTGGGAGCCCAGGTGACTTCTGGCATTTCTTGGAGCTGACGTGGCATAAGGCCCAGGGCTGTAAGGAAGGGGAATCTGCCTTACAGATCAGTCAGCACAGCCGGAAAAAAAAAACAAACAGGATTTTGGGCACGCTTAAGCTAGATCCTCATCCTTCAGACAGCTAAAGGTGGACAAGATAAATCCTGTCATAATGACCAGGTTGCTTCTAGGGGTAATCATCTCCCTCACAGGTAGATTTGTATTTCTTCCGGGCCTCACTATTGACAGAGCTATATGCATTTTGGCTTAACATGGAGGTTATTTATTGCCCTGTGCAGAAAGACATGTACTTGAGGTGAAAAAACTTTGTGTGGGCAATGTAAAATACCTGAAATCCCTCATTCCCACTTCCAAGTGACTCCTTTTTGTAAATTTTAAATAAGTGACATGGTGTCCAGATGTTATTGAAAGAAAACTGGTCAAGCTACCAGCATTGCTCAGAGGCTGAAGCCAGAGCTCCCAGCACTGGTCCCTCACTGCAGCTCAGCCATGGCACGTAAGGCACACCACAATGCAGAGTGAAGATGGGTCTGCTCAGCACCACCACTCGCATATGACCGGCTCACTGCAGCCCTTTCCCCATGACCACGCACATGGAGAGAGACAGGATCGGGCCCAGACAGCATTCCCCAGGGGGAATCCTGACTCCATGACAAGGCAGCCGGGAATACCTCTGGCCATCAGGAGGCAACATTTTTTACAGAGGAAACAGAAGTGCGACCCGTGCAGAGTGTGCTGCTGAGGGAAGCAATCTTCAAGGTCTCCTAAGGTCTGCTTTTCTGCTTGAACTAAAATGCAGACACTTCTCTTGTTCTTTTTTAATGGCTACACAGTGCCTTACAACTGCAGTTCCAGCCCTGTTTAATTTTCCCTTTCCCTCGGAAATTCTGGAGTGCCTCTCATTATATTAAATTACTGCCGCTCCAGTGGAGAACAGAAGAGATGCTGTTATACTATTTTTGGTTCATTAAGTTTCTAATCACTTTGGGTTTGATATTCAAAAGCACTAATTAATGCTTTTAATGTGTAATGGTAGCAATGCACTACAATTGAATTAATACTGTTTTCAATGAAAAATATAAAATATTTATTCCCAATGAAACATACAGTAGAATTAAAGGTTGAGAAGCTCTATAAATTATATAAGAGTAAAAATTGTACAGAACTAATTGCTATTATCTCACAACCAGGCAATCTGAATCCAGAAAGTTAAGTGCAGATTAGTCTTTTAAAAACCCTAAAGCAGACTAAATGGAGACAATCTCCATTGTTGAAACAATGAAATTCTATGTTCACAATGAAACTCCTCAAAAAAAAAAAAAAAAAAAAAAAAAAAGTCCTGTCTGCTGTGTCAACACAGTACCACTGAGGTATTTTAATATTTGGCCTTAAAGACAGGATATGTTTTACAAATAGTATCCTCCTATGTAATTACTGAAGGGCAGATTTAAACTGTATTTAATTCCTGTTTTTAAACTAGTATCCTTGTAATTACATGCTTGGATAAGTATAACCACCTTTCTGAACATCCTGTGTTTACAAATAATCCTGGGTTTGGAAATAATTGCTACATCTCCAGAGCATTTTCTTTTTTTTTTTCACCTTAAGTCCCTGATGTATTCTTCCAGTCCAAACAGGGTTTTAACACAGACAATGAGGGGCATGAGGCAGCAGAGGGTGGGCGCCCGCCTTACCTGCGGTCGGTGTGGAGGGAAGGCCATGCAGCCCCTGCTGCTTTTGAGGAGCCCGAGCCCCATGGCCAGCTCCAGCCCTTCGCCTGCCTTTTCCTCCCCAGCTCTGCTGGCCTCAGTGCACTGTGGGCCCCATTCGATGTGTTGGGGCCCCATCCTGGGTGTTTGGGCCCCATTCCATGTGTTGGGGCCCCAATCCAGGTGTTAGGGCCCTGTTCAGGAGCTGCTGTGCTGATGCAGGAGTGGCCCGCTCGTTCCCTACACAACCCTGGCAATTATATTTGGCCTGGCTAAATTGACCTAGCTAAATAAGATTACCTCTGAAATATAGCTTGTCCAATAGGCTTTAAACAATTTTAACTGCACGCAACCTGATGACATCTTGCTGGCCACGCAGCCTGGCTTTTCCAGCTTGGCCGAACAACGTCAATCTGCACACAGTTCCAGCTGCTGCTTCTCCCCCTCTTCCCTACATCTTCCTTCTTCATTTGCACAGGATCCTGCTGCTTTCTTCCAGTGTTTTGACTTTGGACCCCCCCCCCCAATCTCACATCCACTCCCATTTTTCCCCTGCAATTCTTTGCTCCTGCCACAGATGCTGAGCTGTTTTTGTCCTTGCCTCCCCTGCTTGCTTCTGGTTCCACCCTCCTTCGCCTCCTGAATTGCCTCCCTCTCATTTTCTCTCTTTAATCTCTCACCCCTCTCTGGCTCCTCAGCATTTCAATGAATGTATGTGTTAATCCTCTTCATTGCTTACAAACGCCTCCCCCCCAGCCACAACCACAAATCTTCACACATCTTGTTTCAACCACCACGCACCTCTCTTCTCCTCACACTGCAGGCTGACAGAAAGCCTGTTTGCCAGAGGATCCCAGAGCCCTCATGAGGCTTGTTCCCTCTTGCCCGGCCTCTGCACCACACTCAGTTAATGTTGCTGGTGGTGGACCTCGAGTGATCTCTCCACCAGCTCCGACTCTGCCCTGAGCCTCCCTTCTCTTGCCAGGTGCTCCCCACATGGCGACCATGCTTCCCTCCCCGATACGTAATTCTGTCTGTCATGGCTCTGCCCTCCCTTCCCCTTCAGTCTCCTCTCCATCAGCACGTCCCACCAGCTAGGCCACAGAGTGGGTTGTATACAGCTCTGGACTTGTCCTCTTCTTCTACGCTTTATCTGCAGGTAATCTCAACCACACACATAAACTTGACTGCTGAGCAACTTAAAGATCCAGAGCTCTGTTCTGTCTGGCCAGTCTCTCAAGGTGAGGTTAATCTCACCAAAAACAAAAGGGCAGAGTGCTGGTGTCTGCAAAAGCCATGCAGACTCCCTTCACAGCGAAGTGATCACCACCTTACCGTATCGGAGGCACCTGAAGCAGGTCAGATTCATGGCACACAGGAAAATCCTGTTTCCCTCCCCTACCTAAAAAGGGAGTAGCTCTGATGCTGATGGTCAAGAAGACTCCCGGGCCTTCTTTAACACAGCCTCTCTGGTGCTGGTCCAGGTGAGCCTTGACATCAGCTGAAACCCAAGCATGGCTACAACAGACCACTTCATCATGGTACTCCTCAGCTATGCAGGCCAACAGCTTTACATGCCTATAGCTGGGGGCATCTTTGGTCCAGACCTCTCCCTGTAACCTTTTTCAGGCCCGTATCTAGGCCTCACAAGGTTGTTCGCTGCAAAAAGTTCTGACAGGAAGCCTTTCTGTCTCCATCCATAGAGCTAAGAATCTCATCCAAGCTGTTACCACTTCGAACTGTGCTTAGTGCAAAAGTGCTTTTCCTTCCCTGAACAAATGCAGTTTTGTCCTGCACATCATCACGCTTCCACAAAGAACACTTGTCTGGCTGGTCTTCTGGGTGCTGCCAGACCTTTCTTTGCATTTATCCCTAATGAAGTGAGAGCTGCTTCTTCTCATTTCCAAGGCCTTTCTTAGTCATCTCAGCTTTGCCTGTCTCATGCATAGCCTCTCGTGAAGAACAAAGAGCCAGTTCTGACATCACCCATCACCCTGTGATCCAACCACCTTGCTATGCCCTCATACACTGCTGTATAGCCTTCACGATGTCCAGCATGTTTGGGACAAGCTATCTGCACACATCTGCAAGAACACTGTATCTACAAATTCTCCTTTTCCTCACTGCCCACAAAAACACTCGACTAGGGTCACATTTTCGTACTGGCACACACCATCCTGCAGGTTCCTCATATTGTCCATCACACAAGCTCCTGTGCTGCATCAGGAGCTGGACTCTACCGTGCTACTTCAGTGACTGGCACAGGGAGGTCCTTGTCCACAACCCGTGCTCTTATGTGTCACAAATTAATATATCTAAAATGGCATCAGCAGCCACTGAGTCACGATTTTCATTTGCATGACAATATAAAAAACTGAGTCTTAACCTTAAGAGGTGCAGCTGTAATTTAGAGATAATTGATGCTGTTAATAGTGTGGGAAGCTGGGAGAAACTGAGTGTATTTGACACTCCTTTGGTGATCCTGCCACTTCTTGGTAGCACTGCAGATTTGGTTATTAATACCTGAAAATGTCTGTTTTAAAAGAAAAGTGTTTTGAGCATGATAGCATACCTACACTCCAAAGGATAGCATTAGACTTGCTCTTTTTCCTTCTTATTTGCTTTCCATCCTTTCAGTGAATAACCTTAATTTTATGTTGACCATCTTGTTTTTTAGCATATGTTTTCATATTAAAAATAAGAGGACAAGTGCAGCTAAATAGCCTACTTCTTTGAAGCCCAGACGGACTGAGGGCGAGGAGGCAGTAAACAGACCAATTTAGGAAACTGGCAGGTGCTTCCTCTCCTGGAAAAGAGGAGGTGAAGAAAGAGGTGGGTGTCTGCAAGTCTTCTTTGAATCACACGCCTGGGGTGGTTGCAAAGCCATATTTGAGAGTGTTTGGTGGAAGTGTTTTACAGGGAGGGTTTTTTTCTGCTGAATTTGGTGTTGTCCTTAAAGAAACTCTAACTGGGAGTCCTTGCTGTGATGGGAAACAGATTAGTCCTGAGAAGAAGCTATTCTTCTGAAAGAAGACATTGGAGTCTCAGGTAGGATTATTCAGTGTTAGTTACCTGGTTGTTTTTTGTCAGTCCGCCTTTCTGAGTGTGTATTTTTCTGTTTAAACATTCATCTCAAAGTTCTGCTGCTTTGCTTCAAAATCCATTGTGGATGTGCTAAAGAGGTCTGGAATATAAGAACTGACTCGTATCCTGATTTTCACTCTAATTTTTTTTAGGGTATTTTAGGACATGCACGTAGGAGTATGAGAGAAAAGGTGGGTATTAAACTGCTAGAGTGACACTTAATAGCTCTGGTATTTTCTGGACAATTTGTAGAATGTAATGGAAATGATCTTGAATGCAATGTGCAATGAATCTCTTTGTGAAGGTTACTATGTGGGCTGGAGCAAAAATAGCTTGAAAGTGAAAAATCTGTTAAAATGCCAAAGATCAAAATTCCATCTTTCTGATTTTATAGTTGAAAACAGAAGACCTAGTCCAGTAGTTTAAACTGAGGGATGAAAAGAAATTATGCTACAGGTACTCCTGTGAGTTCCGTAAGCTTCGCGTAAATTCTCACAACAGCAAAACACCTGAATAAAAGAAATTAGCTGGTTTTTATTTAAGTGTGTTAGTGACTGCATTAGGCTCTGTTGAAGCTGGGAGAGTTAATGGATTTCTTTTATTTAGCATGAATATAGGAAAAAATGGCCTCCTTTAGTAGCTGAAACAAAAGTATTACCATATATTGAACAGCCATGCGCAGATTGATTAAAAACTGTCTTCTACATGTTGACAGAGATTTGAATACACATGGAAAAGAGAACAAAACATGTTGTGCTAGGCTACTTTGAAAAAAAGGGAGGAGGGGAGTGTGGAAGCAATTACTAGGTGGGAAAGGGGCTGAAAATATCTTCAGTCATCTAATTCTTACGCAGTACAAGAAAGGAGGAGCTTGCTCATTCTTTGTACAGGAAGGGTTGCACAAGAGATACCTCAATTTATTATCACCTTCTCATCCTAAGTGAAACGACATCCAGAACATCAGGAGCTATGCACTGGGATTCACTGAACGGTAATTTATAAGTACAGATGCTTTTCTAATGTTGCTGACGTTCTCCCTCCATGAGGCAGAACCTGAAAGAGTAAGTATCTTGCCAAGGTGATGGTGATGTATAGCTTGCGTTCTGAAGTAGATGGGAAAAAGGTCATAAATCCGTTTGACAAGTCAACACAAAGAACTATCATTGTCGTGGTTGTAAAGAATAGTTTTATGTAAGTACCTCCAGCTGCCCTCACTCCAGGGGTGAATGTGTGGGACAGTTGTGTTCTACCTCTAGAGAAATGTTAATTTGTATTGCCACTTGGGTATTTTTTCATGCTAAAATTTCAATGTAGTGTCTAGAACGAATACATGTTAAAATATGTTTAATTTACAGTATTATTTCATTGAAGTATAACTATGCTTCTGCTTCCTTGCTGTGTGGACCTCTGCAGTCAAACAGAATTAACGCAATAAACTAGAAACCAAGGATCGAGTATGCCTGGAAGGCTGTTTATTTATAAAATATACAAAGTCGTCTCCTCCTTGGCACTTGGCGTGTATCACACACAACTGCTCCTGGCGAAACCCCATTCGGGTGCCCTCGCTGGGGTTTCAGCATGCAGCGAGCAGCCTCACAGGCACCTCGCATGGAGCCTCCCTGAGCCCCAGCTGCGCGTCCTCTGAGGCGGGCAGGCCCCAGCTGCCGCCATGTGGCGTTGGGTGTGCGGTGGGACAGCTCTGGCCCCTCAGGGTGGTGCCGCCCCTCCTGCCCCTCCCCGGCCACGGGGCTGCCCGCCAGGCCCCGAGCCAAAATGGTGCCTCTCCCCGCGCCGCGCCAGCATAGGCGCCAGCCGCCCAGGAACTACACCTCCCAGCGTGCCCCGCGGCGGAAGGGCCGTGAGGAGCGGAAGCGGCGTGCCGCGCGGCACACTGGGACACGTAGTCCCGCCGAGGCGCGATCCCGCGAATTTGAAAATTCCCGCGGCGGCGGCAGCAGCAGCAGCATCACCGCGGCAGGAGCAGGAGCAGCAGCGGCAACTCTCGCGAGACCTCCGCCCGCCGGCCCCCGCGCGGTGTGAGCGGGCGAGGTGGGTGCCGCGCGCGCGGGAGGAGGAGGTGAAGGTGGGGGGGGGGGGAGGGGGCGGGGCGCGCGCGGCTGCGCAGGCCCCGATCGCGGCGCGGCGCGGAGCGGCCGGGCCCGGTGCGGGCGGGCGGGCGGAGGGAGGCGGCTGCAACCGCTGCGGGAGATGCCGCCGGCCTCACCGGCACGTACCGGGCGGGGGGGGGCACGGCGGGAGGGAGAAGGGAACGGAGGGGAAGGGAAGGGGGGGGGAGGGGGGCGGCGGCCGCGTATCGGGCGCTCCCCCGGCGGCTGCAGGCCCGGCCCCGAGCCCCTTACGTAAGGGCCCGCGGGCGGCGGCGGCGCGGCCCGGCCCGGCCCGGCCCCAGCCCCGCACGTGGCCCGGGTGAGGCCTGGGCAGCGCCGCCGGGGGCGGGCACGGCCCGGGGGGGGCGGGGGGCGGCTTCCCCGCAGCCCCCGAGCGCGCCTCGCGGCTCCCTGCCCCCGCCTGGCTTTATTTCCCTCTCTGTTTGCCCTTTTGGGGCTTTTTTTTTTTGCTGGTCCTGACCCGGCGCGGTGCTCAGCGTGTGCCTGCCGCGCTGAGTCCCTGCATCACCCTTGCATGCTGCTGCCTTAACCATAAATACTCCATGTCTTCAATGAGCCCGGTCCGGAGGTGCTGCTGGTAGGGAAGGAGGAGCGTGGCGGCTGGCTCCCGGCTCTCAACTCCGTCACGGTGGTTTGTAAAATACCCCGAAACCCAGGGGCTTGGTGAGGAGTCCTGAGCCCTGCCCGTAGCGCAGCGTGCTCATTCAGGTGCCGTGTTCGCCCCGTGGCTGTGGGTGTTTGTGGCGGTCCCGGCGGGCGGCTGTCACGTGCTGGGGCACACGGCGCTCTGCTGTATCCTGCTCTGCTGAGGACAGCTCCTCGTGCGCTGGCTGCATCGACATCGACTCGTTGTGCTGCATTCATCTGCTCGGGGATTGCTTTTTTCACGCAGCACAGTGAGCTTAATCAGGCTCCTATTAATTTCCTGCCTTCTACCTAGTAAGCTGTCAGATGCAGTTTTCGAAAAATAATGGTGACAAGCGGTTGCTGGCGTGGTGCTGTGCTGCCTGTGCGGAGAACAGAGTGCTCAAACTGGGAGGGCACTCACCGAAAGCCTGGGCCTGTCTGTCTGTGTTTCAAATGTTTTTGCCATTCAGCTCATCCTGTTGCCCCCTGTGAAAGCGCCGGGAAGGATGTATGTTACGGTGGCATGCCAGGAGGCTGGAAATGCCTGGTTGACTACTGGCTGTCTGTTAGGAGGCTTGTGTGTGCTCTGTGCTGCTGACACCTGCCTCTGCCCGCCCTTGGCGTACCAAGTAATGTAAAAAAGACCATAATTTTAGAACTGACTGCAGGAACTTCTGCTGGCTTAGCCGTGTTAGCCAGGGCCTGCCCCTCTTGGGTAAAAGCATAGCTAAAAGCATAACCTCGTGTTAGAGGTTAACCATAGGAGGTAGCTGGGTGAATTGGCTCCTGTGTTGGGTTCTGATCTGGTTTGGTTTTGCTTGTTCTTTGATTTAAAGGGAAACCAAATACATGGTTTGTGTCAGGTATTGGGTTGTAGCTATTGGGGATTGTTTGGATAGAGAGCTGCAACTCTTTTTCTCCTCACTCTTCGCACTGTGGATCTGTGTTTCTCAGCGAGCTTGTGGCGCATCCGCACAGCCTCTGACTGATGAAACCTGTAGGCTGTGCTTGGGGGAAGCGGTCTAGAATTATGATGTGGATGAGCATAATGAGCAGTGGCTCTAGACTGAAGTTCAGGTCTTGGTTTAAGCATGGAGCTTTTGCTTAAGACATTAGGGGGAAGTTTCTCTGCGCAGCTAGGAAAGAAAGTACCCTGTGGTGCTCACTAAATCCTCTCTTCAGGAGTAAATCACGGCAAAGTGCTAATTCACTGCACCTGACTACCAAAGTGCTGTAAGTGTCATCGTCTTCTGCTCCTCCTCTGGTGCCTGTGAGTTGCTTCCTGTTTTTTTCCACTGAAAATGTCATGGAAGTAGTCAATAATAGCTCTTGAAGTTCTGTAATTGTCAACTTTACCTGTTAGTCAACAGAGTGTACGCTGCTCATCTCAAAAGAGTTAGCTTTGTCTTTCACCTTCTCTTCCTTGGCTTCTTCCCACTCTTTGTCCTTTTTCTGTAGAAAATGTGCCTGGAATGATGTCGTGCAATGCTGTTTGTTCTCTGATCACTGAATAATACTTTGCTGAAATCACTTTAGCTTCCCCATCTGCTGAATGAGAGTGATGTTTGTCACCTGGAGCCTTCTCAGTGAGGTAGTCTCTAGATGAAACAGGGAGTTAAAAGTTGGCTGTGTCTTGGGCAGTGACCTTTCTAAAAGTGAAGTTGGTTTCAGCTCCTTGAAACTGAGCGTGGAGTTTCACACGTGCAGGAGCCAGCACAACGGCTGGCTGCCATAAAATGGGGAAGGCCTCGCTCCCTCTGCGGATTTGCAATGCGTTGGCCTGCCTCTTCCTTGTGTTGACTTTAGTGCTCGCTAGCTCTATCTGCAAGCCAGTTTAACTCTCTAACCTGGCAGAAAGCTGCTGGCTTTTCGGGGTTAGTTTCCTGCCTGCTTAGGGAGTTGGCTTGGCTCGCAGAGCAGTCGGAGAGGCTCACCAGTCAGTGCGGGGTGAGCCGCAGGGATGCGGTGGGGTGAACATGAGTGCATGGAGAGGCAGGAGGCAGCAGCCAGGTCTCTCTTCTGGTGCCGGTGAATTCACCGTGTTTTGTGAAATCACACCTGCTTGTGACTGGCCATGCTTTGGGCTTTTTCTTCAGCAAGCAGACACCATTTTCTTTGTCTTCGAAAGTGGTTTTCATGCACTTCGGTCAGTTAAAACTGACATCCCAGAACTCTGACTTGGCTGTCTGTGGTTCTTCTTGAACATGTGGTTTCTCATGTTTTTCTTTTGGAGTCTGTTCATCCAAAAATGGGCCATCATTCAGGGTTTTTTGACACATTCATGTCTTTGGGAATAATTCATGATGTGTGAAGTTTTAAGCACCCGGGGTGGAAGAGGAGTTGGCAGTGTGTACACAGAGCGCTTTGGTGTAGGATGCAGCTGGAAGGTCGGATGCCGATTTTACTCCTGAATGTGGAGTAAGCCTGTGGCATTTCACACTAATCTGGTTTCCAACAGACAGGAGGAATACAAATGTAATCGCTGACATTGTCTTCAGAGAGAGCAGAAACGCAGTCAGTTTTGGATGTACTTCTGAACAGGAGAGGCTTTGTGCCTTTAACCTATCTCTGTCCTAGTCACAGGGTTCTTGTGAGCAAATATTTTTCCACTGTTGTGATTTCCCAGCAGTCGTTGGTTTAACTTAGCAGAATGATGGAAGTAAACCATGCTAATAACCTGATCACTATACATACTGTTCATAATTTATCATGGAGTTTATCTTCCCAGTTCCATATTGCCAGGCCAGATGTCTAGGAAAAAAAAAGTCATAAATTCATGTTGGCTTCCTAGAGGAGACATAGGCATGCCTGGTGCTGTAGCATTTTTTTTCATGCTTGTATATGCATTTAAAATAGCTGCAGCATGATTAAATGTAAGGTTACAAGAATGCTCCAGGTGTTGAAGTGTTTGGTGTTCCTGAGGGGTGGCACTGGACTGACACAGGTGAGGGGACTGCGGGCAGGGCAGTGCTGTGTCAAACTGGGAGCTTCCCACCGGAGAAGAGGAGTCCACTTGGCTTTGGTTCAGGGTGGTGGCTGTGGGGCTCGTTTGTTCTTTGAAATTGCATCTCCCCACTGGATTATCTTAAAATACAGTTTTCAGTTTGGCCACACAGAGCTCAGGCCTTCTCTCTGTGCTTTTGGCCTGCAGGTGGGCAGTGGCAAAGGCAGGAGGGCTGAGGGCGTGCGGTTGGGAATGCCACCTGCCTGCCCTACTGGGAGGGAGACACCTCGGTTCTTTAACACAGAACCATCGTGCGACTATTGCGAAATACCATCTTAGTAATCATGGAGTGCTTGTCACACAAACGCATTTTTCAGAAGCATTCGTGCTTATTTATAGAGAAGATTTATGGTTTTATTCCCCACGATCGTGTTCTTTTCTGAATTGCATGCTGCTTTCTACACTTCCTTCGTACGTGCTGTCAAAATCAGTGCTCTCCCTTAGCGGAGCATCAACTGGGTGAACATTTTAAAACAGGCTACGTCAGGGTTTTTGAAGTAGTATTTAAAACAAAATGTAGTGCTTTTATTAATGATCTGGGTGATGAGGCAGAGCGTACCTTCAGCAAATAACTCTTCCGTCAAGCCATCAGCAGCTTACTTTTAACGAAACAGTGAATTAGACTGTGAAGCAGTTGCCATGTGCAAAATACCCAAGAAGTTATTTCTGGTAGTGGTGGGTCTTTGGCCTGGTCAGAATGCAGAACCTTACCTGATTCCTAGCAGAACATCTCGGATAGAAGTCACTGGGACCCTGGACAGAGACTACGTGTTTCAGATCCTTTTTCTTCCGTCTATCTCCTTGTCTTACATGTCTTCTAAAAAGGATAACAATTGCTGACAGAAAAAGAACCCAAGTAATAAGAACACATTATATCCTATTACATGAGAAGCATTTTGGGTGGGTTTTCTTACTTTTTTTTTTTTTTTTAAAGTTAATGACATAGTCTACTTTTGGTATCTATTTTATCTGCTGCTTCCATCTGTTCTGTTTATCTCCTTCTGCATGTGCTCTGCTGAGTAGTCTTTCTTTGTTCATTACATAGTATATCCCCATTACTTTATCCTGCATTTGTCTTGAATATGATTTTTCTGCTTGGTTGCCTTCTTTCTCTGCTCTTTCAGATGTATCAGTTGGCTGTCCCGTTGTTCCTCTCTTGAAATTTCTTCTCCTGATTATATTCTCAGGTCATTCCTACTTGTTCAGCATCACAGAGTTGCAAAGGAACCTATGAAAGCAGTTGGATATTGATGGAAATTAGAAAGATGCTATTCAGAAGCCCAGAATATCTATTAGTATTTGGCATTATGGGTTACTCATGCAACATGTTCAGTCACTCATTTATGAGTAAACTAAGGCAGACTGCTGGTTGAAATACGGAGCATTTCACTGTCTGGGGCACCTCTATGCAGTGCAAAAGCTCATCCTGTTGGCATTGCTAAATGATGCTAACTATGTAAAGGGGGCCTAAAGGAAAGATGGGGAGAGACTTCTTAGCAGTGGTTGTAGTGACAGGAGAAGGGGGTTTAAACTAAAAGAGGGGAGATTTGGATTAGATATAAGGAAGAAATTCTTTACTCCTGCAATACTGGCTTTGCCAGAAACTGTTGTTTTTTTTTTTTCAAGATGTTACCTTCTTCACGTGGGGGCTCTGAATACCGGCAGAAGATACAGCAACATGTTCTCAAATGCGTGAGGCTTGTGACTTTAGATAGAGTCGATTCCAGTGCCCAGGTCTTGGAGAATAATCCTCCACAGAAGGATAATTCATAAAAATTATGTTTGTTTATCTTGTCATTTCCCCTTAATATTCTGTAATTCGTCTGTTATTCCCAGAGCCTGGTCTTCAAAACTAGCTGTGACTTACGCTGTAAGAGAAATAAGTTATTTTTCTAAAACCCTGTCTTACTCTGCAGTGAGTAGACTTGAGCTGTGTGTATTGTTTTGCTGCTATTTATCTGTCAATACCTGTGCATTGCTTTTTTACTGAAACTTCTCATAGGCATTAGAAAAGCAAATGGTTGTCACTTTGCTCTTTTGTAAGGTCAAAAACTGAATGCCTTTTTTTCCGAATGCCTTTCCCCCCCTCTTGCTTATAAGAACTACACGTGATGTAAAAGAGATTATTTGATGTATATTGATGAAAACTCTGTGAATCTCAAAAATATATGTCTGACACGAGTATTTTTGCATTTCTTTATTTCTTTACAGTGAAGAATGCAAGACCTAACGGCTCAGGTAACAAGCAGTCTGCTGCAGTTTCCTGAGGTGACTATTCAAGCACTTGGGGAAGATGAGATAACCCTAGATTCTGTGCTGTGTGGGAAGTTTTCTGGAGGTGAGCATTACCCTTTAAAATGTTATTGTTGTACAAAGTCATTATTTTCTGGAGGTTACCTGAAACATAGGGTCATAGAATCAACTGCTTTAGATTGGTTCTATTGAGATGCATCAGGCTTAGAGAAGATAAAAAAGATGTCTTGGTTATTTAAAATGCTAATATTAGAATGAACTTTGAAATCACAACAATCCTCATTGAAGGCTGAAATAATCTTGTGCTATTAAAGTCATTTACTTAAACATGCTGAATCAGTGAGCTTTCCTCAATTTTTAATTAACTAAAGAATAGTTTTTCAAGTAATAGTGTTGTCTTGGGCTATATTTATTTGCACCAGCACAAGCTATATGACCATCGTGATACCACATGTGGGAATAGTTTTACAATGTTAGAGACAAAAAAGAAAAAAAAATATTTTCCAAACTGAGTAAAACAAAGTGGCTAAGAATGTTAGGCACTGCAGCCATTATTTCCAAACTCCTGAATAGGATGCAGATGAATATCCAGTGAGAGTTTCTGAAGTGGCTAAGCTGATTAGATAGTTTTTCTTTCTGTGTGATCAGAAAGTAGAGCTGGGTGCCTGTCTGGATTTCCAGGCTTCTGTTAAGACCAGGTAGAATCCACCTACCTGGCTGTAAATGCAGTAATTGAGTTAATACTTCTTTGAGTTTGAGGTAGTTCTGTGACACAAAAACTCTAAATCCTTCGGTAATCACAGGTAAGATTTGTAATTTACTAATGCATTTACCATCATTTTAAGATAATTTCTTCTCAAATTCCAAATCCATACCCAAAGCAGGGATATGTCAAGTAAAATTAATAAACCGGAATGAATTTTACAGTTGAAATGTACTCGAAGAATTGAATATCCTTATGTATTCAGATGTTTTTTAGCAAAATCAAGCCAAATATGGCATACAGACTGGATCAATTTATTGCAATCGTTGCCCCCAACAATTAAAATCATTCAGTATATGGATGACAAGTGCAAATGCCAAGTAATAAGGTTGTAAATTTTAAGGTGGGCTGCTTGAGGATTTCAACGTGTCTTTTTAAATAGTTGACCAAAATTAAGTAAGTTAGTCTTACTCTGTTAGGTACTTTTATTGGGGGAAGGGGGCGATGACTTTTAAGTTGCTTTCAGTCCTCTGCTGGAAATTTTGAGTCAGCTTTCTTTTCTCTTCCAGGACGAAATGGCCAGGCGTGGTTGGCATGTGGTCCTCAACTTGAGGTAGTGAACTCTGTGACAGGAGAGAGGCTCTCTGCATATCGTTTCAGTGGAGTGAATGACCAGCCTCCCACTGTTCGCGTGGTAAAGGAGTTCTCCTGGCAGAAGAGAGCTGGGCTGTTGGTTGGATTGGAAGAAGCAGAGGGAAGTGTTCTCTGTCTGTATGACCTTGGAATATCAAGAGTGGTTAAAGCAGTTGTTCTTCCAGGAAGGGTATGTACTTGTTAATCAGAGAAGCAAAGCTTTTATCTTACTATGTGCTGTTTCAGGAAAAGCTTTGGAGCATCTCTTTGTAGGACGTATTTTATTCTATGCTGTATTAACATACTGTAACTTCAGAGCATCCAGTCAAGAGAATCATGATGTAAAAGGAGGGGCCTAACAATACCATTGTCTTGAGAATTATAACGGTAGTAAAATGGGTTTGTTATCTAATTCTCCAAGTTCAAAAAAAGGCATTGATTTTTTTTTTTTTTCTCCTCGTCAGATTGAAAAAGAAAAAAGTGCTTTGAAGTGTCTGTAGTACATGTTTCCTAAGTGGTTTATTTCTGTCAGAAGTACTGTCGTTAAAGTATCTCAGACTTCCATAGCTGTTGTGCAGTGAATGATTTAGACATTTCAAGTTGAAGTTTTATATCTTACATCTAAATAGAATGAGCTGGGAATAGAAAAATGAAAATAGGTTAAGAAGGATCATTGTCACATATTTAATCTGTGTGTATGGAAGTCATTTGAATATAGTTACAACTATCAGTTGTAGGAAGGAGTTTTGCTGTGGCACAGCAAACTGTTCAGGAGAAGATGTGAGGAATCTTGCAGGGGGAAGTTGGCTGTTTTGTGATAAGGGTTATGAATTTTGGGATAAAGCCAAAGCTTATCTGAATTTTTGCTGTTCTGCCCTAAATGTTTTTGATTACAAGCATGTTTGGTCTGTTGCTTTCACTTTGGTTCCTATCTTGTTGCTATTAGATTAATTACATCAACATAGACAGGGCACAGGTATTACTAATTGGAGCATAAAGTTCTTACGTTGTGTGTAGGAGCAAAGGTAAGCAGAAACAAGTAGATAAAGCTTGCACTTGACTATTTTCCATTTGTTTTGGATTTCATTGTTCTGTAATTCATACTGGCACGTATGTAATGTATAACCTGATTTAATCTGCCGAAATGATTCTTCCACACTGATTATTTTTAAAAGTAAAATGCAAATCTATTCTTAGTATCACTTTCTGCAGTTTGAGTTGTTGCTTTTTTATGGCTTTAATGAGCACATTAATTTATGGACTGTTTTTACTGTGGGTATATCTTCTGTAGCCAGATATAGAGGTTAACTAGCTTACAGTAACTCTGGTCTGAGGTGTTCACCCATTGATGTATCCATACAGCGTAGTTATAGTGACTGTATAGCTGACTTTTAGTGCAAGAGTAGATTGGCCATTCAGAAAGGAAAGGATTCAAAAAACTTGTAAACTTAGAAGAAAAATGCCTTTTTGTTTTGTGGGAGCGAGCATCTCTAATTGCTTCTGGACATCCATGCAAAATGTAGCAGAAAAATTAAAAATGTTACTGCAACCTATTTGAATTAGGTTCAAATTTGCTTTTACTGGAACTAAAGCATTAAATTGTTTTACAGTGCTTGTATGTTTCAGAACTATTGAATAGTATTTTCACAAATTTTCCTAGTTTGTGTGAGGCAGAAGGGTAGCATTGAGATTCAGTGAGCTGAGAGGAGTTGTCTTTGTTCATTCCCAGAATGAGCTGGCAGTGGGCTAGGAGGATATGAAGACAGTGCAGAGAACAGTGGAAAAATGTGCTGTTTCAGGAGCTTTTACATAGAAAATTGATGTGTTAGAACCCAGAAATATTTTTTGCAAAAGTTGAAGATTCATTTGGAGCCAGTAGTACAATGACAATAATGGTCAAAGAAAAATTAGAAGTAACACCTGAACGTTGGGTAGTGCTGCAGTGAGGTGTGTACTGTACTTGTGCTCTCCTCATCACAGTCATCAAGATGCACAGCAAAAAATTTGAATACTCAAAATGCTTTTGGTACTGCTTTGAGTAGCAGGGAAGATTGGAGATTTAATTTGATTCATAGGAAAATGAAACAAAATGTAGGTATGTAAATAGCTGCAGATACTTCTATGATTAGAAGTGTTGGGACAGCTGAAAGGTAAATTCTGTAGTGGATTGTTGGGCACTGTGGTCATAACAAATATGGGAGAGGAGAAGACTTTGAGGCTTCAGGGTTTAGTTAGTTTTTCCAACACTGGAAAAAATATATAGGAAGAGACTACCTTGTGATGGACACTTCTTTCAGTTTGATGTGACGTTGTTGACGTAAAGCTTCCTGTTTTCATTCTGTTGTATTTTGCAAGAAGCTAAATGACAGCCTACATTCTTTCCTTGTATAGCTTTGCTGCAGGAGTTTTCAGGTGTTTGTATCTCTGGTATAGCAGTGAGTGCTGTCCCAGGAGGTGTTGCAGGTGCTGAAGGGTCTTAATTTTAAAGTAAAACAGCATGCAGACTGCCTTACAGCAGCCAGATGGCTTTTGAAGATCTCCAAAGAAGGAGACTACAACCTCTCTGGGCAACCTGTGCCAACACTCCTTCAGGGATCAACAGATCCCTAAAGATGTTTAACAGGGCTGGGCCCACTGTTGACCTGTGAGGTACACCACTTGATACTGGCCTCCAACTCGATGTTGTGCCATGGGTCACCACCCTCTGGGCTCAGCCCTTCAGCTGGTTTTTGATCTGCCTCACTGTCTGCTCGCCCAGCCCATGTAACAACTGTTTGTCTGCGAAGATCCTACAGTAGACAGTGTCAAAGGCCTTACAGAAGTCCCGGCAGACAATATCCACTGCTCTCCCATTGTTAACTGGTATAGTCATTTCGTCACAGAAGTTTATCATGTTGATTCTCTTTGGTCAGTCCATGTTGACTTCTGATGTCAACTATGAAGGCATAGACTATATCCCAGTGCTGATAGGCTGTGAGCACTGGGAGAACTAGATTTTTGCCTTATGTAAGGCTGTTAAATGCAGTAAAGTTTCTTCTGTAATTAATTTTAAAAATTTCCTTAGTTATTTCTAAGTAGGAAAGAGAAGATGGTAAGCTGTAATAACAGAGTGTACCATATAAGCTGGAGTTTATTGGATTAAATAACTGTAGGAAATACCGTAAATGAGAGGCAGTAGCTGATTTTTCTACAGGACTGATTTTTTTTTTAAATTGAAATAATTGAAAACAATGCTTTGCTTTCAAGTGTTGTGCATTTATGTCATAGTGAGTGTTTCTGATGCCCTAATTTTGGTTTCCTTGTTGAATGATTTTTATTTAGCTTGTCAGACAGGTTAAATGTTAACTTATGCTTTTCCTGTAGGTAACTGGTATAGAACCCATAATTAATCATGGAGGAGCCAGTGTGAGCACTCAGCACCTACACCAGAGTCTGCGATGGCTCTTTGGAGTGGCAGCAGTGGTTACAGATGTTGGACATGTACTTCTGGTTGATCTTTGTTTGGATGATTTATCTTGTAGTCAGAATGAAGTAGAAGCATCTGGTAAGCTTGCATTTTTTTTCAACTTGAAACACCCATTTTAAATGTAAGAAAGCTTATGTCTTTTAAGTAAACAATATAGATCCAATTTTGAATATACTAGCATACAGACTACTGATTGCAGATGGTGGTTTGGTATCATGAAGTCCTGAACTGGTTAAAGATGGGAGTGGCTTAATGCTCTTTCTAAAGTTAAAATGCCCACCGTCTTCCACCAAGATCAATTCTTGCCAGTGAGGTATAGGAACTTTACTATCTGAGCCAGTGCAGCTGTCTGATGGGAAGTTGTCAGAAGCACTCTTTTTATTGGGAATGATATTTTGCTTCTATTAACGAATATGGGGGCAAATTGTAGGCGTATTTTTAAGATTAAATCCAACTTACCAAACGTCATGCATTTGGACGACTGAAATACTTGATTTACCTATTCAGTTTTCGTATGCTGTTCCGTTATTACAACAGTAGCTTCAGGAGTTGATATCCTTCAGAGCGCTTCATCACAAGACCCATGCTCCTGATGTACAGAGTTCAAGAAAAAATTCTTTCTGGTTATACTTCTACCTGATTTTGAAATACAAGTGAGAATTTCAATCGAGTTAGAGTTCTTTGAATACATATGAAATGACAATAGCAAATTACTGTTGCATAAATGGGTATTTGGCCTTGGATGGTAAAACTAGATTATCAGTGTTGTCATGTCAGTGTTTAACATGCATGCTAAGTGAAATAACACATTCTTTTATCATGTGATTTTTTTTGTATGTGTGTAGACCTAGAAGTTGTCACTGGAATTCCTGCTGAAGTTCCACAAAGAAGAGAAGCTGTGACCAGAGAGGGGCGACATCTCTGTTTTCAAGTACAAAATCCATCAGGAACAGCAGTAACAACCCTGTGCTACATAAGCAGAAGCAATCTGCTTGCTGTGGGTTTTTCAGATGGCTACCTGTCACTATGGAATATGAAAACTTTGAAGAAGGAGTAAGTAGGCTTGTATGCTTGCAGGAGGGTTCAAAGAGCTCAATTCTTGACTTAAGGAAATATGTTAAATTAAAGAAACTTTTTTCTGGGACTGAAATTCTTTAGAATAATCCTGGAATGCTTAGAAAATCTCTTTTGAACTACAAATTCATACATGGGATAAGTTGACCACCTTCTCCCCAGTGGCCTATGTTTTACTTATTGTGCCTCTGGATTGAGGAATTGTGGAAAGCATTCTTGTTTGGGTTATGTTAGGCCATTGAGATGTGACAGAGCTGATTTTTCTAAGACAGTGCATTTTTCAGAACTAGTTACTGCAAGTAGGGCATAAATTGCAAGGCTGAAATATGTTAATAATAATTTTTTTTTTGTTACAATATTCTCTAAAGAGTCTAGGGTGAGACTATTGAGACATGAAAAATCGGTAGCTGACCTGTGCTTGAATATTTCTTTCTTTCTATGTTTCAGCCTTCTCTGATACAGGTGATTGGCCTCTATCAAGAAAAGGATGCATGCGAATGAAAGCTTGCTTAGAATGCTTAGAGACTAGAAAAAGGGGCCCATAAATTTATGGGTGATAGAAAAGTTAAGGGATAATTTCAAAGAGGAATCTCTCTTGAAATACTTGACCAGGTTTAGAAAGGGATTCACTTAAATAAATCTGCAGTGACTAACCAGAAATTATTGGATACGTAAATAGACAGTGGCGAAATAACTAGTTAGCAAGAATAGATTATGAAGTTACATACAAAATTCAGAAGTCTGGAAGAAGAATGCTTTTCTGCATAGTCCAAGTAAAGAAACAAGAAGCTACTTCTGTTTGGCACTGTTTTGAATTTGTTAAAAAGAACTTTAAGTTCTATATTTAAGTAAGATACAAAAGTAGGAATCGTCTCTTGCCCAGCAATTGAAGTAATTGTTTGGGAGAAGCTAGTTTGAATTATCTTATGCAAAGGTAGTAAACACAGGTTATTACATTTGATAGACAATCTCCTTACCTCTTGAGTAGTCCTTGAAAAGTGGTCACTTCCTTGAATCACTTGTTCAAGATGCAAGTATGAGAGTAAGCATTTGGGTACTCTTCTGAGAAGATGCTTCTACTCTTCTGCAAACTTGGCCGGTAGACTTACCTCCTTTATTTTTATTCTTTAAACCTGTAGGTACCACTCTCAACTTGAAGGAGGAAGAATTCCTGTATATGCTGTTACTTTCCAGGAACCTGAAAATGATCCTCGCAATTGTTGCTACTTGTGGGCTGTTCAATCTACCCAAGAAAGGTAAATTAAAGTATATATTCTATATTTCACTGAATTAAGTTAAAATATGCTCACTTTGTGTAAATATCCAGGGTGTTTTCTCAAGTACAGAAGGTGTTAAGCTTACAATGCCGTTTTTATAGTTTTTAACAAATGTGAAGACGGAACTACTAGTTAAAATAATGATGACCTCAGAAATCCTTTTATTATAGAATAAATTTCTTCTTTCATTTGTAGTTTGAAACTTCTGAGAAGTCAGTCGATGAGAATGAATAAACATTGACTATCATGTTGTAGTCTTTTTCTTGAGTTTGGGATTTCACTAGGAGTGTAATGTCATTATACTTGAGCACTAGTAAATCTGTCATTTTCTTTACGTACTTTCTCTTAGTTTTGACTGTTGATGTTTCTTGCATTTATTGAAATTGCTGTTGTAGAATTGTGTGTCTGTATTTTTAGAGAGTTCTCTGGAAGCCTTGGGTTCATGCAGTTCCTACTTTGCTCAGAGTTTCAGAAAGAAGGTGAAACAGTAGTGGCTATATTTTTGTGCTTGCATGCATAATTATTTCCTTTTGTTCCTTGATGACTGCTTTATGATTTGTTTGATACTCACAGTGTGGTATTAAAAGCAGTTTAGGCTGCAAATCTAGAACACTAAATGTGCCGATACAACAGCCTGCTGTCCCTAAAGGAGGAGAATCACAGTATTGCTGATGACCGTCTGCCAGTTTTAGCATTCTTTGGAACCTCCATGAGTTAGTTCAGCTCATCTGGCAGAATACCATCCCTGTTCAGCAGAAAAGTAAATGGTTTCCTGCTGGGCTAATGAAGCAAACCAGTGTGTGGAAGGGTGCAGTATATGCAAGAGAGGGACTGAAATTTTGTGATAGGGGAAAGGAGAGATCTCCCTCTTTCACCATTAGTCACCTATTTTGTCAACTCAGCTGTTCACAGAGTTGCAATCTTTTAAAGTTTAAATTGAAAGCAGTTTGGCTTGAGAACTCTTCGCTGTGAAGAACTATTTCCAACATATTTTAGTATATACAACATATTGAAGCTTTCAAATTACATGGTTAGCATTTACTGCTGTGGAGCTATTAGTGTCCAAATTTCCTCCTTTATGTTTTAGCAGCTAAATGTGACCTATTGTCATGTTAGGGAAGTGGTGTTTTTCTTTTCTGCCAGAGCACACTATTAAGAAAACTTTGGTCTAGGTCTGATAAAGATGACAACGAGGACTATAAAGCAGCTTTCTAATCAAATTTCATAATTTGTACCTTTTTCAGTGAAGGTGATGTTTTGAGTTTACATCTGCTGCAGTTAGCGTTTGGTGACAGAAAACGCTTGGCATCAGGACAAGTCATGTATGAGGTAAGATACGTGTGCATGTGAAAATATAACAACAGTAATTTTCTCTAAGGGGAGTATCAATTAAGTTGGCAGGGTAACACCATCAAAATTCAGAGCTGACTGAAACAATCATCTTCAGCTTATTCCTCTTGGTCATGACCTTTGTCCGGGCATTTTGAAAACAAGTCATATGATTTTAAACTCTGATGTCATGTGTTCAAACTAGATTCATTTGCTAAGAGCTCCTGTAAACTCAATTTCCAAAGAGGAAACAGGTTTTACAAATAAAATTATCCTTAACCAAAACATCAAATTAATGGGGTGTAGTAAGAGAAGAAGGGCTTTGAATAGCTTTGTTTGTTTAGCCAAACTGCAGACTTGAATAAGCTTCTCTGTCTGTAACCCTTTTTAAAAATACAGTTGTGTATCTTTCTTTCCTGATCATTTGTTTTATATTGTTGTTTTTCTTTTGTATTTTGTCAGCCAGACTGTAAAGAGAATGCATCTATAGTGTCTTAAGTATTGATCCTGAAGCATAGTAGCTATTAAGATCCTTCTTTATACATCTTGATTGGCTTTCCTGTTAAATCTATTCTTAAAGCCAGCAGAATATGTGAATACAGTAAGCAGTGGTATGATTTGGTCAAAAGAGTATACGTGAATTGTTAAAACTGGCTCCAAAAATAATGTGTTTAAAATATAGGTGAGGTATTGGATACTGATGCTGGTTAAATCTAACAGATATAAATAAGTTTAATCTGTTTGATGACTGTCTCTAGCAAAACATAATTCTGTATGCTTGAATCTCTTCCAAAATTCCTTTAAGTCAAGTCATCTTAGTTGGAGCAATTCTTTCCTCCTATTTTGTTGTTTGTTTGTTTTTTTTTAAATTGAATATCCTCAATAGTTATGATCAACAGTTATGATTCTTGTGTCATGATACTCTGTTTTTATAAGGACTGTGCCCTTTGATTGTTTAGAACAAAGGCAAAAATTTGAGTATAAATTCTGACCTTTTTCCTTATATACAGCAAAGCTCCTTCCTCATTTGTAAATGTTGCTTTTTGAATAAGTTAAATTTAGGTGATTGGGAAAGGTGGTGTTTCTTTAAAAAGCATTACCTATCACGCTGGTAAGATATAAATATCTCCAAGTGATTCACTAGGTTCTAAATATGGATACCATCTCTTTATTTTTGTGTGTGTTTTCTGTTGTTATGATATTAATATACCTTGCTTTAGAGGAACAGCACACCCTTACTGGGTTTTTAGTTTTTAAAAGGGCTTTTGCTACAGTTCACTTCTGCGTTTCTTGCAGTGCTCTAAGAACTTTGTCAGGTTGATAGGACAAAGCTTCTTTAATCTTTGTCTGTTTCAATTTTTTTGTACTTCTTTGTTCTTTATACTCTTTTAAATGTTATTTTTAACTTCAGCCTTGGCAGTGGCAGAGGTTGTACCATGTTGCATGTGCTTCTTTGGAAAAAAAAAAAGTCTACATCCATCACTTCTGTGGTAACCAAGTTCTATCTCAACACTTTAATGTTAGAACATGGGTCCTTTTACTATTGAGCAGTTTTTTGTCTTGGTCACCTTACTTGTCTGAACAAGACATGACAAGTGTCAATTTTTAGCTCAGAAGTTCAGCAGATTTTAAAAATGGATTCAGTTGCAATTCCAGCTGATACTTAAAAAAAAAAAAAAAAAAAAAAAAGGCAGAGTGATAACATAATGTGCTTGTGACCCCAGAGAACTGTGGTGCAGTCAAAGAATTTAAGACACTTAACCTTCTACAGACCTTGCAACCAGTAATTCATTCATATTCTTCTAAGAGGTATCAGGTACTGTTCTCTGGATTTGAGATATTCTACCCCTATGCTGTTTCTGCTTCCCATAAGTGTTGTGGAAATGTGAAACTGGCACCAATCTTACAAGTTGATTGAAGAGAGAATTAAACAGCTGGACATGCTGGGGAGAAAAGATATCTGACTTCTTCAGCTGGCTTCCATATGAGCCACTTATACATACAGCTTCATACCAAGACGTGATAACACATACTGTCAACAAATTAAAAAAGATTGAGACATGTCAGGACAAGGAGGTGTGCTCTGCAGTTGACATGAGGGAAACATGTAGTGTCACTTTAGCCGGTACTAGAGCTCTCAGTGGGTTTCTGAAGGTCTTAATACTTAAATATGCCTACACAGCTGTCTGAATCAAATTTCCTGTTCATCTTCAGGGGCAGAAGGTATAAAAATTGTTCCAATTTGCCAGGTGAAGTTTGAGTAAATAGAAAAATACTATTGGCCTTTGGCCATTGAGTTGAGTTTATAGAAGCATGAAAGATTTCTTTCCTATATCAGTTTCCTATATTGCTTAACATAGATTTGCTTTCCTCAATGGAAAAATTAGCATGCGCTCTTATGCGTCAGGAGTTTTCTAGGGCAGGAATTGTTTGACTTCCACCCCCCCACACTCTCTCCCAAGTTGGTGAGGAACTGGCCTTTATGAAGTTACTCAATGTCAAGTAGGAAAGGTATACACATATTCAGTGGTATTTTTCTGTGCTGAGTTAAAATAATTATAATTTCATAAACTAAAAGATCTGTGACCTTTTGATCCTTTTCCTTATGCCTCAAGATCTGAAATCTCAAGTCAAAGAGAGTAGTACCTTTTAACCTGGCTGCATAGGTTGGCTTCTTAAATGATGCGGAAAAGCTATAATCAAAATCATCTGGACTTCTTGAGTAGCAGTTTCCTTTAAAACATCCAGATACATATGCGGAATGGTATGAAAAGGACTTGGACCTAAGCACAATGATAATTCTTTAATGCAGTTGGATTCATTTAGCAGCGCTTTCTGGTTACCACTCACAGTTGTGTCCTCCAGTTACCTCCAGGTGGCCCTGCTTGATCAGGGATTTGGACCAGATGACCTCCGGAGGGCCCTTCCAACCAGCAGAATTGTCCAGCAGTTAAAATTCATCTCTAGCAGGTTTATTTAGCTTTAGTAGTTTATTGGATGAAACAAACTTTAGGAATGGTGGACTTTTTTTTTTTCAGGGAAACGTTTTATTAAAAATTGTTTGGATAGTTTCCCTCCATAATAGAAGTGAGATTTAATTAGGCTTTGTGCTAGTTTTTCAGGGGGACCTTTTATATTTTTCTCATCTGTCTATGTGTGTCTGTTATTTCTGAAGTTACTTGATAGAATGGACTGTGCATACTTCAGGGTAAACTTCAGCATTTTTCTCTGTAGTAATGAAAGACTTTTTTTTAAGACAGTCTTGATATTTATTTGTAGTATTTCTTCAGAGAGAAAATTGGCCTCTTCTGAGGCTAGATGAATTAGATGTGCCATGTGAGACTGTATTGTTTTGTTCCAGCTCATTTCAGAGTTCTTAAAGCTTAGGAAACTTGGGTAGAATCTGGTAGAATTGATTTTGGGATTGGTTTGTTTGTTTAGGTTTTAGGGTTGTTTTTGTGTTTCGGCATTCCTTATTTATTTGTGGTGGTGGTTTTTTGTTTTGAGGTTGTGGAGCTGTTGCTTGTCCACAATACGCAAATTGATGTGTTTTACGGCAGACTGATTGAACCAATGCTGCATTTGGAAAGGCAGTATTTCAGTTAATGCTTACTTGAGAAAATACTTTAGAAAATGATGCTATCGGAAACGGCAGCAGGACTGTGTTGAACCTCTGAATATGTCTAAGTAGTTTGCCCATTCTGAAGTAATTTGTGATCCTAGATGTGTTGTTCATGTCTACCCCATTTTGTCTCTGTTTTCCTCTTCTGCTGTTGGCTGTGCTTGGTGAAGGAACCAAGGAATATTTCATCCATTAGTCTGACAAGATTAGAGGAGGAGCTAGTAGAAGCTTATATGGCCTAATAGAAGATTGTTAATCAGTAAGAAATTTCTCATAGCTACTCCAGAGGGATGTGTGTTCACTCTAGTGGTGTGCTTATAGTTAATATCTTAATATTAATAATAAATAAAGAACTTCAGCTGCTGTGATGCCATTACTTCTCTAATTTCATGGGTTCTGTAATCAAGACATGGAGCAAAGAGCTTTGTTTGCATCTGTATTGCATTATTTCATGAATCTATTTGTAGATAAGTATTTCGATCTGTAACAAACCCTTGTTTGGAAGAAATTCTGCAAAACATTTTTAGAACTGAATAATGTTAGAGAAATGCTGTGCTTTGAAAATGGGGAAAGTATTATTCACAGAGAGGGTGGTTGCACACTGGAACAGGTTCCCCAGGGAAGTGGTCACTGCACCGAGCCTGACTGAATTTAAGAAGAGATTGGACTGTGCGCTTAGTCACATGGTCTGAACTTTTGGGTAGACCTGTGCGGTGTCAAGAGTTGGACTTGATGATCCTTAAGGGTCCCTTCCAACTCAGGATATTCTATGATTCTATGATTATCAATTTTACCCACTATGATTTTACTTTTTTTAAAATTTGCTTGCAGATCAGATGTAAATTCTATTTACTATTGGAAATAATCAAGGGGGAAATACACATCATCACATCTGTGTTACATTTAGATATGTACAGTTGATTTAGGTGTAATGTTTGTTTTTCTCTCTTCTCTTATTCTCCCCCAGGGCTTTGAATATTGTGATGAAAGGTACAGTTTAGATCTCACAGGTGGAGCCTTTCCCTTGAGAGGACAGAGCAGCAATACTAAATTACTCAGCTGTCAGACTGTAGAGAAATTTCGCAACCACGTTGACAGAGAGGATAGCATTAATGAAGGTTTGTTGTGATGTCCATGTTTGGTTATTCCAAAAGGAATGGTTTTGGAATGTGAACAACGAATGTTCTGTACCCACGGTCTGAAAGCTAAATATCTGTATAGAATAGCCTGTTTGGCTTATCTAAAAAGAAAAATGGGATGCTTAAGTTACGTTTAAAGATGGAAATGGACAGTGCAATGAAGAGATCTGGTATTGAGTAAATTGCGTAAAGTCAGAAATTGTGCATTTCTTTTTTAGAAAAATATTTGACATAGCCATTTTTAAAACTTGCATTTTTAAAACTTGGCCATTTTTAAAACTTAAAAAGTAATTTGGACATTGCTTATTAAAGCACTATGCTGGTCTTTGCAGTTACAAAACGACGAAACTGCAAACGAGCAGTATGAGTAATCTATCACAGAGATACATGCTATCCTACCAATTTTTTTATTCTTAGTAGGTGTTGTCTTTCATGAGTGATACAGAAGAATTAAAATGAAATGGAAAGTGATGCTTTAAAAGTATCAAAAATATAATATTTTCTACTACTGAGACACAATTTCTTGTCTTTTACAGTAATATCTCCTGACACCAGTGTATCAATCTTCAGCTGGCAAGTGAATACATATGGTCAGGGAAAGCCATCTACTTATTTGGGTGTGTTTGACATTAATCGCTGGTATCATGCTCAAATGCCAGATTCACTAAGGTAGATTTTTATTAAGTTGTTTTCAGTGTCCTTACAAATAACTTAATTTGAATGTTGGTACTGAAATTATATATTTGCTTCCTTAAAGGCCAGAAGAATTCCTTTATAATTGCCCCTATTTTGCCTTATGGTCATTGGATACTGTAATAAGTATGACTTCTCCAAACCGCATTTTGGATATTCTGGTACACGAGCGGAGTTTAAGTCGTGGAGTTCCTCCTTCTTATCCACCGCCTGAGCAGTTTTTTAATCCAAGTACCTATAACTTTGGTAGGTATTTCACTGTTTTTAATAAGGATAAGTTTAAGAATTGAGGTCAAATGTCATTTACTGGTTCTCTTGTTCAATGTTTGTCACTTAAAAATCAACAATAAAAACATAAACCCAACCTGTGATTATGCTGTACCAACAAGGTACTTAATATCGTGAAACACGCCAGAGACATTGTGGGGTTTCTGTGCTTATATAACATAGCCTGTGAATTAGTGATGATTATAAAATCACATTACTTTAAGCTGAAGGTCTTCAACCTCAGTAACACTAGAGATAAGATGTATACGTGCAGTAATGATATTTTTAAATGTTTGTAAATGAACTGGCAAAAAAAAAAAAAGGCAAAAAAAAACGTGGGGTACTCACATATTTCCAGATATATTTCTGTGTTAAAAACGTAAACTGGCTGTAATGAAATGGTGAGAGTATAGAATTTTAACAAACGTTCTTTGTTTCTGCAGATGGTACGTGCTTGCTGAACTCTGGAGTTGTTCACATGACTTGCACTGGCTTCCAGAAGGAGGTGATCTTTTATTTTATCTTCATTGAGAATGTCAAGAAGTGTGCATTTACTGTTTTCTATTGCACTGTTTTCACCATCAGGCCATTTTGTGGTTATTCTGCCCACCCCACCCGCTCACAGAATTGCAGCTGCATCCTGCCAGTTTTAAGCAAATGGTTATGTTTTAGGTCCACTGTGGGGACTGAAAACTACCATTAACTACTTGTGAGCATGATGAAGGATTGGATGTCCAGAAAGGAAAAGAAAGTTGTTCTTAAGAACAAGAACAACAATCCTGTAAAAGTCAGGGAAAGCTGTTGCTTCTTGATTGATACATCATACAGTCAGGGTTTTCATCTGTGATGGGAAGAAAAAAAAGTTAAGATGAAATGTCTTTTTTTTCCTTCCAAACTTGGGCAAGTAATAACTTCTGAGCCACCACACAAATTGTAACAAGTCATTTTTTTCAGCTCGCTAAGTATTTCCAACATGAGTAGTTACATATCTCATTGAACACAAGTAAATATTTAAGAACTAAAGAACACCATCCCACAGAACTGCTTGATCAGCTTCAGCACAAACAACTATGGAAAGGATCTTCCAAAATGTGGTTTAAAAATGTGTTAGTTTTCATTTATATAGGATGTATTTTTCTGCAGTGATTAAGGAAAAGGAAAGGTCAACCTAAAGAAGCTAGAAAATACCTAGATAAAATACTGTAAGGGCTGATTTGTGTTGAACAGGATTTTTATAAGCTGTAACTTAGTTTGGCTTCCATCTTTAAGACTACGTAGTAATACTTAGATCGTTAAAGCATGTTACTGATGCAACCTTCTGGGTAGTTTGTCAAAACTTTTTTTTTTCAATGATTATTTAGAACCTTCATGGTTAAATTACAATGATGTCTTAATCTGTAATTTTTTATTGATGTTTCAGACCTTGAATTTTTTAAAGAAATCTGGTCCTTCAATAAGTGAAGCCATTTGTGATAGCTACAATAGGTGTCTTATAGCTGGCTTGTTGTCTCCAAGACTAGTTGATGTCCAGCCATCCAGTCTGAGTCAGGTGAGTGCTTATCAGGAAACAGGGGTGGGAGGAAGACCTGTGCGGTGCCAGGAGTTGGACTTGGTGATCCTTATGGGTCCCTTCCAAATCGGGGTACTCTATGATTCATGTTGTCTGACAGGGCTGTGGAAACTCTTAAGACCTGATAACTTGACATCCACTGCTTTTTATCTGCTTTATCCCACTGCAATATTTGCAGCCCCCTCTTTCATAGATTTTCCATTTGCAGTACACCAACCGTTCTGTCATCTAAAGTGTTTCATGAGAAAGGGAGCTGTTGTGATAAACAGGCAGGGGAGAGCAGTCCTCCTACTGCCCTCATGTACTAGTCTCTTGGATTCTTCACTGGATTTGGGGAAGTATGTTGGGGCAAGAAACAATTTTAAACAGTCTGACAGCTGAAGGAAATTTCTTGTCAAGTTGGCCTGGCCATTAGACTGCTTATTTTGCAAGCATGATGCATAGTCTTAAATTCAAAATTGATGCTTTGATGTCAACTATCAATTGGAAATAAGTTGGGGATTTTTTTAATCATTGTTGGATTGTGAAAATACCACTCAGAGACTTGTGGATTTGAGCAGGGATTTCTTTTGGTTATTAGTTAAGACGAATTTCAGGATTATGGTCAAGAAGCTTGGTTTAGAGTTTTCTTTACCACCGTAAGTATTCTTTGTTGTGTTTCCTTGTCTGAAACAATTCCAATAAAAATATGGAAATGTCCCATGTTTATTCTGATGTGCAGAGATTGCTTTGATCATAATGATTTTACCTAGAAGAGAAGCATAGTTTTGACTGTGTTCTAAAAAAATAAATAACAAAATCACAAACGAAGAGTAAATTCAGTAAAATGATACGAAGGATCGTTTCGCTTGAAGTATCAGAGCACTAGCTGCAGTAAACTACCCTTTAATATTTTTTTTCTGTGCATAGTTGTTACCCTCCTAAATGATTAACACTACGTTATAATGCAATTTTTGAGCAGTTTAAAATAAAATCTAAATCTCTTAAAATTTACAGTTCACTTTGTTTCTATAATTTTAGAAAATTATAGCTTAATGTTCTGATGTTGAAGCTGCCTCATGTCTTCCCAGTCTAGAAAGCAGCTTGACCTTAGCTTCACTGCTTCTAGTGCAAACATTGCATATTAATGCATTCCTGATGCAAAACTTGCATGCACAAAATGCGTAATGGATATTAGCAGAGGATGTTACCAAAAATAGTTAATTGGAGCTCAGTAAATTAAGACTATAATGCAGAGGCATGCAATTAGAGGTTAGAATTAGTAAGTTAAAATATCAGAGGAAAAGTTAATGTGTTCCTCAAACCAACAAGACTGATTAGAATTAAGAAAAGGGATATGGAATTAGTTGAGTATGCATGAAAAGACTTTTTGGTGTCTAAATGAGTTTACACTTAGAAACACTTATTATTGATGGTTCAGACATCACAACTGTGTAAGATGATCATTTTATTTTGCCTGTTGCATTTAGGAGGAGCAGTTAGAAGCTGTATTGTCAGCTGCTGTCCAGACAAGTTCTTTAGAACTTCTGACTGGATGCATTAAACATTGGACATCTGAAGGTAATACATCTTATGTTGACTTTGTTTTATATTTTTGAGTTTTAAGTTGTTCGTTCATTCATTCCTTTTTGTTCTTTTTGTTTTTTAAAGAGCAGCCAAGTTCTGCTGCTAGTTTACGGTTTGTTCTTGAGTGGACGTGGAACAAAGTGATTTATACAAAAGATGAATTGGACCAAATCTGTGAGTATTACTGTAGTCATTTTGCAATCATAAAATTACCCTTTGAAATTAAGCATATTAAATAATCTGACTCTATATGATATTGTACACAGTACTTTAATTGTACTTTGAAATTCTTGTTTGGAATTACACTATAGACTAATTATTTAATATTTATTCTTGGAAAGGTGTTCCACTGTTCGATGGCTCCTGCAACTTCATTGACCCACAAACAATACAGTCTCTTCAGCACTGCCAGTTGGTTTTGAACAACCTTAGCACAGTCTTGAATTGTTTCCTAGCAGAAGCACAAGAGCTTACTGAAAAAGGTTTGTGACAGTATTACTAATTCTTTCATATCTTCTATCGTGAAGTTCAGATTCTCATTCAGGGTGACACTTGGGTTGTAGTTGTGGAAACACGAGTTTTTGTTGGTTTTGATGCTCAGAAGACAAGTTTAAGTAGGAGAAGAGCTATGAGTGAGAAATTGTGACTATTGCTTAATATGCATCTGTTCAGGGAAATGCTTTGTTCTGGAGTTTCGTGCAAGTGAGTAAGGGAGGTTACATTCAGCAAGAAGCTTTGTAAGCAACTAGACTGAAACTGCAACAATTATATATGGTAATGCTTAAAATTATTCTCTTTAGTTCTAAGCTAGCAACTCAGTTGAATACAAATACTGCATTACAAATTATAAAAGAAGCAAAAATGAGTAACTTGCTAAAAGAAAAGTTGCTTAAGTTTCTGCAGTTTTTTATATTATAAATTGTTTGTGGCATATTGAAAAAATAAAGCTCTTTTCCTTTGCCATACTAAAAATCACTGCTGTATGAAAAACAGATGTCTTAAGAGTGTATTCAGTAGTTCAGACTCTATTTTAATTTTTTTTTTTAATTTTAACCTTTTAGTAAATCTCTTGCTTTGCAGAGTTATTTTCTGTTGTGATTGTTTTTTTCTTCAAATGAGAAAGTGATACAGAGATTTCTACCACATTGTTTTGCTGCTTTCCACTTAGTATTGTGGAGTTTGTTTAAAAAAAGTTTGTTCTTTTTTTTTTTTTTTTTAAGGTGTTACAGACTTGACAAACAAGCAGATGGTAACTAGCCTCATTTCTTTGTATGCACAAGTAATCATCTGGTTCTGTCGATCCAGTCTCCTACCAGAGGGTTTAGGTAAGCTTCAACTGTAATTCATTTGTAACAAGGAAACTGTCCAGTGATTCCTGTAAACATGTTTTTAGCCATAGTCTTGTAAATGTTTCATCAATAACAGTGTTGTTCCCATGATAGCGTATGCTGAAATTCTGTTGGTGAAATAGAGATTTCAGTGTTTTTTCAAATGTGTTTTGTAGAATAATGCAGCCAGTTTCTTTCCTGCGTGTTCTTTAAAAATAGCAATAAGCTTTTGACTTTAGGGAGGTAATTTGGATCAGTAACATGAAATACCTAGTATTTTAAACATTTTTTTTAATAGGTGGTTTTACTGTTACAGTACGTGTTCTGAATTTTACATCAACGGTAAACTTCAAGTGACAGTGGAGGCAAGAAGGAATTGTCTTGTGCCTTCTGTTCTAGTAAAGGCAGAAACAAAGTTAGTTTCTTTCAAAGCTGAAGGCTTGCTTATACTTCTTGATGTTTAGCTTTTATGACCTTCTGTTTAAATTTAATACAATACTACTTTAACTTGCTCTTGCTTTACTGCCTGTAGATGATGATATGCACTTGTCTAGACCTTTCTACAATTACCCTCTGATTCAGAGCTACTATACTGGTCATCGACAGAAACTTGAGCGTTTATCAAGGTAAGGTTTACCAGAGAATTCTGGAACACTTCCACTGAAAATTCAGAAATTAGTGAATAGCTTTGATATCAACAGTTGTATTTGCTGTGCTTAATGCATTTGTCAGCAATACTCAATTCTGTGATGCACGTGTTCTGTTGAATACAGAGGTTACTTTCCTGTGCTAAAATGTGTGTGTGTATACTTCTGCTTAGTACCAGTCCTTGTTGTTGTTTTTTTTATAGTTTAAGGGAAAATGATGAGGCAATAGTTATGTTTATTGTTCTTGTCATTTTTTTTATAAATGTCAACCACAAAACACAATACTCACAAAACAATTATTTTGGACATAGAATAAAGCATGTTTTTTGAAAATAAATTTTTAAAAAAATTCTGTTTCTGACTGGTAATAGATGGTAATAATTGTATTGGCCTAAGTCTCCTACTCACAAGTAAAGCACGCATTTGTGTGCTTTAATAAGTTTGCCAACTAAAGTAATTTTGACTTACCTAGCATAGTAATGGCTATTGGATAAAAATCACTTTTTTTTTTTTTGCTTTTGGTCATTGGGGAAATTAAATGGCAGAAACAGTCAGTAGAAGACTGGTGGTCTATGGGACAATGTAATTTTAAAAAGTTCAGACATACATAACTGTAATGGTATGTCTATAGAAACATAAATGCTGCTTATGATGGTACTAAAATTTACCTGTATGTCCAGCTTTCTGAAAATAACAGTGTATTGTAGAATGGCTTGGGGACCTTAAACATCATCTAACTCCAACCCTCATTTTTCAGTAATAAAAGTGAGATACTGAAAACAAAATGTGAAATTTCCATTAAGTTGTGTATCAGTTGCTATACTGGAACACTCAATTTGAGGTATTATATTGCTCTTAAGAAGTTGTGGTGTTTTGATGCTGCTAAATTTCTTCTGTTAGTATAAGAATGATTATTTTTGGCACTTAAAAAACATTGTTTACAGTTCCTTTAGTATGGTAAGTAACACAGCCTGAAACAGCCTCATTGCAGTTTTTAGTGTAATAGAACAACTTTTAAGATTCTCATTTTCAACTCCTATAATAATTGAATAGAACTTAATGAACAGTTGAAATGAGAATGAAGGTCGTTCATTCTCAAATGACTCACGTATTTGCATGTATATTTCAAGTGATATTCACAGCTTTGTATGTATGTCTTCTTTCCTTGCTTTAGAAGAGTTGGCTGTTGTTTTTTTTTTCTTAAACTGAAACAGAATTAGTGTTTTACTCTGTCCAAATCCTTGTTGCTTTTTGTTCCAGAGGAAAATGGGATTCTGACTGCTTGATGATTGATGCAATGGTTTCCCAGTTAGGAGAACAAGTTGAGAAACTGTGGCGGAGAGATGAAGGAGGAACTGGGAGATACCCACCTGTTAGTTTACACGTGAGTGTTATGCTCCTTTAAAAAACAAAAAGCAAAAAAGCAAACGAGCAAATGACTTATGGAGGATTGGAGGTTTTTTTTTTGTTTTTTTTAAACTTTAAATTTCTCATTTCAGGCACTGCTGGATCTCTATTTGTTAGAAAACATTGAAGAAAATGACAAACATGCAATTGTATCCTTTTTATTTATTTCTATTTTGTTTTCAATATGTGCACATAAATATACTTAAATGTCACATGGGTGCCTAATAGAACTTACACTCCAAACACAGTGCAAGTGTGAAAAAATTCAGTTCAGAATTAAGTGGTAATCAGAAGCATTGTTTTACTTCTCTGTACTGTGGATTTTTTTATGCTTTGTTGCAAAGTCTTTTCTGGTATGGGCAAACAGGTGAACTAAAGAATTTTAAAGATAATAAGAAAAACATAGTTTTTCTGGAAATGTAAATGCATTTTTTTAAAGCAGCTGTATCTGTAGTAAATGGCAGTTTCCTAGTATGATGCACAAAAAGTGCTGCTTCAGAGGAAAAGGAAATGTAACAGAAGCTTATCAGTACCTTTTTTTTTTTTCCCACCAGCACAGCTAACAGTGATTGCTTTTGTTCTGTTCTAAGTGCAGGCACACAGAATAATAAACAGAGAGAAGCGAAAAGCCAATGTGCAGAAACTTAATATTTAAGCTGCTGAAATATACAGAATTGCTTTCTTGCCTAAGCAAACGGAGAGGGGAGCCAAGAGAGTTCACGTGTTTTAAAAGCTGTTGTACCTTACAGCTGACTTAGAGTATGTTCCTAAAAACATGTTAGAAAGAGAGAATGGCATTACCAAAGAATCATGCTATTTTAAATTCAGATTTTTTTTCACTGAGAGCTAATACATTTTGTAAGGATTTACTTTGTTTTTGCATACTCTGGAAACGAGGAAATAAACCAACACCAGGGAATTTGTAAGCCTTGAGTGTTTCAATGTTTTGAATGCCCATCTGGTAGCTCTTCTGACTAAACAGTGGTCTGAGTTTAAAACTGAGATATTTAAATATCTAAAGTTAACTTTTTTTGAATACCTTACAGAAATTTCTTCCTGGTTATGTACTCAGGATGCAATTTTATGGTTTAGTATTTGGCTTTCTTTGGTTTATAATAGCTTAAAATGGCAAGACTAATCCATTACTATTTTTCTGCTTTCTAATACTCTTACATTCTCATTCATTACAATCTTTTTAAGTATAATGGGATAAATTTTTAATCTCAGAAATATATTTGCCTTAATCAGATACTTGATATCAGACAATTTACTTGCTGCTAGATATCATGCATTCCATTCCGAATAAAACAGAAACTTCAATTGACTCCTTCCCAACTGTTTTTGCTATCCCCTGGGGTCTCGTTAGGCTTATTCAAGGTTTTTGGCTTCTGGATCACAACGATTATGAAGTAAGTATGTTACAGTTTGATTAGGCATACATTACAGTACAAAGCTGTAAACTAAAAAGATTTTTTTTAATTGGTGCTGAGCTCATTAACAGTTGATAAAGGACCAGAAGCTCTATTGTAATATTGTTACGATGCTTTCAGCAATAAATTATGCTTTGAAATTCGGTTTTTATTACTTTGATGGGAAATTGATTACAGAAGAAATCAACATTAATGCTTGTTGTTTAAATTTTCAAAGCCATTTGTTTAAGTCATTTTTAGCTGTTGAACAGTTTCTCAAAAACAATGTTTTGGGTATTTGAAATATTAAAACTATGATCATAATAGTACAATTCAAGGCAGAAGATTGCAAAGGTGACTTTTGAACCTTATTCATGTTCTTTCTGGTGCTGAAGTTTGTTCTTTGCTTTTAATTGTGTTAATATAATCTGGGAGAATAACTTGTCTATTCAATAATGTAGTCATCAAATTTCTGTATACAAATATTACTTTTTATTAACCTAGAAATGTACAAGTTAAAGTTCTTTTAAAACAGTTCTGGATGGCTAACATTTTCTTGTGTGCAAATGCTTAAACATTCTTATTTATATTTCCTGTATCAAATATTTGATTAGTACTAGTACATTTAAAATTATCTAATACACGTTCACTATTATTTAGGAAGCTTTTGAGTGCTTTTATTGCAGAAGTGATTATTATCTATCTTAATAAACCTAATTTCTAACTTTTACAGAATTCATTGGCCCTTCTGTTTCATCCAGCTACAATCAAAACTGTGTCATGGCAACATATGAGAATTATTCAATCGCTCATGTGCCAAGGAGAGCATAGGCGAGCCCTCAAATACATGCAGATGATGAAGCCATCAGTCTCAAGCAGTAGTGAAGTGCAGCTTTTTGTCACTGTGTTGTTGTCCAATAG
Organism: Anas platyrhynchos; assembly: GCF_047663525.1. Taxonomy (NCBI): domain Eukaryota; kingdom Metazoa; phylum Chordata; class Aves; order Anseriformes; family Anatidae; genus Anas; species Anas platyrhynchos. The sequence goes on along the minus strand of NC_092589.1, from coordinate 31,746,521 downwards.
GTAAAGAAATATACCCCACGATGTTAGTATTCAAGGGTGGTGAAAGGTGGAGAACTACTGATGTAAATCACTGTCACTTCAGTTTCCTTTAAGTGTTCAGTACACAGTTTTCAGACATCTTTTGGATTATATGATTAATACTCTTTCTATGTTATAAATTAATAACAGGTGCATGGTGGAGGCTTGGAGTCTGTTGCAGCAACATAGCACTAAGTTAAATGTAGAAGAGCTGTTAAGACACATGTATGAACTCTGTCAGGAGATGGGACTAATGCAAGATTTACTGAAGCTCCCTTTCACAGATAGTGAACAAGTAAGTGTGGACAAGAAAAAAGTCTTAATAACATCTTGGAAATGATAAGAGGCGGAATCATAATAGTTTTCTGAAATGTGTTATTTCTCATAGGAGTGTTTGGAGAAGTTTTTGCAGACCAATGGTGGTGTACAAAATCATGAATTTCTTTTAGTTCACCATCTGCAACGTGCCAACTATATCCCAGCACTACAGTTGAACCAGTCAATGAAAGTTAATCTTATGGTAAGCATAAATGTTCTGTCCAGGGGTGCAAGTTTCTGTAAGGCATTACTATTTTTGATGGTACTTCATAAAAACCTTGTTTTTTTTATTGTTCAAATATGGTTTAAGTGTTTCTTATACCATTCTTTTGAAATACTAGGAATAAGTTTCTACACCTTAAGTTGCAGCTGAACCTAAAGGTTAAACAAAATCTTCCACCTAGTCAGAGCTATTTTGTGAACTTATAAATTGTTAGAGACCAGTTGACTCCACTTAAAAGCTTGAATCTGAGGAATCTACCTTTTGTAACATAAAGCTGTAAATTCAAAATTTCACTGTAGTCCTGCATTACAAAAATAAATTTTTACCTAATTCCTAACAGTCTAAAGCAAATTATTTTTGCTAAAGAAAAGTGTCTTTCAGTGTAAATGGTCTGGGTAAGGCAAGAATACAGAAAATGCTTAAGCTTAAATAGTGTGTACACAGTGTATATGTAAGCTTAAATACTGTTTGTTCAACATCAAGGGATTTTAACCCCTTGAAGAACTCCAGCTCCAGAAACTAATGAATGAATTCTGTATGATTACACTGAATTAACATTCTTGCAAAGTATTCAAGGACACGAGCAAATTACTGTGAGATGCTATAGAGCATGGTCTTTGTTTGGTTTGAACTGTTTTTTGTATGCATGTTGCTACTACAGTAAATATCAGCCAGTCTTGCCACTTAGTTGTTCAGATATGTATGTTATATACATACTAACATAATATATACATATTAACATATTAATAACATAGGTTATTAGAAGTTGCTTTGATCCTTTCTGTGGAATGAAGAATATGTTGTATGTCGTCTCTTGCATCTTCCATGCAACTTTGTTTTTCTGAGAGCAGCCTGGATGCATATCCAGATGTAAAATTTTATTATTTTTTTTTAACTTTCCAGTATGAGCTCTGTGATTCCACAATTTCCATTTTACCTCCAGTATGAGAAAAATAAAATCAATTTTTATCTACTTTCTGTTTCTTAAAATAACTCAACATTTCACATGTCTATGTGAACTTCTCTTACAAATCGATGTGTTTGTTTTCCAGGGCCTTAATTTTGCAATGTATCAAATCTATTAGATGGTATTGGAAGTTTTAGGTCCTGCATTTGAAAACTTACCTGTCTGGAAGATGTGTATAGGTAGCTTTTTCTTACCTGTTTGAATATTCAAATTATTTTGTCTAACATAATTTGCAGGTGCCTTGTATATAAGGACATCTCAACCCTTGGTTTTTCAGAAAACCAAGGTCCATTGTTACTCTTTGGTAAGCTATTTGAGAGTGGGAATTGCAGGTGACAACATGCGTAGCAGATTGAGTTTGTACAGAGTGCCAGAACTCCTTCAACTTAAGGTTGTAGGCTCACTGTTTTGGAAGTCTTCCGTCTGCGTGCTAAAAATATTAGGCAGAATTGGTGTTTGCTGTTGGGTAGAACTTGCTGTTACATGCAGTGGATGTATTTTTAATGTGTCTTTAGAGGAAATGTATTCAGTAATTAGAATAGCACAGATTACAATGAACTTTTTGTAATTAGTTAACTTTTTATAAACTTTTTCCTTTATTCTTTTAATTTATCAGCATGATTGCGATTCTCGCTTGAAAGAGAGAGCAGTTACCAGAAATTCTATATTAGACCAATATGGCAAGATCCTTCCTAGAGTTCAAAGGAAGCTGGCTATGGAGAGAGCCAAGCCTTACCATTTGCCTTCTTCAGTCTTAAGAGAAGGTAAGTTTTGGGGGGAAAGTTTAATGGACAACTTACCACCACTTGGATTACATAAGGCTAATATTTTTTCCCCTCTTACTTTACAGTATCAAGACCAAAGCCATTATCAACAGTAGCAAAAAAAGCTAATGCAGAAAGTGTGCATACAAGAGCAACTTTCATCAGTGATGTGTTCTCCAAAATTGGAGAAGTATGGGTAGGAAATGAGCAGAAAAACAGTTTTGCACAAGACGATAGGTAAGAAGCGTTTTAACAAAGTTAAGTCTTCAGATAGGTGTTTGGATAGAGATTTTAAAAAAATGTTTGTGTTTTGTTTTCTTGGTGTTTGAGAAAGTGGACCTTGAATAAAGTTTTGTTTGGCTGCTTTGCATATGTAAAGTAGAGTAATTATTATTAAATGTGAGAAATAATATTTTGAGAAAGTTTTCTGTTAATAATCTTACTTATGCAAATACGTATTTTTATGGTGTTAAATGTGTTTACGGAATTTAAGATAACTGAAACTAAAACTTTGCCATCAGTCTGTTGTGTACAAATTTTGATAGATGCTGTTGTGTGATCAAGTACCACTCTTACCACTTTGTGTCTGGTTTCTGTTTTAGTTTCAGCTTTTTAACTTAGAAATAGGTAGAATTACAAACAACAAAAAGGGTCTAGTAGTAATACTAATAATAATGATTTTCTTGTAGGTGATATCAGAATTCAAGTTTATTTCACCATATGTTTGTACTGCAGGTGAATGAAAGTCAATCATGTTTTCCTTTTAATTCCAGTCCTAGAGTTACAGAACCACCAGTCATAATGAATCAACCTCTCCCTGATGCAGAGTTGCCTGAGGCATTTATTGGGACACCAATTACAAAATTTTCACAAAAATGTTCCAGGTAAAGTAGATCCACAGAGAGAATGTTCCAAAGATAAGGGGGAGGGAATATTATTTTGTGTGGCTTTTGTCTTAATACTGTAGAAAATAAGTAATACTTATTTTTGTCCTATGGAATTACTAGTTGGTACTAAATGTAGTTAGTAATACTACATTTAAATTATCTTGAGAAATAAGATGCTTCTCATTTGTTCTTGTGTTTTCAGAGTGTTCTGTTTTCAAATTGTTCAATAGACAGAAAACCAAAAATCAACATAAGGGTGCAACTAAGTGGAGAATTTGAATTGGTCCCAGCATTGAAATGCAGATTAATTCTTTTGACATGAGAATTATGCTACTTTATGTAAAATCGGATTACTCTTGCCCCAGAGGCAGTAATTTAGGAAATAAAATACAAAATGTAAACAAATAGTTAATAAATAAATAAATAAATAAAAATGCCTGTAGCTTGGACCTGAGCTTGATACCCTCACTGCTGCAGTAATGTATACACATTTTTTGTCCATTGTATGTTTTAGTTATGTATCATCTCAGCTGTTTTGAACACAACGTAATTTCGTTTCTATTTATTAACTTTCTTACTTTAAATTTTGTATCTTAACAGATTGCTGGATTCGGTGGTTCGCCCTGTTCCTTCATGTTCTCCAGCACAGGATGATAGCTGGCAGTCACCATGCCTACCTTCTACTTCACACATGGCATCCAGCCCACTGAAATCAAACATACGTGGTTCTATCCCACAAAGAAGAATTGCAAGAGCATCAGAACTGGGTTTACTAGAGACTCCTCTTGTGGTTAAGGTTTGTGTTTTAAGAACACAGTAAGAACCAGTGAACCAAACCAAAGCCTGTAAGATTTAAAATGAAACCGCAGTATTTAACACAAACAACATGGGTTTCAAATTTTAATTTGCATGTGGTTATTATATATACGGTGCCTTTGGAAGCAGTGCATTGGTAAGTCCTGAAAAGGAAATTTAAAATTGGACATTTAATTCTGATTTAATTGTAGAATACACGTTGTCCAATAACTCATGGAATATGCTTGTTTTCATTGCCATGGAACAAAGTTAAAACGGGACTTCTCAAAGTACTTAACATGCAGTTTGCAGCATAATCATCTCATTATTTAAGCATTTAATACCTCTGTCTGACTTGTGTATATATAGAAGCAAGAATGTATACACTTCAGTTTATTAAGTGTTAAGTGAGTAACAGCTGTGGTTATCTGCAGGTGTCGTGTCAAATTCAGTGATCGTTTGTTGCAATAACTAATAATAATTTCTACAGCAATGTACTGTATTTTCATTCACTGCCATCAAACTGCATATTTTGTAAGAAAATAACATTTGGCATATCTTCTTGGGATGTTTTTTTTTTCCTTTGCCTACCTGAACAAAATAGTTGTTACTCTGAATTATAAACTTTTTACTAAGTTTTGTTCATATTGTTAAGCTATTTTCAGTATCCTTAACTTTTAAACCTTTTAATTTCTGAAAAATCTTTTTTATGAGCTGGAATAAGAAGACCTGAATGCTCTAGATAAATTGGTATTTTTACAGCTGACATTGCAGCTTAATTTCATGAAATTAATTTGAAAAATAACATTTTGTTTACATTTTTAAAACAAGAAGAAAAAATGGGGAAAAAAGGCAGGCAAAAGAGGCATAGAAAGCATTGTTTATCATTATGGTTTTCATACATTTGGAAAAAGAGAGCATTGTAAAGGCTAAATTTTGTCCTCTATGCTGTTACAAATCGCGTTTGTAGTTGAAATGAATGTTTTTGGCAAGTGAAGTCTTCTCTTTTAAAGATGTAACTAGTTTTAAAATAAATATTTTTATATCTTTTCATAGAGAGCTAAAGTTTTGGTGACATCTGCTGCTGCTCCTGGTTTTCCTGGGTTTACTCCTCAGTCTATTTTGAGATCCAGCCTTCGCACCACACCCCTAGCAACTCCCTCTGCATCTCCAGGGCGATCAGTTACTCCTCCTTTACGAGCAAAGGAACTTAGAATATCTTTCAGAGAAGAGAACTCAAATGTAAAATGGACTGTTGGGGTAAGCTGGGCTGCAGTTAATGATTTTTACAGTTAAAGGCTTTACAGACTCTGGTTTGATTTTCATATTCATTAAGTATTTTTATTTTATTAAAATAAATTTATTATTTCATATTTATTAAAAGATTTGCCAAAACTTATTATAATGAGAATTGGAATTGCAGGTCATAAGGCATATTTGCATTTGTTCAAAAAAGGTTGTGTTAGACCTGCGGGCATGTGATGTTTCAGGAGCATATTTTGTAATAAAGATCAGTGGCGTTGATGGTTCTTAGGTGTTGTTAAGAGCTGTGGTTGTTCCAAATTGCTAATTCAACTTCCTGCTGTATCTCATTGAATAATGATGTGGCAGAAAAGTAGTGAACATAGACTCAGCTGGTTGTTCTGAAGTGACAGATATTTTTTAAGCTTTGTGAATTAAACACCTTTGAAAGCAGTAGAAGCCATGAGCTGCATTTACTTCCAGTCTGCCTTTTTGAGAGTCTGTGTTTACTTAAGATAAAAATTGACTCCTGATGAAAAGAGCTGTATTGTCTGTTGTTCAGGCCTAAAGTTCTTAGTTTTGTTTCTTGGTTTGTACCAGGGATAGCATTCATGTAGCTGTCAAATGAAACTTCTTCATCTGAGAAGTTGCTGTGTTCTACTCCTCCCACAGTCTTACTCTGTTGCTTTGATTCCCTGATCCAGCTCATCATGCTGTTTCAGAAGTGATGTATCAAAGTCAGGAACATGTGCTAGTATGAATGAACTTTCCATACATGTATTAGTACAACTTGTCATTGCAATCAGCGCTTTATTATCTTTTATTAAGCCTTTTATTAGAATACCTGAGTATTCTCAGCTATGAAGAGAGATTCGGTTGTAACAAGTTCTCTTTCCTATATAAAGTTTTACTAATTGCAGACAGTGGCCAGTTTAATTTACTTGTTCCATGCTGTAGGCATACTGTACTCTGAAATAGGTTGGTAGTGCATACAAGTTGAAACAGCAAGCAGTGAAAAGAAATCTTGAGATAGAATTTTTAATTAAGTTCTCTCTTTTTGAGAAAAGAGTAGCGAAACTGTGAGCAGACTTGACACTAGAAGCAAGCACTAACAAGACATAGTTTTAATTCTCTAAGGTCGTGGAAACTGAGTAAGCAGTCAAAAGCATGGTAAATTTGTGCACTTGGCTTTAAAAGCTATGGTAGGTAGTGCTAGAATGAGAAATAGTTTTGCAGTACCTTGCTTAAGGTGACAGTTGTAAAACTTAACCAGACATTGTTACTTTTTTTTTTTTTAAGGTAACAGAAGATGATAAAGCACAGTCTGGAGCTTCATCTGAGCATCATCGTAGATTGGTGGAGGATGCTTGGTCTGAGTGTAGAGAGAAAACTCCTCTGTTTACTCTGAGGAATCCCGAGGATGGTCATGCTGAAATGGAAGAGTCTTTAGAAAGCACACCTGGAGGTGGTTTGGAGAAAATGGATGTCAGTAAAGAAAATAGTAATGTCTCTGCCAGGTCAGACCAAACTACGTTGGAATATCATGATGCAAAATCACCTGGTGATTTTGAAGATGATGTAATTTTTATAGCTGCTAAACCAGCTAATTCTTTCACCGAAGAAACTGCTGATTTTCAAGAACCAGAGAGAGAGGACCGTGGAATGGGTGAAGATAAACCTTTCCAGATAGAACAAACAGATTCATCAGAACCAAGAAAAGAAGCTGGTGTGTTCCATCATATGCTAACTTAAGTTTTTGAATTAATTTTTCAAATGTCTTCAAAAGGTTAAATTACTGATGAGTGCAAGAGTTGGTACTGATGAGGGTTCACAAGTGTCCTAGGTACTTTCTTGTCCTAGGCTTTTAAAATTACCTCTTCATTATGAGTCATTTTCCAGATATCCTTGACTTTAAGAATGCGTTATTGATTTGACTGGCATTTCTTCTGTGTAGTTGCAGCTAAGAGGCAGTAGTGATTTGAGGGATCAAAGTTGAAAATTCAGGCTTTTGGCTCTGTCATAGAGGTACTTAAAGGTTTCTTTGTTCTTGTTTTACAGAAATCTTAGTGTAAAATGTATGTTGACTAGATATTTACCACCTCAATAGTCCTCAGTTTCATTTTGGAAATGAATCTGTCTGCTTTTCATTACAGTTGTTCTTACTCATTTTACTGGCACAACAGCTTAGCTTATATAGCCTTTTCCAGACCTGTTTCAGTTGGTCTTCAGTAATTCATCTCAGTTCACCTCATTCAAGCAAGTACCAGGATACTTAGGATGCATTTATATGAAACAGGCCTGCTGGTAGGTGAAAAGGGATGTAACGCACAAGCTGGCGAGCAGTGGTGAAGAGCTGAAAGTGGTAGCATTTTTCATTTTTATGGGAACAGGAAGATGATGTGCAAACACAGCTGAAGTCAATATTTCACAATTGGGTCAGTCCATTCAACTCTAAAAAAAAGTTGCTATATGAGTGTCAGACTATTGCGTCTGAGCTTTTGAAACAGCTCATAGCAGTGAGTGCGTATACTCAAGTATGGGTGCATGGTATGTAGCCCAATTGAGTTCTAAATTTGACATGATCCTGGGGAGAGATTGCTGCTGTCAGAGTTCTTGAGTTCATTTTCTTTGTGAATAAAAGGACTGCACATACATAGGTAGAAGGGATTCTTCTGAATATTTCTAGTAAGATAGGTCAAAATGTCCTCTCGTATTTTGTCTTGTATGTGGACAAGAAACCACAGGTGCTTTTCATTAAAAATATTAGTAAGGTACTAATCATTAAAGAATAACCCTGTAAAGAGGCTTTGTCATTGCTGGACTGTGGTAGAAACAGTTCTGTACAATTTCAGTCCTTTGGAAGCATTAGAGCATAGCTCTCTTTTGGCCAGAGCTGGCAAAATTATCCCAGTCTTGCATACAGTCTGCAGAGGTGATCACTGGATCTGGAGGAAGCAGGCAATAGAAATAAGAAAAGGAGGATGTGTCTGAAATTGAAGCTGTCAAGGTAAAAACATGAGCAAGCATTTGGGTTTAAACAACACCAGTCATTTATTAGAAGGAAAACTCAAGAAATTGCCTTAGATGCATTCTTGTAAAAGAGAGGAAGTACAGTCAGAAATGAGTAAGCATTGCTGAAATTAGATGAATATCCAAAGAGAAATAAGAAAATTGACTTACTAATTCTAAGAACAAAAGATGTTTTCTCAAGTGTGTATGTCATTTGGCCAGTAATAATGTATCAAGTTCAGTTTGTAATCAAAATATCCGTTTGCCTTTTTGTTTTCTTGACTGAGATAATGCAGCAGGCTATTCCAGTTTTACTGTAAAAAATTCAGGCCTATGGATTTGAAGACTTGGTAGCATTATTTTGTTACATCACTGTCCGAGGTAGAACGTGTAAAAGGCTCCCTTTAATTCATACGAACATTTTAAAAGTAATTAAGTGAAATAGGAAAGTCATCTATCTGTTTTATCTATTATTTATCTGTTTTTTTTTATCTATTTTTCTAGGATATTTGGAAGAATCAACTACTGAATGTCCTACCTTTCCTGAGGATGGTAAATTTGTGTTTAAAGCTGCTGAGGCTGCTGCTTCTTGGACTGCAAATGAAGGGTAAGTTTATAAAATGCATCTTTGGGTTTGTGCAACTGCTGACCTTCCTGTGCTTTAAAACTATGATGTTGGTATTGGCTATTCCCTATGTTCTTATGCATAATGGTTTTCCTATTCCTTTCTATCTATGAATATAAATAGTTTGGCACAAATATAACCCATATTGACTAGCTGTCATCCTTTCTTCTCAAATGGTTGTGGACCCCAAAGTATTTTGATAAAGACTTTTTTCAATGGGCCACACAAATCTTTTTACACTTTGAGGATAGATAGCGTGAACGTACTGTCCTGCTTTTGTCTGAAAACTGTGTAGCTAAAAAATTACACCTAAGACTCCTGTAGCTTTAGCAGGTTTATTTTGGGGTTTGAATTCTTTCTGGCATTTATACACTTAACAGTACAAAGAAAAGAGAACTTAATTAGCATCTACTTGTTTATAGAAAGGGAAGCAGTTTTTTCACCTGCACAACTGTTTCTTAAAGAGATGAAACGGGAATGTTAGTAATGAAAGAGCCCTTAATTTCATGTGGTAACTTATGCTGGTACAAACCTGTTCAGGTTGTTCTAAGCTTCCAATATAGCAGTTGCGTTCTTTCTACAGAAAGCAAATTATTTACTAAAACTTCATTCTTATGGAACTAGTGTTATGTAGCTGGGAAGAATATTAAGAATATAATTCATTGCCTAAAATGAGTCACAAATTGGGTGTAGGTAAGTTGGGTAAGGAATTTCTAGTTTTAATCAATTCATTCAGTTTTTAAACTTGAAGACTTTACAGTGAGGGAATGTTTTTGTAAACCTCTTAAAGGTATCTTTTGAAGCTTAACAGTGAATTCCTCTCTTTTTTCTCTGTCTATGAAGTGAGACAAACCACCAAGAGCCTAAAATGGCCTCTACATCAGAAGAAAGAGACATACTGCCTGTAGTAAATCCCCAGCTTTCTGAATCCCCGGAGGCAGACAGCGAATGTATGTATAGTATGTTGGAGATGTTATGTGAGTTAATGTGACTAACCTCCTGAAGTTAAATGAGCATTTTGTCATACCGCTATGTGTCTCTAACTGAAATATTAGTAGGATATTACTGCTATTTTTTGTTAACCCATACAGAGAAGACATTCCTCAAAGGAAGTCCATGTAGAGAATGTGTGGTGAATGTTCCTTTTGATCTTCAGAAAATTGGTAAAATTTAAAATATTAGAAGGAAAGCTTCATATTTCTTTTAATGTTGTACCCCATTTTTATATTGTTTGTAATGAGATCTGCTACTCAATTTACTATTTTAAACAATAATGCATCCTCAATATGAAGGCCGTGAAGCATAGCTAGCTGTCAAGGTGCCTTTTCAGCCAACCTTTCTTCTGTTCTTTTTCTCTATGGCAGCTGACTTCCCCTTCCTACTTTATTTCTTTTTTTTTTTTTTTTAATTTATTGTGAGACTACCTCCTAGTTTTTGGAGAAAGCCCAATACACATGGTAGGATGGTGAACTGTATTGTTTGTTATTGCTCCCTTTGTTACTTCCTGTTGCTTAAACCTGTGCCATTCATTCAATGGTTAAGTTTAAATGATGCAAATCTCTTCCAGCTGTGATAAGTATCCTTGACAGTGAGGACGTGGTCAGTACCCATTCAGAAAATCGTCTTGAAGGAAAGTATGTGGATTTACCTGAAGAACGTAACCTAGATGAAATTGAAGAAAATCTTCCCTTTGTGCAGGAAGAAATGCATGTTTCTAATAATCTTCCAAAACCTGAAGAAATTCATGTAAGTGAATTAGTTTCTCATTTTCTACAAAATAGAAAATGCAGCAAATTTCAGGACAGTCTTGTCTTAGAGTTAAAAGGTACACAAGAACATCTCAGCTTCTTGAGCTTGCTAACACAGGTTAACCTCACTATGTAAGGGTGGACAACTTTTTTTCCTCTTGTATTTTCTGTATGCATAACACAGAAGAGAACCTGTCAAGATTTGGGTCATTGAGATCTCCAACAACTTAAGAAAAAAAAAAAAGCCCCTAAACCCTGCATTCATTTGATTTACTATAGCTTAAATGTTTTTAGGTGACTTCTAATATATATATATTTTTAAAGAAAACATGAAAAGTTGGGGAAGCTGGGGAGGGCAGTTTTTTCAATACAGCATAACACTTAGCAAATGACAAAATTATTAGGTTAGGGTAACCTAACTCATTTTCAGAGCGACTTAGGTGCTTATATCCTTTACTAGTTTTTTCTTGCTAACATAATTCATTACTGTGAATTCTGTTTTAATTTCATTTTCAATATTTTTTCAGCTACTTCAAAGATTTTTTCTGTAAAAGCACACATTTTTTTAACATCTTAAAATGTTGTTAAATATGAAATTTAAAAGGTTGCTCACATGGACTGAAAACTAGAACTAAGGTTTCTACAGTTATCCCTGATTTTTCCTGTTTTCCTCACCTTACTGGAGCTGATTTGTTATTTGGATACAGGTGCATGTCTTCAAAGTGCCATACGGAATACACTGTCAGTTTCCTTTCGGATATTCTCTTATGTTTTGTGCTCAACATAAAAGATCAAGTATCTCATGTGGATCTAGAAGGAAAGAATAACCATCCAGTACAGGGAACTACAAAAAAATAAGACTAATTAATTACATCACATGTGTTATTTCACCAAATCCAAGTGATTCCTTGAAGTGCAGTATTGAGTTTGCCTGCTGTGATATCTAGCCCATTTGACTAAATGTTGAATTGTTGCAGGCACAACTGTCAGGGCAAACTTTAAACTTTGGGGGGTGTAATTGTATCTTACTGTGTTGGATGCAGTCAGTCACTGTGGATGTGTAGTCAGCCCAAAAAGTACTATAGTGTGATGGTTACTGCCGGTTGTGTGTACAGCTTGTATTGTAAAACTGCTCCCCTTGTTCATGGGTGGTAGCAAATCATTAGTCATAAACCAAAATATCAGAAATGGAGCGTGTGATTGAATACACTGAATATTCTGTTCTCGGTTCCTCAAATGTACAAACCTCATCTGTAGTAGAGAGTACACTATTTGTTTTTAACTTTACATTCAGTGGTGATCTAAAAGGAAAAGCAGCATTTTACTGTCCTTAATTTCATCTGTCTCAGTTTGAAGCTAATCTGGTAATCATTAATGCATTAACATACTTTTTTTTAACTTAGGTTCTGGAAGATGATGCAGTTAACGCGCAAGCCTCAGAAGAAGCACCTGAAATGTCTCCATGTAGTGAACTACGTCCATCAGGCAATCTTCAATACAGCTATGATGCTATAGAGCAGCAGTTTGCATGTGATTTGCCTGATAATAAGGATGATGAATGTGATGCAGCTGAAGGAGATGGAGAGCTTTTTATATCTCAGAGTAATTTTACTTTAGTGTTGGAGGGAGAAGAAGGTGAAGGAGAGATGGGAGACCCTGAATTAGTAGATACTTCTAAACCAGCTGTTAACACAACAGATGAAAAACCCATGAACAGTTTTGGAAATACTGAAAATGAAGAACATGTTACAAACTCAGTGTCTACTGTGACTAGTGACCAGGAATCTCAAAATATTGCCGAGTCACTCCCATATGTGCCTGAACCCATTAAGGTAGCTATTGCTGAGAACTTACTGGATGTAATCAAAGACACAAGAAGTAAAGAATTTACATCCGAAGTTGTAGAACAATCTATTCATGAAAGCATAGGTAAAAAGGTAACTAGAATGCAAAGGTCAAAATCTTCCTTAACAACTGTGCCAGAAGGAGTGGAAGATGAAACCAGCATACATCAAGTAGAGTATGTTGTCACTCCAAGATCACGCCCAAGGAGACAACTGAATAGAAGTTTAGTTATTCCATCATCAGGTGATCAGCAGCTACTAAAAACAGACAAACCAGTTCTATTTGGACTGTCTCCTAGGAGAAGTACCAGGCGAACAAAAGAAGCACCTGAGACTTCTAGTCTTCTAAGAGTAGAAAATACTCAAGATGAGCAAATACCTGTAACCCCTGTTACCCCGAGGAGAGGTAGGAAGCCCAAACAGACTAATTTAGAAAAAGTAGCGAGCAGCCAATCTGATGGACAGACATTGTCCAGCAGTACACAGTCCATAGCCACTACTCCAAGAAGAGGATTAAGGAGAGTAAAGGAAGCTGCATCTGAACTCTTGGAAGAGGCTAAAGAGGAAACTTCTCTTGCTGAAGGTAGCATTATTACTTCTGCTACTTCTAGAAGGACTAGAGGAGGAAAACGTTCAGCAGGAGATCAAGAAACTGGCCAGACTGGCACTGATCTTAGGATAAAACCAGCAGTCAGTCCCAGTAGAAGTATAAGAAAATTAAAAAGCAGTAATTCACAACCTATTGAAAATACTGTTGTGGAGCAAGAGGTGCAGCCTAGTGATCAACTTCTTTTACCTGTGCCAACGAAAAGAGGCAGAAGAAGAAAAACGAGTTCATCGGATCTTTCAGAAAATTCTGACCTTGATCTGTCAAAATCATCAGTTCCTCAAACAGAACTCAAACTTCCTGTGACTCCTAGAAGAAGTGTTAGGAAGCTGGTACGGAATCTCTCAGCAGACATTGAATCTGCCTCTACTCAGGAAGACATACCTTCAGGTGAGAAAGTGGAAGTCGTTGATACTCCTAGGAGAAGAGCAAGAAGGGTTGCACATGCTAAACCAGAAAAAACAGATGCTCTTGAGAGAACACCTGAGCAGCCAAATGAACAATCAACCACACCCAGGACTGCAGTAAGGACAGGGGGTCGGGGCAGAAAGAGGCAATTGCCATCGATATTGGAGGAGAGCACAGGGGAAGAAGCCTTCCCCCAAGGACCCGATGGCAGTCCTTTGCTGCTCACGGATGTAAACACATCAGGATATGATGAAGCATCAAGAACTCTAACAGATCGTATTACAAGATCCCGTAAAACTAGTGTGCATCAGAAACTGTCTGTTGAGGAAAATGAATCCTTCCTTTTTTCTCCTCCTCTCACAAAGCTGTCAAAGAAAGTTAAAGGTAGGTGCAGCATGTTCATATACAAAACAGGGTATGTTGCTGTCTTGTAAATGACATAAAACAGACTGTTTTATGACCCAAAGTATGGCTTTTAGTATTGTAAATAATCTAACTTTACAAAAGTAAAAATTTGGAAATTCATCTTTTTGCCTGAACTCCACATGCTTGGCTGGCCAGTTGTGGGGGAAGCAAGTGATGAGGCTGAAACAATTCAAATAGACTGAAATAAAATTTTACCTGATTATTTTTGTCATGACCTTAATTCCTATCAACTTAGAAGTCTAGGGGGACATCTTTTCAGTCAATTGTCATCCGTTCCCCCACATTGCAGAAATAAAGGAGGCATCCAAATTTTGTTCAGTTTTTAATGTAAAATGAGCTGCATCTTGCAACATGCTAGACAGCTGATTAAGTATGTGATTGTTTCTTTTTGGCATATGCTTTGCTAGTGAAGTTATTGCATACAGAGTTCTTTATGTTAGCCAACATGATTAATTTTTTTTGGAAATCGGTGAGGACACTTGATGCTGATTGAGCAAAACATCTTTGACTATGTAGGTACAAATAAAATCACTGCTCTAGTTCATTGTTTCACAATTCACTATAAAATGATGGATTCTAAGAGGCAGTTATGAAGAAGTACCTCCACACTGAGTGTTTATAAACTTGATTGGACCCTTTATTTTAGGAAGCTATTGTACTCTTTATTATCAGCTCTAATTTAACATCACTGTACTTTATAACATACATGCATGTTAACAATTCATTATCATTTTAGCTGGAAAAGCAGACCATCCTGTGCAGCTTAAGGATTTAGACCCGGACTTGTCTTCTCAATTTGTCTTTTCACCCCCTCTTTTGAGGTCAAGGAGAAAAAATGTCTCTAGTATTTCCCGAATTGTGAAAGAACCGGTAAGTAAAAACTGTACTTGTCTCATATTTTTGACTTCTACTCTGTATCTCTTTTTGAAATCATACTTCTCAATGCCTTGTCTTTTTCCTTGGAAGTATATCTAAAAAGAGTTTTAAATCAGTCAGCTAGCAAAAGAAGTTTGTTGCTTTAAGAAAATTAGCTACAAAAGTCAATTTTGAATCTATGTAAGTTGAGAACCAGTAAGTGTTGCCCTGCCTTTAACAAAAGACCAAGTGTCTTTCTTTATCTTTAAACTTAGGTGGTGTGTTATTTGTTAATTTCCAAATTTGAACTTTTAGGATGATACAGTAATTTGAGATGGAAGTTTTTTGTTTTTTTTTTTTTTAGAGGTGCTTATGGAAATCATAGTTTTATTATGATTTCTTATTGAAAGAAACATTCATTTGTATTCTGTAGAAGTGTAAGAATGCGTGCACGTGAGTAACATTTTTTTGCCATACCATAGGAGCTTCCATCTAAAGAAGAGGAGGATACCAAATCCATAGAGTCTGTGGGAAAACAAAAATCGAAGAGGGGTAGAACTGCAAAATCAAAAGCGAACAAAACAAGCAAGTATGAAACTCTTTTAAAATACTTAGGTCTATTTCTTGTGGTAGTCATTCTGTTAATAGCTACCTAACTTGAAACATCCCACTTGGCTATGTAGCAGTCCAGAGCAGTCCAGCTCGCTGGTCTGATAGACACATTTTTCCCCATTTAGTGATTGTGTTTTCTATTGCTAGCAGAAGAAGGGGATAGAAAACGGTGAAAGGTTACTCCTGTGTTTACTCGATGGTGATGTGCTCTTAATTCATCTTATTCCATCTAAAGAAACCACAGCCTTAAGGTCTTTAGTTCCTTATACAAGGCAGGAGAGGGTCAGACAATGAATAAAGAGAAGGTCTTGTTTCTGGACCTGTTTTCTGGTTCTTTCTGGAAAATCACAGAATCACAGAATTTCTAGGTTGGAAGAGACCTCAAGATCATCGAGTCCAACCTCTGACCTAACACTAACAGTCCCCACTAAACCATATCCCTAAGCTCTACATCTAAACGTCTTTTAAAGACTTCCAGGGATGGTGACTCCACCACCTCCCTGGGCAGCCTGTTCCAGTGTCTAACAACCCTTTCAGTAAAGAAGTTCTTCCTAACATCCAACCTAAAACTCCCCTGGTGCAACATAAGCCCATGGTTAATTTGAGGACATTTGCCTCTTAGAGCTTGCAGGGGCCTTAAAATCTCATCTGAATAATGACTGGGAGTGCAGAAATTAAAGAAATGAAAAGAAATGAAAGCAAAAAGTTTATTTATGTACCTTCTCTGCCTCATTGCTGTGTAAAAAGAAGCCCATAAATTAATTTGTTGGCATTGATTTTATAATTCCACTTTTTTTCCCCTCTACTAACTATTGTTGATAATCAATTTGACACTTGCTGGTTTCACAGAACCACAAGAAAGGAAGGTTCTTGGTCACCTCCACCAGTAGAAATACAGTTCATTTCTCCTTTTACAAGTCCAGTGGATGGAAAGAAAAGCAAACAGAAAGAAACCACAGATGCGACAGAGAAGAATCTACGTAAGAACAAAAAAAGACTGTCTAATTTTCCAAAGCCAGTTGTGCGCCGGAAGATGCTGTAACTGTTTTTTAAGTTTGTAATGTACACCACTGTTTGTAAAGTCATCAAAATTGTGTGGATTAGTAAAAATAAAAAATAATCATCTAATTTGGAAGAGATAATTTATATAAATTATTGTAAAATTTCATAAACAAATGGTCTTCAATAAGTAACTCCATATGGAGTGTGATTTCCTCAGTCAATGCAGTTTTCTATTTTATATTAAGACTTCATACATTTATATAATATGTAAATACAGCTTATTTTAGGAATGTTAAATAAAAATGTATACTTCACAATATGCTTACTGTCTGATAGCTTTTTAAGGGAATAGTGGGTTGAATGGCCTGTATCTCTCAAATTTTAATGTTGGTTTGCAAGAGTTGTTAATATTGAAAAATGAGGCCAAAAGTTTTTAAAAGTTTGCTTAGAACTACTATAACAAACACTTAAAATGTACTAGTTTAAGTTTTATAGATGATGTTTGACTTTCTGGCACAAATAATTGGGCTCATGAATACAAACTGGTAATTACTTACATTCACGGTTAAGTTGTACTGTATTGAAGTCAGAATGTAAACAATTGTATTTTAAGCTGTGCAATATTTTTTTTGTATTTGTCTTAAATTTGGGAAAAGCTGCTCTTCAGTTTATAAAACTAGATCACATCTCAGATGTTTCAGTATTTTTTACAATTTGTTATCAGCAAAAAACTATAGAGTTTGATGCTTACAATAGCATATCAAATTTAGAGGGATATTGCCCACATAATTTTGGCTCAAATTTCAAAGTATTTTCATAAGATTGATACGAATACAACTATAATTGAAATAATTACTGCCTGTAAACATTTTGCAATATTTGAAGTCTACATATCACAGCACTGAAATGAAAGCTTGATGGTAAAGCTAACTTAAAAGTCTGAAGGTACCAAAATGTACAGAAATCTTAGTTACAAACCATATTTTTGAATAATGATCTCATTAATAATCTTGGCCTATGGAGTAAATGTCCCTATAAAATTTCAATTTGTAAGAATAGATGAAAAAGACTATTCTTTTAAAAGCAAACATGGAAGTACTATTTTGATGTGCGGTCTTTTAGACAATGGATTATTTTTATGTATGTTAATTTATATATGGATGCAACTTTGAAGACTACCAAATGGTGGAACCTGACATTAAACTTTTTGATTAGTAAAAACTGCTACAATTACTTTAAGAAATAATTTATTGGTTAACTAACACCTTGTACATAATGAATGAATGTATTAATAATAGACTAAGCTTGTAAAAAGTGTCTTTTGGGGCCATGATTTTTCTATCTCAGAGCAGGATGTTCTAGAAAAGTAGCTGCATGCACTTTAATTTTCTTCCTCTTGGGAGTATTCATGACTGAATGAAAGTTTATAAAAATGCCAAATGTTGACAGCGTGAAAGTGGCAGTTCGAGTGAGACCTTTCAGTCAGGTTAGTAGTTATTTACTCAATACTTTTTAACTTGAGTTCCAATATATATAACCGTAAAGAGGAAAAAAGGGGGTGGGGAGCAGGAGGGTTCTAGCAATATTTTTTAATGCACATTGTACAGACATGCATTGAGTAGCTAAGAAAATGGGGTAAAAGATCAAACTTCAGTAACTGGGGAGGAGAGGGAACACGACTTCAAACCTGAATATATGTTTTGTGTGTGTTGTGCACAGAAGTGTAATGTGTTTGGATTCTTGATCAAACAATTAGCTGTCATGGTAGTGAAGATTGTTTAGTAGGATTTTAACATGAGTCTGTCCTTTATACTTACAAAATATTTTTGTATGAAAATAGAAGAAAACATATTAGCTAATTTTATTGATTGTAGTCATTTTTAGCCTCTCATTTTATAACCTCAGCTGAATTGCCCTCATTTGGCAGTGTTTTGGCAGAAAAACAAACAAAAAAAGCAATAGTAATACAAGGAAATCTGCATGGGATTTAGTAACTTCTTCAACTTTTGTAATAGCCCAGTAATCTTTATTTTAAAGGAGCTTTAATTCTATTAAATGCTAAATGTTTTTCTCCATTTTTATTCAGTTGTTTACATTCAGTGCACATTTCTTGAATGCTGACCTGTATCCCCAAGGAGTGTAAAAAGAATGGGAGAGTAACCATAATGCATTAACAAGGAATGGGATTTCAGAAAGGTGAAGGAAATGGAAGCAGAAATGGGCATTGGGAATGTTTTTGTTAGGCTTACTTCTGTTCAGTTTCTCAGGCTCTAATGGGAAGAAAGAAGATGTCAATGGGAGGAGGGATGAGTTTATAATGAAGTGGAGAAAATAGATTGTACTTGGTTTATTTGGTGCAGGCTTGCTAGCAGTATGTGGGAAAAAAAAAAGTGAAAAACATTTCTGTAAGGGAGAGGAAGATCCAGTCCATGGGCAATGCTTTTCAACGAGGAGTCTGAATTGGGAAGGAGGCTGCTATTTTTAAATTTGTTAAAATGTCTTGGGAGCAAGTGGCTGAGCAGGCTAGGGGTCCTCTTGGACAACTGTAGGCCTCTGCAAGTACGTGTCTGAGAGGAAGGTGTAACAGCTATGGTTCCAGAGAAGGACATGAGGGGCCTGTGAAGGAAAGAGCTGTGATGCAGCAGCATGGTGGGTGCACACAGAAGACCGTAGTGGTAGTTCTCTTTGAGAAACAGCACAGGAAAACTTTGTGAGCAAGATCAACATTTCTTAGGGACTCTTCCGTGCAGTGTATCACTAAATAGAGCAATTATGAAGTCCTTCCATGGGAAATCGAATTGCTTGAGGGTTGTTCTCTTTGTCTTTCTCCCCTTAAGGAATTGCTGGGATTTCTCGTACAGACTGCTAAAAGCTGAAGCCAAATCCCGTGTCTGTACCTTTTGGGGCCTTAACCTTAAGGAAAATTCGTGGAACATTGACTGCCTTAGCATAGTAGGCTCTCACCTTGCAGAAAATAGAATAACATATGCAATGGCAGATTTTATTTCCAGGAAACATAGTAGGAGATATTCATGAAGGGAAAATGAATACTAATAAGCCTAAAAGCTATTGTCTCAAAGGGGCATTTGACAGGATGTTTCAGTACAGATGTTTCCTTGAGTTCCCAGATAACTGACAAAAATGTAAGACTTTTTAAGTATTTAGAAGCCAAAGGTGATGGAAGTATTTATTCTGGGTTATAATACAAAGGAGAAATACAGCAAATCACTTTTGATAGCCACTTAGCAGTTTAAGCATTAACTGATTCACATTGACTTAGTTTATTTGAATTAATATTCCTACATGCCCAGTGTGCAAATAAGGTCACAAATAACTATATAGCTTAAGCTCTCATCAGAAATTTCTCTCATGGAAGACCACTCTCAGGGTTGGTTGGCACAATACATTTGTTTGCTGTAATTTCATCAGTTCACATGTAACTTATCATAAATAGCTTACGTTGATGATTTACAGTCTTGGTTCCATCTTCTGGTGAGGAGAAAAGCTGCAGGCAGAAGCAAACCCATACTTTTTCATGAGGAGTTAGACTAGTACATTACAAATATTGCCGAGGTCAATCTAACAATACTGTGAAATAACGCAAAGCGTTACTCATCTGTCAGCACCGTCAGGTCTCACTTGGCTTCCTGTCATGTCACGTGGCTCAAGAGCAGACTTACTCCACCAGAACTACCAGTACGTTGTACATTGCTATTGAACTTATTTTAAATCCAGACTAAACCATGATTTTTTTTAGTGAATGACTGCTTGTATTTTGATACTACAATTATAATTTCAATACAGAGAGAGAAGGATGCAGGAAGTAGGTGTGTGATTTCTATGAACTCCAACAGCACGAGCATATATGATCCTAGGAATCCAGGGCACATGAAAACCTTTACTTTCGATCTGGCATACTGGTCTCACAGTGGCTTTCTAAAGGATGAGAATGGCACGTTCATCTCAGCGGGATCCAACAGTTATGCTGGCCAGGTAAGTAGCAGCAATTGTAACTAATACACAGTTGTAGTCTAGTCAGTTCATTTGTCTTTGTTATTAACACTCATGTCAATGGGATGAACTGACTGATGGCATCTTGTTTGCTGGTTTGAAGCATCATCTACATTTTGTCTATGTTAGTCTTAGAAGTTCTAAGAAACCAAGTTCTGTTTCTTAGTTCTGTTTCTTAGAACTTAGTCTTTCTAAGTAAGTTTGCAAATCCCGATTCTTCATTTAAACTGCTAGTAAGTTTGCAAATCCCGATTCTTCATTTAAACTGCTAGTGAGGGCACTCTGACGTGGCAGTAGTGCTTCTGTATGTATTTGCCTGTTCATCTTTCAAGATGATTTATTTGATCATTTTTTTAGAGAGAGGTATTTCGTGATCTTGGTCAAGGAGTGCTGGAAAGTGCATGGCAAGGTTATAACGCTACTCTCCTAGCCTACGGTCAGACCGGCTCGGGGAAGAGCTATTCCATGATCGGGTATGGTGCAAACAGAGGACTGGTTCCCAGTGTGTGCGAAGAGCTCTTCAAAGCAATCCAGAGTCAGGAAAAGAACAAGCAGTACCAGGTGGGATTAGCAACAAACTGTCATTTATTTCCAAGATCTTTCCAGATTGTACTGTGAAGACTTTCTTTAATTTGAATTAGAAAAATTAGAAACTATGAATATATGGAGCAAATGACTATACAAACCATAGTAGGTCTTATAAGTGTTGAATAAAAAGTTGATGGAATAGAGCTAGAATTACAGATGATCCCTAAAAAATGAGGATTTCTGTCACAGGTGTAACTGAAAGTAAGCTGATTTTAATTTTAGTTATGCTTCCTAACCTCGCTCTCTTACAGGGTGCTTGTGAGAAAATTTTTCCAACACCTCTAGTAAAGAAAATCAGTGTTTTCTTCTGTATACCTGTTAAAGAGTTTTATAATGTTGTATCTCTTCTTTAGAATAGGAAAGATGTTTTTAGCCTTGTACTACAGCATCTGTAGCTGCTGGGTGCTCCCACTCCATCTGCATCCTTTTCCACTTGTAGTCCAAGTAACTTTCAGGCAGCAACACTTGGCACATTCCAGCACTACTGTAGGCATTACGCTTCCCTTGCATTCAGCGGTGCCTTCTGTCTACAAAAGTGCCAGCCTGATGACCAAGGGCTACCTGTGACTCAGTCCTGTGTTACTTCCCTTAAGAAAAGAACACTTTCTATTCCATAGCCAGTCTCCACAACTCCATCCCATAGGGCTGCGTTTTGTGAATGTTCTGTGATGTCATCATCCATTGTGTACCTCTGTGATAAGAAATAAAAAAAAAAAAGTGAAAACGCCTTCCTTCCCGGTTCATTAGATCAACCTGGTGATCAACCTAGACCAATCCTATTTGGAGTTGTTACTGCTATTAATGACAGCAATGCGGCTCCTCCTGGCAGCTCCCAGGAGTCTGGGCTTCTGGAGCCCAGCCCAGCATCCCCCAGACCCATTGGTCTCTGTCCCGAGGACCTTTCCCATTTGCAGGTTCAGCCTCTAAGAAGGCTGAGTGTTCATCACACACACTCATACATTTGTAGCTCCCCCAAAATCAGCACAGTCCCAAGTCCAGCTAGCAGGTTGTGCCTGGAGATGGAGCTCCTGCACTCTGAGTCTTTCTGGAGAGTTTCCTCCTCCTCCCTGGTTACCCCACCATGGAGCTGGCTAACAAATGCCACGTGCATGCCCACACACATATGGTTATGGCACACAAGCACCCTGTCTCCTCTGGTTGCTGCCACCTGCACATAGGCCCTGGGGCCATGCCCCCCGGTCCATCTGCAGGCACGTAGGCCCTCACCGCTCCCCCTGTTGCCTCCATAGGCACGTGGGCACGTCTGTCACCTGTGCCCAATTTTGTTTGCTGATGCTCAGCTTGCTCAGTTGCCAGCCCCAAGGGCAACAAGGCCCACTGAGCCATGGTCCCACCAGGTCCCCATGCTGGAGCCATCACTTGCTGTGGTTGCTGGTGCCTCAGGTACAGGGGTTGCTGCCACCTGAGGTCTGACTCCAGTCACAGGATCTTAGACCTTGCAGCACTCAGTGCATGGGGCAGTGAGGGAATTTACACAGCTAGGTCATTAAGGAAGGGTTCAATAAGATAGGACATGCTGCAGTGATCAGACACAGGATTCGGGCAGACAGACATGCTGACAGGCAGCATTTTGTACACAACCAGTCCCTTTCATCCTTCCCTCCGACTGTTCCTCCCTCATCCAGTCTTCCCCTTGTTTCCCCCCACTTGACCTCTCCTTCAAGAATGCAAAATTCATGCACCTTCTTCCCTTTTCTTACCAACTGCAAAATCCAGGCTGGCCCTCCTCAGGGCTGTGCTTGCAGTTTCTTAATGCCCCCTCAGTCAGTCTCCAAAGAGTTTGGGTCTTTGCTGTTGCCTCTGTTACTGCTTCTTGGGGCTTGGCAGCCTTGTGCCTCTGCCTGCTCTGCTTACTGCTTCCCTGGTGCTTGCTGCTGCCTGTAAATGGAAAAGGTCCGTGACCTGACCACCATAATGTAGCAGGTGCTCTCGTGCTATGAGTGCCCTTACACAGGTAATTTGTGTATGGTCACTGATGTTCACTCAGAAAACAGCAATAGAAAAATAGGCTTTTTCTTTGTTAAAATAGTCTTGAAAAGAAATACTGGTTGAATCATCCTGCTAGCTAGTAGTGCTGTTAAAAATTAACATTTGCTCTTCTTGACTTTTCTGCAATGCTGTCTAGTTGCTTAATAACATATAAATAATGTTTTATTGAAACATACCTTAAGATGTAATCTCTATAGACAGCAATAAAGTCTATGCATACAAGGGTAAGTTAAGGAAATGCTGGAGAGGAAACAGTTGTGATAAGGCAGTATGGATCTGATAAATAATTGCTTCAATTGAACTTACGTAATGGGTTGTGATGAACTGAAGATTTGGTCTGTGGAACCCGTGCTATTTTTACAATGGGATGACTCCATTGCAAGGATTTTTTTTTTTTCAAATGCATTTTTTCTTCTCATTACTTCTTGTTTTTACAGATTACTTTCAGTATGCTGGAAATCTATAACGAACAGGTAATGATCTCGTTTTATTTCGGTATTAACAAACCTTAGTTTTCTACATACGTTTCTTGATTTTCTGAATGCTGTAATTTGAAAATAAGCCTTTTTGTTCTCCCAACATGACCCTCCTGGGTGTGTTGGCTGACAAGTGTAGTCAATATCTGGACCAAGAAGAATATTTTTGCTGCTTGAACTAAATGAAAGTCTGGTAGCAAAAGTCTGCTCAGGTTCATAAACTGCTTTGTTATGCTGCTACCACAGTGGGACAGGGAGAGTCAGATCAAAACTAGGCTCTTGAAACAGTGCTGTCTTTGAGAAAAGCTGTCATACTGAGAGCCCATGTCTCCCTTTGCAGTGACAGGTCAAAGTGGGACCTGTGCCCCAAGCCCCAGCAGTGGTTTGGGCAGGAGCCTCAGCTGGCCACCGCAGCCACCTTCCAGCATCACAGCCAGCTGCTCTGCACGCCAGTGGCCAAATTGTTTCATCCTCTGTAGTGCTTTTCTGCTTTAAGTGGCTTTTTGGGGAAAAGAGCGATTAAGATAAGATTTTTACTTTGTTTTCCTTTTGCTGTTGATGTTATCTCCACGTCCTGGCAGACATAGGAGGCATTACTAATTGCAAATGGCTAAGCTGTTTCTCTTAAGCTGGGAGGGACTTCTGAAGATGGTATAAGTCTCAATGAATTATTTCCCTTCCCTTCCTTTTCCCTTCATTAGTTTTGAGCCACGTGGCCAATTTCAGTCAAATTTGATGTAGTGTACAGGAAGGAGAGTGGAAAAACGAATGCACAGGAAAACAAACATTATTAGCTTTAGCAGCATAATAAGCCTTTTAAAACTAATAATGTCATAATTTTGCCAGCATCTTTAAGTCTACAGATATGAACTTTCAACGTAGATTAAATTTAAGTGGAAAGTGGAACTCTCTGGGAATAAGTTTCTAAACACAGTAAAGTCAGAATAGCTGCCACATGATGAGCTGTAGTTTGTCTTTTTTATTATTCTGTCCTTATTAAGAATAGTATTTTTTTTTTATTTTATTTTAGTAACATATTCTAACTACAAATCTCTCACCACAGGTAATAGACTTATTGTCTAAGACCAGGAAGCCCAGTGGGCTCAAGATTAGAGAAGATCGGCACCAAGGTTTTTATGTGGACGGTTTGAAGTTGGTGCCTTGTGATAATTACGCACAGATTGAGAGGTTAATGGATCAAGGGAATAAGATGAGAACAACAGCTACAACCACCATGAATGCCAGCAGCAGTCGATCCCACATGGTCGTCACAATCCAATTCAAACAGGTGCAGTGTGCAGACGCTGTTTGCACTGTGTTTCTTACCACCTCCGGGGCAGAGCCAGCAGGTGGGGAACACACCAGGTTTCCTCACCCCCAGGCTGCAGGGCCAGCCTTGTCAGGTTTTGGCACTTACACCTTGTCACACCACTGTTCTTGGGGCCTAGATCACTGAAGTCAGAGATATCCTAAACCACGGCCTGTTTGCAGATAGGTTCACTATTTAAGGTTCTCTACATCCTAAATGCGTTTCCCAGATACTGCAAGCGGTCTTTAGAAGCATCTGGCTGATGTCCAGAAATAACCTGGGATTTCCACCCCATTTTCCGTGGGTGCAAGGGATGAGTCATATTGCCTGCTGCTTAATTGTGGGAGACAGCAGGTCTTTTTGTTTCAGGCACACCTTTACAGCTCTCACATGTCAAGTAATTCTTAATATATAAAATGATCCACTATTGGTAAGTATCACAAAATATTTACTCTGAATTTCTGCACAGGGTTCCATTTTCTGTATCTTAATACTACCCGAACCATTTATTTGGTAACATTTCCTTATATTGACACCATACCTTCACAGATTTTTCTAGATGAAGCAATCACCAAGCAATCAGTTATAAATCTGGTGGACTTGGCAGGAAGTGAAAGGCAAAAATCATCAGGATCTGAAAAAGATAGATTGAAAGAAGGAACACGTGTAAACCTAAGCCTAACCACGCTAGGAAATGTCATCAGGTAATTATTATTACTTTATTTTCTTTAATATTTGTGAAGTAGAAAACAAATTTCTACATTTGAAAAACAACCTCTTAATTCACGTCTTCCTTGCAGTGTGGTTTAGTAAAAGTACTCATTAATTGAATTCTCACTGTGTTTACGAGATGTACATAAGCACATGAAAACAAAAAATATTAATTTTTCCTGGCTCCATATGTTGTGAGTGCTTGGACTGCCTGCTCATCTTTCGAAGCAGTGGCAGGCTGTGCAGCAGGGCTGAGGTGAGGCAGCTTCACAGGGCTGTTGCTCGGTGCATCAGACATCCAGGCCTTTCTGAAGAACTTGAACTGAGCCATTCAAAACTTTCCTTTCAGTCTGAAAATCTTGACAGCAAATTATTTAGGTGGTGCATGAAGGAGGACTTTTTGTGTTCCCATAATGAATATATTGAAGTTATCTAATCTGTCTCTCTTTTTTTAAATTTTTTTTTCCTAAGCTTGCTTTTTCGTATTTGTACTTATGTTGTTCACCCCTTTTCACTTCACTTTGTTTCCCCGCAGTGCTCTGGCTGAGGCAGCTACGGGGAAGAAAGTGCTGCATATCCCGTACAGGGACTCCGTGCTGACTAAACTCCTGCAATCTGCTCTGGGAGGGAACAGCAAGACAATCATGGTAAATTGATTCTTGAATTTAAAACTCCTCGGTTTACCCATTGAAATAGAATTGTGTGGCTCCAACATTGGTGAAAATGGGCGTAATTTTGTGTTGAGATCGCTTCCTATCTACCATAAAGGTGAAAGCACTTCTGCCACTACTACCAGAACATAGGTATTATTCAAATGGGCAGCACTTCTGGTTATCAAATGCAAATGTGGATGGCACAAAATGTGTAAAACCTAATGCAGACACATACAGAAAACATTTTTTTTAATATAAAAAGTATATAGATATATGTAGCTGTGAAACTCATAGCCACCTGTGTAATATAAAAGTCGTGTTCTTTATGTAAAACTAGGCTGTATAATGATTTTTTTCCTGATTTCTGAGATCATTGTGCTGTGGATCAGATATTGCCTTCCTAAGTAGGAAAATCTTCCATAGGCTCTTTTCTTTGTATTAGGTGAATTGTGTGTTCCAGCATCTTTGATGACTTTTTTTAAAAAGTACCATTAAATTAAAGATGGGAAAATATGAATAGCAAATGTGCAATTGTGTTAAATGCTTATAGTCTTAAAACAGTTTACCTGAGTTTCTTCAAATACTAGCTTTCTTAACTCATTGATGATGATGTGAACAAAGTTCAGGACATATTTTACAACTGTTACTTGTTGAAGAACTATCAATTTTTTATTTTTATTTTTATTTTTTACCGATGCTAGGGTAAGCATTAGTATTACTAATACTACCTGTATCTGCTCATCTTTCTTTCTCATTTCTTATAATAGTGTTAAAAAGTGTACATTCACAGCCAGAAGTGTTTAAGACTACTTTAAAAATCTTATTCAAAATCTATTATCAGTAAATATTTTTTGTGTGTTTACAGATTGCAGCTGTCAGTCCAGCAGACATCTGTTATGAAGAAACTTTGTCAACGTTACGGTATGCTGAAAGGTATACTTCTATAATTTTTTCCTTTCTGGTCTAGGTGCAAATTACAGGCAGATGCTGGGCAACATGAGAAAAAATACCAATTCTAAGTGATCAGCAGCTCAGGATGAAGGTAAAGTTAATCTGTGAATAAGCAAGAGCGGCGTAGTAAGAGTTTATTCTTATTCGTGAATGGCTTATATTTTTAAAAAACTGAATTGTTTGGCAAGGGAACTATTTTTCCCTGGGTCTCTTTTCTGAAGGAGAAGGCTCCTGCTCTCCTCCTTCCCTTTCTCAGGCTCAGGAGAGATAATCTCTCGCTTTGTAGTCCTTTCACTGGGGAAGTCCTTTCACTGTTAATCCCCGTATCAATTCCTTCTTACTCCAGCTCCCACAAGAAAAGGTCAGGCAGTTACACGTCCCTTATCCCGAAGCAGACCGTGGCTCAGGGACATTGCATCTGCAGCATCCTGGCTGCCGGCAGGTGTCAGGAGCAGGAGATTTAATGTTCTCAGCACCAGTTCAGTTCTGCAAGGAGCTGAATTGCTTTCATGTGCTGATGAGTGCCATGCATCTGAGCCAGCTCCTTGTGGGAGCAGCTGGAGTCCACCTGTGTATTTGCCAGCAGACCTGTGGTGCCCGTGTTTATGGGGAAAGAAGTCCCTCTTTGGGGTATCCTGTCCCTCATTGCCCCACACACTGGAGGCACTGCAGCTGTGGCAGTGGGTGCAGGTTAGGGTAAGATGCAAAAGATGGGCAAAATCAAACTGGGCTGTGATTGCTGTAGCAGTACAAGAGAGGACATCAAATGCTTTCAGCCCTGGGGCAAAGTTTCTGCAGGATTTTTTTTTTTTTAACTTCTGAAGTTTCAGAGCTGCATGGGATATTTCTGAACAGGGAAAAGAACAAACGAGGAAAAAAAAGTAGTCATGTCTGACAGAAAATCTTGTCCATTGCTGAGATGGTGTTACAGCTTTTTTTTTTTTTTTTTTTTTTTTCCTTTTATGTGTTTTCATATTGAAAAGGACAAAAAAGATCAGGAACAAAGCAGTGGTAAATGCAAGTCCTGCTGAGAAGCTTATACGAGAACTGAAAGCTGAAAATAACAAGCTGTTGTCCAGACTGGCTGGGCCCGGGAGCACAGGGAAATCAATAGCTGATGAAACACGTATGTATTTCAGCATAAATGAATAACAAGTAGATTTGGAGTTTCCAAAACATTATCAGGAGGCCTTTTTGGTAGTCTGTGACATTGGAGCAGTACGATGGAAATGCAGCTGAGCTATGTCCACAGGTGAATTTCTTACAAAGTGGGTGGCAGGGGTAATCAAGGCATTGTATAAAATATTGACCCTGGTGCGCCAGTCCCAAGTATTTCAAAATCACAAGCTCTTGTGGGAGGAAGAGAGGACAGAGGAGTGTTGGAGACCTGCAGTAACCCTGCCCAGCCCTGACGGGAGCACGTGCGTGGCGGTGCCACCCGCCCCTGTCTGGGTTAGGACTCCATCTGCCTCTGAGATGAGGAATGCAAGAACTGAGACTACTGGGAACGTTGTCCCAGATGGGCAGCCCCACAAGGTGGATGTTCTTCCCTCATTGCCAGCTCACCCTCTGCTTTATTTAGACACTTAAGCATTGCTGTGTTTCTGTCTGTTGATATGTGTGTAGTATTTGATAGTAGTGAATTGGGATTTTTTTTTTTTTTTTTTCCCAGATATTATCAAAACAGATGCTGCTTTTAAAAACTTAAAAAGAAAAAAAAAAAAAGGCACTTTGAGAAACAGTTTTTGTTTCATTTATGCATTTGCAGCATTGGTCTGGGCACATCTGGTCGCTCAGTCAGACCCCTTATCAAGTGTCGATGGTTTGCTCAAGGTAAAAGATCAAAGCAAGTCTAAGTAAGGACACAGCAGGCAGGAGTGAAAAAATATTTACACTTTAAGGAATATTATAACAAGATGAGCGTGGACAAACATCAGAGCTGAAGGAAGAGGTAGAAACGTGCAATTGGCTAGTATTTGCATATTCCTTTGAAGAGGATTCAGCCGAGTCAACTCTCGTGCACGTACTGGGCACAGAATATTTTAGTGATCCCCTGTTGGTTAGAAGAGGAGAAGGAAAACTACAGCTTAATTTCCAGTTCAGGATGGGGATAGCAAACCCCATGCCACCTTACAAGGTTCGGGGAGTAAGAGCTTGCTCTGCAAGAGGCCAGGCCACTTCCCAGTGTGCTGCCACCGTGCTGCCGGTCCTCATCTCTCTGGGGCTTGCTGTTTCACAGGTGTATGCCCTGGTTAAAGCTGTCTCTCTTCAGCAGAGCTGCGACTGCTGGAGGAGAGCGAGAGGTGGGTGCGGAGCACGCAGGAGGCGTGGGAGGCTCGCCTGGAGGAAGCCCGGCAGGAGTGGGAGCAGCAGTACGCTGCCGTCACCCAGGCCAGTCTCCCAGCAGTGGGCATCGTGGCTGAACCCAGATGCCTCAACCTCTGCTCTTTGAGTCTGATGTTTTCCCTTTCTTGCAATCTTTAAGTTTTGTTGCTTGCACGCATCTCTGACAGCAGTTCCTCGACACAACACTCACAGGGCTTTTAATCTTGGGTAAAGTGGTGATAATGCAGTCCTCTGTTAAGGGTTCACAATGTCATACTGATTCTTGCTTGAGTTTAGATAACAGAATATTCTGTCTGCTTCTACCGTCAATGTATATTATAGTTTCTTGGATTTATTTTGTGGCTATAAGAAATTATTACTGAAATAAAACTTTTTTTTTTTTTTTTTTTTTTCCTTTTAGTTTTGGGCATGTTTCTGAAAGCAACCCACGCTGACATGAATTCTGTAGCCAGACAGAAGCCTTTCAGTAGGAGGCTGTGGCATGTAAGAGCCAGGGAGTCAGGGAGGGGCTGCTGCGGGAGAGGAGGACCTGGCGATGCTGTGATTAACAACTTGTTCAGCACCTTTTGCAGAAAGGCTGTACGCAGCTCTCCTCCCTGCTGCTCTTCACGAGCCATTCCTGCACTCCTTGCAGGTAGCTGCCACCCGATAACAGCAAGGGGGAAGCCCAGATTGCAGCTATCATACTTGTATGCTATCAGTGCTATATTCAACAGCATTCATCTGTGTGTGTAGATAGCACACGTAAGTAAAGGCATCTGGGGAATTGTTTCCCATTTCTCCAGTCAATCCTACTCCGTTCCCTGCTGTTGGTTCCCAGTCTGCTTTGTCAGACTGCTTCTAGCTGCGTGGAGTAAAGTCTCTGCTCAGACCATGCCTCAGTCTTTGGGACCCCAGTGCTGACAAGGTTGCTGTTATTTTGCTGTAACAAATAATACCTATAATAGCATAAGCTGTTCATTTTTGCAGAAAGCAGCTCTGGGGATAATTCCAAACGAATAGTTCTTTCTTAGTATTTTGTTGCACGGAATAGAACTGAGTTTTGCTAAGACATGAGTTATGAGCTTCATGCACAAAATTGAATGCAGTTCCTCGTATTAATCTCACTGAAGGTGATGTGGAGGTTAACATCATCCTGAGATGCGTGATTTGAAATTGTAACTGAAACATTAAACCAAACCTTTTTTCATCACTTTTTTTTTTAAATCATCTGCAGAGTTCCCATGCATTTCTGATAAACCAGAACGCATTTTTAGGAACTGGAGACTGTGAATGTGTTTCAGAATGCAATCTCCTGTTGAGCATTTGGCATATTGATTTTTTTTTTAGGATATTCTTATGCAAACTGCTCTATGGTCATGATCTATCTTGTACACACACACACACAAAACAAACAAAGAAACAAACAACAAACACCTCTTTGTATAATATTAGCTGTTATTTCAGGAATCCCACTGAAATGACATATTTCTCAATTCTTGCTCAGGAGAGGCGGATGATGGAAACGTTCCCTTATCTCCTGAATATCAATGAAGATCCACAGCTCTCATGGGTTCTCAAGCATTTCATTCAGGATGGTAAATATATTTTAAAGTCCTGAAGACAACATATAAATAGTGCTTTCTGTAATTTAACACTGACATATCAGAATTGCTGTTGCACTAGGTTGCTCAGCCATGTGAGTCATGATTACCTTATTTTTTTTTCCTTAAGCACTTACCTACTTTTACCACTTTTAAACGTGCTTCTCTTGTTTGGGATCAGAGTGGGCTGAAGAATTATACTGTGAGAGTTGTTTCTATTGCAAAAAATGCTAAGATACAATGGAATAATAAGTCACATGCAATAGAAAAAGAAGTCATAAGAAATGGTCTTCTGTCAGCCATTTCTTCCCTGAAAATTGTTGGCTTGAAAATGTGAACTCTTGCAAGCTGATGATCTCACACTATCCACATTCCTCCTTACTGCCTGAACATCTCACCCCTCCTCTGCAGGTTGTGCTTTGCTGGTTTTCCACCACTGACTGACTGAGTGCTGCAGTTAACAGAAATGGGGATAGAGTTGTAGATCTGGTACCCTGTTGCACACAGGTTATTTACTCTGGATGATTTTCTCTGCCATCTACTTGCTGGTAATGGATCCCAGGACTTTCTGGGGTCTCCCACACACAGTTCGAATTATTTATGTGTGCAATCCCAGAGGCCACACGGAATAAATCCTGTTTGTTTCTCAGGATCCAGAGTCTTGTCTTTCTAAAGAGAAAGTAACTGACTATATTGTCATTTTCAAGTAGCAGCACTAATGTGAAAGGCTAGTGCTAAGCAGAGATCAACATAGTGATTCAAAGGAGAAAAAGTAAAAAGTAATGCAAAAACTTCAGCACTGTATACCTGTTGGTGTGCAAAGCACATATAATTTATACTGGAAAATGCCTTTTTATTTATTTATTTATTTTTAAAGGTACTTGTGATGTTGGTCAATCAACCTCAAATGCTATAATCCTAAGAGGTCTGGGGTAAGTACATCAATTTGTAGGAAACAAGATGTCTGCTTTTTTGATCTTCATGTTGTTTGGAGTTGTTTAATTTAATTAAAATTAAAACTAATTAAGTTTTCAATTAAAGGAATTGCATAAACTGCATAAACATGGGTTATGATTATTTTGAACATTTTATGGTATCTGCTAAGGGAAAAGTTAAAAAGTATAACTGATAAGCTTTTATGTTTCTAGAAACTGCCATTCTGGTAGTGGCAAAAACTTGAAGTCAGACTGTGGCAACTGCCTCTTGAATGGCAGCCTAAACTTAATGAATGGCAGCTTAAACTTGTCTTTGAAATTATGATTTAATGTTCTATGATGGTTCTCAAATTAAAAACAAAAAGTGAATCACAAGAAAATTAAACATCTTTCAGCATTTCGGACAAACATGCTACGTTTACGAATGCTGATGGCAAAGTTACCCTAGCACCACGAGATATGTGCAAGGTCGTTGTGAATGGTGTGCCCATCACAGGGAAAACAAAGCTGCAGCACTTGGTGAGTATTTTCTTGGAGCATAAAACAAAACCCTGAAAGAAAAAAACATTCTAAATCTTCAGTTTGCTCACTGTGTCCTCAGGCAGAATCTTGTGTCTAAGGGAACACAAATTTGATATAATGTATTTTTTTTGTAATGTAATGTATTGTCATGTAATTAATAATAATAAAAAAATCCATCTATCTACAGGAGCAAGCTCCTACCCCAGATTTTGACCCCACAGCTGGGCTCAAAATCTCTGTTCAGCCTCAGAATGATTTTTAGTACAGATGTGGATAACCTGTGTGCCTTTCTTACTGAAATGTTAAGCAATTGGTTCCATTTTTATCCAGTTAGTCCAAAATAATGCATGTGAGTCTGTATTGGGAATACAACGGGCCAGAATTAAAGGACACCAAATGAATCTTAGCAAGGTCCATGTTTGTCCCAAACAAAGGTGTAGTTAATCAGTCCTTCTTGCCAGAAGACACTGGGGAAATGATAACTGCATTACTTTGCTTCAGAGAGGATGTAGATTTTTCTTTCACGAAGGAGAAATCCACTGAGGGACGCAGTGTAGAGGGATCACTTCCCAGAAAAGCAGCAGCTCTGCAGTTTGCCTGGAATGTGTACTCCTCCTTGGAAATCTGTCCCTGAGGGACAGCACCGCAGATGGGATACTGGGATGGATGGGTCTTTTTTCTGAGCCAGTGTGTCTGCTTTTATATTCTGGTATTGAGCAGGTTTCTCTTCCTGATAGATGAGGCAAAACTGATCTGGTGATCAGCTTCTCCTCATGCTGGCTGCTGTGCCAATGGCAGCGGTGATTTTCAGGTCTCTCAGCTGCAACTACCATTGTGGGTTTGGGTCACCCTTTGTCAACCCCCTCTTCGTCCATGGGAGCACACAGGTCCTCTCCTCTCAAGCACTTCTCTTTAAAGTCTTGCCAGCTTGTGTAGTGTTTGCAAACACTTCACCCTTTGGTGACCCTTGCCATGCTGTACCCATGACTTCAGCAGCATCCTGTGTCTAACCTTTCAGGATCGTGTTATTTTGGGATCAAACAGTGCTTACCTGTATGTCGGGCCACCTGCAGAACGAACAGAGGAGGACCTTAGCAGATACGACTATGACTTCTTTCAGTCTGAGTTGGCAGCAGCAGAAGGTTTCAGTGTGGATAAACTTGGTAAGCACCACTGCTTGGGCACTGGGTGATGCTTTTCTGTGGGGACTGATGTTTTGTCACACCCTGGATCATATGCACACACCTTCCAAATCTGCCTTATTCTTTTGCAGTTCGCATGTTGTTCTTGCTGGGGGTTGGAGGCTGTGCAGTTCCTTATGAGGAAGCAGCCATGAGTCAGAAAAATTGCTTCATATCTATCTAATGCTATAGAAAGAGAAATGCTTTTTAATTTTTTTAAATTACTATATGAGTTAATGTGCTATTTCAAGAAACCAAGGGTGTGTCTGTTAGCTGTTACATATGTGAGCTTACTTATACTGCCATGTTGATAAACAGTAAAATGTGTGTTTGCTCTGCATCTTAGATTGAGCAGCCTGACAGCTGAAGGTCTGGATAATTATTTTGGGTTTTATTACACACAGATCCAATTCTTACCATAGTTTCCTTTTTATTTTTATTTTTATTTTTATTTTTATTTTTATTTTTATTTTTATTTCTTTGGTGCTAGAACTGCTTCTTATATTTAAAAAAAAAAAAAAAAAAAAAAAAAAAGTGGGCAGTACTGATGAGATTACATGAGATCAGATTACTTTTAATAATGCAGGAGCACTCCAGATGAGAAGGTCGCTCAGGACTGCACGCTGCACAGCACACGCAGTCAGTGCTGCCTTCCACAGCACATTTTATTGTCTGAGTAGCTTCTCCCAGAGAAGGCTCTTCCAGACAGGATCACCAGATGTACACTGAAATAGTCTTTCCCTTTGTTTTTAACATTGCTCCATTAACTCTCTATGCTGGATTTTTTTGTTGTATGTGTGATCGCATTAGGTAATAGTACAAAATATAATGTTAAATATTCTTTTGCTGTCATCCAAACCACTCCCCTTGCTCCCCTAAAATTTGCCCCTTTTTAATTTTTTTCATCTACTTATATTTTTCTCTTTGTACATTGGGGAAATGCTACCCTCCAGTACTTTTCTTAAAATTACTTTTTTTTTTGAAGTTCACTTTCCTGACATTTTTTAATGTGATCAGTCCAGTGAGCAAAATGTTTAGTTGGTAAATACAACATAGACAATCCTGGGTCCTGGGAATATGTCACGTAGATCTTTTGCTTTCAGATATTTATTATTCTTAAAGAACTTGGGGGTTTGTGCATTGTTTTTGAATTTTGTGCTAATCTGCAAGGCCATTTTGAGTTCCTAAATGGCCCTGACAGTTTCATCTTTTGAATCACTCCATCCCTCTAGAAATGTTCGCTAATTTACAGAATGGCAGAGCGGTGAAAGTAATCACACCACTGCCTTCAGGCATTTGTCTGAGGTCCAGCTAATCACCTGCGGTGAGCGTCTCAGGGAGTGCTGAGGGCACCCAGAGGACTGGGCCTACAGGCCTGAACCTCGGTAGCATTGCCTCCCTCCTGTGGGGAGGGATGCAGCGAATATGCACCTCAGCACTTGTGTGTAAAGAGCTGTTCTGGTACCCAAGCACACATTCTCTGTCTTAATAAATAAATAAATAAATAAATAAATAAATAAAATTATTCAGCTGATGTTCAGTTGCATCACCAAAATCTGTAGGTGTTCAGAATGGGCTGAGCCCGTTCTCCAAATATACCTAATTGCGTCTGCTTCAAATCCAGATGTTATGTCCATGTTTTTTCATCCTGGATAGCCCTGCAAAACCTGAATTCCTAAGAAAAAGCAGTCCCCACCTGCAGACAGCAGGGAGTTAATGACTGAACAGTGAAACTCTGTTCTAAGGAGTACCACAGTGGACTCTGACATCGAGTCCTGTAACAGTTTGGGGGAAATCCTTCACACATCAGACAGGACAGAAGCTCCCTGCTTGACATCCACTTTCTAATCCGATCAATTTGTCAGTCCAATTTTGAAAGAAAGGCGAAGTAGGCTGCTGTGAGCAAAGCATGTGTTTCTGCTGCTGTTCTTCCTGTGCTGCCCTCTCCCATGGGATGAGAGCAGGTTGCGTGCCACCCACCCAGCTCAGAGCAGGAGAGCGGCAAGGGCCAGAAGCATTAAATCGTATTTTGGCAGTCGATGAGCACCCCCCTAAAGCTACCCACAGGTCAGGTGGCAGCCTGTTTACCCCTTCTCTTTGCCCCCTGGCACACCGCTTTGGGAAGGTGCTGCGGGCAGCGGGGAGGGCAGAGCAGACCCCAGCGTCCTGGCGGCGTTCCACGATTACATCAAGTTGATGCCGCTGGTGGCGGAGGCGAATCAGATGAGCCAGGAGCTGAAGAAGGTGAGTAAGGTTTCCCCAACTTCTGCGGGTTGGACTCGTTTGGTACATTTTTGAGTGTGAATAGAAATAACTGTAAGAGCATTTGCCAGTGCTCTCACTCTTCCTAGCACCCCACTCCTTTTGCTTTCCCCAGTCTCCCTCACCATCTGGTAGGCAGAGAGAAGAGGAGATGGGGGGAACGTGAATTTGGGAATGCAGGCCGCAAACGTAGTATCAGGGTAGTTGCACTGTATAAATACACAAACAGTGGCTGCCATGGTGTTTTCAAGGGGATGAAAAGTCAAAGAAGGGAGAACTCCTCCTCAGCCAAGTTCCATAACTTAGGAATAATGAGGTAGATTTCCCTTTGGATCAAGATGCAATTTCCCAGCATTTTAACTAACTAACTAACTTCTGGAGAAGTTTCCTGAAGGAAAAATGGAAATAAACTTGTTAGGATAAGGATTCTCCTTTCTCTGTGCACCCTGGTGGGAGAGTATGGTGACAGTGAGGTATGTAAAGGAAGCCTCATTCTTTCCAAAATTTGAAATATTGGGAATGTCAAGTCCTAGACACTGCAGGAAGATTGCTATGAGAATTTCTTCTATAAGCAGGTTCATATATATATATAGATAGATAGATAGAATATATATATAATATATATATATATATAAAAGATTATATATATAAGATTAATATATATATATAATATATATAATATAGATATCTATATAATATATATATATATTATATAGATATGTGTGTATATATATATATATATATATATATATATATACACATATCTATATAATTTTTCCTCTTATATGAAAATATTTCCAAATTATGTAGCAAAAGGGGTCTTGGATTGGAATGTGTTTAAGAAACTTTATTAATTAATAGGAGCTCAAATTTGAACTGAAGGTGAAGAACCTAGCCTTATCGGACTCCAGAGGCCATGACCTACAAAAGGAAATAACAGTAAAAGTGACACATGCAACGACAAATCAGGTAAGAAGGGCTCATGCGTTAATAGCAGGCTTTAGGAGAAGATAAGATGCAGGCTGTGTGCTCATTCTCAAGCCAGACATGTTGAATCCTTGCAATGGTTGTCTCTGCTGTGTCTTAACAGACCCGCGCCCTTCTTTTACTCTTCCACTCTTTGATGCCATGTTTGTGTGTCTCCATACATGAAATGCACTCCTCCTAGCCCACGGATCTGTTCACCTCTAAAAAGGAACCCATGTGCTGCTTGTTCACAGGATGGCCATGCTCCTGGGTAGCTTCTGGCACGGACAGGAGATCCTTGAGGTGTATTCTTCCTGCCCCTTGAGGACTGTGTCTGCCTTAGCATTTGGGTGCAGTTAGCTACCTTCAGACACATTCTGTCACTGAACATCACAGCAGGGATGCACCTGGTGAAGTAAAGCAGGCGTATTTGATGTCAACAAGTGCAGGGGGAGGCTGCCAGAGAACCTCTCTGCAACAAGTCAGCTTCAGTCGCATGTGGTGGCTCCGTCACTGACACCTCCTTAGGTGCTGCTGCTCCCTTGCAGCTGATCTCTGGCTGCTTAGCAACAAAGCTTCGCCTTTTAAATAATGGAGGAGAGATCTTTAGCTCTCCCTTCTGAAACCAGAGATTTTTCTACAACTGCTTGTTACCATTGTATTTGAAATATTTGAGAGTGCTACTGTTGGACAAAGAAAAATGATTTTACATTTTCACTTCATATATTTAATAGTGCCGTTTAGACACACTCTAATTTGTAAATTGTTGGTTTACAGGAGCACTTTATGATGTAATTTATCCTCATTTTGCCATCACTGATGTCCATTAGTCTTTGAAACCATTGCAGCTGCAACCTAAGATGCCATTATATTTTTTTGTGAAAGCGTTTCCATTTGTTCTTGTATAAATCTGGCATGTGCAAAGCTTAGGCCATAGATATGAGCCCCTTATGTGCTCTTTAAAAACAGTGATGGAACCAGGTGAAGGAACCTCAGGAACCAACCAGAGTAATTTCTTTAGATT
This sequence comes from Anas platyrhynchos, assembly GCF_047663525.1. NCBI lineage: Eukaryota > Metazoa > Chordata > Aves > Anseriformes > Anatidae > Anas > Anas platyrhynchos. The sequence goes on along the minus strand of NC_092589.1, from coordinate 31,708,643 downwards.
TAGTGGTATTTTCTCAGCTGCTGGTTGTAATAACAAATTATATTAAAGCTGAAAACAGTGGAAACTAAGATCAAAGGAAGACTATTGTAATGCAGAAGAAGCAAATTAATAAGCAATATTGGGCTGGGATGAAATGAAGGAATGAAAGTGAAAGGTAGTTGTGTTCTAATAAATCCCTTGAATCCCCATTCTGCCTGATCTTTCTTAGGAGCAGTCTTAAGCACCATGCTTCTTTGTTACAGGTGAATGCTCCAAACACCAGTCAGTAACACAAATCTTCTCTTTCTATTGTGTTTGTATAAACTTTGAGATAGCTTAGTCAGAACAGTTTATTGTATATTTTAAATATGAAATTCTACGAGCTGCAAATTATTTCAGTTGATATGAAAGGCTGAAAGAACTGAATTTCATTTGTTTTAGAGAAGAGGTGACCACATCAGCCTGCACATAAAGGATTGTTGTAAAGAGGATGATGACCAGTAATCCTCCATAGCCCCTTAAGAAATAAGTCAACAGTCTTTATCGAAAAGGAAGTTAAAATTAAAGTATATCTCTCCGGCAGGTTGTGCAGCACAGGGTAGTTTTTTCAGTAATTTCAGAGGTGACTCCAAGTTTATTCGATCATTCCTCAAGGTGGAGAGGTGCTTTACTGTTCTCCTTGTCCGTGATTGCCCAACTTCATCACTTCTCCTTTGCCTCCTCCATAGGTGTGGGTATGGTCAAAGGCCAAGTTCATTAATAGGAAGTTCCTAATGGAGGAACTTTACCAGCATTTTCTGGAAGGGGAGAACACGGATGTGAACCAGGACAGCGATCCATTCTGGGACCCGGTGGAGGTTGTCCATGTGGGATCTGCTCACGTTTGGCTGCAGGCACTGGCGTACCGCATGAAGCTGGAGGAGCAGACCGAGCTGCTGAACTCCGAAGGGCTGGAGGAAGCTGTCCTGCTGATCGACCTGTCTCCATGCTCCAGCGATGGGAGGTAAATATCAACTGCCTCTGTACTGGAGAGCTGTCAGTCGTTCCTTGTCAAAGGAACTGGGGAGCTTCACCTGTTGAAATGTGTGACTGGGAGTGAAGGCTGGCCGTGCTGAGCAAAATATGGAAGAGGGAGATATTCAGAGATCTAACTGCTGAAACTGGGAGTGGGCATCAGCTCCAGATTATTAGACAACACCAAGGGGCAGTCCGTCCCCACTTCTGCCTCCTCTGGAGGGAGGGCCCCAGAACTGTTTTTCACACTCTCAGCCCTGCTGACTGACAGCTCTGTCCCTGTCCCCAGCTGGAGCTGGCAGCTCACAGAGGGACAGTCAGAGCTGAGCAGTCTTCTTCCTGCAGTTTCTGCAACGGGGTCGATATATCAGCAGTTCCTGCGCCTGTTCCTCAGGCCCTTTCTTTATACCTGCAGATCTTTGTAGGCTGGAAGTATCACAGTAAGTTTCTTTTAGCTGAGTAATGTTGCCATCAACATAGATAGAAGCTTCTTCATCTGATGGAGAAAATAATTGTACTGCAAAATGGATTCAGGTTAGTCCTTCTCTGTTTTGAATGGTTCCTGCATCCGTATTGTCTTTCTGGACTCCTTTGTTTTCTCTTTCAAGCATAGCTGTTTTCTGTATACTAACATATGATAATGAAGGTCACATAGCCTCTGCCCTCACTTGGGGATGTGCAGAGGAAGAAAAAACTAAAACCAGCACACTAGCTGTCACATAAAACTGTCATTTCATTTGCCAGTAATTATTAATTATCAAAATGTTTAAGTCACACAAACAGCAGCTCTCCTCTCTGATCCCAGCGTCCTCCTCATTTCTGTTATCACCCTGTGTTGATGTGGATTGAGGACCAGGGTCAAATTTGCATCGCTGTTCTTTCTGTTTGCAGACTCTTTGAGGAGGACGATATGGTCATTGATCCGCTGGAGCTGCTGGGGCGAAGGGTTGATTTCCAGATTCATGTTGCAGAGTGCCTTGGAGTCAAATGGTTGCGGGATGCTGCAGGAAGAGGCATTCAGATAGGGTATTGTGTTGCACCAACTCCCTGCTTCCTCAGAACAAGCCCGTTTTGTGCTCCTGGTGAAACTTAGAGCAGGTTTAGCCTTGCTCCTGTGGAAGTCATGAGCCTGCATAAACCATTATCTCTTTTGCTGGGGCCTTTAAGCTGCAGCAAAAATTTAACCTTGAATCTCTGAAACTGCAGAGAGATATGCAGTGTTGGCCTAAAAATATCCCTCCCATTTTTAAAAGGTCCGTGTTGAGCAAGGATTTACATGACTTCATTTGTTATCCTCAAAGATACGGGTGGAGCTGGAGAAATGCCCCATGGATTACAGAATAGGCAGAAAGCTGGAAGTCTCAGAATAAAAAATGGAGTTATGAATATTTTAAAGCTTTTTGTGCGTATTTGACAGCTTCCCACACTGCTGCTGTCAACAGAATAAGTACTAAAAATTAATAAAGTACAGTAATATTTTCACATGTCCTGTGGGTGCTGAATGACTGCATAAAGCACTTTATTGAGCAGGAAAGAACAGCTGACCTTGAAATGCTGCAGTATTTGTTTCTGCTCAACTTTTGTGTGTGTTTAAATAGAGACATTTTCAGAGACTGAATTGGCTTTTAATTATTTTTTTACGCTTGCGTTTTTTGTCTTTAGGTATAGAGTTTATGATCTTCCACGGTCTTTATACACAAAACCTGTCTGGAAAAATGTGAATCCGAAGATAGAAGAAACAGTCCATTTCTCAGCTCTAAATGCATCCTATGAATTTTTGAATTATTTACAGAAAAATGCTTTAATTGTTGATTTGTGGGGACTTCAAGGTATTTCTTCCTGAAATTTTCACTTTCGAAATCTTATATTACACATTTTATGTTCTTCTTCAGTGATGGTTGGTAGATAGAATCAAACTGTATTGTCCATCCTTACGGAAACAAAAACATTCAGAATGTGAAAAACAGTTAGTGGTTTCATGGTATAATTTTAAAATGAGCATGCTGGCTCTCAGCTTGGTTGAAGTGTTAAGGAAAAGGCTATTTCTGCCTTGAATTCAGAGTTTAAAAATAGGCTGTGTTTGTTTTCACCTTAAGTAATGTACACAGTGTACAATAAGGGCACCAGTAGCAAAGAGCAAGTGATGGCTGAGTCCTGACCATGCTTTGCCTTTCCTTTGCTGCAGAAGGTTGCGTGGAGATGGACTACTCCCTGGATGGTCTTTTGCTCACAAGTGAGGGCACTGTTGTGGTTGACAATCCCAAAGCTTTGACTGCAAGCAATGCTGGTCTGGTAAGTGTACATGGATTACCGATAACTACATTCCGACAAACCCACTTGATTTTCATGGGAATATGTAATGAGCGAAGGCTGCAGGGAAACGTCTAATTAAGCACAGTGCTGCATCTGAGCCCAAAGCACTCCTTGTGTACTGCTCTGAAGCACTGTAATGGATGACAGCCTGGCTGGGGCGTAACACAGCTGCAGGATGCAAGTGCTGAGCAGCTCTGTACACATTTGCTGGAGCACCACAGTGAGGTGCTTCCATTGTAAATGTTTCTTGACCTTGGCAGCTTATTTAATTACATTAGAGAGTAAAAGATTGTAAAAGACATGAAAGCAGTTAAGTGATTTCTACAGGTGCATGTGTGCTTACACACATTTCAGTACAATTGTTTTATATATATATATGTATATATTTCTGTATGTGTATAAATACATGTACAGCTCTGTGTATGCACGCATATACACACATACGGAAAGAGATAGTAAAGCTAAAGCACTGCCCCTGATACTTGCAGAAATGCTCTTACCACTTTTGCTGATGAAATACCATGACAACAGGCCGGCGAACATTGGCTTGGCAGCTGGGGAAATAATAAATGAATGTTTGTTTAAAGGACTAATAAAACTGTAAGGAAAGAAAAAATATCCATCTGAAGCCATAGAAAAGTTTGTTTTCAAAATTCAATAACATGAAGAATGTAACGGTTCCATTTCCCCATTGGGAATATCCATTTATCTGCTTAGAAGTGGTGTTTTTCATAGATGGGAATCAGTAAGGATTCGGTGATAATTATCTGAACTGCAGTTTTGTAACAAATACAGGATGCAGGTAACGAGGTGCCTGAACTGTACCGGAAGCTGCTGCAGATGGAACAAGAGACAGAGCTGCTGAGAGAGGTCAACAGAGCTTTAAGAGAAGAAAATGTCCTTCTTAAAGACAAACTAAAGAAATGGGACACAGGACACCACGAAAGTCAGTGCTCATCACAAACTTCTCAGTATCTCATGCTTTTGCTACAGTTCTCCCTTACCAGTACTGCCCTAGGACATAGGCTCTGCAGAAAGTTAATTTATATCCCCCTGACTTTTTCTCCTCTGACAAAGGGAATTAGCCTGCCATTTCCAATGACAATAAATTCAAGATAGATAGATATATTTTTATTTTTATTTAGTTTATTAATAAAAAAAAAAGTCTCTTGCATTTTAGAGAAGAAAGCTGAGTCACCTACCAAGGCAATTAAGGTGATGAAACAGCCTTTGGGAGAAACTGAAGAGATGTGCAGCCATCGGACCAGCTGCGATGCAGAATTTGCTAAGGCCCTTAAGATCTTCTATCAAAACATGAATGTGGTCAGACAGCAATTCCTCCAGCTGAAGCAGTCCAGGCCACCGGTAGGTAAAGTTTTTACAATTTTTTACGAAGTTTTTGCAAGTTTAAGCATCAGAGGCCACTTTTCTAAGGAATTTTGTCCTAGCTTTAGGAATCTGAAACTGGAGGTTTCAGAACTGGAGATTCATGGAATCACAGGATGGGTATGGCTGGGCTACAGTTGGTTTCTTATCATGGAGTTTTCCAAGTGTTTCACATGGGACCAGAGGTACTGCCAAGATCTGCAGACTGTGTGCAGTCAGACATGCAAGTTTGAACACTAGAGTTCAGCAGCCTCACTCAGGTGGGCATGTTGCTACAGAAGTGCCTGCTTATCAGGGAAGCCATACTTTAACCAGGCCTGTTGTTAGGTATTTGGCTGGATGTCTACATCGTGCTTCATGGGAGTTAGCTTGTCATCATCTTCTTTATACGGTTTCTTCAGGATGTCTCTTTTTGTCTTTTTTTTTTTTTTTTAATTTACATAAGAAGTTGTACTTCAGGCTCTGACAACTTTAAGTAATCAGTAACTCTTCAGCACAAAACTACCCTCTAGAACACAAGTCAGATTTGTCAGGAGTGTGATGCAAATGGGCTTTTAGACGTGGTTGGCTTGGTATTCAGGAAGTCTTCTAGATTGCTTGGCAACGTAGCCATTTTTTACTGAAGCTGGCAAGGAGACTTGATGGCATATGTAGGCTTTCATGGTGCGACCTTTTCATGAGGGCTCTAGCTCTTCCTGTTACTGCTCAATAGCCCAATTTCTTGCCAGCAACACTGAACACTTTTGATTTTTTCTGACTCTGTGTAACCTTAAGTTATACAGGGTAAGCAAGTCTCCTCAACTGGTTTATCATTTTCCTGTTTTCAGTGTTTACGGTTTTTCTGCAGGGAAAAAGTTAGAAACATATAAACATCAGTTCGTTTTGGCTTCTTATGTATTTGGCCTAAAATGCAGCTCATAGTTGGAGTGCTGTCCCCAGCCTCTAGCAGACATTTGAAACAGCCTGTATTCAGTACTGTAAATCTGCATATGTAAAAGCAGGCTTGGACATTTGTTTCTTTAGGAAGCATTTATAAAGACCTTCTAGGCTGTAAGGCTGTTGTGAACTGTTACTGCCTAGGTCAGGGAGAAAAGCATCAATAACCTAATGTAATTCCTTTCCACTATCTCAGCTGAAGAAAAGGCTGCTCTTTGTATGGTTGGGAGCAGGGAACAAAACAAACTCTAACACGGCCCCGTATTTAATATTGTAAGTGCAGCAGTTCTAGCATCCGAGTTAAGAGTAGCCCAACAAATACTTCAGGCCCAACTGTATTAAAGAACTGTTGATTATGTTTCCTGTGCAGATGGAAGTTGGTAGCTGTTTACTGTTTCCTCTTACGCTGGCCTAATCCTTAGCCTACAGAACCATAATGCATTTTTAGTATAACCGTTGTGGGGATGCAGATCCAAGTTTTAATTCTCAGAATAAGAGACATTAATTATAAAGCAAGTGTAGTTCTCCTGATCTTGGTATTTGTTTCCTGAAATTGAAGAACTAAACTGTCTATCAACAAAGGTATGAGATGCTTACAGGCTATACATTTCTAAAACCCGCTGCTTAATTTCTGGTTATCCCGTAGCAGGATGATTGGTGGTTATCTCAAGGACAAAAGATGCTGTAAAATCACAAGATCTCTTTTGTGCATACATGAAAAATTCATTGCCACTTAGTTAAAGGTAGCTGTGAAGTAAGCTGTGGTTTGTGCCCAGTCTTACGCCCTCAGATGTTGGTGCAATTCATCTGGCCTGGAGGAAGAGCAGAGCTGCCTTCCCAAGCACATCCTTCCTGTTGTGATGCATGTTATTCTCCTTGGCAAAAGAACATAAAATTATGACACTAATTTTAGTTTTTGAGGCTGTGGTTTATTCTAGCCTCCCCTTTTATTCAGTTACTGCTGTAGTTAAACCCGTGAGACCTTCAGGTATTCTTTGCTGTTTAAGTAAAAAAAATGACATGGTTGTTCAGCCCAACTCATTTATTTTATTATGTTTTAGCAGGAAGATAATTTGCAGGTACTGCGTCTTTTTACAGAGAGACAATCACAGATGATAAGTGATTTTGGAAAACAACTTGAGTCAACCATTTACAAGCTGAAAAGTGATGTTGCTCTTATAGTTAAGAAGAAGCGGGAATACACAGCACATAGCAAATCTTGAGGATTCCCTCCAAGGAAGGCATCGAAGTGCAAAGTGAGTTTTCAGTTTGTCTGTAAGTTCTATCACAAGCATTTTATATACACCATAGTTTAAAGCTAATGTTATACCCATTCCCTCAGCTTTGTTTATGATATCAGCCTCTAAAAATCACTCATTACAAATCTGTTTCACACTAAGACAAGAAATGAAGTTTTTCAGAAATACTATGTTCATCTGTAGCAATGCTCTGATCTCAGCAAGCTGTAACAGTGGGAAAAAAAGCTGTTATATTACTAAATGCAGATGTATTAGAAAAAAAAATTGTTTGCTAGATATATTATCATTCAACCACAGAGACACCTGAAAGGTAACTTAATATTTACAAACAAATACGGCATTTGTTTCAACAGTTTAGAAGTAGTTTAACTTCCTACAGTTACTATACTGACAAGGCTGCTACATAGTCACTTTGTAAATGCATTGTTTTTGACACTGCTTTGTGTACTGCACGTATTATACTAGAATGACTTGTTCTCAGTTGAAAGGATGAAATGGCAACTGGTCTTCAGCTAGCTCTATATTACAACATGGGTTTTCTCTTTTTTAGTATGCCTCGCTACAGGCAAGCTGGTAAGACTGAAAGTCAACACTATGTGTCTACTTAAGTACAGTCAACTGATCTTCATAATAACCCACCAAAAGGACAAAACTACTCCTTAAACCTTAAGAAAAAAAAGACTACTCGGATTTGACTATGGGTACTAAGCCTTTAAAAATAAGAACACCAAAAGGTAACCATGCCTATCCCAAACAGGCATGAGGAATAACTAGTGGTTTTGTCTGCTAAGGCACTTGGTATCCAGGGCCTGCCTGCTTCAAATAGTTGCGGTGAGAAGGTTGTGGTTAATTGCAGATTGAATTATGTAGTAACTTAAAATTTAGGCTGCTGTTCTCCTACTTAAGGTGAAAGAGATTAAACAATGTTCTAGAACTAGTACCCAATAAATTACTGATTTAATACATTCATGAATTAAAATCAGTATCCTGTGTGTTTTTTTTTCACTATAGCATATGTTATTATACTTTTTAGCTTATTTTTTCTGCTGTAAACAACAGCACAATGAAACTTTTTTATGCTCAGGCTTCTACAGCCAAATGAACTTTATTGGAATTAGACACAGGTAAGATGTTAGTTCATACAGTTATGTCTTGATGTCAGACTTCAGGCTGGCTAATGACAGAGAACTCAACACCACGACTGTTGAGGCGCTCAATCAGCTTTGTTTTAGAGAAAGCAGCTCCTGGAGAATACACACCACCTCTGTTAACAAGAATTGAAAGAGAAAAACATTAGTGGTACAGTGACCAAATACTGTCTTTATCTGAAGTCAAAAATATGTTTCCCTGGCTAGGAAAGAAAAAGCCACTTTGTGCCAGATGGAGCATGTGAGCAAGCTGGTTACATTTAGAGGCTCATTTCTGCGTGTAGCAAACTCAATGGAAATTTTCCATAGCTGAAAATATAGATACTGGTGCAGTGGATACTGCAAAAACATAACTAAAACCTGTAATTACATCCTTTCAAGTTGAAAGGCAGATGAAGAGTAAGTGACTTTACCATGATAAACTATCTCCCTTGCATAACCAGGATCATGTTTAATAGCACTGCCATTTGAGTGAGGTAAGAGTGCAATCGACAGGGTTATAGAGAATCTGTATTTTCAAAGAGAAACATGCATACAATAGCTGTAATGGAAATCAATATGTTCTGCATAGGAAAATACTCACTGTTTAGGCAGGTAAGCTGTATCTTCCAGAAGAGCTAAGGCTGCTTGAACCATTGCAATTGGAGTTGCAACATAGCCTGGTTCTGATGAAAACCAAACATACAGGGTGTTGAAACACAAAATTCCCATTTCTAATTTTAATCTTTTTTACGTCATACTGAAGAATAATCAAACAAAAAGCTATCTCCACTTTTTTTTTTTTGAAGCAGTTATCATCCTAAATAGATAAAAGTCCTTAAGAACTAAGGTGAACAGAGATCTGCCTCAAATATAAGCCTATAACCACACAACAACTGTGAGTTATCACCGCTAAGTGACAACAAGCTCTTCACTATAGCAAGAGCTTTGCTTATCTGTGCTTAAAAGACTTTTTGATGTGATGCTGTCAGTATCTGGCTACATATATTGTTATTTAAAGTAGCAACAGTTCATTAACTCCCTTCTGAATGTACATTCTTGCTGTCTCCAAAACTGTTCAAAAAGCAGGTTACAATGCATGCTGGTACGTAAGATAATAGTCTGTAAAGGCTGCGGGTTTAGTAGATGGTAGTGGAACCATAACCGTGTATCAGGGTAGGAAATGTGATGCAGTTAGCTGCTAACATACGTACCCGGTCCTTTCACTTGAGTGCAAATCTTTACATTTGGTTTGCCGTTCGCTGGATTCTGCCCCTCACTGTAACCCTCGCCAAAAAAGGTCATTGTGAAGGAGGTTTCATCCATCTGTAGTGTACAAGACATGAAGCGTGGTCACCAAAACAGTAACTCACTTCTTTAAACAAACAGAAGTAGTAAATGCAAGTGTTACGCCAAATGCTGTGATACATCTAAACATGAAAGCAGTAATTCTGAGTCATTGCTAAAAAGGTACAATCCCAGTTACATAATCATTTAACTTTACTGGAACAGTTAGTTACAGCCCTAAAGTCCAATTACTCTTTCATTGCGTTTGGGCTTGAGTTTTTGCTACTTGATCTATCATCACTCTTGACATCTATGTTGTGAGCCATTCATGTGAATACATCACACCTAGAACTATGATCCACTTTTTCTTGTATCAGTTCCACATACTTTTAATGACTTAATAACAGAAGGCATCATTACTTAAATATTCACAGGTATACGCAGTGTGCATTTAAAAATTATTTATTTCTTGGAGACTAAGTGGTAGACCACAGCTTACTATTCTACCATTACCCCAACAAACTTCTTCAATAACTAGAATGGAAAGCAGTCAGTTACCTGTTTCTGGGTTGGTCCTTTCTTTGTGAAACGTCCAGCAGAGAAAAATTCCGGATACTATATAATGAGAGGGAAAAGGAAAACAACACAAACAACTCACATTAACGTAAAGTAAAAAAGCCTCCAAGCACTTAATTCTTTTGTGTTTTGAACACTTACTTTTGTCAGAAGTTTTCTTCCAAAGCTAAATTTCACAAGAAGAAGAAATAAAATGCCCGCAATCATCAGCTTCACAACAGAGCTAAGACCACCTATATTCACATAAGCACCATACTGTACCTAAGACAAAAACATATTTTCAGTGGTAGAATTTACATCAAGGTTTTCTCGTAGATTCATTTTTAAAAATGCAGGATGCAAGTTTTTAATACAACATAGAGCTATTCGCAGTAGACTTTAAACAGCTGAGTTCTAAACAACTCCTTGAATAACACTTGACTTTATAATTCATTATGAGAAAGCAATGTAACTACAGAATGGAGATGGAAAGAGTATGGTAAACAACAGTGGAAAACTTAAAAGTTGTTTTCTGGTATTTGATTTCAGGCTTCTTTCCCAAGATAATCCTTTCCTTCTTGCTGTGTTTTAATTTAAGAGAAACCAAGGCCTTGCATTACAATTCCGGAATAGCAACAACAAAACCTTCTCATTAATAGTTCCAAGTATATTTTTAGAGCACTGTCTCCTTCAACCCTAACTGATGCCAGCGATTCTGCACAGCTGTTATATGAACTGTTAGTGCTGGTCTCGTCTCAGGGAACCATGGAAAACAAGAACTATATATCCTTCTCACCACCAACACACTTCATGTTGCCTTCGCTCTGTACCCCAAAGACTGAAGCATAAAAGAAGTTTCCTAATAAAAATGAGCAGCATATAATTTATCTATGACAAAAGTTTAGTACATGATACCAACCTGTCTATTGTTACATAGACTACATTTATGATGCCTTTAAAATCTTTGTCGATGTAACAAAAAAGCCTCTGCACAGGTACAAAACTAAACACCTTTACAGTTTCCTAAAAGCATGAAGCCCACTTTTCAAACACTTCTGTAACCCAAAGCCAAACTCAAAAATTTCTTACAAACACATACCCAGAAATCAGACAGCATAAAAACCCTACAAAAGACTCTCAGAACTATTCTTTCTAGCAGCAGAAAGCAAGCTCATCAGGCAGGATATCACACAGTATGAAACAGGTCTGGGCATGCAGAAGAACCTGGACCACATAAGGTCAAGCAGCTTCCAAAAGATAATCAAGAGAACAAGCCTCTTTCTTTACACAAGCAAAAGCTCATTATTATTTATATAACTGCAGAAACCCTGGAACATAGAACTACATAAAGAACTATTATTACATATAGGAGGGATTTGCTGCAAATTAAAATAAAGACATACTACACTAGTAGCAGTGACTTACTGGTGTTTCCTGCAGCTGTGTGTGCAAATAGCGCTGAGACCGTTTCACGACAGAAACATCAGATCCCATAAATGGAATAGCATACTGTTTGAATTCCTGACTGTAGAATACAAATCCTCTGCAAATGGAAAAAACATTCACAAAAAAAACCACATTCAAAACTTCATGCAAACAAAGAAATCGATCATAGCAGTGCTATCAATACTGTCTTTCTTTCAAGCATTTTTATGACATTATCTCTTTTCACTGAAACTAATTCAATGATTCAAATTTATCCTTGGCTCAACTTGAAATTCCATGAACTATGGTCAGGATAAATATGATAATCAAAATAATATTCTAATATTTGTTTTTTCCATTCTACATTCATCACTTCTGAAATAAAAGTTTGCCGTGCCACTAAGTCTTTTAGAACACACTAACTGAGAGACATGGTAAATGCTAACGTTATTTTTCAGTGAAGTATGAACATATCTTCAATTTTACCAGACAAGTGTGTGTATGTGTAGATTTTCCTGAAGTCTTAAATGCATATTTTTAGCATTTAATAATATGCTAACATTCTATAAAAATAAATCCTGGAACTGTTAGAAAACAGCTTGTTTCACATTTTAAGCTTTTTATACCTTCTCTTAAGTTTTGCACCAACTACAGGAACAGGGGCATATCCTATCTTTTTTCGAAGCTTCTTCAGGTTGTCTTGATCTGCGAGGCCATAAACAGCAGACTTCCAAGTCCCATCATGTATACAAGCACCCTGGTAAAATACCATGAAACAATAATTAATGCAGTTAAGGCTTTAAATATTATTTTAACGATGACTTCGGAATTATTACATTACAAAATTATTACACAAAGGTATTTTGATTACATGCACTATCAAGTATCTCAAAACAACCCCAATGAATAGCAACAAAAATATAGCCAAAATATTAGGATTACTGGCAACACGCTTACATATCCACTACAGTTTGTGTACGAGTGCTTACCACATCTCTGTGCAAATCAACTGCAAAACCTAAATATTTCTTGAAACTGCTTAATACAACAAATTTTCTGTCAGCCCATGCAAGCAAACCTTACAAAAGGGTAAGTATCCTTAGCGTACTTTTTAATTAGCTTCTAAAGAATAAAATATTATATTATATAATATATATTAGCTTCTAAAGAATACAGACTCATTGTGAAGGAACTGGCACAGCTTGTTCCGCATTAACGTAACAACAGTTACTCAAACTGGCTACGCTGATGTCATCACAAGTTCCCATGATGGTATAAAGCAACTAACCTCAGGTCCAGATTTCACATTCAGGAAACTTTCGACAGCAGTTAAGGTACCTTGAAAAGAGGAGAAAACATTAATTACTTGGGATATATACTCAGGTTAGTTCACATAGCCAGAGGACACTCTGGCAGCCTCAAATGGCAGATTACTGACATCGCTAGCGGACAGGACAGAGACACATCTTTATCTCAAAGTAAACTAAGATTAAGATCTGGAGCTTTTTTTGTTAGCAAGTAATAATTTCATACACAAAGTACTTCAGTAACGGTCATTAAACTTATCTTGAGTCATTAAATGCTACAGTTGTTCTATCTAGTTAATAAGATCATGTAAATAATAAATCAAAAGAGAAAAAGAATATTAAAAGCCATATTTAGATTTCCCTAAAGTTTTGAGATAAAGGACAACATCGGCTGTGAAACATAGATGAATTAAGAGAGCTTGGTAGCTCTTATTACAAAAAAAAAAAAATAAATTAAAAAAAAAGAGCAGAAACACTCAACATATTCTAAAACAAAGTTTGCTTAGTTGTGGTGAACAGCAAAAGAAAACAACTCCAAATTCCGCTTTGTTTTACTTTGCTCAGTTCCTTCTGAGCTTATAAACTGTTCCTGTAAGGGCAGATTTAAACATAATGAGCAACTGGATAGACAGGTGATAATACCAGAAAGTCAAAATAGGAAGAGATAAAAGACATCTTTATTCAAAACAAGTATCTGACATCAAATTATAAGCTTATGAACAACCAGATACTCATTTTCATGCCTCTCCTTCTCTCTCTCTAATCAGATCCTTTTATAGATTTAGTTTTATTAAACTGAAAGTTGATGACATGTTCCAATATCAAGCATGTAATAGCAATTTTAATAGAATATTAGAGGCAAAACATTTGGATTCTCTTACTGGCCCTTCCAGTTACAAAGTCAGAATTGATGAACAAAGTACCCTCGTGTGGGATTAGGATCAAGAACTCCTTGCAGAGAATTAAATCATTTTACATCTTTTCTCAAATATTTATATATTTATTTATATTTATATATTCTCTGAGTTACTGCCCAGCTGCTCTTGACATAAAAGGCACTGTAAGACACTACTGTCTGTACAACAGCTGCTCAGTACTGGAGGTGGAGAAACAAAACCTATGAAACCTGATCATCCACTGATTTGCAGTCCCTTCCCTACAGCCATCCTGTCCCCACTGTCTCTTCCGTACAATACTCTCACTGCACAAGAGAAGTATGCTGCAGCTTGCCCACGGATGCCCACACACTGGCTGAGCAGTCCACTTGCAACAAACAAACCTCTCAGTGAGCAGCATCACCTTGAATCTCACCTCTATCTGAACACCAATTTGCTTGAATCTAATGGAACGTGATTTAGATTTTCTTTTGCATCTGTCTACCAGATTTGGTTGAAATTAGTTAGCTGGTAAAGGCAGACAAAAAGACAAATTGAAGAAAGCTTGCCACAAGCATTTGTTTTAGGAAACCAGATGAAAAGCATAATCTGTGTGTCTTTTTCAGCATAAAGTCATGTTAAGAAAGTCACCTTTCAACTTGTCTCTGGTGTACAGTACTCCCATATCAGCTGGTATAGAGTCAAAGCCACAGCTTCCAATGACATACACTCCCTTCTCAGCGGCTTTTTCATTGTATTTCAGGTACATTCCTTCCAGAAACTAAAACACAATCAGAACAGATATTTTAGGCAGATACCATATTTGACAATATCCAGTATTGACCATCAGTGCTTTATTCTCAAATCACAGCAGCCTACATACTTCAAATTAGTTATATTTATATCATTATATACATTATATTTATTATATAAATTATTTATATACATCTTTAAGACAGATGTGCATCATTTGTCTTTTATGGTATGAAAATGTCACAGCAGTTGGGGAAAAAAAAAAAAAAAAAAGAAAAAGTGATCTATCCAAAATTCCTACCTGGAATCACAACTGAGACATAAAGAGAATTTAAAAATGTTGGATTTCCAGAAAGAACCTGGGGGGCTCTTGTCTAAGAGTGAGAAAACTATACAAATACTACACGTTGACACATCCTAAAGTTAATGCATCTTCAAACTGCACATCAGGAGGCAGAACTTGTCTGCACGTTCAAAAACGCTAGCAGAAACATAAAACTTCCTAACCAAATACTTTAAGAGAGCCTTAAGGTAAGGTAGCATTTTTCAGATGTCACGTACCTGGGGCTCTCCACTGATGTCAATGCAGCTCGCACCGTTTTCAACACAAGCTTTCACGACGGGCTCTCCAAAAAATCTATACTGTAGAAGGAAACAAACAGCACACGTAACAAAATAACCCCCCCACACAACTCACCCAACCTGCTTCATCTACTGTGTATCTACCAGATAAGGAAGCGCTTAATAGCTATTGATTTTTCGAAGTGGGGCAAATGCAATAGTCTTGCCTTCTGGGGGGAGGTTAGGGCCGGCGCAGCAGAGCAAACTTCATCACTGATAAAGGAGATTGCTGCACAAACCACTCCACCGTACCTCTCTCCAGAGATAAGATCGCCAAAGCTGGTTTAATATCTTCTTATCTCAATGTATGCTTTTTGCATTTGCACTACCTGCATATTCTCTGCTTAACTAACTCCGCAGGCCCTGCCATTATCTAACTTCCAGCTCGCGTACTTTGATCTGCTCTCAACGAGCCCGAACCATCGTCGGCCAGGGCCTCGGCACAGAGCTCCGCGGGGTTTCTCTTCCAAACCTTTTTAAAAAAAGGGGCGAGGAGACGCGGCGGGGGAGCACTCACCGGGCCCACGCAGTTGAGCACCAGCCGCGTCTGCCTCGCCATGGCGGCCAGCGAGCCCGGGTCGCCCACATCGCACAGCAGCACGCCGACCTCCGGCCCCAGCGCCGCCTTCCCTGCGCACCGGAGAGGCCGTCACCGCCGGCACCGCGGCCCCGGGACCCCCCCCGAGCCCCTCGGCTGCTCCCAGCGGAGGAGCCGCCGCCGCCCGCCCCCAGCCCCCGGCCCCAAGCCGCGGCGCGTACCCAGCCTCTCGGCCGCCTGCTCCAGCACCTCCTGCAGCTTGGTGCGGCTCCGCCCGGCCACGGCCCAGCGCAGGGCGCCGCGCAGCTCCCCGCTGCTGGCCGCCCGCGCCACCTCCTCCACCACGAACTGCCCGGTGAAGCCGCTGGCGCCGAACACCACCAGCTCGTACGGACGCTGCTCCCCCGCCCCGCCGCTGCTGCCGCCCGCCGCCATGTCGAGGGCAGCGCCCGAGCCCCAGCCCCAGCCGCCGCTCTGCGGGGCCGCTCCGCGCCTGGCAGCGGCCGGCACCGCCTGGCGCCGCCCCCGCCCCGCCCGCTGGGCGGCCGTTAGGGCCGGTACCCAACCCGCGCGGGCTGAGGGGGCGAGGGGCGTTCGGTGCCGTGGTGGCCCCCTCGGGGGTGGGGGGAGTGGAAGCGCAGCGGGGTGCGGCTGAGGAGGCTTAGGGACCAGCGGGTTAAGCAGAGATGGCTGTGGAGAGGCTGCTCTCTCCTTACCAGCATGGCACTGCTATGAGTGATCACTATCTGTCAGTTCAGGTCGCGAGGATGGACTAGGGGCTGCTACTAATCGAAAAGAAAACCTTAAATCCCCGCCAGTAAAATAAAATGCTCAGTTGTGGCGGCGGTGACCCTGCAGAAACGTGGTGAAAGGCAACACTGGCAACAGCCCAGCACAGCGAGCACAGCCAGATTTTCAGTGCTTCCCACGGCCAGGCTGCTTGCCTGCATCCCAGAGGCTCCCAGGCAGGGCTGCCATACCTGAACCACCACTGATGGATGCCTGTCGAGCCTGTTTTTAAACCTCTAGTGACAGCAGCTTTCACAACTCTCCTCAGGCAGTATCCTCTGGCACTGTCGTCCTTACTGCTGGAGACTCAAGGCTAGATTGCCACATGATGCAGGTTCAGCTCTGTACTCTTTCTCCTCTTCCTAGAGTACATTGACGAAAGATTGGGTTCCCAAGGAATATATAGGAAAACAAACGAACGAACAAACACCAACAACAACACCGCAAAGCTGGAAATTTTCTTGTATCTCTTCAGCGTTCACAAGACTAAAGAACACCAATTCTTTTTAATCGTTCCTCACAGGTCATTTCACACATCCATCTTTCCTGTAGTTTTCTGAATCTCCCCTAGCTGGTTTACATTTTTCTTGAAATTTGGGTCCACTGCTAAGTCTCATATTCACTTTACCAATGCTAAATCGATTGGAAAGGTTATGGGATGTGCCAGAATTGATCCCTGTCTCTACATGCCCAAACATCTGTCTTTTTTGTGGAAGTGTCCCACTGCTGATGCACATTCAGCTCATGATCTGTACTGCCTCACAGGCTCTTTCAGATCACCACTGCCTAGCCCATCTTCTCCCATCTCGGATGGGAAGATTGATATCCTTCCTGAACACATTTTAAACGTGCCATCTCCAGAGCCATGTGAGATCCTCACCTCCTAGCTCAACTCCTTGAGTTGTGCTGATGCAATTATTTGTAGGCCTACACTATCAGCTGTGTCAGTGAAACAACTCAGTAACAAAAAACAAAGAGTGGGGGAGGGAAGGACAAAGACAGGTTTTGTTCTTTTTTAATTTTGTTGATATGATTTACAGAGCAACCCTGCAAAACCAGTTCCTTGTGCTTGAGGTCACTGAACATCTCATTAGGCAAGCTGGTCTCTTACTACCATCTCATCCTTCCTACGCACCGGGATAGTTTCCAGCTGTGCTCATAATACTGTTGAGCTGTAAGGAGTGTGCACACTGCAGAGGGATTCTGACATAGTTTACAGGGCTGGCTGGGATCTTCCATGTGCTTTCTTCAGCCCTCTGCTCTGGAAGCTTGCCTTTACTGCTCTCTTGCCTTTTCTCCCTCATCCCTCTCCATCATCCCTTTTTTGATATCTCATCCCCTGTCACTTCCAGAAAGCAAAGCAATTTAAAAATTACTACTCGGACCAGACCACTTGTGAGGGATCAGGACAGCACAAGCTTTGTAGGCCGTACATATTTGATAAGGCCTGCATTGCATTGTTAGGCAATGGCTTGGCAAGCGCAGGCTTGTATGCAGTGCTGAGAATCCTCTCTCCTCCGAGGGACTGAAATTTTACACCAAATCAGGCAGACTTACCTTGTTTAGCAAGCTGCAACCCTCAAGATTTCATCTCTTATTTCAAGTCAGCTATATTTCTTTAAAACACGTCTACTGGAGCAAAATAATTCATGTAAATTGCAGCTTACACAAGCAAGAAATCAGACTTTTAGAGCTGTAGAGGGACACCTGAAAAACAACGAGAGAGACAACAAAACACAAGGCATTATTTTTTTTCTTACACAAAATATCATTATGACAGCTCAAACTCATTTTTTCTTGAGATGGATGTGCAGTTGGCAAGTGGAAGATTCCTCTGTTTGTAGTCATCTCCAGTTTCGCTCCAGCTCGCATGGGTAAAAAAAATAAAATACCCAAAGTCTCTAATCCAGTCTACAATCCTGCCCTTGGAACCGAAAAGTAGACAGGTAGGTTTCAAAACAGCAAACATCAAGGGAGGAATGTCAAGGTTCTGATTTTAGATGGAAGGCTTACAGCAGTCTTGACTAAAGGTAAAGGTTAACCTGTCTCCCTAGTTAGTGTCGCCAACGCAGGACTACAAAAATTATTCTGTGGGAAAGCCGTAGGATGATTTACAGTTTTCCCTTGTCCAATAAGATGACAAGAAATGCCAGATCTGCTGCCAGCTGCAGCTCTCCAAGGGAGGTTCCCACCTGGATCAGCTTCAGAAGCTCACGAAAGAGAGATTCTATTTCTCTTAAAATCTCGTGTTTTCAGATTTGAAGGTGCTTCTCTCTTTGATAGACGTCTGTACACAGATATTTAAAGATTTCAGTACTTTATTTAAAGCCTTTTTTAACCAGACTACCTCAGTCTAAAATAACTTTGATTGCTAAAGGGCCCTGCCAGTTTTTTTTAGGACCATGAAGCACACATGCACAATGCACACAAACCGTATCTTTTCAAATTCTTTAAGTAAAAAGGGGCTTGTCCCTTCTCTTTTTCCACCTAGAACCTCCAGCAGGATCTGATGAATCTGCATGGGCACTTATGACAGCACTTGTCTGTCCCTTCGTTTGGTACTGCTGGCATCCTGAGGAAGTCCCTCCTGTCAGTATTTATACTCCTTGGGCAACAATCTTTGAGGTAATTTTCTATTTTTAAATACTGTTATAACTTTAGGGTATTCTTTGTTTATTAGAGTGGAAAATGAAGATGTCGTTCCATGACTACTTTTTAATTAAAATAATAATAAGGTAGCAGAAAGAATGCAATATGCTATCTATTGCACAACACTGTATAAAGGTGATTTTGAAAAAAATACATCATGATAATTGTCTTGTACCCCAAAGAATAAACTAAGCTCTCTGAGTTGCGTCATTACAAGAGTTACTACAGGACACAAGAAAAATAGAGCGTAAGATTAGGCTGAGAAGTTGGGAAATAATGCTAGCTAATAAGGCAAGGAAAATTCACTGCAGAGTTTGAAAAATTCTGTGGGTGAGTATAAAAGGAATAAAAAAAGAAAGGCGGGCATCTAGGTACCAGCTACAGTTACTCAGCACTGTAAGACTGTGAGAACAAATGTTCCTGGAACAAAGCCTGCAGTTCTCAGTGCTGCAGTATATCTTACCCTTAATTTATGCAGAATATGACTTTATAATTAAGATGCAGTAGGCCCCCAAAAGCCACACCATACAGAACTTTAGAATTTGTAATAAACAAAACCATTCAGACTAGGACAATAATAAAAAAAAAAAGCTTAAAATTAAAATCTGCATTTCCTAAATTCAGTTCAACAAGGAGTTGCTTTCTACGTGCAACAGTTTGATAATGTTTTATTTACAGAAAAGCACATTTTATGGAATTAACGAAAAAACAAAATGAAGAGCACAAAGTAGAATGGATGCAAATACTGAAATTCAAAAATACGAAGGCAAGCCAAGTACTGTAAATTGTTTCACACTTTGTAAAATTAGTATATATAATATATATATTCAACCAAACATATATTCAGCCAAATAATAATAACTGAACAAAGTTATTTCTGCCTACTTTGCTTGTTTCTAAATCTAGAGACTAAAAAAGAGCAGATGGTAGCTTATGACATCTGCAAATCCCCTCTTTTTCTTGTTTGTAAGCTGTATATACATTCCCATTCAAACACAACTCTAAGCAATCTTTTAAAAGAAGCAATAAAGGCACCTCTTGACCTGCAGAGGTAGAGCAGAAGTCAAAGGTTTTGATTACCACTGGAGTTCAATACCTTCATTCAGTACATCCTGCAGATCTTAGTTCTCAGACTGAACTTGAAACATTTATGGGTGTGAAAAGATTGATAAACCTACAGTATTTCAGTAACACTCCAGCTTTCTTTGATGGAGACCAAACAAGAAAGTGTAGGAGAAGGACACTGTTTTCTCATGACGCTAAATAATAACCAATCTTGCACCAGAAAACTCCACAATAAAAATGGCCACACAGTAAATTGGAGATAAAGAGTTAAAAGACAGTGCTCTTGATGGGTCGTGCAGGGCTGTGCCCTATCTGACATCTCACCAGTCATTTTGATGACAACAATTGAACATTTGCAAAGTGGCCATAAGGTAAGCACTTAAAATTTCTCCCCCAGATGAACAGAAATAATTCACAGGCAGCTAAGAAATTAGAAAGTGACAAGATTCAGAAAATGCAAACTAATCTATAGTGGAGAATCAATCTACGTTTCAGACTTTCAGGGGAAGGTTAAAACCTGGAAGGCAGTTATGCTGAAAGAGACAGAGGGATGAAAGCTTTGCCTGATGAATAGCAAATGTGGAAGATATTAGCTATGTAGAAGCATGAGATTGCAGAGGAGGAAATAGAAAGCTGTCATCATTTGAAAGTCTCATTTAAAACACTGAATCCGGTTCAGCCACTTCACTACAATGAAAAGACCGACAAATAGCAGACAGCTCCAAGAAAATAATTCGGAAAATAATGAATTATCCAGGAGTAAGATGGAGACACCTACTAAGAAAAATCAAAAGCACCAAATGTATAGTATTAAACTAAAAATAGCTACAGAGGCAGGATAACACTTTGCAAATATCCGAGGATGTAAATTCTAGGGACGGTGTGAAGGACTTGGAGTACAAAAGAGCTGTGCACTCAAGTAGACATGGCTGACAGAGTGACCAGCACAACTCATTCCTCACAGCAAGATTCTCCAGTTTTACAGATCGGCAGAAACACAGCCCCTCATTTTTACCACACTTATAAATCACAGCTCAGCTAACCAGGTGTTACTGTTCTCAAGAGCCTTGTAGCTCTCCTTGAGTTTATATCATATTCCTCCAGCATTTGACCTCCACAGACCATGCTTTTTCCCAGTATTAGCTCGATCGGCTCCTGCATGAGGAGACCTGTCTTCTGCACCCATTCCTTTTACCTGAAGGGTTACAATAGTCAGTCCTCCACAAAACTCTCATCTTTGTCCCAGAAGCTACAGCTGCTCAGTACAACGCACACAGGCCCTCTCACATTTTTCAAGCAGAACACACAGTTATTCCTTCTAAGCCTACAGCAGCTTTTATGCCTGTGCCCTGTCATAACTTTCCTTGAAGCCAGCCCTGCTCACTAACGCTACTTCCTTATCAGCCGTTGGAGACTGAAGAGAAGGCAAGGGGAGAAGAAATGTTGCAGTGGTGGAAGTTTTCTCCCTCTTGCTCCCACAGAAGAGAGCACAGCATTTAGTTCCATGCAGCTACTCTCGCTCTGCTCTGATGTTCTGTGCAGGAGAATAGCTGCAGAGTTTTGGGGGTGAGAGCAGAATGCCAAATGCCCTGTGGTCTCAGCCACCATACCCTGCAGAGATATTTCTGTGCTGAAACAGGGGTGGGAATGAGCACTTCAAAGCTGAATACCTTCTTCTGTGTCTTCCATGAAGCTGCTGTTAAATAGCCCCTGGCCAAACTTCTCACAGGAGAGCTCCAATGTCCTTTAGATGCCTGTAACATGGACAAAGGCAGGATGTCTTTCATCTTCCTCATAGAAAAGATCCTAATGGGTTTCCAGTGCCTGTACTGTTAGAATGGAGCACAATTTCCAAAATCTGCAGCCCAGAAATACAAGGTTTTCTAAGAGTTGCCACAAGAATGATAAACTATATCCTTTTGTTCATTCGGTGGAAAGCAGGTTAGCTTTCAGACCAGTGTCTTGCCACAGGACTGAGTTCAGAGTTAGTAGTCATCACACGTAGCATTTACTGAGAGGACGAAAAGAACAACAACAGCATGTAATGCAGAGCCAGCAAATTCCCCTCATTTTATGGAGCTGGCCTGTGCAGCAGCGTGCAGGGCCAGCGACTGAACTTTGAGAAACAGTAAAGAACCAAGTGGGCCTACAGCGCAGGGAATATCTGCAGTGCAGCACGTTTTGCCATATTCCTGACGTACCTCCAGCACCCCCAGGTGACTGAATGCAAAGCCTGAGTAGAGCCCAGCACTGGTTTGTGTCACAGGGGAGCCTCACTTACCAACACAGCGACAATCCTCTCCCCCTCTTCTGAATTTCTGGGATAGCATCGAGATGTCATACCCAGACTGAGAATCAGTTTATTTAAGGCTTTACTTCAGTAGTACTATCTCACTTGTCACCTAACAAAGCTTGCTCGGCTCATGCAAAATAATGAGCTGACCATATTCATTTTCTCTATGCAGCTGAACATGTGCAGGGTGGGAAAAGGCAAGAGGCCCCAGTCTGATATTATGTGGCCTCCTTCTATAAATCACAGTGCCAAAGACCGCCCAAGGTGGTTTAAGATGATTTGCCTAACTCATACTAGTGTTTTAGTGCTCTCTGGCAAAGAGGCTTTCAAGGTGTGGCACACAAACCGTTTTTACAAGTGTTTTTTAAAGGAAAAAAAAAAAAAAAAAACCAACACACACATCTTTTGTGGCTCCAGCAGCAGATCGAAAGCCTGCAGTGTGCCAACTCTTATCTGAAGGAGAACAAATACTGCCACGTGAACAGCTACTGCGTGAGGGGAGGACAGTGACTGCCTGATGGCTGATAACTATCTGGCCACCAGAGAAGCATGTTTATAATGGTCTTTACTCATCAATTGCTTCCTGAACATTAGGTAAACACTTTCACAACAGCAATTACAGCCAGTCAGAGAACCGCACCACTACGACTGCTCCTCTCAGACTGCCTGCCCAGGTGGTGCCTGAACCTGCGCTTGCAGCTCAGGATGGTGGAGCAAGAAAAGATAAGGGGAGAGGTTAAAATAAAAGCAGAGGCAGAGGGCATTGGTGAAACCTGATGTGCTTTAGGTAGGCGAGTGGATGAGGCTGGAGGCAGGCGGTAGGTGGGCAGAGGCAAAAGGTTTAGATCTTGGTGAGGTGAATTGCACAGACAGGAAAGTAGCGGCTCTGAGGTGGATGCATGGGGTTTGTGGGAGTGGGACATGCAGCAGTATGCACATCTGAAGATGTAATGAAGGGGAAGGAACACACGAGGAGGTGGGGGGGAGGCAGGCAGGGATGGCAACTTCTGACCCACCTTTATGGGCTGGAAAAACATTTTCCAGTAGTATCTACTGATGCTGACACTCAAATTAAAGTTTGAGACCTCCGTGCCCCAGTTCAGTCCTAATTTACAAATCAGCTATGTCTTAAAGCTCAGTTTGCTTTTCATGATGCAGAGTCTGTAGTTGCCCACACAGAAACTATCTCAACAGGGAAGATCTACCGACAACACGCAAGTAACATACTGGGGTAGAGCAGCTCGTCCCTGGGCTCAGAAGCGATGTCTGAGCTCCCTCTAGCGACTTATGCTGGTTTTCCACACTCAAAGATCACTACCAGATTCTATACACCTTTGGAGCAAATAGCACAATTAAAACCCAAAGAGTTTTAAAACAAATAAACGGACAAAGGGTCTTTGTATCTGTCCGGTACAGTTCATATCAATTCCACCTCACAAAGATAAGTTTATCTTTTCAGAAGTTGCCAGAAAAGTAAAGCAGAACATAAACAGATTGCATGGCATTAGAGACAAGTTGAAACTGGACTGTTTCCAAAGCTCTTGCAAAACAAAAACAGCAAGCTTGTATAACTTTCTACTTTAGGTAACAGAAATATCTTCTGAAGTAGCATTTCTAGAAAGGGGAGTAGAAGAGGGCTTTTGCCGTCATGAATCTGAAAACAACCATCATAAACAAGGCTGGCATATAAATCGGTTCCCTTGCTATCTTACAGAATAAACATATGGGTGAATCACTAACTTAAAAAAAAAATCAGACTGCTCAATTTTCTACATGATGCATGGGCTCTGAGACATGGCCACTGCAAGCCTAAAAAGGAGAGAGTACAACTCATTTAAGTGTCAGGATCTGGGGTCCTTTCCCAGTCACATCCTCTTTGCAAACTTAAAAAAAAAAAGTTTAAATAATTCGATTTTTAAAACAAACAAAAAAGGCTTTAAAACTAAAACAAACATTTTACAAAAAAGTTTCTCTGTCTCATTGGAAATGTGTCTTGAGACACATATGTTAATCCTGATGGCATTTCTCTGCCTGTCAGTTTAATTATGGACTCCTGGGATGAGGGATGGAAAGGAACTTTTTGTATGCAACGAGTTTCAGCTACAGAGGTTGTGAACTGTTGCCTCAGCTCCTGCATAACCCTGCATCTACCTGTGCTTTTCCCCACAATGGGTGGAAAAAAGGAATATTTCAAACAAAATAAGACTGAACTATCTAGTGGTCAGTATAAGCATGTCCTCCAGCTCTCCTGCTGTTTTGCCATGGGGTTGTTCACTGTTTACTTCACCTGTCACTGACGTGGTGCAGAGTCTAGCATAGGGGAGCCCTCATCTCAGTTTAACCTGTCCCACAGGCACTACTGCTACAGCAAGCTGTGGGCATCAGCATTGTTGTTTCCTGATATTGCTGTTCTTTGGTTTGTTATCAGTTCTGCTACGCTTATGGGACCGTATTTTTGTGTACTGTTGAGCCACAACCACAAATTAACTTCTGTTCATATATTTGTCTTCTGTCTCTGCCACCAAATAATTCCCTACCTCCAAGATAAATGCCACTAACAACCTTCTACAGTCCTATCCCCTTCTGGCTACAGCAGAGCAGTAATTCCCTCACAGCGCCTGTCTTCACACTGCTCTATCTGCTCTCTTTCCTGACTTCTCAAATCCAGGTGCAAATTTAGGAGGGGGCATGACAGCAGCCACGAAGTTGTTCAGAGCAGAGTGAGAGGCTGTTAGCCCATCTGTCAGGGGAGAGTGCAAGCTGTAGGGGAATTTAACTTGCCCAAATGAGGAAGAGAATGAATAGCTGGAGCTTTGCATTTAATGTTACAGAGCAGCAATGTTTCCCTGCCCATTACATCATGCTCATCATAAACTCACCAGCAGGAGGATTGTTCCTTTGTTTTTACAAAAGATCTCAGATGGAGGGGAAGCACCCAACGGCTGGTACAGGGGAACAACCTCTTCACCTCCTCAGCCAGTAAATTGGAGCAAGATGCTCAGACTCTGTACTGGAGGAAGCACATAATGCTGAAAACTTCTGCATGGGGCTATGAAAACATAAAAGAGGCATAAAACCAAGTTAACAGCAGCATGTCAAGGCCTTGTTAAAGAGTGGAAACAAAGCAAGTGCTGACGTAGCACCACCAAAGGCTCTGTAACAGACCAGGAGACAGAGTGTTGTTGCATTTCATTATCTGCCTAACAGCAATACCTCCCAGCAGAAGAAAGATTATTTTTAATGATCACTCACTTATGTCCTATAACAGTTCCATGGCCTTGGCAAGCACAAAGAGCTCCAATTGTCCTTTTTTTGCCCAACCCTCTTTCCCCCCTCTCCCCTTTTTTGTTTAACATACAACGTGATGCTTTTTTTTTTTTTTTTTTTTTTTTTTTTTATGAAAAATGACTAATCTATATAGGAACAGATCCCATAGGTGAAGCTGAAACTAGGACATTTTAGCTTAAAAATAACTCATTAGGATTTAGGCACATGAGGTCACCTCTGAAAACAGGCCGTAGATACTCTCTGCACGTCACAATTACCAGTCAAAAACAGATGCTAAACTTGCATGTCTGGTTCAGAGTATTACAGATAACCTGAAATTTACTCTCAAGCATTAATGAGCTAAATTGGTGAGCATGTTGTTTTGCACTGAAAACCTGGAGCAGAGAAATCGCTCAGCATCACTTAGACCCGAGGGATGGACTTGCGCTGTTATCAGCTACTGCATCCGTGCGACGTGGGCTTGGGGTTATCATCAACACTTGTGTCCTTTCCCATATCTGTATGTGCCCCATCAGGACACGTGCAGAGGGAACCGTGGGCTGTGCCTGGGTGCAGCTGTGCTGCGGCAGCAGCCACCAGCCTGTGCTGCAGCCCCAGCAGTGCCCGAGCAGCCCACGGCACCGACAGGCAGCGCCACACAGCTGTGGGCCCCTGCTCAGCTGGGTGTGAGGAGGTGCTTGGTTAGCTTGGTAACCTTGGTTAGGGCTGGTGTCCAGCACTAGGGTCAGGACCATGGAGCTGTTGTCACCTCTTTTGGTGTAAGCAGGGAGGGAATAGGAAAAATCCAAAGGGCAAAGTGAGCAAGAGGTTCTATTTTTGAAGCAGCAGTCTGGGAAAAACGTACCGGACAGAGGTCATCGTCTGCTTCTAAATAAATGATCCGGGTGCCATCTCTGAGATGACAGTTGGCTTCTTTTTGTAGGAGTTCTCAGTACTCATCCCTCTCAAAGCAGCAGCCCACACTTGTGCCCTGTTTTTTCTCTCTTGGAAGTACAGTAGAGAAGAGAAAATGCAAAAATAATAATTTCTGCCAAAAATAGGACTGAAGAAGAATGTACATGCAACAAGACCAAACAAAATGAGAAGGCACTGCTATTGTATCTGGACTCTTGCTTACACAAGATTGTCCCTAGCTCTTCACTCTGCCTCCCGCCAGTTCCTAGGTGCCATCAGACATCAAAAATACTGTTGGACCTGGGATAAAACAAGAAGGATTGCAAAAACAATGCTCTCAGGAGGCTTTCAGCTCCGATCACTTTTCCAAGAAGCACCTGATTGCTTCAGCACCTGAAATCTCAGCTAACATTGTGTAATTGCTTAGCAGCAGATAAGGATTCTGGATGGCAAAAGGATATCCCTCAACAGCCCCTCCCAATAAAGCCCACAAAGAGCTGCTCTCTCATTCCAACCCAAAAGTGGTAGCTGCAGTTTTCCGTTCTATTCCCTCCCGCTCCCCTGGGCCCTTTTGCTTTCTCCCAGGCCGAGCTGGCTTCCCCGGTAAGCTCAGCTGCCTCTCCCCACGTCCCCACAGCTCCCGAGGACAGCCAGGCAGGACAGCCCAGGGCCCCGCTGGCTGGGGATGGCACAAAGGTCTCCACGGCTTCTTTCGCAACACATGCTCTAAAGGGAAAACATCAGAAATGTTTATAGTGAACATGTTATTACAGACCTCATCCTTAATCACCGAGCAGCTCCCGGAATGCTGCTCTGCTGATTTTGCCACCCCAGAAACCTACCGGAGGCACTTTGGGAATTTGTCCAAGCCTCCTCCAAACTTCTGGCCAAGCAGCAGCACCTTGAACCTGCATCCAAATCACAAGTGTAGTCAAGGACAGCTGAAGTTACCTTAAGTCCACTGGAATCTGTAACTAGTAACAATTTGGTTTTCCTTACCTACAGCAGAGGTTTATGCTGCCCCACCTGCCCAGGAAATTAGTCACTCATTGATGGAGCCAGGGCAAATTCCCATTATAGGTGGAACCAAAAAAAGTCATAGCCATCTCACTCACAGCTGCAACCTCTTATTCAAGGTAGGCTGGATCCAGGTCCTCCCCAGAAACCTGCTAGAAGTCAGACAAATTGCTTTGGGAGAAGCTTTGAGAAAAGTGATTGCACCTTCCAGGACTGCCAAAGTGAGAGCAAGCAAACACCAGTCACTGGCAGGGTGAGCAGGGAAGGATCACTCAGATAACTCAGATAACCTGTTTTTCTGTCTTCCACTTTTTAAGAGGGACATTCATTCTGCTCGGTGTAGCAGAACCAATTACACAACATAGGTTTCAAATCCCTAATTACAGTGGATGCTTTTGCCTCAATATTGCTGGAGGGAAAGATTCATGCAATGAAGCCGCAGTATCTGTGACAACAACATCATGTGCCATGCTGATCAAAAACTGGTTCACTGCTGAATTTCAGTGTCACCCTTCCTAGCGGTAATTATGCCTCACAATTAAAAAGGAATCATCAAGACTGTGTACTGACAAAATATTTTCATATGAAACAAGGAACTCACTAAGTAAAATACAACATTTATTAATAATCTGTAACACGTTTTCAAAAAGTTTAATTATTTTAAGGGCCAAAGGATAAAACTTCTGTGATAATGAATAGTCTAATCTTTTACAACTGGAACTAGGTCAACAACAAATTAAATTACCCAGCCAGCATGAAAAAGATGAATTGCACCAAAATTAAAAGATGCTATTAAAATAGATTTCCAGCCTCTCTTGCTAACCCACCTCAAAGCAAAAAAAAAAAAAAAAAAAAAAAAAAAAAAAAAAAGAGAGAGAGAAAACAAAACAAAACAAAAAAACAACCAACCAATCAAAACAAAAACAAAAACAAACCACGAAAAAAACAGTAATATCAGGATGTCAGTATCATGAAATGGAATTAGGAAATATCATGCTGCTTTCTAGTTTCTGAACTACAGTGTTATAATAATCAAAGGGAGAAAATTTACTCCAGGATAGCAAGATGGAGAAAAAAAAGGAAAGTTAAAGCAGCAGGGTATGGAATTCTTTCAGTACGTCTTTTACTGAAAACGTGAGATTGCTTGAAATTAATTCACATTGGTATCAAATCATAGCAATAAGATCTTTTTCTCTAAGCCTCTAAGCACTTTTTTTTTTTTTTTATGAGTGTGTCAAAGCATTTTTCTGGTCATAGGTAGGTGTCAAATCTATTGGAAAATAAATTCCTCTGTAGGAGTGCACTGCAGTGGTGGTAGTGAAATGAAACCCTTGTGCCCCAGCATGTCTCATTCAAGTATGGGTCAGAAATGCAGAGGTCGAGGAGCACGGCTGCTCTTGCACTGTTATTCACTGTAGGTAAGTGCAATGTACCTGAGAGGTGGGATAAGGGCGAGCAGAGTCTCTGTGTACTCTGCTTTACAGAGATGTAGACATATACAAGGACTGAAACACATACAGAAGCCCCATGGTATCATGTACAGAAGCCTCTTTATCTGCCAAGCTGTATGTCAGACACCTCATGTACTTTAAGCACTAATTATAATAGTAATAAAATTCATACTTCCAAGATTAGAAGATCATCAATAACAAATCCACATGAGACTTCCTGTATGAGAACAGTTGCGAGAACAGCAAAATCTGGCTCTGCTCTAGCTAGAAATGATGTTGCGACAGTGTCAAAAGTCTTTTTTTCCTTCTTTTCTATGATTTTATTTTGGGATAAAATAGCTTAGTGTTCCAAGTGTTATGTTTTGGCTTGAACTGCATATTTTAAAGCAATGCAGCTCTGCTGCAGCTTCTCTGAAAAGCACTATTTAATAACATTGTAAAGTCAATGACTCAAATCCCAGAAATATCCCTGCTTGTACTTTGTGATTTGGGCTTTTGGTTCCTAAGTATTATATTATCTTTAATCACATTAGCATATCCTGTTGTCTCTAAGGATTCCTGTTCACGCAGTCACTGGGAAGCTATTCAGTGTTCTTTTCACCTTCCCTACTCAATGCCTGGCTTCAGGTCTCAGAGTGCCTCCTCCCCACCAGGGTCTGCTTATGAAACTGTTCACTCAAAGTGATTCATTAGCACTCGTCTTACTGCAGTGCTTGAAGCCCTTCTTTTAACTAACTGAGATATTACCTTAAAAAGGATGCAAAGAATAGAAGTCTTGATCTCCGCCAATGAGTTTGCATAATATTTTGAGAGAAGGCTGCTCTACAATGCACATTAAACTAGTGCAAGTTTGGACAAATACAGGTATCATGTATAGACCATTAATTTCTTGTTTTGGAGATGACTCTAAACTTCCAATTCTCAAACAATGGAAATTTGCAGTATACCTAAATCAAACTCTTACTGAAGAGGAAAACTCAAAAGGAAGCAAATAACCTCCTTAACGATAATATCCTGGTGACATTAAAAAGCAAGGCTAGGCTATCAGTAATTTTCTTTAAAACAAAACAAAACAAAGCAAAACAAACAAACAAAAAAACGCTTCTCACAGTAACAGAAGCATCAGGAGTCTGTGATTTTTCTTTTTCTTTTTAAACCAATGAGATAGTTGAGATAAAGAGGCAATGAGAAACAAGAAATAGCCTGAAGAAAGGACAATAGCTACATGCCTGCCTCCTCCCCCTCTCCCCTCATCACATTTTGAATAAATTGGCAGCAATTGTGAGTATTTCCTCACAAGGAAAATCCCAGTCATACGACCTAGTTTCGTCTAATTACATGACCTACTCATCCTCGCCTCTTCCTCTAATGAAGGTGGTTGTTTTTTTTTTTAAACCATTTTCTTACCCAGGTCTTGGAAATCATAGCAAGTGCTGAAAAGCAGCACCTCGGTGGGGTATGCGCAGATAAGTACCTCAGCTCATGAAGATGACAGTGAATTTTAATATGCAACTGGGACTGATAGGATTATTCACCTGCCATGATCATTTCTGGCTTGTCAAGGTGCCATATGAATGGGCAAGATTAAATGCTGGCTTCTCTCATCAACCAAAGAGTAGGACATGCATGGGTCCGAAACATGAGCACACAGAAGTGCCTTATCTACATCCTGTGACTATATTCTTTCTCTGTTTTGGTAAAACACTGTGATGGCATTGCTCTTCTCTGCCACCACCTAGATTCATATGTAGAAGGAAATGGACAAAAGCTATAACCTCAGCCTCCTGCAAAAATAAAACACAAGGAGGTCACTTATAAATGGGGTAATACACAGAAACAGCAGGCAAGATGCCTGTATCTTTCTGCAGCTAAGGGCAGTTTCACATCTATGACAGAGGGGTGCTGATGGAGGTGGCTGTGCTGGGGAAGAGAAACTCACTGCTTGCTCTCTGAAGAAAGACCCAGCTGACATTAGTGCACATGGGGCACTACATACAGCAAAGCTGCAACTTTCAAATGATACCATAATAAGCGACACTAAAACAAGAAATAATAATAAAAAACCTCCAACACTTCTGGAGATATATTCAACCAATTATAAAAATTATGCCATGATGTTTTGCAGAACAGTTTGCATAATAGATGAGACTTTAATAAAACAAGTTGTTTCAGTAACTGATTTCTTACCTGTTCCAATTTGAAAATATGCTGACTGAAATAATACTGAAGCTGCTTATTTGCATAATTTATGCCTAACTGCTCAAAACTGTTGGTTTCAAAGTCTTCAAACCCCAAAACATTGGCTACACCAATGGGCAAACACTAAAGGACGAAGATGTAGAAATCTAGTTAAGCAATCTGGCATACAGTGACTTAACCCTCAACAGCTAACTATTACCAAAGGTGCTGTAGTGTATGCTAAAAGATTTTGAATACCTGTAGCATATACTAATAGATTTTGAATATTTAGCAGATATGTTTATTATGAAAACAGGGATAGGTAAATATTGCAATGAAATTTGCCACTGACTTCAGAGGAATAGTAAGTTTTCCTGTGTTTGGGCCAGAAGCCATACCTTAGCTTGTCTTGCCTTTTCCTTTATGTTAGCTGCTCTATGTCACCTTCAGTGTTTCCAGCAAATAGCTTATGATGACCCAGAGAATTTAAATCACTAAATATACCTAAATGACTAAATCCCCGCTAATACTGTTACTAACAGTAACACAGCAGCGAAAAGCCTAACCCATATAAGTGCTAATAGCATTGGGAACAGACTTTTTCAGATTCTCTCTCAAAGGCTCTAGTATGAACACTTTCAAAAATGACCTGGTCACATTGTCCACAGGCTGCTTATTTTTCAGATAACCACTGGTAATATTGAGACTGTTAAAAGCTTTGCCCCATGGCAAGTGTGAAGGACTGACAGGTCTGGGTACTGCCGATACCAGCTATTGAAATCCATCAAGCAAATGCTTTTACCCCTCACTCCCATAGGAAAATGCTAATTTGCAAAAGCATTTTATGGTTCTACACTCTTCCTCTCAGGTAGCTTAAAATAGCGGCAAAATCTCACATTATAGTCATTACAATGCTAACAAAAAAAATCACAAAAAATAAAAACAGATACAATTTCTACATCTGGCAGCACAGGACAAAAAAATGGCAGGGATACTAAAGTGTATCTTTGCATTTTTTAATACTTTTTTTATTTTTTTTCCTGAAGCAGCTATTGTATTCATAGAAAACCTGAAAAAGAAAGAGAGAAACAAGAATGGGTTTCTTTCTTTGTTTCTTCTCTCTTCCCTGCCTTTTTTTACCCTCTCAGATGCGGGGTTCTTTGCAAATTTACCTTGCATTGTCACAAGTAACACTTCAGACAGAGGTGTGACAAGCAAGTTGCTGATATTGCTCAAAACATTTTACTTACAAGCTTACCATGATTCTGCTCACTGCTGTATTTCCACAGAGAGCATCAAACAGTATTTCTCCCCATTACTTCGGGGAGTACTGAAACACAGGAGGATTAACTGATGTGCTTAAAACCGTGTAAGAAATCTGTGCGATAGCAGGCAATTCCCAAGTTCCAGCTTTGGTTTTATCACTTAATCATCTCTTTCTCTGAGCTACAGGAAACTGTGTCACAGCACATCAGAAAGTACATTTTTCTGATGTGTTTATATATATATATACATACACATATATACATTATACATATGCATATACATTATATATATATGCTGTAAAATTGTTTCTTTAAATCTCCTAAAATTCTTTGTTGTATTCCAGCTCACAAATTGATCACTTGAACCACTTCCATCTCAGTTGTGCTCCAATTGTTCATTTATAGTATTCTCCCTAATTTTGCAGGTTAGATAACTTAAATAGGACACTGTGGGTAAGTCGTAAATGTGCTTTATAAATAGCGCAGCACTCACACAGAATCACACAGAATCTCTAGGTTGGAAGAGACCTCAAGATCATCGAGTCCAACCTCTGACCTAACACTAACAGTCCCCACTAAACCATATCCCTAAGTTCTACATCTAAACGTCTTTTGAAGACTTCCAGGGATGGTGACTCAACCACCTCCCTGGGCAGCCTGTTCCAATGTCTAACAACCCTTTCAGTAAAGAAATTCTTCCTAACATCTAACCTAAAACTCCCCTGGCGCAACTTTAGCCCATTCCCCCTCGTCCTGTCACCAGGCACATGGGAGAACAGGCCAACCCCCATCTCGCTAGAGCCTCCTTTAATATACTTATACAGAGTGATAAGGTCACCCCTGAGCCTCCTTTTCTCTAGGCTGAACAAGCCCAGCTCCTTCAGCCGCTCCTCATAGGACTTGCTCTCCAGGCCCCTCACCAGCTTCGTCGCCCTTCTCTGGACCCGCTCAAGCACCTCGATGTCCTTCTTGTAGCGAGGGGCCCAGAACTGAACACAGTACTCGAGGTGCGGCCTCACCAGAGCCGAGTACAGGGGGACGATCACCTCCCTAGCCCTGCTGGTCACGCTGTTTCTGATACAAGCCAGGATGCCGTTGGCCTTCTTGGCCACCTGAGCACACTGCTGGCTCATATTCATCCGACTGTCCACCATCACTCCCAGGTCCTTCTCTGCCTGGCAGCTCTCCAGCCATTCCTCTCCCAGCCTGTAGCTCTTCTTGGGGTTATTGCGCCCCAGGTGCAGGACCCGGCACTTGGCCTTGTTAAACTTCATACAGTTGACCTCAGCCCATCGGTGCAGCCTATCCAGATCCTCCTGCAGAGCCTTCCTACCCTCAAGCAGATCGACACACGCACCTAGCTTGGTGTCATCTGCAAACTTACTGAGGGTGCACTCAATGCCCTCATCCAGATCATTGATGAAGATGTTAAAGAGGACCGGCCCCAGCACCGAGCCCTGGGGGACGCCACTAGTGACTGGCCTCCAACTGGACTTGGCTCCATTTACCACAACTCTCTGGGCCTGGCTATCCAGCCAGTTTCTAACCCAACGAAGCGTGCACCAGTCCAAGCCAAGAGCAGCCAGTTTCTTGAGGAGAATGCTGTATATATCACTCACAGATATATACAATATATCCTCCTTATAATGTAGTCAGCATCTCATCAGATATCTTCACTGACACTGAAAGAAAGAGTGGCAACTCAGTTGCTGGAGTTAGTGATGTCCACTTGTGTCAAGATGGTCGAGATGTTCAGATGGGTCTCACAGCTCACCACTGATACCTGGAAGGAGCCTAAAGGAAAATACTTCACGTAGAAGGACAAGGTGCTAGTCAGGAAAACAACATGCAAAAAAATTAACACAGTAACGCATAAGGCATCATGTAGCTTTTCAAACAGCAGTAGCTTCCTGAAGCAAATGCTAAGTTGCTTTCCTCACAGCAGTGTTTTTGGATATGCTGTGAAAATGGCCCCATCCTTTTTCAGCCACAGACAATTTTTTCCTGGCTGTATCAAAAAAGTATGGAGCCAAATGGTTAACGGGAATGTCACTTAGAGGCAGGAATGAAGGTTTGAGGAAAATAAAACAATAATGTAAAGAAAGCTGAAAAGCAACTGCTGGTTGCTGAAAAACAAACTGGTTTGCCATGTAACCCTACAGGTCAGGATGACAGCCAGAAAAAAAAAAAAAGAATTTTAAACTCACCCTGTCATTGCCCTGCTGTAACCCACTGAACTGTATTTGGACTCATGACTGTGAAGCTAAGTGCTCTGTGACAAGAAGTGCCATAGAACATAGCCTTGTTTCTTTAAAAACTATTTCAAGCCTGCCCTTCTTACATCTGAATGATCTCAAAATCCTGAGGGACTCTTGGCAACACTGCCTCCACTGAAATCTTTTTTTTTTTTTTTTTTTTTTTTGTGGCTTTCTCATGCCTTTGTTGCAGGATCCTCAGGCCTTCAGTCCCTTACACTACGTATTTCTTCATAAAGGAGATTAGCAAGTTTGGGTTCTTAAAATATTTTTGGTAATTTTGGCAATTGCTTTCAAAGACCTCAGAAAAGACCACGGGACAGACTGCGCACTCTCCTCTGTGCTGGACAAACACAAGCTTGGGCTCAATCCTGAAGGACACTGCTTGCTCTCCTGCTAGCAGGACTCATGGGCATTTGGCTCCCCCAGAGGGAATTAGGTGGCAAAGAGCATCTCCTCCAGGCCTGCATGGATTACTTGTTACTGAGACCAACCATCTACCTGATCACGGGCTGTGGGGAGTGCAGGACAGACAGGCTGTTGTGGAGCTTCCAGCTAAAACCCTACAGGTCTTTACGGCCAACACGTGGCTGTTCTGTTTGCTTTTAGGAGACGTGCAGCCGCTGGGCTTCTCTGCAGGAAAATGAGCAAAGTTTGCTTTGCAAGACGACTTGCCTCCCTGGCTGCTCTCAGCTGAGACATCACAGCTGAGAAAAGCACCAGCACAAAGAAGAACAAAGTGCCAGGCTGGGCTGGCAGTGTGGGTGGGCTGTGCAAGGCTTGTTCTGCAGTACAAAAGTCTGCCAGTTCTCTGAAAATATTGCTTCAACATCCTACTGCATGAGCCGATATAGATGGTTCTTTCTGATGGAGCTCTCTCTTGAGTCACTTACTGCTAATGGCCATCTATTTTGCCATTGTAGGTAAATTGTGGGCAGCAGTGAATTAGCTCAGGAAGGCAATACCCTATTTATAGAAAAATCTAAGAGACAGTACATTTCGAATTTTAAAAAAAGGTTTACCATTGCTTAATTCTCCTCTTTGCCTTCAACTAGGGAAGGGCTTTAATAATACAAAAATTGAAAAGAAAAGAAGGTTATTAAAGGCATTTTGAGAGATGCCAAGAACATTTGAAATTATTTCCATCTATCACATTTGCAGACAGTGATGACAACATCCACTTTATGGTCAAACCATTTCCGTGCCACCTCACAAGAACTTCATTTCTGCTGGAGGCAGCATCAGGTGACCACTGCTTCTTTCCCCATTGCTGGTTCTTCAGTAATGATTTTCCCTCTTGGCACAGTGGTAGGTATTGTATGAAGCCTAACAGAACTGAAATTGTGGCTTGATTTTTTTTTTTTTTAATAGATTTCTCAACTGTGCCTGCTCTGCCGAGCATTGTTACGTCCCTGCAGTTACCAGCGCATGAATAGCAAGGGTCAGATAGCAAAAGACAAAAGGACTACAGACAGCTTGAGCCTCATTTTGTGATTACAGCAGTTGAAATTATGTGTTCCCAGGTGGTCTGTTGATAGAATTTGTCCTAATACATGTAAACAGCAACCCGCTACCATGGGTATGATGATATCAAGCACTAGAAATACACTAGAACAGCATTTGGATGTATTGCTACATACCAGAAAGGAAATTCATCTCATGAATCAATTTTATTCCTTACAATCATAACAAAATTTAGGAGAATTAAAAAAAAAAAGAAATCTTGAAACAAAGTCCTCAAAGCTGTGTGAAGTTGACGCTAATGTGAACAACAGGGTACTCATCTATCTTCCCTAATCCATGTTGTCCTAGTGGGCCCAGGACCAGGCAAGAGATCAGAAGACAGGATTTATAAACTCTGATCCTGCGTTGTTTCTGTCTGCTATGTGACCTTGTACAGACCACTTAAATTCCTCCTAGGGAGTCCTGCAAAGAAGCCAGAGATATTTTAACCATTAGTCACTCTCTTCCCTGTCTTCATTAAATTACGGTGCCTTTTTTTTTGTTTGTTTGTTTTTTGTTTGTTTCTATAAAATCTGGTTGAAAAAAACACCACCACTGGTAGATGTCATTATCCAAAATATTTTTCATCTTTTACCAATACATTTTTTGATCCTCTTTCAAAGGTCTTTATTAAGTTTTCTGCAGCCCTTTGCCTATAACATTTGTACAATCTGGAGAAGTTCCTCCCTTATTTACCAACTTGTACTTAAAGATTCAGATCTTTGGATTAGGAATGCCATTAGGAATTCTCAGTGTATAGTTGTTGTTTTTTTTGTTTTGTTTTTTTTTTTTTCTTTGTACCTTTTTCAAATCTACCTTTACCTACTACTTGCAGTGGGACAGTTTGGAGCAACACTGCTAACTTCTACAATGGCAGATGCTGACATTTTGTCTTACTGAAATTCATGGATCTTAAATGATTCAAACCTTTTGCTCTCTTTTCTCTGCCCTTTCTACAGTGTGCTGAATTCAGCTAGCACAGAAAAGTCATATCAAAATATCCTTGCTAATCCTGTAGCCTCACAGAGCTCATTGCTCAACTTCTAGCACAGACCTGCTTTCACCACCACTTGCGATGTAACAAAGACTTTCTCATGAAAGCCATGCTGAAGACAGCTGAACAAGTACCGACCAGCTGCAGGGGTGTGCTGCAGGAAATGCTGCAGGAAACGCTGCATTGCCTCTGCTTCCATGGATTATCAATAGCAATTGTGAAATCAAGTAGTGTTGCGGCAAAACTGTGGAAAACAGTGACATTTTCTCATTGCAGTACTAGGCACGTGGCACTTCCTGAAGCAAAAACGAAACATACAGTTCTCACTCTGAAAGTTGTTTTTGATAACGGCTTTAAAGATGGTAAGTCTGGAAGCACAATAGTGGGGCTTAACTTCGTTTTCAAGGCTGCATGATGAAATAGGACACAACCATTAACTGCAACGTGACAAAAGTGTTACTGGAAAACTTCCCCAAGAGCCTAGCAAATGAGTCCTACATCGGGGCCTATTTTGGCTCAAAGATGACACTGCCAGGCAGTTTCTTGGCTGAAAGAAAATGCGGAGAGCTGACTGACCTACTGTCATATGAAGCTGGATTCAAGCTTGTTTTCAACAAAATGCAGCTCAACAATTTTAGATTAATGGAGGACTTAGGTCTGATTATTAGCTGTGCCTTTGAAACTTTGGGTGTGCTTCAGTACTGCCTTTTTTTCACTTTTAATTTTAGTCTGTTTGTCATTAACAGCAAGCTCAAGATGCCTAAGGGCAGAATCAGACCTTTGGCTGAAATTCCGTGATACAATTCCGTAACAGCTTAGCCATCGCAGAGCTACTCTTTAAAACAAAGCAGGCATCTACTCCCCATCATCACTTCCTTCATGAGACGAACACGATTCTTGTACAATGTTGGGTACAATGAACTCTAGGCTCTTATTAAGCCAGAGAAGAGTTACAATGCTATTTAATCCAAAATAATAAACACCCATAAATAATAAAAAAGAGCTTCAAAGAAGCCATGTCTAAAGATCACTAGATCTTTAGAGTTGGAGTTAAATGTCTCTTTAGAGACATGAAATACTTTAAGCTTACAAAATATTTTATATACAAAATACAAAACACAAAGATGACAAAACCAGAACAAGATTAACAAAACCAACTCATTTCATCTTAGGATTTCACTAGTTTTTCAGCCAGTCTGAGATCCTGGGTGGCCTCATTTGGTGGCTCTTGGGGGAAGAGCCAAGGCAGGGGGATGCTGCTAGACGCAGCGCTGGCACGCTTCTGTTCAAATTGGAGGCATCTGGGTTGGGCTGGGCAGAGTTGGAGTTGATTTGGTTTTGTTCAGTTGAACTCAAAGAGCAGACTGGCCTGTGATCTCTAAGCAAGTGACCCACCCTAGGGTTTCTGAAACTTACCATCCAATACTTTCTTTTGGAGCAACACAGTAAGGAAACATTTCAGCACTTTAAACACTGTTGCCTAGAGAATTCATGCTCTGTGAGGAGGCTGGGTTTTCATTTAGCTATTAAAACAAAGAAAAACCAACCAACCAACCCATGAAACTTACATTACACTAGAAACCAAACCAAACCAAACCTCATGCACTTTATCCTCGTTTACCCTTCTGGTTTGGGTTTGATCATAAAGTTTTCCTTGGTGATACTGCTGGTGATACTACTTGAACTTCACAGAACATCTTCTCAGTGTTTTCTTATACTTAGAAATAACAGTACCCAAAAAGGTTCATATATTTTCTTTGGGACATCTTTTATTTTTATTTTTTTTTGCTACAGTACTTAAATTACAAGCTTGGGTGATGGTTTCAAACAATTATTTACTCCTTTTGCTAAAAGTAGCTAAAGTTAAATTTGTTACAAATGGTTATTAATCCTTTCAGATGGTCTTGGTTTTACATTATGGTACAAAGTAGGCAAAGATATTTTCCTGGGAGGGTAGCATCCCCTTTGGTTGTTGAGTGGAATAGTGCCCAATCACACAAAAACTTGGACTTCCAACCTACTCTGCTCATTTGATGTTTCAAGCTTGCCCTTTCCTCCCAGAGAACTC
Source organism: Anas platyrhynchos (assembly GCF_047663525.1). Lineage (NCBI taxonomy): Eukaryota > Metazoa > Chordata > Aves > Anseriformes > Anatidae > Anas > Anas platyrhynchos. The sequence goes on along the minus strand of NC_092589.1, from coordinate 31,669,559 downwards.
TAACTAGAGTTTCCCCTTTGGTTAGGCTACTTCCCACTGTGTGAGACCAGTGCTACGCATTTTCCAAGCATGAGAGCAAAGATACTGGATGAATCTTAAAACACGGGCTGTGTCTAGATTACAAACTTCTCCTGGCGCATCTGGGCTGTGAAAACGCTTCCTTACTGACACTGCTTGAAAACGAGCCTGTGGTACAGCGTGGCTATGCTGCTGCACAGTGCTTTTCTTGGTGTGCTTCAAGGTATTTGGGGTGAGGGTGCTAATTATGTCATTAGAAAGCTCTTTTTGGCAGCTTATGCTGAATGGGCATGAAGAGCCTTGTCGGTTTTGCTCTATCATGAGAACATCTCTACAGTAACGACACTCACTGAGTGAACTGGAAGGTGGGGTTTCTGGTAGAGTGTGGCAGGTGATTAAATGCCCACAACTTCCATTTTGATGGTGAGCTTCCACCCTGACATCCCAGTCATCTCTTAAGATGCCAAGTACTGAACCATTCCCTGAATTTTCTGACTGGCTACAAATGTTTTTACACTGGCAAAATGTTTCCCCTACTGCCAAGCAGAACCATACAGACAGCGGCAGGGAAGGCAAGAGAGGAAACGAAAACTTACACACAAAGGGCTTTCCAAATGCACAAAGGGAAGAAAAAGCCTTTTCTCCCCTCCTTGCTTCCTACTTCAGGCTTAGCTGCAGCTCAGCACTATTTTACCACAAAACCCTCAGACGAGGATAACTGTTCAAATCAACTTTCAGCTTGGATTTCCCTAAGATCCCGACCCCTCAGGCTGCCCAGGTGGCAGCAATGTCACCAGCAATCGAGAGGGTACAGAACACATGGGAAGGCCAACACAAAGCCAACCTGCACACTCTTTGGTGTTCAAACAAAGCACGTCTTTTGCGTTGGTAGCTGCAAGTCTGATAACATAGTACAGACCATGCAAACTGCGTGTACCAGCAGGATTGTCAGGTGAAGCAAGAGTTAGTACTATCCACTTCTTATAAAGGAATGCCAATGGAAATTAGATCCAGATTCAAGTCCTCAACTGCAACTGAGGAGTGAAGAGCTCAGATGAGGAGCTGGGCAGCCTGTGTGAGTGTGTTCCTTCTGCTCCCTCAAATCCTGAGACTCCTTGCAGGAGCGGTACCTTGGCATAGGCCAGGAAGGCGGGAGACATGCTCCACGCTACAGCACCAGTGTAAGATAGCTGAGCTACAGAGAACATCTGGGAACTCGTTTTTTCTCAGGTGCGTGTCATAAAGTGGTGTGCTACCCCTTCACGGTCTTCTTGTAGGCAGTTCTGCTGATGTTAGCGAATCTTTGCACTGGGAATATAACACAAAGCTGCCATACCAGGATTTGGACTGTGGATTTTAAACTGAACTGCTTATTAAAAATTGCTTTGACTTTAAATAGATTTACAGTTTTAAATAAAATAATTATTTTAAAATAGTTCTAATTAAACAAACGTAGAAGATCTTCGATCCTCATATCTCATATATTTTTGAATAAATAGTTCTATATATACCTCTTGATCTTTTTGGTGATGAAGTGCACAAAAACAGATTTTTAAGCTGAAATCAACAGTTGTCTTTTAGGAACAAACTTAATATCCTGAAACACTCAATGCAAAGTTACAGAAATGCAAAATATATTTTAACTACACAATCACTATAAATACATATTTTAACCAAATGCATGCTTTTTAATTACTCTGAGTAAATTACCAAAAAAAAAAAAAAAGAAGAAAATTAAGTTTTTCTTTAAAATAAAAACTAAATAAATACATAAACTGGAAATTAAAATAATACACTGAACCAGCCAGTAACACTTTAAAATACAAAAGCATCTCTCTCTTTCTCCCTTAGATTAGTCCAGCTTTATAATGCTCTGAGAATAACCAACAAAAAATATGCCAAACTACCATTCATAAGTTTCATTGTGAAAGCAAAAGTTTTCATTAATTTGGGTATTTTAGATCTGCTACTTTAATATAGAGCCGCACATGAGGCTTCCTAAGGTATGGATAAACTAAGCCTCAGCAGTGAGAACCAAAAAAGAAATCATACATGCAGTTTATTCTAGGAAAAAAACATGATTTTAACTTTCACTTTAAAAACCCATTAAGTATAACAGTGCGTTAGGATCAATCAAGCTCACTAGAGGGACATTGGCTTGCAAATGGCAGAAAGCATGATTGTTTCATGTTATAACTCTGAGCAATACCGTAAAGATTTCACTTTGTAGTAGTTTACAAAATAATATCCTAAACCTGAAGGAACTGCATCATACAACATTAATAAGCTGGAGATGGGAGCGGAGCGGAGTGAAGCAGACCCCTCAAAACTGCTGTTTCCTGAGGTGTGAAGGACTCCTTTCACACACCACCATCAGCATCATGCTCTGCGCAATTACAGCTGCCACATTTTGACCATAGCGTGGGCCAAAGGCCTGTGTCACTAATTCTGACCTTTGCCGTCACGTCAGTGTTTCTCTCACATACCACACAGAAAGGGCTGAGCACCAGGTGATAGAAATACCCATTTAAAACGACTCTTTTACTGATTTAAAGCTGGTAGAAAAAGAGAGCAGATTTTACAATACAAGTCTCAGATCTGGAGGGCAAATAGATGCAAATGTGCTTTCTCTGCTGGAATGAGTGCCCTGGACTACCAACATACTGTGGATCTCAAGCAAGCCTCTGAATTTCTTCTTTTGTTGGATCAGTCCCACTGTATGTAAATGCTCACTCAATGAGAGAGGCTGCAGCCACACAGTTCAGTGATCCTGTGTGCTCCTCCGGGCTGCAGGAGAATCAGACATGAGCCCTAATTGCAATAAATATTCACAGACAAAGGCAAGGATCGTTATTCCCCGTTTACGGAGGAGAAACTGAGGCACAAAGTGATTACCGTAAGTCAGCGACGTAGCTGGACAGAAAACCCAGTTAGCCCAACACCTACTACCAGGTCCTTTAAAACTGGCCAAAGCCACACTACCGTAACATGAATAATTTACTAAACATCTTGCTCCTGTTTCTGCGTTTAGTGAGACCGATGATTTCTTTTTTATCCTCCTACTTCTGAAACAGCCCACACAATACCGGGAGTAAAGTTCCAGGAAGTTTTGTGAAATCTGCCAGCAGATTTATCCCACTCATGATATTCACCATAATCTATAATATACAGGGTCAGCCTGCTTTCACCAAATGAGGGCTCTGTGAATGCTGCTGCACTCTTCTCACTCCACCCAAATTATTACATGGCTCACCAGGAGAATTAAAATGGAGAAAAATAGTAAGACGTAGAAGAAAAATAATGTTTTCGTAAAACACAGACTTATTGCATGATAGCTGGAGGCAACACCTTTGCACAAACAGCTGTAAATCAAAGCTGTCCTTTAACTAAGCTTCCAGAGATTGCTTACACAAGGTGTGGCAATGAGAGAGTATATAGAAGACAGTTAATTTTCTTCTTTCTTCTTCACTTGCTCAAGTTATCGAAAAGCTGCTTGTCTAATCTTAAAAGGGTGAAGAGAATGACTTCTTATTCTCCCATACCACGCTGCTACAGCTTAAGATGTGAACATTTTGCCACCTGAATGCTAAACTAGGATTTTTCTCAATTTCTAAGTAAAAGTGTAAGTACATCATCACATACACCTGCAGGTGGCAAGTGTTACCAAGAACTTGAAATCACAGTTTTTGTTTCTACCAATGATCAGTGGTAAGCTCTCAACGTGCTGTCTCTGCTCATTTCAACTAGGAGAAGGCTATCCAGTGTTTTAGTTCTTCCACACGCTGCAATATCAGGGTATAATAGAAATCCATGTTGGCTGCGAAATCTGTACACACCGGGGAGTCCATGTCACCAAAGGTGCAGTACAGCGCAGTTCCTCCAATGCTCAGGAAAACAGTTGCTATGCACAGCAGGATCAGCAAAATACAGGAGCCACCAGCTACTTCATCTGTAAATAGAAGAGCAGAAAAGTTGTATGAAGAACCATACAAAGCAACAGGAACATTTGTGAGAAAACCTGAGATTCTTTTTGGAAACCATAAATAATTATTCAGTGCCTTTCCTGCAACCTGGGTCCCTGTCCTTGACAGGATCATTTGTGGAGTCAGTCCACATGGAAGTACAACAGTCTTAAATATGAGAATGTCAGAGAACCAAAGCCTTCCTTCATGGAAATATCTGAAATGAGATTAAAGCTTTGAAAATGCAACAATTGTAAACGTTCTCCCTTCATTTGTACTGCCACTGACTGTGAGATGGTGAACTGCTCATGTTTACTCTCACGTTTTGACTAAAAGGATAGAGACAAAAACTTCAGGGTAAGCTATCGTCAAGGGTTAGTTACATCTCCATTATTCTGTGGTAACTCTTTGCATGACTGTTTATTCCCATAAAGAGGCTACAGATGTGCTGCTACACCCTCACAACCTCACTTATCCATGCTAAGCTGTTCACACAAACAACATCTACATTTTCTGTCACACTGAAGAGGCTCTAAGAACATTTCTGAACTCCTTCCACCCTACCTCTGGGAGGAGATACAGGAAAAATTCAAGGTTTTTTTTTTTTTTTTTTTTTTAAATCTGATTTAAAGTAATAATAATAAAAAGCAAGCTTCCTTATGAATCACTAAGTCCTGGGAAAAAAAATGGAACCAAACAAAAGGAAAATACTGGATTTTCACTGCATGAATTGTTTCTAAATAATTTCAAGAAAAAGATGCAATAAACTCCTTTTTGGGCAGTAAATGGATTTTCTTTTCAGCGTGTGGGAAACATCATGAAGCATTAAAATTCTGCTCAGTTTCTCCAGCAGACTGTACTGAAGTATTATGAAACTATGCCAGTATTGCGGAACAGAATTTGGCTTTACTTAAAATGATGGCAAAACAGTAACATATTAAAGGCTCTCACAGTCTGGAACACTTCACAAAAAATTAAAGAAGGGAAAAACGCGAGTTGTGTCTGAAATGACTCAAGAGCGCTAGAGTGCCTCAGCTATCAGGGACCACTTACACCAGATAGCCTTTTCTCACTCCAACTTTCTTAGGGCTGCAAAGAGCATTTGGGTCATCTCGGAGAGCTCTGATTGCAAAATACTTTTGTGGAACTCATCACCACATTAATGATACTAAAAGTTCAATATCTCGATGCCTTTAAAATTATCTGCCACTTGATCAAGCTAGTCCTTTAGGACTAAAATATCACTAATTTATATGAGTATAGTGAAAATGATAAAAACAGGTAGAGACTGGCAGAAAGGTAAGAAAGGGTTACAATGATATAAATTCATGAGATTCCTTGAGGGGCATGTGTGTGTAAGTGTATGTATGTATAAGCATACATATACATATATATATATAGTATAGGCACAGAGGCATGTATTTATAATTACGAAATTTAAAATTATAGCATTTCAGTAATATGCTGTAGGAATTGGCAACAGTGACAGTGCAATATTTACTGAATAACCGAGTTCAGTGAATAGAGGAAAATTCCTGGAGTCAGAGGTAACAAAGAAAAAAAATTAATATTTCAACAACTTAAAAGTTCATTGGTGAACCAGGAATGATAAATATTCATTTCATAGAATTTAATCACAGTATGGGCACCAACCGTGCTACACCCAAGAAAAGCAGCCGCATACATTGGCAATGTTTACGGGTCAAATCAGATTGTTTCAGCTACCTGCTCTGACCTTCTGCACAACATGAGTCACATAATGTGAAAAAAAGTGTTTGGTTCATGAATTAAGCTACAACTTCTGATGTTGACAAACATAACTAATGCAATGAGTATCTGCTTATATACATACGTATATTACACGTAAATACATGAAAAATACATGTAGCTATAGTTCATCTCGATTTGCATATTTTAATTGACAATTGTCCTCAGAGGTTGTTTCAAGTGTTAACTGCATTGCTAAAAATTGAAGTAAAATTACTATGGCACTTAAAAACTCTGCTCATGGGCAAGCAGCTCACTAAGTAAGCAATGCATTAGTTAAAATCAAAAATGCTAGTCCTTATTCCAAACGGTTTAGATGCAAGAATTAGACAAGGCAACAGACAGACCCAAAAAAGGGAAGGCAATGAGGCAACATGGATCACAACACAAAGCATTAGCACAGCCCACTAATAAAGCTTCGATTCTTTTTTCTTCTACACATCTTGCTCTTGCATGTTAAAAGATTCTGGGGATACCAAAATAACAAGCTCATAAATTCCCACACTATATTAAAGAATATAGTGGGACGTACCTAGCAATCTCCTTCCAGACAGAAAACGTTATGTTCACTCCGGAAGAGGCAACTAAGCAACTAATGGACTCACTTTCTATATTATTTTAAGATTCTAACTGCTTGCTTGGTTGATTTCTGCTAAGCAATGTTACCTGATTTTTTTTTCCTTTCTGTATTTTTTCTCTACATAGTAATACCTACAAGACAATATCGCTGGATAACTTTTTAGTAGTAATTCATACCAATTTAATTCTGCAGTTAGTGTTATTTTTCCCTCTCCCTCCCCCAGTTCTCAATACGCTTTCACTTAGCTAATCATTAAGAGGAGATGCTGAGCATTACAACACTCAGAGAGGAGAATTAATAAATGTTAATTTGGAGGAACAATAGAAACCAAAGGCATATGAAAACCATTATTTCTTGAGTCCCCACATGCTTAGTTTTTTAGATTCTTCTCTAGGTCTATTTGTTCCATTTTACTTCACAAAAAGCAGACAATGTTGTGTGTGCAAAATGAAACATCTTTCCATTACATCCAATGGCCAGTTTTCAACTTCTGGAGAACATCAGGCCTAAGAGGGATCTTTTCTACACTTGTTCCCAACCGTCCTATCAAGCAAATCTGAACATACCAGAGAAGGAACCTCCCATTATTGATCAAGCGTCTGCACTCCATTTAAGTCTAGCAGAACTGAAAGGCCTAAGAAAGGCTTCTACCAACCAAAGAAACTGCTTTCACCTCAAACACAACTTACACTGATTTAGGATGTTTGGAAATTCTGCAGTACCAATATTCACCCTCAGTACCCCAAAACAGCTTTCAATCTCTCCCCTCCAGGACATGCCTAACTACTCTTAGTTTCAGAGTGGGAGGTATACTAGGAACAGTCAGCACTGGCTGGTGAAAACAGAGTCAAACTTCCTCTCCTGAAATCTGTAGTCACAGCGAGAAGAGCCAAGTCTGTCTACCTGTGCCACTAGCAATAACCATTACCCAACAATTACCACTTCAAAGGGGAGAAAAAATGTTAAATTGCTGCTTCATTACTATACATTCATTAGGGTTTCTTTTGTTGGTTTAAGTGATCTTGGCAAATAAAAGTTATATCTAGTCTCAAAGGACAAAACAATGAGATGTAATTCCTTCAAAGTATGAAAAGTGAGTTTTTGGGCTATGTAAAAAAAAACAAAAAAAAAACAACAACAAAAAACACAGACATTCACTTGCCTGTTCTGTTTAAAGACAGAATTTCTGCAGAAGCCGGTATTTCAAGGCTTCTGGAGTAACAATAAACTATGCTAAAGAAAAGGATACCAACAATATATTGTATTTCTTGTGAGGCTATTTAGCCCGTCAAAAAGACAAGGCATTTATCCAAATTCTAGCAAGTTTAGCTAGCAAATTCATACAGATGTTTAATTATAAAGCAGGATTAAAATCTAATGCTCTTCAATCCCATGGTCTAATAGAGAAGGCTGGGAAGCTATCTGTAGACAAAACACAGAAGACCTGTTCCTTTTGCATTCCTCTTCATCTACATGGATTAGGTTCAGGTAGAAAACCTACACCTACCGCCCCTAAGCACTAAGCATTCCTGAAAGGACATTACGTGTCCCTCACAAATTATTCAGCTAGAGGAAAAAGCTGTGACTTAGTTCCAAATGAGTTTAAAACAGAAATGTATCTGTTGTATCCTTCCTTCTGTATTCTTGATAACCAAACCTGCTATAAAATAAGCTTTGATCAATCACCTTCAACTTTTACTTGACTAAGTTTTAAAAAGCTAAGGTACTACATAAAATGAATGTCCACTTTGCTCTTGTGAACAAAAAGATCTTCACATGCATGCCATGAATTAACAGTGTTAAAATACCTTGATCAAAAGTGTCGTCCATTTCTTGGAATCGGACTCTTCTCTTTGTTTGCCTTTGCTGGACTTGAGCAATTGCTTTTCCTTCCCTGTCATCTCTTTTCTTCAGTATGGACACTAATCCTTCTGCTGGGGCAATCTATCAGGAAAGATTATCAAAATCATTTGAAAGTGATTGGTACAACGTGAGAAATCCAAGCATGAAATCTATGTAACAAAAGCTTTAAGGAGTGAGTGAGATAAAGAGATAAATGGCTTCCACACCACATTTCTTAAACATTACAGCACTTGTGAAAACCCCTTATTGAATGCATTTGTTTCTTAATATGCAGGATAGCTTCAGCATCGTTCTACTGTGTAGTAGCTGAGTAAGATGACAATTCGTGTCTTTAATCGCAATCAAAGTTAACATGCATTGTTTGGATCGTACTCAGTATTCATTGCATCAGCTCCTTTCTAAACTCGTATTAGTAAATCACATGGGTTGGGGCAGTAGTGAGAAGGCTTCCAGTCAAAAACACTATCGTCAAGGACAATAAGAGGTCAATGACATTGCTGCTGCCTCTCCAAAGACATAATCCTGCAGAGACTATAAAAATACTCACTGCGAGATTAATTTTTCAATGTTGTGATTGGTTGCCTAGGGGAGACGACAAGCTAGAGTGGGAACAAAAAAAGAGAAAACACCAGGGGAAAAAGAAGTCTTCTTGCTTCTGGATAGATGCGAGCTCCACACTGTAATAAGCTCTCAGGATAAAGTAGGAGTTCAAAAACCATTCCTACAAATTGATCACCCAAACAACTTGCACAGTGATACGTTCAACAAGTCACTTTTCTTTCCTTTCCTTTCCTGTATCATTTGACTTAGCTGCAATATATTTTGAATACTTTTCTTTCTACAAAGCCATGTTAGGATGTTAGACTAACCAGCACTTTGTAATTTCCTAGTGATTACAGAAAAGAAAGTAGGAGAAATATGAGGAGCAGAATGCATAATGGAGATGTGAGAATGCTGTCATGAAATGGTGCTGAGCCAAATGGATGGGCACTAATCAGCATGGTGTTTGACTATTGAAACAGGTCACAACAGTTTCAATCTTCCCCAGCAATATTTTCATCAGTTAAAAACCACAAAACACCTTTGTAAAATTATCTCCATCAATAAAATATTTTTTCTTAATTACATATCAGAAAATGTTTTTGCTTGTTATGGCAAATTTACCATGCACCTAGATCCTACCATTCAAAAGCACCAACCAGTTTTCTGAAGTCACAGAAAAGAGAGAAACCACTTGGAGTTGAAAGAGTAAAGTAGGGGACAGCATTAATACAAACAAAGTTACCCAGAACAGGTGCAGCACTTTACACATTACATTCAGCTATACCATTTACCTTCAATTTCTGCCAACCATGGATGCAATTACACAAAAGAAAAGATCTTCAATGAAGTGGTACTTGGGTGAGAAGGATGCAGGAACGTTGTGTATCTTAGTTTATACACATTGAAAGTGGATGTGACTGTAGGATACATGGATGTATTATATATAAAAAAAAAAAAAAGCTAAAATTGCCAGAGCAGCAGTATATATGTGAAACTAGATAGGAAGAGTCACCTGATTAAACCCTGCACCTGGCTTTCAGGATCATATGCCAAATGTGATAACCCACTGGCAGACTGTGCTTTAACAAACTCACAGGGTTCAAGAACATGCTGATATTTCACAGGTGTAGCAATCTACATGCTAACGGTAACATTCAGTGAAACTACGTGTAAGACTCACTGCTTGCGGGCTTTTAAATTCTCTTCTCTTTAAAGCAGCTGGCATTTTTCTTTCATTACTTTAACAAGAACTTTAGCTGTTTGAAGTTGTTATAACAGCTTAAGCAATGAAGAAAATCTATGGATGATACTAAGGTTTGACACAAGTATTATCTAAGTATTACCTAAGAAAAACAGATACATGCAAATCCTGTTCCTTAGCTCTGTAGTCACCATGCCTTTTTTTTTTTTTTTAAATCTTGAGATCATCTTTACCTGAAAAAGTCTTATCCATTTCTTCATAAATTTGAGTAGCCCCTTCTAAAACCTGCCTTGTTGATCAGCAATAACCTTTGTTAAACTGAAAGGTAATCTGTATAAATTTGTGCTACAGATGAGAAAATATCACATTTGCAACTGATTTTGCAGCTCACCTGAGACATGACCCCAAATAGCTATAATTTTCACAAAAACAAAGTGAAAAAACAGACTACTTTCCAGACAACATAGCTGCAGACAACTGCCTGCCAACCACCCCATGATCTAACTAAATTGGAAGACCATGCATAAAAGCTCATTTATATTGCAATTATAAGAGCTGTAGAAAACCAGAAAACAAGTGACATTGTAACTTACGGTCCTAAACTTGCTCATACCACAAGCTTATGTAATGCATCAATGCATGCTATAATTAGAGATGGTGCGCTGCACACAGACAATGGAGAGCACAATCCAATAGGCACGGCACCAACTGTGTCATTTGGCATTTGCAACATTTCAACCGGTAAATGTGGCAATTAAATTTGCATGTCTCTGCTCTGGCAGTACTTTATACCCCTCAATTGTTGCCCTCAGCAACAAACAGGGCTGGCAATTGTGGATTTATGTCTACAGCATAACAAAATTTTCCCCAAAACACAGCTGAGAGGATAAGATTGACATACTCCCCTTTTGATATTCACTTTCCCTTTTGATTATCTACTTAAGAGCTTGAATGGTTTATTTAATGAAACAAGGCAAGGAAGTACGTATGAAGTAGTGAAAGTGTGGAGGTGGTGGGAAGAAATTGTTTAAGTCGGTATGTGGAGGCACAAACCAAGTCGCAACAACAGCCTGCAAGCTCCTCATCACATCAGACAAGTGCACCGGGGTTAAGTGTCTACTGGTGATGTTAAATTAGCCTTGCAGAGCTGCCACGAAAATTTATCAGGCCAGCCAGAAAATAAATACTTATCCTTCCATGTTGTGACAAGGGAGGGGGATTGTGTAGGCGCGTATTAATTTGACTCATTTATTTGGGAGGGCGAGATGACATTATGTCCTTTAAAAGAGTGGATTATTTTAAGCTTCTAAGTACGGCATCGCTTTTGTAAAGAGGATCAATGGATCGTCCCGAGCCACCCACGCAGCAGACGAGCTGTTGCTGGCTACGCCTGCTCGAGCAGCTGGGACTGCGCGTGTGGGGAACATCACCTGGGGCAGGCCGGGCCCTGTCAGCCTGGCCTAACAGCAGCACGGGGCAGGCCTTCCCGGGAGGGAGATGTTGGCTCCTGCCATCTGAATGGCTGTGGCACAAGCTCCGTCTCCTCCAAGCCTAAAAGCTGAGGGCTGTGCCTGATGGGATTACCTGGAAATGTGTTTCAGTGATTACAGTTACGTAAAAAGCTTGCGCAGAAAAGTCTTGCTACAACGAGGTTTGAGGTTCGCTTACTTTTGCTGTCAGCATACCCAACTGTTGCAGGATTACTTCTAAATGCAAGAGACCTAACTGATGCAGCATGAGTTTCTCTACTCTAAACACCTTCTTTTGCTTAAAAGGGGTGAGCAAGGTCTTTTGATTTTGCAATATAATCAGCATAGCTAACGTCATTCTCCTGGCCCAGCAAATGCCAACAGATCAGATTTTTAAGGCTCTCCGACCAGAATATCTTCTTTGCATGACATATGCACATACCTGGAATATTTCATCTGCCTGTCGCCAGACTTGGAATCAAGGTTTTCCTTTTGCTCTGCAAAGCACCTACAGAAGTATGCCTCCTACCCAGGGTACAGTTTATTATTAAAATGCAAATGCAAATACAAAGATACGGAATTCTGCATGAAGCAACTTTTACACCTTTTTTCCTACGATGTTCTCAACTGCAGCTGAAAATTACCTAACACACATCACAATATTTTATTTTTCTTATTTTCAGTCATTAATATGTTATTACTGAACTTCAGATCTTCACATAAGAATAGTGTCCCTCTTGCTACTGACAAAGTCTCACTCAATTTAACCAACTGTAAACACAATATTCTTTTCTGCACCTTTCTTATAGAAAGATTTCAAAGCAATATACAAGCAGATTATATTAGATCCATCTCCCATTAATTAAATAGCCATGGAAAGTGGTAGGACAGGGACTTAACAGCCATGCAAGACTAGAAGTATTCCATCCCAGTGTTTGAGGCAGGAGGAATTTAACAAGGCAGAAAACATTATTTAAATTGGAGTCTAACTAGGGGACTGTGGTTAATACAGCTAACCACAAGTCAAGCCTTTGCTTGACTTGAACCACAAGAGGAAAATGTAGGCCTGCAGCAGGCGGCACAGCCAACAGCTCTGTTACATAAAAAGCTACATAAAGGACACTATTGAAACACAGGACCTTTTCTTAATTCTAAGCTAAATAATTAATACAAGATGCTGTTGGACTTTGTGTAACTGAACTCATTTGGCTCTGCTGGCCTTTTGTAACAACCACCCAGAAACTGCAAATGGCATGCAGGTGTATGGTGGCACATCGACCAGCAGTCAGCAAGGAAAGCAGCAGTGACTACTGATTTACTCAAACTGCCAAATATTTGAGCTCTTCTCTTTTTACCAGTAGTAACAGAAAGTGATCCTGCTGCACACAGAAAAGTTTTAAACTCTTTTTTTTTGGGGGGGTAAGGTTTAATATACAGACTGCAAAAGAAGCAAGTAGATAAATAAATAAATAAATCTAATTAAACTCTCTTCCTCTTCTCTTTGTTTAAAACAGCATGTGCTGGTAAACTATTTAAAAAGCTTCTTACATTATGCTTATTTTCTCCAACTATTATACACATACTTTTATAAATATGACACACAAAACTATAAAAGTAAGGCCCTGAACTTTAAACTCTGACAGAAAGATTACCCTTGCCTCTTGCAATCAGTCACAGCATGCAGAAGTAAATAAACCCCCAAAACTGGAGGCATGGAAGCAAAGTTCACTCTGTGAAGTATTTTGGTCTAAATGCAGAGAACTACTCAAGGAGGAGTTTTGTTTGTATATTCTTCTGTGGGATTTATTCCTGATTCAGTGACTTGGCAGAAGCCTCCAATTTATTTCTAGCAATACCAGGCTCTTAAAGCAGTCACACATAGCTGTACAACAAACTGACAAAAGGCAAAACAGCCCTGGCCTAAACTATAAGAAGCAGGCCAAACTCTGCTAATAAAATACATTACGTGCAGGAATATAATGATACATCAGATATATGAATAATCTGACTTTGAAAAGGAGCTAACTAATCAGATTCAGCATTCATACCACAATTAAGCTCTAACCATTTTTCTGTTATTGTGCTTACCACGCAAGCATTGGGGCTCTATTAAACAGAACCAAATACCTCCTGCTCCTCAGACACCACATAAGCATTTCATGCAGAAATGTAATTCTCACAGACTCAAAACTACAGGACCCAAGCTGTACAAGAGGACAGGGGATCTCAGCAAGGCACTGTCTCCACACTTCCTTTCTGGAGACTTCATTTCTGCAATCAAATCAGCTGCTAGTCAGTACATACTCAGTAATTTTTTAAAGTCTTGGTGTACAAAAAATGCCATCTAGAAGCTACTACTTTATGCTGTGGTAAGGAGTCTCACTACTTTTCCTTTCAGAAAGAAATTTCAAATGGTAATTTGCCATTGAGAAAAACATCAAGATTTTATTCGTTTCCCTAATCATCTTGCAGAAAAAGCTGTATTTCATATGGCAAAATGCACCTTACGTTACTGAAGTTACAATCTGACTGCTGGTACGTCATTTCATTCACACAGAAATGACAGCAACGAGATCCAAGAAGAGGTTATACTCTTGCGAATTCTGTTGCTCCCAGCTGCTGACTGTGCCCCAAAGCTCTTTGCTAGCTGTATGAATGTAGTTTCTACATAATGACAGTGATTTTCCATCATTTGCACATTGCTGTGTATGGTTTGTACTAGTGAAGAAATACGCAGTGTAACTCCAATATGTAAAATGCTATTTCATTTTTTGTAGTTATTTAACGGCAGAGTCAGAATATAGGAGATTTTCGGTCTTTAATTAATTATTGTAAATGGTAGCTGAAAAGCGAATGACATAAAATATCCAAATTAGAGAACTACGTGAGGTGACTGCTCAATATGGGGCCAAAAATCCCTTCCTACCAGTAAATGCATACACAACACTTACTGTGCCCCATTTGCAATAAATTAGTATTACACCTGCACTGCTCTATCATATGATTTTTGTGCCTAGGTTATTTCAAAACAGTCATTACTTCTACCCTCTTCTAACTTATTTGTTATAATTTTGTAAATACTTGCTCCAGGAAAAGTTTTTATCACATCCAAGTTAATTTTTTAATTGTCACTGTGGTACGTTTCATGTAAGGATTTGTTGATGTTACACATGTGGCTACCAATGGATTTTCTAGGTATTTCTTTCATAACCATTGTATGAAAACATTGTAATCTACTAGATGGCCACAACCTGAACAACAGAAATTCAAAGGTGGAAAATGAAGACAACAAAGAAATGTTAAAGCTGGATGCAAAATCAGTCTGCTTGTTGTCAGTGGAATCTTCGGCACTAAAAACAAAACCACTTAAAGTAAATGCTGATAGTTTCTCAGAGGTCCCAAACCCTCTGGTGCCTTTCAGAGAAGCTGTAGGTGCTCACCACTTCTGAAATGCAACCCCTAAGGTAATGACAGGTGATAAGATTAACTGGAATAACAAAATATAAATGTATAATCAAACAACATAGGCTGCTGTGCCTGTATTGTAACTCACCCTGCTGCACCTAGCGATTTCAGGTATTGTAAAACACCTCAGAGGCTGTGTATTGTGGGTTTTAATCAGTGTTGAAATGAACCCTTCTTTGCTTTTCCCTGATTTATCCCCCCGCCTCACACACAAATCCAGCCTCTTGCTAAGAAAGACTGGAGAAGACTCCACCAGTGCCAGCCACTGTTATGCCTTATACGGCAGGGAAAATGCTGTGCAAAGGCTCAAGGTACTTTTTACCTCTCCAGAGACTCCTCTCTGCTATCAGAGTACTGGCAGTCCTAGCAGCAGGGCAGTGAATTAGAAATGACACTAGATTCTCAGTAAAGCATCAGTGTCATCAATTGCTGGGCCAATCAATACAAGCATAACTTTTCTAACAGTATCGATATGCTGCTTCCTATCCAATCCTCTAAAAGGCAAATGGCACAACACACCACTTTAAAAATAGCTGCTGTAGGGTTAATTTCGGATTTTTCTACATGAACCAGAACAGTTCTCTTCTGTGGCTTAAAATGTTGAACTTCCATCGGGCTCAAAAGAAATCTCATCCCGAGGGATGGTATTTAAACTGCTCTTTTGTTATACATCCACATGGGCTTAGCACAGACTGTCAATAAAATAATCTTTTTTGAAGCCAGTGAATATAAGCCAATGGATTTAGCGCAAGAGTTTGATAACACATAATGAACATGTATTATGGGTTCCCACATGTCACATGTTGTGAAGAGCTCATTTACAGCTACTGCTGGATCCAAAAAAGCTGAAGTAAACGCAGCTTTGTGTATGCATGGCCCTCAGTCACAGGATGTGGTATGCTTCCTGACATCCCACAGAAAGAAAAGGTGTTTTAGGGGTGATCAGGATGCCTGGTGCTGGAAGGGAGACAAAGCTGTTTAGGTCTCTGTTTCCAGCATGGAGATTTTGCCAAAGATATAACAACATCAGCATGGACCTCTGGTATTTAGTTTCCTGCTTGGCTGCAGTCCCTGAGCGATCGTGGGTTCTTGGTCTCCATGCATTAGCTTCTGATCTATAGAGAAGTACTGTTACTGTATTGCTAAGGGATGCTGTATTGTTAAATGCATTAAAAATAGAGACAAACTAACACGATACCATCTTACAAGCCCACCCCTTCCAGCATCTGGAATCACATCATTTCACAATAATCTCATATTTACATTTAAAGGAAAAGCTTTTAAGGTCCCACAGAAGCAAATGCACCAAAACCAGTAGACAAACATAGCAAACAAGTAATCATACACTTTGTGAACCAGTCCTGAAGCAATAAAACTTCTGTATTTCAGAAGAACATTTTAGTTTAGGTAGCACTCATCCTTGTTGGGACCTATCAGAAGTGCAAAAGAAAGAGGGGTTGAGGCTTAGAAGTTTTTTCTTACTTTTGGTTCAGTGACAAAACTTCCTATGCTTGACAAAATTAGAAGCCCATACAAGCATATACAGAGTTTACTATGTATGAAGCTCTTCTCAAATATAAGGAGTAGGAAAGAAAATCAAATTTCATTCTATGAATAGAAACCAACCATATGATACATCATTGGCATTATGTAGATCTTTTCAATAAAATCATAATTTAACAGGAATTGTCAGCTTATGTAAAAAAGACAAATGAGTTCACACTAATATGCAAAAATCAATATAGTTTTTAGAAGCACAGAGCAACACTTTGCAAGAAGGACACAAAGAGATAAAAGGGAACTTTCTTCTGAATTAAAACAAGTAAATAAATGTAGGTTTCTTTTCAGAGTAAAAAAAAGAAAGACAAGTATTTAACGCACTTTGAAGTTGGCAATGACTAAAATATTTTAACTAAGGTAACACGGAAAGTTTTATAGGATTCACAGTATTTACCTCTGCAATCTCTATCCTTCTTGCAAGTTCATCAAGAGAAGAAAAGCTGTCATCTAGTGATAAAGCTTCCAGTGAGTTGTAAGATGCTCGTTCGGGTGAAATATCTGGAACAGTGTCAAAATCCTCTTGGTTTGCTAAGCTTACAAACGATTCTTCAGTGTCTATTATGTTACCATTTAAAAGTCTGAGAAGAAAATCTTCTTGTTCTTCATTTTTTACCTTCTCCTCCTGTCCTGCTGCTCTCTGCATTTCCTTGCATACTCGTGAAAGGGCAGTACTCTCATGCTCAGACACTTTATGACTTCCAGAGCACACGTTCGATGCAGTTCTGTCCTGGGGAGATTTTTCATCATCATGATCGGGCTGTTTCTGCTGCTGGTTTAAATCACTATTTCCGAGCTGGCCACCAGCAGTTTCTGAAGAACTAGCAACATGTTTTGATCTGAGAAGATTTTTATCAGCTTGTACATCTTTATCAGTAGAAACCGAATCAGTAGGCATATAATCAGCATCTGTTAAAACCACAGCATCTACCATTGGCCCAGGAGAGATTTTCACTCCAGGCTCCCCAGCTGTCTCTTTTATTTTTTCTGCATCCTTAGAGAGCTGCCTTTCTCTCAGCTGCGAACTGTTATCTTTACCGGCATCCCCTGATGATAAACAGCCTGAAGAAGGCCTGCCCACTGTCCCTGTGGACTGGGTGTGTGGCTCCGATGTTGATTCAGCACTGCAGTGCTGCTCCTCCATGTGGTCCTTTCCTGCTGCTACTGAAAGGCTTGCTGTCTCGCTCTGTCTCTCAGTTTTGTTTTCACCTGGAGGACGAATGCTCAGCTGTTTATCTTCTTTCTTTGGTCCAACGCCAGGACAAGTTTCAGTACCTAAGCGCAACAGGAAAACAGTTCCAGTGTTTTTAAATGATTTAAAGCACCAGCAGAGGAGAGAGAGAATATATTATCATTTGATAACATTGGAAGCTAATGCTTTAAAACGTGCTCCTGTATCGGGAGGTACTTAATGCTCCAGGCAGAATGAAAGCTTTGTTAGTCTCAAGTAGTCTGAAAAGCTGACTCCTGATTTAACACAGTGTTACACACATTCTTGCAGGCTAAGCACATGATACTGTGCTCTCCTGAAGAGAAACAGACTTACTCCCAATGCTTCAAGCAAAATATGTATTCAAGTGTCTTTCTGAACAGCTACATTCCTTCTAAAATGTATTTTATATGACTGCACATTATGGAGGCCTGAAGTACAGATACATGCACTTAACTATTAAAAAAATGTATTTTGATGCTGGTGTATCTATCGCACAAGATCTCTGTATTTGCTTGAAAAGAACCGAAATTATACTGATTTAATATATTTTAAATTAAATTCTTTTAAGTGGGTAACTAGTTCCTTTAGTTAATGGTAAATTAAAAATCTAATTATGATATTTTACATAGCAGACTGCATAATGATTTACTTTTTGGAATTGAAAGTTAGTTTACATACTAAGAATGCAACTGGATTCGTTTTATTTCTGTATTCATATTTACAATACAATTAGAGAATTTTTCTGATCTGAAATTTCAGAGAGAACCCAGAGGAATTCTGCATAGTTTGTGAATTCACCTACTACTGACATGATCTGCTAATGAAAGAGTAGATGGTTATCCTAAATTGCCAATAAAATTACGAGACATTAAACATTATGAGAAGCTCAAAGCCAGATCTTGCCCTTAAGGCTTATGAAGAGAGAAAAGGAGTATTCAGCATTAGAATACCAAAGCAAGCTAACTATAACAGAAACTCACTTTTGCTCCATAACTTTAATAAAAACTAAGTTAAGACAATGCTACGGTAGGACTATTGTTACAGTAATAGTAGTAACTCCAAAAAACAAATTCATACCTCCAGAAAATGCTTGTTTGCATTTTTTGGGTCACAGCCAAAAGCAGAAAATCTCATGAATATATTAACAAAGAGATCAAACACTGCCCTGATTAACTGTACACATCCTGACAAGATGGACTGAAGATATTACCATATCTCTATGATAATCTTATCCTCCCTCACCTGTTAAAACACTTTAAATCTGAGCGATTTCCTCTACTTGTTACACGAAACAGGGTCACATTCTTGTGCCTTTTAGGAAATAGTCACATTATTTCAGTTTATGGCACAATTTTATTAAATTCTAAACTATTTCCATAGCGAAGTACAAGGCAGCATAGAAAAGATATGCTTGAGAATTGAAGAAGAATACCCAACCGTTTCAAAATGCAGACAAAAAGAACAACATTAATGGTTGAGAGAGTATGGGGAACCTAACTTATGAATGAAGAAATGGTACGAGACTGGGACTTCTTGAAAACTAGATACAGATGAGTAGATAGCCCAAGGGATTTGTAACGTGATATTGAGCCCTTCACATATAGGTCATGAGTTCAAACACAGCCTGGATTACTGGGGCAAGATTTTGTTACCATCTGTCAATTTCCCCCAGTGGATACATCCACATTACAGCAGGCATCTTTGTTGGTAGCCCCAACTGCAATATCAAAGATTAAATGGGAACGGAAATTAAATCAAATTCTTTACCAAGAGAGATGGCCCTTGAGCTCAGGCTTCTATTGCTAAGAAAGTAATAAATGATGCCAGCACTGTTATCTGTCTGTAAGGTACAGGAACTGAGAGGTAACAATCACCATTACACTGCACGTCACATTTTCAGCAGCTTTCAGTACGTTCTGTACACCTACTTCAAAACACCTGATTTAGACAACTCATGCCCGCCACATACTCAAGGCAAGTTGAGACAAACACTTGAAGATTACATTACAGAAGATGCTTTTTCCTACCAAGTTAAATGAAGATGTACCCACCAAGGTGGCAGCAATTTTTATCTGTCGGAGATGTAACAAAGTGTCTACAGAAAATCTTCTAGCAGCAAAGCACTTAGAGCAATTTAAGATTTTTCCCCCCGAAACAGTTACTATTAAATTGCCACCAGCTTTGTTCATCGCAGAAACCTGTAGTCACTTCATTCTGTTACCCCAAAGCAGTCTAGCAGGGAGTGCTGAGAACACGATGGCATTCTTCCAGTGGGCAATTCATACTTGCCCAGTCTTTGTCCCTGTCCATTTAAAAACAAATCCTTTATGGCTTAAAAGAAAACAGGGTATAAGAAGTTTCTCGACACCTTGAAAATAAGGTTTTATGTACACACTGCAAAATTATGCAAAGTGTTTTGTTAAATTCATCATTTCACTAGAGAATATTTCATAAAACACACAAACATGATTATCTTTAATTAACACTACAGTTTTCAGTTAGAAACCAAATAAATGAATGGATATAGTATGCATCAATTCTCATCCTTCAATGCACACATAGCTTTAAGGGCCCAATTTTTCTGTCGGTAGAATCAAAGATAAAATCTGCCAGGGAGGAAAGTGTAACAGAACACAAATTCACATGAAGGACAGTCTTCAAACTACTTGTGCATTTCCTTTTACTGTCATACTGTAAGTCACACCTTTACTACCAGCAGCTGAGTTCAGTAGTTCTCCCTTTCATATTGGCAGATACATTTCTACATAGGATGTTGGGAGAAAAAAAGAAGAAAAAAAAAACGTTCTTTCTGATGTAGGAAAAAAACTGACAAAAGCAGAATATAAGCATTGTAAGCTCACAGTGAGAAGGCCCATGAATTTGGGCTCATGCTGAACAGGTTAGGTCAGGAGTCATAGCTTCCTCAAGAACATACAAATTTGTGAAAATCATTTCTTGTAAATCTTAAGCATTTAATCTTGAGGTAGGCTTGAAATACCCCTATCTTTGTACTGACAAAGTATTCAGCACTGATGGAAAATTCTCAGCAGGACAGCTTTATAATGGAACACAGAGTTTTATTAATTTACAAACACTTCACGGAAACCCAAAGGTTTTGACGACATTTTGACAAGAGTTACATTAAGAGAAAGACATGAAAAAATCCATTTGCACCATTAATTACTTTCACATTAATTTTAATATTTCTAGATGTTGTATCTTAACATTTACAAAAAATGCTACTTAATTCAGAAGTTTCAAAAGGTCAGAATTTCTGCTCTTTGGAAAGCTTTTGCTCCCACTTGGAATAAAAATGATGTAATTATATGTACCTTCCTTTTTTTTTTTTTTTAAACCATCCGAAACCAAAAGGACATTCAGTTCTTTTGATCTGCTTTCTGAGCTGTCAAGCATGTTTGCAATGTTTCCAAAACATTTTCAATGTTTTGGTTTTAGATAGGTTGCTGCGACAGCGAAGGATCAGTATAGTGGTCGTGGTAAAGAAAGGATGAAGATGAGGAGAGTCCACACACCTAGAGAATTATCATTTTGCTATTCTGTATTTTATTCTGTATTTTCATTAACTCCAAGTTCTGAACATCCAGGCTGATAGGCACTTGTTGGATAGCTTAGGTTGAAGGGGACTTCTGGAGGTCACCTAGGCCAACCCTCATCTCGTGAGAAATTCTGTCTGTTTTTGAGGAAAGGTCCTCAAGTTCAAGCTATTTTTGGCAACTGGACTGCAGCATAAAGAGAACATTTTTGCTCAAAGAGAGAAAGATAAAGCACAGCCTAGTAGCCTAATGATGCTGTTTCCCTCTCTGTCTCCATTTTAACAATTCATTAAATGGCAAATGTTTCATAAGACCCCAATGATTCTAACGTATTTCTCAAATAAAGCAGCTGCTCCCCAAGGCAGGAGGATGAAAATGACATAAAAGTACATCCAAAAAAAATTAACAGAACTATAGTTTTCTCTTTAAGAAACCCAAAAGGCTCCTCAATTTTCTGTGCTGTTATAGAAATATATAGCCCCAAATCAGTGTAGCACATATAATTAAACTAGTTAATAATATTTTTAAGTATACTGATTGGCCACTATTTGTATAATTATTATTATCTATCATCAGATTGTACACCATATAGTTTTACATGTCTAGTTTTACACAGTTTTGTACCTTATGGAGGCTGCTGTAAACACATGCTCACATTCTCATTTAAAAGTAACTCTTTTGATGGGGGCTAGAATTACTAATTACAATTCTGAGTATCAATGACTAATTACAATTGCATAACATGTCCATTGCAGAATTATTTTTGAAAAAAATAATAAAATGCAAAAATGGATGAATCTGTGGGAATCCAACTGCAGCTTCAAGTGAAAGAGCTTCATAATTTTTATAGGAATACGTTATTACAGGACAATATTTCAAGCAAATGCATGTACACGTACATACATACACACACATACCTGATTTAAAAGCAGTAGCTTCTCTTTTCTTTGAATCCTCTGATCCCTTTAACTGGAGCAAGCAACCACTTTCCCATGTAATTTCTGCAGCTACTGGCTGTAAAATATGATAGCATTTCCTGTCATTTTTGAACCGGAATACTGTGACTTTTTGAGACATTCAAGCTTCAAGTGGCTCTGTACTAAACTGGAAAAACTATGTCTAATAATATTAGTAGTATATTTATTAGCAGTCTTTGGCAAAGCAAAATTCACATAAATGGCTCCTTACCTTGTTTTTGGGTGCCTGTGGCCTGCAGCAGTAAAGAAAAAAAGAATAAATTAAACTACTCAGCAACAACATTCTTCATAAAAAATGTCACTGAAATCCTATTAGCCTTTTCTCTGCTCTAATATTAGCACAGAACTTTTCTAACATTGAAACAGCATCAGCATGCTAAGACAATTTCAAACACAGATCCGTACCATATGTAAATATAATCAAAAGACCAATTAACACAAACACTGCCCCACCTATTTAAGAAAGCAGTTAAAAGATAAGTTACTGCACCATATCAAGCGATCTAAATTCCTGTACAACTTTTTGCTAGAAGAGAACACTGCCAACTTTCAAAATCACGTAAGGACACAGGATCTAGTGATATTAAAAATACTGATTGCTATAACAGAGGTTGAGGAAGGGAAAAAAAAAAAACAACAAACACCACCACCTTACTTGCCTCTCCTTAGACTATTTACACTGGGACATATTTTCTGGCTACTGTAAGATAGAACAGCTCCTACTGACTCCACTGGGATTCGCAGGTGATTCAGCATTGCTAATACTGTGGACTTTGCAAGCTGTGTAAACATTCATGCACGATGTGTACCTTGCTTTCAACTTAAAAAGCAAAATGCTCATATTTTCCAAGACCCTGTCTTAAAGTATTATTTTAATTGCAAAATAAATTGAGTATAAATCTTAAAAAAAAAATGTATCAAGTAGACTTTTGCCTAGAGAGTTCTGGAAAAGTAATAATTTTCTATACAGAGAACTAATAATGGCACATGAACAGAATCCTCATTTTTATCAAGTTGCAGGAATGATTTACATAACTGAATTTTTATTATTTTAAAGTGAGGCTGCATGTAAGAGTTGGAAGGAGAAAGCAAAGTTATTCTCAACAAGGTGAGAATTCAGTGCCTAGGGAGGTGCTGCTAGTTGTGGCATATAAATTGTAATAGTCTTGAATACTAATCTTCATGTGAGCTTGCAAAGTCACGTATATAAAATGTAGCTTAAGGAACCCTGCAGGCACACAAAGTAGAATCTTGCAGCAGCAGCAGGCTCTGGGAATAAACTTGCAGCTACGGTGCCAGAGCTGCCTCTACCTCCCATGGAAATGCAGGCTTATGCTTTCTGGGGATTCCCCCCAAATGCATTCGGACTACAACAAACAACCTCAGCCTGGGCTCTGACGATTGGCCTGGGTGTTCTTCAACTTCTGTATTGTCATCCACAGAAAAAATGTGGAAGCTACATCATACTCTGTGAACAACAGGAATATTTTTGGTTTTGTTACATCCAACTGACTAAGCCAAAGCAAACGTATTTGAAAAAAAAATTCTCTCTCCATCTGATAGAGAACATCTTTTGGATGATGATTTTTTCAGTGGTAGCTAGTATCCTTTTTTCACCAGTCCCTTAAAAGGCCTAGTAGGTAAGACATTCACCCATGAAATAACAGATCTTCACCTTCCTGATGGGTCTCTTATCCCTTATCTAGAAGTGCACCCCAGGCACTATTCAAAAGTTTGCTATATTGTGATAAAATGGTTCGCGAGGCTGCTGGATCAGGCAAAGCAGGTACAAACAAATATTTCTTAACTTTGCCAAAGACTGACACGCTAGTCAAGTACAGAATTTCTGCTTCATAGTGTTTAAGCAACCCATAGGAAATCAACAGAAGGTAACAAGAATGACTCAAAGCATTAGTGATTGTCCTAAAATGTCAAAGATTTTCAAATAAAGTCCAATTGAGTAGTTGTGAGTACTGGAGTTTGAGGTGTTAGGCAATTGTATTTAAAAACAATGATTAGAACAGTAGGTATAGGCACAAGCACCATCATCAGATCTGCAGTCTGTCTCTTCCTAAATTAACATTTCTCAGTTTTTACTTTGGCTGAAAATACAAACTAACTCAACACTCCGTTTTTGGCAAAGTAATGACTTGCTGAAAACAGTCCAGATCTAGTCCCTGTACATTCCTCAAATCGTATGAGAGCACTGTGAAAACTGATGGTAACTGAAACATGTCAATTGCATATCAGGAACAAAAACCACTTCATAAGCACATTCACTGAAGTCAATGGGATACAGATTTTATTTTGGGATTGACTTTTTAAAAACAACCATAGCACTAATTAGACAACAGCTGCACTGGCATATTAGTACTGTAAAAGTAATGATGTTTTCTTTTACTTACTGTTGATGTGAAGAACAAACTTTAGTAAGCTTTTCCAGCTCTTCACTACTCAGTTCTTTAGCTGAATTCCTCAGCGTTCTAACTGGGCTAGAAACTGCTGTTTTCCATTTTCTTTCTAAATTAAACCAAAATATTTTATGCAAAGTACTATAAAAGTTAAATTTGCTTAACATAAAACATGCATGCTAAATTAATTCATAGAGAAATATTAACAGCTCCTCTGCACACGCTCTACAGTCTTGTTTCAGACTGTGTAAAAAGCATCACATTTTGTCACAACGTGCTTTATTTTTGTAATATCATATTAACAAACCTTAAGACAAAAATAACCCCCAAACAACTGTTGATCAAAATCTCAATTGACAGAATAAAGGATAATAAACTATTTGCGCTTTCTTCATGATATGTGCAAAAAGGAATCCAAAGAAGGATAGCTTTTCTCATAACAAGAGAAATTGTGATATAAATTATACTTTTGTTGTTTCACAGTTTTAAGCTGTAAAAATGCAAGCTCTATTAATTAGAAAGATAAATCAAACTCTTCCTTCTACTACATTAGTTTAGCCTGTACTTACCCCACTGTTCCTGTATGGAAGAAAGATTAGCAAGCAGCTGCTCATGATACAATCGTTCAAGCTGAATGAACTTCATTGCCTTCTCATCTTAATGGAAGGTTAAAGAAGAAAGCACACGTATACAAACATATTATGAATTATTTGTATTTGACACTGTATTTGAAAGGACAGTCATTATGTACCTGAAATTTGACATTATTGAATCAAACTGAGTAATAGTTAGCATCTAGATTTCTACGCAAGGAAGAAAACAATAGCAGACATGAATACAACAAACGAGAACCAAATACATGTAAGTTCCAAAAATGAAAACCCTATTCTCTTCAGCTGTTACCTATACCCATGTCTTGTGGCCAACAAGTTGTTCTAGAAAAGAAGTTAGCAAAATGTTACTATGCTGACAAATGTTTTCAGAAAATAAAATCTGTGGGAAATGAAAAGCAAA
This sequence comes from Anas platyrhynchos, assembly GCF_047663525.1. Taxonomy (NCBI): domain Eukaryota; kingdom Metazoa; phylum Chordata; class Aves; order Anseriformes; family Anatidae; genus Anas; species Anas platyrhynchos. The sequence continues at coordinate 31,643,965 of NC_092589.1, read as the reverse complement.
ACCATTGCACAAATCCTAGTATGCCTCTCAAGATATTAAATTGTATGTCAATAAACATAAACATAAATACAGCTCCTTCTTATTGACCAGCTGGTGACAGTATTAAAAAAAAAAACACAAAACCAAAAACTTTCCCAACTCAGACTCTACAAAGACACCAACCCTCTTTCGAACAACTGCATTTAACACTGTTGGACAGCTGAGACACCTTTTTTCTTTTTTCTGAAGATTCTCTTTACTTTTCTTCCACATGAAGAACTCTTTACCCTCCCTTCAAGGTTATCAATGTATTCAGAAAGGCATACTGATAGTTTTCTAATTTGCAATAGTTTAGGACAATTCTAGTTCCAGCAGTGCTCAGTTGTTAGTTGTTTTGTTTAAAGCCACGTTTTGTCAGCTATTTCAAATTTAATTCTACAGTACACAAGGATAGTAGTAGTCTGAATGAAGTTCACAATGATATAGTAAAAAATTCCATTATTCATTCTCATTAAAATACTAAAGTAACCATTGTGAATACACCATCGGTACTTGTTATTCCCTGCCTTCAAGATGTCTGTTATTAGAAACAGTATTACAGATCAGAGAGGAGATCACAGCAACAAACCCTGAATTATTGTTAAATACGCAGTTCTACACTGGATGAATTAAAATGCCCATCATGGATAATTGATACTATGCAACATGATGAAGTAAGTTCTTTATTAACCTCAGGAAATTGATGGCTGCAAGTACAGATGAGATATCCTTCATAAATATGCATTATATCATGGTGTTGAATTCCACACGTCAGGTGTATACTGCATTTTAAATTTACTGTATTTTTCCATTAAGAGCAATAATTTCTCTACAGAATTTTTCAATTTTTCTAAGTTGCATTACATATATACATATTTTTTTTCTGATGGATGTTTTCTAAGATAGTGATAAGTATTTCACTTATTATATTCCTTTTAAAATATTGTTACAGTAGTTTCTCTGTTTTTGTACTACAGCCTAACATATTTTGGCTAGATTTCAAGGATATCTTTCTGAGCTTCTTTTGCTTTGTTATTTAATCATTATAATTGCCCAGTTGCTTCATTTTGTTTGTTTTTACAAAGGTAACAAATTACACAATAAAGAAATAATCTTGTTTTTCTTAATCTTGTTAATCTTGTATGCACAGATTTTTTTGAATTTATGATGCACCTTAGTGCATATATACCTTAAGGGCTTACCACTTGCCTCTTCTTTTTATAGGCTGAAAATTTTTCTTCAAGAGCAAACAGAGAAAAACTCAGTACAGGTTTTCTAAAAATATCATTTCACTTTAATGTAAATATTATTACTCTCTCCCAGAAATACTGAAATATATCGGAGTAACTATTAGCAGTTCAGCTATTGGAACTTGCTGATCAAACTTGTTTGCATTATCTATGAAAAAATCAAAATAGCTGTTCCCAGAAGCAATTACCCACAGTTTCCTGTGACAAGGTTCTCAAACTACTTCAATGTGACTTGGACTAAACAGCACTTGACAAAAACATGCTGCTATTGTATGCAAGTTACTGATCTCCCTTAGCTCAGTGTTTGGTGTTTTTATTCTAATCTAGACACTAATAGCACCTATTCTAATCAACTGTTATGATAATTTTGTTCTTGCAACGATAGTGCCCTATTTGATAAAAGAGAATATAAGCGCTATCTGGATTGGACATATTCCCAGTTAATAGTACTTACAACAAAACTTACCCTATAAAACAGATGTCCTTTGGAAACATTTCCTTACTTCCTTGTTTGTGCACAACTGCTAATGATTGTATCAGCACAGGTTTTGAAAGTGGATTTATTACTTAACTCATATTCCAGATGCCTGATTAAGAAGGACTTGCTAACATATTATATATTCACTCATGGGTAAATTAGGGCTCTTATTTCTTTCTACACCTGTCCCACAGCCTGTGAGTCAATTGTAAAGTACGTCTTTTATGTTTTATCATGACAGATTATTTAAATAACACATAATTTTTACAAGTGAAAGGATACATTCCTCCTCTTGAAAATAGGTCTCAGCGATCTGCAAAGAAAAAAAGCAAAAAAATTAGCATTCTCTATATTTTTATGAAAGTGGTAAGCATGTAATAAGAACTTTTCACTACAGTTTTTAAACATCTGTTTTGTAGGTTTGTATTTAGTTTCAATAGAACACAAGTGTTCAGACTAAATGCATGTATTCTTATTCTAGGAAAGATGTTTAAAAAAAGTGTCAAACAACAAAGAAATTTTAAGTCTACTCACACAAATTAATTTGCCCAAACGTTAGTTGGGCTTTATCTCGTTACAACAACAAATGTTTATTTCAGCATTTTTTGTTTTAATGATCATATTAGAAAGTTTTAAGATAACCTAGAACAGAGGCATTGTATTTAATGATATGAGATGGGTCAAAGAGTTTGAGTTCTATTATTGACCATTGCTTCCTTATGTTTGACAGAAGGGACATTGTTGAGCTCTCCTGAGCATTACAATGCAATGAAATCAAATAGAGAAGTATAGGCTTACTGACAGAAGACAGAAGAACAATCTTTGGATCAAAGAAACTGAAAATATCACCTATTGCAAGATCAGATACATACCAACAGGCTTCCTGTTTACAATATTTCACATTTAAGCATTGGAAATTCATGAGATAAACATAAAAGGACTGATTATTTTTCTCCCCCATGTTACTCCTATTCTGCCAACAGAATCCAGACACCACCATTGCAGCAACCTTCTGCCACTTTCTTTCATGAAGCTTCTGTTCTGTATTAAAAAGATCTAAGGACCTTCTGCTCCATGTCAGTTCACTAAGCCTAGCATCTTGATATCTGAAGCTCTTGAACAACAGAGCAAGAAGTCGTGTAGTTAACCCAGATGGCAGCCATTTGATATGCACTGTAGTTGTTATGACACAGAACAAATCTGAGGCTTTTCCTCCTTAAATTGACATTTCTGTAATGGAACAATTAAAATCGGATTCATAACAAGATAGCTCTGCCAAAAAGAAGACCACTGGAAAGAAAAAAATAAAAAACAACAAAACACTAAAAAAAAATCACAATTTTCAAGACTTGTTCACCTACACGGACATTGAATTTATACAGATATGTCAAAACAAAGAAATACCATGTAGCTGACACAAGAAAAAATCAAGTGGTCCCTAGTGCATTATTTAGACCTTAAAGTGCTAAGGGAGTTTAATATGAAAAAAAAAGATTGTACCAAAGCAGCTACTAAGGTCCAAACATGAGACACTACTTTGAAATAACACGTCAAAGAACATATGAAATACTTAAAATCTAAGTCAGTCTCTAACACTTGTAGCTTAAAAAAAAATTGTAAACTGACATTAAATTCTATAACAGCTATCAGCTTAGCCAATGGCTAGGAATTGAAAAAGAGATCTCTGTGGCCAAGCATTCAAGATCTCTATCTGTGACATCTTAAAATAAACTTCACCTTGGTTGCGTAATTTTGCAACTTTGATCTTTAATAGATCACCACAAAAAGGAACAGTAAATATATGCTTACCAAGGCATTACTTATATTTACACTAAGGAGCTTTCCATACCAAGGACATGGGCATGTGAAGATTTGCTACAGCAAAGCTACGAATTTTAACTGCAGACTACTGAACTAGATGTACTAACCTCTTGCTAACAATGCTTTTGCTTTCAGCCAGTTCAAATCCAAAACTACAAACATGGAGGTGGCAAGAACTTCATGAAGAAAAGTCAAGTTCCCAGTTCGGAAACCATTTTTTCTGTTAATCAAGTGAAGGTATCTTTTGTTGTTGCCTTTGTTTTCTTCCTCCCCTTTCTCAGATCTGATTTAAAGGACTAGCTCTTGGACTAAAATGGCAAAGGCACCACTTTATAACAGAGTCCAGGCAACCAGCTGAGAGAAAGCAGTGTCCAAAGACATTCGGAAAAATAAGAGTGTTTTTAAGCAGAACCTAAATTTTGCTTTGTCTCTGAGTTGTTGATGGAGAATACTACAGAAAAGATAGAGCTGATATTCCAGAAAGGAAAAGGTTTAAAGCTATATAGGGAAACTAAGCTGGTAACTGAAACGTATTTCTTTCCATTCCTCTCTTGACAAATCTTCTTTGAGATATGCAACAGCAAAAAACTTACTTGTGCTTGCCAGAAAACTGGGTAGACTTTCCAAGAAAGCTGATGAACACTGATGGATTTGTTCATAAATGGAATAAAACAACAAAAAATATAAACCTCAAAATTAAAAACATGTCTTTCACACATTCCAATATAATACGCTGATATGTCTTAGGAAAAAAGAGAAGGTGTATGGTTAACATGTTTGAGCCTAGAAACTCAGATTTTGTTTTCAGTTCTGTCACAGTTCCTGTATGACTTTGAAAAGGTTGTTCCCTTTAGGGTTTGGCTTCCTCATCTACGAAGCTGTGAACAGATTTCATCTCCATTGTGGTCAGTGACACTCCTTAATGTTTGTGAAGTGTTTTGAAATTCTTGCCCTAACTGTATTGTTTTCCAAAGGAGACCTTTCTACTGACTCATGGACAAACACCAAATTAAACATGGCTACAAGTACAAACGGTTTACCCTAATGCTAAGTTTCAAATATGTTAAGGAACAACATAAAATCACTTAAACACAAGTATTAAAAGACAAAACAAAACAAAACAAAAGCCCTATATCAAATGTGAAGTATCTAGAAATTGTGATATGAAAGGGAAGACTCTCATATCATCTCCTACCCACATCAAAGAGAACAAGGACGCAGGAGCGTCATCAAAGTGAAGAAGCTTAAGATATTACAGTCATCCAATTTTCTGCAATAAGGATCATGTAACTAAGTCAAAACAGACACCGTATCACATCTCTCTCTAGCCTGCAAGAGGTTATAGCCAAACAAAATGTTGTCCAGTCCATTCTCAGTCTGACAGAATCAAACTATGTATTAACAGTGAATCAAGTTCTAGACACATACTCATTTTGCACCATGATCTTCCAAAAGAGTAACATACTTTGCCAGTTAGTAAAAAAAAAAAAAAAAAAAAAAAAAAAAAGATTGCTTTCCAAATCACACAGTATTTAGTATTTCCATTGGTGTTGCACATGTGGTGACTGTGCGATAAAGAGTAGATACTAAGGAAGAGTGAATCTCAGCATTCATGCATGAAGTTCATGCTAGAAAGAAGTCTGCAATGGTTAAAATAATTACCGATATAAAATATAATTTAAACATCAGCAGTCTTCTATTTACACCAGTGTCCTACAAAACGTATTTTAGGTATTTTGAAGAGTTATTTTTCTAAATCTTTTCCTAAAAATTTTGCTAAAAAAAACTTTCCTAAATCTTCCTGACCCACTCCAGGACTTCAGTGTCTGGGGAAAAAAAATAATATTATCAAAAACTCTTCTATAGACAAGCAAGTCTGTTCTAAAGTGTGTAAGACTTACCCTTGAGTTTCAATTAATTGCAGAATATACTTTCAAGGTAATTTATCATTTCACATATATTAGAAGAGGAGATATCTGCCATGACCCTCTGTTATATATAGAAACTTCAAATTGTTCTGTCCAGATACGAACACTGACATATGTTGAATTAATGCGTCTTTCTCCTAATGAGAAAAAGTCTCAAATCACAAAGCTGAGTGCAACAACCCAAAGTGATAGTACCTGATGGAGACACAGGGGCAGTATCTTTGAATCCATCTGCTCAACCTCTTCACGGAGCAAAGAGAAAAGGGACTGCAACGTTTGGTTTTGTTCTTTTTGGTGAGAATGTTCATTTGCTTCAACAGCACCTTCAGCATGCACTGAATCTGTACGTGTAACAAGAGTATTTTCCTCCTTGATTGCTGTGGTTCCCACTGAAGGGACTCCTTTAAAAAGAACAAGTATTTAGGTTAGGAATTCAAAATGTCAAGTTGCATTTTTAGGAAATTTCAATACAATAGCTGTGAATAAAAAGGTAGGATCTTAAATAACAGTTCTGCACATAAATAAAATTTTGGCTTTGTCAAAGCTAGCTGCAATAGGTCTGTCTTACTGTCAGCTCACCTACCTGAAAAGACAGACACACAACAGCTGTTCTTGTACACTACTATCTGGGATCCAACTTTAACTTTGGATGAAAAAACACCTAGCCTAAACTGTTTGACAGTGATTAAAGCAGACCAGGATGACCTAAAAAAAAAGTGTTGTGGCTGATGTTACATTTTTTGCAACACGGTTTTGCTCAGATGGGACAAAAGAAGAATGAATGAACAGCAGGCAGGCAGGGAGCAGTTTGTGTGATGAGCAGGGGTTCAGGTGGTGGCCACCTGAGCCAGGGGTGTGCCTGCGAGTTGGCTGGGACCAACCGAGGATGCACAGAGAGGCTGTCCTGGGTAGGCCAGGAGAATGTGAATGAGGTTCTTGGTCGGTCCCTTCATGCCTGCTAAGGCGCTTGTAGAGGAGAAGCCCCAAGGAAGGAAAAGTTCCTGCTGGGAAAGTGAATTTAACCTCCCTCAGATGATAACACGGCATCTCCTCATGGTTATGACAGAATCTTAAAGGACAGAATCAAGTAGATGATGACAGTGTGAATTCTACTGTGGGAGACAGAAACACAGGAGGATCGTACTGCTGGGTGAAAAGGAACACACCCCCAAGGAGCCAGACTATTTATTTGGGAGTCCAGGAGATGAACTACTAGCCATGATTTGTTGGTACCAATGACACAAGGAAACGCAAACTGAATTGAACCACCAGAACTTCCTGATAGGCCGAAAACCAGGACCTCCATGGTACACTCCCTCCCAGTTCACTGTTGCCTGCCTATTTTTAGAGAAGCAAAAAAGGTGGGCATGCAGGTGAAGGACTGGCATGGTGAAGGACCATGTATTTTAACAGAGTAAAAATACTACAGGTAAAAATTTTCTGGGTGCAAATCCCGGTTTTCTTCTAGAAATGAAAAGTGGCCAGCACATGGGAGGACAGGTTCTTGAAGGACTGGAAGCAAAGGTAGGGCCCGATGCTTCCTCTTGAAAACGGAAAAAAGTCAGTGGTGGGATACTCCAGGGTGACAGGGACTATCACGGACCATTTTTAACTCAGTATCTTCACTTCCTTCTCCAAGCCAAAGATGGTTGATGAAATTTCAAACTGTGCAAATGATACTAACGTCTTTGGAACCAAGGTGAAGAAGTTCAGAAGGACCTCAAAAACTTGAGCAGGCAAGAAGGTGGCAGATGAGATGCAGTGTAGGTAAAAGTAGTAATTCTATGAGAATTATCTAAACTATTGCCTGTAAAATTCCAGTTTCATAACCAGATGAAGAAAAGTCAGGAAAGACCTTGGAGTCATTGTTGGCAGCTCTGTGGAATCATCAGCCGATGTGCAGCATGTGCCAAAAGAAAAACCAACAAAACGTTGGACACAACCAGAGAGGCTGCTGAGAACAAAACACAAGATACGGTTTTGCTGACTTGCACTACCAGCATTTTGGCAGCACAGTTCCCATCTCTTATCTCAAGACAGGTATACAGGATTAACAGCAAGTACAGAGAACAACTGAAATGATCAAAACTCTGAGTAAATTAGGAGTTAGGGTGCATCAGGAAAAACTATTACATCTGGACTCTTCACCTAGGAGAAAAGAAAGACGAGTGGGGACAGGATAGAGACTTGTGAGGTAGAGAAGGTGGGACAAGCTGAATGGACTATCTTGTGTTGATTAAACCGGCACATGAGAGCAGGTGCTTACCCAGAATCAACTAGAGTTGATTCCTCCAATTCATGAACAATTTATATTAAAAAAAAATCTTTCCTATAAATGTATCAAATTCAGTGCATTTTTATGAAAAGAAAATGTGTAACAAATATAACAAATAAGTAAGTAAAGAAAAAAATAATGCCACTCACAGCTCCATAGATATTTTTAGTCACCAAATATGTTTGTGAAATTAAAAATTTATTGAAGTTACCTTCTTGATTAGTTAGACAACATATAAAAAGCATCCTGCATAGATGATACATACACCAAGACACCAAGAAGTGCACTATAAAAACTTTTATTAACTCAAGTTATGATGAGTATGTTATTCCTGAACTACACCCATTTTCTGGAAATCACGTTATCAGTTAAAAGCAGGATGCATGGGGACACTGTGTCAACCTAACCTACTCCCAGCAATAAGCATCTCTTCTTGGAACCATCACTCTGGTGCTGTTTCAGCAGCTTGAGCACTCAGCTGTTTCAGACTCCCTTGTGTTCACTGAAACCCTGCAGTGATGATTCAGGTTCGAGATTTAGGGCTTAAGAAAGGCATTGACTTGTCTGCTGAAGGCTCTACCGTTCTATTTTTGGTTATTTACAAACTCTTTATTGTAAACTATCCAGGTCAGGAGCACTAATAATCTCTGTGGGTGGCTGTTTCTGCAGGGCTTATTGCCAGACAAAATACGGGTGTAATTTAATAGTGCTTTTTCAATATTAATGTACATCTCTGCTCTTCAAGTATTTATTTGCACTTACTGTGGGCCAAAAGCAACAGGAGGCATAAATGGATTCAAGATGCAAACAAGAAGGTGTTTTTAGTGATGGAATGAAGGCTGTATTTAAAGAGGCAAGTGTCTGTTCAGCACATGGTCATGAAATAAGAAGAGGGTCCAAGTATTTTAGCAAACCTTTCTCTGGAAAAAAAAGTCACTTCAAACTGCATTTGATTAAGGAGTTAATAAACACCCGTCACATCAAAACACGAAACACTCACAATGGCAACCATCACAAAAAACAACTTCAGTTTAATGTTATTTTGGTACCGTTGCTCTAATACATAGTTGATACACTGCATATTGTTCCTATATATAGTTGAGCTGTCACCCACCAGGAATCCAATTCTGCCCTCAACTTACTACACTGAAGTTGAAACAACACATTGGAGCCATTCAGGATCATTCAAAACCCAGGACAGCATTTGTGCCTCGGTAACTACAAAACCAAGAATGTTTCTTGTGGCAACAGCACTTAGGAATATAATTTTATCATAAAAGTTTTATGGGACAAGATCCCACTGTATCTATGCATTCTCCACATTCTTAAAAAGGACACACACCACCACTTCTTCATCGAACTCAATCTTACTGTCTAAAGCAGATTTGGAAAAAAAAAAAAAAACAAACCATGACAAAAGGCAGTTATCTTATGTATATGTCTGATATTTAAAGAAACAAAGATATTTTTTTTCCCCACTTTGCAAAACATGAACACTGAAAAGCTCACTCTTCCATTCTAGAGCGGAACCAAATCCTTTGTGAAAAGGAACGTGGAGAAAAACAAACAAACAAAAAAACACAACCAAACAGAAGATATCACCTCTTCAGTGGTGAGAGCACTCATTTGGAATATGGCAAATACCTAAGTTGAAGTCCCTGACCTGCCAGACTCGCAAAGTTTTAACTGACATCTTCTGTGCCCAACTGGGAGTGCCAACAATTCCTAAGACAAGGAGAGATGCAAGCTTTCTTGTAAGTTTTCTAAAAGTTCACCGAAGCAGCCCTGTGTCTGAAGAAAATTCCAACTTCGACCGGCCTTCTGAATGGAAATAACAAATGCATTCTTCCATGTCTCACTTATGCTTTTGTCAGTACTTCCAGTATATGAAATCAAGATGTTCTTCTCACCTGCTTGGAAATGTCAGATGTGCAAGTATGTAGCATTTGCTACCAGTTCAAGCTATCAAAATAAACTTACAGATACTGTCCTCTATTTTTCAATTCAACTTTAATTTTCGTATTTGATAACATCAGTTTTGTCTTTCAACAGTAACAGAAGTTTCTAGTACAGAACATTATTTATTTTTTTAAAAACATTTTTGGTACTCTGGTTCAGACTGAGTCATTCAAGAACCATAAAAAAATACCACCACCACCACCACCCTGTAGTATTTAAGTATTTTGAAAATACCTAATTTTTAAGAGATTATTATTATATTTTTTAAGACAAGAGTATCGGGGGGAACATTGTTAAAGATCAAACTACAGCAGAGCAAGCCCAAAATCTTGTTTAGCATGGCAAACAGGTAAAATGACTCTGCTTGGCTGTCCATAAAATGCGACCAGTTTATATTCATGTGTTTAATTTGCTGCAACACCAAATCAATTACAACCGCTTCACTTTCTCTCCTGTCTTTATGCTACTTCATGAAATAAGTTGAATAATTACAGGAAAATTGTGTGTTGCAGAATTTAACACCAGGAAAAGCAATCAAGTGCAAGACACCATGCTACTATCTTCATGAATTACACAGTGTGATTCTACAATATGAAGTTACCAATTATGCCAGGGATGACCTTTCAGAAAAAGACTAAATTATTTGCAGGGAACAGGGATAATTTGAGATCCACATTTATAAAAATACATTGAGGCAGATGATGCTCCATGAATCACCATCTCTATCACACTCCAGCAAGTACGATTCACTACAAGGAATCCAAGGATGAATAATCATCAAGGTTTAAATTGGTCCATTTATAGTTACATCACATCTTTGATCGCCAGTGGCCTCCTTATCAGATATATTTATTCAAAGCTATTATTAGTGAACAAAAAGAATGGGAGAAACAACTCAAGTCAGGCGGCAAATTCACTGGAAACCATTGGGTTCTGTCAATCCTCACCCAGGGAGCTCCTCAATGGGCAATTTCGGGTGGCAAGGAGAAGACACTATCAAATACCTCTCCTCACCTTCTCCTTGTAACTCTTATTTAGCAATCCTCTACTGACCACTGTGAGAGGCAGGACATTCAACAAGATGGATCTTCAACTGCTACAGTAAATCCTGCATCTCTGCCACTGATTGTAGAAGCTAGGATAATTGTAGCTCCTACACGTTGCAAGTATATACAGAAACATAACAGTCAAATACTTGTAGTTGTTTATACCTCATAAGAAAATATTTAGAGGGTTTCAAACACTCTGCAAGTGGCAGTACTCGCTCTTTCTTCTGAAGTAAAAATGTGTGTTCAGAGTGGGATAGTGACTTCTCTAGTGATCACTAATCTTCTGCTGAGCATGTCCAAAAAAATAGAAGGTAGGTTTCCATACTCCAAGTTCACTCCCTTAGATACCAGCAAGTGACTAGATACAGACGTGTTATTTAAGTCAAACATCAGCTTTTCCAGATTTTTTAACACTTAACAGCGACAGGAACAGGTTTGCTTATATAAGAAGAGAGGACGATTCGTAACACTCTTCTGTATCTATGAGTCAAAGCCAGCTCATCCATGATTTTTCGATAGTTAAAAATAAAAATTAAAAAATATCTAAAAAATATAATACATGTCCTGCAAGTATTCAATCTGAGATTCTAACTGGATTGTGTAACTCTCTGCTGTCACCCATTCAGTGATTTTCCTCTGTTTGATTATTCTCTCTCTGAATCGGTATACGCACAGAAAGCTGGTTTGGTTCTTTATGTAGAGGGACACTAGAGGAATACTCAAGAAATAGTTAAAATAGCTGGTGTTAAAAATGAAAGAGGAAGGTTTTCACTAAAATAAAGACATCTGCAACATCAAGAAATTGTGACAGTCACTGCACTGTGTGAAAACAGGAGAACCACCATGTGATGATAACTACAAAGCTTAATGGAAATTAACCCAGAGTCAATGGGAAACAAGATGTAATTTTGTATTTTGATCTTCCTACTGTAACGATCCAGGTTCTTTATTAATAAGTAGTTAGCGTTTGTTCACAGGGATTCTATTTTTATTCCCAACAAAACTCCTTAAACTTTGCAGGCAGGATATTCTTCCCTTTTGTGGTATTCTGCATCTCTAGGTTTTTCAGGAAGTTGTCTTTATTTCAGCTTTCTGCCTTAGAACTCCCATCTACTGTGCACAGCTGTTTCTGTGGTACTTCTGCATCTGGTGATTGCATTTATCATCAAGAATACAAGCTAGCGGAAAGAGAATATGGGCAAAGCATAACTTTCAGTGTTTGGATAAATTTATTTATTTCTCCCTCTCACCATACTTCAGACACTTCTGTCCACAGATCTATATTACATTTCTTTTTTTTTTTTTTATTTTTTTATTTTTTTTTTATTCCACTACTAGTCCTCAATTACTTCTTCCAATCCCTCTTTTATTTTACTTATCTTTTTAAACATGAGATCTACAATTGAAAGACATACTCACTGATTTTCTTCATTATTTACGGACAAATCATTCTCCTTGTGACGACAGATTTCAGCATCCTCTAATCTTTACTAGAAAACATATTTTTTCTCTTCTAGATCTTGCCTGTATGTACAAGATATGGAACACAAGCTTCCTTCCTTTTCCTTTCTTTACCTATTTTGCAGTCCCTTTAGAACATCATCGTGTAGCAGAAATAGGCCATAGAAGAATTCTGGCAAGAAAATTGTATTTTAAAACTACCTATTTTAAACTGCCAAATTCCCCATCTTCCCAATCCTTAGAAGAAAAAAATACAGGAAAAAAAAAAAGGAGTGACTCAGTTATTCCAAGTAAGTTTTGAAAAGATACCAATGGGATGAAATACACTGATTTTAATTAATATATTTGCAGCACTATGACACATAAGATATATGATTTATGGCATAATCCTAATATGCATAATGATGCAGACAAATCTTACTCATTCAAAAAGGGAATAAACATCTCAAATAAGAACATATAATAAACTTTTACATCTTCCTTACCGAATTCAGATCCAAAAGATATAAAGGAGAAGTAACATGAAAAATTGGGAGAAATATATCTGTTGAGTGTCTCATTACCTGAAATGCAAATCTAGCACTATGTATCAAGCTTTAAACAACCTAAGTAAATTCTGATGGCAACAGGCCAAAATCAAGATATTTGGTACTCATACCAGGATGTCAAATCTTGACTCTATATCAAGACACCAAAATCTTGCATTTCAACACCTAAAATAAACCAAAACATACTGCCTGAATTTCAGGCCATTATGATTTGGAAGTCAGACCAGTTTCCATACTGAAACTCTGCACCTCCCTCTACTCATCATCCTTCGTCAGTGTGTTCCATGTGTTACATAGCTCACTAATTCAAATACAGACAATGAAAACTTCTAGAATTGAATCTGATTTGGTACTATTAACATATTTTAGTGAAACATGAAAATAATTACTGTGGCACCTACAATATAACTTGCTTACCACTTCACGGATTAAAACTACAGTTTTATTATTTTAAGTAAACAGAATAAAAACATGTTTTTTAGAAAGTACCTTTAGATTTTTTTCCGGAGCTTCTTTTGCTTCTTGGACTTCTTTTTCCACCTTGCTGCTTTTCTATAACAGGCTTTTCCTCCATCTGGGGGTCCATATGGACTTTTACAGATGTCCTTTCAGTCTCCCTTTCCTTACAGCTTGGGGTACAGTCTCCACTGTCCATATTCTCATTATTGTTGATGCTGTCCTGCTCACCTTTGTCCTGCCTTCCCATAGCAGTTCTACTACTGGTCAGAACCTCATTCCCGTCATTGTCAAGTTGATTTTCATTTTCATCAGGTGAAGAAACCAAATACGAAGCCAAACTTTCCACCCTATAGTCATCTTGAAGATTGTCTTTGGAGTCTATTTGTAGATCATTTGGTGGAAATTCTCTGTCATCCATTAGAGCGTTACTTGTTGAACCACTTAATCCCCCTCCAGATATTTTTAGACCTAAAATATAAAACCAGAAGCAGCATTTATAATACATATTATGACAGATGAATAAGCTTGTGCTTAATTCCAGAAAATAAAGAATCACATTAGCTAAGTCATATAGTTTAAAGGTATGGGGAAATTGTTTCCCATAGTTGCCCCATTATAAGTTTCCAACCCATTGCTCCATTGTAAGTTCTAAAACAAAGCATAACTACATACTAAAAGTTATCTGTGAACTTGTGCTTTTATCCAGTTACAGTTGGTTCCAGTTAAATGGCCAGTAGCACAGCTGATCTTCACAACAGTGCTCACACTGCTATAACTGAGGCAACAAGGAAAACACAAAGATAAACAAAAGCCACCACCTCCGTTTAAACCCATGGCTAAAATAAAAGCATTCTTATTGCGTAAGATCATAGTTTGCCTGAAAAAAACACAACACACAAACCAAGACAGGAAGGAATGGAAGCAGAACTTTCATTTCTGTCAGTCACAGTACCACGGCAAACATGCAGATAGGTTAACTCTTTTACAAGAATTAGATGCCAGTAAAACCTGTTTATTGACTCAAATTGTCACTTTATTTTGAAGAGAACATCCAACGTGTCTTCAGTACACACACAAGCAGATGGTTTGTTAATAAAAAAACCTAATCCACCACCTACTCTCAATGGGGGTCAATTTTCCCTTTTAGTGAACATGCAGCTCTAATCAATGCTGCAATTAGGCACATACTTACAGGGAAAAAGGATAAGTCTTAGTAGCAGAGTTATGTGGAACCTAACAGAGGACTGTAATTTTGTTTGTTGCTTTCCTCAGCTTTTGGAAGCACAGCACTACTGCTGGTTTAACTTAGCAACTATATAGATGAAATATAATTCCATTACATACATCTAATTAGATTCATCTCACATATTTTAAATAGGAAATCCAAAAAATGGCAAGTACTCTTATATTGCAGAAGAGTTTGACAAGCTTCCTAAGGCAGCTTCCTATCCTTTCCTTCAAAGGAAAAGGCATTTTAGGAAACCTGTTTCACCAAACTTTCCTCAAATTTCTTCCCCAATACATACAATTGATATAACTGAAATGCATGCTTACTAGATATGCGAGATATCATTTCATTTTACTTGCTAGAATAATTCAAATTGCAGAAAAATGAGAAGATACCTTAGAGGATAAGCATTCCTATACAACCTTTACAGTTGCTAAAAGGACTGGAAGAAAATTTCACTCATCTTAGAGAAGGACTAGAAGAAGGATTCACGGAGCTACAGGCTGCTTGCCCTCACCTCGATCCCTGGAAGATGACGTAGCAAGTAATCCCGGAAACCATTTTCAAACACGTGAAGGACAAGAAGGTCACTGAGAGTACTCAGTATGGATTTATGACAGGTAAATAGCACTTAACCAACTTACTGGCCTCCAATGACATGACTGGTTCAGTGGCTGAGGAGAACAGTGTATGGTGTTTACCTTGACTTTAGTAAGGCTTTTGACACTGTCCCGTGTAACTCCCTTATAGACAAGCGTTCAAAGTATGGGCTACATAAACAGTGAAGTGAACTCAACACTGGCTGGATGGCTGAGCCCTGAGGGCTGTGATCAGCCAAATAAAGTTCAGCTGGAGGCCTGTCACGAGCCGTGTATCCTCAGGAGTTGACAGTGAGGCCAGTACTATCCTTTAATGACGATTCATTGAGTACTATTCATTAACTTCATTAATGACCTGGGTGACAAGTCAACTGGTGGTAAGCTTGCGGATGATACACCAGAGGGTTGTGCTGCCATTCACAGGGACCTCAACATGCTGGAGGGAATGGGCTGACAGGAACTCCATGCACTTCAGCAAAGGAAAATGCAAAGTCCTGCACCTGGGAGGGAATAGTCCCATGTGCTGATACAGACCAAGGGCCACCCCGCTGGAAAGCAGCCCCACAGAAATGTCACCAGGGCTTCTGGTGGGCAGCAACGGACCATGAACCAACAACGTGCATTCATGGCGAAGGAGGCCAATGGCATCTTGGGCCACATTAGGACAAGCAGGTCAAGGGAGGTGATCCTTCCTCCCTACTCAGTGCTAGTGACACAAACCTGGAGTGCTGGGTACAGTTCAGGGCCCTATGGAAGAAATATAAGGACATACTGAAGCAGTTCCAGGACAGGACCAAAGAGATGATTAAGGGACAGGAATATCCATCAGAGGAGGTGAGGCTGAGGGAGCTGTGACTGTTCAGCCTGAAGGCTCAGGGGAGATTTTATCAACATATGTAAATGTGACAGGAGGAAGTAAAGACGAGTCTGTTTCTTCTCAGTGGTATCTAATGAAAGGACAAGAGGCAATGGACACAAGCTACCTATAAGGAACACTTTTTGAACACAAAGGGAAGCTTCACCTGTACATACAATTGAGAACTGGAACAGCTGCCTAGAACAGGCTGCAGAGCTGCCGTTCTTGGAGATATTCAAAACCCAGCTGCACACAGTCCTGAGCAACCCACTCCATCTGACCTTGCTTTAAGTCAGGATGGGGCATGGACTAGAAAATCTCCAGAGATCCCTTCCAACCTTACCCATCCTACGATTCTGTGGCTGTGACTGGTGGGATCATTAATAAGATACAGGCCACATCATGAAGCGAAAACTCCTGTATCTGCTTTTTGTACAAGGCATACAATAATTGTTAATTAAAATGTTCATATTAAAAATCAAATTCACTAATTCTGAGGGGGGAAAAAAGGTATGACTCTTATGTTCCTTTCACCAACGATTCACTCAGACACTGTTCTGAAGCCAGATGTGTATGCAGAGCTGATCTAAGGAAATGGAAAGAAGGTGTCAATTCTAAAATTTTCCTCAACTTTCGTCCATTTGTAGGTTTTGCAGGGAACAAAAGGGAAGGGCACAGGACTGCAGAGGTGGAGACGCCAGCAGAGAAGCTATCCATGCCCACATGCACTCCGGCTACTGCAACTGCTGTTAGCCATCTATGCTGGCTAGCTGTTGGGCACACAGCCAGCAGAGGTTCCAGCATTAACTCTTCCTAATCGTCCACCTCTCTTTCATCACTGCTTCAGAGAGGGCTCACAGGCTTTAGTCACTCTCCATGACTGCCCTTTATACTTGTCCTAAAATTATTTCTGCTACTATTCCTGAAAAGTTTATTTATAAAGCACTATCCTTACCGCAACATCAATTTTGCCAAGCTAACAGGTGCCAGGAAGTGCACAAACATCACTTGGGTAGTTTGCCCCTTAGCAGCACGAGTTTACTTCTCCACTCGGGTGTTCCTGGGTCACTCCACCGAGCACTGCTCTACTGGTTCTACAGGAGTGGCGAGACACCGGCAGCTTCCCCTGCCCTCAGATACCACTGCAACCCGCGCGTGCTCTGTAAAAGAAACTGGAGAGTTACAGTGACGGTGTGCCAGGTGCCCGGGGGTCTCCAAGCAGGATGTTTTAGGAGTTCCCAGTAAGCACATGGAGATGATGAGCCATAGCCAGCTGGGCAATGCAGAAGCAAACTCAGGACAACGCAGTTTCTGCTTGCTACCCGAAGGACTTGTTAGCCATTTCCAGCCATACCAGTCCAGCTAAGAAGTACTGCCTGCCCTTTAGCATACATGCACCTTAAAAAAAAAAAACAACACTCTATCTAGAAGACTAATGAATTGTACAAAGTGGGAAAGACGTAAATTGTGTCTTCCTCTGGCAACCAACAAGAGAAATGGCTTTCCTTGAGCATAAGACAAATAAGGGATCTCAAGAGGAGATGGTTCTGCAGAACCTATCTGTTCATTAGAAGGATGCTCCTTATTCCAGCTCCTTGCCTTCAAAAAGAGTTAAACATGAAATGAAAAGTTAACAGGAGGACAGACAGCAAGAATCAGAACTAGAATATATTCTTTACAGACATCAATACAATAGTAACAATTTATAGATGGTAACTGTTCTAAATTGTTGAAAAAAATCCCAAATACCACGTTAAAGGTTTACTTCTTACTCATCCCAGCAGATGAAATACTAACTATTGCTGCCCTTCCCAGCTCAAGGATTAAATGGCACCTCAGATAAAACAGGATAAAGCAAATTGCCCAAAGCCAACGAGGAATTAGCTTTTACAGCAATAATTAAAAACCAGGATGTCCTACCACTGCTCTTTTGCTCCTATCAGTAGACAACAGCTTATCCTTCCAAGAGCTAACACATGGAAAACAGAGAACTGAATGTATCTGAACAAGATGTTTCCTATTAGATTGTGCAAAATGAGGAAAAGATGCTTTTGACAAGTGACATTTTATATAGAGGAAGCTAACTTTTTCATAGAAAATATTAAGTCATTTCCTTTCAACACAATATATGTGGCTATAATGATAGTCTCTCTCTAGCTGAGAGGCTGGAGAGCCCTTGCAGCTCATCCTGATAAACTTTTCCTGGCTTACAGTCTGAAATTCAGTATTTCTCCAAACAAAAGTAGCCTTTAAATCTACTCCTTTCTACAACCCTTGTGACTCAGAGGATGAAAATCCCAAAAGAGCTAGTTCAAAGAATTTAGAATAGTCTTGCTCTTGATATTTTAACAGGATTTTCCCTCCCTGCTGCCCCCCTCCCCTCCATGTTTTCAATATTGCGGTTAATCCTTTTGACGCTGCCAAGACACCAGGAAGTCACAGAAGCACAGCTAAACCCAGTGAGAATGAACTTGAGCTCTGCCTACAAAACACAACTAGAAACACTTATTTATAAACAAAACTGGAATTAAGCCCACTAGTGATTTGAGCTATATTTAAAACACCACTCTCATGCAGTTATTCTATTTACTCTTTTGCCATTGAAATGAATTGTATGCAAAAACATACGAAGAAAAAAACCCACGTTTGCTTCTTTCCAGGCACATCCTTCCTCCTTTCGCTATTTGTCCAAAATTGACATAAAAGCCAACACTGAGCAGAATTGTGCAGACCTGAATTAAAACGAGATGATGAATGGAAGTGCTTCAGTTTCAATTGCCACACAGATTAATCCAACTGGCATATAAAATCATGGTGATTATAGTACAAATAAAAATAGGATGGAAAATACTTGCCAAGTGGCTAAAAGGAAGTCTAAACTGAAAAAATTAGTTGGGTTTGTTTGAATACAGACAGCATGTATGTTACAGAAATACCATGACACTCACTTCTACTTGAAGTAAATCAGTATCAATTTTAAAAAGTCCATGCTCTTCAGTGTTTTCTTTCATGTAGTTCATATAATTTCAACAACTT